>NC_054872.1:27095640-28390640 GCF_018320785.1 Cheilinus undulatus | reverse complement strand
GGTCCGAAAGAGGTGGGAGAACAAGTTTGTGCAAAAAAACCCTAAGTCATTAATATTTAGGGTGTATAATACATAAAAATCTTACAGTCTAAATTTCCATTTAGTTTTTGTCTCTTTTTTTTCATAGTCCCAAATCTATTTTTAAGATTCCAGTGACATCACTGCAGTACACATTTTCTTAAAGCCCAGGTTTCCTGAAATAAAAGGATATTTAGCGTTTAACTCTGCATCGCATGGTTGATGTTTTACAAGCTTTTGAGACAAAAAGTCCAGGCAAGACAAAATGGTTTGAAAATAGCTGAGGGCTCAGAGGGTTAAAGAATGAGTCATCATTTTCTTGCCATCCTGTCAAATCAAACTCTAAGCTAAATTGGTTTACCCTAAAGATTATACCCTGCCTGTCCATTTTTACAGTAATACATGCCATTATAAAAGCAATCATTCTTTTTTAATGAGACCTTGAAGGCCACAGTGAATTGAATCAGTGATTCCATGCCTGAAGTGCTCCACCTCAAAGTTTAAGAGTCACGCCTGAACAACATAAACATTACTGTCTGTTTGAAGGGTAATGATTACAATGTAGGTTTTAATGATTGCTTTTCCCCTTCTCCTTTTTACTTTGCTTGAGTAATGCTATGTTAAATGTGCAATTCACATAATGAAGAGTTTAATGTTACTAAAGTGTGTGTCAGTGCCAGAGGCTGGCGGTTGTTCAGCCTACAGACAGACACAGAGAAAACAGCAGACAGTGCTGCATTCGGTCTGAAGATGTGTCAGGTCAGTTGAAGCAGGTGTAAACCCACTCCGGCCTTCCATCCACTCTCCGCCCTTACCTGTGCTGCTGTAGAAAAACTGGAATAAATCAGTAATGGAGGTTTTAAGGGCAGCACACAGAAAGACTGACTGACAGGCACAAGGGTGACAGACAGGCACACATGCACACCAGACAGGCAGCACAGAAAGAGGACATTGATCCGTGAAATAGGTTTTAGTCTTTGAGCGAGAGTTGATTACTTAGGTGTGTTTTCACTCAGCCTTCTCTCCGTCTATCCGCTCTTCCAATTAGAAGATAAGAGGGAGTCAATATCAAACCAGGCAATGTGTCAGTGGGTGTATGTATGTGTTTATTTGTGTGTTCTGTGTATGCATTTGTGTTTACATCAGCAGTTTTGAGGGCCATTCTGTATGAATCCAATGCATCATAGTCATGTCGTCTGCTGATAGCTGAAACTTTTGAGATTAACATGTCTGGTTGTTTATTTCAGTTTGGTTGGCAATGCAGCTGTTAAGAGTAAAAAACACACAAGAACAAGTCACTCTGACATGACAGCTAAGCCTGTGTGTGTGTGGGTGTGTACATGTGGTGGGGTGGATCAGCAGTATATAAAAACACTTTCCATGACCACACCTCTCAGGGGCTCCACATTTTTCCTTTTAAGCTTGTAACTGCAGCATTTTAATGAGACAAATATATAGATTTATATGTCTGTCTGACTGTGTGTGCATGTTTGTGAGTTAAATGTTGTAAGAGTGATCTAATCAGAACCAGTGTGCCCGCCTAGCCTAACTATCCCTACAATCCACTGGCTGGAGAAACAGCCTGTAACTCATTATGCTGCACTGCTGCTGCCAAATGTTGCTCCAGCAGCACCCAGATTGTTTGGGATACTTACAACCACTCCTTAGTTTTTAAACCCACTTTATGTGACACACAGTCACAACATGTGTCAACACATGTTGGCTCTGTTGACACACAAGCAAGCTTGTTTTCCATGAGAGGCACAGTTACAGCTCATGTCAGAAGACTGAAAAGTCTTGTTTTTTGTGTTTGTGTTTGTTACGTAGTGAAGAGAGGGATAATGAAGTGATGTGTGTAGAGGTTGAAAGACTCTAAGGGTGTCTCTGTGCTCACTGTGAATCATCTTGTGTGATCAACACCCCCCCCCCCCCCCACACACACACACACACACACACACACACACACACACACACACACATACACCCCCCTCCACCTCCACCTCCCATTGCAGAAGGTGCATGCACTGCACACATGCACCACACACACTGAGAATCCCTGTGTGTGTTATTTAACATGCTCCAGAGGCAGCTGCAGGATGAAGTGTATTCTTGACCTCCTCTCCTCTGTAGCTGATACATTCCTTCAATCAGAATCAGCCTCACAGAGAGAGAGAGAGAGAGAGAGAGAGAGAGAGGAAGCATTCCTACATTCTCGATCACATTGAGAGAGGGAGTTCTAACGATTGAAGAAGAGAGATCATTTTCCTGCTGGCTATTGTGACAGCTGACTCTGCCGGAGGAAGGAAGTCACAAGCTCTCTTTATTATGATGGTCTGAGTAGCTTGCCACTGTCTTTAGAGAAAAATAGTGACACAGTTTGATGTTACCGAGCTTGTGCAGTTATCATGACAGTAGGGATTAAACAGTTACTAGTCTTAATGATAACCATGAAAAAATTGCCCTACAGCTATCATACTGTTAGAATTATAATTATCTTTAAAGGCCTGATAGCATTTAGTGGAACAAACTTGTCAAAAAAAACATAATATTTATAAGTTGACCTATTTAATTAGTGTTTTATCACCTGGATATATAGAATTGTTTAATTTTTGATATCTTAGAGTAGGTCTTTTGTTCGTACATAGGGAGGGTCTCCTCCACGGACTCCACCTTCTTGGATTTTGCATCTTGCATGGTTCTACAGTTCCACAGAAAGGCTCGAATAACAGATACACATGTTTTAAATTCCACTGGTTGCCAGAGGTGAGCAACACAATCTAGAATCTGACTGTTAGATGCTGCTAATATTCCCAGTTTTACACACTCTACCTTTAAAACCATTGACAATTACCACATTTTAATGTCACAGTAAATAATGTCCAGACAGCAAGCAGTATAGATTTGTTTACTGAGGTGAATGGTAAAAAAGCACACAAATCGACTGGGGATGTAATGGAAATACTTTTAGGAACAGCAGACATCACTGTCTCCTCTCCTCTCCTCTTTCGTCTGCATAATAGCACGTTCCTTCAACTGTCAGCTTGGAAAAAAACTTGACTGTGAGGGTTGTATGCACTCACTGTCTCTGCTGCTCTTCATCTGCTCCATTTACTGTGGACTTTGTAGCAAGTCCTGTTTGAAAACATTTCTAAATTCACGTTGAAATCGACAGAATGGAAGATAATAAGCTCGCCGACTAGGGTGATCTCTCAGACAAAAGCTTTTCGACCAAACACTCGACCAATCGAATGGAAGCTGTCAGCCCTAGTGCATTGATAGTTTGGTTACAAGATGTGCAATTGATTGGTGCAAGGATGCTGACTAGACATGATCAGAGTATAAAACATTCGAGGATGTGGGCAGATAAGATCATTTAAGCATTTGAACACAGTAAAATTTAGATGAGTAATTCTTTTGGTAAATAGATTAATTAGTTCAAATATACATATGAGCTGAGGCATTTCACCACGGAGAGACTTCTTTCAGTATTTGAGTTACAGTGAATAGATTAATTGCAGTATTTAAGTAAGGTCAATAGATTAAATTAGTTATAGTACAGTAAGTAGATTAATTAGTTTAACTATGCATTTTACTGGAGAGAAACTTCTTACAGCATTTGAATTACAGTAAATGCATTAATTACTTGCAGTATTTGAGTCAATAAATCGGTTGAATTAGTAATTAATACAGTTAAGAAAAGTGAGAGTAAATGTGCATGTGAGGTGAGGCTTTTACTACAGTAAGCTTTTTTACAGAATTTGAGATACAGTCAAGCAGTAAGAGATGGATGAGAACCTTGAATAAATGCAGTTGTGAGGGAAAGAAATTGGGTTGTTTTTTTAAGTAATGTAAGATAGATACAACATAAGGAACCCTAAGTGTAGTGTTGTCTTGTATTTCTACCAAAAAAAAGTAATTAGCACCAAGGTATTTTAACAACCTTATTAACAAAGTACCTTTGCCAGTGCACATTTGCTAAGGCTTTGTTGTTTATTTTTAATAAGTTAATATTTCAATGTTCATATAAACTAAAACTGTGTATAAACTATGTATAAAATTTGTTCAACTGATTTTAAATGATGTTGTTTTGTATCCGTTCCATTCTTAACATTTTCAGCAGTTTATTACAACATAATAAGATAGCAGAGATATTTAAGGTCATAATAATCATGATATGACATTTTCATATCCCATCTATACATGACTGGCTGCAGTGTTCTCTGTGACTCCTACTGGTGTTCTTCAATTAAGAATAATCCCCTCTTCAATTGTATTGGTCATAGAAGAGTAAGATTTAACATTAATTTTGAAGAGATGTGCTCATTTTTATTCCATCTGCTGTTCAAATGAATCCATCTGTAATATGTGTATTGTTCCCAGTGATTGAAATTGGCTTTAAAGCCATTTCCTTGGGGGGGGGTATAATTTTGTTGGTGAAATTATTGAGAAAGACACAGCAGCCGGTGGATTGCTCCTTCCAGGTGGGGAGTTAGTTTCTGCCCTAAGTGAAGGAGTTCAAGTATCTTGGGAGCTTGTTCACGAGTGAGAGTAAAAGGGAGTGTGAGATTGACAGGCAGATTGGTGCAGCATCAGCAGCAATGCAGACCAGACCGGACCATAGTGGTGAAGAGGGGAGCTGAGCCGAAAGGCACAGCTCTCCATTCAACGGTTGATCTACCTCCCAACCCTCACCTATGGTCATGAACTCTGGGTAATGACCAAAAGAATGAGATCGTGGATACAAGTGGCCAAAATGAGTTTTCTCCAGAGGATGGCTGGGTTCAGCCTTAGAGATAAGGTGATGAGTTCAGTCATCTGGAGGGAACTAGGAGCAGAGCCGCTGTTCCTTCGCATCGAAAGGAGTCACTTGAGGTGGTTCAGGCATCTGATTAGGGTGCCACCTGGGCACCTCCCAGCGGAGGTATCCTGGGCACATCTGGCTGGGAGGAGACCTCGAGGAAGACCCAGAATGTGCTTAAGGGATAACATATCCTTTTTGGTCTTGGAACACTTTGGGATCCCACAGAAGTAGTTGGAAAGTGTTGCTGGGGAGAGGGATGTCTGGGTTGACTTGCTAAGTCTGCTACCACCTTGGTCCCACCCTGGATGGATGGATGGATGGATGGATGGATGGATGGATGGATGGATGGATGGATGAATGGATGGACATAGCAGCCTTTAAAACAAGAATGACTTAAATGACCTCATGAAATGGCAATAGTTAGTGTCTTTGTGACTCTGTGTTTAGAATATTGAAGAATCATTTTGGGTGTAGAGTCATCTGCATCCTACAACACTGAACATGTTTAAAATGCCACAAAATATTTTTGTGAGAACACTCAAATTAAAACGGATTCTTTATTTGCAACCCCAAACTGGATTTTGTTTGCCGAAGTAATAAAAGATTTTGCAAGCTGCAATATCAATACATTCCTCTGTTGCTTTGTATGATGGTCATTAAAAGAGCTACTTACCATAAAAGCAGAGATATATTCTTGGAAAATTACTTAAGAGCCCATTTATAGAAAAAATAGCAAAGAAATGATTATGTAGTGCATTAACATGAGACAAGAATAGACCTTTTTCTTGCATTTTTGAATGTTCACTATGTTCGAGAAGCTTCATGAAGTAAGTTTAAGTCTCTGTAAGCTGATTTTCTTACAATTGTATAATCCTTCATCAGTGGCTTTCTAGAAGGCATAAAGTGGTTTGGAAAGAGTTGAAACAAACTTCATGACCAAAACAATTAAATCCTATCAGTGTGATTATTTAAAGTGGAGTATTTAAATAAGCCTGTGACACAGTCCTTACCTCACTCTTATCATCTCCTGTGATCTTCACTCCTCCTGTTCTCTTTTGTGTTTCAGCTGGAGAGTTTGATGTGTGTGCTGCTCGACTTGGCACTGATAATGACTCACATTCTAATTAGCATCACTAATCAACTGTCATCATGCTGACCCCGCTATTTCTGTATCGACTTTCTCTGTCTAAATTTGGGGATACACGCTTGGTTTGCGCTCATTTCTCCCTCTCCGCTTCTTTATTGGAAGTTGCTAAATATATGATTTTTCACAAGGCCATAAATGATGATCTGATCAGTGCAACTACTCCATGACTGATTAATGCGTTTTAGCTGATGTTTTAGTCCCAGCTATTTTCTCCTCTTGTTCATCTCTCTCTTGTGTGTAGATTCACTTTCACAGCAGCTCTGCCTCTGTGTGTAGCAGTCTCTTACAATCAGACAGAGGCTGGATTGTGATGTCTCAACTAGAGTGGTTCTCTCTTTTTCTTGCTTTGTCTCTGTCAGCTCAGTTTTGTCGGTGTTCAAAGCCTACAACTTCACTTCATGCACATGTGGTTGCCTTTGTGTCTGCATTGGTTAAGATGCAACTCTCGCACTTCCTCTTCTTCAGCCGTGTGATATGTCCTGTCCATTTAAAGACATATTTATGTTTATATGTTGGATCTGAATTTTGTTTTGTTTTCACAACTTTTCAATCAGTCTGCATTAAGAGGTTTCAACTTAATATTTCTTTCTTATTGTATTTTTTCTTTGCAGGTGCAAGAATAAATTATACCCAGACAATCTTCCTCGTACCAGCGTGGTGATTGTTTTTCACAACGAGGCGTGGAGCACACTGCTGCGAACCGTCCACTCCGTCATCGACCGCTCCCCACACACACTGCTGGAGGAGATTGTCCTGGTGGACGATGCAAGTGAGAGAGGTATATACAAAGCCACATACACACACATCGGACATAATTCCATCAGTGCTTGTGCCTCTTGTTTGAGGCTTAGCCTATTTTTTAGAGCCACTGTATGATTTTGATTTTGATGGGTTAGTCTGTGTGTATTGGCGCTGGAACCCAACAGCCAGTCAGCATATATGAGCTGTGTGTGCCACTCCACCCTGTGCAATGCCGCTAATCCCTGTTTGGGGGAGATTAGGTCTTTAATTCGCCAGCCGCAGGGATTACACTCTGTTATTACCCTCAATCCATCCTCACACATCCCCAAGCCGCCAGCGCACAGCAACGTTTAACCCGTTGGGCCCTCAGGTTGAAGAGTGCGAGTCAGAGGGCGTGATTGTGTCTGTTAGGGCTGGGGGAGCTCTCTACAGGTGTGGTGAAAACAAACATCAAAACAAGCACAGTGTTACCTTCTGATCTTTGCTGCCATTGAAGGAATACTTTTGAGAAGTGGCTTGTAATCCAGCTTCTGCTTTGTGTTTCTGTCTGTCTTTTAAGGCTGAGTAATTAATCCAAATTTTGATTAAATCACAATATGGCCTGTTGCAGTTTTCAAATCACAGAAGGTTCAGTAGTTCTTTAAACTGAATTGTGTGTCAAAACACCAGTAAAAGACAATGTTTTTTTTTCAGTCAAGTCTCTTTTTTAGAATAGTTGGCAAAATTCCCACTTTCTGTATTTTTCTTTTTTTTTTTCTTAATCAAAGAAGAATGACATTAAACATGACCCTGCAGCTGGGCAGTTAAGTGATTTTCAATTTAAGTCACAGTTGTAGCTTCCAAAAATCACAAAATAAGAGAAGCACGACCAAAATTAGTATGCCACATGCATTTTTGTTCTTAAAAATGGTCATGTGGTAAAAGTTTCAGCATTTGTTGTTCTGTGGCCATAAAAATAGTTGTTTTTGTTGAGTAATTGTTACAGTTAGTGCTGTCAAGATTAATCAAATTAATCGCTATTAACTACAATTCACAATTAGTGCACTAAATTTTTTTAGCGAAATTAATTGCATTATTTATTGTCTCTTTCAGCACTCCTTAGGGAGGGCACTGCAGCCTCTTCCTGCAGCCACAGTGTTTTAAAATAAGGCCACCACTACACCTTAGTGTCTCATTTCACTTTAAAGACTCACAGTTGGGGCGCAGGTGGTCTAGTGGTTTGAGGCGCGCCCCATGTACACGGTTGGCCCAGGTTTGAATCCGGCCTGTGGATCTCTCACACCTGTTTCCACTTCTGTCCACTGTCCTCCTCTGTTAATAAAGGCATAAAATTTCCACAAAAAAATTCTTAAAAAAAAAAAAAATACTAAACTCAGCAACTCAGTGGACAAGTCAAAAGTCATCTGACACTTTTGTTATCAAGCATTTACCTTTTAAGTGTCCCTTATTTACTTTCTAAATCCATAACAGGTCCCTTTTTTGTTGTTAAAATCATGTTTAAAACTTTTATAAAGCTGCTCTGTATCCAAACAGAAAGTCAGTTAACCTTATTCCAAGGCTGGCCACATACTAGAGGATTTTAAGATCAATCCAAGGTCAGATTTGCCTCCCCAACAATTCTGGAGCCTTGTTGCAAATGACTGTCTGTCCAGATAATCCTCAAGTGTGTCTCTCCCCTTGTTTTCTTTTCAATCCATATCAAGTTCTTTCTTCCATGGTTAAGTTTATGTCATATCTTCAGTTTATGTATTAAGTAGGTCTGGATACAAACAGGAAGTCAATTACCCATAGTTTAATCCAATTACAATCTTAAATGCAAAATAAGAGAATTATCCAATGCAATGAAAGGGTGTGATTGATCACAATAAACTACAGAAATCCTAAGATTAATTGTGATTAAAATTTTAAATCTTTTGGCAGCCCTATTTATTAAATATCATTATTTTTGATCTATTTATGATGTTTGCACTCATTTATTTTGATTTATTGATTTTTTTACAGTGTCAAGAGTTTCAACAAAATCAACAATTGTGTTTTATAATTGTGATCTCAATACTAAAAAAAATGTTCAACATTATTATGTACCAGAATCAAGCAGCCCTAGATCAGTCTCAAAATTCAGCCCTAATTGGGTCTTTGATTTTACTTTAATATTTTCAAGGCGGTAAAGGCAGATATTTGTGCTTCTTTATTTTCTGGCACCTCAAAATGTGTGATGTTACTGACAGGAGATCACTCAGCTTATTATTTTTATACTTTATTTATTTATAGACTGTATATCAAAGTTCACAGATACTGTTAAAGTGCAATCTTTGCAATCGTTTCTGCCATCTGCGCTTTAGTTTGTGTGATTTGTTGCTCGCTTTCATGTTGATGTTTACACCACACCTCTTTGGCAGTGCTTTTTTTATTTTATTTGCATTTTTTTGTTGATATGCTGATTGCTTATGAGGCTGTATGTTTAACCAAACAGACAATTTACTATTGTGATTGAAGCTGATTTAAAAATATATCATTAATATCGATTGATGCATCATCTATATTCATCCTAACATGCAGACCTGGCCTACAGAACAGAAAGAACAGTTTGTGTTTAATCTATCGAATATTGTTGTGGTTATAATGTTGAATAATTTATTACTTGTGTTTGTTGAAAAATACACAAGATGAGGAACTTAAATAATAACAGCATATTCAATCACAATCACGGTACTGGAAAAATCACAATTAGATTTTTTCACCAAAATTGTTCCGCCCTACTGTCTTGTATGTTTAATTATCTTAAAATGCATTTTTGTTCCTATTTCTTTATCTTAGATTTCTTAAAGCGTCCACTAGAGCAGTATGTCAGGAGGCTGGAGGTCCCTGTCAGAGTGGTGAGGATGGAGCAGCGCTCCGGACTTATTCGCGCTCGCCTCAAGGGAGCATCCATCTCTACTGGCCAGGTGTGTTCATGACTCTCTGTGCCCTAGCACCTGACCTCCAGTGACCAGTGGTGTGACGGGTTTGTCTCATGTTTTCTCTCTGTGCTTCTAGGTCATAACCTTCCTGGATGCTCATTGTGAATGCACAACGGGGTGGCTGGAGCCTCTGCTGGCCCGCATAAAGCAAGACAAGTAAGACACACCAACTGCAAGCATAAAAAATCAATAAACTATGTTCAGCCAGCAGGGGGCTAGCACTATTTGATGCTTAATTACTCATTCTTCATTAACTGCTTTGCACAAGCAGATACTCACATACTGTACACACACACCAACACAAAGATGAGCACAAATAAATAGAGACCTATCTTAGACCCACCGCAAAGTGTACACACCCATCTGTCTGCCATATTAGTCATTTTTACTCCCAGTGCAGAGACTGTTAGAAGCAAATGTTCGTGTCTTTGCACCCAGGGGAGTGTTGGTCTTAAAATGAGTTGTGGTCAGGGGTAATTTTGGAACAAGGCTATCTTGAGGCAGAAGGAAATTATGGCTATAAAACAAAGAGAAAATAAATGTTTAGTGTTGTGCTGTTCAAAGTGTTCTTATTCAGATATCAAAAAACAAACACAAATGTGGATTCAGTCCCTCTCTGTTTATGCACCACAAAGATACACTCTGTTGCCTCTTCTTACTTTAGTTTTTTTCATCCATACTTGCGTTATCTAGCTAAATTGAGTTGGTTCTGGCATAGGGAATTGTGAGATGGCAAGCTTTTTTTTCACTTCTCCTACTATGGATATATCATTTTTAGCTGCTGCGGTACATCCAGAAGACTAGAGCATACTTACAACTATCTCCACCCACATCTGCCTCACCTTGGGGAGCTTTGCTGGATCCCTGCTGGAGCCCTTTATGAGCCTCAAACAACAGCTTGAAACCAACACCAAACTATCACTACTGCATGCTCTCACTACACCAGAAAAATCAGTGTACATACTCTACTGAACTGCAGATTTATGGCAGTCTCAGGAAAATGATCTGCTCCATCAATAGATATGCACACTCACTCTAACTCTATCAAGTGCCCACTGCCCACAACTCAGAAGAGAATATACCTTTGTAGGCGAGCTATGATTCCAGTATCAAAAATATTAAAGATACACAGCCTACCTTTCTCTGTTGTAAAAGCACACAGAGCGTTTTATAATATTACGCTCTCACCAGTCCTGTGGGCATGTTTTAAAAATCAAAGATATTGCTGCTACTGCTGCTTTTGTAACTGTAGATGCTGCTTAACAATATAATAGATGGTGGCCTATGCACTCTGAGATAGAAAAAGTTTCCTTTTTTCCTTGGCTAATTTTCAATAAAATTTGGTCTGATATCACCATCAGTAAGCAGAGAACTGAGCGTACAGAGTCTGGTGGCACTCAGGCAACAGGCAACTCAGCTGTGGTAACAGAAAGACCTGGCTGAAACTGAAAGCAGACGCTCAGTAACGTGAGGCAGATCTAAAAGCCTTACTCAGACTGAAAGATATTAAAATTGGACCCAATTTTTTTGCATGTGAGAGACCCCACAAACACTGAAAGATTGAAAAGTTTTGTTCTTACAGTGTGTTGTGCGCAACCAGATGATCAACATAGCACACTAACAGATTCAATCACCAACAACCAGTCTTTACTCTCAAAACTCAAGATCAAACATGACTTTAGATTAAACAAGCTAAATGTGGCTAGCTGTTAGTTTCCTGCTACATACAGGGTGGTTGCAGTTTCAGTCCAGATCCCTCCCATGTCAGTTTGATTGCTGTATTATTTACAGTGCAGTTTGTATAAACACATTGTTGTTACTATGGCTGTGTTTGCTGTGCTTTCTTTGTTCATCTTGCTACCTGATTGGCTATTGCTTCAACACACGTAACAATCCTGCACACGCCTGTTCGAACATACTCAGAATTCTTCCCCACACAACAGGATATCTGATCCTAAATATTTAACGTGTAGTATGCATGTCTTATCATCTTCTGAGCAGATCAGAGAAGGAATGATCACTCTTAGTACACCACAGGAAAATAAGGCAATTGGACCTTTGTTGATCTTGGTTTGCTGAAGGGGGTTATCAGACCAATATTTGGCACAATTATCTTGTAATGTGTGCCAGGCTTGAGTGAGAGTTTTCCTGCTATCATGAGGCAACAACACATCGTTTCAGTGTTGTGGCCACATGTGCCTATAATTGTTTGATTCAAAATTGAATTAATGTACAACAAAAGACTGCATTTATCTGGTGCAATTCCCTTTTTTAACTAGAAAATTGTGGTACATATCGCAGAAAGAAAATATATTCCAGTGTCTGTTTTTCCTATTTCATTCAGGCCTGTTTTAAAACATGTGAAGCCCCAAAGACACCTTTTAAAATCCAAGAGACTCAGTGCAGCTCCTTTGTACCTTGTGCCTTATTTTGCACATAGATTATGAAGTAGGGGGGATTTGTATGCCGTGTCATTTGAAGAACTAACAGTGCATCATGGGGCATTGTTTGAATGCATTTTTTTTGTGTGTGTGTATTTGCTGCAGGAGAACTGTGGTGTGCCCCATCATCGACGTGATCAGCGATGATACGTTTGAGTACATGGCAGGATCAGACATGACGTACGGGGGCTTCAACTGGAAACTCAACTTCCGTTGGTACCCTGTGCCCCAAAGAGAGATGGACCGCCGCAAAGGAGACCGCACACTGCCTGTCAGGTAGATTTTACGGCAGCATAAGCCCCCCAATCAGCTGATGTGGGATATAAAATACATTTTGAAGCGTCTTTAATCGTCACCAGCTCTGGGGCTGCTGTCGAGCTGTTTAACCCCGACCTCCTTGCTGGGTCAAGTGAAGAGAATTTGCGGAGACTTTGCCCAGAGGAGCAAAATGATTTCATTAGTGAAATATCTCATGAATAACACAGTCTAACTCAGTCAGTCAGCTGTTTAAGATAACTTATATGCTGTGAGATGCAGTGTTGCTTATAGGCATTTACAATTGATGTGCACAGAGTAATCGTCTTCCTCCATTTAATTTATCATGGTTAACAGTCATAACATGTTCTGAAGGCAGAAACACTAAAGGAGGAGATTGAACTTCCTCTGTAGCTGAAGCTGAGCTGTTTACGTAAGATTCAGTTTAATATTGTTCTCTGTATCATTTCTCATGACCCTGGTTTCAATATGAAACATATTTGTGCCTGTCTATCATCTCTTCTTCCTGCTCTTGTTTTAAAGTGAGCTTGATGCCAATATTCAAGGTCACAAACATAACATATCTTATATAACGCTGTGCCCCTGTTTTCTCTTGTTTTTCACAGCTCTGCATAACAAAACTTTCCTAAGGGTGTCTTCTAAGTGGCCTAAAAAAACAAAATAGATTGTTGTGTCAGGGCAGGGAATTAAAAACTACAAACAAATGACATGATTTACATAAGCCCCATCCTACCATAACGACCTCCTGCATTATTAAGAAGGTATAAAAACTAGTTGATTTGCACACAGCTTGCATTTTAGGCTTCAGTTGAACACCAGTTTAGTTTACAGAGTTTTCATGTAATGAGTTACACTGATGTTTTACAATGGCGTTTTGCTGACACGTTATGCAAAACCCTGTAGAGTGACACTGCATAAGGAAACCTCAGCTACAAACCAGTTATTATGGGCTATGTTATGTTTTCTACCTTGTAATTTACTGCACTGGCAAAAGTCTTAGGTCATGTCAAAGTCTCTCTATAAAGCTATTGGACAGAAAACAGCGTCCAAGGTCTAAAGGAGACTTTAAAGAAAGCTCACAACAAGTGTAATGACCTTGTGTCAATTAGTTGCTGTAATCACTCCTGAAAAGAAGAGGGAATTCACCTAGCATAGAGAACAAGATGTGCATTTTTCATTTAAAAATATCAACCACAGTGTGGGTTTTTGCAGTGTTTTTAAGTATTGGTGGAGGGAACTTTTGGTTCGTCTGGGGACCCCTGTGGACAAAGTGGTATATTCTTTCCCTTTGCTGATTTATCCTGACCACAGTTGTTTTTAGGGCTGGGTATTGCAACTGAAATGAACATGCAAAGGTTAACAATTTATGGCTATTTTGAAACAACTAAAATCCAACACACTTCAGCTAAAATGAAAATGTTTTGCATAGAAAGCCAAATTTTCCCACATCCAAAGCAGTTGATGTGTCATTTGCAAATGACACATTTTTGTCCATTTCCTGAAGAGCACCTGATCCTAACTACACAGTGTTGGATACTTTGACCCCATGTAGCACTCACCCACCCCCTTTTTTCTACGCAGTTGTTGTGGTGTTGGGGCTGAATGAGAAAGAAATGGCTTTCATGATCTAGTATCTGTTACTTCACTCAGAGCATGTGTCTGAGATGTGGTGCTTTACTTAGTTGTCAGACAACAGGATCACACTCAGCTTGGGGTCAGCAGGTTCTCCCATTATTAATGAGCACATATTTTTGCAGCAAGGAGGAGTAAAGTGTCACTGATGTTGTGGGATTTTACTGCCTTTGTTATGTGGAACACCACACGATATGATGCTTCGGTTGCCTTGTTGTTTCAGTGCCTAATGTCTCAATTGCATTTTCATGTCCACAATTCCTTTGGCTTCCTATTAAACCTTCTAGGGCTTGGTCACAAAACTTGGATGCTTCTTCTTAGCATGATGCCAGGTTTTAGACAGCCACATGCTCTCATTACTGAGCTTGTTGACAGGCCTTACCTCTGATATCAAGGGGGCCAGTCGGCTTGCAACCGCCAGCGCAGCCTCCTTAGTGTGGCGCCCATCAGTACAGCCAGACCAGCAGTAGGTGTATCCACCCACGTCTCGCCAGTGCCAGGGCAACTCACCTCAAACAAGGCAGCAAGGCAATCCCAAGCCTAGCCTAGTGTAACACCCTTGACGTCACAGGTATGCAAGAGTCCTCCTGAAGATAAGTCACGTTAGGCACCGACCCAGAAAGACTGCTTCAAGTTGAACCTGAACAGTTGAAACCCAGTCAACAACATCTCAGTACCAACAGCAACATTCAGCCTACCTGATCAACGCTTGTTGCCCAGGGGTTTCCTTCTCATCTGGCAGCCAGGGTCCCAACGGCTTTGCCCCACCACCTTTGCGTGACATGGAGCTTGTCTAATAGCTGCAGTGTCAGGAGTGCTACTTTGCATGGATCATTCATTCATAGGTGTTTATGTAGGATGTAGTTTAGGGTGTGAAGGTGCAAACCCAGCGCTCTTAGGCTCTGGAGGCAAGGGGCATCGATCCCCTTTCAGCTGCACACTAATGCAGCTGAAAGGGGGTGTACTGTAGTGAGCACCTCTTAGCAAATGACATGCTGTGGCTGTGGAGCATCAGCAGAAATTCAAACTTTAAATAATTGTGGTTGCACTTACTCTTTGGGGGGCATGTCTCACACTTACAAAAACTCTGACTTAGAATATAGAATCTGTCTTTTTGCTGATTATCCCATGATTTAATTTTCTAAAACATAAAGAGAAATCAGCATTATTTCAGCCTCTTTCATAACCATTTAAAGACTCCCTTGTGGAGCTTAAATGTTCACTAGTATGTTTTCCTGATCAGGATTTGTGCGTAAAATCAACAGCATGAAAGCTACATGAAATGTTTCACAGTGTATTTTAAGAAATAAATAGTGCAAATTTTTGTCAGTGTTAAACTCTCAGAGTACCTTGAGCCATGAGCTGAAATATACATTTAATATTTCAGTTTGTCTGTAAGGTACGGTTTTTAAGAAAACGAACTTGAGTGTCAAATGTAGGCAATAAAACAGACAGCAAGGAAGATACTGAGGATTTACAAAGGCAGAAACTATTTTTGGAGAACAGGCTGAGTGAGAGCTTTAAGGCCAGAAACTAACACCAACAGAGAAGTGAGATTTAAAGAAAGAAGTGAAAAGAAAACAGGAAAACTGTAAAGAACAGAGAGTGAGAGCAGTGAAATATAAAACTCAAAGGATCTGCAGATGCTATGTGACCTTTAGAAAGCTGACCTTTGGTGAATTTAATGGCACTAACCCACCCTGCTCTTATTTACCCTGGTCTTTCTCTTCTTCATATCTCTCTCCAGGACTCCCACTATGGCAGGTGGCTTGTTCTCCATAGACAGAGACTATTTCCAGGAGATTGGCACATATGATGCAGGCATGGACATCTGGGGAGGAGAGAACCTGGAAATCTCTTTCAGAGTGAGTAAGCCAGCTGACATGACTGTATTCTTCCACAGCCTGGCAGACAGTCAGGAGTGTCTGAAACACACACACACACACGCCTGCTGCACTTGTGAGTTTGGCTTGTCTGACTAAATTGTTGACCTGACTAATACTTTGTCAGGCGTCATCCTGACTGCCGCTTAATCAAACTTATTCAGACTGTCAAAACACAGGCAGGACCGCTTTGTGTTATATATCTCCCTGCAGACTTCACCGGTCAACCTCTTCCCATTTACTGTCAGGCCTACTTCATGCCCACTCAGAACAGAAAGCGCTATATCTTATTTCGTATAATGGTACCTTTCCAGCAAGTGGACTGGTTTGGTTCAGCACAGTTTGGTTCAGTTAACGCTGATCTTGTTTGTGTTTCCACTGCCAATGTCCTTTAAGCCTTGCTCATAGTGATGGGAACTCTGGCTCTTTTTAGAGATCCAGATCATTTAGGTTAGCTCAGGAATAAGAGTGGGTCTTTGGCTCTCGAATAGCTCTTTATTTGGCCTTTTTACATCAGTCAAACAATATCAAATAGAAAAAAGGAAACCAGCTCTCAAACAGGGGCCAGCCCCTACATTGAAATAAAAGACTCAGCTCTAAGAGCTCTCTCTCTTTTGTGAACGACTCATCCCTATGACTTGTAACTTGTCATATTAAATAAAGTTTTTTGTTTCAGGCTTACCATACCCCACACGGTTTTCAAATAGTTTATCAACATTCCCTTAAAAGCATCATCGTGGGGTACAGATGGCCTCGCAGTTATGTTGTGCCCCAAGTACACTGGCAGCCCAGATTCAAGTGCAGTCTATGGCTTTTTTTACATTCTTGGTCCCTGTTTCTGATCCCATTGTCTCTCTTCCTCTATAAATTGTGGCATAAAAGCTCCCTTCTTTATTTGTTTAAGACACAATGAGAGAGAAAAGCTGCTCAGCTCTATACAAAACATGTATTTGTCCATTTTGCCACTGTTGCATAGTAAATAACTATGCTTTTGACCAAAAAATGGAATGCAGTGAGTCTTGCTCCCCCTGGTAGGGTCAGATCAGTAAGACTGGTACCCCAACAGACGGGTGGTAGGGCACTATGGATTGATTATTTTGGTACCCATCCCAATTTTTAACAGTGGAAAAGAAAGAAAAAAATTGCATAAAATACCAAAGTGGAAAGCAGCTGAAGTGTGTTGACTTGTTCTTCACAGATCTGGCAGTGTGGTGGGACTCTAGAGATCGTCACCTGTTCTCACGTCGGTCATGTGTTCAGAAAGGCGACACCCTACACCTTCCCTGGAGGAACAGGACAGATCATCAACAAGAACAACCGACGCCTAGCAGAAGTCTGGATGGATGAATTCAAAAACTTCTTCTATATCATCTCTCCTGGTGAGTGTCTGTGTGCGGTTTTTGTGTGTTTTTGCTCACAAGAGTATGCATGCATGTGCTCATGTGTGGAGGTTAATCTCCGTGGCAGTTTTGATCTATCCATTAACCCTGCGCCAGCTTGATACAGCAGTGGTGATCCAACAGCCCGGGACAGGGGGCGGCGAGCAATTTCACGCTACGAAGCATCTATTGACTCACACAAGCACACAGTAACACAAAAACAAACACACAAGCTGGCTCAGGAAAACACAAATAGAAGTTAAGAAAAGGTCCTTAAATAGAGGATAATTTTAGAGGAAAAGCATTTTGAGCTAGCTTGGAACCAACTCAAATACTAACTTACTTTTAATTACTTAACTGCAGGATCTCCAGGAGGTTTTTTATTATTGTTTAATAAGTTCTTAACACACAAAATCTGCGTTGATTACAGAAAGGAAAATAGTAGCAGTGGTTAAGTTCTGGAAACATGCGAACGGTGTCTTCAACAAACACGGACTGGGATTTAAAGGAGTAAGGTGTAAGATTAGGGGGGATATATTGGAAGAAATTGATTTTTTTTTCTCTTATTATAAGCTTTATCTGTTTAATAACTTGAAAATGAGAAATTGTTCATTGCATTCACTTAGAATGGGCCCTATATTTCCAGAATGATTCTTCAAAACCATCAGATTGCAATATAATGTCTCCACAGGCAGAGGTGGAAAAAGTACACAACAATTGTACTCAAGTAAAAGTACAGTTACTCTGATTAGAATTTACTTAAGTAGAACAAGTACCAAAAAAAACTACTCAATTACAGTAATTTGAGTATGAGTAATTCGTTACTTCCCACCCAAAACACTGGCTCTGTAGTTGGCCCAAAGTGTTTTTCAAAAGTTTAAAGCAATTGCTGGACACAGGAAGCAGTATTCTTGTGCAACTTGCTCACTCACATCAGTATATGAAACACCCTGTCATGCACAGTGTTAGTGAAGAGCAAAGTATGTACAGGTGCTCAGGCAGCAGTCTTCATCCATGTGGTAATTTTTCTATAGATCTGTCACATCCTAGGAAGTATAAAAATCTAGTGGGATGCAGCTAAATTCACAAATTATTGCAACAAGATCCAGAATAAATTGCCCACTCAGGTTTCAGTTGTCATGCTTCTGTTTTGAAGGAGTCTTATTGTGACACGATCAGTCAGAAGTAATTAATGATTCCAACACAGGAGAAGATTGTGGATGCAGCTGCTCAGAGAATTTAACATAAGGCTGCTGATGGAGTAAATACCATTTTCATCTGGGTCAACAGACAACAGCATGTGTCACTTGTTTCCATTTCTGTCACTATTTTTCCAGCTACATTTAACCAGTCCTGATGACACAAGTCATTTCATGGGGAAACACTACACCTGACAGAGAATGTGGACAGAAAATCAGAGGTCTGAAACCAGGCCGTGCAGCATGTTAGAGCACATGCTTCCCCTTTGACAGCCCCTCTGGGAAAAGGAAAAGCTCAAATTGCCCATTCCATAGAGGTCTGATATTCAACAATCTATCCAAATGTCTTTTGAATATGAGGCTTTAAGGACGTCTATCATCAGCCGAGCAAGCTCTGAGATATAATAAGATCAAAGTTGGCCTATGTGTCAGTCACTGTATTTACACTTTTACTTTGTCATGACACTCTTTAAAAATAAAACTCAGATGGAAACATTGGCTCTCTGGACTGTTGTCGTGCTTGTCAACCTTTATGTCCCTGTCTCTCTGTGGCTTATGTGTGTATTTGTGTGTCCAGGTGTGACCAAAGTGGACTACGGTGACATCACGTCTCGCACAGCTCTGAGACAAAAGCTTCAATGTAAACCCTTTAGCTGGTACTTGGAGAACGTTTATCCTGACTCTCAGATCCCCAGACACTACTACTCCCTGGGAGAGGTATGCTTACACAAAAACACACAACAACGGCGCAACACTGCACAACCTAATTTAACATATTACAACTCAAGGGATGTCAGAAAGACAGATGTACTGTACGATTTATTCATCGCCTTTAGGCTGAAAACTAAGCAGACACCTAGAGACCAGCACGTTTTTTAAGGTATGTCTATGTTTGTGTCTGCTCAGATTCGTAACGTGGAGACCAACCAGTGCCTGGACAACATGGCCCGCAAGGAGAATGAAAAAGTCGGCATTTTTAACTGCCATGGCATGGGAGGCAACCAGGTATGTGAGGGAATCTGAGAAAAAGATACAGATAGAACATCCAAAAATAAACAAAAAGTGCAGAACAGTAAAAGTAGTTCTACCAACAGATATTACAGCGAGCATTTTCAGTTAAACAGACGTTTAAAAGATATCTGTGGCTGCCATTAGAGAGATGTTTAACACTGGTTTAAAAGGGAACGTTCGTAAAAGTCTGTTTGTCAAGATTGAAACATGATTTACAGTTGGACCGCTTTAACCTGGAAAATCTGCTTCTGTCAAAAAATTAATCTCATATGAATAAGAACATTTTCATTTTGTTTCTCACAGAAATTTTGGTTAAAATGCTGATCATTGTAATCGTCATTACAGCATTACAGTCACCGACCAAAAGAGAAAATAAATCATATGCTGAATCTTAAACTGTTATCACAGTCTGAATCCTATCAAGTTTTAATCTACGTTAGTATCACTGCACATGTGTTATCTTCTTTCCTTTTCTCTGTCAAAAATGTTTGAAATTGCTCCATTTACAATGTTGATGAACTTTCCTGTTAATCTGACACTGCTCTTAAAGTGCTGCATTTATGATTTTTGTTCTTTAAATCTTTATTGTTGTTACCCCTTTAACACTCAACCGATTTGAAAAATGAAGAAAAAAACACATTTTCCATCATGTTAATGTTACAGCTAAATCTGATCTAAACATTCAGTCAGCATCTTCAAGTTAATGTTGAACCATGCCCTTTCAACTGAGGCCATGCTGCTCATTTAGATCTTTTTCAGATAAATTTCCTAGATTTTTTTGTGCTAAAACCTTCTTGTTTACAGCATAAAGCTGTATTTATAGAATAGAAAATATGTTGAAGTTGCATCTTGGCATACACCAGCTTTAATCCAGTGCTTAGAAATGAGTATGAACTTCCACCTTCCTTTCCCCACATATATTATCAAGTTGTGTTCTGTGACACACTGATGTCATAGCTTTATTTTTGTGGTTGAAACCAGGTTAAATTTAGATCTTAGACATCTCCTCCTGATTTCAGCCTGTCTTTAACCAAATTTGAACATTGAAATCACATCTGGTGTCCACTGGATAGCCTCACTTTATCCGTCATAAAACAGAGTAGCATTAGCAAGTAGCAATCTTCAGGAGGAGCAAGATTAAAATGATTTACCTCATAATCTGTCATTTCTGTGTGACTTGCAGGTTTTTTCCTACACAGCAAATAAAGAGATCAGAACAGACGACTTGTGTCTAGACGTGTCCAAGTTAAATGGACCTGTCATGATGCTCAAGTGCCATCACCTCAAAGGCAACCAGCTCTGGGAGTACGACCCTGTGGTGAGTGGAGGAAATCACATTAACGCTAACAGAGTATTTTTGAGCAATTTATAAATGAAACATGAACTGATACACAGAAGGTTCAGTCTTTGAAGGAACAGAATCTTTCATAATTTATTTATAGAATCAGCTCTTTGTGATGGAAAACGAGGCAGAGTGTGAGATTTTAGTCCTAACTTGATCCTGGAGCATTGTTACTCTGTGTACCAGAACTTTTATGAAACACTTCAGTTAGTTTGTTTTCTGAACACTTAATCCTCGTCAGCCACTGCCAGATATAAACTATCTAGTTGATAAACAACATTAACAGAAACTTGTACCACAAAGATTTGTCTAAAAGTGTCTGGTTGTAATGCACTGACTGGGGCTCGCACATGTGTGGCACTGCTTCTCCATGTTGACTCTGACTATTGCCATGTTTAAACAGCTCTGTTACTGGGCATAATAATACAAACAGCCACTCTGAGGAGATATGAAGTCTGATCCAGGATTAGGTTACTAGGAGGAAAGAGTGAATTGTTGCTCTACGCACTTTGCAGAGAATTTTCAGTTTAAAGAAAAAAAAAAACATGAATGCTGTTAGAGTAATTTTTACATACATTAAAGGGGACATATTATTCAAAAATCACTTTTTCAGGTTTTTCTAACAAAAATATGTGTCCCTGGCCTGTCCACAATCCCCCAAGAATCAGAAAAATCCATTCCCTTCCCCCATCTCTTTCTCCACCTTTCAGAAAATGTGTGCTGAAACAAGCCGTTCTCAGACTTTCCCCTCATGATGTCATGTGGGGAGTTGGCACCACCCCCAGGTTCAGTTGGCCCTCCCCGCTTGGAAGAAAGTTCTTCCTCTCAGCTGCCAGCTTAGATGCTGGATAGCTAAGTGGGTTACCCTGCTGACTTTGGTTTGCAAGATTGATGGTTCAAATCCCAGTCAGGTCCTTAACTTTGGATAGAAGCATCTGGAACATTGTAACATCAGGAGTGCCACATCCATTTCCTTGAGGGGTGTTGTCAGGGGCGGAGTCAGACAGCTCATTAACATTTAAAGCCACAGACACAGAAACAGCTTGTTCTGAGCAGGGCTGAAACGGAGGGTTTTTAGGTATGCAAAAATCCAATACTGGAGTGTTTTTTCAGCAACAAACTTTACAGGCATGTTTTGAGGACCTCTGAGAACAATATAAACTTGTCTTAAAAAGGTCAAATATGTCCCCTTTAAATCATGTCTTAAATGGAACTTTTAAATGTTAGCATTTTCCTTTGTTTCATCAACAAATAAGATCAGTCCAAAACTTTGTGCATTTCCTGATGCAAATGAATGAGTTCTGCAGGGTAGATGATATTGAAACAATATGTTTATGTTTTGGTGTTTGTTCGTCTTTTTTGAGGGCTGGACCACAATCTAGATCAGTGGTTCTCAACTGGCGGATTTAGACCCAAAATTGGGTTGCAAGTCTTTTCAAGTGGGTTGAAAATAATTGCCAGGAAAATAAATCTCACAAGTCTTTTGTGGATTTATAGTAAATTGTCCTTTTTTAGGTTTTCCTGTGATTATGAGTAAATTTCAGAGTATGCCACTAGAGTTCTGCTAAGTTTGTCTCCTTTTCTTTGAAAAACAAAGCTGCTTTTCCAAAGATAAGAAAAACTGCAACATTTAGTATTAAATGTGTTTCATTTCATATAACCGGGTTAAATTATTAAATTGTGTTTACAGACTGGTGTAAACAATGTGAAAATTTAAACAAGACCCAGAATGAGAATAATTTCTGCAACATGTGTTCATGCAGTGAAGAAGTTAGGTCAGTTCATTTTTAATGGTATCTTGGTTTTTATTCATAAAAGATCAGGAAAATGTTTACTTATAGACACAAAGCATTGACATCAGTATCACACTCACACTTGCCGGGAGGAGAGATATTGATTACACTGTCCAAAACATTTTATAATAGCAATCAATGTCTGGGCCTCGTGGACATCACTGCCTTCCTCTATAAAAAGACTCCAATATTAAAAAGTTTCAAACATGACTCTGTTATCCTGATAGGAAAGCCTCATTCAGAGAGGTGGAAAGGTTTTTTTTTTAACTTGATAAAGTAGCAGATTAATATTGGCTGTAGCAATTAAAACAACAGGATTAGATCTGCCTCCTCCGCTGGCTGCGGTGTGTCTGATCTCCTCACTATTTGATTCTCATTTGACCTTATAAGATGCTATCGCTTAAGATCATCAAAAAAGTTTGCAAACTTTGTGCTGATTGTGCAAATAAACATTTTTTTGCACCCTGATGGTTTTGAAAAACAAAGCAGTTCCACATAGGCCAGTTAGAGCTCTTTGTAAAGTACAAAACCTCAAGTTTTGTTTTCACTTTCAGCCATTAGGGATGGGTGAGTGAGCATAGATCTGCACACATAGATGCAATTCTGTGATTTCCCAGCTTTGGCAGATAATTCTCTTTCTTCAACATCTAAGATCCTCTTATTGCACTCTCCTGCTGCAGATTACAGTAAAAAATCTCCTCTTAAAAAATACAAAGCTTAAACTATAAGTGTACTGAATGGGAAAACTTTGGCTTGTTCATGTAGGGAAATGATGAGTATGTTTATAAGTTTTTAAGAAATGAAAGCAATCAAAAATAAATTCCTGTTTCTTTAGAATCTGCTCATAATTGCTCAGTGTTTTTGCAACACACACACACACACACACAAAATATCACAGCACATATTTAAGACCAGCTGTTCTGTCAGTAGGTGGGATATTTATGTCTTCAGTTTGTTGGGTGTATATTCTAGCTGACACATTACCCAACCTAACCACAGTGTTTCTCTCACTGAAAGCTCATCTGTGCCTCAAATCAAATCTAAGTTTTGAAACACATTGTACTTGGTATTCACTGATTGAAAATGAAGCAGTCTGGTTTCCATCTCCTCACACTCTTTCTCTGTCCCTCTGCAGAAGCTGACCCTGGTCCACGTCAACAGTAACCAGTGTCTGGACAAAGCCAGCGAGGAGGACAGCCAGGTGCCCAGCGTCAGAGACTGCACACACTCACGCTCCCAACAGTGGCTGCTGCGCAACGTCACACTACCAGAGGTCTTCTGACCTCGCTCTGCACACTCCCAAACACACAATCACACACAGAGCAGCCCAGAGCGAGCAATCAGGGGAACAGACAGACTTTCTCAGAAGTGGGCACAAGGAACAGAAAGACTTCCCGTGAAGGGATTCAGAGACAGGAAGAGGACGGATCAGATGGGACGGTACTACCTCTGGCTGAGACCAGAGGGAGGAGCGCGTTTGACCCTCCTCACAGTAAAGACTCCCACCTGGAGACGATGGCTGTTTGTTTTCCGGTTGTTTTTGTTGTTTTTGTTTTTTTTGAGAGATTTTAACGGCGGAGTGTGACATCACTCCCGAGCAATGTGTGGTGGAGGTTCTGCGCTCACAGCTTCCCCGGACACAGCAGTCCCTCCCTCAACTCATCACTTAACGTTTACTGACTGCCTCTTATGAGCGAATGTGTGCACTTCAGCGCGTGTGTGTTCTCCAAGATGAATGTATGCCATGAGAAGGGGGCTAAATTCCTTGTTTTTTTTGTTTGTTTGTTTGTTTGTTTTTTTATTTAAATTTGTAATGAAACTGAACTCCGGTGAACTCCTATGAAGAAGGGTGCATGTGTGAGTGAGCATTTGTGTGTCTGAGCCCCCCGCCACAGTCTTGCAGCAGTGTGTGTCTCCCTCTGGTGTCACACCTCGGTATCTCACCCCACAGACGGACTCCTCCCTGCTGAGGATTTTAATGGACTGCAGAGAAAACAAAAGAGGACAAGTACAGACATCTGCGGTCAGCAGAGCACTAGAGGTAGAGAATTCTGATGTTTGTGATACCCTGAGATTTGTATGTCCATTTTTTCTAAGGTTTTGTGTTTCTACAGTCCTGTGAGAGTGCCACAGAGCAGTAACCTTAGTGCGTCAGTCTGTCTCTGTGACTTTAAAGGTGTTTAACATAGAGCTAACACACAAACAGGAACTCTGCATATGTATCTGGTGTTCACTGCCTAATCAACCATAAGGAACTCATACATACACAAGCTGTAATCATATAGGAAACATTTCATACTTTAACCCGTTTGTCATATCTTCTTCTCAATGACCTCTTAAAGACACTCCAAGGGCTTTTTTCCTCTAGTGGAGTGTGCGTGGATGGATGTGTGAGAGAGTGTGTTTTCAGTCAATCCCAGTCCATCAGCTCGGTGTTTACTAGGACAAACAGCTCTCTGACTCGACTTGACTGACAACAGATTTGTCATAAAGAGCTGCTTTTATTTCCTCTGTTTTCTCCTGAGGACGTTTTTTCTACGATAGAAAAAGGAAGCTGAGGAATATTAGAATATCAAAGAGACGTCATGGAGGTGTGTTAGGAGACTTAATCAGGGACAGAATAATAAATGCAGAGAGCCAAGGGGAGGGAAGAGTTGAACTGTAGGTTACAAAAAGCAGCAGCAGCGTCAGACATATCTCAAATCATGGCTATATATCTCAATCTGAAAGCCCACCTGCAGTATTTTCATTTCATATCACAAACAGCTAAACAGAAGTATCAGCGTGTCCTTATTTCAACCATCATGCTTCCTTTATTCTTTTTTGTCTTCTATCACTCCTGCTGCTGCAAGTCAGAGCAGGAGAGGTGATTTCATAAAAGGTTTTTACCATTTCAGCTTCCTCCAGTGGAGGAGGGGTTTACACACAGGGCCAGTCCCCGCTTCATCTCTGTCCTGGATGTTGTGGTGAGTCAAGGCCGTGGACTGATTTCATGTCTGAGAGAGTTACTGTGTGCTGAAAATGTGACTTTTTTTAAAATTGTGAGACAGGGAATGATTTGATTGTTCTGATATTTGGGGTGGGTGGGGTAAAAGTAAACTGACATGTCCAGGCTTCCACACTGAGCTGATCCAAATGTAGAAAATAAAAGAGAAAAAGTTTACAGAACAAGACGAGAGAAATGTGGATTTGCCTCTTTTTTCTTTGCACGCAAAACAACACATCAAGACAGTTTGTTTTTACACAGTGAGGCGTTGACTTAAACTTTGATACTGAAATTTAGTCATAATTAAATCTCCTGTGAGGAGTTTATAGCTGGCTATGAAACAATGAAGGTAATACCGATGCCTCTTTATAGCTAATCATCAGTATAAAGATCAACTTTTGCTACAGAAAACCATTATTTAGATTAACAAAACTGCAGCATTCCTCTTGTTTCTTATAATCCCAGGCTTTAAAGCACCCAAGCGCAGAGGTGAGCAGAACACCAGAGACAGAGAGCAGGCGTGGCTTTGTTAGTTTAAATATTGTTCCTGGAAACATTAAACCACAGCTGTCAAAATGTGTGATTCTCTTTGATACCTTAGAACTATAAACCCTGCAGCATACAGCCAAAGCTAGTGATATTCCAAGGTGAATAATTTCACATCTAGTTTTAGTATAACTGTTTAGTTGACTAGAGTAAGGAAAACACTTGATAAATAGTCCAAATTGAGCACTGTTTATTTAAGACGGGACCACAGCGGCAGATGGTTAACATTGTGAAGCTGGTTTACAGAATGAAGCCATTGTTAGCAGAGCTAGCACCTCAATATTCTGAATATTGATACACCTTTGTTATATGTGATTATACCGTGGTCTTAGTTATTCAGTTCTGATTTGATCTGGAAGTTCCATTAACCTTCGATATTTGGACACCTGTAGAACATCTCAAGTAGCTCTGGTCAAAAAGTCTTAACACTGCTCCAAATTAATGTGCCGCGAGTGTAACCTGAACAGTGTAAAGCGTCATATATGTTAAGGACATAAAAAAAGAAAGTGATGTACCACTTTGTCCACAGAAAGCACGCAAAATCAACACAAACCACAAATTCCTTACAGGAGCTTTAAGATTAAAAGACCTCAGAATAATGATTTTGTGAATGGGAGGACAAAGGTAATTGGCAAACTGATGTTGATATTTATTCATAACTCTGAAAATAACTTAAACTTGTAAAGAACCCAACTTTCTGCTGTTATTTTGGTTTTTGAACTGAAAAGTCATGTTTATTGCTGAGTTGCAACATAATTTGCAACGGGATTCTGTCCCTAATTATTGTTTGAAAATCACAAATAATCTGACAATTTTTCTTTCTTTTCTCAGGAGGAACATTGTCCCTACTCTTGTGAAGTAAAGAAAATTTCTTTTTGATTTACTAATACAACAGAGCTTACACTCTGCAACATTGCCATGTTTTGCTGCGACTTAAGGCTTCTTTGGGAAATTAAAGATTGTCACATTTCTCGGTACAAATATTTTCCCCCCAGTTTTGGTGGAAAAATGAGAGAAAGTGGGGAAAAGCACAAACGGTGTCGTTGGGAAAGCTGCAAGTTTTTAATAAACATGTTGTTGCAGTGTGAAGGTAACAGAGTTAAGCAGCACTTATTACATGGCTGTAGAGTGGATTATTCAAACTCCTCCACTTGATTTGCTGAATTATTCATTTATCAGGATTAAACCCACACAGAGCCAGCAAGGAGATGTGATAGAGCAGTTTACATACACACCTTAAATAAAAGATGCTTACATTTTCTGAAAGTGTTCTAGAAAACAGGCTGCTTAGATGTCTGTCTCTAGTAATCTGAAAAAAAAAAACATAGAGCAGGTTCTGTAAAATGCATCTTCTCTTGAGAAAAAAAAGGGAAAACTCAAATGTCAAACAACAGAACCTAGACCTCTATGAAGACTTCTCTGTGTTGTAGATCCAAACAGACTCTTCTATAAGGAAACAACAACGAATGAAAAGAGTGAATCTGCTGTTAAAGAGATTCAGAGCGGTGAGAGCTGAAGACAACTCAGCTATGTGCTGCAGACTTCAGAAGCACTGCAACTGTGCGAGTCTTTGATGTGGAGAAATGGATCAAAGTGAATCAGACTGCGGCCCGGAGGAAAACTCCACGAAGAGACAGAATAATGAAGCGGGACGAGAGGAACAGAGTGAATTTATGAACTCGGCTGTGTGTCCTTCTAATTTTACTGTTTTATTCATTTAGTGATCCTACATTGTTGATTCAGATCATTATAAAGCCCCTGCACTTGTTAATGCATTCATCTTCTGTTTAGTGAAACTGGTCATGTGATACACTTCAGAGCTGATTGGTTCCCTCACAAAGAAACTAAATGTATATACTATGATATTTGAACAGAATATGCACAACAGCAGTTTGACATTTTATACAAATGAAGCTTATCATAGGTTCAAGCAGGAAGACTTTCACTTCCATTCATCCTTTCGTTTATTAGGGATCCTTCACTCACGGGTCACCCTTTTCCTGCACCTCTTCCTGCTTTGGTAATCAGCTGGTATGGCCGTCTACCCACTTAAGCTCTGAGCCAATCCCTCTGAGCCACAGCCTCTCTCAATCCAATCATCCTACAGTGTTCATAGTTTCAAATCTGTTCTCTTTCCTCCACAGTCAGTAGGTTGTTTCAGTGCGACTGCTGCAACCCTCCTCCTCCCCAGCCACCTCCATTATATCTCATGGGTGTCCAAGTTCAGCTCTCACCAGTGTCTAGACCCCACAAGGGGGGTATCCTATCCTGCTGTTGGCCTCACACCCCCATCAAGTTCATAAGGACATCACGATGGAGTCTATTCCCTAAAGACATTTCAAAATTTTAGACATTGCCAAACATTTCCAAACTTGTGAAATAAATTAATTTTTAAACTTGTAAGTCTCTCCTGATTGAACTGTTTTAATGACGGCGTGGAGCTAGTTCAGTTAGTGGTCAGTAGTTAGCCTTGGCAAAAAGTCTATGATATTCTTCTTTTTTTTTCCTTATTAAGGGATTGTGGCCATCTCTTCCTTCTATCACATCTGTCGCATCAGGAGAAACTTAATACGAGTTTAACAATCATTTATTCAGACTGGGACAACTAACTGAATGGAGGTGGCTGGGGTGGAGGAGGGTTGTAGTGGTCTTACTGGGACAACTGACTGCAGAGGAGAGGGGAACAGATTGTAAAATTTGACAGCAGCAGGATTGATCAGATTGAGAGAGGTCATGGGAGAAAGGGATTGGCTCAGAATTCAAGTGAGTAGACGTCCATACCAGTCGGTATGGGCCTTGTAGCTAAATGTCTCTACAAGGTATACAATATAAAGACAATAAAAAGAGCAGTGGTTGGTGATGAAGAAAGACTGTGTAAGTGCAATTCTTACAAACATAAGCAAGGGATACATGAGGCCCAATGACGTTTGACCTCAAAAATCTAATCAGTTAATTCTTGTATTGGAGTGCACATTTGTGCAAAGTTTGAAGAAAATTCCTCAAAGCCTTCTTAATGTATTTTGTTTACAAGCAAGGAATAAACATTGGGCCCTCTGACCTTGACATATGACCTATGACTTCCAAAAACTTTTCATTCTTGAGTCAAGGTGGGCAGTTGCGCATAGTTTGTTCCCTCAAGCGTTCCTTAGATATCGAAGAAGGACCCAAACAGATGGAAAGAATGTACAGACAACCTGGAAACACAATGTCTCCAGCCATGGTTATAACCAGCACAGAGAAATAAAAAGGTTGAAAGTGCTTAAGGAAAACCTGTTTCTGCCAGTTCCTGATTGGATATCATAAAAAATAGATCTTACAATATGGCTCATATCATAATCCTGAGAGTTCCTCCAGTCTATGTATTATAAATATCCTCCTGTGATCACAGTGTTTGTTAATGAGCTCACTGGAGACTTCAAATGAGAGGTTTCTGTGTGGATTTAGCAGCAGCTGTGCTCTAGCTTTATTTATTCTGTCCATCTGTCCGGAGCCTCAGTGACATGTCGACAATCTGTAAAATCTTCACAGAACAGATGACAGCGTCTGACTCAGCTTCCTCAAACACAGAGGGAAGATTTAATTTCTGTTTATCCAGAAGTATGATGCTTTTTATGCCTGTACAGGAAAATATGAGGAGAGTCTTCATGAATACAAAGGAGTATTGAGAGTAAGGATGCAGGAAGACACTGGACGCCAAAGAGATGGACAGGATGTGGCTGGGGTGGAGGAGAGTCCCACTGATCCATGCTGGAGACTGACAGCAGCAGGGAGAGCGCACTAATGTTAAGATCTGGTTGGTTTGATACTTAGAGTGTAAAGCTCTTATTGCTGATCACTAGAGTGAGAGAACAAACATCTGATCAGTTATTCTCCTGCTCTGTTTGACGTACATGCTGTATGTTTATACTAGAAGTTTAGCAGAAGCGTGCTCTCTCATAAGTAAATGCAAATAGTCAGATAAACCTGTTTGCTGTTTGCATGGACTAATTTTGTGACGATGACATTGAAATGAAAAGTAAATATTTTCCTTCAACAAATACCAAAAGGAGAAAATTAATCCATCAGCAGATCAACATTAATGTGGAGTTTACAGTACTACCTCAGCAGAGCGAATAATAACTTACTTCAATGTTAAAACCATTCAAGCAGTAAATTAGTTAAATCTGAAGATAGACTTTAATGTATATATAAATTTATTTATATCGTTATACAGTCATACAACCCTGATCTTATTAAATAACAAACATCACGAATACCTAAATTATTATCAATTATTATTCCAAGAAAATTTCTGAATTAATTGTAATGATTAAAATTAAAAAAACATGTCATGAAGAAGATTTTTTTCATGACCTGTTCAAACCTTTTATTAACTAAGAAACATTTTTTCTTATTAAACAAAATAATTTCAGGAAATACAAAATATTCATGATGGGCAAAAACAATTCCCCTAATTGGTGCAAAATAATTAATAAAGTTGATCATTGCATAAGTCTGATGCTAATTTACAGCTTTTCTTTGAGATTGAAAAAAGCAGCACTATGTATTATATAGAAAATAACTCATTTTACTCATAACTCAAGGGTTAAAATCCTACAAAAAATAATTAAATATTTGCTAGTTATGACCAGGACTGAGGTTGATTATAAGATATAAGCCAAAAAAAATAAAAAATTAATCTGTAATTTTTTTACTGGAGTATTCCTGAGTGGACATTTTTGTTCATGAGTGGCTTATTGAGGAGTTTTAAATCAGACGCTACACAAAAAAACTAAAATACATCAAAGTATTTTTACTAATCTTTGATATATCTAGGACTGTGCTTGAAAAAAATCCCCCAGCCACCTGACATTTAGTTCTTGCATTCAAACTAGCATTTAAAGGGTCAAAATTCCCCAAGTACCCAAATATTTTGTCATATTGGGCAGAAATGAAGTCAAAAGAATTAATCAAAAAAATGGGGAAAAGTATTTTCATATATTTTTGTATATTCATGTTTTCACAATTGACATATTTGATTTCAAAGAGTTAACCACGGGTCCTTTAAAAAATGAACTGAAATTTCAAAATGTATCAAAACATCAACCTTCGTAAGAAAAAGATCCATCCTTATGCAGCAACACAGACAGAATTATCGCAAAATCAAAGTGAAAATTTCCCACCTTGAACAAAAATGTCCAGTGGGTTTTAATGACCAGCCCACAGCTCTAAAACTGCTTGGAGGACAGAGGACAGAGTTCTAGGAAGAGATGAACATGGAAACATGACAGATGAAAGATGTGCCCCCTTATTGGTTAGCCCTCATTGATTGGACACTAATGTGGCGGACTTTAACGAAATTTTACATCATTAGTAGAGTTTAATAATGAAGGAGAAATAACAGATTATATTCCCAGTTTCGAATATGTGAAGAGATGGGATTTTAAAATGTGTTTGAATATTGAGTATAAATTTAATTAAATCAAAAGGATAGATTGTAGGCTATAGCTATGAAGGGTTTTTCTTTCATTCCCTGTAAAAACGGAGTGGGTAAAAATTTTTTTAATGTTCTGCCGCATAAGTAAAGTGGACTGGACTGGACCCCTAACCAGTCAAAAATCAATCTCCCAACTCGTTGCTTCAGTTTGAATGTAGTTTTATTGTGTCAGTGCATATCCATTGATAAAAAAGAAAACAGTTAAACAGTACCAAATGCAAACAACAGTAATTCAGTTACAGTGAACTATTGCTTGTTCTTGTTGAAACCCCAAACACGTTGCACTGCCCCATCCAACCCCCGTCAGGCAGCTAACACAGTAGCCATGTTTTATCAATGTGTCACATTACAAACACAGTTCATATGTACAGCTTGTTAATTAAAGCTTCATGTGATGTAAACGTCTTCTTACTCTCTATTCAGAAAAAGTACTGAGACTGATATTTGAGAATGGAGTGAGTGAGTGCAAAGCAGATGAGGTGATTAAAACATATAAAACCATTTATGAAGGATGTAGAACTACTGACAAAATCAAAGTCACGCGTGAAAGTTCAGAAATGACTTAGTCAAGCTAGTCAATATGAGGTTATTCTGAGCGTAAACCTGTTTCAACACTGGTTAAATCAAAGTAGTTTAGTGTGTTTTTTCACTCTGTGGGATTTTTAAAAAAGCTTAAAATAGATGAAAAAATGTTAAACAGTCCCTTATTTATCCCCTACCCACAGTTTCTTCACAGTTGCTCTGTCCAGCCACCTTTCTAGTCAGTCTTTGGGTTTCATCAGCACACTCCAGCGCGTCAGAGATATGTGCTGAGTCTATTTTTCAGCAGAACTGCTGCAAGAATGCATCAAGTGGCCTAAAGCAGATTCACACAAACAGAAAGTCAGGGAAGGGAAAGCACAGAGCATCCCTTCATTTTCAAAATAAAACACCAAGCATGGACAGCTGATATCATCACTGTGACAATGTTACAGCAAAACAAAGAAGTAAATGAAGAACAAATCAAGCTTGGACAATCACGGTGAGCACAGACTTTTTGGAAGTTGCAGGTTAGGGTCGAAACAAACTCCTTTAAAACAAAGTAGTTGCCATCAATGTGAACATGAAGAAATGAAGCACTGAAGGACATTTTCAAAAGAAAACTAAAAAAAAGTGACAAAGTAATAACTCAAGAAGGAGAGCAAAAAAGGGGGGAGTCTGAAGAACAACCATCACTAAAAAGTGAAGAATATTAGGTTAAACAAACATACAGTCAGGGACTCCCCCTGAGCCAGGCCTGACTATTTCAATGTGTTTTTACTAAAACCAGCCGTCACTTTAGACTGAACTTGAGCCTCCAAGAGGAGAGAGGTAGGGAGTACAAACACTGCACGACCACGATCTGGAGCTTACACACCACCGGGGTGCACGGGTAGACATCAGGGGTTTGTAGATATCAACGTATCATTCACCACAAACTTTACGATTACTGAAGATTTTTTTTTTTTTAGATATATCAAAACCAATTTAGGCACACGGCACAGAGCAATGACTAATTAGCGTCAACATCTCCACTATTTGAATCCCATTGTGCAATAATTGGTCCATGTTTGCGATCAGTACAAACGCTCACATGTGCAATTTTTGGGACTCAACAGCATCATGGGTAACAAGCCGATAAGCTGCCTACTCTTTTGGCTAGGGGCTGACTCCTGTAGAGTCGGGCGGGCGCCGTAGGAGGAGCTTCAGGCATGAGAGCAGTTCCACTTAGGAATCAGCCGACAAGGAGCCGCAGGAATCAAACTCCACTCAATCTCACTCACTGCTCTTCTTCAGGACTGAGGGGGTGGCGTCTGTGAAGGTCCTGTAAGTCAAAATTAATAAGACAGTAATGAGATATGTGCATTTTCATCCACTGGCTGGATCATTTAAAGTCAATGTAAAGCAATAACACTGGCAATTTTCAGTGATGATAGTAATTGATTTAGCAAACAGAATTAAGTTACAAAATAATTTTAAAATTAGGCATCAATCTCTAATCTGGTGTTGTTACACCTGCAAATGTAGTAACTTCCTACAAACAGTAAACCACAAATGTAATACATATCTGCAGCTTTTTATCTAATAATCCCATCAATGTTACAAATTTTGCACACATGTAAAAGCAGCTGCCCACTACAAACATAACAAATTTCTTACAAACGTAACTATTTGCAATTTATTATGTTTGTGGAAAGGTTAAAATCTCTGGCTTTAATTAATTTTATTAATTTCTCCCAAATGTAAATGAACATGAAAACAAAATGTTTGTGGTCATTGCAGCCTTGTTACAACTGCCAGTGGGTTCCAGTCATCTTAAGCTCAAGTTACATCAAAGAACGTAGTCCTGGCAATTTTTTGTTCGCCATGAAACATGAAATATTTGTTTCCAGAGAAACACTTGTAGAGTTCTGTATCTTAGCAGAGTAAATTTAAAGGTGTCAAAACAGCACTCTGAGGAAATTATAAATAACGTACAGAATCACTGTTCACCCAGCCAGTTTTATTGTTTTATAACAACTTAAAAAAAAAATGTTAAGTTGTTTTTAGTCTCAGGAAGTTGTTCCCTGTAAGTTTAAGACACAGTAGCTTGCTTTAATAGGGAAGGCCAGCACAGCATTGTCCTGTGAGCTTTGTTCATGTGCAAAAAAAGTTTGTTATTGTCAGCTCTCTATGGACTGTAAATAGCTTACATTTGGATCAGATGAACCCCCTCTGAGGGTTTATTAAAGAGGAACCCCTTTGATTTTGCAGACTTTTAAAAAATTGATAACAATCTTCTTTTCTCAATCAAAAATTTGGGCTAGATTCATGGCTCTACAAGTGTTTTAAGACTGGATAGAAAACTTCTGACTGAGCTTAAGGTGACTGAAGAAGGTTACAACAACTGCTTTTATGTTTGGGGGATGTATTATTTTTGTAGGATTATTGCATTAAAAGCTGCAGATCTTTAAAACATTTGTGGGAAGTTATAATGTTTGCAGGTATTACAGGTGTCAAAACCACTAACAGAACAACTGATCATCTGAATGAAGCCTATTTGTAGCATCATCCAATAGTGCCAAACTCAGAGGCTTTCTAGAGGAAAAATAAAACACTCAGTTTTTTTCTCTATACATCAAAGCTAACAATGATTTTTGGCCCATTAAGACCTGTTTGTACCCGTACGTAGGGCTGTGTAGTCTGGTAGCTGTGTAGTCAACTGCTCTGGTTGCCCGGCAGCCAGAGCAGTTGGTTGATTACTCCCTCCCTCCCCACTTGGCCACACCCATAAAAACTTGAATCATTAAAAAAAAATCATTAAAACTCCTTGTACGGTGTTTTTCAAATCCAGTTTCCTTTTTGTTTTACACAGACTTTAAAATTAAAAGATTTTACCTTAAAGGATGCAGCGGCCAGGTGGACTGCACAGGTGTTGGCACAGCTGAGCTGGGGCTCATCAGCATGGCACTGTAGATATTTGCTGCAACCACGAGGATGCAGAGGAGGATCGGCCCAATGATGGCCCCCTCCAGACCCAGATAATATGCCCCTCCTGCCACCGCCAAACCAGTCAGATAAGGATGTCCACCCCTAAGAGACAAAGACAAAAAAATATCTCAAAATCATAATATTATAACATATAAATGTATAGAAATCTGTTCTATCTATGAAATGTTTTCCTTTAAAGCATCTCCCGTTATGAAGCATGAAACTCAGAACCTAAAGAGGCCCTTTAATTAGTCAGAAAACAGACTTCAAAACAAGGCTTGGCTGCCAATAAAAGCTGAGCTTGAGTATTATTTGGCCAGCAATCTGGTGTTGTTTTCACTTGGTCTATCTCAAACAGCTGATGGTTATGAAACTGAAACTGACTGACGCAAAAAGAAACTATTTATAGACTTCGCAGATAGAATTGTTTCCTTTCTAAGCCATTTCCTCTACCACCAGGGCAGTTTGTTTACTGAAATTTGTCAGTCAAATGTGCCAACGCCACACTGGGAAATAAACACAAGCAGGCTGTACGCACCCTGATATGTCTGAGTAGATTGCTGTGTCTACAAAATATGTTGGAAGCAGGTGAAAGATCAGCAGCAGCACTGCCTTTACGCCTTCTCCCTGAGCCAGCCACAGGTCGCACACCGCTGGCACTGCCGCCCAGTACGTCCCCAAAAACGGCACGGCACCCAGGATGGCAGCCAGAGCTTTGGAAAGAGAGGGTTCAAATGGTGAGTATAAACTCAATACAGCCTGGCAGGTACATGTTATGAAAAGATGCAGACCCACCCGAGGGAATGAAGACGATGTTGATGCCAAAGATGGTGTGAGTGAGCCAAGTGTAGAGGCCGTAGAAGCCAGCCATTTTGAAAGAGGCGTCAAACACTCCTCTTAAGGGCAAACACACAGGTTTTAAAAATGTCTGGTTAGAGTCAGTTCTCTGATGGATGAAGTTTATGAGTGTTTCTATGTGTACCTGATGGCCTCTTCCACAGACTGGCCTATGATATTAGAGGAGGGTCCGGGCTGGGAGAGGGGGGTCAGGCTGATCACCCATTTCACAGGTTTGTAGTATTCACCGCTGGAGCTCAGCAGGTAGAAGAGAGTGGTCAGGAAAATCACCTGCACAATGCACAAAAGAGAACAATTATGCCCTCCCCAGTGTGGATAATATGGATGTTTCAAGTCTCAGGATTTGCAGAAAATGATTTTATTGATCTTACGGGACATGGACAGAAAAAAAAAAATTAAAAAACTGAGCTACAGGTTTATAGTAGGAACTATCTTGTGATCATGAAAAAGTGTCTGATCAACACTGGTAGGTTTCTGGTGCTTATGAGAAACTTTTCACAGAGAATTTTTTTCAGTTTATGTCTCCTGAGGGGCTCTGGGATGAGATCAAGGCTGTCCTATTTCTGATGTTTACCCCTGCCCCCTTCCCTTGTCTTTTAACGCCCTCAACACCCTACCCCTCCATTCCATATTACAAAAACACTCCAGCCCCTACAACTCATCATAAATATTAATGGTTGCTGAGCCTTTAAACACTATCTGCAATGACAACAAATTGTAGTCTATTGCCTCAGACCTCAATTTGTCAAATGTGTCAAATTTTAAGCTGGGATTTTCCTGTTACTCTTGTGCAAAACATAATAAACTGTGATTGCGAGGAATGTGAATTCTCTTGCCAATAAACTAAACCAAAACCACTTCATGTGACAGCATGATTTCACAGTGGTGAATGTTTCGTACTAGACTCAGGGCGAAGTTCAGCAGAGCTGTGCCGCTATGGAAAAGGACAGTGAAGAGAGTTGTTGTGGTAGAGATGAGGAGGCCAACGTTTCGACTCATTACCACCCACAGAGACTCCAGGATCTATAAAAAAACAACATGGCGACAGTAAAGATGACAGGAAAACTGTACATAGAATCGAAAAACTGCCAACAACTTCCAGATGTTGTGACACCCATTACAGGCAAGCAAGAACGCCACTGGCATGCAAAATACAACTAATTTGAAACAGATTGCTTGTTTAAAGACATACAAGGACAAACAAATGATGAATCTTTCCTCTCAGTTGGCTGAATTATTCTTAATTAAAGCACAATACATGCAAAGACCAAAAGTACTTACAGACAGCAGGGTCTCAATATTTTCCTGTAGAAACGAGGCGATGTCCTTCCAGTCCAGGATGTCGCCCAACCAGCTGTTCTGCCTCTGGGCCATCATCTTCTGGCCACGATGGCGTCCAGTGTGCGTTGTGTTCTGTTAAATGCAAAGTACATCTCATGATATGGCCCTTGAAGACTGGAAAAAACCTTTCCCAGTCTTCAAGGGCTTGAATAGACATTTGAAGTCTACCATTCAAACACTACCTTCACAAACCAGGAGTGGTAGAGTCGATCCCAGAGCTCTAAAACCTGCTTCTCAATCACAGCTGTGTGGTTCACCTTGTCTCCTAACATCTTATGAAGCTGCAAAAGAGAAAAAGATTCAGACAATTAATTAGTTTTATGTTTTTGCTTCAATATTTTAAGACTAAATAAATAAGAAGCACAGAGGCGGCCATTATTCTTACCTTATGTGTTATCCATTCTCTACCATGTTGATAGACATTAGTCGCAGCTGAGTTTAGAGCTTTCTGCACCACTCGGGCCTCTGGAAGCCAACTTAAGGAGGAAAAAGGGTTGTGATATTCATAAACTTGAAAAAAGAAGGATACAAATCAAAGTAATTAAATGCCATACTTGGCCCATTCTGGATGGTTAGACACAGTCTCATTGATGAGATTACTTGTCACGTCGATGATGTGAGCGCTTTCGTGATGAACCTAGAAAAACAACATCTTCTTTGTTACAGGATGATCTAACTAAAGGGCAATCAAGTGACTCAAGTAGCAACAACAACATACCATAGCGGTGAGTAGAAGAGCCATGAGCAATGTCCCTGTGACCAGGAGGAAGATGATGAAGATGCTGATGATCTTATCCAGAGATCGCTCCAACCACACAATCATCTGCACATAGAAAGACAGGAAAAGCAGACAGTCGAAAGAAAGAAGATCAAAAGTCAGTGCAGTCCTGAAAAGGCTGAGGATACACAGTGATCAGACACATGGAGAAACCTGTGTCCTTCCTGTTTTGGATCTAAATGTGCCTGCCCAGACCCTAAGAAAGTTTAAAGTCGACAAATATCCACAATGTCCTTAATGAGCATGCACACATCTTTCTACTCCAAAACATGCAAGTGAAAACTCAGGCTGTATTTATATAATATAATTATATTGAAAACTTTTGCATTCCTTCAAAGTTAATCCTGTTAAAAAGTGAGGAATTTCTTAACTCAGGTTTCTCAATGCTCCAAAACTGCATCTACAGCAAACCAGGACTTTAGTCTCGTCATGTTTGTTAGTTCATGTCAGAGAGCTATGTATTAAAATGAAGTTACTTGAGTTTAAAGTCATGAAAGAAGATCTTTAAGAGTTAATAATTCTCCAATAAAGTCAGGTGGTTTATCATTGAACACCATTTTTAATCCTCTGAGCAACAGTGCTTGGAGGGTTACACTATTTCAAGCTTTGGGTTCCTAGACAAAACTTTTTCTTTGATGAGACTGGTGTTGGGCTAAGATTTTTTATTTTTGTGGATAGTAGGAAAAAGATATAAGAACTGCCAATCTCATCTGACTGACAGGAGAGAAAAGACAGAAAAAATATATATCAGACAATCCATTTTCTGAGTCTAATCAAAGTTCTTTTGACGTATACTCCTTTAAAAGGAAATGAAAAAGGTTTTGGAAATGGAAATACAATGAAGGGCAATTATTCAAAGTGACCTTACGAAAAAAGGTGGAAAGAACAGTTTTGGCACTGTAGGTGAAAAATCAGGCCGATGTCTGGCTGTGGACCATACATCTCTGACACCCCCTCACACTGATCATTAATGTGAGACACCTTCTCTGTCAGAATAGAAGTGCCATAATGACAGTATAATGTATTTACAGTTTTAGATGTTTTTTTTTAATTCAACTTTATTTATAAACAAAGTCTGGCAGTTATAGTCATAAAATAACCACAATGCAAACATTACAGACTAAGCAGCATTTCATAAATAAAACAGAAAAAAGTTAGAGGTTTAATTGGGGATTAAATTATGTATAGACTTGTTTTAAAAGAAGTTAGAAGAAAGATGGCTCTCTTTAGCTTTGTAAGATTTGCTCGAGCTACACTAGTAGTAGTAGTTCTGTTTCATTCCTCCTTGAGTGGTAAACAAAGTGGATGTCTCACTCTGTGCAGGTCAAGATCTTATGTAAACAAAGTCACGTGAGTGACATGTAGGCTACCTGACCACCCCTGCTATAAATAGCACGTGATAGCCTACATCCGGCCTCTTTGATCTTCTGGCTGTTAGCCTGCTGTCTAACCCTGGTTAATCGCTCCATAAGGTCCGTATTGCGGTTCTTAATTCTGCAGGTCCAGGAAAGGTTGTTTGATGTTTGACAGTCTGCCTGTGACACCAGGAGTGCAAATTACTGCCCTCTAAGGCGGGGCTGTCAAGCTATCCTTTCCTGTTGGGAGGTTTTAGCCCGCTAGCTACACGTACTGTTGTAAACAGTTTGTTGTGGCAGCTAATTCCTCCAATCCTAGACATGAGTGCGGTTAGTATATCTCTCGTCTGGTGTCCTAGCATTGTTTGCTACATATGTTTTTTTTTTTTTGACTGATTGTTATTTTACGAGGTAAGTGCTAGGGGTCCTGATCATGTTCAGTGGCAGATAGTCACAGCTCCCGCTCAGTTTTCCTAGCGTCACCCTATAGTTTGTATGATAGCCTGTACTTCTTGTGAAGCTCAACTGCATGTTGAGGATGGCCATGATTTGTACCCCAAGTGTCTGGGTGTGGGTCAACTGAAGGAGGCCCTTTCAGACCCATGTATCAACTGCAGCATTTTGCCTCTGGCAGTGAGAGAGGAAAGGCTGCAGCAGGTGGAGAGTCTCCTGTTTGGGGATGACCTTCCAACCTCTGGGCACACACACAAGAGCACTGGCTCCCAAAGTAAGCGGTGGGGGGAGCACAGAGGCAGGGCACAGGAGGATGGTAGCCCCATATGTAAGAAGGTGGATGGCCTGGATGGCCCATATAAGGAACTCACTCTCAGTGCTCCTTCTCCCCAGATGCTGCAGCCAGAGCATGATGGCAGAGAGCTTGGGGATGTCAATGATGCAGCACTCCAAGCATTTGGTCTGATGACCAGGGAGCTTGGTCATCTGATGTCCACTCTGGTTGTCACACAATGTCTGGTTCCTCGTGACACTGCTGGCATAAATCATCCACTTTGTTTACTGCCACTGGCAGTCAGGAAGGAATGAAACAGAACGCACATTACAAAGGTAACTATGGTTCTGTGAATTCCTGGATGACAGCCAGTCATTCCGTTCACTCAGAACTTTTCGGTGTGAGAAGATTCTAAGAGGCCGGAAGTAGGCTTTCACGTGCTATTCATAGGAGTGGTCAGGTGGCCTACATGTCACTCACGTGACTTTTTTTTACATTAGATTTCGACTTGCACCGAGTGCGAGGAGACACATCCACTTTGTTTACTGCCAATGGCAGTCATCCAGGAACCGTCACAGAACCATAGTTACCTTTGTAACTTCCGTTGACATTGCTACTTAAGGCAATGTAGCTAAGTTAGCTTTAGCAACATAAGCTTGGGCGAATGTAGCTAAAGCTAATGTAGTTTTACAGCATACATAGCAAACATTAGCTTCGTTCTTACAGATATCCGCTTTGTGACCTTAGCTTTAGCTACATTAGCTATTTAGCTACGTTATCTACATAGCTACATAGCTTACCCAGCTAAAAGAGCTACATAAGCTATGTTTGTTATGTTAGATTGTTATTTAATGGAGGACCAGTTTTTTCTGTAAGCAGACAGTTTAATCAGCTTTAATAAACATTTTGTAATCAGGTTTTGCAGGTCTATTCCCTTTTTGGTGACAAAGAGCTGAAATGCATCACTGTCCAGTTTTATAAATATGATAGAAAGAATTCATGGTAGTGGATCAATATTGCTATTTAAGGGCCATTTTTTTCCATCTGTATCTGTATTTTTTGTCATAAACATGGGAGGCATAACAAACTTGCCTCTCAGTGCCTCCATATCCTCAATTATATGACCCAAAATTTATTTTCAACATCATCTTTGTCTGATGAAACCAAAGCTTTTACAGAAGTGGTCAAATATTCTTCAAGATACATTCCAGCCCTCACAGGATAGCACCAGATATTACAAATAAGTAAAGCTCTTGTTAGAAAGACGGCTTTGTCAGTGTTTCTTATTTAACAACTTTAAGGTGTTTCCAGCGTTGGGACCATCCCCTGCCCCGCTACCATCCATACAACTCCTGAGGTGTCACACCTCAGTCCTGCAAACCCCCAGAGCAGCTTCTCTTCTACATCCATTTTAAAAACACAGTCAGCCTCAGGATTATAGAGCAACCCTGGCTATCTAAATTAGCCATCGCTCCATGCAGCCCATTCATTCTCAAGCCAAACCTGCCGGTTAGATCACAGCACAGAAGGTACGGACGGGGCCGAGGGACAAAAGAGTCCTCCGCCTGACCGTAGCTTCCTTTCAAGGTAAAAGCAGGCAGCAGGAAAGCAGCGAGAGGACAGACATAAAGACAGGATGAGGGGGTGATGACAGTGGATGGGTGAAGTGCCAGTCCAAGCTTCTACAAGGTGTGCTCACGCCTTCACCCACACACAGAATAAACAGGTTATTTTGAACCGATGTTCTTTCATACACACTCTTTCTCTCAGCACTCTGCTCCCCAAAGTCATTACCTGCTTGTTAAGCCAATGCCAGAGCTTGGGGAGGAGACAAAGAGACATTGGGAAGATTATTTTCGGAAAGATCTGTGCAGCAGTCATCACATGTACCCGTGCAACAAGAACACAACCTCTTTGTTACGGGCAGGAGGAGAAGTGTGACATAAAGGATTTAACTATGACACACAGGGAGACTGGCTGAACAGTGGGGTGCAAGTTATCATAAATAACACACAACAGAAACACTTCCCAAGAACATCAAGAGAAAAACATCTTTCAGTTTAAAAGATGTTGGTAGCTAAGCCAATTTGACCACTAGGGGCAGCGTCACAAGCTTGAAACTCAACACTAATGTGTTATGGCGAAATACCGCCTCATTATTCATCCAGCAAACATGAAGCATCATCATCATTCAGAGTCATGTTTATTCTCATTTCACAAATGTTAGCCCAATTTTCTGTTGTCTTGTTGTAGATGGGTAGTGTGCAGCTTTTTGTATGTTGAAATTATACTATGTAGGCAAAGTAACTAATAAATATTTCATAAATGGTTATTCATTACACTGTGCAATGCGTAATCCTATACATTTTATGATCCTTAAGGTAATTTGTCTAGGATTCCAAGTGCTGCACACATTGAGCTGCACATTATAATGGGAATATCACAATACAGCAATTCTGGAATAACTGACATAGTGCCTCACAGTATCTGGTTAAATAAAGAATAAAAAATGCCCAGAAAGAGGTAAAGCACAGGATTAATGTATATATTTCAAGAAATTTGGTGTCAGTTTCACCTCTGATCACACTTCTTTCATAAAACCTTCCACCACAGTCCCACATTACCCTGCGGTCTTCCTCTTTTATCTTACTATGGGCTTCTTCTTTGGCCTATTAACCTCTATCTACAGAAGTGCTACATTTAGGGGATCCCTATCAGCTCGTACATCTTCTCAAGGTGATTTATAGCTTATATTTGTGCAAACATATGACCTCTTGTTTGTTTTTCTTCCTTTTGAGATTATTTCTCATCATGCATCTGGTGGAAATTCCAACAACTTTTGGGCAGAGAAAAAGATGTAGAAGGAGATGGAGATCACATATGAGTTATTATGTCTCATAATTTTATGTTTTTAAATAATTTAAATCGAGTAGAAATGAAAGGAAAGCTAAAAACAAAGCAACTTTGCAAGTTACAGCGACAACTGAAGAACTACCCCGGACACACTTCAGAATAAAAGTACTGTATGAAAACATGGGCTGTCACACCACCACCACAAAATGATCTGGCTTTTACTTTGGGAAAAAACAGTGAGGTTTTACCGTACCTGTCATGTCAGCCTGGAATGAATTGACAGACATGATACAGATACAGGTGCAGAGATCTGACTGCAGCTCTGAGCAGAAAAGTCTTTCCATCTATTGAGCTATGAATGGACATTCATCAGCTTCAGACTGAACTATGCTCATCTTCATGTTTTGAAAAGTGAACTGTTTTACGCACAACACTGGCTCCCGTTGGTAATGTATGACGGTCACATCATTGAAAACAGAATTTGCATAAGACCAGACTAAAGACTAACGCCAAGACTTGAGAAAGACTGCCCAAAAACCGCTAGGATCAAGTTTTATGACCACCGTACACCAAAGGCTGAGATCATGGGAGCGCACTGCAACTTTAGCAAGACTCCCATGATTTTACTCCAATTTTTTGCATTTTGTCTGCAAGTTTCAAATCGCACAAAAGTTGCTGGATGAATGGCTGCCTTAAGCATCTGTATACAGAGTGTGATTTAAGTACCAGGCGATTCAGCACTCAAATTCTAAAGTATTTTCATAACAATGTACTGCTTTTGTTTTTGTCATTTTTTCTCTACCTCTTTTTTTTAACTAATTGTGAAGAATCTTGATTCATATTCATATATATATATATTAGTGCTGTCAAACGCTTAAAATTTTAATCAGATTAATCATGATGATGGATTAATCCACATTAACGCATTAATTATGACAGCCCAAATATATATTCAATATTTGTCTGATATAATATTTGTCAGATAATGGTTTAGTTAATTTCATGAAAAATGCATTATCCTCTGTTCATTTTATTCTCCTTATTTGTTCAAATAACAGACAATCTAAATAAAATATTATTTTTTCAAAAGAATTTTTAATGTGATTAATATGAAAGATTAAGTTAGAAAATCATGAAATTCAGAGGTAAGGTACTTCAGGTGAGAAAACCCCCAAGTGAAAATAAAGCATTTATCACTAGATATCATCACTGAATACCAGTATTAGATAACTGAATTTGATGTGCATACTGAATTAATAAAGTAAGAAAATTAAAAACTTATTTGTGTGTCTGGTTGAGTTTACAAAAATCAATATCTCATTATCAAAAAAAATCATATTTGGGTAAAAAAAAAAAAAAGGAATGCCCTTCTCTGTTCCGCAACGAGCAATTCACACAAAGTTGTAACAGAGCTGTGCACGCCCGAACTTAGACACACACCCCGGCATCCCGTAATCAGATGGCAGCCACTGCCTGAACTGCTGCTTTCATGAAACTCGAAACTCTGGATTTCTTGGTTCAAGACTTTGTATTTTCTAAATGAAATACGGGGAAAATAACATGAACATTCATTTTGATCGATTAGATCCAATAGACTTTTTTCCTCCATGTCTGAGTTGGACATCCGACTTTAAGCAGTGTCACAGCACACGTATTTACGTTTGAGGTCGGAAACTTCAGAATACCGAGCTCGCTTGAACACATCATGGAACTTTTCAGACGCTGCTGTGAGCAGAGATGTGTCTGCTCTCTCCTCTCCTGTACAGAGTGTGATCAGCTCTCTAACCTCGCAGTCTCTCCAGTTAATCCACATCATTCTTTGTTTTATCCCCCATTGTTCTCTCCGATGAAATGCCGCTCGATTAAACTGTGCTGGTTTTTAAATCTCCTGTTTATGGAGACAGCAGCGCACACTTGCCGTTGTGGAATGCCGTGACATCCTTTCACACTCGTTACGGAAAAGTCTGTTACGGCTCTGATACTACCTCTCAATCCGGATCAGAGGTGGGGCGGAACGGTTGCTTTCATACAGAACAGTGTTGTGCAACAAAGGCGTAACAGACACGGAAAAGAGAGGCAGTGTAAAAGTAGCTTAAGTGACTGATGTGACTTACAGTGAATGACTTCTAAGGCCAGAATGTCTTTAATTTCAAGGTTTGCTGGCGGAATTATTTTTCCAAGTCGTCACTGCCTGAGGACCTGAGAGCAGCATCTAATGTTACTACTTTTAAAGGCTTCTAACTGAATTTATTATTATCATCTGAATTTGTTTTAATCATTTGGATTTTTATCTTATTATGTCTTAATTTAAGAATTATCTTTCAGTTGTATATCGTCTTATTCTATTATATTTTACCCAGTTCTCCTTCAGTGTTTATTTACTCATTTTGGTATATTTCACCAAGATACCCTTTACTGTTTTTATTATTTTAGCACCTTTATAATCTATTCTTTACATATTTATTTATTTCAATTTAATTTTTTTTCATTAGATTTTATGATACTTTATTCACTTTAAGCTAGCTCAAGTGTTTCCTCGTTATGAATCTCAAGATAACATTTCCTTAGCACATAAGTTCCTCTTCTTCAAGAGTATTAAATTACAACATATTTGCAAATGTTGTGTATTGATTGCAGGGTGGGGTGGAGGGGTGAGGGCTGGGTTAGGGTTAGGTCATCTATTTGTTTGAGTGTTATGAATGTTGTGCTACTTTGCTTTGTATGAAAAGTGCTTTAAACATTAAGGTTGTTCATTTAATTGATTGGAAACATTCTAGGAAATGACGAGATAATTATCCCAAATCTGAGTTTGCACATAAATACAGAAACAATCTGAGGGGGTTTGGGGTTTTTTTGTTTGTTTTTTTGTTTTTTATATAAGAGTTGGAGATAACATACAGGAGATGACTTCTCTTCTACAAACAAAAAAACTTCCCTGACGTTTGTTAAGACAATGTCGTAAGCTTCAAACCTTGTGAATGCTCTCATTATCATAACCAGAATTCCAAAGCTGTCCAGCATTTTTTAACTATTTTAACTCTTGATCCCAATTTTACATGTTGGTATTTGAGCTGAGCTGAAACAGTTAAAGTCCAGACAGACGCGTACATTTTCAAAGATAAACCAAGAACACTGAAAAATGTGCTGGTGTACAACAAGAGAAAGAGTGTGATCTAGACGTGTGTGAATCAAAGATAGCAACAAGAGAAATGTGTACTGTTGGTACTTGGAGATCAGTCCAAGACGTTACCTTAGTGTCAATACGCAGCAGGAACTGAGCCAGGCCTTTGATTGGTCCAGGAAGCAGGGCCTCCTCTCTCTCACGTCCGAGCTTCTCCAGCACGGCCCACCACGAGCTCAGTGTCCGCTCTGCAAAGCTCTTCAGGCCAAAGTGGACCACAGACTTCTTCAGCACCCACACTGAAGCATCAATGCAACATTAGTCTGAGCAGATGTGAGAAAAACAGTGTAAAAATACTAAATATGTGTGTGTGCTGTTACCAGCCACAGGAATGGGCAGCAGCTGCAGGATCCACAGGTTGAGCCACACCTGAACCAGTACGATGGCCCACACCAGCAGAATGAAGTAGATATCACTGGCTCTGTGGGAGCTTTTTTCTTTCTGGAAGAGGCCGGCTGGTAATGAACGAGAGCCTTGAGGGAATCCAGGCGTGGAGGGAAGTGGGCCAACAGACTGCACGCCATCTTTCAGATGACATCAGGGAAAACACAGAGGAGGCAAAAAAGGAAGAGAAAGCAATTAGGACACACTGTGGTTTGGTGTCATGTAGTAAGTGCCCACCACTGCAGCTGAAAAGAGAAGCCAAAACAGGGTGGTGCTGAGCTGCAGCTCTACTTGTGTAGATGTTATCTTTTCTACTGAAACACAAAGTGAATAAAACAAGAATCTAAGGACCTATTATTTTGTGGATATACAGTCAATCAATGAAAACAAGTGAAAACAAAATAAGGTGTCACATTGTACCTGTAGAGTCTTCACTGGGCTCAGTTTTCGGCTGAAGGTTGCTACAGGAGATTGCCATGTAAATAGTGTTAGCAGCAAATGACAACACCTGCCCCGACAGCTCTCCTGAGGGAATAGAGAAGCAGAAAACACATCAGACATTATGGCAAACACACTTCTTTCTCATGTGTTTCAATAGCCTTCTTCACTCATGCATTCCTGAAGAAAATCCTGGAGGATTTCAGGCCAGTCTTCCTCTGACGTCATCCTGAGCTGCTCATTCACATACAGAATGTCCCACATTTTCACTGTCAGATGGGAGGGTCAGGGGTCCTCAGAGGGTGAGATAAGACATAAAGGGTTTCTGTGGAAAACTCATCTGGTAGAGAAAGCACTATAAAAACACTTCATTTCCTTTATTTCGTTGCTTTGTGTAACTGAACAAGTTTTCATAACCAACGAATGAGTGGAAATGAATATACTCTCTGGTAGGCAGAAAAGAGTATAAAGCCACTTCATCAGCAATTGTAGGTTAAATACATCATCATCCCTGTACACTCAATCACGGTGAATTTCAATGAATCTTTTAACTGTGTCCACACAGCCCACTTCACATGAAAATGTTATCGGGGGTTGTGAGGAAAAGTTTGAATACACTTTGGGTGAGAAAATTGTCTGTTTGCAATCACACATGCAGCTCACCCTAACAGACAGAGGAATTTTCAGGATATTTGTGCATGTGTGAAAGCACAAAATGTCTAATGCTCTTTAGTTTTCAATCACTGTGTCCTGTATTAACAAAAACAGACAAACATATTTTTAGGGCTGTCCAAAGATTACAATTTCTAATGGATTTATCTCAGAATTTCTGTAGTTAATCTGGATTAATCACATCATTTTTAGCGCATTTTGAAATTCCACTGTTTTGCATTTAAAGCTGTTTTCGTGTCAATTTAAGTTTAAGACTGAAAAGGTTTTAAAAATGTGGGAGACCACAGACATAAGGACAACTTCAAATGATTATGAATAAACATTTTATAACCCTCTGTGATGACTCAGCCAGACTGTGAGACCACTCTGGCCACACACATGACTCCAGTAGAAAAACAAACATGGAAGTCTATCGATACCCTTGGCTTATCTCTCCCCAGTAAACTGTCCTGGCATGTGTTACAGTTGCAGCAAAAACACCAACAAAAATTACATTACATATTTACAAATATGATATTGATTTACACATTAAATTCCACTAGTAATCCCAGTAACCACAAGAAGTGATGCAACCTAGAATCTGTGAGTGATAAGTGAGTGACTCTGCATCTTATTATGCAAACAGCACAAAACAAGACATGATAAAGTGACCAGAGTGCACAAAACTAAATAGTTCCCCCTGTAATCAAGAACTGCATCAGGATTTCTAATCTTCACAAACATGTCACAAGTGCATTTTCACATATGAAAGCTTTTTTCTGTTGTCTTTATGATGTTTTAATGCCCAGTTCATGGGGAGCAAAGGCTTCTAACTGTGGTGCATTTACGTGTTTATTAGTAATCACCTCTGCCAGGAACAGGCGGTTTCTCTTGGGAGCCCACAATCATGAGTACAACCATAACCACAAATAAGGGCACTCTCCACGAGCCGGTCAGGGACACTAAAAACAGATCACAAATTAGGGAGATTAATGTGAATAAGCATGATATTTTGTTGACATGGAAAATACTAAGTGTAGCTACATTTCTAGGGAAGTTTTCAAATAAGATTATAGGTTTTATAAGTGTACATCATACTGAGATTATATTTTAATCCTCCAATCACGTGGTGACATCTTAACAGAGGCACTCATTCACTTTTAACATTTGAAGCCTGAAGGTCGACTGTGCTAAAAATACTGAGACTTCCTCATGTGCTCAGCATGTGCCCTGTCTGATGAGAGACCTGCAGAAGCCCCATCTAGTCTTTACTAGAGAATGACATCGATCCCTCCACCGCATGAAACCACTATGTTTGAGCCAATTTCCTGAAGGCTGCTTTCAGCTATACACAACCTGTCTACTCAAGTTTGAAAAAATGTTAAAAATCAACCCAGCGGCAAAAACAGTTTGCATAAAAGTATGAAATGAAAACTAACAGGTCTGAGCAGACACCCTACCTCTCACACACTCACTCACCTATGTAGAAAAGCAGGATGGACCAGACAGGAAGAGCCAAAGCCCGCAGGTAGCGCTCAGTGTGGGGACCCCATTTGAAACAAACAGCCAACAGGTAACCAAACACCACAGTGCACACCTGAAGAGAAAACAGAGCAGCAGAGAGAGAACATTATGGAAATAAAGAGTATAAAAAATGATGACTTGTAATGTACAGGAGGACTTATGATGTTAATCTGATAGCAAGCTCAGGCATATTTAAATACTACTGACCAGTTCCCAGTGGTTTTGTAAGCTGTCGGGGATTTTGTGTTATGGTTTTATTGAATGCGAGCTGGAGCAGCAGGAGAGTAACTGAAACTATCAGTTGTTAAAAAGTTAAAAAGGAAGTGTTTTGAAAAGATATTCACTTAGTTCTTCTTTCATTTCTAAAAAGAACAGTGCCTTTTTCCAGCCACTTAAATCAAACACTGCCTGTTTTTTGACCATCTTTAAATTAAAGTTGTAACAATACCAGATTTTTTTATTTTGCTGCAATTCCAGTAAATAGAAAGATGTCTGTTTCAATAACATGGCAATGAAAACAGAAGCCCCAAGTATCCAGTATTGGGTAATTTCTGTTTTTCTTTTTATAGCAAAAGTTAAGCAGACTTCTGCACACTGTCTATATTGCACAAATAGGCTTACTCACTACAAAAACATTGCCATTGATTTTGTGCATTTTAGATGATTCCCTCTCTTTTTCACATTGGGTTATAAATGTGACCAAAGAGCACATTTTTGTTATGTTTTGTACATTTCAATACTGTAAAACATAAAATCTACTAGGGGTGAGTATCAAAATACTTGATACCGATACCAACACACCCAGTTCCTACTGGACAAAATTACCACAAAGATATCGATACTTAATTTCGATACCCTGCCACCCCACATGAAAGGCAAGAGAAATGTGATTTTTTATCATTTAGGTAGACTAATTTTATTATAACTGAGCACACACCTTTATGTTGTTTAGCTGTCTGGAGTAATGTCTCTGCTCTGCTTGCAGTGAAATTATCACTTTGACCGACACATTTACTCTATTTTTTATCTCTAACACAATTAAAACATTTAGTATCGAAAAGCACAACATTTTTACAATCTTACTTCAAATTACATGTTTTTCTATGTTTAATTCCTTCACTTGTGAGGAAATTTCCTGCATTACAGAACAAGGAGTTAATTAATGAAAATAATCTGAGCTTAATCTAAACCTAGCACAAAAAGTAAGGACATTTGTGTTTAGTAGATTCTTTGTTGTAACAATGCTCCTTTGCAATAAATCTAATACAGTTGAAAGCCTGTTAATTCCTTTTAAATGGTGCCACATTTGTAAGGAACATGCATTTGTTGGATGAGAAGCAGAGCTGAGGATGTGGGCTGCACCCATGAAATATTTGCCTTATCTTCTCTGCCAATGCCAAACAGCTTATCAGCTGCCATTGACTCTTGTTTGGTGGGTTGGATGATCGAAGTCTGAATAACAAGACATAACAAGGTATAGTGGCAATTTAACAATTCACTGAACAAACAGGAGCCTCAGTAGTGTGTGGAAAAACCATACACAGCCACAACAGCCTGGCACCTCCTCCTCATGCTGGTCACCAGCCTGGTCACACACTGCAGTGGGATGGCATTCCATTCTTCAAAAGTCAGCCAACTTGGTTGTGTTGGTCACTCTGGCACGAACAGCACACCCAAGCTGATACCATAAGTGTTCAACGGGGTTGGGGTCAGGACTGCTGGCAGGCCGTTTCATACTCTCCACTCCCAAATTCTAGAGGTAGTCTCTGAAAAACCCTGTTCTGAGGGAGCGCTGTCATCTTGGAGGACAGAGTTCAGTCCCAAACTGTGGAGATCTGGTATTACCACTGGTTGCAGAATCTCATCTCAATATCTCTCTACACTGGGATTGCCTCCAGTGATGACAAGTCTCATTTTTCCATGAGAGAGATGCCACCCCCACATCATCACATCGCCTCCACCAAAATATGCTACCCTGTCAACACAGCAATCAGCACAGCATTCTCTGCATCTTCTCCACACTTTGACCCTACGATCTAATCTGGACTCATCAACTAACGTAACATTCCTCCACATGTTCTGATTGTCAACACCTGAGTACCAGAAGCTCAAAACAAGAGTCAATAGCAACAGCAGAATAAGCTGTTTGGCACTGGCAGAGAAGATTTGGCACATTTCACAGGGTGCCACCAACACATTCAGCTCTGCTGCTCATCCCACAAATGCATGTTCCTTACAAATGTTGCACCATTTAAAAGGGAAATAAACAGGCTTTCCAACAGTACAAGATTTATTTCCAAGCAGCATTGTTACAACAATGAAATAATCTACCAAAAACAAATGTCCTTACTTTTTGTGCTAAGTATATAATGACAATAATAACTTGTTGCAGCTCTTGTTAAAATATTTTTACATGAAAACAATGCTTGTATCACTGAAAACACTGAAATTTGTCTTAAATATGATCTCATCTTGATCTGAGACTGTTTCATTGACATTTCAATGACCCTAAACTGATCAAACTGCCCACTCTGGGCCTTGGACATCTCTGATAACATGAAATGGGAAATAGAATTTAACGAGACTTGTAAAAATCATTGTTTGCCAAAGTCTTTTTAATTTTCTCTCCACACAAAGACATCTTGCTGTGTCATTTAATATTGTGTCATTGAGCCTATTTATAGACAAGGAGCCTGTGTCAATCCACCTCTGCGTCTGGAGAAAAGGTGGACTGTCTGAGGAGGAACATTTAACACAATTTGTATCCATTAAAAGTGTAGCTGAGCTCAGGCCCCTGGAGCTGTTTGGGAATAAAAAGGTATTGATCGATCATAAAGAACCTGAAACTAGAGGAAATGAGATCAGCTGGCAAGTCAAAGCAGAAGATTCAAGAAAAACCTTTTCTGTATTGAGGTTACTACTATTTAGACACCCATTCAAGGAAATTCAATTCATAGTCTTGTTCCTGGGATTTGTAATGTTTCTACACTATATAAAGTCATTACTGGAAAATGTGAACATGTACACATTCTTTATCTAAGGCTGATTTTTTTATTATTTAAATGAGGACATCTATTTCAATAGGGCTACTATGTGTTAATTAATTCTTTCATCATTTACTCTACAGGCTGTTTTCTTAATTAATAATCTAATAAATAAATATACAAAGAAGACTGTACATATGCCACAAAAATCTGTAAAAGTTTTTCATATTCGAATAACAGACCAAAACAAATGTAGCGTACTAATAAAAGACCCCAAATAACTGCACAAATTTTCTGGTGTAGTTGGAACCAGTGACCATTATCACTCAAAAAAATAGATTAATTTGTACACAGTACTTGTTGCTGATTGCCACTGTTGCTTGATTTGAACAATAATATTTATCATTGTCATCATCATTTTAATAACACTACAACCATTCTTGTCATTCAATTATTTACTGTAATTGTACAGCTTGGTTACTATCCTTAAATGCTGTTATTGACTGTCAGTATCTGAGATCTACATTTAAAATATCTGTTTATAGTGATCATTTTTGTATAAACACATACATAGCATGAATATGGTTTTATGACCTCTCTTTTTTATATATATTGTTTTAATTTGCAATTGTGATGTTTTTGTTAGACTTCCACTCTGCTTTTTGTAATGATGCCGTTCTCAATGCCTCGAATTGCCCCCATGGTGACAAATAAAGTTTTTAAAATTGAAACTGATTTGAAAGAGCTCTAACATCCTCTATTCAAATATAAATTTAGACTAAATTTTGCATGTGAGCATGGCTCTATTTTAATTCTACTTTAATTTACCATGTGGTTAAAACATTAAGATATTGATAATAGTTTGATGTGATTTTTTTTTTCATATGCCCCCTTGCTCTCTGGTCTGCTGCCAGTTTTGGGTGACCGTTGACATTCTGACTTCACCCACCAGAGGCATCCACACAGTGACACTGAGGGGCTTTTGTTGTCATTAGAGATGGGTGTGTGCCCAGTTGCCACTGTCTCTTCACTCACCCACACGGTGTGGAAACAGTCCAGCACGGCCCCGATGATCCCACAGACGTGCCCAAGGATCACCTGCATGCCGATGACGCTCCAGAACAGGTAGAGGAAGTAAACCAGCGGCGCCCCGGCACCGATTACCAGCAGCACCGTGAGCCTCTCCAGCACTAGCCTGCCCATCGCCTCCACCCCGTAGTTCACACACCACACAGGGACCAGCAGGGTCCCCAGCACGATGGGAGTCCCGGTTTCCTGCAGGCCGTTGAGCCAGGAACGGCCGAGCCGGGCCAGGGAGTGCTTGAAGGGGTGGAGGAAGGTTCCGCAAAGCGTGGCCCAAAGCAGCGGGCGGAGGAAGGCCTCCAGGATGAAGTAGACTAACACCGCCGCCCCGCAGCAGATAGCCACGAATATCATCGCCCCGGTGTTATAGAAGGCCTGTTTGATGTTTTTATCAAACTTTAGGGAAGACGGCTGGCTCAGCAGCTGGCTCACCATCCCAACGGCCGGCTGGACGCTTTCGGAGAAAGAGACAAAGTGAGGCCGCTCAGAGGGAGGGCTCCCCGGGGGAGAGACAGCGGCAGGCTCTGATGCCGAGTCCTCCTCGTCTGCCATGTTCCCCGACTCCGCTACGGTAACGTCGATCCGCCGGAGATATCCACCGCGTGAGGGAGGAAAACATGTGACGTAACAGCGACGAATTCGCCAACGGAATTGTGGGAAATTGGGTCTCTGGAAAGAAAAAGAAACACTTCCGGTGTCCTATTCATTGTTTTTTCTCCCATAATAATAATATTAAAAATAATAATAATAATAATAATAATAATGTAAATATTATTATTATTACTATCAGTAGTAGTATTACCATTGTTTTTTGTTGTAAACCTCTTCATACTGTAGTTAATAGAAAATGTAATTAAGTAAAAGTAATAATCTTAAGGATCTAAAAGTTCCCTTTTTTTATTTTTTTAGTTAAAGAGTACTGCAGGTGGCATTTAAAGATTACTCGTATATTATTCCAGTGTTGTTTAAGATATCTTTACATCCACTTTTGGATATTTGCAAGATACATTTTTATTGGTGACAGTATGGTTCGCATACACGCTAAGCAAGCAGAGCCTTTGAAACCTCATTAATGTGAAAGTATTCAGGTATTGTTAATTGTATTGGAATTAATCATACATGGCAACTATGACCAGTGTTAATAATAAATAGGAAATTCTCAAGTTTAAGTTGGGGTTGCACCTCACTAAAAGTGCTTCCTCATCTGATGAAAAACTGAATTGGCAGAACTGAATAAAACGAAACATACAGAAGCTACCAAAAGCCACCCAAGTCAAAATGGCATATATTTGTGGTGTAAAGAAATACACAATTTCAGAAATTTTAATTTAGCCGATAATACATACAATTCAGTTTTAAAAAACAACCACCATCTTTTGGGAGTATTTAATTGAATAATGCATTCTCAGGCTAAAACTGCACCTTTTAATTTCATAACAGCATTGAAACTTTTTAGGGATGAGTCCTACCAGAGTAACCTGGTGCATGTGACTTACATACATAGATACATGGATTGCAGGGTAAGGCTGGGAGGACTAAGCCCTGCACTCTGATATCAGGCAAGCACAGTGAGTTTTGTCTGATCAGTCTCACATCCTCTACCCTAAGTATGAGCTTTTATCATCTGATAGGGTATATAGAGTCCCCAACCTGTGCAATATGAGTTTGTGCAATATATGTGGTTTATGTGGTTGGATTTTTTATTGATGTTTGCAACTCTGTGTACATGTGGGTTACTGTTGCTATGTTGTATTTAGTGCTTATATGTTATTATCTGGCAACTTAATGTGTGCTGTACTTGGAGTCCAAGACCAATTTCCCTAAGGGGATAATAATGTGTACTATATCAACTTGGCAAAAAAGTGCCCACTCTTCCTTTCAATAGTGTTAAAAAATTGTCTAGCTTGCAAGGGCATTTCCTGTCCACAGTTGTCTTCAGCTCATCCCATAGACTGCAGGGGGATTTAGGTTTAGGTTTGGGTTCTGGGTGGAACAGTCCCAAACTTCTGGTGAAGCCATTATTTGTTAGATTTGGGTGTGTGCTTTGTGTAATTGTCTTCTTCAGCTTTCAAGCAGATACCTGAAAGTTTTGCACCAAAAGTGACTGTTGACTATTGCAGCTGAACAAAAACAGCCCCAAAACATGAAGCTGCTCTCACCTTGCTTTACTTTGGGATATTATCCTTTTTGGTGATATCCAGTGTTGTTTACATGGCAAACATACCTTTTAAAATGATAGTCAAAAGGTTCAATTTGGACTCCTCAGACCATAACACATTGTCCTGCCATCCTGGGAGACTTGGTTAGTGTTTTTGTCAAATTTAGCCAGGCTTGGATGTTTTCCTTCATCTGAAAAGGCTTCCTTCTGGCCAACCATCACCATGAAAATGAGGGCCCAATTTCACGTTTCAGCAAGAAATGATCCAAAGCACACATCCAAATCTACAAAAGAATGGTTACACCAAAAGGAGATTTAATTTTCTACTGTCCCAGTCAAAGCCTAGACCTGAATCCTCCTGACAGTCTGTGGGGTGACCTGAATGTGCACTGGGAGCGTCCTCACAATTTGATAATTTTTTAAGCTTTTGAAAGGAGGAGAAGGTAAATTAAAATATACTGTAATACAACAAAAAGATTCTTTGATTAAGTATTTTTATTATTGAATCTTTCCAAAAGATTTCATGATTTGGGGGCACAGATGGCCTAGCGGTTAGGTCACGCTCCATGTATGCGGGCGACCTGTGTTCACGTCCAGCCTGTGTCTCCTTTCCCACATCTCTCCCCCACACTATCATCTCAGTTTCAGACCTCATCCACTGTCCTACTCTATACAATAAAGGCATAAAAAGCACCAATTATATATATCTTAAAAAGATTTTGGTTGTTTTTCAATCAAAGTTTATATGTTACAGGTTATATAAAAGAAGGAAAAAGTTCTGAAATGATCTTGGTCTTTATTTCTCACATCATGAAAGTGTGGTATTGTATTTAACTTATATCTGTGCACACAAATTATGAAATAATCATATAGCCCCTTTAACCTAACTGTCAGAGTTTTCTATTGATGCACAGTCACTTCTGTACTTTATGGTGTATACTGCCTGTCTTTATTAAAAGAACAAATGAACAAAATAATTCAAATGAAATAATCATGTGAGATAAGCCAAGAGATTATCCGGGCCATCAACTTTAGAAAACAAACTTCAAATGTTCTACTCACTCTGTAGTCAGTCCCTTAAATCCTGTAAACTGCATGCTGTCAGAGTAAAAACAAAGAAACAGACTGTCTTTTTCTGCTGTTTTTGTGAAGGATGATACCCTTATAAACAGAACAGAATGAAGGGACAGGAAGAGCAATTGCAGACAGCAGCGAACTGCTTTATTTTTCCTTCACCACAGAAATCTTTTATGTTTATCCAAGTTCAACATAAAATCCGGTGTGCTCTTCCCCAGCGATCAGTCAGCTTTTGAAATCCTTCCCAGATTTCTAGTGCATGCAGTGTTTGAAGACTTTTGAAGCTTAGTTATTGGCATGTGGTGTCCTCAGACTTAATTGGAAGTTATCATAAATGCTGAAAATAACTGGCATATTAATACTATGATTCTACCTTGTGTTTTTCACTTACACCAGTACATGACGGCTTGATAGTACTGGTGTTAAACTCTGTCACATCCTCTGCATGGGTACTCAGTAATAATATATACTCTCTGTTGTGTTAAATATATCTAATACAGTGTCTCTGTGCAAAGCACTTTTCAGAAATGGCAACTTTTTTATTGCTGCTTGTTCTCATCTTCCCTCTTTTTACATCCTCATCCTCTGTTGCTGTCATTACGGTGTTCCCATCAGTAGATAGAAGGTGAGGGCTACTATGAGCAGTAAGCAAAGAGGGGAGTTAAAGGTCTGGTAGGCTGTGGAAGGCATGAAGATGTCCTCATATTTATAGATACTGATCATGTGGTCGCTAACAGGTGGACTGTCGATGTCGTGCCTGGTGATGGATCCTGTAAGAAAAGGTAAGAACGTGTTAAAGATGTCTTAAAAGACAAAATAAAACAGATTACTTCATTTAAAGCCTGAATAACTACCTTGTATAGCAGGTCCCCATGCAAACAGGTAATACCACGACAGGTGTAAGTCCACTAGTGTCTCCTCTCTTGGGACATATAGTGGACGTTTGAAGCGGCAGGTCACTCGGTTGTTCTCAAAGATGCCCTCCTCGTCCCTAGCAGGGTTCCTCTTTATTTCTTTGGCCCACTGGCCCACGTTGTAGAAGTGGTGGATCCGCACACGGCCGTTATCATCATGGACACAGCCCATGACATCATCTCCTCCCTGAGGACGTACAAGAACAAGTTTAATTCTACATGACTGAAATTAATTAAAATAGACCTTGACTTCACAGCATATAAAGTATAAAAATAAAAGAACACATTTTATAACAGGTATGGTTATGCTTTTGAAAATGGGACTTAAAGGTGGGTGTTTGGCACTCGTGGTGAGTTAAAAGTTGCTGCTCACATATTTGCAAAGGAGGAGGAAGTAAAGTGGTGGATTTATAAACCAAAAATAGCTCAAAAGAGCGAACAACACGAGTCTTGGGTAAATGACTGTAAAGCAAGTATAAGAGATATCAACTTCCCTTGTCTTTTTCCTCTTTCTGTGGGGTTTTATGGAGGTTGACATCCACTAACTGTTACATTGCTGCCACCTACAGGCTTATATAATAGCTCAATAAGGAAGTCAGTGCAAAATATTTATTGTTCACAATCCACCCAAAGTCAGTAAGGCAATAAAAGCAAAGAAAAGCATTTATTTTTCATGCAGATATTTTTTGTCAGTTTCAGGCTTTCTCCACTTCTCATCTCTCTTTATTCTCTTAGCTTCTGCATTATAGTCTATGCTCAGTTCTCATTTAATTCAGTTTCCTTTCCTTAATTCTCCTTGGACATCATACTGATCCTGTTAAATGGGTCCTGCTACAGTGAAGGCATGATGCTTGTTGTTTTGCTATATTACAGTCCTTCTCTCCACATTTAACACACTTTCTAGTTCCTCTGCAAACTGCAACAACATTTCCATACTCTTAGCAGCAGAAACACAGGAGAGGAGCTCTCTCAAACAGCCTCACTCTGAAGCATGCATAATCTAAGAGCACTTATAAGGTAAATCTCCTCCAAAGGACAAATACTCTGATGCAGCGTCATCCTTTTGCCTTCATAAACAACCTCAGTGTTCAAAAACAAACCACGTCAACTGACCAATAATTTCTTTTGTTCTTCCCTCCTTTCCCAGTGGGACACAAGAAAATCTACTGTTGTCTAAGGAAGCAGGTGCACATCTCTGCTATTTTCAAATGATTATATTTTCAAGGCTTTACCCCTCTGCTGTTTTGAGGTCCATCCAATTATATTCTATCCTAACAGATTTGACTTTTCCAGCTTTATCTCTCACAAACTTCTCCACCGCGTGTGGATTTTTAAAAATCCAATCTCTTTTCGGGAACAACCAGCATCCCAACAACAGACTTCTCCTTCATCCTTCTCTTCAAAAGCTGTTTTTTTCCATCTTATTTGTGCATCTTATTCCTTATTTGCTTTAAATGACTTCAAGTCTGGCTCATGCTCTGACTTCATCTCTCTGGTCTGGTGCAAATTTTCACAAGACTGCTTCCCCCAAGTCTATAGCTGAGCCTCTTACTCTCAGCCTTGCTGTAACTGAAGCAAACCCTTTCAGGGTGAAAGGGTGTAATTCCAACTGCAACAACAGTAAAACACAAAACAGCGACATGGCATGGTAACTCTGGTATAAAATGGCACCTTAAACTGTTGTCTAAACATGGAGAGAGGACGGTGAGTGCCACACGGGGTCAAAAAGTCAAACAATGTAACCAGGATCTGGTGCTCTTCAGGATGAGGGGTCAAGGATTAAAACAGCAGAAAACGAATGAATGAATGACATGCTAGATTATCAGCAAATAGAGTCCACAGTAGAGTCAAAACTGAAGACTCAAGGCACTCTGCTATGATTAAAACCCTTTACTAAAAAGGCATATCAACACATTTTAACTCCAGCTAGTCTTCATCAGAACATAAGGTGTTACATGAAGCCTTACTTTTATTTAAACACCTGTTCTTTATCTGTCTATAATGTCCAAATGAAGACTGGTTGCAAGCAGAAATCTCTAAACCCTTTGGCAAACCCTGTAAGAGGTTATAGCAAGACAAGTCACAGACTGACATTTTTTTCAGTGCCCCCCAAAGAATTAAAGAGTAAAAGAATCCTGTGTTTTGTAACTAAGAGGTCAAAATCAAGAGAACTGGCAAAGAATGTAACATTATTCTGTGTAGCTGAAATATTTCTGTCTTATAAGCCTTCAGATTTTTATTTGGACACCCTCTGTCTTACATTTTGACATTTCTTAATTGTTCTATTTTATTTACTAAAGTTAAAAGGACTGATTTGTCTATACACCAGCTTTAATTTTGGGTCATCTTCATTTATAAATCTATCTTGTGTCATCTTGAGCTCGTATAGTGAGCTTGTAAAGTGCTTTTCAAGTTGTCTGACTAATCAAAGCGCTTTTTACACAACAGGTCACACTTACCCACTAACATTAGTACAATCTCACACTGATGATGAAGGCTACTATGTAGAGTAGCCAATTGTATTTAATAATACCATTCATGTACATACACATTCATATGAAACACTGGGAGAAATGTGGGTACTGATGTACTGCCCAAGACCTTGTGGTTGAGTGACAAAAAAGGTTTGACATTAACATCTACCAATCAACCAAATACAGGCGAATTACAGCCACGGCTCCCACTAGCCATGTTGACAGGGTAAACATATCAGTGACACATCCTGTGTTTACGCTGACGGTGCTCGGCTGTTTGTGCCAGTGCTTGTGAACACTGTTATGTGACAGAGGCTTATTGCACTGAGGCCGTTTCACACATAAGGGGGAAATTTTTCCCCACGATAAATGCAGAGGGCTAGATTTGTGTCCACATTGTTTTAGACCACAAACTAAAAGTTTGTTTTCTCCAGTGTGGGCAATACAAAATACCTAAAGTTGAAGTACAGTGTTTATTAACATTAAATTTCAGCTAGCTCAAGTACATTTTAGCATGCCATAATCAACCATGATCATATATAAGTTATTTCCAACAGGAAAGTTTTGGCTGATAAAAACTTTCTTGTGGCTAGTGCAATTGCAAAACCGCAAGCCACAGTGGTTGGTCAGCACAAAAGTTAATGTTAAGCCCCAGTGGTGGCCAACTCTGTCCACTGATCCACAGTCACCCTGTTTATATGACTTTTTAATTTCTTTTCCTTATCATTTAATGTTTATTGTAAGAGTCTGAGCATTTTGTTCTTGAAACTATGATGCTGTCTTTCATGGTCTGGTCTTTCTGGACTATGAGATCTTTGATCTTCATGAGGGATGAATCCAGCTAAATAAATCACTCATCAAAAGTTCTCATGGTGGAAAAAAGTAGGCTGTTTTCTGCAGTTTGAAGTTAATCGCTGTGACACCTAACCCACAGCAGCCGTTTCAGACTCTTACAGTGATTAAAAATATGCAAATCTTGCTTATTTTTGTAACTCAATTAGAGGCATTAATGCAGTCTATGTCATTTATTCTGACATGTATAACATAACCATTCTTATTTAGTGCTTTTTTATACTTTGTATTATATTTACAATCATACTAGAAGAGGATGGTGTAATCAATGTGCAAATGCACTTTGAATGTATTGCTAATGTAACAGCTAGATTTGAAATAGATGCATCCTTTCCAAAATACCTGTGAGTTTAACGACTATGCTATGCTCCATATATTTGAAGTAACTTGCTCTGATATAACAAATGCAGCTTCTCACCATCTTCTTGTCAGAGGAGAAACCAACAGCTACCCAGCCGTCTGTGTCTGCACTCATCTCATACTCCACATCCGTCCCAATACGACGATAACTCAGGAAGTAGTCACATGTCTCTGCATCACAGCCTGGCTTGCCATACCTTTACAGAGACAACAAATGTTAACACCATGTTTGGAGTTAGAAGGGGAAAACAGATCTTAGTTGATGAAGTGTAGGGCCAAAAAGCAGCTTTTAAAACTATGTCATCCTGTTTTTAGTAATTAAGTCTATGCTTAGCTCCAGCTCTCTGAAAGTCAGGACACAGCATCTAGGATAAAGCGGCCTCGGGGAACACAGCTGCACTGGAGCTCTGATTTGAGGCATTGAGAACAGGAAAAGGAAGTCTCCTCCTCTCACCTGATGCAGCCCTTAGTGACTCCACAGTCGCTCACTTTGATCTTAGCAAAGGGGTCCACTGGTGGGGCGGTGGGGAAGGGATAACCTGCAAAATGCAAAATCAGCACTTGTATTTGCTTTCAAACAGAGACTGCTGATGCTTCTTGTTGATAACACGGCCAGCTAGAGGAGGACATTAGCACTTTCTCCCCTCTACTGCCTGTTTGTATGAAAGTGAGTGAGAGGAAGAGGGGGGTGGGCAGCCTCATAGGGGAGCTGGCCTGGGTGCTGAAAAGGCCTGGCAAGGTGAAGACAGGTTGGTTCCAGGACAAAATAAACAACATATGCTCACTTTCTTTTCCACTAGCCTTTGCTATCGCCTCGTGTTTTTTCAGGTTGCTTATCTGGCGCGAGACGTAAACAAAATCCTTCGTCTCAAGTATGAAGCTCTTGGCTACATTCTTACCGTCGTCTGACAGATATCTGGACTCCAGGAACTCGGACGCGAAGGTGCTGTAAGAATCCTTGTGTGGCTCCTGGTGCCCCGGCTCTCCGTGCTCTCCTTGGCCGGCTCGGAGTGCTCCTTCATCGGTGGGGCTCGGCGCGACCCCCCACCATCCGCTTTGGGCCAGTAGTATTGACAGCTGCAGCAGCCTCCGTGGGAAATCCATGGCTAATGATGATTTTTATCTAAAACCCAATGAAAATACGGCCTAACAACCTCAAATACAATCGATTCTTCATATTTTTTTCAGTATCTTCGGAGGTATCCATCGCAACGTCACAAAATCATCTCCGCATCCTAATTGCCTGTTTGGATGTTTTTATTCGCTGAGATGAAGGGGGGGATTAAACGTCGATGACCGCGCGAGTCAGAGCTAATTAAGTACAAAATTACCCGTATTTGTAACCATTTTGACTAATTCAACCACAAGACCACAATCCTCTTTGAAATCCCTAACAACATGCTTTGTAGTCCGCATTAATCTTCAGACATTTTTCAGCCGGAGCAGATTATGGTTTCGTCCATCCTCCCTCTCCTTTCCCTCTTTAGTCCATCACAGAGACAGCCAATCAGGAGCCGCTACGTGCTCTTATAAGGATCGATAAATTGGGCAATCTGCCCCGTCCACCCAAATGGATAGGCAAAGTATTTCAGAGAAAATTTGTAAACTGTCAGGGATTTGAAGTTTATTGATAGTATCCCATCATTGTTATTAGCAAAATAACAGTATAGCAAATGTTTGTCATCCAAGACAACCCATGCTGATCCTGTCCTGTACATAAAGTTTTATTCTGTTTCAAATAAACTAAACATTGTCTTTGAACAGAAAATCACAACTATTGGTCTCCCATAACCCTTACAGTGAAGATGTAAACAAACTGCCAAATGATCAAGATTGCAGTCAGTTGCCTTGCCTGACTGATGATTATGTGAAGTTTTAAGGCCATGAACAGCGTTAGACTGGGAAGAAAATCTGACCCTGGTATTTTTAATGTAAACCAGCCCTTTACCTGGTCAAACATATCATTACTGCACTGTTCATTCATCCCCTGGCCCTGGGTCTGCCCATAGGTGGTTTTACCATTAGGCAAAGGTAGGCAATTGTTTGGGGCCTCATGCTGCAAGGGGCTTCATGATTGAGTCATTTTAAGTAACCAATGATTCAGACATCAATTTTGAATGTAAATGAGGGGCCATGACTGAATAAAATACAGATAAAATAGATTTTGTTTAACCAAAATGTCCCTGGGGAGGACCCCTTGCCACTGATAGTAAGGTCCATGCCCCATAAAAAAGCCTTAAATGTCTTCATATTAACCAGATTATACTTAAGGCATACTGAAACAGAGAATTTGTTGATTACTTTGTGATAAGATGGCATGCAATAAATAAAGAATTATGAATTGTGGCAGAAGAACAGATAATGCACCAATAGGGAGCACATATATATTTTAAAGGTTCCACCTGGCCTCGATGTAAACAATTATGATGATGTGAGTTTGGGTTATGTTGCTCTTCTAAGAGCTGATGAAGTTCTGTCGGCTGTTTGGGTATCTTTTTTTTTTTCATATTTGGTATGTCTTGCAGTTTTTTTTGGCTTTGTTACCTGAAAGACATGCTGAAAATTTTTTGTTGACTTGCAGTTATTTTTTTAATTTTTAATTTTTTGTGTTTTTTCTAAATGGAGAAGGGCCTCATATTGGGCTTTGTCTGGGGACTCCAAATTACTAAAACCCTACATAATCTTTTCCTCAAATACAACACAGCTGAGAGGTAAATGCCACGGAAAAATATGAAAATTTGTTTTCACTCCTCTACTGACTCTCTTATTGTCAGAGATATGGTGAAGTACATTATCAAAAAAAGGAAAGATTTAATAAGAGATTTAAAAAATATATAGTTATATATAGTTATATAACTATATATAGTTATAAATATAGTTATAATTAGTCTTTTTTTGTTGCCAGTTAAAACTTGTGACTTAGCTCTGCATGGAATGGGTCTCCTGATATTCAAACTAGCTGGGGTTTTTTTCTAATAACTTTTAAAAAAGCTTTGATTTGCACTGAATCCTTAGTGCCCTAGATGCCTAAAGTTTACGCAAATGACTTTATATCGACTGTTAATGTTGGCAAAAATGTCCGTATTTTCTGATACTGATAATTGACTCAACAGTTGAGACCAATATGAGGCTGTGATATTGTGCATTCCTAGTGTTTTAAAGTTGGATCTACATGACATAACAAAGACTACAGTGTAGATCCGCTGTTTTTGTAAAGCAGGTATTCACTGTATCTCATCTTCTGTTAGTGTCAGTGATTGTTCACAGTCCTGCCACTGGATGGTGATATAAAACCACTAGTTACAACTCAGGCTCTGCAGGGCTTAAGGGATTGTCATCTCATTGATTGTTTCTCTATGAGTTTTTTATACATTTTTTTTTAATTATTATTAATATTTTATTTTCTTATTTTAATAACAGAAACACTATTTTCTGTTTTATAGGTAAAACACATTGGTAGCTGGAGGTCAAATCTTCTTTTATTATTTTAATCATTCATCTATGTTATAATTGGTGTTTCATTAATTTCATATTGGTGTGCATTAGCCTCTAAATCCTTTTGATAATTCTTTTTTCAGTCACTTTTTCCATGCTCTTGTAAAACACATTGAGCTGCAACTGAATTTGTCTGAAAGGTGCATCAGTCTGACTGGTTGATAAATATATTCCATCAACCTTATTAAACATATCTATATTTAACTGTGAAACCTGATGCCAACTATCTTACATTGTCTATGCATTTTGATAATAAAAATAATAAATCAATTTAAAAAAGAGGAAAACCCATGCCAATATACAGATTACATCTGTGTTTCTTGTATAAATTAACATTTTGGTTTGCAAATATTTCTGACTAAAATTCAGTTAAAAGTAAAATCAGTGTTTTTACACTTCTTCCATACATCCTGCCGGATGAGCCGGTCTATTAAGCCAGCAACCCTTGAACTTTACCATGGATTATCTCTTAGGAATAAGATCTATAAAAAGAAATAAATAGATTATGAAATTTAATTCAATATTTGCCCGAAAACTGTTTTAAACTTTCATATTTATGGATGTAAAGGGTGTGGACAGGGAGAATACGGCTGAGACAGCTTGTTGTTCACGTGTTGAACCTGCAGGTGATGCTGCTGTCACACAAACTGAAAGAGACTAAAAAGGTAAGAGGACATCAGTGACTGTCAGAGAGACTGAAGGCTGATTGACATTCACAATCCCCTACATGTAGATATTCATACAACAGACACACATTTAGACGTTATTTGGTTATTTAGACAATACCAGTTCAACACATTTTTCCACTGTGTGCAGGTCTTGAACTCATGCATGTCAAAGGTGTGTTTTCTTTATTATGGGTGTGCACAGTCGTGTGTGTACATACATACAGGAGTGTTCGACCTTTGACCCCCCTCTCTTCCAACCGTCTCTGACTGCAGACACAAATCATCCTGATCAATCGCTCCTCTTGTTCTCAATCCACCCAATTATCTCCTGTTTATCTTCCTATTATTCTCACAACTGACCCCCCACCACCATCACCTCTCTCTCTCTCTCTCCTTCCCAATTACCATTCTGTGTAGGGGGCAATGCTTGCTGGGTAATGAGAGACTCTGGGCGTACCAATTTTATCTTAATAGCCTTAAAGGGCCACTCATTAACACAAACACTTACTCTGTCTCACACACATCCACACACACACAGATAGAGTGACAGAGAGAGGACGAGCAAACGACTTGATGGAGGCAGTAGAAGAGAGAGAGAATGAGACAGGAAGGATGGAAAGGAAAGTTGGAGAGAAGGGATGAGGAGACAGTGAGGAAGAGGGGTGTGTGTGTGTGTGTGTGTGTGTGTGGGGGGGGTGTCTCTGGTAAATGTCAGCGGTGTGTCTCCTGGGCCTGAGAGACGAGTTAGTGACAGGAGAACAATGGCTGCTGGATCCATTCAGAAACACAGCTGCTGTGAGCGCAGGCATGGATCTGTCTGCCGCTTCAGCCGCCGACCTGAGCTTGCAGAGGCAGACCTGAACATGCACAAAAATAAACACACACTAACAGATTAAAAAATGCATGGATGGTGGTTTATTCAGGCAACCACAATAATATAGCTTGACACACCAGATCGGCCTTGGATGTTAAGGGGGGTAAGCAGTAATGTCGGTGGGTTAGTCAGAGCTGTCAGTCAGTTAAAGTCTCATAAAGACATCCTGTAGTCACAGCTACCCTGACGTTTTACTTCTGCTAGCAAACAGTGTGAGGCCAGTGTTGTTGTTTTTGTTTAATTTAAATTTTCTAATTTTTTTTTTTGGCCTTGGACAATGGTTCCTTAATGATGTGCCATGGCACATTGGTGTCAAAGTGCGCTGGGAGAACTTACTTTAACTTTAAAACAACTAAAGACACTGTAGCTTGTTGGCTATTTTGCATGGATATGATTATGGTGTGCCTTCAAGTTTTTGCTTGATCTTGAGTGTGCCTTGGGCAAAACATTTTGAAATCAGTGGCCTTACTGTTAAGTGGCATGGCCCATATATGGAGGCTAAAGTTCTAAAAGTGGTGGATAGGCTCAACTCCAATCCTCAGTCCTCCAAATTCCCATGAAAACAACATAACGCAGGCCAAATGTTTCAGAAAGGGGCCCCATGCTTTTAGTTTTTCTATGTGGATAACTGAAAACCAGTTCATTCAGCCAGTTTCTAAAGCATGGTGGAGTTAGTGTTTTCTAGTTTTTACGAATCCATTTTTTGCTAACACCATGCTCATAAACAGAGCTGTTTGAATGTGTGGGACAACAGTGGGTTTCTCTGAAGCTCTGAAAAGAGCAAAGTCTCTGTCAGGAGAGAGATTCCTCTCATAAACACCAGAGAAAAAGATGAACATGAGGAAAAAAAGGTGCTAAAATGTGCAAAATTTGGCTTTTAGTATCATTGTTGAGGAGGTGATTCACAAATTTTCAGGGATTAATATCATGCAGAACAATGCAGTTACACTGTGTATTGTTTTTACATACTGAGTCGAATAGAATTTAACTAATCCAGATGGTACGAAGAATTTAAAACAACTCTGTAAGACTGAACAAGTGAGGGTTGTTAAAAAAATGAGCTGTGTAAATGTAAAAATCCAAAACAGCTATTTAAGCTCTATTTTTCTGAGTTGATAGAGCACAGTTTGGGGGGGGGGGGGGGGGGGGGTTTTTGTTAAAATGGCTAAGTACCTGCTACTAAACAGTTTTTTCAGTATTACTTAAAAATTTTACATAATCAGTTGCCTCTAATAGTTTCAGCTCTACTAACTTATCAAGGATTACAGTGTAAATTTCAATTTAAGTCCTCCTCAAAAGAATGTATTTCCACAACTTAAAAACTTTGGATCTTTTGGTCTTTTTGCTGTTGCTGCTGTTATTCAATTGACAGATTAGGGATGATTTTTTTTCCCCACCCCACTCTGCAAACCACACTCAAAGGACTAATGTTTGAAGCTTTACCATTAATGTTTAATATAAAGGTGTCATACAGCAGTTTTCATCTAGCCAGCAAGGTGTTTTTGGGGAGACAGAATATTTCAGAAAATAATTAAATGAGATGTTAATTGAAAAAAACTAAGCATAATTGGAGTTTAAAATGACCAAAACACATACCAATCATATATCAAAACATGGCAAAATTCGGCTGATCTACTGAAGTAAAATGGTACCAAATGAGCTGTCTCTTCTTGCTGAAGAGGGCCAAACAATCTTAACCACTGTAAAATCCATTATTACAAAATGCATTCTTACTAAATGTAAAGTTTAAGTCCCCCTAAAAAACGTGGCCATCTTTTTAGATAACACTGAGCCCTTAATTAAAAATCAAAATACATTTTTGATTGTTTTAAATGTTTTCTTCAGTATTTAATGGGAACAAATGGGTTTAACTGACTGACACACACATGAATTCTAGTCAAAAAAACAACAGTAAGACATAGTCTAATTCTTATTTTGATTTTGACCCTTAATGGGATATATAGACATATTTTTGCCTGAATGTTTCCTGCTGTTAAGTGTCTCATATCTCTGTTTCTTCTGTAGCTATTTCATGTTTCATCTCTGCAGCAGAATAAAGAAGTATCACTTTGTTCCCCAGAGCTGCAGAAAAAAACCAAAGGCTTTACTTTATTTGGCATCTTTACTCAATGAAGACACCTCCCACCTCATTCTCCATCTGAGAGCGGCTAGATCACTTATTGACTCAATTCCTCTTATAACGGCAAGCTATTACCTCTGTCTTTAACTGTCTCACCCACACAAACAGTCATAAAGCAGGCCTGTGATGTGGCTGCAGGCCTCCCCACCCCCAGGGCTTCATTTAGGAGTTGTCAGAAATCACTTTACTCACAGAGGACAGTAAGGACTATCGGCATCTTCTTCTGTCTGCAGAGTAAATGCAACTCCACCCCACCCCCTCCCACTCTCACACCCACAGAGACCCTGAAGAGACACGCATCTTTTCTGGAGTTGGCTTATTGCACTTATGGGGTAGTGGGATTTGAACAAAAGCATGTCTGTCTGAGTCTCGTTTGCATACATGGTTTTGTTTGTGTAGTTTGTCTGTTGGGGTCTCCATGTGTACCAAAGGCTGAGAGGTTCCGTTGTGCTGATGAAATGTTTGCTTTAGAGATAAGACAACACAGATGAGACATCGATCAGCACTCATTAAACATCTCCAACTATGGTGACACACAAATACAGTCACACTTTCACATGCACACACACACACAGTTGACAAACAGAAAAAAAATGATCGAAGCTGTGAATGTATTTCATCTCATTCCAGCCTCCCATGCACAGGTCTTGACTCTCAAAGCTCGTATTGACAGCTGACTTAAACTGCTTGTTGTCAGTAGACTTATCCATTAAGCTGTGACACTGCTCTCTCTCCATATAGACACGCTGACCGGCCAGGGCCTTAAGCAGTGATTATGGTGTTGGGCATTGGGAACTGGGGGCCACAGCGTCATTAGTCTGGCTAATCAGAGCCTTGCTCCAGGTTAAGCTCCGCAGCCTCCAGAGACGGGCTGATGAGCTGAGAGCCGTGCCCAGCCTACAGTTCTTGGGGTCTGGGCTCCAGCGGCTCCCCTGGCCCCCTGCCTGCTCCAGCCAGTAATCTATAACTCTCCCCTGGAGCTCCACGCGGAGGCTCAGCCTGCTGGACAACACTGACACACCATGCATGGTAATGAGACACACACTGAATGACATACTGTCACACACACCTGTTCGCACACACCCACTCTTTACACTGATGCAGTGTTAGTGATGAGCTCTCAGTTACTATGAGTTGATCTGCCTCACTTCTCAGAGCAGCATATTAAAACTAAATTAACCATATTAATACAGTGGCATTCTCCTCCTACATAATGCCCTTGTTTGAAAGCTAAAATTATGTGATAATGTCATAGTGATGTAATCCTGGCTGCTAGCTGTAAAAAGACTGTAAGTCTGACTGTCCAGAAAACAAAAGATGCATTATTAAACTTGACAAATCTGAAGTTAGCTATCTAACCAATTGGGTACTGTTGGTTAACACCTAACCATAAAGGGAAAACTCTTTAATGTCAAATTGAAAACAGATTTGTACAAAGTAAAGTCATTTAAATCAAAATATGTAATGTAAAATAAGTGACTGCATAAATATTCATCCCCTTTAAAGTGACTGACCTAATTCAGCAGAGATCTAGTCAATTGGTGCCAATGGTCTCATAATCTCTGTGTCTAGAAGACCCAGTCACTGCTAATCAGTATACCTGGCTACCATTACACCATGGATAAAAGTAGCAACTCAGAGAAAAGGTAACTGAGAAGTATAATTCTGGGCAGTTTTGCAAAGAAGAATGGAGTAAAATTGCAGTGTCCAGATGTGCAATTGAGACCTAATCCACACAGACTCAGAGCTGTGATTGCAGCCAAAGGTGATCTACTGAATACTGGCTTGAAGGGGGAAAATATTTACAAACTGTATTGACCACGATAGATCTATAAAATCAATAAAAGGCTAAAATATCCAAGGGGGGGAATACTTTTGTCTGTGCATTTTCACAACCCATGCAAAATTACGAATGAAAAGTACATAGGAGATGAGAAGACTTCATCTACAACATATTGAACACTTACCCTCAAGAGACTCATAAATATTTTGTTATTTTGGTTTAAAAAGGTAATAAGTAGCAAAAGCCCTGAAAGTGCAAATTTTCAAAAATTCCAACAGGCCATGACAAAATGTTTAAGTACCTGTGTCCATGGAGCTCAACAACAGCCAACTCAGCAGAACGAGTGCATAATGACCAGACAGGAGCGGCACAGACATATTCACACTGGTACACAAACAAATCCCCACAGGACTGTGGGGCTCTCAGCTCAGCAGGGGCCCTCTGGAGGAGTCTTTGTGAGCCGAGGCTGCCATTGCCTGGCCTCCTCCGCTGCAGCGTCCCCTGTGAGCTCATTAGCCCCAATCATAACCACTTCCCTATGTCTACATAACACCCTCCATCCATCGCCACCCTGCCACACACAAATTACACTCTCCATCAGGATCTGAGGGGAAGTTTGTGTTTGTGAGTATGCGTAAAGGACAGGGAAGGTCGAGAGGCCCCGTGAGCCCACTGATATGTCCCAGTGGAGGTCTCAGACCCTAGAAGAGGAGACAAGAAGGGGGTGAAAAGTAGGTAAGGGGTTAAAAAGTGTGTTTTCAGGTGACTCTAAGACCATTGTGTTTCTCTTTAGTGCTGTGTGACCCAGATGAGCAGTGAGGGAGAAAAAGTGGAAAGGAGGGGGAGACAGAAGAGAAATAAAGAGGTTTTTCATTTAAAAAATGAGTGAACGCTGCAGACACAGGAAGGACCCCAGAGGGCCACAGAATGAGATGAGACAACAAAGAGCCCCATCATCAGTTCAGTGAATAGATCTGTCTATCCTGCCCCTTTTATCTCTTTTTTTCCTCCACCTCTTCCTCTCTTAATCAGCCTCTCATTGTGCCATTAGCTGAACCTGTACTCTTAATCAGAGGACTGGCACAGACATCATCACTTACCACTGCCCTTCTCACACACCTACACACAAACGCTAAATAAACACATTTTAATGTGACACCAATCATGTCATCCACTCAATGAGCCCTCCTTCTTGTAACGCACAACCCAAACATAACACATGGGACGTCTGCGTCTCCCGTCCATCAGTCTGCCAACACACTACAGGGAGAAAAATGTGTATGTGCACGTTTTTAGGTGTGAATCCCAGGGGAGGGAGAATGATTTTAACTCAGTAACCTGAATCACCTCATATCCCAGAGCTTTGCTGCATGAATACTGTACATACACACTCCACACAAACACGCTCTTATTTATGTCAGTGAGTGTGTATTGATAATGGCCATTAGCATATTTATGATCATTGCCAGCCTCTTATTGTTTGTGTGCTCCATTAATCTTCATCTGCTGCCTGCCGACTGACAGCTCAATCTAACAGGCCATCATGGGCACTGGGCACACACGCATTCAAAACACTCACACACATGAAGATTGCAGAGGCGAACATAAAGCAAGCTTGCATTAACAATCCAGGGGCATTGTCTCACACACTCAGGCAGGCGGCGTGATTGACATTCACCCCTGTGAGTGTAATCACTGGAGGTTATCCTCCCCAGCTGTGTGGGGGTCTGCTTAGCCTCTCCCGTGCAGTGCTGGGGTGTCGTACCCGCAGGCGGGCTTGAGTTTTTCTAGGCCACAGGTGGGTGATGATGGTACACCTGGATCACAGTGCACACTCCCACTCGCTAAAAGAGCACCACCAAATGCATCCAGGCAAGACTTTGTAAGACACAGGCGCACCTTCTGCAGGCAAAAAAGACAGAAATCAGAATGCGGCAGGTGAGAGTGCAGCAGAAACTGATAAAACTGTCATGTGCCTGTGTGTTTTACGTGATGACAGCATGTGGGTGTGTATGTGCAAGTGAAAGCTGGGGAAACGTTCATTCAAATGTTAATGTGTTTGTTTAAAGCTGGTGTGACTGACTGACTCACAGCTGATCACTGGATGAATGAGTGCTGGAGGTGTGCCAAGTTCAACAGGAGGTCTGTGCTCCTGTTGCCTCCATCTTTCTCTCCCCTTTTCTCTCCCTTTACCCCCCTTCATCGCCCCTCATCCTTCTGCATTACCCCCGCTGCTCCAGGAAGAGCAACCAGGGAGCCAGGATGTATGTGTGCACTATACACACATTAGAGTGTGTTCAGACAGATGCTTATCTGGCACATGAATTTGAAATAGCCGATGAATGAGAGCAAAGGTACATTAAATAAAACTTGACTTGCAGCTGAACAGGAAGCTATTCAGCAAATGTATCATCTTGAAGGAACAGTTTAATATTGAAACATCTGCCTTTGATAACACCCTTTAAACCTGTGCTGAAGCCACAAGCCAACTGACCTATTAAATCATAAAGTCAGAAGAAATTAGTTTATGTGGTTAAATGCATGTCAACTCCCAACTGCATAAAGCTACCCTTGGGTTCAGTCCCAGTCCTTCCCTTGCCCTGACCACTTTAGCCCTATCCCTGTCATTCACATCTAGGGGTACAGTGCCCTGATTCTTGTTTGAATGGAGAGGTAGGGTGAAGTGATAGGGCTACATGGCCCTTCAAACAGAGATTTCCTAAAGTTCCAAATTTGGAGTTTCCAGATTTGTCTGAGCAGAGAGCTGTCAGCCACATTGTCCTGCAAACCTTGAATGGGTGAGGAAACGGTCTTTGTGGGTGTCTTCTTCTTATGACACCCCCTTCACAGCCTTTCTCTGACATCCTGTTATATGAAACAAACCCTTTACTCTCGAGATGGTACTAGGGCCCAATCAAAATAATGCCGCAACTTGGTTTTGTGGAACACCAGCTTAAAGTTGCTCTATTTCAGGCACCTGATTGTCAGCACCTGGGGGTACCGAAAGCTAAAGCAAGAGTCAGTAGCGCTGGCAGAGAAGATTTAGCACATTTTTCATGGGTGCAAAACACATACTCAGCTCTGCTGCTCATCCGACAAATGCATGTTCCTTACGAATGTGGCACCATTTAAAATGGAACAGGCTTTCTGATGATTTCAGGTTTATTCAAAGCAGCATTGTTACAACAATGAAATAATCTACCAAACAAAAATTTCCTTACTTTTTGTGCTATTTTTACATATCTACTTTATCTACTTAGCTTACATGGCTACGTAGCTGTAGGTTTGCCAAGGCTCACATTGCTAAAGCTAACATAGGTATATTGGCTTACACGGTAATGTTAAATACAAAGCGAGTTATGTTAGCTTTGTTAGCTTTGGCAAAAGCTTGAGAAGCTACAATGAGCCACACTTCTACAACGGGTCTATACATAATTTATCGTTGATCATTTTCTCTGTTTTTTTTTTTTATATTAACCGTTTCGTAGTCTGTAATGTTTGCAATATAGTTATTCCATGAATTTAACTGCCAGAATTTTTTTATAAATAAAGTTGAATTCATCTTTTTTAAATCTAAAACATGAAATATGTTGTAATGTTACAGCACTTCTGTTTTGACGGACAGTGTCCCACACTAACGATCTGCAAGAGGAGGCATCTGAGATCTGCAGCCAGACTGTTTTGGAATCTTGTGAATCATTGGTCAGATTGTAAAATTACAACAACAATCTGATATAATAATTTAATGTCGTTTCAATCCATTATGATCCTTTGGATGTTGAACAAGCATTAAAAAACCACTCACAATAAAACGGTTTGATGTTGTCTTTACAGCTGTTAACATAAATGCTGTCAATGAATACTGATGACCTTCCTAGCTTGGAAGGTCATACCATTTCATGGGGGCTTTTTTCAACACTACCACTTGCATCTGTTTCCAGCAACTAGGTGTCCCTCAGGAACCAGGGATAGAGCTAAGCGGTTGGGGCAAGAAGTAAAATGGGCTTTGAGCTAACTAAATCAGTATGGCTTTTAACCATTTTTACACGGTAGCAATTATTCCTCTCGCACCATGTACAACAAAGGAAATTAACTTCTGTCAATTTGTGGAAATCCTGTGAACTGGAATAGAGTGCGAATCTGATTTTTTTGCTTCTATGTGTCTCATGTCTGACTGTTTTCTGACAGTGTAAACAGCACAGGTCACATTTAATCTGTCATTTTCATATCAGATTCAGGCCACTTTCATATGTGGTACTGAATCTGAACAGCCAGGTCACATTGAATGTGACCTTGGCATTATTCTGGAGCGACACACACCACAGTGCTGCTCCAGCGGGCAACAGAATCAATAGAGGTGGGAGTCAGCTGCGTTCAGCATGAAAGACACCAGATAGAGGCAGTCAGTGAGGTGTTAGAATTAGTGTTTGGGCCTTTATACAAGCAAAACTTGAAGGACCTTTTTTTGAACACATTTGGAAAGAAAATGGCCAAGTATGTCCACAGAAGGACATGGCTGCAGTGCCAAAGAAATTGAAAAGCCTTAAAGTTAAGTTTAAAGAGGTTAAAGACTGCAATCAACATAGCAGTTGTTTTATGAGCTGGACCATATTTTGAAGGATAAACCTTTGCTGTCAGCTCAGTTCAGCTGGTCAGGACTGGACTTGTTCACACAGCAGTGTGCATACAGGCCATATTAATGTGAGTAGCCAAACAAATAAAAAAATCATATCTAAGCAAAAAATCTGAATTGTGCATTAAAGCTTGCGGTGTAAATGAAGCCTATGCTACATCTTTTGTTTTTAACCTTGTGTTCTGTTTGGCCCTCTCATCAACACTGGCAGACATTTCCTAATAAATATGCATCAGAAACAAGACTATACATTTTTACGAGTAAACCAACTGTGAATTAGATTATGTTTAAAATCTATGGACTCGTTTATCTTGAAGCTATGAGATGGTTTAAATACACACAACACGCAGCATAGAACAAGTCATAATACTTTCTTTTCCTGTGTCATAAAGCTATTTTTATAGAGGCTATCTATAATATCCCACTATTAGAGATGAAAGAAGTTTTATTATGATCTCCCACAGAGAGAAGTTTTATGAAGCTTAAGTAAATCAATCCCTTCCTCTGTGAAACCAGCCGCTAAGACTGTTTGCCTTGTGTGAGTGTAAGAGATGTGCAGTGTTAACATTTATGAGCGGTAAGCTAATATATTTGAATAGTTTATGGACGCAGTAAAGAGAGAAATACATAATTTGTTAACATGTACCATGTAAAACAGCTCTTAAAGATGAGCTGTGAATACAAATGTTGACTTTTTCACTGTTCAAGCAGATTCCATCATTCATGACAGGGATCGCTTTGTCTCTGCAGCATCTTCTCAACAGTAAACCCCTCCTGTACCTAATGGGAAAAGTTTGAATAAGGAGGGGGGTGATTAACACGAATGCATCTATGTGATTCACAGAAAATAAGGACAGTAATTGTGTTTGTTATTACCTCCACCAAGGAGGTTATGTGATCAGCAGGGTTTGTTAGTTAGTTTGTTGGCAACATAACTCAAAAAGTTATGGATGGATTTTGATAAAATTTTCAGGAAATGTCAGAAATGGCATAAGGAAGAACTGATTAGATTAGATCCGGATCACCATCTGGATCCAGGAATTTTTTAAAGGATACTTTACTATTGGGAGATAGGGCTAATGGCGGTGCTTTTCTAGTTAAAGCTGTTTCAGTTTTTCATATTAGGACCTTTCAATATCTATGTTAAGTATACATTGAAAACAGCATCAATCACTGCTCAAATAAAGGTAATGTTATTGTTTTTTTTCTACGATGGTTTAATTCGTCAAGATTTTCTTTCATTTGACCATTTTGTGTGATTTGAAGACAGTTAATTATAGTACATTTATTCATTTTATACCAGGCAGCTCCTCAAATCACATAAAAATGAATGGTTTTGTAAAAACAGACAGTTTTGTTATGTTTTTAGCCCTTTTTTAATAGTGTAAAATCCTCACAATAAAAAATGTAAAAACACCTTTATTTCACCTACACACCTTACAGCCTTTGTTCTACGTTTCAATGTCGAGCACATTTCTCTGTTTCAGAGCAACGAGTCCATGACCTGGTTAGAGAGCTGGAGGAAGAGTTCAGATTGATGCTCACTGTGTTTCTGCCATCATCATCTTCATTTAACCCATGATTAACTCCCAATCATCAGGCGTGATTAAAAGTCAGAGTAAAAATATTCCATACATACTTAATATTCCACTAACAAGGAAACCAGCTCCCAAACTGCCAACAAAATAGATCTACGCCTTCACACACCCACACTCGCACATACATCGCTCCGCTCCTCGCCTGAAAACACACACCTAAACATTTCACGGCTATCTCCCCCACAGCCCTGTACCGGCTAGGTGGAATTAGAAAACCAACCCCGCGGTCTCATTAATTAATTAAACACCATGTGCCAGTGGCACCTGGGTACCGGTTATCAGTGCCACTCAGACACACCGTGATCTCAATATCCACCCCACCACAGGGCAACCAAGGGGGGAGGGGAGTGAGGGAAGGGGCATCTTTGACAACTTTCAGTTAAAGACAGTTTGAGTAAAGACTGAGATAGAAAACTACGGGCAGTAAAGTGGGGCACTGAGCGGAGCCTGATGAGTGTTTACTGCTGTGTTTGTTCCTCCCTTGCAGGATCCACGGGGTCTTTTTATCGTCTTGCCCAGGGGGCCCCCTAAGACACTGCAGTAACGCCCTCCTCATCATCCACACTGAATACAGCCGCAGAACACACAAACACACTGAAGAGTTTCTTTCAGAGCATTTGCATTAAAAACTGTTTATTTTTAGTTTTCTTGTTTAATCTTTAAATAAATTAATACAGTATAATACTGTATATTACCTTGACTTGATTGTCTTTATTTGTATCTGAAATAATGGATTTTTGTCTTTCATATATGTTTATTTAAAAAAAAATCCATTAAAACCCAAACAAGGAAAAAAGTTTGTGGTGTTTTTAGCCAAAAAAAAAAAAAAAAAGGTGCAAATGGGAAATAAATATTTTCAAAACTAATTTAAATAGGTCTCATTTGTATAACAGTAAAAATAACTGTAAAAAATAATGAAGATAAAAATAATTAATGAAATAAAATATTAGATTAAAAATGAATATAAATGGGATTTAAAAATTACTTAATAATAATAATAATGCATATGATAATATGGGAAAGACCATATTTGACAAAGCAGTCTATTTTATGAGCCAGAGATGAAAATCTGCAACAAACTTTAGTCTATTTATCTTCAGAGATTTTGAGATCATTTTATCTTGCTTGCCTTTAAGATTTTTATTTTATGTATCTTGATCTACTGCTCTGGGTGTTCTCATGTTGTTTTTTGTTTTGATGACCTTGCAAAGCAGTTTTTTAAAGTATCTTAAGACTGACATGACAAATTTCATTTTAAATATCATATATTATGGATTCATATTAATATTAATATGAACCAGTCTCTAAATGAAGACATAAGAAGTGACGGGTAAACCAATGCAACACATGCCAAAGTTGGAAACTGGGGTTTCCTACACATCCCGACTATCAGGCTTTTATTTTCATTTACATGTAGCAAAAATAAGAAGATCCCTCACATAAATCCATCACATGATATCTATTTTAAATAAATCCACCTGAACTAATTGGACCTATAGGGACAATCATTTTCCTTTCTGAAACTAAGGTGGTGTCACTGTTGGTATAAATATATGCGTTTCAGCTTTTCAGATTGACTCAAGAAATGTTACAATCAATGTGTGAGGTAGGGATTGAAAACTCAATGCACATCATCACTATGTAAACAAAAACAATAGCAAATTATTTTATTTTGATGCCTCATAGTGTTTGAACCTGATAGAAGTGAGTATTATATGAGGCTGTCTGATGGCTTCGGACCTTTATATTAAAGGCTCTGTGTCCATTTAAGTCATTGAAACGATAAACTTCTCCTTACATTGATTTAATACTTAATGCACTTTAGTCCATGTGCTTATCTCAGCTCATATAATCAGCAGACATGTTTGGAAACCAGAGAAGCATTTTGTCCCATGACATGTTGACAGGTGTGTATTGTTGAATGCATGTCACTGATGTTTGCCCTGTTTTTGTGAAGCAATAAAAGGATCAGTCTCCCAGATTAACATCTTTTCAGGGACGGGAGCTAATAAACTCAGCTGGCTTCATATGTGGTTCCCTACAGAAGGAAGAATGGAGAGGAGAAATCTTTATTCCATATTGAGAGCTGTTTTTTTTTTTTTTTCAAATCATCAGACATTGAAGGTAACTGGGCTGCCATTGTCTCATTCAGAGTGCATTTTGTAAAGGGGCACAAAAAAAGCCTTTTTTGACAAACATGCATGAAACCAACAGGACCTAACAAGCTGCAAAATTTGGTGAGTTTTGGTGTATGATTAGGCCTGTAAAATGGCAATTTAAAGCACGGAGTAGTACAAATTGTAAGAAATATCCCTTTAATTTCAATAGGGTCCCTGCACCCTTGATGCCCAGCCCCAAATAAAGTATATGCATGCCCTTCTGTAACTAAATGCATTTCAGACATATTTGTTTTTTCCTGTTTTTTTTTATCATGTTTTGTTCCATCTGAGGTCCAAACTGAATCATTCTCCAATAAATACATTTATTTGTTTTCATTTTTTTTTTTAACTGGTCCCAATTTTCACAAGGACGTGACGATGGGTCTGTATGTCAAAACAGCAGAGAACCACTGCTTTAAACGGTCTCAATGCAGCCAAATGCAGTTATAGGCATTACTAATAACTATGTAGAAAGAATCAATCTTGTTGTTGATGTTCTTGTTTGCTTTGTGGGATATAATTAGTCATCCATATAAATATCAGTCTGTTTTATAATCAGGTAAAAACTTCTCACAGGAGCTTAAATACCCATATTTTAAAATTAGCTCTTTCAGAAGAAAATGAAACCAGAGCTCAGACAACTGAAACTCTGTAAATAATAGTAGAGAAGTGGATTGAGTTCATATCAAACACTGACTTTGTTAATGAGCAAACATAAAAGTTTTTGCAGCAACACTGTGTGAATGCTAGCAAATGGAGATGGTGCAGCATTAACAATGTTTCTGTCTGAATGCTCACCCACAGAATCCTTAGCTCACTCTGTTGAAGGCCAAAAACAACTTACCCACAAAGCAAAGCCCATAAGAGTCAGGAAACTATGTGTCCTCTTGTTTATTAAGACTTGTGGAATGTCAATAAGAGCATTTCTATACAGTAGGAAGGTAGAGGAGGCCAGCACAGCGCAGACACAGTGACCTTCTGTTATTCTCCTGCTTGATAATGACCCAGACAAAGACACGCTGCCCATCAGCCAGACCTCTAATAAAGCCAAACACGCTCTATCATCTGCTAATAACCTCCACGCTGCTGCAGGAGTCACGGATAGGCCAGCCTCTTCTGAATGCAAGGAGTGGGAACAAAGCTCTGTGTGGACAGGAAGCAGTGGAAAGCATCCCGTTTATCGATCTGGGACTGTGCAATGGCTGATGGGACACAGTGGTAACTACATTCTTCTTTATCCCACAAACACACAGAAACAAAGACTAAAAAAACAAACAGTGCAAACTATTTCTAACTCTAACAATCAATCCTGTTGGCTCGCTCATTTGCTGGGCTCTTTGTGGTTTTGCTGCTACACATGTAGCATTGCACACACTCTTGCAGGGGAGGTATTTTTTCCAAAGACAGGGTAGGCAAACTTGTTACTCTTTTCTTAATTGGTACAGAGATTCCGTCCTTTTTTTTTCTCACAGCAACCCCTCCAGGGGAATGCTGATTGATTGTCCTCTAAGTCCTTAGAAAACCCCTTCACTGCCTCCATGCACAGACAGACTCACTCTCTCTCTCTCTCTCTCTCTCTGAAAGATGAAACCCACTCAAACTCTGCAGTCGTCCAAAGACAGTTCAGCAAGGCAAACTTTTCCAACATTTCCAGCCTCTCCTCCAGGTTTCCCATCACTGGCTCAGCCTCATGATGTATCCATACAGCTGGTCTGAGAAGGCCTGCAGAGAGAATTTATCTTGCACTCTCCTCCTCCCAGCTTGTCCCATGTCCCTGCGGAGCTGTGGCTCCCCCACCAGCCTCCCCATTGCCTCAGAGAAGGCCTCTGCTGTGGGCTCACAAAGAAAGCCCGTCTCACCATCAGCCACACTCTCCAGAGGCCCCCCAGAGTTCACAGCAATAACAGGGCAGCAGCAGTACATTGCCTCCACAGGAACTATCCCAAAATGCTCTCTGCTTGGGGTGTACAGCACGGCGGCGCTGCCCCGCAGCAGTGCCACCTTCAGTGTGTCAGATGGGGAGCGCAGGAAGGTGACACAGTCCTCCAAGTGGAGCTGTGCTGCAAGCTCCTTCAGTTCAGTGTAATGTTGAACGTTTTCAGTAACTCTGTCATCGTAGCCCCCTGCCACCACCAGGTGAACACCTGCCCTCGGACCTGGAGGAAGGCTGCTTCTCAGAGCCGAGAGAGCCTCCAGAGCCAGCCCCAGATTCTTCTTTCTCTCGTATCGGTTCAGAGAGAGAAACAGGCAGTTGATCCCCTCAGGGAGCAGACCCTCCAGGCCCTCTGCATCAGAGGATGACTGGTCAAAGGTTCTGGTGTTGAGGGAGGGATACAGGACATCTGTGTGGACTTCTCTCAGACCCTGAAAGGTTTCCCTGAAGACACCTGCAGTGAACTGGCTGTTTACCAGAATCTAAGAGGAAGTAGAGAGAGATTAGTTCATAAGGATCTCACATATATCATAGACACTTTAATTCCTTAGAACTGCGATAAAAGCCTGGGGTCTTTGATCATCCCAAAGTCTAGTCAAATGTAAAATTTTATTTCCTGTCTGAGCCCTGAGCCTTTACCTCAGCCTGCCTGAGGAGATCTGATTTCACATCAATTTAAATAATCACTTTGATTCATTTCAGTTGGTAAAAATGGCATACCTCATACTTTTTATTGTAATTCACTAAAGTTCAGTAGTCACAATAAGCTAACCGAATAATAAATAATCTTCTTCCATTTTTAACCAATTGTTACTGCTTTTTTATCCTTATTTGCATGTTCTTTTTCCATTTTTAACCAATTGTTGCTGCTTTTTGCTCTTATTTGCTAATTTTTGTTTCAGCTTTTAAGTGTTGCTGTTTTTTGCCCTCACTTTATCCCCATTATTAATGCTTTTTCACCCATGTTTGCAACTTATTTTAGCCAATTTTAAGCCTTTTTTGCAGCTTTTTGTCTCTTTTCACAATTATTCTTTTCCATTAAAGTTGTCTCAGTTTCTTCTGTGGCTTGGCTCTGAATTCTGATATTACCTTACTAATGGTTTACAATGTGCCCATCCACACTGTTTACATTACCATTAAAAATGTAATTTTTATTTTAAGAAAAGGGGTTTACATTTTGAAAAAGGCTATATTGTTCTACAGCAGATATAAATAAAATTCATTTTCACTCATTGATGTATTATTGAGGGTGTTTATTGTGTTTATTACACTTAAAAATAAAACATGGTTGTCGCAGCTTTACTTCACAATGGACCATCATTTTACTGACCCCCATGGGTCACCAGTTTGGCTGGGCTCCAGAAAGCTCTACCCTTATGAGCAGCCTTGGGTGTGACCTGCAGTCTGATGACTAAAAAAGTGCTATACGAGCTCAAGTCCATGACAATTTACCATTCATTTACCATTAGATAAAATAATAGATAGTAGATAATAAATAGATGTCAGCTACTTAATATAAAACCCTGATTCCAAAATAGTTGGGGGACTATGTAAAATGTAAATAAAAACTGATTTGCCAGCCTCATAAACCCCTATTTCATTCACGATACAACACAAGTAGGGACAGTGCCATGTCTACTATTGTGTAGCATATCTTCTTCTTTTAACAAGTCTGTAAACATCTGGGAAGTGATGAGACCAGATGCTGGAGTTTTGGGTGAGGAATGTTGTCCCATTCTTGTCTAATGTGGGATTTTAGCTGCTCAACAGTCTTTGGTCGTCTTTGTAAGATTTTTGGATAAAGAAAACAGACACCCAGCTGTGATCAGCTGATGGCTTGCTGAACCTATTTATTGGTTCCCAGTTCCCACACCCAATCACACCTCTCTCTCTTAGCACAACAGTCCATTTAAATATGACATACTTCTCACTAATCCCTGCTTCATCAATGCTGATGTACCACATGCAAAGCTTCACTTCCACCACCCTAGCCACCTCCTTTATAGCACAAGCTTCTTACACCCTCATATTCAGACTCATGCTACTATGAAGTAATTGCTTCTGAATTTATTTTATTTTATTCAATACGCATTGTGTTTAATATACAGTGCCGGGAAAAAGTATTTGCCCCCTTTCTGATTCCTGATATTTTTTTCATGTTTATTCCACTTAAATGTTTCTGACCATCAAACCAATTTTTATATTCCCAAAGACAACCCAAGTAAATACAAAATGCAGTTTCAAAATTATGATTTTATTTATCAAGGGGGAAAAATCCAAACCTATCTGGCCATATGTGAAAAAGTAATTGACCCCTGAACCTAATAACTAGGGGTGCACCGATCGATCGGCCAAACTCGGAATATGTGCCGATTTCCTTAATTTTGGGGGATCGGTACTTAGATAAGATCGGTGGATAAGATCGGTTTCATATGTACCTCTACCTACTAAAATGTGAAAAATGAAAGACTTAAGGAACTGATATAATTTAGTAGTTTGGACAGCAGTGCTCTAAACTTTTTATTTATATTTGAGAGAACTACCTCACGTGCAGTTAAAACAACAAGTTTGTATTGTTTCACAGGTATTGTTCAATGTTTTTCAATAAAATAAGATTGGAACATTGAAGGTGTATGCTGTCAGTTATAAAAAAAAATCAGTATCGGCCAAAATCGGAATCGGCAGGTCAGGCTTTTCGTTGATCGCTGATCGGCCAGAAAATTGCAAACGGCGCACCCCTACTAATAACTGGTTGTGCTACCCAAGGCAGTAATAACTGAATTTAGAGGTTTATACCTCTGCACTGAATATATGCTGTAGCTATATAGTGACCTATGCCAGTGGGAGGACTACAGACCTGAAGTGTCTGCATCACTCTGCCATATTCTACCTAAGGTAGTTGGCACTGTTGGCCAGTTCCTTCACACATTTCCTGAGTACAGGAAACCAGGAATGGCTTATTTATTTAAAATTAGATTAAATCACAATATGTCATACTACAGTTTTCAGATTGCAGAAGGTACAATATTTATTTGACCTGAAATGTGTTTCAAAACACCAGATTAAAAAAAATTTGCAACAGAGATGTGATGCTCTATACATAAGGCAAACATTAGTGATATTTTTATTATTTCTTGTTTTTGTATGTTGGTAATATCAAAAATAAGAAAGACATTAAACCATCATTTCCTTCAATGCAAAAATTCATATCAAATTGATCAAAATCTACCAAATATTGTGTTTATAATGATATTGAATTTTTAATTGCTTTTTTTTTGAGAAATACATAAGATGGGGAACTTAAAGAATAATCCCATATTTAGTTGCAATCACAATATTAAGGGGAAAAGGGTGATTATCACCCTTAGTTTAAGACAGTACAGAAAACCAAAATGAAACAAAAACTATTTTCATTGCAAAACAGTGGACTTTCATAATGGGGATATTAATCATGATTAAATGTTAAAATTCTGAGATAAATCAGGGTTAAAATTGTAATTGTTTGACAGAGCTAGCATTTTATTTTGAAGTTGGAGCTAATATGTTTTGTGCAGGGAAGAACTCAGAGGAGATAGACTATATGGCTGCTGAATCAGTGGCGGTAGAGGACGAGGTAATTTTTCGCACTTGTTCAGCCAATGAGAAACACAAATGAGGGCCTCCTGGGTCAGGGCCATTCAGGCTTAAGGTGTTTGTTACAGTGTAGATTCAGTGCAAATGTATAAATCAGGGTTTAGACCTTAACAGAAGAATACAGCTGTCAAGTGTCAGCTGTTACGTACCATATCAGCCATGCCAGTGGTGCGTTCCTCCAGCCAATCGATGGGAGCACGGTAAAGTTTCTTCAGGAGTGACTTCCGTTGGGTCAGCAGTTGGTCTGGGAAATGACAATAAAACAAAACCTTCTTCCGGTGACGGGACAGCCGCAGCACCGGGATACATGCTGACACCTGGAGTGGATTGAGAGGGAAATATACTAAACACAGAAATACACAGAAAACTCTGCCTGTTTGCACGTCCTGGGACATAAACTGAAAAATCTTCATGTATTTTTCTGGTTTTCATCTTGATGACTTTTCTTTGTGCTTGTACAGTGTGTAAGAGGAAGGCAGTACTATAGGAGAAAGGTGCTTGTGTAGATGTAAAAACACAACTGTACAAAATAAACAAAGGAGTGTCCACTTCATGGTACAGCTTTAGGGTGTGACACAATCAGGTAGACCCAAAGAGGGGGGCCACTGTTAACAATGGAAGCTATTCTCCAAGAGATTGTCAGCAGATAAGAAAGACTTTAAAGAAAATCAAATGAGTGATGACCAAACAAACTGATGGGTAATTCCTCATTCCTGTAAAAAGTAACTCACTTGATCACAGAAGATGACATCGTACTCCAACCCGCTGAGGAAAACCAGGTAGAAGGCGACATAGATCATCCTCAGGTAGGCACACAGAGCATGAAGGTAACCAAACACACTGGTGGGTAGCCAGTCACCCACACATACCTAAAAAGAGGGTAATAGAAACCAGGTTAGTCTCCCTGAAAAGACAAAAATCAGGCCCAATTTGGGGAACACTATAAGGTGTGTTGGTATACCACAGGAAGTTCTGGGTCCAGGGTCTCAGAAAAGCAGTGTGTTGGGTCATGATGGGCTGTCCAGATCTGAACACTGCATCCCTGGGACTTCAGAGCCACAGCAGCATCCACCACCAGTCGCTCTGCTCCTCCAATGCCAAGGTCTGGATGGAGGAACACCACCCGAACCATCCTGTACAATAAGAACAATGCATTGTTTTTGACTGTAACACGTATAAGGGTGGATAATGTGATGAGCATAGATGACCAGGACATAGAGAAAATAGCCCCACATTATACAACCAAACAAGTTGAGAATACTCTCTATTTTTTTGTAACTGTATACGTTTTTAAGTAGTGGTAGTTTGTTCTTAGTATTACTCAATTTATATTTATATATATCCTTTACATGTTTCTCTTTCTTTCTGTCTTTCACATGTTTTAATTTAGAACAATATATCACCAAATGTAAGCTAATGTCACTGACTACAAGTAACAAAGACTGAGAAGTGCAATTTAACCCAGAAAGTGCTCTTCAGTACTTCATCCTTGCTATTAAAGTTGGTCTCCACTGGCGACTTCCCTAACTGAGAGGGAAACTTCACCCATGGTGCACAAGTGTCTAATACCTAAAGGCATTCTGGGAAAACTCTGCAGATTAAGGTATGATTGAGAAATTATTTGAGTGCAATGATTTTAAAAACAAGTAGCGTGATCAGGTTTTATTAACTTAAAACCAAAAATGTGTTCTAACAACTCAGAAAAATAGAGCTCAATTAGCTGTATTTGATAGTTGGGTTATCTGAGTTAATGTTGTAGCTGTATTGTCACTTGTCTGTGCAATAAAAAATGACAAATTATAGTTTTTGTTAAGTACAAATACTATATTCAAAAAATCTAAAATACTTCCTGGAGTGGCTGAGATACATGAAAGACAAAGTTTATTTTGAAGCCCCTTGACACAAATGTATGTATCTTGGTACACAAACTGAAGTCCACCTCAGCTGTCAATGCCCTGTCCACTGGCTGGCTCTGAATTGATGAAGTCAAACCGGTAGCAAGAACAAAAATTAATCGGTTATCTAAACGACTGTGTCTTCATCTGACGTAACGTAGATAAGATAGAGGATATAATCTTTTCTAGCTACGAAATTCATTCTGTTTAGAATGCTAACCTGCAGGTTTTGCATTAGTGTATGGGTTAGCTCCGTAGCTAAAAACAGACATTAAATCAAATATAATTTAATTACATGCAGCGGTGATTACCTTTCAATATCTTGACCACCCTCCAAGTTTGAAAGCTTGTAACTATCCCTATCCAAAAACCAATAGCAGCAACACTAACTGTCATGAAACTGCACCCTTATGGTACCATTTTGGCTCAATCCAACCGTTGTGGCCAACTTTGCAGCATTCCATGTTTGAGCCACAATGGCGCCTGTTTCCTCGATGTTGCAGGCACGCTTCCTGTGAGACACGTCGCCCTCAGAATCAAGGCTGGCCAATTATTCGCCATTAGGATAAGCGCTATCAAACATCTATTTTTTTACTTTTGAAAATTAAAATGGACAGTAACATTACTTTTTTATCAAAACGTCTGTAAATAAGCATCTAGCCTGATTTTTGCAGGATATTTTCCTCGGTCAAGGGTTCCACCCGGTCAGGCATCTGCTTGGTAACCTCCGATGGTCTTATGGTTTGCAGTCGTGTCCTTTTTAGACAAGCGTCAGCTTTGTGGGTTCTCTTCTCAAGTTTTGACCCATTCATACGACTGTGAGCTGTTCATTTGACGTGGACATCAGCTTGAAGAGGGGCTCAGGGTTCTAAGTCTCATCCGGACAAAGACGACAAAATGGTAAGGCTCTCAGCTCTATTCAAACTACCAGCACGGTTGAAGCTAGCTAACAAGCTATATTACACTCATTGGACGTGAGAGCGTTTGATATGTTAGCTTACTTGCTAACGTCAGCTCATCATTGTGGACGTGGCTGGTTTTTCAGAATCTCAAATGGCCACAAAACAGATATTTCATACCCACCAAACTCTTCATTTATGAGTAACGGTCAAACTCAACATATGTTAAAACACCGTGTGTTGTTACTAATATCTTACAAGTTCAAATCAATGAACAGTCATGGCTAACCAAGGCCTTTGACACCAGTCACTGACATAAACAAAGTTAGGACTCCAGTGTCTGTAAGATATGCAGTAAAAACACTTAAACCTCTTCATCTGAGTGCTGTAGGTTGTATATAACTAGAAGTGAATTCGTACTTGTGTGTCGGTGTCAGACATTAGGGGGGTGTAATTATGATGATCTCTGTGTATTATATCTCTGGTTTCTCTCCTTTAGCCTGGACCAGCAGCAAGTGCAACAAATGTTGGGGCATCTGGCCGTTCCCCCAGCAAGACAGTGGCTCCCCGGGCAGCAGGCTCTACAGTCAGACAAAGGTACATGGCACACATACAGTCAGCCAAACTTTTACCAGAAGTTTAGTGTTTAGACATATGGGTTAAGTTTTAATAAGTACGTTTGGATTAACAACAAATCAAAAGTAAGGATTTTAGTTGATGTGTTAACTAACTACTGACTGAAGAGTTAAATAAGTTATTTGATAACCGTGGAAGTATGAAGGTGATAAGATTCTTTCCTACTTTCCTAGGAAACATACATACTACATACAATCACAGCTGACTGTCCTGTGCATCATTAAAAATTATGTTTTCAAGCACATTTTTGTATAATAAAAACAGTATAAAAGACATTTTCAGTTAGTTTTATTCATTATTTGTTAACTTTGTGCACTGGCAATCATTCTGAAAATTAACAATTGAAGATAATGGTGAATTGTAAATAGACTCGAGCTTGTGTACCCCCTCTAGTCATCTGACTACTCTAAGCACCTTTACACTGCAGGTCACACCTACCCATTCACTCATTCACTCCACATCCACACACTGTTGGTAGAGGCTGCTATGGAGAATGGGCTGTCATATAAGCCGATCCCAGACGAGCCCCCAATTCAAGTTATGCCCTGTCTAGGGATGTCTAGGACACAACATGAAAAAGGGCTGTTACACTCAGATCTCAAGTAGCCATGAGGACTAAATTCAAAGTTTGAAAAAAAAAAAAAAATGTATTTAAAGGATAATTCAAGTTAACATGAACAAAGGAATAGATAACAAGAAGCAGTCCACTAAATCCGGGAACAATTGCCTAATCTCCCCAACTAACAACAAAAGCACAAAACTATTATTTATAACTTAAAGACTCACCCTTGCATTACAGAATTTATTACAATTAACAGACAAAATATCCTTAACAAAAAAGCTGCGCGTGGCTGGTTTAGGTTTGAATATGACGGGGTTCCCTCTGCTGCTGCGGTGACATCTCTTTGGCGTTTAAATTGCTGCACACTTCGGCTGCAGCCCATCATCTGCCAACACGAGAACAGTAGTGGCCAATCAGCAGCAGGCGGTAACACACCTAATTAACAAATTAGAGAGAACACACACACACGCACAGCTTGGACAGCCAAAGTACAAATTAAACAACAGTGTCCCCGGTTGTAACACAGTTCATATGCATCCATACTCATTTGCATGCCACCGACATAGCGGTGGGAGCAAATTGGGGTTAACTGTCTTGCCATAGGACACATTGCCATGTGACTGCAGGAGCTGGGGATTGAACCCACGACCTTCCAATTGATGACTGACTCTACCTACTGAGCCAAAGTCTGAAGATCACTTCAGATTGAACATAAACAAGTTCTGCAAAAGTCTCAGCCTGCATCACTCACACATTTTATATCTGTTTTATTAATGTCCCCAGCATTGACTCTGCCTGTTGGTGACATCCCACTCTAAAGAGTGACTGATGAGTTTGGGATACCTGTCTCCTGTATTTGTTTGTGCGCCCTCCTGCGCAGATTAAAGCAGCAGATAGATGTTGTGCTGTGGTCTTAATCAGTGTGTAATCACAGGCTCGCTGTTACCTCTCCCATTACCCATTACTATCACCCTCTTCATTACCTCATTAACCTCCATTTAATCTCATTACATGAATGAAGCAGCCATGATTCACATCACAAGAAGCCATGATTCCCCAGCTTTTCATCACCAGCTCCTGTAGTTAGTCACATTCTGAATAAAGTACATAATAGTAAACATTATTTTCAGATTATCATTCAGTGAGATTCACAGTTTTTCTTAGTATTTATTTTATGTGCATTACTTAATGACACAATATTAGCTTTTAAGAGAAAAAAGGAGATTGAATAATTAATTGAGACAGTGCTTTGACAGCAGCATACTATAAGATCTGTTGAGTTATCATTGAAAAGATTCTTGACCTGAGCTTTCTGTTTGTTATACAGGAAAGCTACCAGCAGCGGCACACGCAGCGGTGGCAGGACCACAGGATCGGCAGGAACCGGTGGCATGTGGCGCTTTTACACAGAAGACTCGCCAGGCCTCAAAGTGTGGGTGCATTTTATAATAACATCTTAATACCCCCGACCCACGTACACTTACACACCTAAATACGCATGCGAAGTCTAGAAAACAGGGAACATGGAAGCTTAGGAAATTCCTTTGACATTTTTAACTTTCATCCTCTTCTAACCTGAACTAATATTCAGGGTTTCTGACACTTGTGCCATTAGTGTTATTAATGTTCATCAGGGAGAAGGGGAGAGGTAAGTAATGACAGGAAATTGGGCGGACGTGCTTCTGCCATGAAACAAATCATCGCTGATCAGTGGATGTGTTTGTACTCATTCACACAATTACGTGTTAGGAGAGTAAACCTTTAAAAAAAGAAAAAAAAAACTTCATAAAGTTGCATTTTGCTGCACCCTCACCCCTCATATTAGAGAAGGCGTCCTGTCTCCGGGCTGTAGCGGGCCGTGGTTGATCGATGGTGCTGTGGTGGTTATTGAGTGCATCTCTCCAGCAGTCGAAGGAGGCCACGCCGGCCGTACAGTGCGCTGTATATCGAGTGCGTGTTTGTTCCTGCGTTAGACGCCGGCCTCAAAGCTTCATTAAAGGATCCACTCTGAAAGGTCAACTCAATTACAGCCTCCTGACAGGGGGAGGAGGGGGGCCGCTGAGGAGGTGGTTGGCATGGCAATGCTGCTACTTAGTGATGCGCCCCCTCCACCCCACCCCCCCACTCAGTCCCTCCTTTAGCGATGAGAGCCCCTCCTTGTTTTCCCGCAGCTCATCAATAAAATCAGCCTCTCTGCCAAGACTCTCGATCCAGTCAGGGTTACAGCGAATGTTGGGATTTTGTGTGTTTGTGTTAATCAGTGTGTCTTTGTTGTTGTGACAGCGGCCCGGTGCCTGTGCTGGTAATGAGTCTGCTCTTCATCGCTTCTGTCTTCATGCTGCACATCTGGGGGAAGTACACACGCTCTTAAACACCGCCTGATGACTTCTGACCCTGCGCCTCGGCTTCTTAACATATTGGACCTGGACCAAACAACAACAACTCAACCCTACTCCCTTTTTTTCCTTTTCCACAATCACTACAACACACAGACACACAACCTGGATTTTTTTATGTGACCCTTTCAGAACAAGAACTTTCTCAGAGATACTTTCATCCACATTGTTGCTTTTGTTCATCCTAGATTTTTGAGATCTGACGTGGCGAACTGGAGGAAGCCAAGTTTTCACATGCAGTGTCTGTGTGTTTGTTTGTATGGCCCTCCCACCAAGCAGCAACAGCAGCATGTTTACGCCACTGTTGCATAAAGGTTTAGTTCCATGCTCAAGGACATTGTTGTTTTCAGGCCCCAGCAAACATTTCTTATTGTAGCCTGGATTGCATTTTTTTTTGTTAACAGCATTTGTACAAATGTAATTGTAAAATTGTACAATAAAAATGGAAAAATACATGTCTTGTGTATAATTTCTTTTGAAATAACTGTGCTATCTTTGTTTACATATTTGTTTAAAATATATGTTCAACTCTGTGGTAGGCACAGTTTTGAATCCCATACTTTCCAAGAGGATCTGGCCACAGACCTCTCGTTTGGAGCATCTGTTGTAGATGATGATGTAAATTTTCCACTTTCTGTCAGAGGTTATGGTAAGTGGCTATTTTATCTTATTATTGAAAGTTTACTTGGGGGGGGATACATTTTACAGTTAACACACCACAAACAAAGGAAAACCTGGAGAGGGTTAGGGTTAGGCACCCGAACCCTAAAGGTTAGGGTAAGGGAAAGAAGGAAGGGGTAAAATTAAAAATAACACACCACAAAATTAGAAAAAACCCAACGGGTTAGTACTAGTGCATCTCAAAAAATTTGAACATCATAAAAAGTTCAATATTTCTTGTCACTCATTTCATAAAGTGAAAACCGTATATTATATAGACTTGATACACATAGCGTGAAGTATTTCAAGCCTTTATTTCTTGAAATGTTGATGATTATGGCTTACAGATAATGAAAACCAAAAATTCAGTGTCTCAAAAAATTAGAATATTATGAAAAAGTTAAATATTGGAAAGTCATGGTGTCACACCCTAATCAGCTAATGAACTCTAAACACCTGCAAAGGTTTCCTGAGTCTTTAAATGGTCTCTCAGTCTGGGTCAGTAGGCTACACAATCATGGGGAAGACTGTAGACTTGACAGATGTCCAGAAGACAGTCATTGACACCCTCCACAAGGAGGGTAAGACACAAAAGGTCATTGCTAAAGAAGCTGGTTGTTCACAGAGTGCTGTATCCAAGCATATTCATAGAAAATTGAGTGGAAGGAAAAAGTGTGGTAGGAAAAGGTGCACCAGCATAAGGGAAAACCGCAGCCTTGAGAGGATTGTCAGGCAAAATCCATTCAAGAATTTGAGGAAGCTTCACAAGGAGCTGACTGAGGCTAAACTGAGGCACAGACCAATAGACATGGGCTACAAATGTGGCATTCCTCGTGTCAAGCCACTCCTGAACCAGTCAATGTCAGAAGCGTCTTACCTGGGCTGTGGAGAAAAAGAGCTGGACTGTTGCTCAGTTGTCCAAAGTCCTCTTTTCAGATGAAAGAAAATTTTGCAGAGTCTGGAAGAAGAGTGGAGAGGCACAGAATCCACATTGCTTGAAGTCCAGTGTGAAGTTTTCACAGTCAGTGATGATTTGGGCTGCCATGGCATCTGCTGGTGTTGGTCCACTGTGTTTTTTCTGAAGTCCACAGTCAACGCAGCCATCTACCAGGAAATTTTAGAGCACTTCATGCTTCCTTCTGCTGACAAGCTTCATGGAGATGTTGATTTCATTTTCCAGCAGGACTTGGCACCTGCCCACACTGCCAAAAATACCAAAAACTGGTTCAGTGACCATGGTGTTACTGTGCTTGATTGGCCAGCAAACTGGCCTGACCTGAACCCCATAGAGAATCTATGGGGTATTGTCGAGAGGAAGATGAGAGACACCAGACCCAACAAAGCAGATGACCTGAAGGCCACTATCAAAGCAACCTGGGCTTCAATTACAATATTCTAATTCTTTGAGACACTGAATTTTGGATTTTCTTATCTGTAAGCCATAGTCATCAAAATTTCAAGAAATAAAGGCTTGAAATACGTTACTTTATGTGTAACAAGTCTATATAACATATGGGTTTCACTTTCAGAAACAACTGACAAAAAACATTGAACTTTTTCATGATATTCTAATTTTCTGAGATGCACTAGTATGTCACCTCCTGCCCTAACAGTTGAGGTCGCCCCATAGTAGAGATCTGCAGCCAGATGCCTCATGTACTCTAAACAATACCTCATCATATAAAAAAAAAACCTGGAACAACTGTGGTATGTTCCAACTTATTTCACTCTTGTTTTCATAATGTCATCCTACAGGTTTGCGAGTTGCCATGAGTCAGATTCAACATCACTCACATACTGTATCATCTTATCCACATGAGCAGAGCAGCCCAGTCTTGTCCTTACACATGTGAACCAGCTGCTTTAATTGAAGATCGACTGGCTCAAAGTGTGAGTCCTCAGTATGCATACTTCTATAGAAGTTTGACGGCTCCTGCCTCAACATAGACAGCCCTGGGCTCCACTATTGCTGCTCTAAATGAAGGTTTTTCACTTGCACTTAAACTAATTACAGGCCTGTGAAATGAGTTTTTGAAAAATTTGAGTCTGTAATGTCAGAGTAATGCCAGAGGGCATGAGACATGCAAGGACATCATGAGTTGTATGGGCTAAACAGAGAGGGTTACATAGGTACCATAAAGTTTTTTTTGTCTTGTGTCTTCTATTTTGATTCTCTTTGCTGTTTGCAGAAGCATGATTTGGAAGGATACGCCGTTTTTTAAGAAAGCGAAAATCTGGCGCAAGGTAATCATACTTTCTAAAAATGATTTTTTACATTAGTAAACTAAGTTTAGTGTAGCATTTTACACCAAATGTGGCTGTTTAAATCACTTAAATGCCTATCTAAATGTGATTTAACCAAGATGTTTACCCTGATTTCCTGAGGGGGGCGCTGCAGACTGTTTTCTAAACATTGCTGTCTGAGAGTCCATTGAGTTATAACTTAGCATAGACACATGTTCAGCGTGCTTCCCTATGATTATAAAAACTGTGTAATGTCACATGTTTTTGTAAACACATCAACCATAACTACATAATTATTGAGTCTGTTTTACTACCAAAAGGCTCATAAGAACTTTGATCACAGAGAGAAAATTTTAATTAATAAGTCTGTAAACAGTTACAGATCAGTTTGTCTACATTAAATCAAACCGTGCAAAATGAGTGAATAAATGTAACATATGATGTTGTGTATAATACTGCAGCTGCATCTTTTGTAGCCTAGTTATAGAAGTAGCTGTGACCCAGCCTGCATCATCAGTAATCTGTGTTGAATATGAAACCACCAGCTGGCTTTGCTCGTGATTATGCATCTGTGTGTGTACCTTGTGTTAAACGCAGCATTCAGATCTCCTGTTCATTAATTCATTCTGTTGCTATGGCTCTGTTTTCCCACAGGCCTCCAATATTCGTGGTAAACTCTCCGCTCCTGCCACATCACTCTCTTGGTGTCCCTGTCCTGCACACACACACACATAGAGATACACTCACTAACTCCAAGGCCCAATTCATGGTGGCACAACACGACAGTAAGCCAGAATTATTTAACACAAACATTAAATATGAAGGAGCTGTGGTGGAGCAATCCCTCAGTGTTCAACAGTGAAACATGTGGAGCGCTGTGAGCCTCCACACTGCTGCAACCTGTAGTCCTAAACTCCTCCTGACACCGTCTAAACACGTCAGCTCTGGGTTTCATCACAGGGTGGAAATGAGATTTTAATTTTCATGCTTATTTTTTTGTGTTTCGGATTAAAGACAACAAGAGTAAACTCAAATTGATCATATTTGGCTACTAGTTTTTTAACCATTTAGAGAAAATAAGTATAAACTACGATTTCACTCCATTATTTGGATCACTGGTTCCCAACCTTTTATTCTTGGGGCCCCCAGTAGTTGTATCAAAGAGGCTGATCCCCTTCAAAGTCCTCAAGAAAAAGAATCAATACATCACTGTCAAAAATCTGCATTGATTTAACTGATTGAATCCTAAGAGAACAGGCCTACACATATTTTTCTTACCATAAGTCCGTTGTATTAGCTAATAATAAGTGTTTTATCATGATTGTAAGGAGTCCTTGGTTCTCGACTGAACTATGCTCAGAACAAACAACAACAGCTGTAAGTAAATACAACATTTTATGTCACCTTGATTTATCTGATCAAAAATTAAGTTTGGAACTAGATGGAAAAACACCATTTAACAAAAAAATGGACAACAAAAACATGTTTAAAAGCACATCATTGATGCTGGTTTAGCTCAGTTGGTAGAGAAGTTGCCCAATGACAGAGGCTATATTCCTCAACATACTGGTTACAGGATCGATTCCCGGTCTGAAAGCTGTTAAGTGCACATCTTCTCCCACTCTTTCTCCCCATATTACCTGTCTCTCTTCAGCTGTCCTATCAAAATAAAGGCAAAATGCCCCAAAAAATAATATTTAAATACCACAAATTACAGACATCCTGGGAGGAGGAGGGCACTTTCATTTTATTTTACTGCTGCAATAACATGTAGATTTTGAATGTTTTCTTGAGATCCCAATAAATGAACACATTATCACTGAGACATCAGTGCTTTTATCCAAAGACACTGTTGAAATTATGTCCAAAATCACACACTTATTCCCTCCTCCCTTTTCACTACATTGCAAGCGGTCTGTAGTGACTGCACAGTGGACTTACCGGCACAACAAGAACAACAATTATTTTGGACACTAATCCGGCCGGGGACAATAACATCGTCACGTTTGACAAGTAAAACGCTTAGCAATAACAGCTCATAGATATTCATAACAATGGCTAAAGATCCAAAATAATCTGTAAATCTATATAATTTACATATATAATACAATATAATATGTATAATTTCACTGGAAAGTGACACTGAAATTAACATATTTTCACCAAAAATAAAGGATTTATATAAAAAAAGAAGTTTTGTGACTTTTTAGCACAATAACCACACATATTCATGCAGTTTAATTTGTTTGTGCCCAGTGATGTCACTAAGGTTGGAGGGGGTTAGCCCCAGGGGTTGCAGGTAATGCATGCACATTGTGTGCCAAAAAAAAAATTTAAGACAACTTTCAAGGCCTTTTTAAAAATAACCAGTCTAAGCAAGGTTATGGGTTGTTATTTAATACTCTATATGTTGGGGTAAGTTCATGGAAGAGATGCCCATCAATGCATTCAGTAAAATAAAAAGGTAGCTTATTAAATGTCTACAAATATATAGTTTGAGAACTTCTCTCTTTCTTCTTTCAGGCTGTCCTGCCACTGATATTTCTCTGTGTGTTTGAAGACGGAAGGCTGTAATTTTTGTTGTGGGGGGAGGGCTTAGGAACCTCTTAGGGAGGCCTAATTACGTCCATGTTTGAGTGTGTAGACAGGCCTGTCCACAGAAATGACTCAGAAAAAAGGCCCTTCCCAGATTTAGTTACCAACACAGGCATGTTGGAACTTTAGTGTTACTGCTAGCCCCCTAGATAATGTTCGCCTCCTGCTCCTGGCTCCAATCAGCTTTGAAGTGAACAGAAAAAAAGCTCAGTGTGGACATATACACTGCTTCCACAAGGTTGCACATAATGGTCCATAACATTAAACCACTTTTTAAAAAATTAAATTGTAACAATAGTACTTGACTGTTAAGTCAACTTCAGATGTCAGGAAACAGCTCCCTCTTTAAACTGGAATTTACAGCTGAGTGATTTATTCCCCCTGTATATGAGATGAACAGATAACAGGCTGAATTTCATCTTCAGTAAATCAAAAGATACTTCATCATAGTGTAGGTTAAGTTTCAAGACAAGCAAACCTACTGTATATGTTATTTCTTTATAAATCATTTTGAACATGTGAGTTGTTTGTCTTGTGAAAAAAAAAAAGAAACGGAGATGAAGAGAGAAAGAAAACAGCAAGAAGCTTTCTTTAGAGCACTTCCTCTCAGAGTCTTTTTCAACAGAAACCCATTTCCTTTGAAGTAACCGCACGCTTTTACAAGGGATGGCCCCTTACATCGGGGAGCGTTTACCAGTGCACACACACCTAGCACTAAAGGAGACCTGTAAATAGGTCACATGCATTTTCTGTTCTACATAACAAACGCCTCTTTGTGGTTTAGCATGGAGGGAAAAAGAGGCAACAATTTGTATTAAGGTTCAAATATCTACTTGCAGCATGCTTTTTAGTAACACATGCCTCTTTAGCACTCATTCTGCTTGACCTTACTGAAATTAAACACCATCTCCATTTTTGTTTACTAGCTGTATTTAAAGCTACTGTAAGGAACTTGTGGTTTCTGTGTATTTTGATGGCCTTGTTTCTTTAATTCATCCTGTAAGTAGAAAATTTTATATCACTCCCTGTAGTTCTTCACCATAAAAAATACAAAACGTTTGTTTCTGCAGAGCACTGTAAATCTGATCATATGGCACCGTTCCTGATGCTTTTACAGCAAAAAAAGGACAATATTGGAATTATGAATATTCTTACTTGTGTTACTCTTTTGCACATTATAAAATGCATTTATGTTAATTTCAACCTGTTTGATAACAAGTGAAAAGTCCTCACAGTAGCTTTAAGGATGAATAATTCATGCTTAGCAGCTGGTAAGCATGAATTATCATCCATTTATGCTTTGGAAAAAAATATCACTATTGGGAAGGTAGGACTGGAATTCGGGTAGAAAGTAACCTGACAAGCCAGACGGATGTGTTTCACACATCCATCTGGGAAAGCTTCAATAGGAAACGTTGGAGAAAAGGCAGAGGCTTTGAAAAAGTGTGATTGGATGAACACTCTGTCTGTCACATTCCTAAGGGGCCAATCAGAGCGACAAAACACGTAACATAGCAGCTATCGAGCTGAGTGTGCGTAGCTACGAGGAATAACGCGAAACATGGCGACTATAGACATGTAAGTACTCAACTTTTGTCGTTTTTGAAAAGAAAACAACTCACTGCTGTTCTTTGTTCTTATTTTAACAAAGAATTGTTGTCAAGTTCTGATAAAACTTTTGCTTTAGCAGTGTCCACACTAAGCTCTTCCTCCATTATGGTACCCCCTCTTGCTGCTTGTTTACGTCACGACTCTGCCGTGCCTGAAAGTACTGCCCCTCGTCACCGATTGGTCCTGTCTAACCAGGCCCAAACGATTCAGATGGGAGCTTTGCAAGATGGATTCGCCAGTAAAAAACAAGGAAATGTGCGTATCCATCTGCTTTGCAAGGTTAAGTAGAAAGGCATCCCAAACTACTTTCAAAAAATCAGTAATTTGGGAGTTATTAAGTTAAAACTCTAATATTGGTCCTGGCAACGACTATAGGAGCTTTATACTTGCTTATAAAGGCCAAATATGCTAAACTCTCTCTCTCTCTCGCTCTCTCTCTCTCTCTCTCTCTCCATATTCAGCTACTTACTGATGCATAAGTGAGTCTACAAATAAAGTTTCTATAAAGAAACTGTTTAGTCCATCTTTTTACTCTCTCTCTCTCAGGCTATAATCCCTCACTTTCTCACCCATCATCACCCTGTTTAAGCCTGAAGATGTTCCCCCCTGCAGGTAAACACTCCTGTCAGGATATCAGGTGCATCAGAGGGCTCAGGATCTAAAACTCTTCTTTCCTGTCAAAGACAGCAGAAAAAAAATATATCTTCTCTTGTAGACGGGTGAGTTTGCCCAGTCATGCACAGAATGGTATGTCAAGGAAGAGTGTGTATTTTGAACAGATCACATGGTTGGTAAAGCATGGAATGAACCGACAGGCGGGTCGAATTGATCCATGCCTGCCGGCAGAGTGAATCCTGAGGGACATCCCTAAACATGAGGGCTGGTTGAGTGTATTTGGGGACACCTTTGACAGGGACTATGCTAAAAGAAAATGATGTGAGAGCTGCATGCAAACAGGCTTGTCAGCAAATTTTATTTGACGATGACAAGATACACTGTAAGTTTACAATTACTGGCTGAGGTAGAATACATGATGAGCTTCTTCACTAAAGTAAAGCAGCAGTGAAACAATAACACTGGGTACTTAAAGTACAAAAACATACATGATATATACGTACATAATAGCAGAAAAAACCTGGTTAGTATAAGCATTCAGTCCACATAATTTCAAGTTGCAACAAGAAGCTGATGGTCACTACTGTGGAATCGGGCACTCCTGAAAGCCCTGCAGTCCCTGAGCAGCCTGAAGCATCCGCCTAAAACTACATGGTCAAGTGACGCCATCATAGGAATGAATACCTAACCTTGCAAAGCAGATGGATACTCCCGTTTCCTTGTTTCTCACTGGTGAATCCATCTTGCAAAGCTCCCATCTGAACCATTTGGGCCCAGTTGGAAAGTGACAGGACCAATCAGCATCAAGGGGAAGTACGCAGCGGAGTCGTAACGAAAGCAAGCAGCAACAAGAGGCCTGTGCAACTGTGGCAGAAGAGATTAGCGTGTATGCTGCAAAAGCACCAGTTCCATCAGAACATGACATTTCTTAATTAAATGAAGAACAATAAACCACATTGAGTTGTTTTCATTTCAAAAATGACAAAAGTCGTGTACTGACATGTCTACAGTCACCATGGTTCGTGGCGCTATGCAGTTCTCTATGGAGTTTATTCCTTCAGTGGGGACGCAGGTGTGCAGCTCGGTAGCGGCTACGTTTTGTTGCTCTTATTGACCCGTAAAGAAGTGACAGTCAGAACATTCATCCAATCACCCTACAAGTTTTTTTTCAAAGGCTCTGCTCTTTCCTAAACGCTGTCTATGGAAGGTTTACCAGATGGATTTGTGAAACACAGGTTAAGAAATGTCAGGTTAAGAAAAACCTGGTTAGTCTTAAATAGTAAAGCACTCAGTCCACATTATTTCAGGTTCCATTAAGAAGCTGATTGTCACTACTGAAGAATCAGGCACTTTTGAAAACCTGCTGTCCAGAGCAGCCTTTAGCATCCGCCTTAAAGTACATGGTCATCATTCCAATGATGGTAATGCCATCATTGGAATGCCAAGTCCAAGACCTGTGAATCAGGTCTCTGAAACCACGATCCAGCAGTCCTCAAGCTCTGACTGCTGGCAAAGTCAAGGAGCATTGGGGAGTGCTCAGTAGCAGGTGTATCCACCCACCCTGGTCTCGCCAGTACCAGGGCCCCTCACCACAGACAAGCCGGTGACGGCAATCCCGGGCTGAGCCAACTCCCTCAATATCGCAGGTATACAAGAGTCCTCCTGAACAGAAGCCCCCGCTCCAGGCGCCGACCCAGAAAGACTGCCTCAAGTTGAGTCAAGCTTGTCCAATGGCTGCAGCGTTAGGGGTGCTACTTTTGCACAGATCATTCATCCATAGGTGTTTACATATGATGTAGTTCAAGGGCATGGGGGTGCATGCTCCCCGAGGCTCCGGGGGCAAGGGACACTGACCCCCTTTCGGCTGCATTAGCAACTGCCTTAACAGCTGCTGTATGATATATGTACATGTTTAACATGTGTGTATTTAGTTTTTAATTTTTCAATTAGAAGCAAAACAAAAAAAACTTTACAGCTCTGAGAAGACAGTAAAAGAGGAAAAAAGATCATAAAAAAATAGTACTTGGCACATTTATGAAACATAAGACGTTCTTTTGAGTCATTAATTTTACTGCTGGAAAAACACGTGAAAATATGAGATTTAAAAAGTTAGTACAGAAAGATACAATGAGGAACACATTAAACTACATGTAAAACTGCCTATGATTAAAAATATTCTATAAATATGCTTTTATTTATACTGTAATCTCAGTTGCTAACAAGGTCCATTAATCAGAAAGTGACCATTGTTAAAAGGTCAGAGTGTATCACACGTGTGTGCTCTGTTGGTCCGGTTGCTGGGATCATGAGACCCATGATTAGTCAGTCACATAGCAGCCAATTGGTGCAAGAGTCTGTTAATGGCTGCTGATCAGTAGCTCAGGCGGATCTGCTGAGAGGTGAGAGCTTGTTCACTGTAAATTTATCTGCCTGCATATCCTGTCCTCCAGACCACATGGTTGCTGTGTTATAACTGCATATGGGTCAGGAGGGTCAGTTTGTGTGCCAACTGGAGGCTCCCTGAACTTTGTGTACTTGGACCGTGGTTCAGACAGAAATAAGAGAGTCAGTGTGGGAGCCAAGGCCAAGTGTGTGTCTATCAGGACCTCATCTTTGCCTCTCTAGTCGTCTATTAAACACTCACACGCCTCGTGATTCTTGCTCGAAAGATGAACCGTATGGAAAATCTTTATAAAACAAAAAGGAGCAACTGTTTGAAATAGAAGTCTTAGTAAACAGTCACCTTACTATCCAGTTCTGCTTTATGGGTTCATGGAGTTCAACAGTTGAAGTCAGAAAAATGTATATGCATAATCTAATTAGAATATGTAGAAAACTGAACTTTTCAAGATATTTCAAAACAATTGTATTGTCTTTTTTTAACAATTGAAGCTAGTTTTCTAGCTAAGTAGTCAGTGCTGTGCTTGTTTTCATTCATGAATACACTACTCATTCATAAAAAAGATCAAGTTTCTCTTTAAGTTTACTCATATTCACCCATAATCTGCACCTTTCTCAAGCAAATTCTCAAATTGAAATCATTTAAACAGACTGAAAAGTGATGTTTATAATTTCAGTTCATTTTTCAGACAAAAAAGTTGTTGCTCTTGGGCGTCTTTGGTCATTCTCAACTCTCTCTCCCCAGTGTCTGACCTTATTCTCGGTCCCATCCCATAAAGGCATAAAAACCCAAAAACAAATCTTGAAAAAATGTAAGATACTCAAAGTACTCATTCAGCATTTAAGGCATTCAGAATCCTTAGCATGAAAATGCTTTCTAGGGCAGCTGTTTTTGTCACCGGGTTCCCAGCTGCAAACAGCAATGTGCTCATTAATGTCACTTCTTTTTCACTGGCCAATGAAAGTTAAGAAGGGGTGGGACTTATGATACCAGCTTTGTCAACAACAACAGTGAGCAAGAAATTGATCCGATTCGTCTTCTTGAGAGTAGTCCCCAGGTCTACAACTGCTGTAAATGCCAGGAAAGGAAGGATTCCTTGGTGATATTTCCTTTAATAAAGGAAAATAGGAAATACATGGAGCTATTTAAGTGGCGTTAAAACAGGTGTCAACTGTCACTTAGCATTTGAAAAATTCAATAAGCGCAGAATAATGTGGTCATTGTTCATCAGATGGTATTAAGAGATGAAGGAGCCCAGACAATATTTTTGTGCACAGTATAGTGCAAGGGATCAGTTAAATATAACCAAAGTATTCTTCTATTCACTACGGTGTTCCCACTCTGAGGTCAGTTAGATTATCATGAGCTTATGCCCTCTTCATCCACCCCCCTCCCGATTCAGAGGGGTGATGCCCCGTGTGACTGCCACTGACATGCAGGAGGGCCAAATGGGCTGTGATGTCATAAGCATGTGTCCCCCTTAGCCCCCTCACACCCCTACCTCTTCTCTCACCCCACTCCACTTACTGCCAGCCTGCAGCAGAGCGGATCAGACTGGACCCTCAGGGACACACCGTCCACGACTGCAGCTAATTTGGGGGTGGGGGTGGGGGGGGTGACACCGCCGCGCCAAGTGTCTCAGGTGTCAGCCTTGTGTTTTCTAATATTAAAGACGCTCTCAGTGTGTGTATGTGTGTAACCATGTGTTTGTATGAGTGTTGTTTATGTGCAGGGTATTTTTAGGTGACTGTATTTTCCACTCCTTGTGCAGCACTCAAGGAAAGGTACAGGGAGGGGTGAGAGGTGGGGGGGGGGGGGGGGGGGTCACTATGAATGTAATGATCATTTGGTGCTTACATATTTGATTTACTATGAAAATACAAGAATGTCTGAAAATATATTCAACACAATTATAAGCAGAGATTCCAATATTTGTTATCTCCTTGATATAAGGCCTAAAACAACACAGCCTGCTTTCATTGAGCCAACTGTTATTGTCCATCTAAGCCCACATTAGCAACAGGAACAGTCCAAATAATGACGTCTGTCTTTTATATTTTTAAAGGTAGAGCTAATCATATTCATCATATTCTTGGCTTCTTCATTTTTATGCTGTGCTCCCAAATCTAATACTTCCTACATTGCATCTTAATAAAACAGAATTCTGAGATCAATATTTTAAAAGGGAGCACAAAAGGAAGTGAAACATTTGGTACGGACTAATACCCTGTCAAATGCTGGAACAAGTGACTTACAATAATGTTTTAATGACTCTTACAGTAATTTGTGCTGTTGTATTTGTACATGGCACAGCTGCATGGACAGGGTGAGTTAGCTGACGACTTTTCTTCAACAATATTTTCTCCATCGTTTCAGACAAGATGATTCATTCAGGGATTGCACAATTTACAACCGTTCTTTCTCTCTCTGTGTCCTGCGGCCTCATAAGTGAAAGGTGTGACTAATTTTGTGGTTTATAATTTCTTTGACATTCAACACGTGAGCATTGTAGTTTCAGTCATTAATGGAAAAGGATCATGGGAGCAAGTGAGTCACATACAAGACAGATACAGAGTAGTGTTTTTATATAAACAAATGACTGAGGTAATAACAGAACTATAAATTATTTTTTATTATTGCAGATTAAATCAGCAATAAGTAAAGAAAATTGACATGTCAATAGTTTTTGAAGCTCCCATAAGAAGTTTTATGTTGTTATGCTGTTAATGAAACAGAGGAGAATAAATATACATTTCTATATTGTGTAGTTACTTTTAATACCTAAAATCAATGCTGTCAGACTTAGACCCTGTTTAGACCTTGACTTAGCACAGATTAACATCCTTAATGCTAGGTGTGGACCACCACAGTACTTATATCTGTCCAGCCTTGCTTAGAGTGATGGGAAATGCTGTTGTGATCCAAATCATTGAGCTCAACTTCTTTAACAGAGTAAGCCTTTTTGTTCTGAAACAGCTTTCCATCTGGCACCATTTTAGCTTTCATTTTGTTTATTAAGCAACTACAAAAATAGGGGAAAAACAAACAACAAAAATAGCAAAAAACAAAAAAGTCAACAGGAGGCACCTCACACCAAAAAAAAATGATAAAAAAAAAGGCAAGACAGTCTGGCTGCAGACCACAGATCTCTGTGGCTCTGTCAGGATTGAAATACATGCTAAAACATTCAACATAGAGTCAAAATCAACTTCAAATTAGAGTTAGAGTATGGGATAGGATACCAAAAGTTTAAAGTCCATAACCTGACCTGCAAAACCCAATTATAAAACTTTGAATAAAGCTGAGTAAAGTCTGATTACAGGAAAAAAGCTTGTCTCTAATGCAGCTAAGGCTTAAGCCAATGAAGCTACATCAGCTGTTTAGATCACTAAGCTACAGACATAGCATAGTTAAAGCTAATAATGCAACATTAGTTTATGCAACATAGCTAATGACAAACATGAAGCTAATGTTAGCTGTGTTAGCTTTGTTCCTACTTTAGCTTCAGGTACCTAAGCTATGTAGCTACATTACCTATGTAGCTTAGCTTTAGCTATTTGTGCTAAAGCTCACATTGTTAAAGCTTGTTTAGCTACAATGGCTTATGTAGTAACATTAACTATGTAGCAGGCATAGCTCTGTTAGCCTTAGCTAAAGCTAAAAAAAAAAAAAACTAAAGTGAGCAACTGTTTACAAAAGTATTTCTGTAACAGGTCTGTCTATAATTTAATTCAAGATAAGTCCTCTGACCTTTTTCTGTTTTATTTATAAAATGTTGCATAGTCTGTAATGTTTGCAATGTGGTTATTTCATGAACGCAACTGTCAGACTTTGTTTATAAATGACGTTTTTTTTCCAATCTAAAACTGGAATACATTGCACTGGAAAATTATATCTCTTCTATTCTGACAGAGGTGGCATCTCACAGCAGTGTTCTGCAAGAGTCAAGTCAAGTGCAAGTCTGAGGTCAACAGTTTTCAGCCAAAAACACCAAGCTCATTTGTGAATGACACATCATTACTGGTTTGTAACTTGACGTCTTGACTTGCCATTTCTATCTGATCTTTCGCCCACAGGTTTTTTGTTGTTGTTGTTGTTGTTGTTGTTGTTGTTAAATAGTATACAACCATTACCTTTAAAACCATGTTTATAACAAAACAAGGGAGAAAACCTGCTAAAAAGAGCCACTACCCTATTAGCTCATGGCTAATTCACACCCATTCATTTGTATGGCCCAAGGGCTTACCACACAGGAATACCCATTGTAAATCAGGGAAATGATTAACGGCCTGCTATTTGCCCAGGAGGCAGGTAAGTCAGAATTCCAATTCCAGGTCGTCACTGAAACTGTTTTGTTAATGCATATATGGATGGACATACAAAGAGCAGTCAGCTTAGTGTAATGCCATAACTGATGTGTAAGGAAAAGTGTAAAGATTCAAGATGAGTGATAAATTTGACTACTAAAAGAAAGCAGAATGACATTTTTTAATAAACACAACTTTCACATACAGTATGAGGGATAAAAAGAGAAAGCAGATAAGAGCTACAGTTAATATTGTCAAGCTTCTTTACTTCAGCAACCAAAACAGCAATATAAGTTTATATGTTTTTGTTGGCTCAATAAAAAATTGAAGTCCTAAATCAACATTGTTTTTGGTATAAGCACAACTCTTACTCTTTATGCTCTAAATGTTCCACTATGTTTACCTATAATTACATGGATCATATGTGTTTTTTCACTGAGTCCTACAGCTATAATATTGTAATTCAATATTAGTGATTATTTTTTAGGTTTTCTGTCGGAAGTATAAGGAAAATAGTAGGGATGACCCGGAATAGTCGGCGATTCGACAATTTTATTTGGAGGAGTCTGATTCGACTATGAACCTCATAGTTGAATGTTGTTATGTAACCAAGATCATACCATTCTGACTACACGGGGGTGCCCACGGCTGCTAAGCTTGAGTTTCCATTAGCCGGCATTTGCCGGTCATTGGCCTGTAAAAAGGGCGGAAGTCCGGCAGATAAAAATATAACCGGTCAAAATGTCTGGCAGAAAACATGCAAATCACCAAATAAGTAAATACTGAATACTTGCATATTATATTTTGTGTAACCTAGCAGATATGTTGCCAGAATCCGTTAATATAAACTAAAAGTTGCCTAATCTTACTACATCTACTGTCCTGCTGGGGTTGTTTATCTCCTCAGAAGGCAATCACATGGCTAGTTATGTATGCATGATGACTTCAAAGTAAATCTATCTCCCTGGGAAAGTTTGACCAGAGCTTTCTCGTAAAGCAGAATTTTAATCTAAGTGAGGTTTTCCTGGTTAACCAAAGGCTTAATATCATCAGCGGTATGGAGGGATTTTGAGTATGTCATCACTGCGAGTAATGAAGAGGCTGAAACAAAGGGAACTGTACAGCTGGGCATCGTAAACACCAATGCAGCAGCAGAGAAAGAGAGGCCTATGCCAGGCAGAGTTGTAGTGGACTTCGATAAACTACCTATGACCTATCCTCAGATAAAGTTGGATTGTAGTCAACACAGAAACACATCATGCAGAACGGCATGGACCACTTGGAGCTTATAACGAAGACTCTGTCCCTCTTCAAAATAGCTGGTTGTTAATGCTCGGGATGTCCTGGCTAATTAGCAGAAGTAGTCTTGGATAAGCCATCAATGAGAGGAGGGCTGGACCGTACTATCTGCTGTGGAGCTTTTGTCTTTTCGGGACTAGTCCAAATAAACCAGGATGGTTGGATTTACAGCTTTAGCAGAGGTTACAGTTATGTCATCATCAGGACTGATATTAACTGATGGTAAGACTCATTTTTTATTTGAAATGTAGAGTTCTAACGCGGTGACCAGTTAACAGAGCACTGGGGAGTTATGTTTGGATGCTTCGTTGTTGTCGGTGGAGGATGGTATTTGGCTGTTGTAAGCTGTAAAGTTATAGTAGTGGCCAATGTGCTAACAGGCTAACAGTGCTAATGTGAAGCTAATTGTTTTTGTTTAGGAGTTTAATGTGGGTGTATATTGTGTAACTGACTGTGTGTGTAAGGAAAAGCATGCAGCTTTCATTTTGATACTTTTAACCACTTGCACAAAGAAAAATAAGAGACAGTCTTTGTGCAGTCATTTCTAGGGTCTAATCATGTGTACATGTCTACCAGTCTGTAATAACAGGGTAGTAATTACTCAGGTTTACTGTTGGCTTGGTTTCTACTGTCTCAGTTTTGGGTAAGGTCTAGAAATAAAAATGTGTTCTCAGTCCCGTTTAGTGCAGACTTGTATGTATCGATGTATCACAGAATATCACATTTATGCATTTTGCTGCTGTTAAAATAATGTTAAAGCAAATGTCCGGTAGTTGTTTTAAATGACAGAAATTCTTGAGGACTGCCAGTCATTTTGACTGGGGACAAAAATGTCTAGCGAAAACGCTGATTCGACGGTTAGTTGACTAAAGGCAAAATCTGACAAATCAGATTAGACTATGAAAATCCTTAGTCGAAGATACCTCTAGAAAATAGTATAAAAAGTGGAATGGGTGTGATTTTTGGCCAGTTTTATAACAGTTTAATTAAACATACATGGCATGAATCAGTTTTTATCTTCTCTCTGATTCCTTTAGGGAGTGTCATTAGGTACCTCAGAAATAGTTATTTGTTAAAAATATTTTATATTATTAGCATCTTAACCCATTGAGTGCCAACCCTTTTATAAAATGGAAAGTGGCTTGTGCCAGCGTTTTTGGCCATTTTGAGTCATCTTTCAAGACCCACAGAATCTTTTGTACTATGACTTTGAAAACACCAAATAGCTCAAATAAAAGAAGAAACTCTCTATTTCATCATGGGGAAAAAACGCTTGTTTGCACTAGGGCTGTCGCAGTATACCGGTATTGACGATAATCGTGGTATTAAAAAAAAAAATTCCAATATCATGTTAAAATGTGCATATGATAATATCGTGTAAATGATCCAGTGCTACTCCAGCGCTGTCATAAGCCCTGAACATTTTTAAGAAGTCCATCAATGTAACAGATCATCAACTCCTGCACTCCTCTAACCTCTGTGCCCCCCTTGTTCTGAAACCATTCCTGCTGACTGGGTCATATTTACAGACAACATCCTTTGTTTTTAAGCTGTAGGTGGAATTATTTTCCTGATCATTGTTCGCGAGTGCCAAAGAGCGCAATGCTCTGCCTGCTCTCTCTGAGAGTTCGTTTTTACTTTGTTTGCCCCTTTCTGTTCCTGTCCTTGTCCGTAAATTAAACACTTTATGAAAAGAGGCCAATTTTTATGGATAGAAGGAATTTCCCCTCAAATAACAGTATTATGGCTCAGTATCTCTGTCCCAATCCCTTCCTGTGTGTCATGAGGCGCATCAGAGCAGTGGAGACGCTCACAGGTCTGCAGCGCTATGAGGAGCGTTAAAGCTTCTGTGCGCATTTAAAGAAATTAGACTGAGCTATGTTTACTAACTTAAACAGTTTTAGTGTGAGCAAAAATTAAATTCAGGCCTGATCCCAACACAGCCATCTAACTTGGTTCTTTCAGTAGAGCTAACAGGAAAAGTCTCATTAAAAACTGCTGCAGCTGCTCTTGAAATATGTCTGTAATTAATTATTTCACAATGTGTTTATAACCCTACGTTTCTGACACTGTTTTGGCATTATGATATGTAAATCTTGTGTGGTGGATAAGTTTATCAGTCAGAGGTGGAGCCATGGGGGGGGGCCTGTGGGGTCTATGCCCCTAATGTTGTCTCCAAAGCCCTGAATCTTTAACTTTGGTGAAAGTACGTTATGTCTGATTGCTGATGAATGTAAAAAGAAATATCTTGGATTTTGATAAACAGATTGACCTTGCTGATCACAACATGGAAATTTCATTCTTGTTGCCAAACTGAAAAAAAAACCCAAATCAGATGTTTTTTTGTTTTTTTTTTTAACTTTGAAAAGCTTAAAAGCACATGCTACAGAATAAATAAAAAACCTTGCTATTAATTTTTCTGCATTTTTTTTAAGAAATATGACCCTCTGCAACGACAAAGCAGCTGCAGTACCTCCTTAGACAGGTATTTTGAGTGTAATTCATCTACCAAAAGAGAGAACAACATAAATAAACATAAATAAATAAAGTTAAAGATAAATTTGATTAATTGTCCCATTATTATTTAAATTTTTATTGATATCTTGATAATATCGTTATCGTGACGTTTTTTGCCCACGATAATCGTAAAGTGAAAATCTGATATCGTGACAGCCCTAGGTTGCACCTTGTTCTGTTCTCGATTTATCTTAAGTTGAATAGAGGCTAGTTTCACCAAAAAGACCACTTTTTTCTAGAAAGCTGAGAAAAATACATTTTTGTGAAAGAGAGTCTATCAAGTAAAACAGTGATTTGAATATTATAATATTGCCTTCAATGACATAAAAGACATCTGAAAATTGTATTACATATGTTATTTTATTGTAAAATAAATAACAATGCTTTCAGTCACTGTCATGCCATTCACACTCTGGAACTGGACAGCCTCCACAGAACCTCCCTATACGCTCACGTCCTCTCCTGCTTGCGTGTCCCCTGGCACTGCCTGTAAATTATAGAAGTAATATAATAGCTATATAATATGTTTTATAAAATTAATATATAATCTATGATATAGAATTTTTTTGTTCTTACCTCTTTTTCTGCCAACAGATGGTGTTGTAGAACTGCATGGGGCTTGCTCTTCTCTCAAGTATGCTTCTGAAATCACAGGAGCATGAGTGATGGTTTCATTCGATAAATTTGGCTGAATAATCAGTGAATTCCTAACGTTAACTTACCTCCATCGCTCTGGGACAGAGAACAAGATCCGCTCACTCAGCAGCCATTCCTCAGAGTTTGGGTCAGATAAGTCCGTCTCTGAAGTGTCGTCGCTGTATGCATCCAGCTGGCAAGAGGCTGCCTTATTTCTCCAATGCACGGGGGAGACCTTGTGGCATTCTTTAGCCTCTTGGCCGGCCGAGGCAGATGAATGATGCGCTGATCCCTGGATTCACTGTCATTAAGTTCAGTGTCGGTTTCAGTGAGTAAGCGATTTCTCAGGCAAAAGTTTAAAGTTTCTTCCAGCATCTATTTTTAGAACTTTTAGCTTAGATTACCTCCGTTATGATCGCTCTGCTCTTTGACCCCAGGGCCTCCACCTCTGATCTCTGTGGCTTTGATCTACCGTCTCTTCCGACTGTAGTGCTCCAACTACGTATCCCAGAAGCCCCAAAATTACTCACAGGGAGCGTGAGAGCGCCCCCTTGTGCCAGCAGCCAAAAAAACACTCGCAGGGAGCGTGAGAGCGCCCCCTTGCGCCAGCCGCCAAAAAAACACTGACGTACAAATACATCAATGGCACTCAATGAGTTAATATACATACATAATTTGGATTTTTCCAATTCTTTCTCTTCACCATAGATGGGCATAAACCACATTCAGCCTTGATTTGCAACATAATAATGAAGGGGCAACAAGTGGCAATGGGAAAAAAGTCTTGTGACATCTACCAATCATGCTCTAGTGTTTAAATTTTGAATTTCCAAGTATTTCAATGAGAGCCCTATAAGTTGTTCATAATTTGTATATCACCACATAAAAGTGGAATAAGAATTTTCTCTTAGTTAATCACACATTTTGCACTGGCAATCCTGAAAGATATATATATACAAAGACAGTCATGAGCATAAGTACACAAGTAAACGAGTCAGAGGCCAAGTCTTTATTGTAATCTGCCTCAAAATTCAAATTTAAAGTGAACACACAAAAACCATAAGAAAAAAACTATATATATATATATATATATATATATATATATATATATATTTTTTTTTTTTTTTTTTTTTTTTTTTTTTTTTAATGTGACATTATCTCATGATCGTTTCAGCTTTTGTCAGGCAACTTTATTTGCATACAGTGGCAGCCTGCTTTGCATGTAGTATGTGCTCTATATGAGGGCAGGCTCATTCCTTCGTAACAGCTCTGTCAGCACAGGTTATTGCATGTTCTTTGTGTGTGAGAGAGTGTCTGTATGTGCCAGGCTATGGCAGGTGAAGGTGTATTACATAAATTTAAGTGTTCAGGGAGTGGAAGAGCTTAAAGATTGGGGATATAATGTGAATTGATCTTGCACAGAGTGCATACCCCCAGCTTCTAACCCTGTACTCTGCAGACAGAGCTTTGTTTCAGGGCGAATAGATGATTTTACGGTGCTTGTAATGTTGAGGACTCTCAGTGAGTGTTTAGATTCTATATGTGGATGCAAAAATGTCTGATTAAGCTTGTTTCAAAGTATACTTTCATTCATAATTCTCACATAGTTGGTATCAGTTTCTAACCTCTCACCCCGCGTCTTACCGTGACTCAGGGAGCAGCAGTGGTGGTCTTGACACAGTGCCCTGACTTCAGTCCTCTTTAGCTCTTATGAAAGCTTTTCTCTCTGCTATAATGAAGCCTCACTTTGCACCTGATGAGCACAAACTGTTCTATTCTCCTGGGATGTTAGCTCATATGACCCCTTCTAAGCCATCTACCTGCTGCAGGTCTAAGCAGGGATTCCCCTCATAATGCCCAAGTGTAAATCAAGGTAAGTGTTTAGGGGGCTTAAGTGGGTCTGTTCATGAATGTGGATGCGTGCGTGTCAGCATACACATGTCAAAACCACAGGCAATAGAAAGGATAGTAAGGTAATGACAGGCTGGTCCTGTAGTCATAATTCTCCAGCTGCCTCAGGGTGAGGTGTGTGAGTGTGGGTGGGGGGAGATGTGCCAGGAAAAACACTGATAGGAGCCTCTTTTTTCACCTGTTTGCCAGCAGTCTCACTTTACTCTAAAACCTCCCTGTGTGATTTTCCTACTTCTTTCCCTACTCTAATATCTCCACTGTTATATTCTGAAGGTAAACTTATATTGAAGTACAAGGACAACTATGAAAAATACTCAATTCTAAAAGGATATTCATGCAAAATGATAAAAGTACTGTAACAGTCTTTCCTTTGAAAGCATTAATTCATGATAAGAATATGAAAATATATCCTTTTTAAACAACTATGCTGTAATTAAGCTGAGCATTTGTGCAAAATGAGAGTGCACTTAAGTTATATGCCTGTCTGCAGAGATGATACATATAGTTAAACTAAGGCCACATTTACATGCATACAACGCACTGTAAACAGGACTGTTCTCATTTTTAGTTTAAAAAAGTTGCATGGTCAGGTGACATTTTAAGAACAACTCACATGAATACGTGTTGATAAAAATGACTAAAAGCGTAGTAAACATATCAGGCCAGTAGTTTACAGTGTAACTTTGTCATGAAACAAAGTGCACATACACTCCGACAGATTTATTGTACTTATTACCTCCGCCAAGGAGGTTATGTAATCTGGTGGGTTTGTTTGTTTGTTTGTTCATTTGTTAGCAACATAACTCAAAAAGTCATGGACGGATTTTAATGAAATTTTCAGGAAATATCAGAAATGGCATAAGGAAGAACTGAGTAGATTTTGGGACTGATCGGGATCACCGTCTGGATCCAGAAATTTTTTGAAGGATTCTGTACTATTGGGAGATAGGGCTAATGGCAGAGGTCTGTGCTGTTACCAATTTACACCAGGAGATGGCGGACATGAGTAACATATGCAAAGTTTTGGAGTTTATAGAATTTGAAAGACAAACGCCTGGTCGAGGAGATGAGTCGGAGCGTAACAGAGAGAATGACAGCGAATTCTAGCGAGGATACTCACAATGCTGGGAGAAATAGAGGAATATTCACCCTCTGCCATGACTTCCACATGTAGCAAAGCCAGTGCTTTGCCTCACCGTGTCTCCATCCCATTGGGGAGGGAGTAATCAGCTAATTAGATTTTGGGAGTGATTTGGATCACCATCTGGATCCAGGAATGTTTTTAAAGAATTTTTCACTATTGGGAGATAGGGCTGAGGGCGGAGGAGGTCTGCGCTCTCTGAGTGCTTTTCTAGTTTTCATTTATTTATTTACTTTACATTAATGAACATATGCATAAAAGATGACTGTAAACATACCAGAGATAGCAAAACTGCTAATTTACATCCATATTCCCGTAGCAGGTAACAATAAATATAAAGAACAACAATCTCCATACATCAGGTTCCTCATCACCTCTCTTACTAAGGCCCTTCTCTCACAATTACTCAGTTTGGATGGAAGACCGGCTCATGGAAGAGTCCTGGATGTGCCAAACTTCTTCCATTTGAAAATGATGAGGGCCACTGTGCTCAGGAAACCTCAGTCCAGCAAACTTTGTTTGTATCCTTCCCCAGATCTGTGCCTTGCAACAATCCTATCTTTGAGCTCTGCAGGCAGCTTCTTTGACTTCATGGCTTGGTTTTTGCTCTGATATGTAGTGTCAGCTGTGAGGCCTTCTATGGAGAGGGGTGCACCTTTCCAAATCATGTCTAGTTAATTTATTTTACCACAGGTGGACTCTAATCAATTGAAACATTCCAGAGGAATGGGAGGCAGCTGAGGTAAATTTCAAGCATCAAATTCCTACAAAGAGTCACAAGATTAATTCTAGGGGTTGTCAAGGCAACAGAGGAGGGGAAAAAATCTCTTAAAATGAAGTTGGTTTTTACTCTAAAATCCAGAGTCTAAGTTGCACTGGTTAGCCTAAGTTTGTATTTGAAATCTCCCATAAGGAAAAAGGTTTAAACTTCCCTCTTGTGTGACCAATCAAAGTCATTATGTGCCGTTTCTATGCAGCTTTTTCACTCTGTCAGTACCATCTGTTTTCATTGTATGGAGTTTGCACCAATGACTAGCTACATTATGGTAGTTAAGCTCTCAGCCTTTAGTGATAAGACAGACTTACAGGCTGCGAGACGCTCTGCCCTCCTCCGCCTGTCACTTGTTGAGTATTCTCAACCAGATCAGCACTGCATAAGGTTTATTGACTCAACAGTAAACTTCCCATTATCTTTAAATGCATGGTTATGACCTAAAGAGAATGGAAAAGTGGTTAAAAGTTGTGCAAAGAATGGGGATAGATTTTAATCCGGTTACTGCACTTGTGGTATTGATATTGTGTGTCTCAGCACGTTATGCTGGTACAAAAGTTGCCCTGGTATTTAAGCTGCAGGTAACTTTTAAGATGATAAATGGTATTAAAAGCACCCGATTTCACAGTAATTTTGCATGCTTATGAAAAACTAAATAGTTGAAATTGAAGGGAGTCAAAAAAAAATGAAATACTTGGGTTGCCTTGTTCATTCCTCTCATCATAGATAAATGTAGTTATAAAAAAATTAACTCTCAGAAAAAAGACAAGAAGAAGTAAGTATGAAAAATAAACTCAACTATCCTCATCTTTTACCTTAACACAACCCTTGAATGAATGTACTCAGTTACTTCACTGTCTTCTTCGTCCTTCCACCTCACCTGCTCTGGGCTCCTACTTCCCCTGGCGTTCACTAGTTGCTTGCATGAATGAATAAATGAGAAGGAGAGCAGGTAAAACAAACCCAACATACAATCTGCTGGGGGAGAAAAATGCAGACTTGCATATTTTTCTCACAGAGATTTGTCAGGGTGAATGACTGATGAGTGGAAACAGACAGGAACATGACAGCAGCAGCATGTGTGCATATGAGCTCTGAGCATTGAGCTGTTTCTCCATTTATTATTAAGAAGCTTAGAAATACAAAGAAACACAGGAGCTTGTCTAGTTTAGCAGGGAATTTGTTATTCTTTTATGAGGCTGTTTTCATATTGATGACTATTGTGAGTCAGTGATTTGTAGCCAAATAGAAATAACTTTGATTCTGCTTCATGTGTTGAGAACTTAAAAGTGACCTTTCAGATACTTCTGTGTAGAATGTTTTCACAGTTCGACAGATTAAACTGGATTAGTCAGACTTGCAAGGTAGCAGAAAAAATGCAAGAGTGTGTTTGTGTGTGGCTCTGAGGAGTGGCAGATCTAGGCAGTTGATGGTTGTCACGTCTAATACCGTCACATGGCTACTGGAGCTCTATTATTTATGAGATCAATCCTGAGACTAAGGCAGGCCTGATATAGTAGGATCTGTCGCCCCCTGAGGCTCTTCCCCTCCGTCCCCTCCATCCTTCCGCTTCAACATTTCTCAGAAGATTATTTTCCCCTCACACTTCTCTTTGCTGCTGAGATTGACTTATGGGACTTGTGAACATGAAAACAGGGAGTGTTCACCTCTAGGGGAGGACAGCCGGTGAGAGCATGAGGGAGACTTCTGTCATGACAAGGGAGGCGTGAAACTGTGCTGCATGTCCCATGATTCCTTTCACCTATTTCACTCATTCACACCGATAAGCACTTTGTGGCTAACCTTTAAACAGGTATTGATTATTATTATTAACTGTGTGCTATTTATGCACCACGGTCAAGCTGCCAGGGCAGAGTAGCAGTAGATGCTACTCGCATCTCCCTGCTCCCACAGTTGTGTAAAATAAAGGCTCCGCTGCAGCTTTGAATGTCTCACCTACTTCTAAATGCCTCACTTACATAGTGGACCAGTCAAGTCTGCACAAACTTTTTGTGCATGTTTCAGCTAATGTTGTCACCAACCAGAAGTTTCTTACTTTTTTATCAAAATAAAGCATGGGGTTTATCCAACCAGAAGAAATTTTAGTTTAACCCTTTGATGCGCAACATGGGTCAAAGTGACCCGGATGGGTTTCTATTATCTACTAGTATATCTTTGGAATAAATTAATTTCATCATTCAGTCCTCCAGGTATTCCTCAATTAACTTGTTTTTAATCATCAAACATCCTTTTTTAACTTTCTTACCTTTTGAGTTAAACCACTTTTTTCATCACTACCCCTCTTACTCACAACATGGGTCAAAAATGACCCATATCCATTTCCTGTGTTATTTCATGTATCCACCTTATTCCTAGTCCCCATGAGTCTTTGCGTGAAATATGAGCGCAACTTCCGGTCCCTTCTATCTAAACGGGACTTTGCATTGAATACGAGATGTAAAACCCAATTTTTAGAGCAATTTGGACATTACAATATGCAACTTTCGACTGCTTCACCTCAATCGAGACAATATCATTATTTTTCTGCCCTCTACTAAACAGTACAAAGTGACGACATTACCTGGGATAACCTAGACAAGCATGTTTAGCTAACTTTATTAGCTTCATATCAGTATATTAATAAACGATCACGTTTTGTCAAATGAGTTTGGACACCACATTCAGATAACATTTCTAGTTTGTGGGGTTGCTGAAATCCTTATTCCACCAAATAATCCCTCTTAAAATGTGGAAATTATATTAAATAAAATTATCCATGACTGAAGTTGTCAGGTCTTCAGTTTGGTAAATGTCAAGTTTTGAATTAATGATGAATTAATATTGAAAGAATCACATCCCAAATGCATTTTAACAGTGAACGGCATGTTTAAAACACTGTTGTTAAAGACATATTTAACTTTGTCACGTAATTAGTACCACAACCGAAGCAACAGGTACCGAGCATTACAGAAAATATTTTTTAAACATTCAGCTCATTTAACTTTATCGAGTTAACAAAAATGAAGCAGTATTTATTGCAGCAAATATTTATTTCGGAGCAACCACTGTTGACACTAAATAACTTTAGTAATCCCTTGGAAGACTCGTGTTTTGCTATTATTGCTACTGTAGGGGAAGTTCCAACCACATTTATAGCAGTAGACCCCCCAGGAGTAATGTAGTATCCACCTTATTTACTTACTTACAGCTTACAAAACAAATAATGTGAACGTGTGATTTCAAAAATACATCAGTATTTACAAATTTGCAGTGAATTTCTATCACATAACTGTCGTTCATAGTTAGCATCTATCATTAGCAGCTGTATTAAATTACATGTAATTATGTTCTTCCGCCTTAGCACCGGAAGTTTCGCCCATATTCAGATTTACAGTAGTGGACCCAGGAATAAGGTGGATATGGCTGAGAGTTCCTATGATATTTCTATAAAGATTATTTTTTTTTATCAGTAACTATTCCAATTATGCAGTAATCATCTTGTTTTTGTAATGTACTAATCATTGAGAAATGACCCCCACACATTGAAGTACTTTGTGGGATACTGTAATGTGTTTCACACACTTCACAGCTCAATACAGCTGCCCTTGCACATCTGGTAGATTTATGTATTTGTTATTTGTTGTTTACAATTGTTACAACCTTAACCCTGAAAAATAAAATGACAGTTCTGAAAGATAACTGTAAATAATGTCATTATTTTTAGGTTACCTTGAGAGAGAGAGTACATTCCTTGTCAGAGAGTGACAGGAATAACTATTTGCTAGCTAGCTAGCTTACTGTTGACATAATCCATTTTATTGATGTTTTATTTTATTTTATTATTTAGTTGATAACCTTTGTAGTTAGCATTGCCAGGCTGCTTAGAAAAGTGGCAAGCTAAGCTGCATTAGCTAAGCCAAACAATTAGTTAATACATTTTAGTTAGCTAATTTTAATTTAGTTGCTAACATTTGTAGTTAGCTATCTACTTAGTTAAGTTGATTGCTTGGCTGCTTAGAAAAGTACTGTAGTTAGCTAAGCTATTTTAGCTGATCAGTGCTAATCTATCTTAGTCAAGTGGTTAGCTAAACAATTTCAGCCAAACAGCTAATCTACCATACTGAAGTATTTAGCTAAGCTATCTCAGACAGTTCATCAAATTAAACTATATAGGTGTATGTATTCTGATGTGTCTGGTGTACTGGGATGTGGTGTTCCCAGTGCACCAAGCCAGTGTGCAAGGAGCACAAACAGACTGTGATCCTTTGTGAGGCATGCAAAAATTAGGATGACAGTTTGTGCTTTACTGAAGTGCTATATTTAGTCGAACACAGAACACAATTCAGCAGTTTTCTGTTATAAAACAGTTCAGCTCAGTAGCCGCTTTATTTGTTAACTGTGTTTGTGTGACAAAACTACAAATAAACAAGTTGCAAATAATGATTACAAAAGTGTTTGGCCCCACTTACTGCTAAAGAAATAATAGCCTACAAGATCAAATCATTCAATTATGAATCACACATGGAAGGATGGGTCATTTTTGACCCATGTGTGTAAACTTGATGTCGTAATATAAAAACTAGTTCTTTTCATAGCATAAAGAGGGAAAAAATAAAATAATGTTATATGGTAATAAAAAAAGCATATTGAAAGAATACTTGTCGCAATCAATCATAAGATGAATTTATTTAAAAAGATAGAACAAAGATAAACTCAGCCAGCATTAAATAGCCAGGGAAATGAATGCGGGTCATTTTTGACCCATGTTGTGCTTTGGTGGGGGTACTTATGTTGCGCATCAAAGGGTTAAGACAATTGAAATAAAGTAAACGCATACCAAAGAACAGTTTGCTGAGAAACCTCTAATCTTAATTTTTAACCTTGTATGGGTTTCTTATATGGAGAAGCATAAGCTCACTGTAAAGTGTAAATGCTGTCACTTAGACAAAGGTCTTAGACTTTAGTGAGTCATTTTGTACATGCACTCCAGCTTCTTTCATTTTGTACAACACTGTATAAAATTGTAAGTCACAAGAAAAAAAAAATTTTCAACTTCATAAAATACACCATTTTGCATTCAATAGATTCACATATTGAGGCATTGGAACAAATTGGTTCATACCATCTGTATAGGCTAAAAATATTATTTTGAAATGTAAAATATTTAAATTTTAAACACACTATTAAAACTGCAATTCACCATGATAAACCATTAAAATTCTGTAATTGACTTAAAAAAAAAAAAAAAAACTATAACAACTGAAGTAGACAGTTTCATGGGAAGATTACAAAACTTCCAGATGTTGTCACATCTGAAGTCCAGACCAATAGTTGTGTTTTTCTTTCATTGTATGCATTTGGAATGGTTGCTTTTGGTTTCACACTGTAATTATTGCAAATAGAAAAACAGCCTTACATGACAAACCTATGTGATATCGTCATCAACTACGTTGGTTGCATGTCTCCATAGTTCACATTGATTGGTTAGGTGACCAGCGGGTGTCTGACGTCAGCACGTTCATTAATGCTTGTATGTAGGAAAAAAATGAATGAAATAGTAAATTGCCCCATCATGTTATTGTTGATTTACTACTACCAACATTGTAAGTTCACCTTATGAGCTTCCTCATTTGATGACAACTTTATTGTTGTAGACAGGAAGGAGAATACAGTATGCAATCCTGTGAACCATGGCAACGCTGACTCATGAGAAAAGGTGAGTGGTGTTTTATGGAAGCAGTATTGCACACCTTCATATAGCTTAGTGCTGCTGCAGTTTCTTTATCTTCCAGTAGCACTGTTCTCCCATTATCTTATATCCTCTCTCATTCATCTTTTCGGAAAACAGTTAGAAATTTTCCATATTTGTGGGGTTTTTTTTGTAGTTGGTCCCTAAAAACATCTTCAGACCAAATGTCAATAAGACATCTGGTGTCCTCTTCTTCCCGTGGGCTTTATTTCATTTGGTGATGGATTTCCTTTTTCTGGTTCTCATGCCATAATTTCCTGTCATTGATATGGAGGTCCGAACCTTTCAAAATAATGTTCTTGCACCAGACTTTGGTTTGGTTTGATTCAGATGGGGACCACCTCTTTTGGTCGGACCAAGGTCTGGCTGTGTGGTCTAGACCATGGAAGTTCCAGACTTGTCCTATAGGTTCAGATCAAATGAGGTAAGTGTGAAAGCACCTAAAGTTAATCTAATGGTGTTTTCCCACATACATAAAACATACCCAGACTTTTCCCTGCTAGCACCAAAGTAAAATTTCATTGAGTGTAAGGGCAATCTGACACGGGAAGAAATATTCAGGAAGATCCACTGCAAGCGAGTAAGTGGATGAGTATGAGGATATAATCCCGATCAGATATTAGGGACAGGCTTTCATGAATTTTTCTTGAAAATTCATTAGTGAATGTGTGAAAGCAGCTTTATTTTACTTTAAGAAGAGTATTATGTTCTCTGTTTGCTGTTACATAGTACTCAAGGTTAAAAGTGAGATTCAAATGTTTAAACAAACAATTGTGTAAATGTATTCTTTAACATAAGTTTGTAGGAAAAAATACAAGTTTTAATGTGAGAAAGACAAATGCTACATGTTACACTTGATCCTGATGATGCTTTCCACACATCCTCCAAACTCAACATGCAACAATTCCACCCACACACAAACGCACATTTGTATTCTGCGGTGTGGAAAACGTGACTGTTGTGCCGGGAGCCAGAGCCACTGGGATACAGGGGCTACCCATGCATGCTGATTGGCTCCTCAAAGGCTCATCAAATATGCAGTTACAGCAAAGAATCACTAAAGGTACAGTATAGCACAAAAAAAAACTTAAATTGTGAACCAAGACTCAATCAGTCATTTCCTACACTCACCATGGTTGAGTTTTTACAAACTTGAAAAAGGTTAATGATGTTTTGCAGCAGGTCCCTGAAACTGAAACAGTCATCCCTTGTATAAAGGCCTGAATAAATGTAAACATGCAAGCTGTCTGTCTTTTACAGGTAAAGCAAATGAACCAGGGAGCAAGCAATATCAGTAAAGCAGAGAGCAGGTGCTGTCCATAAGGGATGTAGTCAGGCAGCAAACACATATGAAGGGGGTGGAGCCTTACAAAACCGACCATATCAGTAAAACAAAGGCAATGCCCGAAACCACATAACTTTAGTACAACATATTCAAACATGCATAGTATACACTAGATACTTAGCACAGGGCTAGTATGCCATTCCATCATACTTAAAAGCCTGGCATCTTCAAATACCCTTATTTTATCACTGATACAGTCATGGACAAAAGTATTGGCACCCCTGGAATTTTTCCAGAAAATACACCATTTCTCCTAGAAATTGTCACAATTACAAATGTTTTTGGTATACACATGTTTATTTCCTTTATGTGCATTGGAGCAACACAAAAAAGCAGAAGAAAAAAGGCTTAAATAAAACAGATAAAAAGATCAGAAGTCTACTCTGGGATTAAATTATGTATAGACCCGCTTTAGAAGTAGCTACACAAATGTTGGCTCACTTTAGCCCTGTTAGCTTTAGCTAAAGCTAACCTAGTTATGCTAGTTACTTAATTAACATTTCTACATAAGTTAATGTAGCTACATTAGCTTTAGCAACTTGGGCTTAAGCAAATTAAGATAAAGCTAATGTATCTAGGTAGATAACATACCTACGTAGTTTCAATAGCTGCTTTGTGGGGCACAGGTGGCCTAGTGGTTTCAGGTGTGCCTCACATAGGCAGTGGACCTGGGATCAAATCTGGTCTGTGGCACTTTCCCGCATGTCTCTTCCTGCTCTCTTGTCCTTGTTTCTGATTATATCCACTGTCCTCCTCTATCATTAAAGGCGTAAAAAAGCCCTAAAATAAATCTAGAAAAAAAAAGTAGCTGCTCTGTGAGCTTAGCTTTAGCTTTGTTAGCTATGTAGCTACATTAGCTATATAGCTCCTTTATCTATAGCTAAGTTAGCTATGGCAAGGTGAGCTTTAGCAAGCATAGCTAAAGCTCACTTAGATATGTAGATAAGTAGCTTACAAGATGCTCTGTGAGCTTAGCTTTAGCTATGTTAGCTATGTAACTACATTAGCTATATAGCTCCTTTATCTATAGCTAAGTTAGCTATGGCAAGGTGAGCTTTAGCAAATATAGCTAAAGCTCACTTAAATATGTAGATAAATAGATGTTTAGTTTACGTAGATGCTGTGTGAGCTTAGCTTAGAATGTTTTCATTGAGGATGGGCTTTTTTCCTGTAAGCAGACTGTTTTCTCAGCTTTATTACTTTTTTTTGTTTGTTTTTTGTAAGTTTATACGTTTTACAGGTCAGGTTTTTGACTTTTAATTTCTGGTATCCTAACTGCTACCTTAACCCTTACACCAACCCTAAATGACAGTATATCCTGATTTTATTTCTTAAGTTTTATAGTTGTACTTCTGTTCTGAGATAAACTAACCTTGCAAAGCAGATAAATTCACCTATTTCTGTGTTTCTTACTGGAGAATCCATCTTGCAAAGCTCCCATCTGAACCATTTGGGCCCGGTTAGAAAGTGGCAGGACCAATCAGCGTTGAGGGGCAGTACTTTCGGTTGCAGCAGAGTCGTGATGTAAGAAAGCAGTAACAAGTGGCCTGTGCAACTGTGGCGGAAGAGATTAGCGTGGATGCTGCAAAAGCACCAGTTCCATCAGAACGTGACAACATTTCTTCGTTAAATGAAGAACAAAGAACAGCATTGAGTTTTTTTCATTTCAAAAATGACAAAAGTTGTGTACTGACATGTCTACAGTTACATGGTTCGTGTAGTTCTCTATTGAGATTACTCCTCGGTAGGGGCGCACCTTGGTAGGGGCTACGTCACATGCTTTGTTGCTCTGATTGGCCCTTAAAGATGTGACAGACAGAACGTTCACCCAATCACCCTGCGAGTTTTTTTTTCAAAGGCTCTGCCCTTTCCCAAACAATGTGTATTGAAGGTTTTCCAGATGGATGTGTGTAACACATCGTGCCAGGTTAGAGATATACAGTGTCTCAGGTGAACGGTCTGTAAGAGTGGCCGTCAGATATGAACTTTCTGAAGCCAGACTGTCTTGGGGCCTTGTTATAGCCCCCTCTAAAGAAAATGCACCACCCGCTGCTGCATGTAGGATATAGTAGTAAAATAATAATATAATGATAATAATCAAAGAGACCAAAAAACTTTCCAAGAATTTAGTGTCCTTGTTTTGATAATGCTAGTTTTTTGCTGTGGATATTTTTAAAAGAACTAATGTTAAGTGTTCATTCATTAACATTTGTGTTTGTTGGCCTGAAGCCACACATCATGTGCTTTTAAAACTGCAAATTAACATAGGCTAAGACACATTCATTGATACATTCAATGCTCCCACCCTAAAATCAGACTTTAGCACTTTATAACAATGCAGACAAACTTTAACAAGACCTCTCTTCTTCCTCCTTGTCCCACTAAACATGAGTTTCATAACTCCAACATGGTTCAGTTTGAGTGCCTCACCCCTGAGAACTACAGCTTCCACAGAGAGACGTCAGCATGTCTGTCAGTCGTCTCAGCTATGACGTCTCTGCAGGAGTGCGTATGTGCTGGTTGGAGCTGCATGTAGGTGGACGCCTGTATCGTGATGTCATCACACACAGGACTGCGGCTGTGGTCAGTGAAGTGGGATTGAGGTTTTGGGAGCATGCAGCAGCTGGAGCAGACTCCCCAGGGAGAGCTGGGAAAGTGGCCACAGACCTCACACCCCCCCAAGAGAGGGATGGCCCTGAGTAAAGCAAGTTCACAGCGGATGTATTGTGATGCTGTTTTCTCTTTCTGTGCACCACTTTGTTGAATGTAGTCACTAAAATCATCTCTTGTGTTTTAGTGTGGGTGTTTGACACTCTCACACACCACCCACGACACATATAACAATAAAAAGCTTGAGATATCAAGCCTCCAGCAAACACATGGAAAACTACCCTGGAGTTGTGCTTTGGCTGCACTGGTGAGTAAACTACCTCGATATAGGCTGAGTCAGGACACTTTAGCGTGTGTGTGTTTGGGGACAGAACAGAGATGATGGCAAAGCAAAGTGTTGTACGCACACTCACATGATCCCCTCTTGACACGTGTGAGGATAAACATCGATTTCCTTGACTGACGTTAACACCCTGTTGAGTAAACACACACCTCAAATTGCTCCACGGCAGCCTCGTACGATGGCCCCTTCACATTTAGACAGGCGCACTTAGACTGCATCCACAGTTGCCTGGTTCACAGCAACAGGTCCAACAAACAGCGCCAGTTCAGGGTTCAGAGCAGCTCGATACAGCTCTCCCTCACCGCCGACCGCTAAGCACAACAGCACATACCTGTATTATGGTTTAACAGCCTCTTCACTGTCATGCCCCACAGGGAAAGACACAGACAGCCACAGGTCACACATGAAGACCCACAAACTCTGCTTTTCACACAATAAACGCAGAGGTCATTCTACAGTATTTAAAGAAAGAAAGAACACTATAATAATAAGCTAAAGTTAAAGACAGATGGGGCCCTCTGTTCTGCTTTGCTCCAGGTTTTTTGTCATAAAAACACTGAAAATTATTCAGCCATTATTCTGCCAAGAATTAGACTCCAAATGGGTCTGGAACCCGACCCGAACTGCTCATTTGGCTATCCAGGAACAGTAGGTTCATTGGTACATGCTGTATAGGAGTGTCCAGGAGTTTTCAGTTTGAGGAAGATCATCAGTATACTGATGATTTACACCTAGCTCTCTGGAAACCTCCTCATGATATCTCTAATACTCATTGGCTTCAGAGCTTTTTGTACAATTCTTATCTGGAATTATCAAAAGAGAGAGTCACTGGTACAAAGCAGAGCACAATTTTAATACAGACTGTTTTATATCTGACTCCAAGGATCTTATATCTGAATAGGAATACTTGGACTGAGAACTGGTTGATACCATGTTGACTGGTGGTGGTGGCATGGGTTAGGGGCGGTGGGTTTATTGTTCTAAACCAGTGTTTTTTTCTTTGGGTTATTTTTAACATTTGCCCAAGCAAATACATTTTTATCAGCTGACTACACTTTAATAGCAATAGAATTGACTTTACTGTTAATTTCAACTATATCAGCCAAAATTGTGATCCATTGTCAAGTACAGGAAGATGTAAGTGGTTTCTTTTGTCTTTTTTCAATCCATGCAGCCATTTTTACACAGAGTGGTGTTAATTTGTGCCCCATATGAAAATGCTCTATGCCTATTACATGACATACATAATGTATGGTGGATACCTGACTTCTGTGTTCTAGATGAACACATTGAACATTCAGTTACTTTTGTGAAAACAGTTACAGTCCTGTTTAGGCACAAGACCACCTGTGCGTTTTTAAGAACTGCATCAGTTACATTGCTCAAGATAACCCATGTACATCACATCATAATGAAACACAAATGAAGCAAAGGGACTTCACTAAAGTAGGTCAACATTGACTTTAGTGGTTTGATGACACACGGGACTGGTCTCCATGATGAAACTCTTGTTTTTAGTTTTGCCAACCTGTCCACGCCAACCCTCAGCCAAAACAGGCCTTCTCGATAGTTATGTCGCCTAACCTCTCTCTGTAGTTGTTAAATGACTACAGCCACAGAGGCTACAGTCTCATGACCAATGGAAGAATACTCTGCTTGCAAAGATCACCAATTCAGCTCCATTTTTGATTGAGGTGTTAGTTCCTATTAATAATGTGAGATGACCGAAATGACCAAGATGACAAAAATGTCCAAACAGAAGATTTCATTCCAACTAAACTAATGAATGTAAATGAGGGCTGCACATAAATCACAGTTTTATTGTTATTGCAGTATGAGTATTAGCAATACAAGTATTGCAAAATTCTGAATTTCTCACAATATATCAGAGAAAATTCAGACAAGTAATGCTTTCTCTCTCAGTATGTGTACTTAACATTGTACCTGCTGAATGGAAGCCTGAGTATCATTGCCAATCTCTTAATAGAGTTTTATCAGCTACATGCAGGTTGGATGGCAGCAGTTTTATAGTAAACAATTAAGCCTTTTGGATCTGCTCTGGATTCCAGAGAAATAAACATTAAAAGCTAAAATCGAAGCAGAAAGATCCATTTTCTTTATGCCTTATACCATTGCCAGTCGCGGGTGGGCTGGAGCCTATCCCAGCTGGCACTAGGCGAGGGGCGGGGCACACCCTGGACTGGTTGCCAGTCAGTCACAGCACTGACACATGGAGACAGACAACCAGGTACACTCACATTCACACCGACGACCAATTTAGAGTCACCAATTAACCTGGTGAGCACGTCTTTGGTGATGGGAGGAAGCCAGAGTACCCAGAGAGAACCCATGCATGCACAGGGAGAACATGAAGGGCCTGAACCGGCTACCCCCTGTGCCGCCGTGCAGCCCTCAAGGCAGAAAGATGACTGCAAATTGTTACAAATGCTTTCCAATTCCCTTTCACGTTATTTGAATAATATGGCCTTTGTGTTTCTTTTCTTGCCCCAGTTTAACTTCGGTATAACAAGCTGTTTTGATGAAATGTTTTAGATAATACACAGCAACTATTGACGCAGAGTGAGGCAGAGGTTTTTGGTCCTTTGGAGGCCTGCTCATTTAGTCTGGTTGGTTATTCAACATTAGCTGTATCAGTCACATTCCAACAATTCCAAGTTTTTACTGAAAGAATCCATTGATGAAGTCAGTGAGATACAAAACAACCCTTATTTGTTTTTTTTTTATTTTAACCATATTTTGAATAAATAAAAATGTTTTAAACTCTTATTACCTTCCAGTAAATCACAGTGATGTCAAACTATATCTATAGTTAGTATATTTCTCATAGACTTTATAACATGCTTAAGCATGATTGTCCACCCTTCCCATTCCCCACTCCATCCCCTAACCTGAACTCACTCTGCTCCAGCCCCAACCTGGACTGAGCATGGTTACCTTTTGTGCAAATGTAATAAAATGGTAACACTAGAAAAGCACTTGGAGAGCGCAGACCTACACCATTAGCCCTATCTCCCAATAGTACACAATCCATCAAAAAATTCCTGGATCCAGACAGTGATCCGGATCACTCCCAAAATCTAATCAGTTCTTCCTTATGCCATTTCTGATTTTTCCTGAAAATGTCATCAAAATCGATAACTTTTTGAGTTATGTTGCTAACAAACTAACAAACCCTGCTGATCACATAACCTCTTTGGCAGAGGTAATAACACATATGACTTTTTTTTTAACAGGAAGCATGGTCTTAGAATTAGCACAGTGGGGAACAAAACAGAGGACATGACCACAACTTTGTGGCTTATTTTTGAAGCATTTTGGTCAGATCCATATGGCACATCATGATTATTGAAAGGGAGACTAATTATATGTCATGTCCATGTTGCGCAGCCAGTGCTTGTGAACATGCAAAAGCAAATATACTGTGCTGAAGCACACCTCATCTATCCATGCAATGCATAATAAGGGGGGGGGTAAAGGACAGAGCTTTTTGGGGCCCAGCCAAATCCAGGGCCCATGTAGAGCAAAACCATGGTCCATTGTACGGTTAAGCCTTCTTTAAACGGAAACACTTTTCTTAAAAAAAATTAAAATGGGATAAAAAAAAAAATGGCAGAAACGGATGGAAAAAGTGGCTAAAATGGGCATGACAAATAGTGAAATGCAGTAGAAATTGGAAAAATAGTGAAGGGGTAGTAAAAAGGGTTAATAGTGGCATACAATGATGAACAAAGCTAACCTGACATGCCAGATGGGTGTGTTTCACACATCCATCTGGGAAAGCCTCAATAGGAAACATTTGAGAAAAGGCAGAGGCTTTGAAAAATACTCGGAGGGTGACTGGATCAATGTTCTTTCTGTCACATCTCTATGGGCCAATCAGAGCAACAAAACACGTGACGTAGGCACTATCGAGCTGCGTGTGCGCAGCTACTGAGGGATAACGTGAAAACGGTGACTATAGACATGTAAGTACTCGACTTTTGTTGTTTTTGAAAAGAAAACAACTCACTACTGTTCTTCATTCTTCTTTTAACAAAGAAATGTTGTCAAGTTCTGATAAAACTGCCGCTTAAGCAGGATCCACGCTAATCTCTCCTCCATGATTGCATTTTAAAAGAGTCCACTGTCTGTGGAACCCTAAGGTGCTCAGGGGGGGCGTTCCAAAGACGGGGGGCCGCAGCGTGGAAGGTCCTGTCCCCCATGGTGCGGAGCTTTGTTTTGGGTGGACAGAGGCAGTGGCTGTCGGTACTGCGGAGCTGTCTGCTGGTGGTGTGGGGGGTCAGGAATTCTGTGAGGTAGGGTGGAGTGGTACCATGGAAGCGTTGGTGTGTGAGGAGACAGATTTTATAGTCGATTCGTTGTGGTAAACGAGGACAGACAAGGTGGTGAAAGGGTAATTTGAAGGTAGCAAACTGGGAGAAGATAGTGGCAAAACTGGCTGAAAGTGAGGTAAAGGGGTTAAAATTGGACAAAAATTGGTTTCATATGGCAAAAATGGGTGAAAACTGAAAAATTGATTAATATTGACAAACAACAGTGGCAAAAATGGGCAGAAAAGGTTGTATATAGAGATTAAACGTGGCAAACATTAAAGTGGCAGGAATGGGCAGTAAAGGTGGTAAAATGGGATTGAAAAAGTGGCAAAAAAGGTTTTAAAGGGGCAAAAATTGGTTTAAAATGGCAAACATGGACAGAAGATGTGGTGAAATAGAATTTTGAAGGCAGCAAAAATGGGCAGTGGTAAAATATGGAGGAAGAGTGTGGCTAAAATGAAAAGTGATTAAAAGCAGTTTAAATGTGAAAAGGGGTTTAAATTTGGCAAAAATGTACTAAAACTGGCAGAAATTGGTGGTATTGTTGGTGAAATGGGAAAAGAAAAAATGGCAAAATGGGTAAAAAGAGGCAAAAAAGGGTGCAAATTATGCAAAATTGATGAGTTATGGCAAAAACGGGCAGAAAAGTGGTTTAGAGGATTAAAATGTGGGTACAAAGTAATAATTTCAACATCAGAGCCCAGTGATAGTTTGACACTCTATTTAGCTTCAAAATGAAGTAACTGTTAGCCAGGATGCTAGCACCAACACATCCACAGATACTATCACTAAATCTGACCTAGGGAGGGCCCATTGTCTGAGTTTGTCAGGCGCCCAGCCAGATCTGTGGGCAGGCCTAATCCATGCCAGGACCAAAGAAGTGTACCCTGCTTGAGCACAGTGGGGAGCACTCATACTTACACAAAAGTCCTGAATCAAACACAAATGTTGCTTTTTACTAGACAAGGGCTTCTGTTTGAATTACATTTTGTTGGATTTACATCCAATTTACATCATCAGCCAGTGTTATTTCAAAAGGGAACATATTTATCTATTGAGGGAAAAAAATTCTGGCAGACCTTTGGCCAAGAGGGAGGGGGGCTATTTCAAATCCTCTGAGCCCCCTTGGTTACAGGTCTGCTGTCTTAGGGAAATTATGCTTCTGGTTAAAAATGAGCCTTCTAAAATGATAAAAATTCTTGAGTACGTATAAATTCCAACATTCACCAGTTTTGTCTTAAAATCTGATCCAAACCTTGTCTGTTGTTTATAAAAACACTTCCAACAACCACCAAAAAATGCCTCTGGGGGTGAAAGTCCATTTTTGTGCAGGCAGGAATTAAAAAAAAACTTAATCTGAAAATGGCCTATTGAAACAATTTAACTTGAAGGGAGAAAAACCTTAAATGTTCTCACACGAAGACCACGCAGGAACCTCAGCATGTGTAAAGGAAACTTAAGTTTCAGCAGTTTCTCTTTAAGCCACAGGCTGTGAAAAAGTCTGAGCTCAGGACGTCACTGTGAGTGTGAAATTGTGTCTCTGAGCTATGTGTGAAGTCGATGTGCGTGCTTTGTTAAATTCTTAGTATTTGGATTTTTTGGCCTCCTTTTATAAATAAATGTGATCAATTATGGAACTGGGCTTCTTTCTGAATAGTGAGTGTGTTTGTGTTGTTTATGCCCCACATGATAGCAACAGTGACATAGCGAAGCAGTCCAGAGGAGGCCGTCATCACTCTATGAATGAATCTGTCTCCTACACCACAAACCTGAGAATCAGGAGTTTGTTTACGCAGAAGGACTTCATAAAATGCAGCATGTGAACAGGGCTGGTGTCATGAAGTTGACTGGGATGGCATGGGCCCCATTGTGGCCACCCCAGATGAAAACTATTAAACTATTCGCTGTTGTCATTTGTTACTGTGTCTTACTATTTTGATAAGGAAAAAAAAAAACTTGAACAAGGTTCTGTCTTTAAAGTTAAGTCCTACTTTGCTGACTTTATGTTTTTAGCACCATATCCCGAGTCCCAACAAATTTTAAAATAACACAAAAATGCCCTACTTTTGAAGACTATTGCTGTTTTCAACAATAGAAAAGAAAACATCATTAGGCTGGACAGAAAGACCTACTCTAGCTGAAGTCTTTCTCTTTGTTCATCCTCATTCTTAAAAGATTAAAGTTGGTTTCAAGAACTAAAGTTTAAGGTCTGAACTACATTTACATATTGTATTAGTATCAGCTAAAATAGTATCGTGTATCAGCAAAAATCCCTTGTTATGCATTCTTACTTTAAATGTGGTTAGGCAGTTGCTAACGCAGCTGAAAGGGGGTCGGCATCCTTTGCAGCCAGAGTCTCAGGACACAGGGTTTTCACTGCAAGGACTGAGGTGGCTGAAATGTTGGGAACGCAGTTTTCCTGTAACCTGACACACCAGATGGATTTGTTTCACACATCCTTCTGGAAAACCTCTCATAGACAGCGTTTGGGAAAGGACACAGCCCTTGAAAAAATACTTGTAGGGTGATTGGGTGAACGTTCTGTCTGTCACATCTTTACGGGCCAATCAGAGCAACAAAATACGTGACGTAGCCCCTACCAAGGTGCGCCCCTACCGAGGAGTAATCTCCATAGAGAACTGCATAACACGAACCATGGCGACTGTAGACGTCAGTACATGACTTTTGTCATTTTTGAAAAGAAAACAACTCAATGCTGTTCTTTGTTCCTCTTTTAACAGAGGAATGTCACCAAGTTTACGTCACGACTCCACAGCACCCAAAAGTACTGCCCCTCAACGCTGATTGGTCACTTTCTAACTGGGCCCTAACTGTTCAGATGGGAGCTTTGCAAGATGGATTCGTCATTGAGAAACACAGAAATGGGCGAATTTATCTGCTTTGCAAGGTTAGTTCTCCTGGGCCAAAACAAAGATCCAGGCATTTGGGGATGCCTTGGATGCTGCCATTGAATCTGTGTCTGTGAGAACATGGAAGTTGTAGAGCAGTTCCCCTACCATTGCGGCATAATATATCAATCTGCTGACTGCAAGGCTGAGATTAACCACAGACTTGGACTTGCGCAGGGGGTGATGGGTTTGGGCAATTCAGTGTGGTGTTCCCAGTATCCAAGCATCCGGATGAAAGTCGAAGTCTTTTGGTCCTTGATACTCCCAATCTCATACCCCTTTCCCACTAGCCGAGAAACCCATTTAAACATGCTAACAATCGGCCCCTGTCGATAGTGGGAAAGGCTCTAATCAGCATTCAGACCTGCGTCAACTGACCCTGCAATGGACACAGGTTTTTATCAGCTCACATCCAATCGGCTCCAGTGGGAACGTCACACCCTGGTGAACGCCGGACGTGCCTGCATCATAATATCACGCCCGTAACTTGGGGCAACAAAAAGATGCCTTCAGCTAAGGGACGAGCATTGTTGTTTTTTGGAGTCAGCGTGTGAGATTTATATTTGCGAGATGGCACAGCACTGGCAAGACAGCGAGATCATAGAGCTTCTATTGATCCATGGAGAAGAGGAGATTTGGTGCCAGGTCACAGGAACTGTGCGAGACACAACTGTATACAACAACATAGCTAAAATGTTGTGCGAGTGTGGCAACAACTCTCAGTCACTCACTTTAAAAAGGTTTATCTAAGTTAGAGCGCAATAAATCTGTTTCTTAAAGAGGGAAAGTACTGTACATTCACTGTTTATGTGTTTTGTTGTTGTCGTCATGATCACGCCTTTATTTCACACGCGGGTGCATGAGAGCGATTAGTCCTCCTTGTCATCATCATCGTGCACCTGTGTAATTTCACGGCACATATGAATACTAAAATGCTTTGCTAGATTAGTCTTGCCATAATGAAGATATCCGATGAGATTTTTTTTTTTTTCCTCGGACAGATTTAGACAGCCTTGCTGACTATCTTACAAAGTGCAGTGCATCCTGTCCATGCGCAGCTGGAAAGAGAGCCTTTCAAACAATATAATCTAATAACCTTTCATTTATTTATTTATTGCATTATTTGCTTCTTGGACATGATCACATGGATCCTCTTTTTTTGTTTGTTACTACACAAAAACCAACCTGATGACATCAGCTTGACGCACCAGAGGAAAAAAAACAGCCACGCAGCTCGTCTGCTGGCGATCAGACCTGGGTCTGCTGGCAATGGGAAAGGAGTCACTTGCCGATTGTTAGCGGGTTTACCGTATTAAAAAACCCGCTTTTAAATGCTAATTTTAGTGGGAAAGCGGTATTACTATACTCTTGTGAGGCCTGGACAGTGATTGATGGCCAGAGGCAACGACTTTCACAGGAACCTGGGGTGCATTTTTTTTTAGTAGTAGTCTTCTTGTTCAGTCATCATACAATAATCATAGACAGTATTGACTGTCATTGGCAGACTGCACAACCTGCATATAAAATCATAGGAATTATTCTGTTCCAGTTTTGGCTGCTTTTAGGGGACATGATTTTTTTTGTCTGCTGACGCACGTTATGTGGCGTTGAAAGATGTACTGATGAAAGATCCAACTGTACCATGAGCTCATATGTGTGGGATTACAGTAGAATTAAAGTGACCCTGTTTGGAGATTTGAAAGATGGTCAAGCCGAGGTAAAATGCAAGAGTTGATGGCTTCATTGACAAATGTGTCTTACGCAAGGCTGCATTTACTGGAGAAGAGGAAGAACAGTGAGAGGAAATGTAACACAAGTCACTGAAGTTTCTTTTACTTAAAGTGTCTGCTTGAAATAGACACATGAATTTGAGTCTTTGATATTTATCAGCAAGTCAAATGTATGTTTGGTTAATAGAAGGGGTGAGACTTTAATGCTGCTGCTTCCCCAGCTGATCCCTACTGTGGAGAATTCAGCGTAATGAGGCGCCCATGTCTGGAAGTATTTTAGCTTTACTTTTGTAAAACAAGAAGAGTTGGAAATGCCTCATACATACAGTCAGTGGTGTGGTCACACTATTAGACATACCCTTGAACATTGCATTGATACCCCTTCACTTATCTTGCCTGTTTATTTCCTGTCTTTATGTTTTAAAAGTTGAGTAAAGTTGTGACACAAATCCAGGTCAAGCCGCCCTTTCTTCTTTAAATCAGACATCTTTAAAGACGAGGAAAGAAAAGACTGGAGCAGTGAGGAGGGAATGTCCAGAATGTGCCAGTGTGATGGGGTGGAGGGTGGCTGGATTGGAGCAGGGTGAGGTTGGGTTTGCATTGGAACTTGCTAGAGGATAAGGCGTGTTCCCTTTGGCAGCGGGATGTGGCGTAAATCCATCGGTGCCATCTGACGCCTGCGTTTGTGACGGTGCAGCAGTGTGCGGTGGGCGCTGAGAAAAGATCTGGCAGCTATAAATAGACGCTGTGTTAAAGAGGTGTGTTGTAAATATAGTGCCCTGGTGTGGTGTCACTTTACACCCCTACCAGCCAATCCCACCCCATCCCACTCCACCCGGTCCAGCCTCCACCGGACTCCTCTTAACAGTTTCATTATGCCAAAGTGCGTCATGAGTGCTGGAAAAAAGGAAAACAGACGGAGACAGAAAGAAAAGAAAGAAATAAAGAAAAAAAAGAGGTCTGGCAGGATGGCGGTAATAGGACACATTACACTCAAATGTGTGTGCGTGGTTTGATGTAACTGAGGCCGGGCTCCAAGAATCCTCCGGTGTCTGCAGGTACATGAAAACAGAAGAGAGAGACTCAGAGAGGGGGAAGACCCCAACTCTCCCCCATCTCCTACCTCTCATCTCATGGATCAGCTTCCTTCTCATCCTTTCCTCCTCTTCATCTTCTCTCCTCTTCTTCCCTTCCTCCTGTTTCTACCCTCACCTTGTACTTTGCCAATTCTTCCTTTGTTTCCTCTCCTCTCTTCCGTCCTTGTTTCCACAGCTCTCCTCCTGAAGTGTCTTTCCATTCCTTTTCTTTCCCCTTGCTCCTTTCCTCTCCTGATTCCTCTCCTCCACCTTAAGCCTGCAAGACTCTTAAAGACTTTAACAACATCTTGTATAATAAGAGAGACCCCACACATGGGGACATATAATAAGATCTAATTCTTTTGTTTGTTCAGTGTGCGGTGTGGAGCAAGATGATCAACACTGTAGATCTCATATTTACAGGTTTATTCACCAACTATCAGAGTAGTGACTCTCAAAACTTCAACTATTGCATGGCCAACTGCAACTTTTTTCACATCTGTGCTAACAATTTTGGTTCGGCTCCCTTACTTGTCAGCTCATTCGTGGTCATTCTAAAATTTATGCTTGATGTTTACGAGCTGTTTGTTGTGCTTCCTCCTCAAGTCAGTTTACCTCCTGACTGGCTATTGCTCTTTTCCACATGCCCCCCTTTGTGGCTTTAGCCAGTGCTACTTGCCTTATATCCTCTGCTTCTTTTACCCTCCCTCCTCTCCTCTTCTCTCCATCTTCCTGCCTCACCTCTCTCTTCTTCTCATCTTTCTTTTTTCCATCATAAACCTGTTGAGAAAGTGCTCCACTGGGTGTGGTGTGGTCTGCATGTAGGTAAAGTCCAACTGCTGTGCCCACTGTGTGTGTGTGAGTGGTAGTGTGTGTTGGGGGGATGAATTGCTCCTATCACATATAAAATCCTTCCTATGACATCACACAGTGACGTCCTTTGACATTCAAAGCTCCACTAAGCCCACTTTCAGGGTTACAGTGTTGGAGTGTGTGCTCTCCCACATCTGGCAAAGATTTTCAGGAGCTTTTTCCTCTTTGTTCCTTTTCAGTCTGAACAAGTGACTTCTTTACAGGACACAAGTCGGATACTCTCTCTCTCTTACTCACACAGAACACACACATACACAGACTCACACATACACACACACTGTGACGCAACAGCCACTGGTCATGTTCCCAAGGTCCTGTTCTCAGAGCGGTCTGACTGGAGGCCTTTGTCTGAGCTCACTTTAAAAATAAAACTGGAGCAGGGTTACCACACACACATGCATGCTAACACACACTCACACTCACTCACTCTTTGTGCTTGAACTAAGCCTGACCTGAGGTGGAAAAGGAGCCCACTGCCAACTCATGATGCTGTTTAAGTAAAGTGTGTCTGTGTGCACGTATGTGCTTGGCCCTACTGTATTCATGTGTGCATTATTCCACAGCCTCCTCCTGACAGAGTCATTACAGACATTATAGACTTGTGTAGACCCGCGTTTATTTGAGCACGCACATGAATGAATATGTACCTCGAACATGATCAAACCACCTGTCATTTTACAGCTGAAACCCAATCCCCTAAAATCCCACAAATTACATCACCTGGATTAAATCTCTTTATAACACCTCATAAATTGAGGAGACATTCTGTTCTCACAGCGTTCTTTAATAACCCTCCACCCCCAAGTGGGTTAAGGTTAAACTCTATAACACCAAAACTGAGAACTTCTTCATTAAACCAAAAAAAGTTTTTTTTGTTGTTGTTTTGTTTTTTTGTTTTTTGTTTTTTTTTGTAAAGATGAAAGTCAGGGTGAAAAGTGGGCGAGTTTTGCCATGTTTCAAAATAATCCACATCTTTGGGGGTTTACCGAGCAGCACTTATAAGGCTAAAAGGGCCACAGTCACGGCTAACAAAGCCACACATATGTTGTTTTCCCCTCCAGCTGTAAAAAAAGTGCCAAACATACCTTTACACAATCGATTTCCTTTTGACCTATAAAAGCTAAGATTTGAGCGTTAAACAGCTCATTTCAAAGGGATATTTTGCCGTTTTCACCTTGGATTGTATGGATTGGCCTGATTAGTGCCATTACCCTCCAGAGATTTCAGTGTGTATTGCACCTTCAAACTGCACCACAGATGGGTATAGCTGCTCCACGTAATTTAGCTAGTTTAAGGTAAAATGGGTCAAAACACAATGCTGTCTCAATTGTACCCTACATCGAATATTTTTAAAGTATTTTTCACCCAGAAAGCGACACATTGTTTTCAGAGGGTAAACATGTCACTAATCAGCCATTAGAAATATAAAGCTACACCCATAAACTTACCTGGATGACACATTTCTATTCAGCTTTTCTGGTCAGTGTTTCCAATTTATCTTCAGAAAGATGAAGGACCATAATCCACCGGCATTCAGTAAGGCAGAGAACTCTGGATGGGGAGTGATGCAGGCTGCAGGCATCTGGTGGGGCTTTTCCAGTTTTCTGGCTGAGACCATCCAAACCAAGCCGTGCTGATTTATTTCTCCATCACCAGTTTGGTCCCGCAGTGCTACACTGAGCTGCGCCTAGACCAGGATCCAAGCCTGCCGGAACCGCCTCCAAGCCCACTGCGTAGAAGTCACCGCTGTTCGTTATCATTTGGGGATGCCACACAGACGTGTTTAAGGAGCAACTGACACACAAAACTTTTAAATACCTGCAGGATTACCAATAGAAGAAACTTTAAAGTAGAAAAAAATCGGTGATTCTTATGCATTGTAGCAGAACAAACATAGCGTACTGAAGTGCAGCTATGTAACGTCATTGACTCAAAACGCAGCATCATAGACTGCCCTCAAACTGATAGCTTGGTTGTGGTGGAAAAGCAAATCCCCAGCCGTGCTGGGCTACCATGCCGAGTCAGTAGAGTCAAGCCAGCTGAACTGGTCAGCCTTCTGACATTTTTCGATACAACTATGCAAATTATGCTGCACACGCTGGGATCAAATCCTTCATTGTGCCGTGTTTTATTGATAAAAAAAAAACTCAAGACACTCTTAATTACTTTTTCAACTAACACCAGATCTATTTCCTTCTTCATTATGCATCTACTTCAAAATCATCACAGCCACAAATGAATCACTTCCATCCAGAACATTTGAAGGGTTCATGGTGCCAGTAAGAACAGCTGATCCCCGATGAAAGTCCTCAAAGCAAATAAGCAAAGGTTTGATACAACAAGGCCCCTGAGTTCTTCATTTAAAGGTGGCAAATTGAAAGTAAATCAAAGCTCTTTGAGGAGTTTCTATCTGGTTAGAAAACAGACTTGAATAAAACTTAACTATGTTTATGAGCTAGAAATGCCATAAGTGACCATTTTAATTCTGTTTCTGTTATAATTTTTAATGGCTGTAAACACTTCCGAGTGGTAGGTGTCAGATGAGACATTTTCCAAAAACACAGCTTGTTTATATTTCACCACAGCAATTTTTCACAATGACTGGTACATTTGGATGCAAATAAAAGGCAGTGTGATCAAGATTCTGTGTCAAGGACATACTTTCATCTGTACAGGAGTTCACAGGAGCTGTAAACGCTAGTCTAACAACAACTAAAATGGAAAAGAAATGGCATTTGGCATGCAATTTTTTATGTTAACTTTGTCTTCTCAATATTTTTTTTCTGTTTTCATACAACAAATAAATTATAAGATGGAAAATTATCTCTTCAATAATACTGTAATTTCAACTTTTTGGACCATAAAACTTTAGCTGAAGGCCATTTTGTATCTAGTGTTGAAATGTTTTGCTGATCAGAAGGAGAAACTGAAAGGCTCCAAAAATAAAGGTGAGCTTCAACAACAGGCCAAACAGAAAGACTTAAGCTGGTACGAGTCTTTTTGTGTTGTTAGTCTTTTTTTTTTTTGTGCACATGTTTTGTTTTATGATTAAAGGCCTGTCTTATATTGATGCCTGTCCTAAATAATGGCCAGGTAATGTGACAGACTGAAGTGAAAACAGCATTTGCTATAACAAATGTTATTAAAGTTCAGCTGGTTCTACATTTGGAACTTTTAATCAACTAAACTGAAATGTGGCTACTCGAACAAACTGTTCATCAGGGCTAGAAGCCATGAGGTTATGTCTGTGCTGCATGTACAAATTCTTAAGCAAAACATTTCCCCCTAAGCCCTTGGCTATTTTATACCACAGTCAGGACAATCTGGGCTTTAAGAACATGTGTGCTGCATGTCACTTGATTCAAAAAAAGGTTATGTGGCTTTAAGACTAAAGAAAAACTAAACCGAAATTAGAACTCAAGAATTTTGTGTGACACAGTAAAAAATTATGACTAAGAACTTTCTGCACAAACTTGTTCCCCTATCCCTTGGGACCAAAAAGTAAATAATAATCCTCCTGAGAAAAAAAAAAAAAAATATCGACATATTTACAAAACAGTCCTTGCATTTCTTTGTGTTGGCACTATTTGTGCCATCATTAAAGCAGTTCCTGTCTGCAGTGACACAGAGGGACACATCACAGCTTCTCCGTTTCTCATTCTCTCCATTATGAGCTGGGCGAGCAGGCTGGCTTTTTTATGATCAGCGCAGTTTTTCAAAGCGTGGTGCGACGACACAACAGCCTGCCATTGGTTGTCACAACCCGTCACAAAGCATTGTAGCGTACAAAATAGCATTTAGCATTAGCCACTAGTAGTAAAAACAATCAAAAATTTATTAAAAATTTGATTTTAAAAAATGTTCAATATCGGACATATAGGTGTGGATTTAATCTTTAAAGAACCCAGAAAGTCACCTAAGCTCCAGGCTCTCTAGAAAAGTGGTCAGATCCTAACTCATTAGTTACTGTTTTTCTCTTCTGATCACACTGATAAATACCTAAGAGAATAAAAGGTAGAAGAGACAAAGCAGGGTTACTGACTGCTCAGTGGAGCCAAGGAAAAAGAGTAGAAACCAGGCATACGTATAATGTTTTTCATGCCTGGAGTGCTTGACTTCTTCCTTAATAGGGTTGAGGTGAAAATGATCAGATTTATGGTGTTCATGTGTATCAACACTAATGTGATACCTATTCATCAGCAATGAGTTCATAGATCATGCAGTGGTCGTGTCCTCTCTGAGACCCTCTGCTCCCCGGCCTGTCACACGTCTCCAGCCTCTGCTGCCTCATATCTAACAAGCAAAATGGTTTTGATATGTTGAAGTGATGACTGATAGAGACAGAACAAAGCCAGGTCGCTATGTAGGCACCAAAACCGTTTAGTAGCCAACTGTTATAAAATAAATGCAATGATAAATCAAAATAAACATTCATACGAACTTTGTAGAGTGGCTGTCTCTCTTGTTTTTAGCTTCCTGGCTAATCAGGTGTTGTTCAATAGCCAGCAGTAACTTACTCTAACTGTACTTCAGATGAATATTTTCTAAAGCTAACATGCTAATTTGAAAGCTGTAAATGCCAACAAGAGCCGTACTTCTACTTTTAATTTGGTGACATTAGGAGTATACTTACTTAAAAATGAGACAAATTCCTTTGATTCATGGAGGAGTGCTCCTCTGAGTGGTGTCCTTTCAAAAGCTGTCTTACAAATGCCGAGCTCTCAAAATCACCTACTCCAGCTTTAACTTCCAGGAAAAAGTCAAAACTGTTATCTATTTATGTAAGATAGGACAGCAGCGGTTTGTAAACGATATAAAGTTGGTTTACAGAATGTGGCTAACATTAGCAATGTTGGCACTGCTGGCCTTCAGTTCATTTGGCAGGTTAACATCCACATTCTTGTGCTGAATATCATTACCTAACAGTCCAGTTGTTTGTGAGTATAACCTGACACAGTCTGTGTTCAACTTTATCCCATTTTCTAGATCAAAATAGTGCTAAACAATGCTGTTCCTATGAGATGGAATCAGTGCTATCAGTTTACTGTTGTGTACACTGGATCAAAGAGCTTTATGGCAGCAAGTCAGCAGCCATTGAGCAGAGCTGTAAGGGAAACTAGTAGTGGGGTCCTATTTGACCAGGATTGTGTGCCTGAACCAATAAAACTATATTGATAATTAGTTCAACTGTCAAGTAATTCTGGCACTGACCACCAAGGAGGGGTCTGACTTTGATTGTTTAGCCAGCTAATCGCACGCATCCCTAGTCCAGAGGCTGTTGTCCTCATAGTAGACAGCCCAGTTTTAAATCAGGCCTGTGGCTCCTTTACTGTCTGTTATTCCTTACTCTGTCTCTCCATGTTTTCTGACTCTATCTTCTATTCTATCGGCTAATGAAGGCATAAAAGCCAAAATCACAAATCTTGATTACATCTGTATTAATTAAACAGATTTAATATCAGTAATTACATGATTTATAGGTATTTCTAAGCCCATCCCATATAACAGTCAACCCCCCTTTGACTAAAAGATATCACTTCCCTGGTTTCACATGTTAGGTGTGAGGTTGACCCCTGACAGGTCAGCCGTCTGGCGGCATCACAAGGCAAACCCTCCTCAGGACACCGAGACCCTTTCCAGGGAGCCAGAGAACATCGAGGACATTCAGGGAGGGGGGACACCTGCTGAATCAGGCGCTTCTACGACACAGAGTGTGATGGAAACTGATCCACTAGTATCAGCCATGTGGCTATTAGCGCCCTGTACAAACACACTGCCGTCTATTAATACTGTAACCACACACGCAGCGCTCTATATATGCACACTCACGCGGTGGCTGTCACACATAGCTGATCTGGTTTCAGCAGCACAAACCTTCCCAGCAACACATTATACAAGCGAGTACATTGGCCCACACACACTAGTTGGCTGTGGCTCTCAGTAGTGTCCCGTTCAGCAGACACTTGAAAGGACACCCAAGAGAGGGGTCCTTTTCACGGTAATAGTGCCCAGCAGCACTTAGTGCGAACCTCGTAGCTCACTCTCAATGTAGTGAAGGAGGGGTGAGGGTTCTCAGTTCCATGGCAGCCCACTCCTCTCCTGCCACTGAGTGGGGGGGAGAAGAGTCTTTCATGGACACAGCACTCCAGCGGCTCTGTACTCACACACACTCCAAAGCACTCACTCAGCCACCGTCCACTGTAGAGTGCGAGATCTCCAAATTGAGTGAACGAACAAGTGGGAATTGTGGATGAGTGTGAAATGTTTCTGATTATATTCAGATGGTTCACACTCAAAGCACCGAAACTCAGCTGCCAGAACAGAATGAGTGAATGATAAAGGCCTCGTATACACTTGGATATGAATTGAGGGAAAAATATTAAAAATGGTGTCACTGACCAAGCCAGAGATCTGGGTGTAGTCGAGGACTCAATTTACAAACTCAAAAATTGTCCATGAATTTATTTTCAGTCAACTCCATCAATGTGACAGTGACTCTAAACGTCTGCAGCTCATTTAGGACACTGTTGCACAAGTCCTCAATAAGTATGCAGTCACACCTGAGCTTGTTAATTCATTTGAATCAAACTCTGGTGCACTTTGTTGGAGAGTTTGTTTGACTTGTTGTGGTGTGAATGCTCAAAGTATGGTGCTGACCAAAGAACCAACCTGTGGCCCATTTGATCACTGGGGTCTCCACTTACTTCAAAATGAACCAGAGTTTGGTTCACTGTATGCGAGAACGTGATCCAACCCTTAGAAGAAGGGAAGGGGAACAAGGGAAATGAATGAAAACGCATTGCATAATGAGTTGAACTTGGACACATATGTAAAACACTGTCGGTCTTCAGCACTCATTGAAGGTTAAAGGGATATTTCAGTATTTTTGAAGTTGGGTTGTATAAGGTACTTGGTGATAGTAGAGGCATTAGCCACCAGTGATTTCAATGAGTGCTGCCGCTTCAAACACTTTTGGAGTTACTTCTCTTTGCAGAGCATTGCTGACAGAAAGTTGACTGGATTTACCTTTGACCTGTTCAACCCCAGCTGGCCAACAAGGAGGGGTTAGTTCACAATGGCAGAGAGAAAAGCAACAATACTAGCAGATAAGCTAAAGTGAAGATTTAACTTGAATTTTTTGGTTTTATGCCTGGTGCCCTTGGCCCTCTTCAAATCTTAAGTCATTGGCAACTGGCCAGTTGTCTTAATGGTTAATCAAGCCTTGTTTATGTACTTAATGTGTTCTGAATGATAAAAACATCATAGCCCATGTGCACAGCTACATATAATTATGTGCATAAGTTTCAGGCATGTAGGGCACTAAGGATTCAATGTGCCACAACCCAGGGCGAGAGAAAGTGGGGAGGGCAGCCAGAGTCAAGCTCACATGTGAGCTGCTCGGCAGCCAAGGTAAACTCACTGGCATCTCTTTTGTTCGGGCCTTTTGGCTGTTTTCGGGCCCTTGGGACATCCACAGCATGACCAGGGGCTCACAGAAACCCTACTACCCACCTGGATAGTACCCTAGGCCGTGCTTCCTTGGCATATCCACCCTTTACTTGGCCCTAATGGTGTGGATTAATTACCTCCGCCAAGGAGGTTATGTGATCGGGTGGGTCTGCTCGTATGTTAGTTCGTTGGTTTGTTTGTTAGTTTGTTAGTTTTTTTTTTTTTTGTTAGTTTGTTAGCGACATAACTCAAAAAGTCATTGACGGATTTTGATGAAATTTTCAGGAAATGTCAGAAATTGCATAAGGAAGAACTGATTATATTTTGGGACTGATTTGGATCACCGTCTGGATCCAGGAATTTTTTAAAGGATTCTGTACTATTGGGAGATAGGGCTGCGCTGTTACCACTTTACACCAGGAGATGGTGGACATGAGTAACTTATTCAAAGTTTTGGAGTTTATAGAGTTTGTATGACACACGCCCGGTCAAGGAGACGAGTCAGAGCGTAACACAGAGAAAGACAGCGAATTGTAGCAACAATACTCACAATGCTGGGAGGAATACAGGAATATTTACCCTCTGCCATGACTTTCAGTCGTCCGGTGAGACCATGGGTGCTTCTGCCATGACAGTCCACACGTAGCGAAGCCAGTGCTTTGCCTCACCGTGTCTCCACCCCACCGGGGAGGGAGTAATCGGTGAGTTAGATTTTGGGAGTGATCCGGATCACCATCTGAATCCAGAAATGTTTTTAAAGGATTCTTCACTATTGGAAGACAGGGCTGATGGTGGAGGTCTGTGCTCTCTGAGTGCTTTTCTAGTTATTATTTTGTCAAAAGTTTATTTTCCCATGCCCCTGGTAATATACAAGGACATCCAGAGCACAACCTGGGTTGTGCCAGTCCTGCTTTCTCACCCAGTGGTGCTCTCAGGCAGCTGGCTTGCCATGTCTATGCCTTACTCTGGCCTCAGTTTATAGCCCAAGCATGCAAAAACTGCAGTACTGCATGTTATATTAGGGTTGGCATAAAAGAGGAACTCACTCAACAATGCTGTCTCACATGGATCCCTACAAGTCCTCCATTAACGCTGCCTCCATACTTCACAGAGCTGTTCTGTTTCTGTGTCGAGGGTAATCTAACATCATATATTGTAGTTTCTAAAGAAATGAAAATGTAAATTACCTACTCTTTATTATGCCAATTCTTGCATCTGGCTATTGCAGGATTTTCAAATGTTGGTCTGTATGCCAGCATTTTTTTTTTTTTTTTTTTAATGTTTGAATTCTGATATTAGCTGATGTAAAGGCCTTTTTGACCTTTAGAAAAAGTGCACTGTTGATCAAGTTTAATTACTTACCTAGACTAAGATATTCAAGAAATAAACATGGGTAATGTTTGAGTGTTCATACTTTTGGCCGTTTTTGGAAACTGCCACCCCTACTGGAAGAAAAACCTCTTAGCCTCTAGGCTCTGTTGTCTAAACACAGCAGAGGGCAGACCCTCACTTTACACTTGCAGAGTAAAAATTGACCCTTGAGCAGCATGAGGGTGAGATAAGTGGTGATAGCCCTCTCATCTCCATAACATGCACTTCACTTAAGTGAAGCACCTCCTCTCCTTCTGTCTTCCATCTTCTTATCTCTCCTGAACATATTCTGCATACTCTGTTTCCTCTGTGGTATTCCCATGTGTGCCAGCTCAGCATCATCAGTGGAATTCCTTCCCCGTGGGTTGGCACGGCCAGGATTACAGCAGCATTCCCCACTGCTCAGTCACTAAGTAAATTCAGCTTATCCAAGAGAATATCTTGGACTGTTGGACTGTGAGTGTTTGAGTGTGTTTCTTGGCTGAGTATCTAGACAGGATGAGTATTACGCTAAGCCTTCAGGAATCAGGAAGATAGTTCCCCGGGATGCTTGGAATTCCTTCCGGAAACCTCTGTCTGACACGGAGGGTGAATTAGAGTCCAGTGTGTTCGGTCAGAAACAGCAATTGGAAGTTAGAGTTACGGCGGCTATCTTCTTCATCTCGGTCTTCCTTTTGAGGCTAGAGCCAATGGTATCCTCACAGGGAACTAGAATTATGGGACAGTAATTCAGAGAAGCCTATTATGGTATGAGGACGCACACAAACACACACTCGTAGACAGTTACACCATCGCAGGTGATAGGAATCAGGCTGTTCCAGAGTTATCAGACCAGAATGTGGTGATGCTGCAGATTCCTCAGATACCTAAATGGTCAGGTTTATTCCTCACAAGTCATGCAGACGATCGTCTAATAGCGATCCAATAAAACTAAATCTACGATTTGTCGTAACACTCATGAAGTCATGCAAAGGAAAAAGAAACAGGTTCACAGATGAAAGGAATGCAGAGGAGACCCAAGAACAGAGCAGGGGCTGAATCTGTCAGGACAGTGATAAACTTCAAATACTTACAGGATTTCTCTGTCCCATTAACCCATTTTTTCCATCCACTTTACAGTATGACGACATGAGAGACAGGCCAGCTTTTACTCAAGAATGTGAGGCCAAATTACAAAAACATGCCTTGAGAGATGACTACAGTTTATGTTTATATCTGGTCATAGTTTTTGTAGTTACAACATCATACACACCAGAGTAATGCTGAAACTGAATAGTTTAATTAAACTCAGGTTTACAGAGACATGGTAAACCACATTATGTAATCCTTTTTTATGTAGCAGGAAGAGAGCTGTGTGCTACTACCTCTTTCTTTTAAGTCAGGCTTATTGTGTCTCATATTCTTCTTTTTTTATTATTTGAATTACCGCTTTTTTTTCAAAAGGCTGTAAAATTAAGTTGTACTAATGAAAAACAGCTGGGGGAGCATTAGTCCACTAATGAGGTTAATTGGGAACAGGCCAGTCACGTGGCTGGGTATAAACTGAGCATTTTAGAGATGAGTAAAGATGGGTAGAGATTCACCAATCTGCAAAAAACTGCTTATAAAATTGTGAAACAAATTCAGAAAAAGGTTCCTCAATGTACAGCTGTGAAGACTTTGAGTATGCCACCTTCTGTAGTACATAATATCATCAAAAGATTCAGAGAATCTGGAGAAATCTCTGTGGCCAAGGTAAAAGTTTAAAGTCAGTATTGGGTGCTTGTGATCATCAGGCCATCAGGTGGCACTGCTTTAAAAGCAGGTATGCTTCAGTACTGGAAATCACTGCATGGGTTCAGGAACACTTCCAGAAATCATCGTCTGCCATTATAGATCACCGTGCCATCCACGAATGCAAGTCAAAGCTGTATGCTGTGAAGAAGAAGCCCTATGTGAACACAATCTAAAGACACAGCTGTGTTCTTTGGGCCACAGTTCATCTAAAGTGGACTGAGGCAAAATGGAAAACTGTTCAGTAGTAAAATGACACCATTTGATCTTTTTGAAAACCAAACACGGCGTGTACCGCTGAATAAAAAGGAGAGGGACCGTCCAGCTAAGGCTGTTAGGCAGCTAGAAACCAACATCAGAGAAGAATGGGGCAACATTCCCCTCCCAAAACTTCAGCAACTGGTCTCCTCAGTTCCTTAACATTAACAGAGTGTTTTTTCAAGAGGCAATGCCAGACAAAAGCAAACATGCCCTGTCCCTATTTTTTTTAGATGTGTTGCTGCCATCGAATTCAAAACGAGCTAGTATTTTTCAACATCTGATATATTTTTTAATGTTTTATTGTGAAAAAAAAAATATGGGCTTTATGAGATTTGAACATTATTGCATTCTTTTTATTATTTACATTTGACACACTGCTCCAACTTTTTTGGGTTATGTTTTATTTAACTCAATTTTGCTGAGATAAGCGCATTTGAGTTGTTAAGATCTTGACTTATTTGTCTTGATAACTTTGGACAGCAAAGCCATAATAATGTGTGAATTTCTCAAGATCTCTAGAAACAATAAAAAATAGTATAATAAAATTTCTTCATGCATGTTCTCCCAGGGCTTCCTTTTTCTGTCACTTTGTTCAAGCTTATGTTTTGTTCCACCTAATGTCCAAACTACAACAGTTTTCATCAAATATGTTGGGGTTGTGATGGTACATGATTTTCATATTGGATATGACTTCAGAAAAAATTTAAACATAGCCTATGGTTATCCATTTCAACACCACAACAATAAAAAAAATCATGGGTGCGGTGTATTAGATGATACCTTACAATGAAAAAAAATGCTGGAACTCCTGCGCTCTAACTAAATATGTTTGTTTTATTTGGTACTGACAAATAAAACAAACATGGGGCTACCTTACTCAACCCACCTTAAAAAATACCAAAATATCCCTTTAAACAGTGTTGGAGGCTCCTTGCTGTCTTTTATCATGTGTCTGTCTCTCATCCATCATGATTTCTGTCACAACAGCTGAGACAATAGACATGGATCAGGTTCACCTGGCAGGTACAAACTCATATTAACATGATGGCAGTGACAACAGGGAGGCACACCTTGCTGGATGTTAAAAAGAAAGAACATGATACTTCTGTCTTTCTGTAGCACACACAGGGCTCATGGGAGATCAGCACTGATCATCTGTTGTATGGGAATCCCTTGTCAGATAGACTCACCACACAAACACACTGGCACAGACACACATCCCTGAAACATATCTGGAATTAGAAAAAAGACATTCATACAAAATTTTGGCAAATAAAAGGTTCATCTGTCTAGTTCTAATTAGTTTAACATTATTAAATAACTACACACTCATGCTTCCTTCTCACCACTCAAAACTTGCCTCAGAGAGTAAATCTGCCCCATAACTGTATCCCTCTTTTTCTTGCTTTGTACTTTGACACAGTTTATGCCACTTCCATCTAAGACCAGCTAGTTTCTTGTCTCTTTCATTCAGAATAAAACCCACCATCAAATTCATGTTTCACACCCAGAACTCACTGGAAAGAATCCCTTCGTCACCAGTTCCCACACCTCACCTACAGCAGTCCATGAGGGACAATGGATGCATTCAAATATGAATAGTTGGCAGCTTAATAAAAACTTTCAAACAGGGTGAGAGGATACGGCTTTAAATCCACAGTCAGTCACAGCAAGAAAGATTTAAGTTGATCTGAAAGGCCTTTGTTCATTTTTGTTTCTGCTTCTACACTAATATCAGGCCTGCGTTAGCGCAATAGCAAGGTGATCTATGAGGGCTGCAAAGTTGCGGATTGGCCAGATTCCATTTCTGTCATCAGGAAAATCCATCTTGCAAAGCTCCAGGCTGAAAGACTTCTACCCTGTTTGAGAATAGATGGACCAGTTGGCATCACTTGAGGAGAAAGAGACAGTGGCTTGATTTAACTGCAAACCGGTAAACAATGGCAACTGGTGAATCATTGACTTAGATGGAGCTATTGCACCAAGTTATTAGAACTAGACAACTTTTTTTTCTTCTTTTTTTAATTAAAAAAAAACTATTTAAGACTGAAAGCACTACTTAGTGAAAAAGATCTCTCTGCTGCTCTGGAAATCAGCTTGTTGATCAAGGTGATTTTTTTTTTACCAACTTGTTCAACCAATAGTTAACAGCAATGTGTGGTGTGGTATGCAGTGGGGACATGGCGTCAATTAGACGGCTCCACTAGTCAGCTCCAAGACAGTCTGGCTGCAGACCGTTCATTGCTGATGTCCACTCTCACAGAACATTGATTTGGGATGCGATATATCTCAAAACGGAAATACACGCTTAAAGTTTTGAAATGAAACTGGAGTAAACTTCTGTTTAGGGCTAGGGTAAGAGTTAAAGTAACAGTTAGGATAGCAAAAGTTAAAAGTCAAAAACCTCACCTGCAAAATGTTTCATAAAGCTGATTTAACAGTCTGCCTACAGTGAAAAAGGTCATCAATTAGAAAAACATTCTAACACAGCAAGTGTAGCTCACATAGCACCATTAGCTACGTAAACAGATGTAAGTTATTTGTGTATGGTACGTAGCTACGTTAGCCTTAGCTATGTTTGCTAAAGCTCATGTTGCTCAAGCTAACATAGCAGTAGTAACATTAATTGTATAGCTAGCAGAGCTTTGTCAGCTTTAGCTAAAGTGAATAAAGCTTAAGCGAGCCACCATTGTTACTACTTCTAAAACAGGTTTATACATAATTCAATCCCAGATAAGATAAGATAAGATAAGATAAGATATTCCTTTATTAGTCCCGCAAGGGGAAATTCCAGTTTACAACAGCAAAAAGTGTCTTAGACAAAGCAGGACAAAACAGGCCACTGGCAACAGAAACACAATAGAAATAGAATACAAATAAAAGTAATGTTGCAAGAGCACTAATAAATACAAATACAGAAGACAAAAACGTTGTCTTACAAAATATAAATAGTATTTACAAACAGTTATACACCTATATACACACACACATATATATATATATATATATATATATATATATCTACAAATATATATATACAAATGTGTACAGATTATACATATAAATATGAGTTACTGCACAGATTATTTTGAGCAATTTCTGTTGTAGAGCCTAACAGCAGCAGGGAGGAAAGACCTGCGATACCTCTCCTTCACACACTTCGGGTGTAGCATCCTGTCACTAATGGAGCTCCTTAGTGCAGTGAGTGTGTGTTGGAGGGGATGGGAGTTGTCCGATTGTCAGATTACACTTCTGGCATTTTCTCAGTTTTATCCGTGAAATGTTGCTTAATCTGTAATGATGTTTGCAATGTGGTTACTTCATAAATGTCACAGTCAGACTTTGTTTCTAAAAAAAGTTGAATAAAAAACAAATCTCATACTGGAAAATTGTGGCACTACCTTTCTGAGATATACGGTGTCTCAGATGAACAGTCTGTTAGTGGCCATCAGAAATGTGCAGTAGGCGCCAAAACCCCTCTTGATGGCTCGCTCCTGCGCATGTTTGCCTCCAAATTGCGTCACCAGCTCTAGGTAGTGTATTTTGGCTTCACTTTTGTGCAACAAAGGGGACTCAGGCATGTTTTCCATATCAATATTTAGTCAATGTTTTTTGTGGACAAAGAGTTTATTTTAGAGCATCGTAGAAGTTTTGAGTCGGGGAAAGGGATTTCAGTGTCTTACAGCTGAGTGAGAGGATGCTTTGATAATGAGGTCATTTTCTGTTTCTTCTAATAAATGTTCAGTCACTTGTGATGAATGTTTTCATCTCAAAATGATCATCCATTGTGTATGTGTGTATGTGTGTGTGATATCTGTCACTCGAAGGCTCCCAGCTCTGTTATAACGAGCATACGGTTGGCGTCACACACAGCTCACATTAACCCGTTGGCTCTTTTTGTGTCTGAAAGATTGTGTGTTTTTGCATTGTCCTTTCCATCCTTGCAAGTGTACATGCACATTTCTACGTAGGCGTGCAAGCATCCTCATCCACTAATGGCTAATGTAAGTGTTTTACTCATGTTTTAATGTCTGATTATGTGCAGTGAGTCAGGCAGAGGATGAGGCAAAGTCTTTGGCTCAGAGCTACGACTTGAGTACCGCCTCACTCTCCTCGCTGAGTCTCATCATCCGTCTCTATCGGGCCCGCACCCTCTGGTCGCCGTCCTAAACTTTTTTTTCGCAGTCAGTGCCCTGAGAGAAGTCAGCCATGCACCCGGAAAAACTCGCTCACATACTCCCACAGCCACTCAATGCAGACTATTCATGGCCGATACTAAAGACAGAGACAGAACAGAACATTATGCCTGCATAAGGGTGAGCCAGAGGTGAGAGAGAAACCCAGAGAAGTCCTGATTCAGTTTCACAGAGATTTTCAAAAGAGAAAAATTATTACAGACACAATGAGATGTTTCAAGTGCAGCTTTAGTCTCTGAAGGACTGCAGAGAAACATCCTGACAACACTCCCCTCACTGCCCTCATCCTTCTCCTGCTACAACAAGATCCATGAGTGGCTCCTGCAGATATCTAACCTGGCAAGCATATGAATGTGTGTCTGTGTGTTCCTCGGGCCGTCCCACGGGGAATACGTGCGTCTCGTCTGTGAGTCACAGGCAGGGTCTGTGTCTGTGTAAGAGTCCATCAGAACACATCAGCATCAACATCCGCTGGATCACCTCAGGCGGACCCACACACACTCACACACACTTGTATTGTACATTGTCAAACCTCCCCAGGGCTATGTGCTACCCCTCCCCACACACATACACATGTCCCCTCAGGCTCAAACCTTGGTTTCTTTCCTCCCTTCACTTTCCATGTCAGACAGCCCGTCCCTTCACGCCGGACAACTGCAAGCATATGCTGGCCGCCAGAGAGCTGTCCAATGCTGGATGATACACTTCAAAATATAACAGGGGCGGGACAAAATATCAACATACTGTCCTCCTGACTTATGTGATTAACTATCATATTGTAGGTCCCAAATAGCATTTTCATTACAACATATACATATACGTATACAAAAATACATATCCACATGATCCATCCTGGTGGAAATTATGAGATAAATGAAGGCAACAAACCAGGAAGCTGACAGGGAATTAAAAGAGGAGAAGACAACAGGACAGCACAGTGGGGGCAGCATCATGTTGTGGGGATGCTTCTAAGCAGCATGCCCTGGAAAGGTCATAAAAATAGAGGGTAAAATGAATGCAACAAAATAATGGAAAATCCTGGAGGACAATCTTATTCAGTCTGCAAGAGAAAGACGGCTTTGGAGAAGATTTATTTACCAGCAAGACAATGAACTGAAGCATACAGTGAAAGCTACACAGAAATGCTTTAAAGACAAGGATCGTTTTCCTGAGTGGCCAAGTCAAAGCCCAGACCTCAATCCAACAGAGAATTTGTGGCTGGACTTCAAAAAGGCTGTTCATGCCCAATCCCCATGCAACCTGACGGAGCTTGAGCAGTTTCCCAAAGAAGAATGGAGTAAAATTTCAGTGCCCAGGTCTGATTGACACCTATCCACACAGACTCAGTGCTGTGACTGCAGCCAAGGGTGCGGGGGGTGAATATTTAAGCAGTTTTTTATTTCCTTCAACAAAAAGCTGAATGATATTGACAATGATTACCATATTTTATAAAATCAATAAAAGGGTAAAACATCCAGAGGGGTGAATAGTTATTATAGGCACCGCATCTAGGGCTGGGTACGAGTATTTGAGTACTTGAATACTTGAGTACTGTTGTTTAAAGCTGCAACATTTGAACTGATTTGGAGTTACATGTGTACTCAGCAGAGAGACAGAGAGTCTGGCCATTCAAATAGACTGCAGATTGGGAGGACTTTAGTCAGATGATTGAATAATGATGCATGTCAGGTGTGAAATCAGCTCAAGTTCTGGCTGAAAAAGCTGCAGTTTCTAGTTTTGCAATATAAGCTTTTTATAGACTAATTATAAAAATGGAATTTTCCATCCACTTGGATATCTGACTTTGTCAGTTTTGAAGGAGACAAATCACTGTTGAGATCTCTGAGATTCATTTTTCAATATCATCCCAAATTTTTGTTTTTGCATGCACAATATGAAGATCTTCATTCCACTTGTTAAACATATTTGTAATAATTCTTTGTTGCATTAAGCCTTGGTAAGAGTATCACAGTGCCTTTAAAAAGTATTCAATCCCTTTGATGTTTTAATTGATTTTATAAATCTATCATGGTCTATATGATTTTGCTTTTTTGATGAAAAAACCTCTTTAATGACAAAGTAATTCACTTTACCCTCTGTCTGTACAAGCCTTCCTGGGCCAGCTGCTTAGAAGCATCCCCACAGCATGATGCTGCCACCACCCTGCTTCACAGTGGGGACAGTGTGTATTTGGGGTGATGTGCAGTGTTTGGTGTCTTGTCTGATGACCGTAAAATACCCTTTTGGTCTCATCAGACCAAATAACTTTCTTCCACTTGACCATGGAGTCTCTCACATACCTTTTGGCAAACTCCTGAAATCATTAAAGATGACATATTTTACCCATTTAAGGCAAGTATATATTGTTCTCGGAGGTCCCCAAAACATGCGTGTGAAGTTTATTGTTGAAAAAACACTCCAGTGTTGTTTTTTTTTTTTTTTTTTTTTTTTGTAATTAACTGTCTGACTCCGCCCCTGACCACATCCCTCTCAGGAAATGGATGCAGCACACCTGATTACAGATACTTTTTTTCCAAAGTTTAGACTGGGATTTGAACCATCAATCTCCTAGATTGTAGTCAGTAGGGTAACCCATTGAGCTATCCAGCATCTCAGCTGGAGGATCAGTAGAGGAGGGCGGGACTTTCCTCCAAGTGGGGGAGGGCCAACAAAACCTGGGGGTGGGTGCTTAGGCCCCTGGTGAGGTCACTAGATGTAAAATCTGAGAATGGCTTGTTTCAGCACACATTTTCTGAAAGGTGAAGAAAGAGAGGGAGAGAGGGAATGTTTTTTCTGGTACTTGAGGGGATTGTGGACAGGCCAGGGGCACATGTTTGTGTTAGAAAAGCCTGAAAAAGTGATTTTTGCATTATATGTCCCCTTTAAGTCCTGATTTAATGAGTTTTCTTCAATGGTGGCTTTCTCTTTGCCACTCTCCCATAAATCTTTGACTGGCAGATGTAAATGTGCTATATTATTATATTCCTTCCATTTCTTGATGATGGATTTAACTACTAACTGTGGAGATGTTAAGTGCCTTGGAATTTTTTCTATATCTATCCTTGTCTTACACTTGTAAGTAACACTTCCTTTGAGTTGCTTTGAGTGTTCTCTTATCTTCATGGTGTAATGGTAGCCAGGAATATTGACTGAAGCTTCTGGTTATCCAATTTTTTAATCGTAAATACTCAAAAATTACCATAACTTAATTTAATGTTACATTCCTTGATAATCTTTTGTTTCTTCTAACAAAATAACACTAAAGGGTATACTTTGTCCCCATTTTTTCTAAAAAAATAAAAAATAAATAACATGCAGAAACTAAAATTAACCAGACAAGAAGTTAGCATTTAGATAAGAACACAACCTCTAGAAAGAGAGCTTCACATACAGTTGGAAATCTTACAGTAGATTGTCACACTGATTTGGGATTAATCTGAAACACTGTAAACATTTATTTACAGTTTTATTTAGTTATTTACCCCTCCCCAACCATGAAATAAAGACAACAGAGTTTTTCATCTAGTGTTGATATTACTCCTTGTAAATATATGATATGTGATTTCTGGGTAAAACAAATTCCGCTTGCAGACGAAAAGACAGTAAGCCAACATTTGCTGAGCCATGAGGATATAGACAAAGAACAGAGACAAAGGTAGACAGGGAAACAGACAGAGAATCAAAAAAACAGGGAAACAGACAAAAAGAGGAAAGTGGAGCCTCAGAGGCTGACTCGCAGAGACAGGGAAATAGCGAAAACGGAGACAGTCAGACAAATAAAAAACAGAGAAAGAGACAGAGAAAAGGAGGTGTAGAGTCACATAAACAGAACAGAGCGTGCTGACTGTGAGTGGACAGTTGAGCTTTATGTGTGAGTGCTTCAGTGAGGCTCTCTGTGCTGAGAGTCATTGTGGCTTTATGACAGATGAATGGTACATTAGCATAAGACACATGACAGACACAACTTACTCGCTCTTGCTCTGTCACCTTTTCTGACGAGCTTTCCTTCACCTGAAATACAACCTTGAATTTGATTTCCTGCCTTTGCAGTTTGTTTGTTGACGTTTGATCGTATGTGAGTGAAAGGCTTTAGCATCCACAGCACAGTTCAGCATGTTCAGAGAGGACAGGCCATTGTCTTTAACAGAGACAGCTGTTATTATGGTGTTCAGGGGGATATAAAAGAGAATATAACAGCTCTGCACAGCCTCACTTCACTCTGAGTGTTAGGTAAGAGCCTCTGTATGGACTTGTGGCCTTGTTTGGAGTGTGTTGTTCACAGAAGAGGCTCTTAAAAACACACATGCACTCACTCACTCGCTCTGTCACTACAAATGGTATCAATGGCTTTCTAGCACATGGAAAATGAGCGCATGTTTGGTGGTTGAAGGTCTTCCATCCATTGATTGTTCTGCATTCCTGTTAATAATTTCCAGCGTGTGTCTGTATCCATGATGTTTCCTGGCACGTGATGAGGAGTTTTGCGTAGAGGGAAAGTCTCTTACTCTGGCTAAGCTCTGGGTTTCCGGCTCACTCTCTACATCTCTGCTGACTGCGTAGAAGTCACTTCTTGGCTTCTCCCTCGTCTTTGCTGACTCATCGGGCAGGCAGAGTGTTTGTGTGTGCATGCTGCCACAAAAATAGCAAGGGGATCCTTTGTGCGTATGAGGTGTCCTCCTGTTGCGGTGGCAGAGTGCCAGTTAAGCACCTTTGAGCTGGGAAAACACCGGGATTGCCCCGTCTATCCATCCAGTAATAATTGGATCAGCGTGTGTCCGAGGCGGCCCGGGTGAGTCTGCCACAAACTCATGTCCTAATTGGATTAAGGAGTGTGGCAGTTGTGTGAGTGTGTGTGTGGGAGAGATAGAGAGGGTTTCCCCCGCCTTACCGTGTCCCAGTGTGCATAGTAAAGCTGCTAGAGTAAGACGTGCAGTGTGACGTCACTCCCTGAGGCAGATGTCCGGTCCATGTTGTGACCTGGTGACAGGCTTAAACCTCCAGTGGAGACAACCCCAAACAGGAGATTCCATCAGCAGGAGAGATGCGACGTCACTGTGCACGAAAGGGAAGACACAGACAGGAAAAAACTAATTTACCTGACGGGATTTGACCAAGGCTGTTAATGAGCGGCTAACTCTTCTTACAAATCAAGTCAACAGATGGTGGCAGAGTCATCTGTGGGGGTGTAGCCCCAAAACACCAGAAAGTCAGAAAGTTCTACCTGAAAACATAAAGTACCTGTCTATTTTTTAAATTCAATTATGTATTTTTCACCTGGAAGACAACAAGCTCCATATTTTGGAGAAATATACTATACTCATGCACAGTTTTGGAGCAGTGAGAGCAGCATTTAGTAAATGAGGAAATAAGTGTGTTTTATTACATGTATCTTTCCGAAGGTCCACAAAACCTGCTTTTCAGAATATCCCATCATGCACTGTCCCTAACATCATATAAACACCTGTATAGAATATTAAGAATAACTGCAAATACACAGGTGAGTAGAAACTGTGTATAACCATCAGTGCGGCAAATATTATGCTTATAATGAAATTTTCAATTTTTCTTTCCTTCGTTTCTTGTTACAGAATTATTGTATAAAAAGTATTTTTAAAATTTATCTTTTTATTTCTTGTGGATCCAAGGTCTCAAACTTTGAGGTTTAATCATTCATCTCATTGGAAATACACACCAGTTTTACTTTAGTTGCTGTTGAAGCCATTGTTTTGTTTGATTTGATTTTTGTCATTCGACCAATGCAGTTCTCCGCCCTCTTGCCTTTCTCTTAGGCCTCCTTGAACCTTGCTCTGCCTTGATCTATCCCTGATCTTCAATCCACATGAATTGTTGGAAGTAGCGTTTTTATCATTGTTCAACTAAGTTTCTGCAGCGGTACCGGCAACTTTCTGCAAAGTGCTGAGTTTACAGCTGCATCTCTGTCTCATTTAACGCCACAGCTCACTTCTAGGACTGAACATGGACTTATTAAGCAAGTCAGGGGTTTAAACACATTTCAAACTGTTGTTTAAAAGGAATCACTGCAGCACTGAGCTAAAAACAAACAGAGGCAACCCAACTTGTATTAAAGCCCCAGACAGACTGACAGATCAGCTCTGCAAAGTGAACACGGTCCTTATTATTACAGCCATTAAACTAAGAGAGGAAAAACACAGGTTTAACCTGTTTACTGTATTACAGTTTAAATACAGCGGCACAAGTTAATAGTTAGTTACGTGGCTGCTTTTACTGCTAGAGCAAAACTTACTGCTGATTGGACTCAGACTAAGCCGTTTCCCATCACTTTGCTAGCTAGTGGCTGTGTCATGCCTTGCTTGGGCTCTACAGCTGAACACACCCCATTTAAAAACTGGTAATCAAGGCGATGCAGAAGTTCATTCCATGGCAGAATTTTTACAATTGACAGTATTGATACTGGTTTACTGTCCAGTGCCCGCCACAAGGTTTCAGTGCTACTGACTTCTTTAAGTGTGTGTTTGATGGATGTAGTGGTCTTTTCAATTCCGTAGTGAGACACACTTTCACCACTCGGCTGCATGTCTTGGATTGAGGTGTTGACATTTGCCATGCTGCTTCCTTTAGTTGCCACAGCTTTTAAACAAATATCGCAGCGTGATGTGGTGTCTTCATGGTCCAAAGCTGCAAAGCTGAACCAGGTCCAAACAGCTGACGAAAGTATACAGTTCTTATGGGATGAAACTCAGCATTTGCGCTGGTAAATGCTGAATTGATGTGTACACACCTGTGGTGAAGGAGGTGGAGGGTGTAAACTACGGGAGCCCCAGGGGAAGTGAAAGTGAAGCACGGAGGAATATTGGAAAATCTAGATTTTTATTTTTTAATTCTTACAAAAAAATTAAAATTAACCGATATATCGTACAGGCCTGGTTTGTAGCTCTAGGCCAGGAGGGACTACTCAGAGGAACAGAGAGATTATGCTGGGGTACAGGGGATTAAAAGGTCTCATAAATAGGAGGGCGGGTAAACCATGCAGACATCTAAAAATGAGCATAAAATTTTAAAATGTATTCTAAAATCAACAGGGAGCCAGTAAAGGGAGGTCAGTGATGTGCCCCCGTTTGTGTGTAGTTGTCAAAAATCTGGCTGCAGCATTCTGCATATATTACAGGTGAGACATAAGCTACTTTCACACTGCCTCTCTTTTCCGTGTCTGTTACACCTTCGTTCTGCAACGCCATTATGTATGAAAACGACCATTCCGCAATGGGGGGTCGATCTCGCCCCACCTCTGATCCGGATCGAGAGGTAGTATCAGAGCCATAACAGACTTTTCCACAATGAGTGTGAAAGGACGTCATAGCAATCCGCAACGGCAAGTGTGTGCTGCTGTCTCCATAAACGGGAGATTTAAAAACCAGCATGGTTTAATCGTGCAGCATTTCATCGGAGAAAACGACAGGGGGATAAAACAAAGAATAATGTAGATTAACTGGAGAGACTGCCAGTTTATAGAGCTGATCACACTCTGTACAGGAGAGGAGAGAGCAGACACATCTCTGCTCACAGCAGCGTCTGAAAAGTTCCATGAGCTCGGTACTCTGAAGTTTCTGACCTCCGACGTAAATACGTGCGCTGTGACACTGCTTAAAGTCCGACCTCCAACTCAGAAACATGGAGGAAAAAAGTCTATTGGATCTAATTGATCAAAATAAATGTTCATGTTATTTTCCCCATATTTTATTTAGAAAATACATAGCTTTGAACCAAGAAATCCAGAGTTTCGAGTTTCCTTGAAAGCAGCAGTTCGGGCAGCAGCTGCCATCTGATTACGGGACACCAGAGTGTGTATGTAAGCTCAGGCATGCATGGCTTCATTACACCTTTGTGTGAACTGCTGGTTGGAGAACAGAGAAGGGCATTCCTTTTCTGCGGATCTCTGTGTAAAAACGGCTATAGAGGAATTGCTGATCCCCATATAGAGGAAGTTACAGTAGTCAAGCCATCTATCCATGCCATGTGATAGCATGGATAGTCTGTCTGTGTCTGTATATAGAAAAAAGTTTCTCTTTGGCTATAGTTGATCAAAACAGACTTTCACAATGATGTTGAGGTGTCTGTCATTTAAAAGCAGAATCAAAATTCACACCAAGATTTTAGCAGACTGCTGAAGGTAGAATGATAATGGCCCAAGGTCTTTTGTAGGGAACTAATAGTCAGGAGGGCCAAACAGGACTACCTCAGTTTTTTGTTCTTTTAAAAGTAAAAAGCCAACCAGTCTTTGATTTCTTGAAGCTAGTGGAGTAGTGATTGTTGTAACTGTGGGCTGTGACTTTGTAGTGATAGAACTGTAAGTCATCAACATAACAGGAAATCTAAGCCATGTTTCCCTATAAGAGTACCAAGTGGCAGCATACACACTGACAACAGGAGGGACACTAAAACAGTAACCCCACAAGCAAGGGGGTACAAGGAGGAGGATGAATCATTAAAAAATACTTTATAACATCAATTATCTGGTTATGATTTAAGAAGGTTCTGTTCTTGCCTAACAGCCTGACATGGACAGTGTTGTCTGAATGCACTCAAGGTGAATAGTGAACAAAAAAGCAGAATTCCCCCCTGTAAGTCAATAACAATAAAAACCACCACTGCACAGGTATGCTAAACAGCCTGTTGAATGAAGATTAATTAATATGCATGTGCTTCTGGCACACACTGATTATCATTGGTTTAGCACTCAACTCTTCATCTAGTCTTTATTCAAAGAGATGCTTAAGATATTCTCAAACAAACATTTTTGTTTGTTTTATGAATGTAAAGTTTACGGCCTTAATTTGGGTTGGACTTTCAAGTGAGTGAAGCGAGTGAGTGACTTTCTGAAACCAGTAGGTTGGTGCAGCGAAAGAAAAAGAAAAAAGGACAGCAAAAGTGCATAAACTCAAAAGTTAAAACTGTGACCAACAAACATGTACTAGTTCATATTTTTCTAAGTGTGAACTGAACTTTGAGCTAGCTCATTTTCAGTGTGAACTTGCACATTACTTAGCATAGATGCATGCTTACCTTCTCTTTGTACAGCCTTTGTCTTTATTTCTTGATGTTTGTCTGTTGATTTACACCCCCCCAACCTTATGTTGTCTGAAAAATCTTGCATAAAAATATTTGTTAAAAAAGTAGTGAAAAGGTAGTAAAAGTAGCCTCTTACAGTTCATAAACTGTCTTTCTAAAGTTGCTTTTGCTTTTCCAAGAGTTTGAGAGCCCTATTAGGGATTAAATGGAATTAACTAAATAATTTAATTAACTGATTAAATGCACAACTGTCATTTTAACCTCTTAACCTCTTTATTGAAAGTGTGTCAGTAAAACCAAGCCCGCATGTTGGAAAAGCTTCTCAACCCACAGGTGACTTTTAATCCTCACAACAAATGTTAGAGGACAGTGTTTCCCACAGAATGACTCTGTACTCGAGTGGTAGGGATGGCCATCCCGCCCTGCCTCATTCTGTGCGTTACATTTTTGTTTCTGCTGTCTTAGACAGTATTGATCAGGAGTATTAAAGTGCTCAAATAACACCACTTGCCATATGAAGTGTTAATATTTCTACAACATAAAATACATCTGGAAGTGCCCCACTTGTTAATTTTAAATCTCCTCCTGTCTTTTTTTCCTTTTTTATAAACACATATATTATTCACAATAGGACATGAAGAACATATCCTATGTCCAGTTTAAAGGCCTTTGCATGCTGAGTCAAAATTTTCACACCCTTTAAAAAGTAAAACAATCTTATGTTGTGCTAATCATCTTTGCACATTAGCAACAAAACTTTTGCCCGTCATTTTTTTCAGTTTGATTTTTGTATTTTTTCGCATCCCTCTTAGTCATTTAAATGGTTGATAATCCTTCAGCATCGGCAGCTCCCCGCTCTAAAACTTCACTTTAAACACTGATTTACCAATGTATTATGTGGATATTAGCCATTAATCATTAAAGAGCTCAACAGTGTGGTTCCAGAAGTGAAAATCTCATTTTCTCCTAAGCAGATTTGATTATTAGCCATATTATCCAAAATATTCAAGACAGACTTACCAAAAGTTCCCTAGTGTAAAGCGATCGTATATGCTCCTGTAAAAGACAACAGTTTGTAAGACATTAACCTCTTTTAGGGAAAACATAGTTTACTCACAGTCTCTGCAAAGAATACTGCAGTACCCACAATCCTAGAGTGTGACAGTGACATCTCTCATTGGTGGGGTCTCTGGTAAGTACGGAAATGTTTACTGTGCCCATGAACATTGACTGTTGGCTGGTGATGACGTCCATTTATGTCCATATAATTGATAAAAGGTAATGATGTGATTTTAAGCTTGATAAACTGTCATAAACAACAAACAAAATGAATCGCAAATGGACTGTGGGACCTATAGTCCCTTAAGCTTCATTGAGAACTTGTACTTTTGCCTTCTCCATTTTCAAAGGACATTTTTGTTCAGAATTTAATTTTTTATAGCCAAGAGTGTACAGGTAGCTGGTTAGCTCAGTTCATGTAGTCAGAGCATAATAACAAGGATTTTACAAAATATCTATGAGGGACAGGGTTGCCAGGTTTGGGTGACAAATCTAGCCCAATGGCCAATAAAAACTAGCCCAAAACCAAGCCCAACGCTGAAATTCAACATAAGCCGTCAAAGCCTTTGCCACACCACATATACTGCTTGTGTGCGTACAGGTGTGCTGCTTGGGTATGTCTATGTGCCAGTGTGGCACAGCAGATCTGTCCACAGTAGAAGGGACATTGAGATGGTGACATCTTATAAGTGACTGGGTATTCATCTGAACCATAAACTGGACTGGACTGATAACACCACTGCACTTTATAAAAAAGGTCAGAGCAGACTCTATCTGCTCAGGAGGCTAAGGTCTTTTGGGGTGAAGTCCTGAAGACCTTCTATGGCTCTGTTGTGGCGTAGGCCATCTTGTACAGCATGGTCTGCTGGGGGAGCAGCATCACAGCGGCTGACAGGAAGAGGCTGGACAAACGCATAAAGCAGGCCAGCTCTGTCCTGGGATGCCCTCTGGAACCTATGGAAGAGGTGGGGGAGAGGATGATGACAGCCAAGCTGTCCTCTATGATGGACAAAGACTCCCACCCCCTCCAACACACACTCACTGCACTAAGGAGCTCCATTAGTGACAGGATGCTACACCCAAAGTGTGTGAAGGAAAGGTATAACAGGTCTTTCCTCCCTGCAGCTGTTAGGCTCCACAACAGAAACTGCTCAAAATAATCTGTGCAATAAGTAATACTTATATGTATAATCTGTACATGTTTGTATGTGTGTATATATATATATATATATATATATATATATATATATATATACATGTGTGTGTGTGTGTGTGTGTGGGTGGGTGTGTGTGTGTGTGCATAGGTGTACATATGAATATCTCCACCACACCTAATCTGTAATATATCCAACCTGTACATAACTGTTTGTAAATACTATTTATAATTTGTAAGTGGACGTTTTTTACATTCCATATTTTTGTACTTCTGAATTTATTAGTGCTCTTGTAATACTACTTTTACTTGTCCTCTATTTTTATTGTGTTTCTGTCACCAATGGTCTGCTTTGTGTATACTACTTTTTGCTGCTGTAAATTGGAATTTCCCCTTGTGGGACTAATAAAGGAATATATTATCTTATTTTTGGTTGTGTACCATGTTCTGTGTTTTCCTGCTTCGCTGGTTGATTTAGTTGTATTTGAGAGTAGATAAAGTTGTTTATTGTGCTTTGGATATTAAATACACATACATAAGACATCAAAAATGGGTCCACTCAACCCGAGACAAAAAAATTTACCCCTGGTAGTATGTAAAAAGTAGCCCAATTCAATGGGAAAACTGCACGCATGGCAACCCTGATGGGGGTTTTGAATGGCAAATTTTACTTTCAGAACCAGAGCCGCCAAAAAAGTGGACAGGCACTGTTGAGCTCTATAGATACAGAACAAAACTTGTACTATCAGCTACATTACAAAGACTGGATTGGAAAGTTGTAATCCATCTCTCCAACTTGACACAGCAACATAACGCAGAAGCATGTGTCATCTGAAGGCCTCTGTCGGTGTGGTTGGAGCCACTGTGATTTTTCAAGAGGTTAAAGGGCCACAGCAACATCTTCACTACTTTTTTCACTTTTGTACAAAATCCCTTCCCATTGTATATGAATTTACACAATGAATAAAAAATAAATAAACACATGACTCAGAATGCACAGCTGGAGTGTGTGACGTGTTTTATCAGATTATGGACCCAAAGAACATGCAAAGACTTTTACGCTGATTGTTGACGCTCTAAGAAAATTCTAAAAAAGTAGTGTTCATTTGTGAATATTATCTTAATGAACATAACAAAAAGTGTCAAACTTTATTCACCACAGAGCATATGTGTATAGAACACCTCTTGTCTGTTACAGTATGATTCCCTTCACTGGTGGCCAAAAGTCATTTGAAATGAAGACGGAAACACAAAGGCTCTTCTGATGTATTATTAATAATGTGTGACGTTACCATAAACCATGCTACTTAAGAGACAAGATGTTCATTTAGTCAAACCTAAAGGTCATAAGAACATTCAAGTCTTGCATCTTTATGGCCTCAGGTTATTTTTATGATCCTGTTAAATCTTAAAGAGATGCAGTTTCTCTTCGCTCTTGTTTCTTTAACGTGCATGATGCTCAATTTTTCATACAAAAGAGCTCTGTGTGTGTTTGTCCTTATATTCTCTACCACAAAACAACAAAGTGGTCAACATGACTCCACTATTGTCCAGTTAAAATGGTGTTAAATTTGAACACAATAATGCTCTATCTCAAAAAGTACTCCTGCTGTCACCAGACCAGTGCAACAAAATCTGAACGTGGCTTGCCCCTATGTTTGCATGTGTGGGCGGGCGAGTGGGGGCAGGGACGCTGAATGTGCCGATCCATAAGCCCCATCGACAGTAAAAAAAAAAACTACTGTTCCTCAACCGGAAAGAGCATTGGAGGAGAAACACTCAAATTGGATGTCCTCAGAGCAGTTCATACGCACACAGACGCACACAAAAACACAGCAAGCAGGCAAAGATGTCAATACTGAATTTTGGCAGAGGCAAAATCGGATGGTGGAGTGAGTGGGAGACTGAGTGAGTCAACTTGAGGAAAAAAAGAAACTTTAGTCCATGTAGTTTTATTAAAATCTAGCTCAGAAGCAAAAATACTAAAACACAAGAATTTACAAAGACAATCATGACATCACATATAAGCATGCAGTAATAAAAGATAACAGAGTAGTGGATGGTTGTGTTTGTTGTGTGGTTGCAGCCACACAGTTAGGGCAAAAATTCATTGAATAGGTCAATTCACAAACTTAATATACACATATTTTATCACACAAACTGGCTAAGTGTGTTTGCTGGAAATTTAAATAACATCAACACCACCATGCTAAAGTGTCCTGACTATGATTGTGAGAAGGGTTGGGTATCATTTATTTTCATCACACTACTGGTGCTAAACTGATAACTTTTAAAAGGTGATGATGTCTAAATAATGCCCTAATCAATACTTTTAACAGAAAAGCATTTTTAAAAGTTTGCAGCTCAATAAAAAGCTGTCTCTTATCAAAAATGGTTCAGAAATAAGATGCAAAGACAACATATAAGTAAATGAAACAGGTGTAACTTCTTCACAGAACATTTTTCATGGCAAGGTACTGAAATGAAGCACCAAAATCTGTCTTGTAATTCAGTACGGTAGGTATCAGATGTGTTGGTATCGGATTTCAATACTCATATTTTTGAGTAAGTGTCAGGGAAGAAATCAGCTTGATTACATTAATTCCTATTGTAGTATCTTCCTGACAGCATGCAAGTGATGCACGCACAATGTGATGCAACATTTACTTACAGTTTTCTCAATGTCAGCCTGTTCTCTATTTTTCTCTGTAAGGGGAGAGAAGATTTGGCACATTTTTCATGGGCGCAACTCACATACTCAGCTCCGCTGCTCATCCCACAAAAGCATGTTCCCTACAAATTTTGCACCATCTGAAAGGGAAGTAAACAGGCTTTCCAACAGTATAAGATTTACTGCCAAGAAGTGTTGTTACAACAAAGAAATAATCTACCAAACACAAATTTCCTTACTTTATGTTCTAAGTTTATAGATGTGATATACGTAAATGTGTTATGCTCTGTCTTGTGTCAACACAGAAAGAAGAATTTGTCTTCTGTGATTGATTTCTCTATCAACTCAACAGAAAACAACTGATCTGAAGGTAAGAGAAAACTATATCTTGTGCAGTTCCTTCTGTTTTGTCTTTGCAGATTCGCTGCATCTGCTGTCAAAGCAAGTGTTGAAAAATGTAGCCTGTGGAATTCCTCAAATGTCTGCTTGAGGCTTGCTGAAAAAGACAGAAAACTCCAATTACACCCATGCTGAAATGCCCATTTTAGTCAGGACCACTTTGTCAAGATACACGTGTGATATGCACTTATTCATATTTGATGGTGTGGCTTTTCTGTTATCCCCCTGCCTTTCCATGAGCCTATGTGGACAGCATCAAACAAACAGCAAACGTTCCTGCCTCTCCTGTGCTTACAAACACTCAGCAGGAAGCCTAAGGCAGGGAGAGAAGCACCAAAAAACCCAAGAGCAGAGCAATGACAACAGAATGATAGAGGTAGGATAAAGGAGGAGCTAGGGTGGAGGACGGTTGCAAAAACTGGCTTGTAGTGGGAGCAGCAAAGCATAGCCAAGCTAGAGCAGCATAAGCGTGATCAGCCAATAGCATGCTTAGAGCGAATCAGCTGAGCGTGAGCTGATGAGAGCTTACATGAGATCAGCTGATTTCCTTATATGGCAGCACTTGACTAGATGGGCTGCCTGACCTAATTAACATGCTTAGATTTTACTGCAGAAATAATTTTGTTATTTCGTGCCTGAGACGACCTGAAGGGGGAGTCATAGGAATAATTCATGTTGACTTGTCACAATACATAGGAGATGTGAACATAATTGTGCCTAAGTACTGGGTGATTGTCAACAAGTAGAGTCTTACAGTATATTTTAAACATCTCTTCAATAACCATCGTTACCACCCTTCATGGGACAATTTCATCCTCTGAGCTACACAGCAGATGTTGAAGTACCAAAATAGTTGTTGTTTGTGTCCTACAAATGATAAAACATCCATAGTAGCAGTGGACCCAAGTAGGTGCCATGGTTGTTTCTTTTTTCTTTTCTTGGCAGATTTGTAAACCAACCACACGCTTTCCTTATCTATAGTATCAGACAGGATACATATGCAACTGTGCTTGGGCACATAACATTACTAACGTTAAAGCAGGCCAACGGCAGAAAGGGAACGGGGAAGTAGGGTGCGGTACAAAATAATCAAGCCCAATTTGAAAACGCTTTAAGTATCTTCAAAAAGGGAGGGGAAAAATCAATATAAAGAGTGTTTGACAAACTTGAGCTAACTAACCCTTTAAAATGAGATCACAAAGTACACTGAAAGCTACAGTTTGAGTTTCCACAAAGCAATGCAGTAATTAGTACAGGAAACACACAAAACAAACAGAGGAGAACCGCAGCAGAGCACGTGGTAATTGACCGTTTAGCGACCGTTTATGGCAAAAAAAAGCTGTTAGAATTTCGGGAGCTTTAATGTGAAAGTCTGCAGGTGGGTGCTTGTGCTTACTTGTGATTCTGAGCTCTGGATGCGGCTTGTGACTATAGATCTTTCATAGCAATGTAATTAAACATTTAGCGCTTCATGAAACCGTCATTAAAGCAACAATAACACTAATGTGAAATCAAACATTAGACTTTATCTTTCAGCAGGCTACTTTAGTCAAAGTGGTACAACAAACAGATCCAGTAAAGGCCTCTGACATCACACTGCCCTCTGGTACAGCCTCTTTAATTTTGAACCACGACCCAACAAGCCATGCTCATTCGCACATCAATCACACATCTCTTTCACTTACACACAATTCATGCGGGTATTTAAAGTCCTAGGGTAATTTGGTGCAGGACTGTACAAGTCCTCTGATTATACCATAAAAAAATACATCCTTGGGCACTGTATGCATAATCTACACTGGGGTGGATCCTTTTTGAGTATGTGAGCATATCGGCCTTCCACCAACAGTCCATGTAGGTGTGTTACAGCTTATGTGAAAGTGCTTTCTTAAGTACTTATCATATAATAATAAAGTATTTCCATGGTGCATTAAAGTTGAGGAATAAGCCAAATAATGTTTCTTTTGATCATTTTTTAATATATGTGGAACATACAGTATGATTAACACAATACATATATATATATATATATATATGGGGGGGGGGGGTTGTGTGTGTGCTTTTAACGTGAAAACATAGCCAAGAAATGAAACTTAAAAATACAAGCAAGGTCAAAAACAAGCAAACACAGAGGGACTAATAAAATATTTTTTCTGTGTTTAGACATGAGTTCAGTTTGTTTAAGGGGGAGAAGGGGGCTGTAGCACCTAAACATGCATTTAAATACATTATCACTTTTAATTTTGTAATACCACAATGAAATACCACTGACGGCAAAAAAAAAAAAAAAAAAATCCATGATATAAATTTAAGTTCCAGCCCTGGCCCCAGGTTGTGTGAATAGTAACAGCTGCTTTTGCAGTCATGAGAATCCAGATTTCAAGAATTTCACACCGGTACTGTATATCACTTGCAATAGTATATAGGGCACAACAAACTTTTAAGATGAAAAAATGGGTATCAAAATTGAATAGAATTGATTTTATAGTAAATTAGAGGAAAAAGATGGAAAGTATTTTAAAAAAACTTCATAAAGATAAGAACACCATTACATGGAAATGTTTGAAAATGTGGAATGTCTTTGGCAAACAGACTCCATCGTTTTGTCTTTATGAACTAGTAGAGGTAGTGAGGCAAGACAGCAGGATAGAACACCCCCCTTAAGGAGTCTACACACTGGTGGTGGTGATGGAAGGAGAAGGATTAGATGAAGAATGGACTTCTGAGGAGGAGCTTCTAAGGAGCTTAACCCAGACACCGATGAGATGTAATGAGGAGGTGGCTGGGGTGGGGGAGGGTTGCAGCAGTCACATGCAAATGACTGACTGCACAGGAAAGGAGGTTTTAAAATACTACAGCAGGAGGATGATGAGATTGAAAGAGGTTGTGGCAGACAGGGATTGGCTCAGAAATACCAGCTCATTTCTAGAGCAGGAAACAGAGCAGGGAACAAAAGACACACGGTGGAGAAATTATTAATAAATGAAAGGATAAATGAAAAAGAATCAGTCTTCCTGCTTGAGGTAACATTAGGCTTCATTTCAATCCAAATTTATTTTGTAAAACATTTTTTTCTAAATATTTCCATTAAATTGCAACCAAACTTAAATTTTTCCCAAGGCAAATAAAAAGCATGAATAATGTTTCTACTTCAGGTTTTTGTTGCACAAATGAGTGACGTAAAGTTTGCCACTTAAATTAACACTTCTGTTCCCCATCACTAAGAAAGCTGTGAATGACTTATCTGTGAACATGCTGCTGTCATATTTCGAAATACGAATTTGTTCATTTTGACGTGGGCTGTGTGACATCTTTGGAAAATTAAATCAACTGATTCTCTCCTGTCTTGGAAACAGGATGTTTTTATCTATTATCTAGAGGAGACCCACTGAGACCCCTCAACACTCTGGCCCACATGTAAACACACAAGAAAAGGCATACTGTCGCAACTACCTCGAAGACGCACAGCTTTAACCAGAGAGAGGAGAGCTTTAGCCAATCAGAGAAAGGAGGGTGATAGAGGAGGAAGTTGGTGGTCACACTGTATGTGTTCATCATCATCACTGACAGAAATAGCTCTGTCAGAGTAAACAACACATCCCATTCATAAAAAAGAGCTGACGCCTACCTCACTATAGAGCATAGGGGGCAGATAGACATGAAAGAGACTGAGACAGACAAATACAGAGAGACATACAGATACAGCAGAGACAGACACAAAGACAGACAGAAATATAGACACAAACTGACAAGAAAGAAACAAAAGAGTAACATGAGACGCGGGAGCGACAGCCTGGAGATGACATCACGTCCTCGTCACTGCTGGTTCCACTCCTTTGGTTTGGAAAACACCAGAAACCTACGTCACGTAGTGAGACACCACTTTCCAAGTCACACTTTCTCGAGCTATCAATCAGACAGTGACACATAGACATACTGAGACACATGTAAAAGTAGACACAGATGTAGAATAACAAGTGAAAATATACTAAGTGATTCAAAAGACTTCACTTAATGCATCCATGCATGTTAAACCAGCTGTTTCCCAGCCCACACATTGTGCCATTACACCCAAACCACTTTCCACTTACACACACAGGAAGACACGCAATACCAGATAAGGAAGTTGTTAAGCGTTGTTAAGTTGCATGCACCTATACATGTGCATGTGTTTGCACAACGTGTCAGAAAGAGGAAGTTGTAATGGAAGATGTATTTTTAGAAAAGAGCGGAAGTGTCCATCTCAGTTCTCTTTCCAGGATTAGCAAATAGACATAAAATACAGACAAGCAAACACACATGAGCAGCCAGTGAAAGTGCGCACTTCCTCGCCACAAACATTAGCACACTCTTCCAGCGGTGCACGATGCTGGATGACGAAATATGCAGTCATTTAAATAACAAAGGTATACAGTCATAACTTTAAGGCGCTCTATTATTACCTGGGCGTGCAGCCAAGAAACTTTCCTTACTCCTATTCAGATACACAGTAACACAGTATGCATCACCTTACTGACTAATCAGCAACTTTAAAAGTAACCACGTCCACTCAGGTGAGAATAAAGCTGTGTCATTTCAAAACTGATGTCATCTGATTGCCGTGGCACTCAGTGGAGAGTGGGTGTTCTCACTTCCATTTACATCACATGGTCACAGCATGAAACCAGCAAGTGAGACTCGAGTGGGTGATGTTGTTTCTACCTAGATCACTGGGCTACTAATGTGCTCTCGATGTGACCAGAGGAGTCAGGGGTGGCAATATCTTGAAATGGCACAATGGTGAAGTGATACCAGCTGTACAGGTTAAACCCCAGTTCTCATGGGACAGCGTGAATACAGATGTAAGTGGACCCTCAATTTGCTCTCACATACCTAAACCAAAGCATGAAAATGTCGGTGTTGACCTGTTAACTTCTCTTTAAATGGAAATTGAAATTTTGGTTACTGTTGTAAAATTCTCAGAAATTTTTTCAGTGGCCATGTTTAGCTAACCTGACATGCCAGATGGATGTGTTTCACACATCCATCTGGGAAAGCTTCAATAGTAAACATTTAAGGAAAAGGCAGAGGCTTTGAAAAAAGCTCAGAGTGGGATTGGATGAACATTCTGTCACATCTTTACGGGCCAATCAGAGCAACAAAACACGTGACGTAGCCGCTATCGAGCTGCGCATGCGCAGCTGCTGAGGAATAACGCGAAACATGTCGACTATAGACATGTAAGTACTCGACTTCTGTTGTTTTTGAAAACAACTCACTGCTGTTCTTTGTTCTTTTTTCAACGAAGAAATGTCATCAAGTGCTGATAAAAATGGCGCTTAAGCAGCATCCACGCTAATGTCTTGCGTCATAATTGCACCAGCCTCTTGCTGCTGCTTGCATACATCACAACTCCGCCGCGCCTGAAAGTACTGCCCCTCATTGCTAATTGGTCCTGTCACTTTCTAACCGAGCCCAAGCGGTTCAGATGGGAACTTTGCAAGATGAATTCACCAGTAAAAAACAAGGAAATGGGCGTATCCATCTGCTTTGCAAGGTTAATGTTTCACTCAGTCAATGAATGAAGCAATTCTTATCATTCATTTCAATAAAGAATCACACTTCAGCATTTATTCTACTTATAGTGATTATTCCCAAATTCATTTTACATTCAGATTTTACCTCAGCACCTTACTGAGGCTCTCCTGTCAACGTGCCTTTGCAGTTTTACATTTCACTCGTCAGGCAAATTATTAGCACACTCGTTTGTCATTTCCCGTAGCATTTCTGAGTTGCAAGAGAAGGGATTCACAATATCAGTATGCAAACATGCCATGTTCAAAGTCACTTAAATCTTCTTTCTTCACCATTCAGTTTTTCAGCAAGTCATCTTGACAACGTCTGCATGCCTAAACGCATTGGGTTTCTGCCATGTGACCAGCTGACTGGATATTTAAATATTCAACATGTACTATTTGGTTTGCCAGAAAGTGAGAAAATAAACCCAGACAAAATGTTTGTAATCAACCTTCTCATAATTATAGCCAAATTTCATATTCACTGTTCCAAATTTGCTGACCAACGACCAAATATTATTATTTTTAAAGCCATATTATTATCTTATTCGGAAAATATTAAGAAAAGTTTAAAACCCAAAGCAACCAAGACAAAAAGTTTGTGTGAGAATATATTGCCTGAGCTTTATTCAACCTCGAGCCCTTTTTACTTTGTTTTTCGTTATTTGTTGTATTTCTGTTTCATTGCTATAAGGTTTGTAACTGCCTTTCATCCTGATCATTTCTGCACTTGTTTTGTATAGATTTTGTCAATTAAAAAAAAAAAAATTATAATAATTTTAAAAAATAGCTGACTGGATATTTGTATTAACAAGCAATTGAACAGGTGTACCTAATAAAGTGGCCGGTGCGTGGATATGTTCAGTTCGGTTGACTTCCTTCACTGTTACCCCCCAACACCCTGTGATACAGTAGAACCAGCCAATCAATGGAAATCAGTCAACATCACAGAAAGTTACATCACACCATCTGACCAATCAGCAGTGGCCCAGAGTGTCTCAAACTTCATGTTTACTCCAGAGCTTGCAAAACACAGTTTAATATCTCTTCTAATCCCAAACAAATGGCCCTAAAATCTTAAATCATCAAATAAATGAAACTCACTAATTATAGAGGTGAATAGCAGTGTTAAATGTCATGATAGGTTTTGTGTAGAATAAAGGAACTACAAATGGACATACGCCCTTTTAGGGGTGTAAAATGCTGTCTATATTAAGGCATAAGGCCGTTTCATCCAGCAGCTTTTCTCCACTTTACTCCACTTTTTTTTTTAGGTACATTTAGGGGGGCTCCAAGGGAAAATGGGTGGGAAACACTGCTCTATATTGTCTTTAGATGTTGCCCAAGGTTTGTAAAAAAAAAAAAAAAAAAGTTTTTTAAATTTTAAAAAAGAGTGATGAGTAAATTTTACTAGTTTATAGAATTTTCATGGTGTAAATCGTAAAATAGGTGATTAATGGTTTTATAGTTTTATAACAGTTTTATTATACTTGTGCTGTGTACATCAGGGTTTTTTTTCTTTTTACCCTGAGCTTTATTCCTGCTTAAATCAATTTACACATTTAATATTTGTCATTTTTTATGCTTTCTGATGGAATTATCAAGAAAAATAAGTGGTAGACATAGCAAAATATATGTAATTTAAGTCAGTTTAACATCCATATAACATTTTTATTAAACTGAAATAAATCTGTTTTTATTTTTATCCTGAGTCTCATTGCTACTAAATTCCTTGTTATTCAATATTTTTGATTATTATAGGTGTCCTGTTAGAATTACAAGATAAAACTGGTGGTATAATTATCACTCATACAGTATTCTGAAGCCAGCCACGTCTAGCCGCCAAACAATCTGATGTCCCTGAGTATGTCAGAGAATGCTGAAACCATCTCAGAAGGACCCATGAGGTTTGAACAGTCCCTGTTTTATGCCCCCTGCCCAAAGTTTTATTGAGAAGCAGTATGACTGTTTCCCTTTCCAGTTTCATAATATACCTAAAAAATGATGCATATAAAATAAGTATTTTGTACTTTTCAACATTTTCTTAATGTGAAAGGAAAAATATATTTGACTTTATATGTTTATTTTTCCATTGTTAACATTTAATGTGCATACACTTTATGGATTATGGTCTTTTGATGTCTACCAATACAAGGCCTTGATTCTTGAATTTACAAGTAGTTAAAAAATGTGCCCTTTAAAGGGTTGGATATAATTAACCGATGACCAAATGCAGTAAGAAGAGGACAAACTGCAAGGTTTTCTGAAGTTAAGATGAAGAACATCATCACAAAGAAGTCATGGAGAGCGATAGAAGATGTTTTTCTCTTCAAAATATTTTTTTTTCCTCCCACATCAAACTCCAACCTTCCACTACAGCAAAAGCAAATGCATACAAACACAAACACACACTTCGCCCAAGTACAAGGCCCAATCCTCTTGCCTCCCCACGGTGTTCCTCTGGGGGGGTTAATGGACGCACTCACTCACCCTGATACTTTCCTTCTTCCCTTAAGCTCATCTTCCACTGCCCCCTGTCCTCCCACTCCCCTCTTTTTTCCCACTTCACGAGTGTTTTCCACCCCAGTGGAAACAAGGAGGGGTGGGTGGCAGGGCTGCACATCAGCTTCTGCAGTAAATGCAGGGAAAATGGGTCAGATGGAGGAGTGAAGGACGAGAGGAGGGGGCTCTATCTCCATCATGGAGCAGTGTATGTGATGTTAGGGGCAGGTGGTGCATGTGTGTCTGTATGTGCGTGTTTGGAGGTGACAGGGGTGAGCTGGTGGTGAGAGCCCCCAGGCTTGCTTCACCTTCAGGCACATGCTGCTGGTACTTCTCTCTGCAAGATGCACTCTGATGTTTTCAGGACAAACAGTCGATTCCACCTTAAATAAATAAAAGCATACAATCTGATAACAAGTAGGTTTTTTATGTATTATTTTCCAAATGTTTGCATCTCAAAACAGTAAAAAGATGCACATACATTTTTAAAGAAGCAAAAATCATGCGTCTGATGATTTCTGAGAACATGTTGGTTTCCTCCATACATCTGAATCAGGAACCAGCACACTAATTTTATCTCAAAAACAAGTAAGCGTATTTTGACAGTGTTTAAATCTGTCGTATATGTCGTTGTTCCCGTGGGCGCCTTTGTGTGTGTGTGTGTTTGCTTGAGCGCATGTGTGATGTTGATGCGTAGGAGACAGTTACGTGTTTTGGCTTGCAACATGGTTGTCGATGACTTGAGTTGTCATGACGATTTTTAGTAGGACTTCACCATGGTGACCATGACTGGACACACACACGCATGCACACACACTCACACACTTTTAATCCAGTTCAATGGAATATTTTGTTAAATATGTGAATGACACACTTTTGTCTATTTTTTATTCTTTATACATGCAGCTCAGTCTGACCCACTTTTTTAGACAGGAAAACAGGCTCTTAGTCAAAAGACATCAGGATTGGAATTGGATTTATTAACTGGTCTGCTAAGACCATAAAGGAGACCAGAAATACATGATATACTCCCAATATACTTTTAGATCTAATGATGTTGTATCCAGGCTCAGACTTGCCATGAGCTTTTCTCAGGTGAGATGGAGAGTGATGTCAGAGAGCAGCAGAAATATATTTACTGGTGCTTCTTTCAACTACAGCCACTCTGACTCGATCTAATACTCCTCAGATCTGTTGTGACCATGCCTGACTCCCTTTGGTCCGTTTTTGATCTCCTTTCCATTAATAATTCATGCATGTCAAGATGAAGAAGTTAATCAGATTTCTTAGTAGGACAGTCCAAATGAATTTGACCTTGCATAAACTTGAAGGCACTGCAGCATAGTTTAATTCATTTGACCGGTTCATATTTTTTATTTGAATAACCAAAATTTGGAGGTTTTAAACAAACTCCAGAGTAAGCCAGGCTTTCTGAGTAAAAATAGGAAGCTAATAGAAAAATATTTTACAAGACAGTCCCATTTGAACATCCATCAAACTGCCCAAAGAAATTTCTTGGTTAAACTTGGACCTACTCTGCTTGCCATAGTTGGGCACACACAATAATCCAATGTTTCTCAACTGGTAGGTCAGGACCTAAGGAGGGTCAAAGAGCCTTTATCAGTAGGACGCAAACATGTGCCTAGGAAAAGATGGGGTAAAAAGTCTGAGATTAACACAAGCCCTAGATTCTGGTTGTCTTCTCAACATTCTGACTAATATATTCTGCTACCTTGAGAAAACAAAGCTGGGTTGGAAGAGTTGGAAACAGATCTGCATTTTCTAACCACTTGTCCTTCATACAAGAAAAACACTTTTTGTAAACCTTCTCCCTGTACTGATAAACCAATTTCACACTGCAACAAAATGAAGTTTGATTACAGAAGGGGTTTTCAAATTTTTCAGCCCACAACCCCAAAAATTAAAGTGCCAGAGACTGGGGACCCCCAGTGTACCTGAAGGTGGTTTAAGAGGTAGTTGAACACAGCCATGCAAATTCAAGAATAGTGATTTGCAGACTCAAATTCTATGGATTTTTTTTAACATTACTTTGATTACAGCATAAATGTCACCAAATTACCATGATTATATTTAAAATTTAAAATAAGGACACCTCGACATGTGACTGGGGATTGAACACACAGCCTTCCAGTTATGGGATGACCAACTCAACCTGCTGAGCCAAAGTTGAGAACAAAATAGTGCTGAATTTCTCTGTTCCTACGGGATGAAATCGCTGCTATCAATTCCCAGTTGTTTACATTGTTTTACAATTTGCATTTGACCAGATTGCGGGCCAAAAATATAGTAAGAAAGGATATATATTTTTAGAAAAAGTTTAACTGACTCATAATTCTGGTGCAGATGACAGAGGAATATGTTCTGCACAAATAAATTTGACTTTATTTGATTAAATGCAACATTTATAGGGAAATGCTGGCACTTTGCATTGTGGGTTATGAAGGTCCCAGGGTTTATATTTGTTCTGCTGCATAAATTGTATCTTTTTAACTATTCATTTTGGGTCTGATGCTGTTTTATGCCTGGACTGCTAATCTGTTGGCCTAACTGATGGCAACTTAGATACCCTTGTGGCTCCTTTTTTTCACACCTTCAGCTTTAAACACATTCCCATAAACCCCAATCTCATGGATATGATATTATGACAAAATTGAGACACAAGTTATTTTACTTAATAATAACACAAAAGTTCAGCCATTCTTATTTTTACTTTGATACTACATATGCTTACTGGGTGAAATTATAAAGAGTAATGTTTAAGGTTACATTTGCCCACGTGTTCTCGGTCCCTGGTTTCCCAGTAGCAGTGGTACTGGCCTCTGTGACACAAATAAAGCAATTTCACACTGTGGTGACAAGGCAGATGATAGTATTTTACTGCAGTTGGAGGTTCACAGGTCAGTTGAACATTTTGACCACAAGTTGACGTTCCGTGGCACATTGAGCGAAAGTCTCCCACATAGTATCTCCCACACACACAGGTCGCACTCAGACGTCAGCCAATCACACACAACAAAGCTCTGACATCATGGCTGACATGACAGCTAAGCAGTAACAGCTGTGTAGTAGTTACAGGCCACACCACAGCAGAGTGACGCAACAATGTGTGTGAGCGTAGGAGAGTGTGCGTGTTGCCATGTGTGCACTGTGCGTGACAGTAGGTCAGCGCTGCGTCTGAATGGGATATAGGACAGAGCTGGTGTGGTCAGTGTGGGAGAGATGAGTCACAAGGTCAAACTGAAGTTAAATTCCAGTGAGGGGGGGAGAGAGGAAAAGAGAGAAAAAGTTCAAGTGAGATCAGACAAAGTGGAGAAGCAGACATGACAGACAGAAGCAGTGTATGTTTAAGCCATTTGGTCACACATCAACATCATGTTAATCAACTTTTGGCCTCCAAGCAAAGATCTCACGAACTCTGCCATGAGGCTAAGCCCATGTGTTTCCATGCTTTGCAGTGTTACGTGTTCATGTTGCGCACAGATAGCTGTGTTTGAATGGTCGGCTCCACTGGGGAAAAAGAGGGAATCCTGCCCAGACATTCCACGGCACAGATTCCCAAAGAGTTTCCACTACAAGTACGAAACTCACACACATGGATTTCTGTCTGATGGAGGATGGGAGATGAGGAAAAATGCAGGAGACCAGGACTTAGAAGAGGGACAGCACCAGAAAGCTGACAACTAATAATCTATTGGTTTATTAGTGTCATACAGAGATGCATTAAATCAATCAATCAGGCTGGTTGTTAAAGTGAACTCAAATCCCTACAGATACTAATTGAGTTTTCCATAATGCAAAGTAAGGGCAGTCCTTCTAATGTAAAAGAAAGTGTTGCCTCGGCACACTGTTTTGTTCTTTTGGTTTTTATTAATGCTCTCAATTGCAACATAAAACATCAGGGAAAATTGAAATAGTCCAATAAATATTTGATCTATGTGTCAGTCTTAAAACCTATAAATGCCTGTCGATTGGCTCACAGACTTTAGATCATCTAACATCCAAGGCTTACTGAAAAACCAGTGCTACTTTTACTACATGGATACAAGTACACTTCAAAAAGGCAAATCCAGTCTAATGCTGACATAGTCGCTTTTTTATGCAGAATCCACACAAAAATTACATTTTGATCCACGATGTAACATGAATTAAAAAAAGACTTTGAGCAAGTGTTGTACAATAAAGATGACATCGAATGATCTGATTTAGGAACATCAATGCTTTTGGTATGGATGAGGCCTGTGCCATGCGAGGTAAATCTGCATGTCATTTCACTCTCTCATCTAAGTTTCCAACTTTATCCACTGTCCTATCCCTCAAATAAAAGCATAAAAAGCCCTAAAACCAAACTTGAAAAAAAAAACATCAATGTCAATCTCAATGTGACATAAGAAAGTAGTAAGGGGGGATAATCAGTCATTCTGAGACTTTTAGCTGGTAAATGCAAACATCTAAACCAGTGTTTTGCAACCATTTTTCCTTGGAGCCCCCCCTACACGCTCCTCAGAAAAGCGGAGCCCCCCTAGGACCCAAGAGAGAAGAAAAAGTGACACGTTGCTGCTAAAAATCAACATAGATTTTAATTGTTCCACTGATAAAACCCTAAAAAAGGTCCATGCATACTTTTCTTAACAAAAGACCTCTGTATGAACTACTTTATAACTGCTTTATCATGGTGTTGGTCAATATTTGCAAACCTATTTTTGGCAGCCTCAGAGCAGACAAAGCCTCGCACCCCCCCTAAGATCTCTGGCGCCCCCCCTGGGGGGTCCCAGACCCCAGGTTGGGAACCAAGGATCTAAACCAACTTTGAGCCATTTTTAAAAATTTTGATATAAAGTGCCTATAAAAAGTACTTACCCCTTGGATGTCCGCCATTTTATTTATTAATATATAAATCATAATAGAGATATACTGGCTTTTTTTATGTTAAAGTGAAAACAGATTTCTACCACGTAATGTCAATTCAATAAAATTATGTAATTTGAGATAGTGACAGCATAAGTATTCACCCCCTTCAAGTCAGTATTTTGCAGATGCACATTATGTGGAACCCTGACTGAGTCTGTGTTGATAGGTCTCAGTAAGGCTTGCACATCTGGACACTGCAATTTTACTCCATTCTTCTTTGCAAAACTGTTCAAGCTCTGTCAGGTTACACGAGGGTCGGGTGTGAACAGCCCTTCTCAAGTCAAGCCAAAAAATTCTCCATTGGACTGAGGTCTGGGCTTTGACTCAGCCACTCCAGAACACCTTGTTTTCTTTAAACCATTTCTGTGTAGCTTTCTCTGTGTGCTTTGGATCACTGTCTTGCTGGAAAATAAATCTGCTTCCAAGCTGCTGTTCTCTTGCAGATTGAATAAGATTGTCCTCCCGGATTTTACTACATGTTGACCCATTCATTCTACCCTCTACTTTTACAAGCACTCCAGGGCCAGGTGCTGAGAAGCATCCCCACAGCATGATACTGCCACCACTGTGCCTCACAATGGGGATGGTGTGTTTGTAATGATGTCCACTTGACCATGGAGTCTCCCACATGCCTTTGGGTGAACTCTAGTCCAGATTTAATCTGAGTTTTCTTCAACGGTGGCTTTCTCTTTGCCACTCTCCCATAAAGCTTTGACTGGTGAAGAACCTGGGCAACAGTTGTTGTATGCAGAGTCCCTCCCATTTCAGCTGCTGAAGCTTGAAACTCCTTCAGAGTAGTCAGAGGTGTCTTGGTGGCCTCTCTCACTAGTCTCCCTCCTGCATGCTCACTTAGTTTGTGCAGACAGCCTGATCTATCAATCACTAGAGACATATTCACTGCACTCAGGTAATCCCTGTTTCACTAATTGTGAGACTACCAGCACCAGTTGGCTTGATCTCTGTTGAATTAGTTCAGTCACTTTAAAGAGGGGGGGGGTAAATTTACGCAATCACTTATTTTACTATTAATATTTTACTATTATTGCAAAATTTCAGTGCAGCCAATTCAACAGATGTGTAGATTTTTCAGTGTGACTAAAGTAGCTCACAATAATTGGAAATGATGATGGAAAACCACTAAAAAGGAATATCGGAAGCTCCATCTGCTTGTTTTGGTGGTGAGAAAGCCATCAGTTACTCTGCTCAAATACAACAAAGATAAAGAAACATAATTAACTGTGGCTATTTGACATAAGCCCATCACATCAACTCTGCAGCCATGCAAAAAAAACAGAGGGTCTGGTTTATGTAAGACTGAAGTAGGCACAACTTTTCCCCTCCTCTTCTGCTCTCTCTGTCAGTACTATTTAACAGCTCCTCTTCTTCTTCTTCCAACCATCAGAGCTCCCACTCCCCATTCATCCATGTGTCCGTCTCTCCACCGCTGTCCCCACTGAGAAGAGTGGGGCAGTGGAGCATTTCCACAGCTGCATCCAGGAGAGCTTCCAAGGCGTCACAGACACAAGTACAATCACACAATTGTAGCTCCGCTAGCTTTCCAAATACACACACAGAAACTTAAAGCGCCAGGAATTATGTAAGTCCCAGGCATACCTTATGTAAAGACCAGATATGTTCATGGAGAAAGGGAACATCGTGAATATGGAAAAGGCTTCTTTGACAGCCACACACATGCACACACACAAACAAAGGCTACTGGTCGTGGTCATTGTTGAGGTAATGGCTACTGCTTACGCCACTGTGGTTACTTCATGTATTCTGTTTCTATTCCTGTCTGCTTTGAATATGATAACTCCCCCAGTGTTTCCTCTGAGTGTGAGCACCAAAAAACCTCCAACGTACGTATCTCATCTGTCCATTTATGCTGATAAGAAGTCAATTATAGCAGCTGTCTTTCAGAGGATAATCAGCAACAACACGCACATGGTGACAGATATAGAGCTGTGCTTTGCATGTGGCTCTCCTTTCAAATGTCTGCAGGATGTTGAGCTGCAATTTGAATAGGACTGCCGCTAATGATTGATGGAGGGTTATAAAGGATATTTCTCTCATGCATGTGCTGTCAGGCAATCATTTGTACGGTATTTGTATGGAAGCAGGTAAAAGAATTAAGGTCATTCCTGCATGTTGTGAGAGAGCAGAGTGGAAACCGGCGTGCGTGGATGGTGTGGAAAGTGAGCCGGAGTGGTGTTTCCACAGTGGAAGTCTGTTCCTGGATAGAGGCTGCAGTGGAAGTTCCCCCTCATGGAGCGAGGGAACACAAGAAGGGAAAGACAAGAGGGGAGAAGAGGAAAGATGGAGCAGAGGAAGGACTGAGTGTTGAGTTTAAGGAGAGGGCAAATGGGAGAGAGAACATAGAGAGACAGCAGGAGAGGAACAAAGAGTCTGATGCAGACAATGAAAGTGGGGGTGGAGGAGGGGGTACACAAGCTAAGGTTAAGTGAGTCAGTCTGAGGTCCTGACCTGCCATTGACCTGAGTCTGGTGTGTCGACTGTCTGTGAACTTCAAGTATGACCTTTGTGCCTTTTTGAGACAAAATGCTCAGGTAAAAAAGCTCCTTAAAGGCCTCCTATTTAGGTTGTGGCTTGTTTCGATTAGCATTTTGTTAAAAACCACACACATAAGGATTTGGTGGGTTTAATCTCTACATATTTACAGATTCTATATGAATTCAAACTTAGGCATGTCAAAAGTTTAGGGTACCATTTACAGTACATCTGTGCTTCCAGTCATATTGACTAATCATTTATCAGCAGGCTTTGACAGCAAAAGCAGGCAGAGTACAAAATGTGCTAAAGACATAGCAGCTCCTAATGGCAGTGGTCTGACAATTCATTCAACTCTATAAAACATCAGAGATGTGAATCTTTAAGTATTTCATGATTTGATCTGATTCCAATTCTGAGGTTCACAATTCAATTCAGAATCCATTTCCGATTCAGACTGACTCCTGATACAAAACACATTCCCTATTTCTTATGAAGAGGCAATTATTTCAGCATCTAATCCAGTGTGCATTAAGAAGCAGTAAATAATTACTTTACATTAAAAAGCTTAATAAAATGTGCTCATATTTGTAGCATGTATCAGCTGATTACAGTAACAAAAAAACTGTAATTTGTGCTGAAAGGTCACATATGTAAAATCAGGCTTTTCTAGCAAAAATATATGCCCCTGACCTGTCCACAATCCCCCCCAAGAATCTGAAAAATTCATTTCCTCCCTCCCTCTCTTTCTCCACCTTTCAGAAAATGTGTGCTGGAACAAGCCGTTCTCAGATTTTCCCCTCATGATGTCATATGGGGAGTTAGCACTGCCCTCAGGTTCAGTTGGCCTTCCTCGCTTGGAAGAAAGTTCCCCCCACTTCTCCTGATCACTGAGAGGAGCATCAGGACAGCCACGTCCACTACGCCACATCCATTTCTTGCGAGAGGTGGAGTCAGACAGCTCATTTAGACACAGAAACAGCTCGTTCTAGGGCTAGAACAGAGGGTTTTTAGACATGCAAAAATCCAATACTGGAGTGTTTTTTCAGCAACAAACTTCAAAGGCATGTTTTGGGGACCTCTGAGAACAATATAAACTTGTCTTAAAAGGGTAAAATATGTGACCTTTAAATTGTGAAACATCTTCAAAGGAACCTTGCATGATCAGACAAGTTCATCTTGTTGGGCAGATATTTGTATCTCTCCAATGTGTATTGAACTAAAAAATACTAGATATCTGCATTTTGAGTAAATTTGAGCTTATAAACTCACCAGGAGGTCACCATGTTTTGGTCCGTGCTGATAGTGTGACGTCACCGTTCCCCAACACTCCCTGTGAGTGTCCCTCGCTGTTCCAATGCAGTAACCATTTCTCAGATGGTTTTTCTGCTTGCAGCTGTTGCTGACATAACAGCTTTCATGCCAGACACAAGTTTGCTGCGTGTTGGTTTTGCCTCCCTGCTGTCAAAGCTCTGTCATTCCTCCTAAGTTTTACCTCAGTAAAACTCCCTACAAGTGACTGGATTCAGTATATAGTTGAAGCGTGACGGAAGCTTTTCAAAATAAAAGAATTATGTACATACAAAGGGAGTTTCTCCAAAGAACTGCTAAAGGGAACTTTTACTTTGAAAAGCACAAAACGGAAGTGCTTTAGTACTGTGTTTACCTTTACCTGAACCATGTGGAAATGGAAAGCTTAATAAAGAGTCAAAGTTTGGGGAATAACTTTATTAAACATATGTATTTTAGCTCGTGGCCTTCATCTGGTTCATCAAGAAACTGATTTCAAACATATTCTGCAGATGTGGATGTAAATATTTGCTACAAGAAGGTAAATATGTAAATATGGCTCTGTATTTATTATTTTCCTGTCTCGATGGACAGACAACTGCTCATGGTGCAAAAAATAAATAGAAAAGACCTCAAATTTTATAATTCTCCATGCATAAGACGTGCTGCGTTTCTGAGATGCAGCCCTCATGGGCTGCGTGTCTAAAACAGCATTGCATAAAAATGGCAAGGAGCGCTGTGGAACTGTGACGTCACAGCGTCAGCGCACATCAAAACATGGTGGCATCCTGGTGAGTTTATGAACTCAAATGTCTCAAAATGCAGATATCTAGTGAGTTTTTCAGTTCAATATATATACAAGAGATACCAAAATCTATCCAACAAGATGAACTTGTCTGATCATGCAGGGTTCCTTTCAATATGAATAATATATGTGGGCTTATGCAGGGAAACGTATTAATCAGAAACTCGGCAGTGGAAAACAACAAAAAAGAAAGATCATAAATCCAAAGCCTTCACAGCAAACAGTGCTGTAGGAGAGCAGGTGTTATGTTTTAACAAGTTACTGTGTTATCTGGTGACTTTTCTGCTGAAAATGTCAATGGTTGTAGTAGTTTCAACATCGTTAAAACAATGAACCCTTCTGTTATGTCTTATATATGCTTAGATGATATGAATTTAATAAAAAACTAAAGAAAGGGGACTTCTTAAGTCTGACGTATAGTCACCAGTTTACATGGTCACCTGTTAAACCATGACACCAGTTTTTGACGTTAAACAGGCAGTAGATCCTGTTATTTTTATCAACTGTGTCGGTCAGCAGCTGTTGGCTGATAACCTACTTATTTTCTTCCCGGATGAATGTGTCTGTATGATTTGATCTCAGGCATAACAACTGTTACTAAAGTAGTTCAGTAGTTCAGCACACGCTGATACAGTGAGTGTTAAAACTCTTCAAGACAGGGTGAGTAACTCAGGGCTCCATAAACAGTGTAGGCAGAACTTGAAGTGGGGGTATTATGCCTTTTTTCAAAACTTTACACCATCTCTCTGATACCCACGTAGTAGCTTCACATGCTTTACAGCTCAAAAAACTCCTCATGTTTCACTGCTGTCTCTTTAACACCGGATTTCCAGCTTTAGCAGAAGTTTCAGTTGTCATCATGAGGACTGATATTAGACAACTGATGGTAAGACTCATTTTTCATTTGAACTGTAGAGTTCTGAGTGTCCAGTTAAGAGAGCACTTTTGTTATGTGTTTGGATAAGTCGTTGTCAGTGGAGGATGGTTTTTGGCTGTTGTAAGCTGCTAAGATATAGTAGCGGCCAATGTGCTAACCGGCTAACGGTGCTAATATGAAGCTAACTGTTGTTGTTTCTGACTGCGTGTGTAAGGAAGCACGCAGCTTTCATTTTTAAACTTTAAACCACTTACACAAAAAAATAAGAGAGATTTATACATTTTGCTGCTGTTAATGCAGCAAAATAATGTTGAAGCAAATGTCAGGTAGTTGTTCTAAATGGCTGGAATTCTTGAGGACTGCTGGTCTGGGAACAAAAAACGTCTAGCGGAAACGCTGTTCGACTATTAGTCGACTTCTGTCCTGTGTCTGTGTTTTATTGTTTGTTTTATTGTTTTTAATTTTTACTGTACAGCACTTTGGTCAGCATTTTGTTGTTTTAAAATGTGCTTTATAAATAAATTTGGATTTGATTTGGATTTTGGACTAAAGGCAAAAACTGACAAATAGGATTCGACTATGAAAAACCTTAGTTGTTGACACCTCTAGACTTTATATTTATGTTTTAAAAAATCGGAAAAGTATAATACCCCCTTTAGGTATGTCAGATGCAGCAAAATAAACATTACCAACACAAAGAGCCAGCACTGCTAGTGCTAACAGCTAATGGGCCACACATTCTACTGCTCTATCAGTGATGGAAATGGCACATGTACGAAAAACTTGGAGCAAGTCAATAACATACATTTAAAAGTACTGATTCTTGGAAATTTTGAATCTTAGTAATGAATATATGTGATTCTGACATGAATCGATTTTTGCTCCAGGACCTTTAATATACAGATATCTACAAGAAAGTGCAGCAAGAACTCAGTACAGATTAAACATTCCAAATTGTGCAATTACCTGCCTGACACTACTGTCAAAGACAAAAATTATTTTGATTACACAACTACTTGAAAAGCACCAGAATGATTTATTCAACCTCACTTTAAATAGGGATGCACGATTATGGATTTTTGCCAACATCTGATTTGCAGATCTTTCCAAACCTTTTCTAGCCGATAGCAATACCAATATATACACAACTTTTCTATTGTAAGAAAACACCAAGTATCTCCTGTGCAATGAATCTGAGTCAAGCAGAGCTGAGAGAGGAGCAGGGGAGTAGACAGCCTGACAGATGTTTTATGATGGAGCCAATATCTTGGCTGTAAATATCACCAGAACTTTTGCACCGGCCTCTTGTTGCTGCTTGCTTACATCACGACTCTGCCGCACCCGAAAGTACTGCCCCTCGTCTCTGATTGGTCCTGTCACTTTCTAACGGGCCCCAACAGTTCAGACGGGAGCTTTTCAAGATGGATTTGCCAGTAAGACACACAGAAACAGGCGACTCCATCTGCTTTGCAAGGTTAATGAACGCTGCTCCTGTAAACTGAATTGTACTGTTGGTTTATTCTTGCCTTATTTGTATTTTGATTTTTGCACTTTGTATGTTTATTACTCACGCCACAGTGATTGTATGCACCAATGTCCTGCTGAGCTGTTTTGTTTTAGTTCTTTCTGTTATTTGTAAAAGGAAAACAACAAAACTCAATAAACATACTTGAGAAAAAATTAAATCTCACTTGGTGACTATTAACTTACCTCTTTTCATGTGGATTTTTTATATATATAATGGGTAAAATACACCCTTTGAAATCTTTTAGAAAATGTTCAAGGTAGCTCTTGACCCCCACATTGGGAACCACCAGTTTATCAGACAATGACAGGTGTTCATTTCCACAGGGTAAGAAAAAAGAGTAGAGGAGGCACACTGAGGAGGATTCTTTGAACAGCAAACTGTAAATCTCCAAAGCAAAGAAACCAAGGCAGATATATATGAAAACAGAAGTCATGAAGTGTGTATAGCAGTGTCAAACAGTCATGTTGAACTTGCAATGGAAGATCATCTGTGTGATAATCCTTACAACTGGGCACACCTTCAGACATTCTCTACTCACAGGGATCTGTGGTTAGGCACTAGACACAAAAATGCTCAAAATTTTGTTTCCATCTTTTATGCAGCTGCAAGAAGGATGGAAAAAATAGGGATTTAGTGAGAGGATGAAATCCTGGAGAACTTTCTTGCCTACAAACATCCTGTCGATCACTGGCTGACACAGTTGAACAACTGCCAAAATTGTTAAGTTAATAAAAAGTTTCTAAAAGTATCCAGATCCTCCAATGGCAGCACCAAACCTGGAAATATAGAAATGTGCTAGTGAAAAGAAAAAGGCAGGATATTTCAAAGAGGGATGAAGGCTTAGAGTTCAAAAAGTGGCTTTTCCATTTTTGTTCAAAGCAGCAAATTGTTTTTAGTTCAATTACACTTGAGCATACACTCAAAATAAAACAGTCCTTTCAGGGTAAAAAAGGATTTAGGACCATGAATGATTATTCATAAAGCATTATCATACAGCACTTAATTCTAATTATTGCATTTGTCAAATTAGGACTAGGGTATACAGATACATCTCAAAAAAACAGAATATCATGAAAAGTTCAATATTTTTTGTCACTCATTTCAGAAAGTGAAACCCATATATTATATAGACTCATTACACACAGAGCAAAATATTTCAAGCCTTTATTTCTTGAAACTTTGATGATTATGGCTTACAGATAATGAAAACACAAAATTCAGTGTCTCAGAAAATTAGAATATTGTGAAAAAGTTCAATATTGGAAAGTCATGGTGTCACACCCTAAACAGCTAATGAACTCCAAACACCTGCAAAGGTTTCCTGAGCTTTTCAATGGTCTCTCAGTCTGGGTCAGTAGGCTACACAATCATGGGGAAGACTGCAGAATTGACAGATGTCCAGAAGACAGTCATTGACACCCTCCACAAGGAGGGTAAGCCACAAAAGGTCATTGCTAAAGAAGCTGGCTGTTCACAGAGTGCTGTATCCAAGCATATTCATAGAAAGTTGAGTGGAAGGAAAAAGTATGGTAGGAAAAGGTGCGCCAACATAAGGGATAACCGTAGCCTTGAGAGGACTGTCAAGCAAAATCCATTTAAGAATTTGGGGGAGCTTCACAAGGAGTGGACTGAGGCTGGAGTCAGCGCATCAAGAGCCACTACGCACAGACGAATCCTAGATATGGGCTACAAATGTGGCATTCCTGGTGTCAAGTCACTCCTGAACCAGAGACAACGTCAGAAGCGTCTTACCTGGGCTGTGGAGATCATTTTTGACATTAACTGTATTTATAAAAGCAATATTGTCATCTCCTTTGACGATATATATCTTTAAAACTCAACATGTTGCCCAGCCCTAGCCTGAATCAAATATTCCAGCCTAAACCACAGCCTGTTCTAAAGCAATACAAAAACAGTCCAAGCGCTTTTCAACATATTCAAATTCAAAAACTACACTTACAAAAACAGGCATTTTGTCACTTTGAAGGATTAGATGATTAAGAAACTTTATCCTTGAACCAACTGTAGATCTCATAGTCTTAAAATTTCAAAAGATACAACTGTAGAGTCAAACATACTCTGACTAGTCAGAATGAAGTATTCTCGGCTGTCACAGTGAATCCCAAACAATAACGTCACTGTGTGTGTGCAAAAATATCCCTCACCTCTTAATGACCCCCTCAGCCACTTAATGGATGAAGATTTCAAAGCATGCACAGCAGCCAGCCAGACCTGGGCTCAAACCAAGTTATTTATCTAACAGGCTGAAACTTTCAAAACATTACACAACATTACGGACCAAACATTTAGACAACACAACCCTCTCTGGAGATGAGATAGTTAGGTGAATCACATCCGGTGAGTCAGCAGATTATTCAACAGAGAGAGGAGAGGAGAGCTGTCTCCTTCGTCCCAGTGACAGAGCTGATGGTCACTCCCACTATCACCACAGGATCAATGGTGCACAATCACACATAGAGACATCAACGCACTGGTGACTTATAAGGCACCGCTTACTGTAACGACACTTTTTTAATAATAGCCCTCAAAAGGGCAGCTTGTTTTTAAGGTACCTTGGGTAAATAGGACATCATTTCTACATAAAAAGTTAAGGAAATATATCCTTTTTTGTTTCAGAGGATGGGCTCCTGTTCAATCTACACTTCAAGTTGCAATTTTCATTTTTTCAAACAGGGGTACAGATTCTTAAATTAAAGGGACCTTTTACTATTCAGTGTATTTATGGTAAAGGGCCTCTCAAAAGCTGTGAGAACAGCATTTTTATTTACTATGATTGCAAAAAGACATACTCTGACTTTTTCATGTCATCATATTATTATCATAGACTGTACAAAATACTAGGTTGAGTTTGAGTGACATTAGCAAATTGGTTAACAAAGGAGGCCTTTGACGCCAATCTTGGGAGGCCGCCATATTTCAAACTGCAGCTGAAATTGACTTTTACGCATAACTACGTTCACCAAAACTGTTCTTTGAACCAGGGAAAAATTCAGTGCCTATAAAAAGCATTCCTTGGATGTTTTACCCCTTTTTTGATATAACAAATCAATCATGGTCAATATAATTTGAATTTTTGACTTTAAAAAACTCTTAATTTTAAAGTGAAAACAGATTTCTACAAAGTAAATTCAAATTAAATTAAAATATGTAATATAAAATAAGTGATTGCAAAAATATTCACCCCCTCTAAGTCAGTTTTAGTAGATTCACCATTGGCTGCAATCGCAACACTGAGTCTGTGTGGATAGGCCTCAATCAGGCTTGCACATCTGGACACTGCAATTTTCTTCCATTCCTCTTTGAAAAACTGCTCAAGCTCTGACAGGATGCAAAGGGATCGGATGAGAACAGCCCTGTTTAAGTCCAGTCACAAATTCTCTGTTGGACTGAGGTCTGGGCTTTGACTCAGCCACTCCAGAACACCTTGTTTTCTTTAAACCATTTCTGTGTAGCTTTCTTTGTGTGCTTCTGGTCATTGTCTCACTGGTAAACAAATCTTTTCCCAAGCTGTAGTTCTCCTGCAGACTGAACAGAATTGCCCTCCTGGAGTTTCTTAAGTTTTGACCCATTCATTCTACCCTCTACCTTTCCGACCCTTCCAGGGCTGGCTGCTGAGAAGCATCCCCACAGCATGATGATAGCACCTCTGTGCTTCACAGTAAGGGATTTTGTTCTTGTGGTGCTGTGCAGTGCTTGGTGCCTGCCAAACATAGTGTCTTGTCTGATGGCCAAAAAGCACAATTTTTGACTCATCAGACCAAAGGACTTTCTCCCACTTGACTATGTAGTCTCCCACAATACTTTTGGCAGACTCAAGTGGAGATTTAATATAAATTTTCTTCAACAGTCGCTTTCTCTTCGCCACTCTCTCAGAAAGCTTTGGCAGATGATGAACCTGGGCAACAGTTGTTGCATGCAGAGTCTCTCCCATTTCAGCCGTTGAAGCTTGTAACTCCTTTAGAGTAGTCGCAGGTGTCTTGGTGGCCTCTCTCATTAGTCTCCGTCTTGCACGCTGACTCAGTTTGTGAGGACGGTCTGATCTAAGCAGATTTACACATGTGCCATTTTCTTTCCATTTCTTGATAATGGATTTAACAAATCTCCAGGGGATGTTCAGTGCCTGAAATACTTTGGTATCCATCCCCTGACTTATACTTTCAACAACCTTTTCTCTGAGTTGCTTGGAGTGCCTTTTTGACTTTAAGGTGTAATGGTAGCCAGGAATACTGATTAACCAGTGACTGGACCTTCCAGACACAGGTGTCTTTATACTACAATCACTTGAGACACATTCACTGCACTCAGAAGATCCCCATTTCACTAACTGAGAGACTTCTAGCACCATTTGGCTGGACCTCTGTTGAAGTAGGTCAGTCACTTTTAAAGGGGTAAAAATTGATGCAAATGCAAAGCTTGACTAGAGAGTGTGCGATTTTCACCAGAGTGTGACTTCTTGTGTAGTTGCTGTGGAGGCAAGATATGTGGAATTTGAGGGTAAACATTGCTACAGGGAAGGTGTCAGAATCAGACAGTTAAAACATGCTGCAGTAAACTTTATTTTTTATTTTATTTTTTTTACATTTTCTAAAGCAGATATTCATGGCTAAAAATAAGCATTTGACTGCTGAAAGAAAGCTAGATTGTTTTTTTTTTCTTTTGGTAAAAACACAACTTAAGCAAATGGATGACAAAATCTGCCAAAAGGTAAAATGCTACTTTGACCACAGGGGGCTCCAAAATCAACACACAAACCAAATGTTCCTCACAGCAGCTTTAAGTAGAATGAGAGGATGTACATTATGCAACAGACTGGCTTCAGGCTGCCCTAAGCAATTCACAGATCTCTCACAGATCTATTTATCAGGCAGTTAAAGTCATTAATAAGACTTCTTGAATTTCAAGGTTTTACATTATAGATTGTGAAAAGTCTGAGAATGCAGTACCATAGAAATCCCTGCATCAGCTTCATTACTCTCCACCTGTTTAACATTTTCTAATGTATTAAAACTATTACAGAAAGGTTATCTAACAAAGGCTTTTGGGCAGGGTACATTTTTGTATCCTGCTTACTTGATATTCCGATATTTCACAATTCCAGGAACTTTAAGCTGCAGATCTCAGGAATACAATCAAGGCCTTTTGCAGCAGATCATTATGTAGGCCATGCACCACAGCTCTGAGCACTGAAAAGTAGGACCTTTGTGATCTCGGCCTTGGCAGAACCCTGAGCCTCAAAAACCTCCACTCTGTAATGTGGGCATCTTAGTGTGTGTGTGGGAGGACATGAGGAGCGTAAGTGTTCTTCAAATGATGCAAGAAAAGGTTTCTTTTTTAATATAATTGCACTTTTTGTAATTACACAAGCATGTGGACGTCTGGGTGCTGGCATCCTTACAAACAGATTTTTTCATTTCCAATATTCCTGAAAATTATACATGACGCTGGAACTCCCTGCGAACAGCTTGCATCAGCAGCAGATTATGTCAGCATTTTTGGGCGCTACACTCCCACTCAACAAGTCAGCACTTCCAGTCATGGGGAGCGGCACGCGTAAATACTCGCTCTTCAGGTATGCAGCAGGCCGAGCCATCAGGAGAGAAATCCTGATGCTCCACTTTCACCAGACCAAATGTGTCTTGTGGAAATATCTGGGAGTGTCTCCGTCTCTCTCTGCGCACAGAAGGCTTCTGGGAAGATCACAATGATACATGTGGGTGGTTTGTGATTATTGCCAGTAGCTGCCCACACAGTATGTGCCATGTCACATAGGTTTGATTCCCGTACACAGGTAATTGCTGTGCCTAAAGTTTCAATCATGAGAAGCCAATGAAATTTAAATGTCAGAGTTGAGATTCTGTGAATCATCGGAAGTGAACTTTTTAAAAGGAAAGGTCAAGGATGAGCGGGTGCCATCTAAAAAAAAAGGAATCCTCTTGTGAAACTGACAGTGAATTGTTATACAACCATGTTACCATGTCGGAGCACAGTGATTTATAGTTTCTGCAAAACAACTGGTAAGTTTAAAAGACAAGGGCTGACATGAAACTATGACAATATGAAGAAGAAAAACTTTGTTAGAATTTTAAGAAGATTCTTGTTGCTGTTGATGTGGCAGGAAGGAATGAGGTTACTCAAGGTCAATCCAACAGGAACTGAAAGGTGCTTCTGATCTGCTGTAGAGTACAATGTGCATAAATATACATTTTTTGTAGGGACACATAACAAATTTAGAACTTAGAATAGTAAAGGAGGGCCCAAGATTAGCTCAGCTGTGAGAGCAGGAACCCTTATAATGAGGCTATAGTCCATAACACACTAGTTCCTGGTCTTGGCACATGTTAGGTGCATGTTTTCCCCAGCTCTCTCTCCCCATGTTTCCTGTCTCTTTTCAGCTGTCCAATCCAAGAAAGTGCCCCCCAAAAAAAAAAAAACTTTTAAAAAATAAAAAAAGAGGAGTAAAAGAAACACTGCTTACACCATTTATTGTATCTCATACTGTTATTTTTAACCATCACACCAGCTCGTGTTTTTGCTAGCTTCAGCACTTCTGTTGAGAAGTTGCTATGGAAAATACTGATTCATGCTTCATTAAATGCTTTGTAGGTATCTGATATGGACATGTAAAGCTTTCAGCACTTTCGCTGGACAAAATGTACTCCACAAAGATTAGCATGTGTATGGACAAGACCTTATTCCACCTTATTCCTTGGTGCTCTTCAGTAGATATGATAAGGGGTGAAACTTCCAGTGTTATAGAGCAGTGGTTCTTAACTGGTTGGGCATCAGGACCAACCACCGGCTCCTTAAAAAAAACTCAGTACCCAATTTTTTTTTAATTATTAAATAAAAAAAAAATCAGTTTGGACCCCAAATGAAACAAACACAATTGAACAGAGACACGACAAAACAAACATGTTTAAGAAGCACATCATTACAGATGCATGCATGCATTCATTTTATTGTCCTTCACTTTCCAGAGACAGCATCAAAATTTGGTGGTTGCCTCCGCCAAGGAGGTTATGTGATCTGCAGGGTTTGTTAGTTAGTTTGTTTGTTAGCAACATAACTCATTAAGTTGTGGACGGATTTTGATGAAATTTTCAGGAAATGTCAGAAATGGCATAAGGAAGAACTGATTAGATTTTGGGAGTGATCCGGATCACCGTCTGGATCCAGGAATTTTTTGAAGGATTCTGTACTATGGGGAGATAGGGCTAATGGCGGAGGTCTGCGCTCTCCGAGTGCTTTTCTAGTTTCTTAAGGAATTTCCTTCTTATCTTGAGGAAACCAGCTTTGTTATACAAAGAAAAGGAGATCAATAATTAAAAATCTTGATAAAAATATTGAAATTTGTTCTTCATCATAGGATAACTTAAAAAAACACATGTATGAATTCAGTGTATGTCAACCTAGGGCTTCTGTACAAACATTTGACTTCTGCCAATTTTTTTTTTCCTGGCACACATTTGTGACGCACTGGAGGGAGCTTCGCCGCTCACTTTTGGGTCCTGATCCACCGATTGAGAACTACTGGAAATATGTTTCTATCAGGGACTAACTGTAGTAGCTAACCACCAGTGGTGGTTGTATCAGGAAGAACTCACCCCCAAATTTTGCAAAAACTACTTCATTTTTAAAATTGAACTTTCAACTGAACTATTGTTTGGTTACAGTACCAATACAAAGTATTCACCCAGTTATAGTTTATAAATCAATCATGATCAATATAATTTGGCTTTTTTTAAGTGAAAACAGGTTTCTACAAAGTAATGTATAAACAAAAAAATGTAAGGTAAAATAGGTGACTGCATATTCACCCCCTTTAAAGTGACTGACCTACTTCAACAAAGGTCTAGCCAATTGGTGCAATGAGTCTCACAATTTATGAAATGGGGATCTTCTAAGCGCGGTGAACGTGTCTCAAGTGGCTTTAGTATAAAGACAGTTAATCAGTATTCCCGGCTACCATTACACCATGAAGTCAAAAGAACACTCCAAGATACTCAGAGAAAAAGTTATTGAAAAGTATAAGTCAGTGGAAGGATATAAAAAAAACCTTACACTGAACTGAACATCCACCAGAGTTGCACTGAATACGTCATCGAGAAATGGAAGGAATATGGCACAAGTGTAAATCTGCCTAGACCAGGCCGTCTTTACAAACTGAGTGAGCATGCAAGAAGGAGACTAGTGAAAGAGGCCACCAAGACACCTATGACTTTTCTAAAGGAGTTTCAAGCTCCCAAATGTGGGAGACTCCATGGTCAAGTGGGAGAATCTGAAGAGGCCAAAATGGTGCTTTGTGGCCATCAGAGTAGACACCATGATTAGCGGACACCAAGCTCTGCACATTGCCACAAACACTGACTGTGAAGGACAGTGGTGGCATCATCATGCTGTGGGGATGCTTCTCAGCAGCTGGCCCTGGAAGGCTAACATTCCTTTAACTAAAAGCCAGGTGTGGTGATGAATGATGTTAGGCTCTGAATGGACTCTAAGACTGTTTTAAAGGGCAGATGTCTCAAAGGTACAGAAGTACAAAACATAACCCACCTCATTTAACAAAACACTCCTGAACATATTACTATGTAAATACTGATACTGGGTTTAGAAACTTAGCCTTATTCTTTGAAGACTTTATCAATGAAAACATTTAAGATTTACAAAATTTTTCCTGGTGGAAGCTCAGCTTTTCTTACATACAAAAAGGGTAAAAGGGTTAGAGCTGCTGGCCTAAAGTGTTTTATGTTTTACTGCTGACTGCAAAACAAATAATCTGTGTACATGTTAATAAAGACAGCCTTTAACTTTACTCTGGTGAACTGACAGCAAAATTAAGACGAAATAAGAAGTGAAACTGTTTTGTTTCTGTTTTTAAGTGACTAAAGCATCATGACAGGAGCATGGAGATGGTCAAATACTCATATTCAGATAGAACTTACAATTTTTGAAGCAGTAGTTGTAAATTTGTCTCTGTTATCATTTCAGTGGACTTATGAAAGATGATCACCTGTAGATAAATCAGTAGCCATTATGGGGGAACTATCAGCAAACGTCATTTCCATGTTAATATGCTGATTTTCTGTCTTATTTCTTCTTTAACGCCCACTCAAGTCTCGTTCAGTCAAAGTGAGGTTTCACTGAAACTTCATGTCATGAGGAGCTCTCTACGAACAGGAACAATCAGGTGAGAAAACTCCATGAAGATCAAAATTCAGCTTTAAATCTGACAAGGATGCTCTTGTAAGAGTTCCTTTGATGATCATTTTTTTTTCTGTATATGTAATCAATTGTGAAAGTGACTGTGTGCATTCCCAAAGGCCAATTATGTAAGTTGCCTTTAACTTTTAGAGATCATAGATGCTAAAAGGTTAAACTATACAACTTAATTTAAACATATTAACCACATCCACCCACTTCATATTAAATGCCAAAAGGTTCAGGGGATTTCAACAAATGTGAGTCAACTTCTTTAAAGAAAAGATAAACTTTTAAACTGCATGTACAAGCAAGCTCTGATGTTCTAACACACGCACACAGCCACAGGCAAAGGCGTGAGGAGACAAGTTCCCCCTAAAAGCTGAAATTTGCTGTTCACTCTCCAAGCTTAGCTGCACATACCTGAAGTTTATAAAGCATAAAGACATTATGTCTCATTAACAATAGTCTCTGCAAAGCTTTCCAAGCACTTCATTCATGCACAGAGAAAGACCGCGTCACACTGTGTCAGTGTTTGTTTAGCCTAGGATATTTAATCGAAAATAAATTCACAAAGGTCTTAGTCTGAGTCTTTCTAATCCTACAGAGGATATACAAATATTTAAGTCAGTGACAGATTTAGATAACTGCAACACAAAGACTAACAGATATTTTGTAAATCAACAATCAAATATCAGCATTTACCATAATAATTAAGGAATACCATTATGACTACTTTGTTTCTTTTAAAGTAAATAAATTCACAAATGCATTTATTTTTTATTTAATTTGCTATAGCCGGGGAGTTTTGACTGAAAATGACTTCCCCTTTCATAAAGAACACATTCACTTCACCCGGTTAGATGCATGCACACCTGGAGGCAGCAGCTACAACCACGGCCTGATCAAGATCTCCTGCTTTAGGACACCACAGTGGAAAAAAAGGGTAGGGAAAGACAAGTTTATCTCTTTCTCTTACTCCATGAGATCTGTCCAAATCTAATTTTATCCTGCATTAAAACAAAGGCGATAGCTAACTAGGTTTCAATTATCTTTTGACCAGCCAATTATTAATCATCTTCACAACATTCACACATCAAAAGTAGCTAAAACAACTATCCCAAAAGTCTTAAGCCCAAAAAAATAATTTATCATAAATGATCAAGATAAACATTAAATTCTCATCTCTTAATAGGTAGAACAGCACTTAACATCTGGCACTTTCTTTAAAAAAAAAAAAAAAAAAATACATAAAGATGTAATTCCTAAAGTAAAACACACTGTAAAAATGTATATGAGGGCCCAACATAAAATTAAATCATTGCAACTATTTGATTTGAACCCGCAGAAAATGTTGGATCAACATCATATAACTTGGTTTATATTCAACATAATTTAAGAAACTCAGTATAATGTATCAACTAGTTAGCTTATTAAAGGTGCACCCAATACATGATTTGTTCATGTAACATTATTACCCACGCCAATGAAATTGACAGAGGGTTATGTAAAGGATTCTGTATCTTTGTTTGTTTGTTTCTTTATTTGTTTGTTTGTATCTGTACAAGATAACTCGAGAACGGAAAGTCGGATCTTCACCAAACTTTCAGGGAATATTGGGATAGTGACAGGGAAGAATCGATTACATTTTGGTGATGATCCGCGCACCCGTTTGGCTTTTCTCAGACTTCAAAATTTTGAACACCATAGTAATCAATGGGAGCATGAGTTCCTCGGTGGCTCTGCTTAGGCGTGGGTCTGCCGACTCAGACGGCCTTTCTAGTTTAAGTTGGATTTTTTACAGTGCAAATTTGGCATATTTTACTTCAAATAAGAAATTGATTAGTTAAAAATAACTGACTCAAATTTAATTAAAAAACAGAAAGAATCATTCAAATACAGACTTTTAAAATAAACTTAAATAGGAAATCCCTCTTTCGAAGCAAAATATGAATTATATTTCTAGTCTTGTATAAGTGCTTTTATTGGTAAAATCATGTTTATCAAAGTATCAAAATATTATTATTGGTAGTAGTTGTGTTTGTGGAAGCATTTGTAGAGATAGCAAAATTCGATATTTATTTTTTATGTCTTAGCAAAATATGGGACATAAACATTTTATATTTTAAATTATGGAAGCACAATATTAGATTTTTGCCATTTTCTGACATGAGAATATTTTCACATTGATTTCAGCTGATATGAATAACGATACAGACCTATTTATAAAAAAATCCAAGTCTGTCCTTTAAAACAGTGGTTCTCCAAGTGGGGGACGCATTACAAAAGAAACACTCGAAGGGGGTCACCAGATGTGTTCCAGAATATATATATATATATATATATATATATATATATACATATATATATATGTTTTAGTAATTTTAATAGTATATTTTACCCATTTTTTAAAATAAAAATCTATGCATAAAATTAGTTAAATGGAGAATAAAAACACAGTCATCTGGTGGGATTTATACTGAAATCAAAGTAATGCTTTTACGATCATTAAAATGTGACATGACTAATTTTGAATGTGGACAGCTGGTTTCAGTTATGCTTCAACCACATTCTCTTCACTGTCACTGAAATGCTGTCAGAAGTCTCTCTGTGGTAAAGTGCCTCACCTCGTATGCATATTTGCACTAATCAACTATCTTAAACTATTGCATGTTTTATTCTCTGATCATGTCTAGCCAGTAATCTTGTAACCACACTACCGTTGCACACAGACTTGTATATACTACAATAATACCTAAAAGAGCTTGTACATACCAATTAGTGGGAATCCACACTATTGATATTTATTTTTTTTTAACCTTTCAAGTTAAATTTTATTGTATTTAATATTTAATTTCTCTATCCTGAGGGCGAAGCTAATCTGAGTCAAATTCCTTCTTATGAAAGCGTACTTGGCCCATAAAGCTGATTCTGATTCAGGAGCAGTGGAGTCCCTGAGTCTCTGGCACCTTTATTTCAGGGGTCAAATGCTGAAAACATTGAGAACCCCTGCTTTACAGGAACTGACCTGTCATTAACATTTATGATTGTCTTTGTTTTTTAAACCAACATTAAACGAAATAAACCAATATAATTTCTGTATGACAATTCATTTATTCTCTAATGAATACTGAACTTTTTCAAATAAAATTGAAGTCATCTTGTTGGATTATTTGTATATTATATGTTAAATGTATTTTAACAGGAGAAGTAAAACCAAACTTAATTTGTCTTTTTAAGAAATACAAACAGCTCTGTAACAACTTGCTGACTGACAGTGAGCTTTCTAGTGCTCTAAACATAAATGTGCTAGCAGTTTTGGCACAGTTAGCATGCAAGCATGATAGCTGATGTTAGCATCCTCAAGCTAGCTAACATGCTACTAGCATATTTTTAAAGTATAAGGCTTTAAGGCAAAATAAGTTCATTTTTTCGAGTGAATAATGAATAATGTTAAAATAACTCTATTTACCCTTTTTCAGCAATGCTTATCCCATTTGGGGTCGCAGGGGGTTGGAGCCAATCCCAGCCGTCATTGGGTCAAGAGGTGGGTACACCCTGGACTGGTCAGCAGTCAATCACAGGGCTGACATATGGAGACAAACAACCAGGCAGGCTCAACTCATACCTATGGGAAATTTAGAGACTAGCAGGCCTGGTAGTCATTAGCTGGGACACAACAACTCATTAGCTGTATAACAAGTATCCCTTTCCCTGTAACTATCACACAGTCATGTCAAAGCGGGATGGCAGAAGAGCGACAACATTGTTTTCTTCCTCAGAAAACTTTCCATGTTACTCTCAGCGCTAACTGTGATGAAGAAATGTGTTGGTCTGGCTAAGGCCGAGCAAACGTTCTGCTAGCAGCCATAAATACAAGCACAAAAAGCATCCCTTTCCCCATTTAACTATCACACACTGAAGCGGGTTGGCAGAAGAGCAAAAACACCCTTTCTGTTACAGAATGCTTTTAGTGTTGCTGTCTTCGCTTGTTTTAATAAAGAGTCCAGTTTTGACTAAGTACTGCTGTGACCAATTCAGAGCTAATCGCTCCAAGCAGCCATTGTACACAAGCATTCACACAAGAAATTACCTTTTCCCCCTCAACTTTCACATAGTCATGCCAAAGCAGGTCAGTGGAAGAGTGAAACATCTTTCCCAACATGAAAAGCTTATATTGTTGTTTTATTCTTTGTCATACAGAAATGTGGCCCAGTTCTGCTTAAACAGAGGCTAAAGCTAAATCTGAGGTATTTAGAGCAGTGGAGGCAGCCATTAAAGGGCTTTCAGTCCCACTAAACCCTGCCCATAGTGCAACTCTGTATGTATGGCTCTAGTTAACAGAGTGGAGGCAGCCAGTAGCAACGGCATTCAGTCCAAACAAGCCCAACTCTGTTACGGCCCTCAAAGTAACATCACTCAGTCATTTAGTCAGACACGGACAGAGCCATCTGTAAGGCTGCCTTCAGCAGTCAGCCAAAAATAAGTAGAAGTAAGTGTAAAATAGTTCTGCGTGATCTGGGATGACACTGACCTATGTAGATTGGAGCTGTGTACCGCATTGAAGTATACTGCAGTAAAGTATATTAGCAGGAGTATGCGATTTGGAATACCATATGTGTTTTCCAAATATAAGACATGCACACAGGTAAAAAATACATATCCATGACCAAACAGGGTCTTATGGCTGTGCACTTTCATTTTGATTTCTACAAAAACAGAAATGTAGAAGCTTTGTAAAAGTACAGGGAGTTATTTTGACTTGTATTAGATTGTACAGGTGGTCATAATGTTACGTCTTATCAGTGTATGAGTGCACTGAGTCCACGGTCCACTATAAAGTTCCCCTGTTATTAGAAACACATCAGATACTTCAAAAACTATCAAAGTGTCAGCAGGGGGGAATAGCCCAAACAAGGAAACTTTCCACCTCTGCCCACGGCTGTGACTCATTCAGAAATGCAACCACTTGTTTATCTGTAAGTGTTAGTGCATGCGTGTGCGTCTGTGTGTGCATACCCACGTGGTCACCATTTGACCCCGAGTGACTCGTAGCAACCGCAGCAAAAAGCGTCAATGGCCGAGCGCTTATTTAACCCTCCCATACACTGATTAAAGTCACAGATCAAACACACGCACGCCTGCTGCACGCACACACATTCTGCTCGGTGTTGAATATCTAAAGGGCGACGAAGACACTGACTCAGCTCCAGAAATGTCATCACTCCTTTATATGAAGTAAGCCTGAGCTACAATTACAAGCTGTCAGGCAGATACCTGGGCAGGAGCTGTGGGAGTGGACCAAGTGGAGGTGAACATGGCGTTCAGCCAGCCGGCATTATGGGATGTCTCCACAAAACAAGGTCGAGGTGTGCAGAAATAAAGGGCATTTGTTTCTCACACAAACATCAATTTACTTCTGCCAAACCATGACTGATACTCACCGTTGCATGCAAAAAAAAGCCCCAACTTCATCCACTTTGTGATTTTAGACCTTTATCGCCATATCTGTTTATTTTTAAACTGCATGGGGCAATTCGATTCATCCTTATCACTGCTACACCACCCACCTCCCTACATCTCAGCCAAGAGGAGAGTCTGCCTGTTTGTTGTTTGATTTCTCCATCTAAACACCTCAAGTGGGGGAATCCTGCAATGTTTCAACTCAAAACGATGAACCACATTACACATAACAGCGCACACACAACCAAGCACACATAAATACATGTCCCTGTTTCAGACATCTCCTAGAAAATGGCATTTAAACAACAGCCTACACAAAGGTGACTCATGCACCTACTGTTCACATATTTCCACACGCCATCTTAAAAAAAAATGACACCCACGCACACTTAATTTCAACACCGAGTTAAGTTGTAAACTAAATACCTGCAATAGTCACACTATCAGTGGCTTCCAGTAACCTTAAATAACATGTTACAGGCTTGCCCTCTAATCGGCAGCTGTTAGGTATCGATTGAAAGGATTTACTTTTGCTTCAATGCAAGATTATGAAACTAGCAACACACAGGATGGTAAATGAAATTATAAGAATCTGCATTTTTTTTAAATGATGATTAACCAAGTTCTGAAGCATTTTGATGCGATGTGACTGCTCGAAACATAGACTCAAAATTCTTTTGGGTTCAACATCCTCAGGGGGTTTAAGAGCGTACTATGGCTCTGCTGCCTGCCACTCTATTGTAGTCAGCACACAAAGTTTGATTTGGAGAAAAAAAACAAGAATATCATGGATTTAAATATCCTACCCATATGTTTTTTTCAGATTTTTTGGGGCATTTTTGGGGCCTTTATTTGATAGATGAGGACAGTGGATAGAGTCGGAAACAGGGATCTGATTTTTTTAAACTGAAAAAATCTGTTAAAACTAATAAAATTGCATCATGTCCTTTTTCATAAAAGATCTAAATCCTACAGTAATGCAACATGAATCAATGTTAGATATAAGATGTTTTTCTTGCATATTAGACCATGTTAAAATTCTAAACTCACTTTTAAACTTATTATTTACTTTATATACAGTATCTTTAAAAGTATCCAGCCCCTTGGATCTTTTACTCTTTTATTGATCTTATAAATCAATCATGGTTAATACAATTTGGCAGTTTCACACACAAAAAAAAACAAAAAAACTCATTAATGTAAAAGTCAAAAACAGATTTCTACAAGGTAATGCCAATGAAATAAGAATATGTAATGTAATGTAAGTGATGCATAATTATTCACCCTCTGTAAAGTGGCTGGCCTAATTCAACAGAGGTCTAGCTGCTAGTAGTTTCACAATTAGTGAAATGGGGATCTCCTGAGTGCAGTGAAAGTGTCGATTGTTGTACAAAGACACCTGTGTCTGGGAGGTTCAGTCACTGGTTTATCAGTATTCCTGGCTACTTTTACACCATGAAGACAAAAGAACACTACAAGCAACTTAAGAGAAAAGGTCACTGACAAGTATTAAATCTCGACTAGAGTTCATCAAAAGGCATGCAGGAGACTCCATGGTCAAGTGTAAGAGAGTTCATTGGTCTGATGACACCGCAATGGTGATTTAAGGCAAAATGCTGTTTTGCAGACACCAAGCACTGCACAGCACCACAAACACACCATCTCCCCTGTAAAGCACAGTGGTGGCAGCATCATGCTGTGGGGATGCTTCTCAGCAGCGGGCCATGGAAGGCTCGTAAAGGTAGAGGGTAAAATGAATGTAGCAAAACACAGGAAAATACTGGAGGGCAATATGATTCATTCTGAGAGAGAACAACAGCTTGGGAGAAAATGTATTTTCCCACAAGACAATGACCCAAAGCATGCAGTAAAAGCTACATAGAAATGGTTTAAAGACATCAAGGTGAATGTTCTGGAGTGGCCAAGTCAAAGCCCAGACCTAAATCCAATAGAGAATTTGTGGCTAGACTTGAAAAGGGCAGTTCACCCCGATCCTTGTGCGACATGACAGAATTTGAGCAGTTTTGCAAAGAAGAATAGAGGAAAATTGCAGTGTCCAGATGTGCAAGCCTGATTGAGACCTATCCACACAGACTCAGTGTTGTGATTGCAGCTAAAGGTGAATCTACTAAAACTGACTTGGAGGGGGTGAATATTTTTGCAGTCAGTTGCTGGCATTCCCACTCGCTTCCACTTTGTTATAATACCACTGACAGTTGACTGTGGAATATTTAGGAGCGAGGAAATTTCACAACTGGACTTGTTGCACAGGTGGCATCCTATCACAGTACCACGCTGGAATTCACTGAGCTCCTGAGAGCGACACATTCTTTCACAAACTTTTGTAGAAACAGTCTGCATGCCTTGGTGCTTGATTTTATACACCTGTGGCCATGGAAGTGATTAGAACAACTGATTTCAATTATTTGGATGGATGAGTGAATACTTTTGGCAATATAGTGTATTTCTAGTCAACTGACATTACTTTGTAGAAATCTGGTTTCACTTAATCACAAAAGGTTTTCTTGTCATTTATATCGACCATGATTAATTTATAAAATCAATTAAAGGGTGAAACATCCGAAGGGGTAAATACATTTCTATAGGCACTGTAGATGTATTTGTTATTAAAATTAAATTTGAGCAGTGAAAAAGATTTGCCATCAACAGACTAGAAAAAAACAATGTCCTATCCTGCCCTTTATTGTCCTGCAACATAATTTAAGATAATCGTTTATCGAGGTGGTTCTCAACTGTTCAGGCATGAGGACCCATCAACCCCTCCTCATGAGAAATTGCGACCCAAATATATTGAATGAAAATATAATTAATGAACAAATATCTTGTGAAAATTTTTGCAGGTTTCCCAAGGTAGCATAAAAATCTAGGTAACTTTATGTGGAATTTCTCTGGAAAACAAGCCATGTTATGCCAAGAAACAAGATAAATAACTTAAATCTTGTGAAAATGACTGAAATGTTCCATTATCACAGGAAAACTAATAATAAAAAGGGGAGATGTATGTCCACTTGGGGTTCCTCCACATTACAGGCTTTTTACCCCAAGCACACTTTCGCAGCCCTCTGGAAAAATAAATATCTTTGCAACTCTCTTCAGGGTCTCAACTTAGCAGCACCACTTCTTTGTTCAACTATAAGGGGGGAATCAAGTGTTGCAGTAGCCTGAAGACAAAAGAAACAACTAAATGCAAATAAAAATCTAAATATGAATAGTTAAAAATGAAAATAGAGGGAAAGTACAACTGCTACTATTATGAGCAAAATAACCTATACATTCATGCATTGCCAAACAACCTGAAAGTGATCACCTGTATTCAAACAAAAAAGAAAGACATATTTCTGAGTGCAGGATGATTTTTTTTGTCATTGCGAGTCATCGTCTCTGTCAGTTCTAGCAGGATGTGAATAAGGAATCTTTACATTTGTCTTGATGTTCAAAGCACGGTCTGTTTCACTTTAGTCAACAGTAGCACCTTATAGACGCACCATCACCCTCATGAGATCCTTAGAGTTTACAGCCTGTGTGAGCTGTCTGTACCTGACATGAATGACGAACCATCCATCAACAATCCAAACCCCCACCATGCAAATCTGACTTTAAAGTACTAATGTACCACTCCTACGGTGTCTCATTAAACCAGGCATGACTACTGGTTGCCACTTGGTTGAAAAGAGACGGTGTCTGCAACTGACAATTGTTCCACCCCTGCACATAACTGCAGACTTTCTAATAATGGAAATATATGCCTCGTCTGCCAGCAAACATACAGTTTGAAGGATGTAGGCATTTCCTTTATTCACAGCAACAATGATTACAAAGGAGTCTGGCCTGTTTCAGAAGCTTTAAATCACAACCCCTGACATAAACAAGTTTGATTCCATTTCTACACTACAAAGTTAGATCACATCCAGACAATGCACTCTTGTTTCTATTAAACACCAGCTTAGGACCAATCAGAGGAGATTCTTACTGGGGGAGTGCAATATTCACACACTTATAAAGGTATGAATTTCCACTTGCTCTCATGCATTGAAGCATGTCGGATCCTGCCTGACACACACCTGCTGCTTCAAAAACATGTATGTGTATGATGTGTGTGTGAGAGGGTCATGCACTCATCTGAAGAAGCTTCTGAATTAGCCCTTCAGGAAAGACAGAGTTGTTGTAAAGAAGGGTGCACCACTTGACAACACAGCACCCTTCGACTTCACAGTTTTGCCATAACAAGTCTCCATCCTGAAATGACATATCAAACAACAGCCACACTAATCCTTAATAGGAAATAAAGTTACGAGGTGTTCTGCATATGAACACATTCCTGGTTTGAGCTGGCCTCCACCAGGGCTGCCCTTAATCTCTGATTCTGTTCTCTCAACAGGATCTCAAGGTGCAGTCGGGGGGGGGGGGGGGGGGGATTGGCCGGATGAGGGCTAGCACCTCCAAGTCTGTGGCCATGGTTCTCAGCCAGAAAACGGTGGATTTGAGGGGAGTGAGTCTCTGCCTCAAGTGAAGGAGTTCTAGTATCTCGGAGTCTCGGAGTCTTGTTTACCAGTGAGGGTCAAATGGGCCGTGAATTTGACAGTCAGATTGGTGCAGTACTGCAGACACTGTAAGGGACTGTTGTGATGAAGAGGGAGCTGAGCTGGAAGACAAAGATCTCAATTTACTGGTCGACCTTCATTACGACTCTCACCCGTGGTCATGAACCGAAAGAATGAGATCGCACGTTCAAATGGTAGAAACGAGATTCCTCTCTAAGGTTGGACTCAGCCTTAGAGACAGAGTGAGGCGCTTGGACATCCAGATGGAGCTTGGAGTAGAACTGCTGCTGGCCTGCTTCACGCAAAAAAGAGCTAGTTGAGGTTGTTTGGGCGCCTGCTTAGGATTCCTGTTGGTAGCCTCCCTGTGAATTCTTCCATGTGCACCAAAGTGGGTTAGAGACTCCAGGGTTGGCCCAGAACGTGCTGGAGGGATTGCATATCTATTCTGGCCTGGGAATGCCTCAGAATCCCCCAGGAGGAGCAAGAAAATGTTCCTAGGGAGAACGATGTCTGGGTTGACTTGCTGAGCCTGCCCAGGATAAGCGGAGGAAGACGGACAGATGGTGGTGTTTTGCTCATTTTTATCAACTGTATGCATTTTTACATTTACTTCTATTTTTGCAGTCAAAACCATGTCTGTATATTTTTTTATTTTTTACTGTCTTAAAGGTAATTAATTTCCTTTTTTGGATACAGTCTTTTACTCAAAAGAAAATAAGGAATTAAGAGTAGATCAAAGATTATGAGATGAACTTAATCATGGAAAAAGGAACTTCCTATGGACTGAAAAGGGCATAAATGAATAGTGCAGGTGACTTTTGTCTTGTCCAATGAGCTGTCTGCTCTATTTGCCCTAATTGTCAACCTTAATTAATCTTGGTTAGTGCATTAATGCTGACAACGCTAGAATACACATTAAATTCTCAATTCTGATTGACTGCAGGGTGTCTATTTATTCATGGTAATTAACAGCCTATGAAGTAATATGTTCGCTATGCGTCAGCCTGTTTCTAAAGTGTGTAACTATGGCAAGAGTGATGAGCCTCTTAAAGCCTGTGCTGACCATTAATGCGGCTTGTTTACAAAAAAATCTAGTCTGGGCTTCCATTTGTTATTTTCTTATAATGAACACCTTGCTGGGCATTAAACTTGCTTTACACACAGTCACATAAAGAAAACACACAAGCGACTCTGTCAATCACACTAACACACAGCCTCTTAAATTTGCTCGCTGCACTGAATCATGCTGTCAGCTTTCATTGCAGAGTAATAATATGAGTTGATAAATCTGCCATGATGAAACAAGCGAGGGAAACTACAGTGTTCAGCACAAGCTGCTGCATATCAGCCTCCAGACACACACATGCACAAAAATGCAAAAAAAAACAAAAAAACTCCATGATAGCATCATATAATGGCCCTCGATCCCTGAGTGATATACAGTACACCTCCTGTGCTTCATGGAAACACTCCTCCACACTCGTCTCTCCTGTGTTTGGGCACTGGTGTGATAAGGTACTGATGGGTTGTATTACTTCACTTGGGTACTCCCAGGGGGAATCCCCCTAGTGTGGCTGTGTGTGTGTTGTCTGTGTGTGTTTGTGTGTGTGTCCCCACAGAAAGGGAAGAATGCCACCATTGAGCACCCTGCCATTGCGCCAGCAGTCCTCTCCCCCGCACCCCGCCCCTTCCCGTCCTCGCTTGCACTCTGACGTACAGTTGGAGCAGATTTGGTGACATGAAGATAAAAGCCTTCCTCTGTTTCTCTTTTTTTTCCTCTTTCTCCAGTGTCACCAGAGCGCTGAGTGCTGCTGCCCCGGCCGTACACATAGAGAGCTCATTCAAACTGACACAATCACTTTTCACTTCTGCTGTGTGATAAGCCAGAGTTCAGAGTGTCTCGCTGCAATATGCCCACCACACTGTCAGCGGCTCAGTACAGGAGGTCTAACGATGCTGGAAAATCGGCATAAACACAACAACTGTTCACTGATGAGTGACAAACAGCACCACTGACACTCTTTTTATGCAAAGGACCCCACTTCCTCTTTCATAAATCTGACAACGCTGACAAGCCTGCAGAGGTTTAACAGTTCTGCACAGAGGCAGCAGACACTTAACCTGTCAGAGGAGTACTTTATGGCTGGATAATTAGTTTTGGAGGGAGGAAGAAAAAGAGGAACATAAAAATATTTATTTGATTTGTAAAATTCAATTTGCCAGGCAGGAAGAGAGAGTACCAAAGTTATATGGAGGCAATAATGACTGTTTATGACTGTTTACATGCAAAAACAATCCTGATGACATTTTGTACTTTTTGTCTCTCTTTTTGTAGACCTGCAAGGTGTACAAATAAAAGCAAAACGTTAAAAATGAAACAGCATAAATGGCTGTGAATGCAAGGACCACTTTAGGGTGATCATGTCAATAATACATCCAACTGGTTTTGAACCCTCTCAGAGGTCAAAGTCGAGCCCTTTTTAAGTTCTTTCAACCTGCATGACCTGGTTTTTCTAGCACCTTACTGCCATGGAAAGTTGTATATTTATACAAATACATATACTTTAAAATATTACTTTATTTCCCTACCAAGTAAAGACAGATGCTCTGTAAACCAGCCTTTCTCAAACAGGTGATTCACTTCAGCAGGTGATCATGGAGTCAAGGTCACCCATAAGGGGGGATAAAGGGAAGAGCTTTCTGGTGCCCAGCCATGGAAGTCAGGAAAAACATGGTCCATTGTAAAGTTCTCAACCTGAATAATAACCACTCTTATCAGAGCAACAAAAAAGAAACTTTATTTTTGCTGTAGTACAATATAGCTTGATCGAAATGTAAACCCCGTTTCTCAAACCAAAATTCCTTTTTATCTTATGTTGACAATGTGCATAGGCAAAGTGACTAAAATATTTGGAAAGTAATTTCAGACTTCACAACTAAGACTGATGTGCACAAATGTCAGATGCCAGAGAATAAAGTTGAGGGAAGTAAAATTACTATAAGGGAAAAATAATGAAACTTATTGGGGAAGACAGGCAAAAAGAAGAAGGTAAAGAAAGGATGGGAAAATGATGAAAGTGGCAAAGTTTGGTTAAAAGACACAAAAATGGGTCAAATAGGGGCAAAATTGGTAGGAAAATTGTGGAAAGTGGTTAGAGTTGCTATAATGGGAGCCAAGAGGAGAAACTGGTCTTGAAAGGTAAAAAGGGGCAAAAATGGGCAGGAAAATATATTTCTTTAAAGTTACAAGTTGCAAAAATGGGATAAAAGTGGCAAAGATGGGTCAAGACAAGCAAAAAAGGGCAAAAACAGGTCTGAAAATGGTGAAAAGGAGCAAAATTGGTTAAAAGATGTAAAAATGGGTCAAGAAAGGCAAAATGGGTAGGAAAATGATGAAACGTAAAAAAAAAAAAAAAAAGTACCTACTCAGATAAAAGTGGAAAAATGGGTCAAGAAAGGCGAAAAGAGGCAAAAATGGGAAGGAAAAATGGTGAAAAGTTGTTAAAAGTGGGAAAAATGGGATCAACGTGGAAAAATGTGGAAAAAACTTGAAACAAATGCACAGAAACAGTGATGATGTTAGCCAGGATGCTAGCACCACTTCTACTAATTCAACACACATGCACTGATATAGCAATACATCACAACCTGAGAGGGTCCATTCACTGGGTGTGTCAGGAGCCCCGACAAGTCTGTGGGCGAGCTTGCATGGATTGAGGAACTTATCAAAGTGTGTTCTTAAGGTCTGCATTATCACTATGCATATCTTCCAGGGCATTTAAATTGTTTTACCATAGGGTTTTAGAGATTTAGTTCATTCTATTACTACATAAATCCTTCAGCAGTCAGAGAAATGTAAAATGCTCTTTTCTTTAAAAAAAAAAAAAGAAAAATATCTTTAGTGTGGGGATTTAGGGATTTTTCACAATTTTAAAGGGTGCCTGAACAGAGAAAACGTTGTAAAACAACGTCGTTTGGTAATGGTGATCTATGAAAAATAAAAGAAAAACAAAACAATTTCCTTATATAACCACTGCCCATACAAATCCCATCATTTTCAATCAAATCATGAAAACAAAGAAGTGATGACCCATGATGAAAACTGATACCTCAAGTTGATTTGGTTACTGCTTGGTATTTTTCGACAAAGAAACTGTTTTTCCTAATATTATTTATCACTACTTAATGTGAAAGACTCTGTAACTTATTTCATTTCTCTAATAAGCAAGCTACTTATTCAGACATATTTTTGTCATGACAGGCATACGATTACAATTTCAAGCACTTCTGCTGAAATCCAAGCCTTTTTCAAACCTTGAAAGCACATTAAATTTTAAGCATTTTCAAGGTTTTCACAAACCTTTACCAATCCTCTGCCCACCCTCTTCTTGGTTAACCTGTCTTTTTGACATAAGTGTAAAGAATCCTTGTATTTCTAATACTGTATTTACCACAGCATGCAAAAAGGGAGAAAAGAATCATCATTACACACATGTATGTGTAAGTAGAGTTGGAACAAAAAGGAAAACTGCAAACTGAATTGATTTTTCATTTTAAATACATGGGTCAGGTCTAAGTTTAACTGAAAGTTAATGATAGAGTGAGTCTCTAAAGAAACAACTGTAAATCAAATCAGTATTTCCCTTTGTGAGAAAAACAAGTGCTTGTGCTTGGGTGTGAGTGAGTCACCTGATACGGGATGCTGGTGGACACAGTTGATTACCCACACGTCCAATTCTATCAAAAGGACACGTCATAATCTCTAATCACTTCCACGTCTGGCGGAATAAGGCTGCTGGTTAATCTGGATTACACGTCACCGCGGTGAGGTCACACAGCCCAGGCAGCTGATAGCCCCAACTGGCCAGGAAGAGCTAAAGAGGAAGACACCAGGTGAAACACAAAAGGGAGGGAAAGAAGGAGGGGGGCAGACACAAACAATTAAGCAGATGTTAAGGAAAATGATCGATTCAAACCCAACTGGACTCTAGAAAATTAAAGTTAAGGTACTGACATGAGACAGTATTCATATGAAAGCCCCTTTCAAAGGATATAAATGACCCATTTATTGTCTTACCCTGAATGACCCTCAGAATGCAATCTAATTCTGACATGAGGAAAACCAGCACAGGGCATGCAAAAGAGCATGTGATCTATGCCTATAGGATGTGATTTCCCTCAAAAAACAGAGAGTTTAAATTAGGTTACCCATTTACAGATGATCAAAAGATAAAACACCAAACAGAAAGGAGAATAAGTGATTTAAAAAGAATCAGACATAAGAAGCCTGGATTAAGGTTGAAAGGTGCAATATCAACCCTGTTGGCTATGCACCTGCAGGGCCCCCCCCCCCCCCCCCCACCCACCCACCACCAAACAGATGGAAGAACACAAATGTACAAATTAGCCTATTCAAGACTTTCTAATAAGTGTGAAAATATGAGATGAGATGTTAAGATTTTCTTGAAAATTATCACTGCAGTTGTGTCTGTTTTTATCACTAGAAGTTTGGGATATTGTGGCATGTGATGTGAATACCCTGAAGCTGATCCTTGATTTATGGGACTTGAAACAGAGTACCCAAACATTACTCTTCAGTCCCCCAGAAACAAGCATGTTGTGATTAACTGCGAGTCCATTTATGTTTGTGTGTGGGATGGGCTTTTCTCTTTAATACGCACACGCGCAAATTGCACGGCTTCCTCTCTCTACAGGTCAGAGAGCACGTGTGGCACAGGAGAGGGGTTTCCCCAGGGCGGGCGTGTAAACATTAGTCTACAGGGAAGGCGTAAGGTGTGTAAGCTCGCCTTTCACCTTTTTTTTTTTTATGTTTCACTTTTGTCTTAAGCTCTCTCCCTGGATGATACGACTTTCCCTGTAGCAGAAACATCAGGGTAGCTGACACAAGACAGCCTTTTTCCGTCGGTGTTACAGATTTAAACGCTCAGCCGGTGAAGGTAAAGCAGCGCTGCTATGCTAAGCTGCAAGCCATCACATTTACAAACCTGCTCTGTGTCTGCTCGGTCTCTCTTTGCTCCCGCTTTTCCAGCCTTGTCCCCGGGTAGAGAGGGAACATGTGCCGGTCAGATTTACTCTCGACAGGTCTTACATTTGTTTCTTTCTTACGGTACAATCAGTTGACAGTAAAACTAACCACTTCTATCTGGTATTAGGTTAACACTAAGTGTGCTGTTGATTTTGTAGCCGTAGTTCATTTCAGACTGTTTTCTATATGGCTCAGGTTTCCTTCGCAGAATGAAAACGGGGACACGCTTACCGGCTAAAAATACCTGTCTACGACTATATTTGGCTTGGCTGGATCACAATCACAACGCTAAAATAGTCGGGCCCGCCCGAATGAATGGGCTCTCTGCTATCTCACTCTGCCTCCGTTTACCAGGTGCTAAATTTAGCATCGAGGCTTGCGTCAATCACGAGCCTAGTGCGTCAAGGCTTCCCCCGCCCCCCGGAGCTCGTCATTGGTCAAAATTAGGACGTTGACCGAAAAATACGCGCCTCGTGATTGGCCGTTGTGAATTATTGTGCTTAGAGGCTCCGGTGGCAGTTTTTAATTTTTTGGTTGATGGGTACGCTCAGAAGCTTTCGCTCCTCTTTATATCCTGTCGACAAGGCAGCCTGCCTTTCTGTTTGGCTGTAGTATTTCTTCAAATATATACAGTATATATATAAAATGATCAAACACAATATTAAATGATGTTGGCCGAGATAGCCTTACAGTTTCCTCTGCACTGAAAACAATAGACTTTATAGCCTGAAGCAAGCTTTCTTTTTCTACAGAGAGCACTTTTTTTATGAGGAAAGTATCAACTATAGCACACCATCTGCATTGGAATCACATTTTCTCATATCAAAAAATATTTTTTTAATGGTATTTGATAATCCAACAAAATTTTCCCTTGTTTCAAGACTCTCTTCATCTAAGTGTCAATGTCTGAACAAAATAAGACAAAAAACGTCCCTTCCTTTTGGAGAGAAATTGAAAAAATAATGGTTTGTAATGAGAAAAGTACAGTAATATGAAATTAGAGGATCAAACAAAGTAGAACAACATGGCCTAAAAGTGTAATCAAAATGCCTACCTTCAGTAAATAGGCCATATTCCTATCTGTCACACAGTGTCATCACTAATAACACTTTTTACAGCAGACTTGGGAAAAGACACTCAAATGAACCTCAGACATGGATGCCCCTGTCATCAAGGAAGAATTTAGTGCTGCATCCAGGTAACACACTGGAGGCACATTGACATAATTATAAGAATACTTTAAAAAATGAATTAACCTTCTCTTATCTCAAAATGTAGGACACACATTAGCCACTGTTAATAAAGGAAGACTTTAAAAGAATAAAAGCTGAAGGTTGGATAGTCTGCAGAAATGAGATGACTCAGAGTCACACATAGGCCTTTCAGACTGGCAGGGCTCCGTGCCGGTTCCGGTTCCTGAACCTATATTTGAACCAGCCAGCGCATTCAAACCGGAAAAAAAATTGGTTCTGAACCTGAAAAGTTGGTTCTCAGCTGGAACCGAAAATATTTGGTTCTTTCTTGGGAACTGCAACACAATCAGAGAGCGTATCACTCTCTAGGTTGTGAAGATGAGCAGAAAAACAAAAGAAAAAGTGGTCTGCTGGGGAGACAAATTGTTTGGTTGTGGTCTGGGCGTTGACAGAATTCCAGGTGAAGCTAGAGATTACTACTGGGTTCATCAGAACACCAGACCAAAAAATTGATTTACTCAAGAAACTGGGGGAAGGAATACCGGGACTGCATGAAAGACTTTGGCAGAAGTGGAGCAGGATGTGGTGATACATGTCCATCATGTCCTTCCACTTTGGTGCTGCTTAAATTGGTGTGAACACGGGCTGGTTCACCAGAAAGCACCAAGGTTCGGAACCAGAACCAGAACCGTGTCTGTTTGAAAACACCCACATTGACCCTAATCCTGCAATGAATATAAGTGCAAATGCAAATTTAAAAAAAAAAAAAAAAAAGAGGAAAAAGTTAAACTCATGTTTGGGAAAATTTTAGTCATTCAGAATGTTTTGAATTAATATTCATGAGGCCAAAACTGCAAAAAACTAAAGTGTAGATAAGTAAAATTACGAGTTAGCTTCAAATTGATACCTGTGCTGTCCAAAGCACTTCAAATTAGTTATGTACAAAATTCTATACTCTGTTGTTACATTTTAGACCAGGCTTTATACTCTTACATTTCTCATTACAGAGTGATATGTATTTAAATTTGGCTTGTGCCTTTTAATCTATATGATGAAGCCTTGTAATTTCACTGGAAAAAAAATAGAGTATAGAAATTTTCCAAGGAATTTGATAAATTAGCTTCATACTGACTCTCTGTCATAATGATAGGACTATAATCTGGACTAAATAACCTGACAAACTGGAGTAAAAAGCCCTGCATAATCAGGAACTGCCCCAATAATCGCTTCGGCTCGCCTGCTGGATCCCCCTCCACTTCCTCTCCTTTAACCATCAAACCAACCGTACCTCCCCCTCGCTTTCTATGATCCTCTCTCCACCTCTCTCTCTCTCTGGAACGGAGCCTGAGGCTTATGTGTCTGGTACTGTACGGAGGGAGAAAGAGAGAGAGGGAGAGAGGGAGCTTTGAGTGACGTCACCTCTCCCATGGCGTCACATTGACGTAGCGCATACCAGCCGTTGTATGTGGAAGCGGAGCCCACATAAATGCACTATTTGACTTTCTCCCCCTCAGACGGCGCACATAAACAAAGCCGCGTTACAACTCCACACTTTGCAAAGCACTCAGCAGCACTGAATGAAACATTCGCCGCTCACGAGAACGGACGCAGACACAGTCCTTTACCTGGGAGTTTTTTATTTTCAACTACTTTGTGAACTTTACCTAAAGTAGGGAGAAGAACAAGAAACTTTTTTTTGCTCGCCGATGCAACACGTTTCTCTCTACACTACAGCTAATAGCTTTAAAAATATTTTTTATCTTTCTTACCTCGACTCTTTGAGATTATTCTGGATGGAGATAGGATACTTTGTGGGAGGTTATTACCACATGTAAAGACGGAACCGCCACAGCAAACAGGTAAGAAAATTATGAATGAAAGAGAGAATGAATGAGATACTACTCTGCTGTATGTAGCTTCATACTACCATGTACCAGTCATGCGTTTTGTTGTATGATATTAACCTTTACGTCTAGTCTGTTCAACTTTGAGTGTCCAACCTGTTGATATGTTCTGCTCTCACGCGCTGTTCAGCTGCTAATATTCAGTCCGCGTGTGTGTTTCAGACTCGGTGTGTTTCTTTCTCTCTCTCTCGGGAGCAACTAAAGCTGATTTTGAATTTAATTTGCTCTGGGAAGGTATCATATCCTTTGTGGTTGTCATGGAAATGAGATGCCTCAGAGTCGCACAATGAATAGTGCACCAGTGGTCTGAGTGGAGAGTAGTCTAACCTACATTCAGGCGAGGGCTGAAAGTGAGTTAAAGCGCTTTGATTTCACGCCATGTGCGTTGCACCCCTTCATCATGTGGGATTTCCTGGTTAGATTGTGCTGTAAATAATTAGAGATTTTCGGGGTTTACATGGCATGTTGGATTTTAGTGTATTTAGCGGATAAGTGGGTGTGTTTCTGTTTATATCACTGAGAGTCCAAGTAAGTTCCACAGTTTTTAGTTTGACATATTTGCAGGGGGCTAATATGATTCTCAGATGTTTCTTTTTTAGGATTTAATCTCCATAATTAGGATGTTTTTACAAACAGTTTAATGAATAACGGCTGAGCTGTCACCCAGCTGGTGGCCAGCAGTCTGTCTGTCTGTCTCGTGTCTCTGTAAGGACATGGCCTTTCCTCCCATTCATCCATGAAGACCAGCCTAAACCATTCACTATGAAACCACGTCAAATTCTAAAAGCCCTCTGCGAAAAAAAAATCCTGGAGACATTTAATGACAACTGTACTTCACGGCAGCTGCCCAGTCAGTATAAGACATAAAACGCTGTACACAGCTGATTATACCTGTCTTTCTGTCACACACTCAGGTTTACACGCACGCAGTCGCGCACGCAGGCGCTACTGACAGTCTCCCTCTCAGGGCTGATTTACAGTGCTCACATATTTCTCTGCTCCGTCCATTATGTCCCCTCTTTTCTCTTCCTCTGTTTGCTTGAAGCCCCGCGCTGTCCGGGGCTATTGGTGCGAGGGGGCTACCGGGGGCTACCGGCGCTCCGGGGCGCGTGCTTTGCAGCTCTTATTTCGTTCTCTTGGTTACCGGTGCGCGAAGGGCCAGAGCCCCACCGACCGGCTCGGCCTGAGAAGAAGAAAGTGAGAGCGGAGTCGTGTGTCCAAGCAGACAAAAATACAGACTGATAGTCTCGTTTAGCAGAAAATACGTGTTTTATAATGAAAGTGACAGTTTGTCGTCAGTGTTTTAACCCTGCTCTAAGGTTTGGATTAGCGCGTATTTACGCGCAGTTACGCACCAAACTTCTTAGGTTTATAGCCTAGCAATAAGAAAGACGCTATTCATGCTTTTATCAAAGAATACATTATATCATCTGCTGCGATAACAAAGCACCGTAGATAGGCGCTAAGTTTTTTTCTGCTCTAAAATGGCTCCACACAAAATTGAATAATGGCTGCTCCAAATCAACTCTAACCAAATAAAAGTTGCACAGTCCTGTTGTTTGTTTAGTCGTATTTCTTGATTTCCAGCATATCTAAGGGCTTGTTGGGCTTCACATCAGTATAAAAGCCACAACCTGGGGTTAGAGCCATTAGGTATGTTGTAGGATTGATTTGGAGGTGTTTGCATGCTTAACACAAAGTGCACGAATCTGATCTGCTGACACAAAGACAGGAGATGACAGCAGGCTGCAGGTGCCATTAGGGAAGGTGTTAGGAGTGTGGCTTGTCAACATCCTGTATTGAGATGCATACTTGGCGATAAAGTGGTCTCTTGACTCGCCCGTTTCCCAGAGGGTCTGTGAGTCTGATCGAGAGAGAAAGTGTGTCTGTGTATTGGGGAGCATGTGACAGAAAGGGGGCGCTCTGGGCCTTGAAATCTGGCGGGCTCGATGCGCCCTGCTGCAGTCAGAAGGAGTTGGAGGCGCTTGGCGCACAGAAGTCCGCTGGTTTGGTATCAGGTCCGACTCTCCAGAATTTGCACACTACCCTTTCAGTCTCTCTGGATGAACCCCGAGCGGGCGAACACGGTTCTGATCAGAGGCAAGAGAAGCGATGGGCTGGCGGCTCTGGCACACACTGCGCTTTTAAAAGTTGTGACCTTTGTAGGTGTGTATTTTTGGAAACTTTTCTAGAGTTTTAAACCTGTTAGCTTTTGAGTTTTTGACGCAAAATTAAAATCATAGCGGAACGAGAGGCGCCTAGAATGAAACTTATCGCCCACGTAAGCATATGTCTTGATATGAGCTAAAACTCCTCAGTTGTGGTTCGTAATATTATCTTTGCAGCGTGGATTTTCTGTCATATTTAACGTCTAACATGTTGTATTTCTATATTCAAGTCTCGTTTGCGTCATTTTCCTCTGGATTTACACGGATTACTGGAATGATTTATTCCGTTTCGATGACCTGCATCTTGTTCTGATGAGTGCACTTTCCACTTTCTGCGTATTTTTCCTCTCGTCTTTATCTTTCAGGTCATATTTTTCATTGTTAGTCAGATCTAATTTGAGTTTAAGATGTTTTTCACGGGCGTTTTACTTGTGCAAACATGCAATATTTTATTGTGAGGGGAAAGAATGTTAGCAAGTCGTCTAGAGTATGCTGAACAAGTTTTGGAGATTAGTTGTTTAAGGGGGGGGTAGAAAAACATCAGTTTCATAACCTGCAGGTGCGCTCAAGTCTTTATTGATATCTTTTGATTGTGGCTGAGAGGTGATATCAGTGTACATCCTATCACCCCCCCACTGCATGCTGCCACATCACTGGCTGTAACCCTGACACCTCCTCCAAACGCAGGTTCGGAAGAGCGCGCCCAGCCGAGCTTGGAGCCCCGGCGATCGGACACTTCCTCAGCGACGCCCGCCGAGTCCTCCCCGCTCCAGGAGCCCTGTACCGGCCGCAGCCACGCCACCCCTCAACCCCGGACACCCAGCACCATTCAGCGCGAGGCTCTTTCACCAGGTACGCACACAATTCACCGTTTGAGGTTTCTTTTTCTTTCTCTCTCTCTCTTTTTCTCTCTTGCTAAGCCTGTACTTTTTGAGTCAGTGTTGTACAGCAAAGATCCATTTTGATGTAGTTTGTGTCTGCTTTATTTGTTGGAGGAAAAATGCCTCTAAAAAGTCTTCGTAAAATTGGAGGTTAACGTGGATTTCAAGCTGTATTTTAAGTATTTTTTCCTGTTTTCTCTTTATTGAATTATAAGGCAAAAGTACGTCATAAAGTTTAAGAACATGCTGCTGATTATCTTTCCTCTGGCCGCGTGAGTCTCAGCTCGTGTGCCCTTGTATGAGTGTGTTTGTGTCTTGGCTGGCAAATGCGCAGTGTGTTGACATTTCAATCATTCGACAAACTCTCAGAAATAGAAGACATTAGACACACCTAAATGTACAAACTGTGGTGGATCATATATGTCACAGACAAGCACCCTAATAACTCAACAACCTCTTAAAAGCCTCTATGACTCAAACAGGACAAATTACTGCTTTTTTTTATTAACTGTCTCTGATTTATTTTCCTCTATGATTTTATTCCAAGCTTGGAAAATAAATGTGAAGGTTCCCTTTAATTTCATTTAAGCCCCGATAAATTAAAAAGATGATAAACCTCCCAATATTAGCTCAGATGTGTCTGCTTTTTGTGTATTTGTGTGTATGAAAATGAAGTGTGTGAAGCCGCTGATTTCTAATAATTTATCTCATGAAAAACAAAAATCCTTTGCTGTTGTATTTATGTCTGCACCTTCATGTTTTTATTTGTTAGATCTATGGCATTCTGACAATGAACAAGCGCGCTCAGTTATTGGAACAGCTGCAGTTTGTCCAGTTGAAATGCACTTCTCGAGGTTAGAGACTGTTTCCCTTTGCCTCACCTTGCTGCACCACCTGTGTCTGACTCTGCTTGGGTTGTCTGTCCTATTGCTTGCACATACACACAAACACAAACACACCTGCTTGCATGTATGTGTAATAAAGGTAATCTGATGGTGGTGTTGGAGTGTAGAAAGCTACCTAAAAAATAAAGATGCTCACCTGATAGAATTATATTTGCGCTTGGGTGTGAGGAAGAGAGCATGCACACTTGTGAGCATAGGTGTGCTGCTAAGTGATGGCTATAGGCACACAACCAAAAAGTGAAGCAGCAAGAGGATGAGGCGTTTGCAGAGGCACAAGTGGTTTTTCAGGTTCCTCTCAGGATAAGGGCGCATGTTGTTGGCAGAATGAGCGTATACAGGCATCTGTTGACATCTTGAACATCCTAAGTGATGAAATTAGGCTATATATGTGTGGGTGCGTGTCTTTCTTCACCTGATACACACTGGCAAACATCACAGTCCACACAGTTTGCAGTAACTTTCATCAGTTAAGTATGTTTGTCTGACAGTTTTTCACTACCTTTATCTTTTGTCTTTCATCATTTATCAGGAACATACTCAACTGAAACATTTATTTAGTCTGAAGATATATGCTGTGGGTGCACTAAGCTGCGTCAGACAGGTGCAGACTTAAATATCCCATACACACTCCAGTGCTCAGCATTGATCTGTGGCTTGACCTACTGACACAGCAGAGAGCCTCAAAGTGTACCGCTGCACCCACCTCTCTTTTTTCCTCGCCACCTCTCTTTTTCTTCTTCTCTTGTGCTTAATCACTTCTTTAGGTGTAGCCCACTGAAAACCCCATGACGCCCATAACGCTGTATGTGTGTTTTTTCCACGTGGGTTGAAGAGCTGGTCACTTGTAGGAGAAAAAAAAAAAGTCAATGACGTCAAGTACCCGTAGGCCCCCAGCCTGACTCATATCCTCAATATGAAAACGCAGTTTGATTTTCCCATTCAGAGATACTGCAGGTCTCTCTGTAAATAATTTAACCATAGTAGTTAATAATAAAAAAGAGAGTCACGTCATACTTATTTTATTAATATTATTGCAATAAAAATAATAGTTTTGAGTTATTAAACCGTTGCCAATCAAGCTAACATGGAGAGGTTAGCTGGTTTTCACCTTTTGCCTCGTTCGCTAGCTTACAAAATCACCAAATTTAAGTATGCACGGACACATAAAATAATTAAAAATAAAGATTAGTTGTATACCTACCTCTTTCTTCGTTTTCTCCTTTTTTCTTTCTTTCTTCCTCTTTATTAGTCCTTATTTATTGCCCCCACAGCTTAAATGCTAGCTTACCCCCAGATAGCCTGTAATTCAGTTGATAAAAAGAGCTAATTTATGTGTGACAATATGGACTAAACCTAGTAGGGCTTTTTTTTATTGTTATTTTAGCCTTGATTATTTAAAGAGGGAGACACGAGAGGTGTGGAAGTTACATTGCTTTTGTATAACTTTTGCTTAATGACAAAATAACAAGGCACCAACTATTAACTCTCCGCCTAGCCTGCCTTGATGTTGGTATTTGTGAGTGCTTGAAGACCAGCAGGACCGTAATGTCCCGTATTTGAATAAGCAAACATGACGCGCGAGGAACAGGAGCGATTACGGCAGAGCTCGCGCATGCTGGGCGTCAATGGTAGCAGTGCAGTGTTGACAGTTCCGTGCTCGAGAGCGACGAGTAAACTCCACAGAACTCTGTGCTGACACCCATGACTGATCAGCCCTCGCACACTCATAACACACTCAACCCACGCGCGTGCACTCGCACGCACGTGCCCACTAAAGAGACACCGAGATAGACGCAGGTGGAGTGAACTGCATAAGGGTGGTTGATAAGAGATGTGCACGCGCTGCTGTGACTGGAACTGAATTCAATGAAGGGGGAAACTAAAGACATACCGACTGGCGTCTGCAGCAGTTAGAGTAAATATCCATGTCTGTGTCTGTGTATGGTTGCATCCAGCACCACCATGGGGTACCATTATTGTTTGTTATCTCATCTGCTCCTCCATCTGACTAACCAGAGTGCTGCCACACATACACTCACACAAATTTGTCCAAGGCATAAGTTCGTAGAGTGGACTGGATCTTTGCTTTGACTGCTTGGTCTCAGAATAGTGCACGGATGAAATATAGCTTCTCTAACTAAACTAACTGCAGGAGTCTGAGGTTGTGTGTGCGTGCTCCAAAAATTTCTCCTCCACTTATTCAGTGGAGTGCAAGAAGTGTTACAGCAGGAAATTGAGTAAATGGCAGCAAATGGAAAAAATTGTTCAAAGTTCTTCATATAGACCTTGAAAGGTGCATTCAGAAAATTTTTATGATATTGTGAAATCTCTGACACCTTAAAACTGCCTGTTCCAATAGAGCTGTGCAGAATTATTAACTGGTGAATTTTTGACCCTTTTTATAAGCACGACCTTTGAGCGCATGAGCCTCCAGCAGAGTCTGCCTGTAGATTTACTGTCAGATTGTTCCTGTGTCCTTGTTCTTTAAGTGCTGCTTTTCCGTTTGAATCGGTGGTTAACTAATAGGTCCATAAACTTTTCTCACTGACTAATGATTGTTGCCGTACGGCTGTACTTTACTAACACATAAAAATGCTTTTTGACTGAAATGTTTGTGGTCTGGCGTGCCACACAGCTCTAACCCGTTTGTGTGTGCTCTGTCTCCCTGGCAGACATGCCCTGTGTGCAGGCTCAGTACGGGCCCACCCCTCCAGGCTCAGCCTACTCGGGCCAGTCCTTCAGTTACCAGGGCGACAGCTACAGCTCTGACCTCATGACCTCTGACTATACCAAGCTGGACCTTGGTGGTGGTGACATCTCTGCGGCAGCCGCCACCACCTCCCTCCCCAGCTTCAACGTGTTTGTAGAGGGGAGCTACGAGCCCAAGTCGTCGTGCCTGTACCAGATGCCTCCTCACAGGCCCACTATCAAGAAGGAGGAGGAGAGCTACCCTACTGCTCCACCCCTGGAGGCCATGTCCTCCTCCACAATGTACTTTAAACAGTCCCCACCCTCCACCCCGACGACACCGTCCCTGCCACCCCAGCCTGGCACCTCCTTCCTGTGGGAGGAGCACCCCTTGGCCCCTCCATCGCACTCCCACTCTCTGGGCTCCAGTCTGGAGACAGGTGCCCTAAAATCACCCCGTTTCCCGCACTTCTACCAGCACTCGCCGCCTCACAGTGGCAGCAGCGTGGGGGGCTACGAGGGTCTGGGGGGAGGACTGGTTCGCACCTCATCCTCCTCCTCCTCCTCCTCTTCCTCAGTCTCCCATCCTCACGGCCCGCCCCTGGAGCAGCCCATGTATCAGCTGCACCGTGGGGCTGGTGGCAGCAGCCTCGCCTTCCGCTCTTTGGCTCTCGGGCCCTGTGGTCCTCTACTAGGAGACAGCCTGCCCTCGCCTCCTCCACGCGGCCCCCCAGGAGAGGGCACCTGTGCGGTGTGTGGAGACAACGCGGCCTGCCAGCACTACGGTGTACGCACCTGTGAGGGCTGCAAGGGCTTCTTCAAGGTAAAAACTCTTCAAACATAAGAATAATTGTTTTAATTCTTACTAGGGCTGTCAAAAGATACATCTTTTAATTTCAATTAATCTCAAAATTTCTTTAGTTAATTGCAATTACTTGCATCCCTTTTTCCCACATCATAAACTTCTACTACTTTGCATTCAAAACTGTTTTTGTGTCATTTTAGATTTTTCTACTGTTATAATATAAGGGTAATTAACTTCCTGTTTGGATGTGGACGTGCTGTTGTAGGTAGATAGGTTGAAGATTTACGTAAATGAGTTTAACCATGGAAAAAAGAACTTGTTATGGATTGAAAAGGGAATATTGCGTTAAAAGTTTGATTACAGAAGGTGCAGATGACTTGACTTGTCCACTGAGCTGTCTGTGGATTTTTAAAGTGAAATGAGACATTAAGGGGCAGTGTTGCGCTAATTTTACACTAGACTGCAGAGAGGTGCTGCAGTAGTTTAACCAAAGTGTGCTGAAATGGACAAAAATCATGCAATTAGTCGCGATAAAAAAAAATTAGAGCACTGGTTTTAGACATGAATTAATTATAATTAATGCCATTAATTTTTCACTCATCAGGTTATTTTTCAAGAGCTTAAAACTACAGCATCCCATCCCAAATATCAACGGATATGAAAGTTTTAAAGGAGCACAAACTCACATTTATAATGACTATCCCACCATTAAATACCAAGTGACTTGCCCCACTCTAAATGACATCTCTCATATAAAAATGTTTTCTTGCATTCCTCTTGCTCCCATTCTGCACATTCTCTGTACTCCTTTAATTGTCTTTAGAGTCATCATAAAACACAACCTATGTGGTCCCCTCTCCCAGCAGCTTAGTGGTGTACATGCCGGGTCTATGGGAGTGTATGTTGGATGAGAAAAAAACACAATCTTACTCAGACAAATGGTGAAATTGTCCTGAATGAAAAGGGATCTTATTTGAAATCAAAGTATCCTTTCTGCCTGTTTGTAGTGAATCAAAGGCCACAAAAATTGACCACAATCCACTGTCACAACACTCAGGACGAGATGAGTCAGATTTGGTCCGTCATGTGATTCATCTTAACACTTCTCACATCCCGTTTACCACACATGAGCTCACACATACAACTCATACATTAACATCCACTAGACAGTTTTTAGTCACACAGATTTCTCATCCTTACACAATAACAAACATCACAACAAACTTGCATGTGGTTCAAAACTTCATTCATATTGCAGTGATTTAACACTGAGTGACACTGAAGTCATTTCTTGCTGCTCTGTTTTTGAATTTCAACGTTTATTTGACCGCTTGTTAGGCTTTCTAGTGGTGACAAGAGAGCACAATGAAGAGACAGGGATAAGGAGGGAGCAAACACAGAGGTAATTGAATAATGCCTCTGGTAGGTGGAAATGAATTATCCTTCCTTTCAATTAGTTTCACAATTTGTTTTTATTTAGTAATTAATGAAAGCAGTGTCTGGTGGCAGCAGGCCGCGGGCTGTCTGCTCACTGCAGCATTCAGCAGCCTGTCAGACCTCGCCATGTTTCCTTTACACACACGTGCAGATGCAGCCGAGCATGCACGCACATCACATGCACACAACCACACATTCATACAGAGACATGAACATGTTTGTCACTGCGCTGCACTGAATCCAGGATGCAGCGGTGAGACACTGAAACATTCATCCCACACACCTGCTCTTTTTTTCATATTCACATTATCAGGTCCATTACTTCAATTATCCTGTTGGTTTTATTGTGCCCTAAAAATATGTTCCTGATTATATTTAATTATCCCTGGAAATTTATTACACATTAAACCATTGTAGAGGCTTGCTGTAAATTAATCTTATTTCATTAGAGCAATTTTAGTCGCATTTTCACTGTGAATTAATTTTAACTCCTGAACTCATTTCTGCAATTTTTATTATTTTGTCAAAATAATGTAGTCCATTCACTGGTTTCCATTAATTGAACGAATCTATTCAAAATTAAAATATTGGAATGAAAACAACTAGCTGTTAGGAAAATGTGAACGTGCAAAAAGCATTAAAATTTGCTCTGTTTTATAGACTCACCATCCTCTCACTATCCTTAAGCAATGTGTTATTTTAAATGTGCTTTTAACACACTTTAACACACTTCCATTTACTTGCATGGTATGCAAGTTATAAGATAGGATGCATGCCTATATAGAGATGAGGAAAAACAAGATTAAACATGCAGGTAACTTTACATTTAAGTTGAAAATTTCAACACTCATACATCATGTCAGTGTTTCTGAACTATGAATCAGCTTTTAAAGTCGGGACAAATTATTCAGATTGCATGTTTTGTTAACATGAAATTCCCTTGCATTTTCTCTGCACACAGAGAAAGAGCAAGGTTTGATCGCTCCTGATTAGCACACAGAGCAGAGAAGAGGAGATAGGGGAGACAGAGGGAGGAGAAGGGGGAACACTCTCCCTGAAGGCTTTTAATTTAAGCTGAGGCTATTAGCACATGTTACATGTCAGAGAATCTGCCTCTGCATGCCTCCATCCAGCCCCCGCAGCACCCCCAGCATGCATGTGAACTTCTGCATGAGTGTGTGTGCTCATTTGTGAATGAGCCTCATATGAGTATAAAGCATTGTCTATTCTTTAACTGAGCATTTTTTTAGTTGAATTAAATCCTCGCAGATGGAAATGGCAGCCAAAAATGTTCAGATTCTGACAAAAACAAATAGAATATTTGCGTCTTCAAAATGAAATTCAGTATCTTACATGCAAATAAATTTCAACACGGATTAGATTAGTTCAACCAGAGTAGAACATCCTCACACACGTGCTTATACACTCTTATAGACTCACCATGCATCTAGGCAGAGCACAAGATGGATCTGCAGATTTGTTAATCATGTTGGGATAATTTAATCTCTGTGTGCGTAGATATAGGAGGCTTCCCATTGATGAGTATCAGAGCTCTGATATATAGTGTCTCTGCGAAGACGCCAGTCATGCTCCATGCTGCTTATTAGAAAGCAAAGTCACAAGAGCCCACATACACGCCTGCATTCACTCGTACCAGTTTAATCTATCAGATCCTTAATTGATCATTTCAGAGAAAGGCGCTTATTGTTAAAGAGTTATCTTCTAGTCAGACCCTGAGGTCACAGAGTGTAAGAACTTCCCCTCTAAACCCACCAATAGAGTCCATTCAGCTTTCAGATTTCACCTTGTGTCTCTGCAGGAAAAAGAAATGCTTTCATTGGGGATGAGAGTGGAGGAATATAGTTTCACTTAATTAAAAAAGCTAACTGAAATTCACCAGTCCATTTTTGCTGTTAGCAGTTTAAGAAAGAATTATGTAAACTTCGCGCTGTTTTTAAGTTTTAAAGGTGTAGAGAAGCCGTAGAATGTTTCAGCTCTTTGAACTCTCACTAAACGGATGCTATTTTCCCTCGACCACATTAATGACCATAACTAACTTATCACCGCGCGCACGGGTCACTGACCATTGAAGGGACGAGAGCGAGACATTCACAGCGATCTGCGCTGCCATGGCAACCACTCTCATCCGGGAGAGGCGCCCATTACGCGCTAGTTCCGCGCTCGCGCCGGAGCATATGGAATAATTGGTGTGTTATTGGTCTCCCGGGGGCACGGGCATGTGTGGCGCGAGGGGTTCCTAATTGGATTTATTTGTTTTGATGTGTTTTAGAGGCGTTAAAGAAGAGGAGAAGGCGCGACGCTTTCCGTGGGTTCCGTTTGTTGAGTTTATAGTTTGGTCTGGTGGAGTCACAGGATGACAGGGTATTAAAGGAAGCACTTTGCAAACGAGCGTAATTGTATCGTCTTTAGGTCTGAATAGATCTTTTTGGATGTGACTGTTTTTGAGCAACTTTAGACAAAGTTTTCTATTAAATGAAAACAAACATGGCGTCCTTTTTATCTTGCAGTCTCACTCTGAACTATTTTAGATTACCACCTCAAAAACGGCTCTCATTATTCAAAAGCAACTTTTAACAAATTACTGTTCCAAAGCGCGCGAGACTGGTCATTTTACGCGCGCAACCATCTCTGTTATTATTGTCTTTTATCCACGCGGGTAGCGCACCCTGCCCCACGTGGCCCGTTTCTGATTTCATTTTAATAAGGTCAGTAATAATCGCGCGATCCAGCGGAGGAGAAAACTGCTCCCGCGGGGGTCATTGAGTGAGGCGCCCTGCGCGAGGCCCGGAGATGCCACGAGCTGACCCACGAGCTTCACAAACAATCTGATCAGGCAGCTCTCGTGGACGCTGTCCTCCTTGTCTCGCGGGAGCCGCTTCGGCACGCCATGCGCTCGGTCCCCCCTATTGTCAGCTCCGGCGCTAATAAAATTGTCCCTCCTGCAGGCGAGGCTTGTTGGGAAATTAATTTTATCTAATTATACTGATGTCACCGCCGCCTTTCAGCGCTTAATTAAAATCTGACCTGCGAGCTTCTGCTTTCGGTCTTTGATTGGGAGGGAAAAAAAAACAGAAATTGAATTAAACAAATCAAATATTAGGTGGATGATTGTTTTCAGAGGCTGATTATTGGTATGCCTGTTTCTTCTCTCTTCAGCGGACTGTGCAGAAAAACGCCAAGTATGTGTGTCTGGCGAGTAAGAACTGTCCTGTGGACAAGAGGAGACGCAACCGCTGCCAGTACTGCCGCTTCCAGAAGTGTCTGAGTGTGGGCATGGTGAAGGAAGGTAAGAGAGACAAAGTGACCACACACCTGATAATGTGGAAAGTTTCTAAATAATAGTAAACAAACTATTAATAGCACCACTCATGCTCATACTGTATAAGTTACTCATCCTTTCTGTGGTGGAGGCAGAAAGTAGAAATTTACCACATCAGTTAGTGTCTACACCTTAAAACAACTAAATCTGGATTACTTAAAAGTTTCAAAAAAAGTGACAAAGGTGTGTCCATCCGGCGCAAAGATACTCACACTCCATCTCTGTATTTGTGTCATCAAGTTAGACTGTTGCTATATGATGCCCTCATTTCCCTGAGGTTTCTCACCTGTCACACACTCACTCAGAGGCAGAAACGCTCACAGCACACATGCCTGTCTTCCTGTGAGCACACATCTGAAGCACGTTGAATAGCTCCACTGCCATCTGCTGGCCACTCTCTACCTGTGTGTGTGGAAATTGCAGGAATGTTGGAGAGCTTTTTTAAGTCATAGTTCTACCACAGAAAGATACAGATAACAAGCATTTGGAGAATAGGAGATCTTTGTGCATGCAGCATTAATATAACCAGATTAGAGTGAACAGCCTCCTCATTGTGGCCTTGCTCTTTTTCTCTGCTTCACAGTGGTACGCACTGATAGTTTGAAGGGGCGCCGAGGCCGACTGCCCTCTAAACCAAAGAGCCCCCTGCAGACAGAAGCGTCCCCTCCCTCCCCACCTCTCAGCCTGCTGTCTGCTCTGCTCAGAGCTTACTCCCACTGCTCACCCCGGGACCTTGACTACAGCCAGGTATCCCCTCAATCTGCGACCTTACGTTACAGAAGTGAATGTGTGTGCCATTTTTGACGCTCACTCGCGCTGCTTCTCTCTATTTCTACCCACAGTTCAGCGCTGCAGATCCTCCCACCTCCTCCTCAGATGCAGAGCACATCCAGCTCTTCTACAGGCTGCTCACCATCTCGATGGAGACTACGCGATGCTGGGCTGACCGGCTCCCTGGGTTCTCTGAGCTTCAACGTGACGATCAGAACGTTCTTATAGACTCCGCCTTCCTGGAGCTGTTTGTCCTGCGGCTAGCCCACAGGTACAAAGTTGGGAACACTCACTGTGATTTTTCCGACATTTCTTTGTTGATTTCTTGCCTTCTTGCACAAGATTTAAAAACAAACCTACAACTTTATCATCAGGATACTATTTCTTCTAGTTGCATGTCTGTGTGCGACTGTGTCGTCCAAGTTGCGTGCTGCTGTGTTGGTGTATCTCCAGAGTAGGAGGAGTGCAGCTGAGTAATCGCCATATGAACCAAAATTATGAATGGAGTCTGCAGCTATGACAGCAGCTACACCCACAGAGTTCCGCTCTGCTCCGCTCGTCTGATATCTGACGCACAGAGAGCTCTGTGTGTGTTCTGCGGGCTAAAACTGTGCTAACATTGAGAACTGAGAATTGACGGAATCAATTCCATCTAAAAGTCAGTCAGCTGACCGACTGAAAAGGGCCATTATGGGAGGAAATACATTCTTAATTCAGCTGAAAAGCGAATTGACCAAATAGTTCAGTTTAACTCAGGATGTTTAAGTCTGTGTCTGCTTGTAGATACCTGTGGTGCCATTATGACTGCCAGTGCCCGTCTTTGCCACAGTGTCGCCAAGGGTTACCGGTCTTCCCTTGTAAGGCATTCGGTTGGTTAAATTTATGAGAAGGAGGGGGGCTGGGTCTACAAGCTCATCCTTTTGTCTGTGCTGTCGTCCAGGGCAGAAAACCAACACAGTCACACACACTTAAGCACACTTACTCACACTGATGATGTAGAGTCCCAACTTTTCTCTCCTTCCCCTGGTGGATGTCCAGGTGCAGGGTGGGTAGAGGACTGGGTGGTGGCATCACAGTCCCAGCAGGAGGGGGGACTCTGACTCATGTTAAACTGCACTCTCAGATTGGGCCTTTTTTCAAACGCTCACTGCTCATCTTCTAATCAGCCAAACTCCCACAGCACGCAGGAAAAAACACACAAACACGGCACTGTCTCACTCCGAGCGTCTTCCGTGAGAGCAGACGGATGCAATCCACGCTTGCATCTCAGCGTTGACGCAGCCCCACGTTGACCCCATGCTGAACTCAGATGCCTCGCAGACCCCTCCACTATCGTGCGTCTGTATGCGTCTGCATGAGTGCATGTGTCCACATGTGTGTGTGTTCAGTGTGTGTAGAGTAAATTTGCTCCGCTCTTGTGGCCCGACATTGCTGTGAGCACCCCGTTACCACTCAGTCTCTGTGGTTATTGGTTGATTACCGTGGTGACTGCGTAGTCAGGGGTGAGAGGAATGTGTGGCAGACATCCAGCTGTGTGTTTGTGTGTGCGTATACGCATGTGTCTGCCTGTCTGTCTTTGTAGATTTGCTTTAATCAGACAATTACTGCTCAGTATTGTTATTAGGCTACTCACTGCACAAGCATGTTATTAACCCAATAATGACAATGCAGAGCTTTGCAGCTAAAACCCTCAAATTTAGCTTTTAAGATTATCTGACTTCATGTGTTGTGGTCTTTTCTAGGCATTGACCGGGCTGTTACTGATTATTAGTAGTTCATAAGACGGTTAACTTATATTTGAAATTGATATAAATTGTTATGATGTACACAATGTACTCAATTTCCTGGAGTCAAACTGCATGATCAAAACAATGGAGGAAGATCAACAATTTAGCCCTAGTTCTATCGGCATGAGAAATCGCACGGAGCACATAGGACTAGCAGGAAAACAGGAAATGATGATGCAATACATTGACTGTGTTAGTGGTACCCAGGCTTAAGTGTTGATTGGCTAGTACTCCTGGTGCATCTAGGCCAGCCTTTCCCAATCTTCAGTATGCTTTTGCCCAATCTGATACCTAAAAATCCTCTAGGGCCCACCGAAAACCCTTGTACAACCATAAAATGACACTGAAATACACCCTTAATCTTATTTTGCAAAGGCTTTTCTCCCAGATACATTAGCATTACTCAGAAGTGTTTGTGGGGTCACAAACTATAATTAATGAGCCACTGCTGTTTATTTTGTTTTAATCAGGCATCAGCAAAGTCACTTGAATTGTCTTTTCTAATATTTATCTTTGTAAATGTACCTGATGGCCCAGCAAAGCCTTCCAAAGTAGCAATTATGTCAGAAGAGAATGAGAAATTCTTAAAATCAGGAAGCGAGTCAAGGTGTGTCATCAGTTAACCCAACAGCAGTTTAACCGTGACACTGGTTGTATGCATAATACAAAATGAATGATGAAATGGTGACATGAGTTAAGATTTCTGTCTTTTGTTACTTCTTAGACCTAAAATAATACCATGTGATCAAGGATTTAAGTATTTACGTGATAAATTAATTAATTAGTTAATTTCAACTTTAACTTTTTAGTTATTGTAAATTACCTCTCATATCCCACCTACAGTACCTGGCTCACACTTTGGGAAAATCTGACCTAGCCAATCAGATTGTGTTGTATACAGAACATTTGGTGACACTGTGGTGAGTGGAAAATAAAGCCAGTGGAACCAAAGAAGTGCACTTTTTTATTAATTAATTTTATTGATGTTTGGTGAAATAATATGCAGATACTGCTAATTAGTGAAATACCAAATATCAGCCTCAATAATAGGTTAGGGAGGTATGTAATTCAGTACACTGTACATTCCAGGAATTATTTTGTAGTTAAAGATTTAATAGCATTGGAAATGTTTATATGATAAAATAAATCAAACTATATATATACTTGTGATGACTTAACAGCAGCAACAACAGAGGTCCAGGTCATTCAATACTTGGAACTTTCTTATGTGCAAAAATTACTTAAATTTACATGCACAATATAGTTCGCAATATTTCTCTTCCAAGCACCTTGCAAGATAAATGTTGTGGGATGTTTTTTTTTTTTTTTTTAAGTTTCAGCACTTGGGCACTCATAACCTGGTAGTAATGTCTGCATGGCAGAAAATAAACGTCATTCAGTACGTCATTCTGTTTTCGCCTTGGTCAATGTAAGTCACTTCCCACTCCACGGTCGAGGTCGCTCAATTGTAGAGTTCTGCAGCCAGATCCTCTCGTACGACATTCCTCACTCTAAAAGCATAAAAGATAAATCTTAAAAAGTTGTGAGTTTTTGCTCACATTTTTAAAGCACAGACAGAAAACACAGCATTATTTTAAAGCTCTGTTGTGTAAACAAATTAAAGATATTTCGTATTATATTGAAATTTTCATGGCATAAAATCAAACCAAAAGGAAATTTGATTTATATAAAGTCAATAACTTTTTCCTTCTCCTCCTCTCTCTGTGTTATTCACATCCTCCCTCTCTGTATGCTGAGACTAGATGGTACTTTTGTCATGTATGATTGATGATATGTGAGCGTCTGCGTGTCTTCTGCTGGGGCTGGGTGGGGCTCCCTCTTTAGTAATGATAATTAGATATTAACGCTGTTTAATCCTGTCCTTAAACAATGCTTGTGCAGGGTGTTATTTGAATCATCACCTTGTTTCCTTCTCTTCTGTTTTTTACCAGCATCTTTACTCTCTCTTGTCCTCTTTCAAACCTTTTGTGTCTCCGGGAGCTCTATCTCTTTACCAGCTCTCTGATGAAGGCCACCGGGCTTTTAGGCACCATTAGAGACGAGTCAAAGCTGGCTCACTCTCTCTAGTTGATTTTTAAGGAGCAGGATGTTGTGTGTCGTGAGTAACCGATGGTTAAATACATCTGAGAAGGCTTTTCATTTCCTCATTAAGGCTTTGTGTTTCCATAGCACACCACAGCCTGGGCACATTAAAGCCACAGCTTACCTATCTGCAAACACACAAACACACATAGAGAAGCCCCTGCTCTAACCCTTCACCCCGCCCCCCTGAGAGGAAACAGGAATGTTTTAAAATGCTATAATTTGGAAAACACAACCTTAATCAGTTGCGTGCCTGTGTTTGATGTGTGTCCTGTTTGTGTGTGTGTACACTGCCAGGCTTTTTCATTGTTTTATTGTAATTGTTTCCTTGCCCTGGTATCTCAGGCCATATTTGCAATACATGAGAGAAAACACTGACATTCATTGGAGGAGCGGTCTAACCAGAGTCTCCTTTTTTCTCTCTATGTGTTTCAGGTCCATGCTGTCAGAGGATAAACTCGTGTTCTGTAACGGTTTGGTGCTGCACAGGTTCCAGTGCCTTCGGGGGTTTGGGGAATGGTTGGACTCCATCCGGGACTTCTCCACCCACCTCCAGAGCCTAAACCTGGATGCCTCTGCCTTCGCCTGCCTGGCTGCACTCGTACTGCTCACAGGTAAAAACACACTTCAATTGAAAGATCTCAGAAATAAAAACATGAGGATAAAATAGGTTTAGAAGATAAAAGATGACACAGCAGAAATAAACAGCTGAACCTCTCCAATATTACAGCGCAAGCTGCTTTTGTGCAAATGTATGGAGACAAATCCACACACCATCTCTCACAAACATCGCCCTCCCTTTGTCCAAAGCTTTGCTGGTGGAAGATTCAATGTGACAGCGATCAGGTGGATTCATCCACAGACGTCACACATACGCTGAAACACACCCATGTGCATATGTGCTCTCACACATCTCTGCCTAAAACAAGAACTCGATACCCAGAAGCACCTGCTGCACCTGCCTCACACCTGGCCCTCTAATCAGCATGAATCTGTGAAAAATGGAAGCAGAGCTGCAGCTTTTTGTGCCAAAACACACCTGGGAGGATGCAGAAGTTTCCCGTGAAGTAAATTAAAGATGCATTAACGTAGTATAAGGGGTGGGAAAAGTACAAGACTATTTTACACAAGTAAAAGTGCAGTTTACTTTTTTAACTTAAGTAATGAGTAGCTACTGGGTAGTTTTCGCTATTGGCAGTAACAACATGATTTTTAAAAAAAAGTCTCCAGGTTGTTTAAGTCAGTTTTCCAAGCTTTTTTTCCTTAAAGCCCCCCTACTTGTATCTAAAAAAAGCTATGCCCCTCCAAGACCCAGTAAGAAAAGATCAAACATCAATTTTGATTGCTTTTATTGAGAACACTCCAACATAATATGTTGATATTATGATGTATTCGGGCCACTTTAGAAAAAAAAGTATTATGAGGCGGATATAGTGATTTTTTAAGGAAAAAAAAAAAACCTCTCAAGCTGAACGCATAAATGTACGAGTAAAAAAAAAAAAAATTTTGATTTTATATATATGTCGGTAATGCACGTGAACCAAAACGTAGAATTTTTGAGACTGTAAAGTTGACCGTTTTTGGTTTGGTTTTTTTGAAAATTTTAACTTAACACTGTTGTGAATTTGTGATGCCAAAAACTTGAAGTTTTTAAGTTTTTAATGTCAAATTTTTAAGACTTTTAAAACTCAGAAATTTTAACTTTTCTTGTTAATTTGCATCTTTTTAAACTCTAAAATTCTTGTTTGATTTCTTGTAAATATAAGACTAATCTCAAAATTCTCCCTTTTTCTCAAAAATTAACAGATCCTCTTTATTTTCAGTCTCGTAGAGTGGCCCTAATACATCCTCATTTGTTACTAATCATGATTTTAAAAAATATATGCATCATATAATTATGTACATCTAATTTTGACACATCAGAACAGAAGCATCTGGCTGCAGACCTCTATGTTGGGGCATTTTGGGCTCATCTGTTCCAAACCTTTACAATGGGGCGACCTCGACCCTGGAGCGAAGGTGATGGACTAACCCTTGTCGGGTTTTCCCTTAGTTTTTGGTGTGTTATTTTTAATTCTATCTCCCCTTACTCTTACCCTTAACTTTAGGGTTTTGGTAATGTACATCATTCCAGCCCCACAGTCGAGGTCACCCCACCATAGAGGTCTACAGCCTGGTCCATTCAGAGCAGACAGGGCCCTGTGCCCCTTGAGATTTTTGCCCCTCTCCCAGGGATGCCTGGGCCCAAGGTCAGGATCCATTGGTTTAGGGAAAGTCATAACTTTATAATAAAGTAAAATGCAACAGCTGTTTCAGGATGTGAGGTTGAATCTCTCTCACTATGTTACTGACAGTCATGTGTAGTCAAAACCTACCAACCATGATCATAGCGTTGACAGTTTGAATCTCTGTTTTGTTTATTTTTTACTCAGTTTTTGATGTTTTTTTTAAATGTAGAGAAGTACAACATTTTCTTCCAAATATACCAGAGTAAAAACAATGTGACTGATTTCAAAATGTACTCAGAAAAGTACAAGTGCACCAAAAAAGTTACTCACCTACAATAATTTGAGTAAATGTGATGAGTTACTCTCCATCCCTGGTATTACTTATGGAGGATCCAGGTACAATTAGGGGTAAGATCGGAGTGAGATTCTGTCTTTTTATGGGTAATGGATAAAACTCCCATCCCCCTACACTCAGTTTTCCTCACCTCACCCCGGCCACCTCCTCCACCATCTCTTCCTCTAAGCCCCCCGAACCCATCCCTCGCTCTCTGGGGGAGCACTTAACTCTGTGCCTGATCGACCAACCCACCGTGGAGCACAGCTCTGGAATGGCGTCTGCGATGTTTCTCAGTGGCGCTCTGCCACCTCGGCAAAGCTCACAACGCGCTGCCACGACAGAGCCGCCAGAGCCGCCGGGCCATCGACCGCTTTCAGAGTGGCCTGTGCAGAAAGGCAGCCATCGATCCCTCCCCAGGAGGCCACACACATAGAGAAAGAAGGGACACAGAGCGGCAAGAAAGAGTGCGCGAGGGCTCTGAAAGCCGTGAAAGGAGGGCTGGAGTGACTCTGCAGCAGCAAACACAGAACAAACAAAAGAGGCACATAAACAAACAATAAATAAGCTTCAGATAATGGATACCTCAAAGTGAGACTGGTCTTAGTGACAGCTCCCTGCAGCACCTAGCGGCCCTTGTGTGCGACTTCATGTGCTGGCGTGTTCATGTTTGTGTGTGGCTGGACGCCCTGTTCTCTCCAGAATAAGTTAGTGTCACATTAAGCCTGGAACGGGTGCCACCAGAGTTGCTATGGGCAGCAGAGTGTGTGTATGTGTGCGTATGTGTGTTTCTAATTTCATTTGGCTGCTCACAGGGCCGAATAATCAGCTAATTGTTGAGCACTTTTGTGTCTGTCAATGTCTTAAATTGCTGGGACAATTTATGTGTCTGTGTGTACGTGTGCAAATGCTTTTATATGTGTGTGTGCACAGTGTGATGAAGGCTTATTAGGTTAGACTGTGTATTGATCTGTAGTGAGCGAGACAGGTTAAGGCCTGTTAAGGACATTAGCCATACAGGGTAATGAGGTGGAATTCAATATAAAAGAAGATGTAGCTAACTCTCTTTCAGCTGAATGAGCACTGATGTGTTTGTCTCCGCGTCAAAGTGTGGGCCTCTGTTCCCTGTGACTTTTTTTTTAAAGTTCCAGATTCATTTTTATCATAGTGTCTCATTTTTTATTTTTTATTTAACTTGTATTTAACCAGTTAAACCTTACTGAGATTAAGAACCACTTTTTTTTCAGGTGTCCTGGGGCTTTATTTATGAAACAATGCATAGAATCCATAATAAAATTGCACTTACATGAAACACCCAAAATTGGCATGACCAAAATAATGCAGATTTATGAAACGTTGTGCATGCACATTTTCACGTAATGTTCTTTTTCTATGTCTCGCTGGAAATGTTTGCACTTTGATCTTCCTCTTGTTCCACTCTTTACAAGCCTACATTCAGCCCTAAACAGTCAATGCAGAACTCCTTATGAATGAAAATGCTTATCAGTGAGCCAGCAGATCAAAGGCTTTTGGCCGTGAATCACGACAGCAACTGTGAGGAAGTCTAAGAAAGTAAACTTTCTGACACCGGGGGTAATCGCGAATGAAGAGGTGGTTTGACCAATGGTTCCCAAAGTGGGGGTCTAAGACACTGAAGGGGGGTCACAGGATGCTTTCTTTAAAAAATGACAAACTTAATATGATTTGAATTGAGTTCAATTCAAAATAACAGATACTATGTGAGATTTGAGCTTAAATGTGATTAAAATGTTTAAAAATGACCTAAAATCTAAATTTGTACATTATACTTTTAACCACTTCCAAGGAAGCTGGGGGTCCTTGGTTTCTGATGCTGTAATTGAAGGAGTGTGGGCTGAAAAGTTTAGAACAGTGATTGTTGGTTTGCTACAGTGTGAAGTGTCACAAACTAGAAAAACATTACAAAAAGACACCACATTACTACTGCATCACACGCTCCCTTCACATTGCCAAACATACCACCTTTCTCCATTAAGCACAAGTTTCACTGCAGCTTTTATTTGTTTATGGGGTCCATCCTGATTTCTTCACATAATGTCTGATCTGTCTTTCACAATACGATATGACAATTTTGACGGATCATTACAGAATGATTATATATAAACCTTTGATTGATTTACAAAGGCTTTTGTTCATTTTCATTTTTAAAATTCTGGAGAGAGCTGTCCAGGCTTGCTGTGTCATTTTTTTAAGTGCAGTGAAATTTATTCAAACAAAAATCTCAGTCTGTGAAAACACGTAAAATACTTGAAGCCAGTGCCGCTATGGTGTGCAGTGATTCATGCTTCTTGGTTTTTGTATTTCCTCATCAAATGTCAAAGTTAAAGTTTGGCACCTACGATCAGGGTGAATCATGGTGAGACTTTGATAATGAAACATATGGCAGGTTTTTTGAAAGATAAATATTAACATGTGTTCATATTAGGAAGTGGAATATGGCTCACAAGAGCGTATGCCTATGACGTATTAAAACTCAACTGTCTAGTTTTGATGATGTGGAATAAAGTTCAGTATTTAGTCAAAGTAATTATTTTACCACCTAACTGTGTCGCCAACTTCCCTCTGCCTCCAAAACATTCATACCCATTGGTTATGCTTGCATCTATTGCTGCTTATTTCTCTCTGTAACCTTGTTAACTATGCTGGTGCCTAAATGTTGCAAAATAGGGCCTGAAGTTGGCATGCCCCACTTCATATGCAAAGTATATGATCTATAAAAACAGACTGATGGTCAAATGTGCACACCTGTAAGCAGACTAGAAAACATGAAATAATATTTGTCAAAACTGAAAATCTTGAAACAGATCTATGTGTCTGCCTCTGAATCATACAGCAATCTCTTAAAAGCATCCAAGGGGCTCAGAAGGTGTGCCCCATGTATGCCCACGGCCTGGGTTCAAGGCCGGCCTGTGGCCCTTTCCCTACATGTCTCTCCCCCACTCTCCTGTCCCTGTTGCCTTGTTTTCTACTCTATCCACTGTTCTCCTCTCTAAAATAAAGGCATGACAAGCCCAATACGCACGTAAAAAAAAAGGTCCAATTACATCAAGTCATGAAGTTTCAGGTGTTTTTGTAATTCATTCCAGTAAAGGAAGCAGCAAAATTAAAGGCCTTTTTTTCTGTCTACAGAGCAAGTCCCAGGCCTGAAGGACTCAAAGCGGGTGGAGGAGCTGCAGAATAAAGTCATTTGTTGTCTCAGAGACCACCTTGGCTGTAGCCCCTCTTCCTCCTCATCCAAGGCCACGCCCCCTCTGAGTCGTATTCTTGGTTTGAGGGCGGAGCTTCGCTCCCAGAGGACCCAGGGTCTTCAACGGATCTTCTACCTGAAGCTGGAAGACCTTGTCCCACCCCCTCCGTTGATTGACAGATTTTTGGACACTCTGCCTTACTGAAGGCCTGGACTGACCACACAGAGAAAAAAATGTTACAATGTCACTTCCTGTTTCCCCCACCTGAGAGGAGCACGCACACATATCAAAAGAGAGACTCACTCTCCTCTGGCTGATGCAGAGCAGAGAGAGCCAATCAAATGCTTTTTCACTCAACGGGACAACCATTCAAGAACAGCTTTCACTCAAATGGGCAAAACCAACTTAATGCTTTTAACCCGTACACATACGCTTTATTCCTTTTTATGTGGTCCTCCTGTTTTCCTCATGTGGGGGAGCATGACAAGGCCGAGGTGGATGATGGAAAGACAAATGACTTTTGCTGTCCCCTCTCATTAACGAGCTCTTTTTATCTGAGTTTCGGCCTTGCTCAAGCAGTCTGAGGACTGGTTTGTTCGACTGTTTTCAAATCTGAAGACGATTCCCAGTGAAGCACAAATTTCTGTGTATTCAGTTTCCTCCTAAAAGAGAAGGAAGGGTTGTGTGTGACACTGAGAAGTCAGAGATCAGACAGCGCTGGCATGCAGAAACAGATAATTCATAAACACATGGAAGTGGTTGTTGAGTCGGGGCTCTTGATTCCAAGTGCAATTTCTCAAGTGCTATCTCACAACAAAAAGGAAAAGACAGAGAGGCAACGGTTGAATTTCAAACTCTAAATTATTTTATTAAAAGTCCTGTACTGGTGGTAGATTATACAAAGAGAGGCAGTCTTCGTCTGACTTAAGACAGCAGAGGAGAAACTGTGCACTAACAATTGATGACTGAGTCACACAGACTTGAACTTGTATGTTTTTTATTATTATTATTAATTCATTTTAAAACCATAGATCTGGTAGGGTACAGAGGGTTAAACATGGACAAATTGGCTTTTAAAGCACTTACACCCTAAGAAGGGCTAGAGGCACAGACACACACCCAAACCCCCCCCCCCCCCCCCCCCCAGAGGATGGCAAGTGAGTCACGGGGGGTGAGGAGGGTGCTCGACAGATAGCTGTACATCCAGGGGTGAAACATTCCGCAGTCATGCTCTTTTTCTATTTGTTTCTATATGTGATTGGAGGCCGTGGGAGAGTGTGGAGGACGACCTGTGTTTGTGTGTGCGCTTAGAGAAGCCAGGATCATATGCATGGTGTGTTATCAGAGCTGCCATAGCCTGTCAAAAACAGCTCGACCTGTGTTTGTGTCCCAGACTGTGGCTCTATGTGGGGGGACGCCCCAGGAGCTCCACCATCCACCCACACTCTCACGGCAGCAGTTTGAAATATGAAAAGAGCAAATTATATAGATATAAATATAAATATATATATATACAAAACTAATATTTTGAAGTGTTTTTAGCTTTTTCAAATATTGTGGTACGAGTTGTGCATTGTTTTTTGAAGAAGAGAAACAAAAAAAGAAAAAAAGTTGTTGTTTTTCAATGTCCTTCTTGGTTTGAGTTTCCTGTTCAATTATTATTATTTTTCTTTCTCTTTGGTTCACTGGATTTCTGTTCAGCACTTTGAAATCATAAACTAGTTCTGATTATTCTGCCTGACTGTGTCTTGAGCTTATTTTTTTAGATTAAATCGCTCTGGTTTCAGACAAAGGTAAACAAAAGGGAAATTTTAAAATGAATTTACACAGAAAACTCTTGAGTGCATGTGGTCTGGACACAAAAGTCTCTTGACAGGAAAAGGCCCCATCTCTATCTCCCGAGGGACCTGAGGACTCTCACTTAGAGTAGAGGGGGATTAGGAGGGCGGGGAAGTGGAGGAGGAGGAGGAGGGAGAAGAGGATAGGAGAGCTTCATGTTAGCATGAGGTCCAGATCAGCCTCCAGCCTCGTTAAACACCATCGATCGCCACGGTGACATTTCACAGCACATGTCGTCTACACTGTCACTGCCATCACTCACACACACACACACACACCACACACACACATACTGTGTGTCTCAGACAGGCAGGTGATTGATAGTAACTGTGGCACTGAAATCGTGAACCGCTCTGTCAGTGTTTACGAGAAAGAAGTTGACCAGGTAAGAAGTTCTGGCTATAATACTATAAACAGTCCATATAAAAACAATACACTGGTGCCCTAATAAAAAAATAAGCGCCCAATGAGGGGGGACCCCTTATCTGAATTTCATCCCTTTTCTTCACTGACCAGTTGCATAAACCTCCACGTAGCCATCAGTTGCTACAGCATCATAGGCAGAGCCATGGGGTGGCTGACAGGGCTTAAGCCCCTTATTATTATTTAAAGCCCTGGATTTTTAAAAGAAATATCTGCTGAGACTCATGATAGTTTAATGCAAAAGAAAGAGATGCTGAGAAATAAAACAACATGACAATTTAATTTTCATAGCCAAACTGACCAAATTAAACCATTCCTATAACTTAATATTAGGGCTGTCAAGATTAATCCTGATTAACTTAGATCCACAATTACTGCGTTATTATTTAAATTCCAGATGTTGTATTGTCTCTTTCAGCACTATGCTTAAGCCACTGCTGCGCCTCCCTGCGGCCGCATTGATGTAAAATAAGTCCACTGCTCCTCAATGTCTCATTTCACTTTAAAGTCCCTGTAAAGTGATTGTACATTTTAGTTTCAGGTTTGCTTTATGACAGGCAACAGTATTCTGAACCACCAGGCCAAATTTCAGTCATAAAAAAAATCTACAAGTTAATAAAATTAGGCCTCAAATTCTACTCAAGGATGGTGTGGGCATGTCATTGAGTGAGCTGAAGCCACGCCCACTCACGAGAAATACAAATCTCTCAAATTAAAGAAAAAAAATTCTGATCAGAGCTGGCTCTGTGCCAGAGCAGAGATACATTGGTTGGGAATTATTGTTTTCTGGCACAAATCTCTCCATTGCGATACTTTTAATGACCCATAGTCAACCATGGCTGATAGATTTGGGAATTTTACCTCACAATGAACAAATACATAGTATGTAACTGACTGTTAACTTTCAATGAAGGCAGTGACAGTGGCAACAACAAACTTATTGAGATGTACTGTGAGGTGATTTTATACCGTTGTAGCTTTAGGGGGTGGGGTAATTCCCCAAAGGAACTGGTGATGCCATGGGCTCAGATATTTACCCAGCTCAAATCAAACCAAGCCAGGAAAGAGGTGAACAATTTTCTAACTAAAAAAATCAAAAATGTAGTCTCACATACGTAGATCTCAGTGTTTTCACATGTTTACATCAACTTTATTTCAACATATCTAGTGTGTTAAGACACCAAGTTTGGATGTCACTTTACAGGGACTGTAAAATACTCACAGACAGTTCCGTTGGCAAGTCAAAGGTCACCTGATCTGTGTATTATCAAACATTCACCTTTTCCTTGTTCTCTTATTTCCTTTTCAGTTCATAACAAGGTTAGCTACGTTAAAATCTCTAGCTTCTACCAATAGAAGCAGGTCTGTATTTGATCGGAAATCAACTGTGGCAGCAGAAATATCAAAACTGAAACAAAACAGGTTTAGATGAAAAATAGCAGAATTTTAAAAGGCAAATAAAGGAATGAAATGAATCTCAATAAACAACTGAAACCCTCAGATTAATCACAATTTGAAATGTTAATCATCTGACAACCCTACTTAATCTTATAATGTTTTTAAAAGGCAGAAGTTAAAATTCTTGCTTTCAATATGATTATTACATGATGAAAATGAACAATTAGATTAGAATAGTTTTTAGGTGCAATTGGACATTTTTTGTCTAAATTATTGGTTGAGTTTTTGTCATTTAAAATTTACATTTGCATTAAGATGGTGCTGAAATAGTGCATAATTGCCTGCTAAGCAAATAATTTCCAGTGCAGCATGCCTCTGGACGTTCTTGAATTTGGGCTAAGCCCCAGATGTTCAAAACATTTGGCCTCACCCCTCCACAGCATTACCGCCTTTAGCAGTTGAAGGTTCAGTACATGCAAGCTCCAGGTACTGACATCGCTGATAACCCACCACATTATCCCTATTGGATCCCACGACTCAGCCTTGTAGACTGATTGGAAGCAAGAGCCAGTACATCGCCATGGTTTCATCCAACTGGTCTCATAAGACCACTGAACTGCCCATTGTACCAGCATGCAGACATTATCTTCTGACCTATTCTACCCTCTAGCCATCACAGCCCAAACAGCAACAGCAGACCCAGGCTGTGTACATGCAGACCTAAGGTAGTCACAATGCCTATCCTAAATCACAGCTAATCTTGGCGGCAACATTACACATGAAAAATAGTGACAAGAGGAACCCAAGAAAATAGAAAAAACTGCACAGAACAGTCAATACGGGGGAAGAAGACCAAGGATGAGGCTGTTGCTCTACCTCCTCCTTCTCCCTTACTGTCATTATTGAAGAAAAGGGAAGGACAAAGGAAGTGGTTTCTCTTGCCTTTATTTTGACCCCAACCCATTATTATTCCTCCTGATCCTGACCGGCTGATCGTATAAAAGTGCTTCATCTGACATCTCCCTGACTGTTTTTCACAAATTCTGTTCCTACACCCCCAGCTCTTTCAGAAATGAATCTGCTGAGCTCACAGAGAACTCTCTTCATCACACTTGTACTGGATAATCCCTAACTTTCCACCCTAGCTTTCAGCTTCTGACTCTAAATTTGCATACAGCGCATGAAAATTATTCAACCCCTTGGGTGTTTTACGCTTTTATTGATTTTATAAATCAGTCATGGTCAATATAATTGAGCTTTTTTAATCAAAAATAACTCTTTTATATCAAAGTGAAAACGGGTTTGTACAAAATAATGTCAATTCAACAAAAAATATAATGTAAACTGGTGATTGCATAAATATTCACCCCCATTAAGGTGACTGACCGAATTCAACAGAGGTCCAGCCAATTGGTGCTAATACTCACACAGTTAGTGAAATGGTGATAACATGAGTGCAGAGAAAGTGTCGCCAGTGAAGTTTAAAGACATCTGTGTCTGGAAAGTCCCCTCCCTGGTCAATCAGTATTCCTGGCTGCCATTACACCATGAGGAAAAAGAACAATCCAAGAAACGCAGAAAAAAAGGTTATTGAGAAATATAAGTCAGGGGATGGATACCAAAATATTTTCAAGGCATTGAACATGCCCCGTAACTCAGTTAAATACATCACCAAGAAACAGAAGGAAGATGGCACATGTGAAAATCTGCCTAGACCAGGCAGTCCTCACTAACCGAGTGACCGTGCAAGAGGGAAGCTAGTTAGAGAGGCCACCAAGACACTTCTGAATACTCTGAAGGAGTTACAAGCTTCAGCAGCTGAGTTGGGAGAGACTCTACATACAACATCTGTTGGCTGAGTTCTTCACCAGTCAAAGCTTTATGGAAGAGTGGCAACAAGAAAGTTACTGTTAAGGAAAACTCATATAAAATTTTATAGAGAGTTTGCCAAAAGGCATGTGGGTAACTTCATGGTCAAGTGGAAGAAAGTTCTTTGGTCTGATGAGACCAAAATGGTGCCTTTTGGACATCACACAAGACACCATACACTGCAGATCACCATAAACACACTACCCCCATGTGAAGCACAGTGGTGGCAGCATCATGCTGTGGGGATGCTCCTCGGCAGCTGGCCCTTGAGTGATTGTTAAAGGTAGAGGGTAAAATGAATGGGTCAAAAAATTAAAAAAAATCCTGGAGGACAATCTTTTTCAGCCTGCAAGAGAACTAAGGCTTGTGAGAAGATTTTTTTCCAGCAAGACAATGACCCAAAGCATACAGAGAAAGCTACACAGAAATGGTTTACAGACAGCAAGGTCAATGTTCTGGAGTGGCTGAGTCAAAACCCAGACCTCAATCTGATAGAGAATTTGTGGCTGGACTTAAAATCCCTGTGCAACCTGACAGAGCTTGAGCAGTTTTGCAAAGAGGAACAGAGGAATATTGTAAGTCCAGATATGCAAGCCTGATTGAGACCTGTCCACACAGACTCAGTGCTGTGATTGAAGCCAAAGGTGCATCTACTAAACACTGACTTGTGAAAATGTATGCAGTCATTTATTTTACATTTCATATTTTTAGTATAACTGGCATTGCTTTTCAGAAATCTGTTTTCATTTTGACATTAAAGAGGTTTCTTTTTTTGCCAGAAGGCCAAATTATATTGACCATGATTCATTTATTAAACCAATAAAAGGGTAAAACATCCAAGGGGGTGAATGCTTTTTATAGGCATGTTATAAAAGCTTTTTCCTTTCATGCACGTAGTTTCATACATCTGATCAGGAACCATCTTTCATAACAATCAAACTATCTGCTGACTTGTGGACCATAACAATTTGTCAGGTCTCGCATTAAAACAAACCATTTCCTGTGAAGTTTTCCTCCAATCCTGCATCTCCCAATCACTCCATTCCCCCAGCCAGCCTGACTCCTTAAGTATCCCCCTGTATATTCCTCTCCTTCACAGACCATTGGGATGGCTGCACTCTTTTCTCAGTACCTCCTGATTTCACCTGTCTTCATCTACATTCCATGCTTACAGCTAAGCTTTTAATAAACGTCAATATGTTGTCACATATAATGACTTTGTGACAGGTTAATCTTACAATCTGACAGAATATGCCTTGAAGTAGCTCTGAACAGCATGGTCACTGGTCTACTCAGTGTCTGGATTGATGGTAGCACACCGCACATTGTGTGTTGTCCCTCGCTGGTCCAAAGCCCTAAGTCCCCCAGCCTAACTGCACATTACCTATGATCTCAGCAAACCTAAGAGTTGCTTTTGCTTCTTGTACTGCCTGCCTTGGGATCCATTTCCACCCTCTGGTTGAATTTGGGACAAAGTTACAAACTACTGCATATTTGCTCCCTGATAACAACTGTCCTAATCTTTGTACATTTGACCCCCTCTGTTAATTTAGTAGCAGGTATTAATATACCTTTCCTGTACAATCCCACTTTACCACATCAGAATATACCAATTAACAAATTATTCGAGCCTCTCCACCCTTGATATAGATATTTCATAGAATGACAGCAGACACATCCATCCAGGAAATAATCCAAACTGTAAACACCATGACTTCAACCTCTGTGGGAGCCCTGACTTATCCATCCTTCCTAATCCCTCTGCTACATCTTTCCTAAGTTGCCTAACCTGTTCACTTTCACTAAGTCAGGTTGATACACCTACTTAAGCTTTTCAGCAATGTTTTCTTATCTTTAGAATTTCTTCCTACATCCTCTTAGCTGTCTTCAATATCTTGACAATTAGATACTTCTGGACTTACAGTGTAAGGCTTGATCTACAGTTGAGCTCAGCTACTCTTTTATTGAGCTCTCTTAATGCCTTTTTGTACATGACCCTTTGAATTTGACAGTTGCAACATATCTCAAAAAAGTAGGGACAGGGCCATGTCAGCATTGTGCAGCATCCCCTCTTCTTATAACAACTGTCTGTAAACATCTGAGAAGTGGGGAGACCAGTTGCTGGAGTTTTGGGAGGGGAATGTTGTCCTATCCTTGTCTGATGTAGGAAATCTAGCTCCTCAACTGTCCTGGGTCTTCTTTGCCAGATAAGCCATGCTGTTGTGATGCATGCGGTGGGGTGTGGTTTAACATTGTCTTGATGAAAATATGTAAGGCCTTCCCTAAAAGAGACTGAACACGGACGCCGTAGTTTCCAAAAAGTATTTAAATTTTTTATTCATCCGACCACAGAACAGTTTTCCATTTTGCCTCAGTCTATTTTAAACAAGCGTTGGTCCAGAGAAAATGGTGGCATTACCGGATATATGGCTTATATGGACATACGGCTTCTTCTTTGCATGATGCAGCATTAACTTGCATCTGTGGATGGCACGGCAAACTTTGTTGACAGATGATGACTTCGGCAAGTTTTCCTGAGCCCATGTGCTGATTTCCAGAACAGAAACACGCCTGTTTTTAATACTGTGCAGTCTGAGGGCTCAGAGATCAAACACGTTCAATAATAACCTTCGGCTTTGTTTCTTGCCCTCAAAAAATTCTCCAGATTCTCTGAATCCTATGATGATTTTCTTTACTGTAGGTGGTGGGATATTCAAAGTCTCCCCAATTTTACATGAAGGAATATTTTTCTGAAGTTTTTCAACAATATTTAGATGCAGTATTTTGCAGACTGGTGAACCTCTGCTGTTCTTTAGTTCATTCAGGCACACTTGCCATATATTTTACCATTTTACTGCAAAATGGATATACAGTTTTAACTGCTTGAGAAGGCTCTGGTCAAAAGATGCTCCCTGGGCCACTCAAGCAGCATGCTCTGACTTTTCATGGAGTGCATTGCTATAAACCCCTATATGCATAGATAAATTTATGACAATGCACATTGAAAACAATGAAATTGGTTCAAAAGCAATTAACCTATAGCAGCGTGAATCTGAATATGAGGGTGCAACAAGCTTTATGTTATAAAAGAGGAGGCTGGGGTGGTGGAGGCTAAGCTTTTGACAGGAGCAGCATGGAGCTTCAGCATTAATGTAAGCAGGTATTAGTGAGAAGTATGTCATGTTTAAATGGACCGCTGTGTGGAGAAAAAAAGCTGTGATTGGCTGATCTGCGGATCAGGGTTGGTGTATGACTTCTATACCCTGCATAGACTAATGCTTAGCTTCATTTCCAAGAGACTCTACCTCTCTAAATTGCTCCTTTTATACTCAGTCATATTACAGTGCTGTTCCCAATTACCCTAAATAGTTACAAAATGCTCCTCCAGCTGTTTTTTAACCTACTTTTCCAGCCTTTTTTTGCCCCATCCCTGCTTTTTTAAAAAATGTTTGGCTGCCATCAAATTTAAAATGAGCTACATTCATGAAATGGAAAAAAATCATCTTACATGTTGTGTTCATGAGACTTGTAAATCATTGCATTCTGTTTTACATTCTATTCAGTGCCCCAACTTTTTCAGAATTGGGTTGTAATATAACAAAAGTCCTGGACACTGGAAACCTTGCACTTTGAATAACTTTGCGTACATGTGCCAGTGTGCCTGTGTACCATCTCTGTCTAACACCTCTTCCTCCTGTTGGGACTTCTGATGTCTCTGTGTTCAATCAGCGAGCAGGAAAAGACCATTCACACCATTTTTCACCGTGTTTACGTGTGTTTGGATGTGTGTGCAAATGCACACGTGTTAATCCTATTCATACAACAGAGACATGTCCGAGTGACAGGTAAAATAACATGTCAGCCAAGTAAAGAGAGCTGTGCTTAAAGCTTGAACACACTCAAACTTGCATATGCATAGACACACACACACACACACACACTGAGCTGTCAGTCTGTGAGCCGATCGATCAGTGCTGACAGATTACGGATATCCCGAGAGTTTTAATTAGAGGTCCCATTAGAACATAAATACACAGAAACACAAATACATATGCACATGCACAGGCACGCTCAAAAAGTAGCTTTATTTCTTAAATGTTCATAACTTATTACAGTGCATACAAAAAGGCAGAATAACAGCTTTAAGTCTGTAATTTTGAAATGCAGTGCTCCTTTGATCTGATATATAAGTAAAAGCCCACATGAAACAACAAAGAGCCATTTAGCTCATTTAGTTTTTGTTTCCAGGAACAGCAAAAGAATCAGCAAAGTAATAATGATAAGTGATAACTAAGTAAAAAGGCAAAGTAAATAAGTAATAATTATCAACATAATAATTTATAGATGTAGTAATGTAAAAGTAGAGGAGTCTGCTTTATAAAACAGTCTATATTCACTAAGTTGCCAGGATGTACTGATCACACCTGCTTAGCAAAACAAATGCAAGCTGTAAAACATGAACTGAGCTCCCTGCTGGCCTCCCCTCCTGCTGACAAACTTCCTGGATTAGACTGAAACACAAAACACCTGAGTCCTCCTGATCTGAACATACAGACAGACACACAACACCCACGTGAAGCAAACACAGAAACCCTAACATTTCTGATGACTTGGTATTTACACATTCACTGTCTGCTGGGTTCCTCCCCCTCAGTCTGTTGCTCTGGGAGTCCCCTGGAAGTGGACACACATTTACACACATGTACAGTACCAGGGGAAAATCCCCATGTCGTGAACGTTTCACTGTGGCCTATTGTATGGAGCACGCACTGGAGGAGTGTGTGGGGGGTTTGGTCTGAATGTCAAAGGTAAAAGGTGGTGAAAAACGGAAGTGGAAAAATCCAACAGGCCCACTCACAGCAGCTAATTTGAGGCGGAGGGGGAACCCCAATCTATGTCCCAAAACACGACATGGACGAAACATGTCACACTAAATGTTACTTACACAGGACTAATCCCAGGTTCAAATCTGGCCAGTGGCACTTTCCTGCACTTCTCTCCACAGCTCTCTCATCCTTGTTTCCAATTCTGTCCACTGTCCTTCTCTTTTAATAAAGGCACAAAAAGACAAGGCCGAAATAGACTGTATCACCATTGAGTTAAGTGATTTTCTTTAATAATTTATTCCATTGTATTTTCAGGGAATTTGGAGGAGGTGTTGACATTTTTGACTGACTATTTAACAGAATATAAAAGGACCGAGTGACTAGCTGATGAGAAACTGAAGGTGGCAGTAATGCAACTTCATGGATGCCAGCTGCCCTTAAACACCAGAGAAGGAGAAGAAGTATGCTTGGGGTGGGATGGGGGGCCCACAGTGATAAGTTTTAAGGGGCCACAGAATTCTATATGACACCCCTGCATGTGTGGATAATGATTATAGACTCTTTTCACTTTTATCTACTTTTATATGTTTTCTCTAACAAAAAAAAATCTCAATCAAACAGAATCAAAACGACGGATGAAACCTCAAAATCCTGCAGGATTATTCCACCAAAGTAGCCTGTAACAAACGTCTCATTAGGGGCATTGTCAGGGGTTAATAATGAGGAACTTATTCTGCTGTGGGTGCTGGTTTAGGTCGGAAACTATTCGTGGACGTACTGGGGGGGAGGTAGTTGTTTACAAACAAGGAAAGTGTCAAAACCCAGAGGTAACGTTGATTATAATGGAACCTTGTAGCTATTTTTTTTAAATAGTATGGCGGCTAATAACAGTCTCCAGCGAATATAAGTCTAATCCACACTCTCCTCGTATTTTCGGCGGTGGGTATTGCTGTGTTGTTCCTAAGTTTCTTTAGGCTGACTCATTGTCGACAGAAAAGAGTGTTTGAAGATTTCTAGACTTGAGAAGAAAGCGAGTCACTTTCCAAACACCCTGCAAATATAAACTAGCTTTTAGCTAGGAGTCAGCTTCGGTGTCCTAGCTAGCTTAAAGCTAAACCGTGCTAGTCCGTGTAATTCGCATTTAGTCTCATGTAAGCCTTTTTTAAAACGTGGACTAACACTATCACTTTCTGTTCAGAGGACTGGGGACAAGTGCTACGAAACCAGACTCATGTAGTGTCAGTATTAGCTCATCATTTCTTACTAACCGTTACACATTGGAATAAAAAGTTATTTAAATCATTTAATTTTAATATTGTGATAAGTAACCCAGTTTTATACAGCGGATTATCTTACCAGAACTTCATGAACATGTGACTTTAGTGCATGATTAAGCAATGGAAACGGCATTTTATGCCAGTATTTTTTTTATAGGATTTACTTCAGTCCTCTATAAAGTGAAAATCATTCAGTTGTCAACAAAACAAGCTATAGGATGATTCTCTGTTGGGTTTAGTGAAACCATGATAAAAGAATGTTCAACTTTTCACAACTATTTGGCAGGTAGCCGACGCTGATGAAGACATCTGCATGCCAATAAAATCTTTTCTTCTGTCAGTTTTAACTCTAGTTTGCCTGGAAAACAAAGAAATTTAGCGAAAGATTATGTTTACAGATCCAATGTTTCCCAAAAAACGACCTAACCGTACTGTTTCTGATTAGTAGATGTATTTAGAGAGCTGGAAATATGACGTGTTCGGTTATTGATTGAGGAAAAACTTCATAGTATGACCAATTGATTGTTCCCCATTTTTACAATGTAGCTGTCGGCCATCAGACGTCATTTACTCTTTTGCCTCAAACAGATTATTTTAATGAGTCTCACGAATGTACCAGTTTTAGATGTGTGGGCTAAAAGTTGCATGCGTCATTGAGTTTATTCATTTGACTTGCGTATTTATTAACTCTTACTCTGATGATATTACTGTGGGGGCAGTGAGATAAAGCCGAGCAGGTGCAGTGTCCAAGTTACACAGAGGTGTTGGCTGTAGGCAGTCGGTGGGACACATGGCAGAGGAAAGCAACAAGCTGACACTGAGGCGCCTGGAGGCACCGATCCACAAGTTTATTAAAGTGGCTCTTCCCACGGACCTGGAGAGGCTACAGAAACACCACAATAACATACTGAAGGTGACGGCTAAAATCTGGCTCCCTCCTGATCGCACCCTCACATCCGCTCTGTCACGTCCGGTCCACAGATGGATAACGCATCATTTTGTTATCTTGATTTTTGCAGTACCAACAGAGCCAACAATGGGATCGCCTTCATCAGGAGCACATCAACGCCAGCAGAACTGTTCAGGTATAAGATAATACTCAAACTTAATATTGTCAACAAGTAAGCTCCTCAATAAAATCTTCATCGTACCAGACTTCATATCCATAACTAACATCTTTACATCATCCCAGAGGCAGTTTTTATGTAATTCTAGTCAGAGCCCTGCAGATTTCTGAATGTGGGGATTGTTTGGAAGATGATGTGACTCATTGCCTCTGAAAATTCCTGAAAAAGCATGACCATGCAACTGCAGACTATGCTTTTCCTCATGAATTGCCATTGACCTTACAAACTTAGTTAAAAATGAAAAACAGCTGCAACTTTATTTTCCACTCAGGGAAATTTGCTTTGCTGCTTGGTGAAACCATAACACATAAAAAGTCGAACAGACTCAGCCACACAATTAGAGGACACTGAAAGAAAAACAATCCTAAAATGCATTGTAAGACATCAGTATTGAAAAATGAAATGTTTCTTAAGGCTTCAGTTTGATGTTTATCTGTGTTATCGCTTGAGTGATAAAATAATTTTTAACATGTTGGGTTTTGCCTTTTGCTAAAATCGCCTTACACAGGTAAGGAGCTCAAATTTAGCACGGAGAGGATGCTCTGGACATGACCATGTCTTGAGCTTTAGATATTACTCTCTTTTAAAAGGTTTGAGACACATCTGGTTAATTTCTTACCTGACACACCAGATAGACTGTTTCACATATCTAGTGCTTGGGCATCCATCTAGACAACTACCCATAGTCTGTGTTTGGCAAAGGGCAGAAGCTTTGAAAAAACTCTCTGAAGGTAACTGGATAAATGATTTGTCTGTCTCATTCATTATGGGCCAATCAGAGCGATGAAACATGTGATGTAGTTGGTGTGTGCAGTGCCGGAGTGCAGCTATCATTGCTCACTATTTGTACAGCCAGTTGGTTAATCAAATTCATGTGGAGGCCAGTCAGGAGAAGAGCAAAAGCATCGTTCCCATAAGGAAGGCTTTTAGCGCAAGTCTTTGCCCTTCTTTTAATAAAGACATGTCTTCCAGTTCTGATAAAACTGCTAGCTACACCTGACGTAATAGCTTCGCTGGTCACCAGTGTTTAATGTCGTGCAGTACAACTGTTGCTTCACCTGTAGCTACCACCTGAAATCTCACCAATCCATTGGCTTTTCAGGTTTAGTTATTTTGCCACTGCTTTTATTGGCAAACATAACAATGGGTTCAAACTTTTTCTTCTTGATGAAAGACTGCTAAACAAAGAGATGATAGCAAAGGCTAGGACAGATTCAACAATGGAATTGTTTTTAAAAAGTTAATAATTTGCTTTACATCCCAAATCAGTTGAGCTTCCAGGGAAATGCTTAATTGTTGTGATTTTGTTTACACTTCATCTGTTTTTGTTCATGACTATATGGAAGCATTTATGATTTTGAGCTTGCTCCACGGTGTCATGCTTAATTAAATTACTGTTAAAATTAGTTAATATGACTATATCATTCTGTTGCAAATATGAAGTTGATCCTGCAAAACGTTGGGTGTAAAACCTTTTTCCTCCTGACTGAACCAAGAGACTGACCCCAGCAGTCCTCCATCAGCAAAGTGAACTTTGTAACACTTGAAAAGAATTAAATAAAACAGCAGCTTAAGAGTGAGATTTCCAGAAAAGGTCTGACTAATTTGCAGTTTCTGAAGCTTTTAAAATTTTCTGTTTACTTTTCTCAGCAATGAATTTTGCTAGTTGTAATTAAGGATTGCTTTTTGTGCTTGACAAAAAAAAAAAAAAAAAAAAAAAAACATTTTTACCAATGGCATCTAGCTCTGTTATAACCAAACATTTACATCCACTGAGGGAAGCAAAGGGATGGAATAGAATAAGTCAACCACATTTATTTTCAATCAGCCTACATAAATAAAATGTTTCTTCTGCTTGTGTATGCTATTAGAAACACCCTGCTCAAGCCTAGAGAGATACTTTTATCTATATTATCTATGCTCAGAAACTCAGTCTTTAAAATCAGGGCAGGAAAAGAGCCCCTACCAAACCTGAAACAGATCATCTCTTGTGTGTGTAAGTGCTTGCTTACTTGTTCACATGGTGGGTGTGAATGCCTCAGGGGAAGTTGTTGCCTGGAAGCCTCCATGTCTCTGATGGTGAAATAACTCCAAACAGGCACACACCTATCCTCTCACCATTACCCTGCAGACCCCAGGGACAGATGGCGAGTGCTTTCCCATGTCTTCATGATGTTAATCCAGAGCAGAACATCGTCTATTCTACTTCTCGTGTGTATATGAGCGTATGCATGTTCCATAGTGTAGATAGATTGATAAACAAGAACGATGGGAGACAGATGGAAAGATCATCCTTAGTTTTAATCATCTTCATAGCTCTTTATTGTCCCTCCTCCTAGTAAGGCAAACTGCATGCTCCACTATTTGATTGAAATTTCCTCTTCTAGACCAGCACATGGTTACCCAACAAGAGAGAAAGCTCAGTCAGACTTCCCCTTCATACACACGGTAAAACACTGTGTAGTGGTAGGTACAGCTCTATCATGAATATCTGCTACTAAGTGTGTTTTTGTGTATGGTCATGGTTAATTTCAAGCTCTTTGACAGATTGTTGACCTGGCTGTCTCTGTGTTTATCAGTGTGTTTTTCACTTTTTATTCCTATGTATGTTTATTCATGCTCTGTAATTAGCAGAATATGTTATCGGCAGCACATTGACCCCTGAGTCTGGGTCGTGCCTTGGCCTAGAGGGCTGATGGCTGGGATGTAATCCTTCTGTCACCCTCGGGGCACAAGACGGAATAAGAGGGAGAGTGTTCCCCAGTGTCATATCTGCATTTCATTACCATTTCACATCTATCTCTAGTAGCACAGTTTGATGTTTGACCTACCATTACACCTCTGTCCAACCAGGGTAACAGACAAAAGTGAACGACTTGACTCCAATTATAAGCTAACAGGTAACATAGAAGTATACATTTGTAAAGTAGAATACCTTGTTGTGCTGTCTGTCTCATGGATACAATACTGTCCAGAACTTAAAGGCATGTTTGGGCCAAAAAATGAGGCTGTAGTAAGACATAGATGTGGCAAGTAAGCTGCCTGAGGGCACAGTTAGGCAGGAAAGAGGATTGTAAAAGCCCCAGTCGTGCTCTGGATGTCCTTGCATATTACCAGGGGCATGGGAATAATCTATTGAAAAAATGACAAAGTCCGCGCCTTAGGGGAGACCGTAACTGCCAAGTACCTTAAACCAGTAGTTCTCAATGTCATGGTCAGGACCCCCTTGGGGGTCCCAAGACACTGAGAGGGGGTCACCAGATGCCTTCCAAAAACAGACTATTTTATAATTATTTCAAATTGTTTATTTTACCCATTTTTGTAAAAATATATGCATGAAATGGTTAAATGTAAAATTAAAGCATGGTCTTTTGTTAGATTTATGCTGAAATTCAAGTCAAATTTAAAAAAAATCCTGCAAGCAATTATTCTTAAATTTGCATAGCTGTGTTCAACAATGCTTCAACCACCTTTGATTACATAGAGGGTCCCGGGTCTGAAAAGTTTGAACACCCCCTGCCTTATTTAACTTAACTTCAAAAATGGCAAAATATCCCTTTAACCTTTACCACAGTAATGAAGACTTTAATTAACCATACACCCCAGATAAACTGTTTCATGTATCCATTGCATGTATATTTCACATTCATCAGGGACAGCTCCCACAGAAAGCGTTTCGAAGGGTAGGACTTTAAAAAAAATTCTTTGAAGGTGATTGGATGAACGTTCTATCCGTCACATTCAACACGGGCCAATTAGAGCGAACCGGTAAATGCTACCGTAGTTTAGGAGCTGTGAATTATGATGTGGATTAAAGGCTGCAGCCAGTCAGGAGAAGAGTGAAAATCTCTTCTCTGCTAAGAGGGGCTTACAGTGCGGCTATTTGCTCTGGTTTTGATAAAGTCGAGTTCTGATTAAACTGCCGCTATACCAATGCTACAGCCGAGCTCCGCTCCTCCAGCAGACCCACACCACACACCCCTTTCACTGCTGTTTTTTGCACTTTATTGTATAAAGAAATGTGGTCCAGATGTGATCAAACTGCCATTATACTCCACCGATCTAACCACGAGTAACACGTAAGTTATTGTCAGCTCAATGTACAACTTAAACCCCGCCCGTAGCTACCACACTGTTTTCCTCAAATGACACTGATTGGTCTGAACAGCGTCTGGTTCACCACAAATGTTGCTGAGGAGAGCTTTGCAAGATGGATTTGTCTGGTGAAGGACATGGAGTCTGGCCAGTTCATTTTGCTCTGCAAGGTTAGAGTTTGATAGAACATTGCATATTTTTCATGTGGTTAAGAACTGTCAGTATTCTGAACCTCTATATTGAAAGCAAATGTCTGTAGCTATGCTCTTTGCCACATAAATGTTTACCTGGAATCAGTTCTACTTTTTTTTAAACAGTAGGGTCAATTGACAGAATATATTTTGTTGCTGTGAGGGAAACTGTTCTAAGTAAGAGGAAAAAGTTGATTTTTTTCGCAATACCACACTGTAGGCTGTATCTGAGGCATTTCTGATACATGTATTGGATTCTAAATACTTCTAATCACAGCACTTTGCATTTTCTCCTCATCTCTGAAAATGTCATACCTTACGTTCACTCTGACTGAGACCTCTCTGCCTCTTCTCTGTGTCCCTGCAGCAGCTAAGAGCTAACATCAGAGAGATGGAGAAGCTGTGCGCCCGGGTCCGTGCCGAAGATGCTGCCTCTCTGGAAGCACTTGTAAAGCCAGTCAGAGAAAAGGCCTTAGCTGCCACACAAGACTTCCTGCTCTCACACTCAAACCCAGTACCTCAGCCAGCATCATCACCTTCAAGTCAGCCATCCAGCTGTGTATACAGTAGTCACAATTCTGATGAAGAGCCATTGTCTGACAGGCAAATGCAGCTCTGTCTCCCAGAAATCCCTGTGGATCAGAGTGCAGCGGAGTCCTGGGACAACCTGGAGGAGGTGTGAATGATTGTAGCAGCAAATGTTTTGGCTTTTTTCTAATTGCTTTATTGTTTATGAACAAGGGATGTCCCAGTTGATCTGCCACTGATCATTATAGACTGAAATTCATTAACAATACATTATCAGTAGAAAGGAATAAGTGCTTCTACTCACTGATCACCAAAACCAATCAACTGTTGTTAATACTTTGTCAGTGAGGGAGACACTGCAGACATGTAGTGTAATTATTTAATTGAACTGTATAAGGATGACTTTAGAGCTCCCTTTATCAAGTTACACTGTCACGTGCATGAGGCCTCAGTACACTACAAATTCAAACGCACAATATGAAAATTTGGCCTGATCAAAAAAATAACAAAGATCTCCAAATGAACCATACTCAGGACAAATGTGGGACTTTTGGGCAGCAGAATTCAGAGATGAATGTAGAGAATAATCATGATCCACCAAAAGAGAGCAACTAAAAGATAAGACAGACTTTAATATCCCTGCAGGGAAATTTGTCATGTAGTCTGTTCCACAGTAACAAAGTCAACTAGGGCTGCAAGCAGCACTGATCAGGCCCTAGTACCTTCACGGACCTCGGGGTTTGGTGCACAACGGCCTTGTGGCATAGCTGCTTAATGCATTGTTTTAGAGACATCTTTCAAACACAAAATATTTCCCGGATGTGTCATGTCCATTATAGCCAACATAAAACAGTAATACACAGTGTAGCCGACTAAAGCATGCCATAAAATATTGCTTTGTCTTAAAAAAGGAGGCCCATTGAAATATGCAATATTTCCAGTTATGACAGCACTGAGTCAATTTGCAGCTATGCCCTGTGTAACGGCTGGGTCATATTCTGCACAAACAAAGCAGCAAATCTTCTAGCTGCAGATCAAATTTCAAGAGGATCAGAAGACTCCCTGAAGTTATTTCTAGAAGGATCCCTTGAAATATTTTTTTTTTTTTTTTTTTTTAACAAAAATTAAATTTCAAAATGCCAGACTTCCTGTTGATTTTGTGACATGTGTCAAAAGGCTTTTTGTAGGTCCTGTTATGTTGTGTATGTGTACAAATTTTCAAATGTTTAGGTTGTATGTGGTGTGGGGGCTAATTTTTAAAACAAATTATAGGGGGCACCACTGAGCCATTAAGTCACGCCCACAAACTAAACCCATATGCAACTTTTTTTTTTCTTCACTGTGCTTATTCCCACCTATTTTCATGGCAGTACAAGTCCTTTGGGGCTCTTCAGAACTCTTGACTAGACTACTTTCTCTTTCATTGTGACTAATGGGTAACCATGGTAACAGATGTAGTGTCAGATCTGTGGGCTTGAAAATATATACTATGGGAACACTTAAAGGATGTTTCACACCAATTTCATGGCAGATTTGGTCAAGTTTACAGGAGCTGCATTTGTTTATTTGAAACAAAGTCTGTTTCTATGTCACTTTAGGACATCAAAGTTTGATGAGCTGCCATGGCCACACCCTTTGAGTTTTGTACATGAGCCTCAGAAGTTTTCTTCACAAAGGTCTCTTTTAGCAGACTACTCAGTTTTGAGTCAATCAGAAGAATGCCTTTAAAGGAGATACTCCTGCAAGAACCCCTGGAAAGGGCTAGGGTTGACCAATGTTGTTACAAAGAATCAAAATGGCAGACTTCCCACTTGGCAATGTGGGTCCACGAGGCTTTTTTGTAGGTCCTTGCAAGATACATATACCTTTCATTTTCAAATCCAAGGTTGAACTTGCTGCCAGGGCTGATTTTTTTTTATTTTCTAGGGGGCGCCACTGAGCCATAAAGCCACACCCAAAGACCAAATTTCTATTAATGAACTCTCATGATACGTGAATCATTTCATTCAGTTAGCACTATGCACAGCTAAGTTGTAAGCAATTTCCTTTTTCATAAAAAATATGCAAATTTGAGGGCTTGCCATGGCCACACCCTTTAAGTTTTGTACAAAAGAAGCATACCTTTTGTTCATTAATGTCTCCTCTAGCCATAAAACAAATTTCACATAGTTGTAATGAACGCTGTCGGACAAGTTAATCCCAGAGGGACCACAGGAAACTGCAAAATTTCACACATATTTTCAAAATGGTGGACTTCATGTTTGGAGTTCACCATGACAATAACAGACTTTATTTGTGCATATTAAGAAGCTGAATATGTGTACCAATTTTAATTGCTGTAGGTGAAACAGCGTCTAGGGGCTGTCTTTTTTCATGAGTCTAGGGGGCGCTGCTGAGCCAATTTCCCACACTCGTATTGGGGATCTATAAAATATCTAAATTTCCAGCAGGCCACATGTCCATGCCAATTTTCATGAGTTTTCGTGCATGTTCAGATACTCAAAATTCCAGCCAAGCGTATAAAGTAATATTAATAATCCTAAGGATTTCAATAGGGTCCTCACACCCTCGATACTAGATCCCTAATAAAACATAAGTAGAGATCATACGAAATGCAAAATGGCACATCCTGTAACAGCAGTAATTCCATCTAACAAGATTTCCAACACATAAAAACCTTCTGGCAGCAGTGACACACTGCCATATTGCACGATACCTTGGCAAATCTTACACTTTCTGTTACTCAGAGACTGACTGGATATGGGCACAAATGAATGTTTGTATTAGTTCTGCCTGGTCTGTAGGACCTTACATCTCCATCCTGAGAATGAAGGTGATACTCAGAGTAAAGAATGTGGGTCAACTCAGATACAGCTTTCTTTGCCTGCCTTACAACAGACTGCTCATAGAGTTATTAGCGAGATAGGTGCTTTTTGACAACTGTGATTTTCATTGTAGTCTGCATGAGAGGAGTTGTGAGCTGTGACCATACCAGGCTGTATCTAATGTATGTAATGGTAAAATCTAATGGTACAATAGTACCTCGTTAACAAGTCCACAGTATGGTATTTATTGTGGTATATTTTGATGTTCAGCTGTGAAAGAAGCTTTAACTATTAGATTTATGAATAAATTAACTCTGTGACAGTGACCCAGCATTAAAATCAGGGCCTCAAACTGAAGTAGATAAATGGTTTTCAATTATTTTAGTGATTAAGAAAATCAACTGTGATAAAACAAATAAAACCTTTAAAAAAGGCCTATGTTAAATTACATCAAAGCATAAAATTCAACGAGTACAAAGTTAGTTTTCATTGGTGATCTGTTGCCTTGACTATATTATTTATCAGGATTGTATGGTCATTCAGTGATCTGACCTCTCCTGACCTCCAGATATGCTTACGTCAAACCATACAATCATACATCTAATGTAAATATTCACTGTTGTTAGTTGATTGTGATTGTTAAACGTGCTTTAGATTTGTATGATAGGATCATTATGCAATAAATAAGATGAACTTTGTCTCTTTTCTAGGATCTGAAGGAGCTTTGTGGTTTAGTGACAGAGTTCTCTCTGCTCGTTCATGTGAGTTTGAACTTTCAATTCTTCTGTGTGCTTCCTGACTGTTACATTTCTACATTGTATGTATTTCTCTCTCATACATGTGTGCACAGCTACCCCTGTGAGCCAATAACAATGTGACAGAGGCTGTACGCCTATAGCGTTTCCAGGAAGTGGTGTGTGTGTGTGTGTGGGGGGGTGTGTGTGTGTGTGTGTGTGTGTGTGTGTGTTTGACCGTGTATGCTTGTGTTGCCTGGTTAAGGCTCCTGTGAGAGGAGGTTACACAGATCAGCTCAGCGCTGCTGGGGCCCCAGAGGCCCTCCACCACAGAGGGAGAGAGATTGAGGTGTAGACGTGAGGGTGAGCGAAAGGGAGGATTTGGGGGCAGAGGAGCTGTTGTCCACAGGGGGAGAGGGAAGGAACCAGGGACACATCGGAGCAGGTGGAGAACAGACGGTGCAGATTATCACTCTATCCTGAGGGATGGAGAGAGAGAGAGAAAGGAACAGGGAGAGATTAACAGAAAGAGAGAGTGAAGATGTAGTTAGGCTGAAGAAAAAACAGGGGCAGAAAGAGCATAGACATGTTGTTGTGGTGTCTCGAGGGTGAAAGACGTCGTTATGGGAGAAATATTCCAGAGCTCAGCCACAGTGGAAATACTGAGTTATTGAGAGTGTGGTCGTGTCTGTTCCTGAACATGCGTCATGTTAACGTCTGTTCTGCTGTCTGTATTCTTATCTGCAGGGGTTTTTTTGTGTTTCCAGAGTCAATTCAAAATCTAATATTTTTTTGCCACCTTAATTTATGCAGTACTAAAACTATCATGGCCTGATTGTTTATATAGTAGGCACTTTATTAACCCTGTTATTTTTACTAGAACCATCATCATTACAGAGGGAGTAAATGAGGTTAACAGAGCTGAAGTGTCTGATATCTTTTAATTACTCATTTAGGTTGATAAGAAGTTTAACATGGGTTTTTAATAATGTTTTATCAGATTCAAGTCACAGTTTCCAAATAGAGCATGTTTTTATTAAAACAAAGCAAAGAAAATAAAAAGCACAGATAAATCATTGTTAACATAATTTATTACTTAAAGAGCTCATTGTTTACAAAAGAAAAGATTCAAAGCAGCATATTAACAAAAAAGACAAATCTTTGTTTTCCTTACAAAACTATTTTAGAAAAAAATTTAGTTGCTGTTTTTTTTAAAGGATATGAGGGATGCAAAAGGTACCACAGCCTTTTCTTGCTCAACAAAACAGCCATCTCAGGTGATTTTAGACCCTTATTTCAAGCTCAGCACCCCTAAAATAATAGCAGAGGCATGAGCAATCTTCATTTTATTTTTGAACTATCACTGAAGTAAAGTACGAGTCAATATTACGTATTCCTTTACACATGCTATCATATCTAAAAAAAAAGACAATCCTGTCCTCCCATACAGTTGCTTTCATGTTACTAAGGGAGCTATGATGCGTTATAATACAGCATCCTGTTCAATAGATTATGGATAAAGAGAGTTTATCATAACACATAATAATTCTAAATGATGATTTTATTAGCAGCCTGCATATTTCTCTCACATCCTAGTACACTGTTATCTAAATGAAATATCATCTTTTCTTCTGTTAACCTGAATCTATAAAGGAATAAATGTTTTCAAATTAATGTAGCAGAATAAAAATTACAATTATTAATTGAGCAGAAGTATGCAGACTAGCAGAAAATTAGTGTATAAGTACTAAAATCAATTGGATATGAAGGTGATGTTCATCAGGCAGGTAAAGGTACTAATCTGTGGGAGGCAGGTAAAAATAGAGTAGGTCAAAATTATAGTGATGATGGAAACAATGATGTTGACCTGCAATATGTGAAAACAGTATGTTCCATCTTTCATTTTCCTTAAAAGCTGTAGCTTAGTATTACTGTTTGTAAAATAAGTAATGTTTGTTTATTACTGTTTGCTCAGTGAAACTCGTGTTGCAAGACATGTCGCACGACATGTCACAGTCTCTTTTGAAGATGTTTTGAAGCTGAGCATCCCTAAAGTTGTGGTCCAAAAATCACCTCCGGCTGCCATCATGATGCTTAAGCTTCTCAAATATAAAAATATTCTTCTCTTTTTTTGTATCAAATACAGTGTTTCCCAACCTTTTTCCTAGGGATGTACAATAATTATCTGTATGATATCTGTATCGGCAGGTATGAACATTTCTACTGATACAAACATTTAGCTCTACAAACAGCTGAGTTAATGGAGTTTTAGGCTGGACCAACAGACCTACTTCAGCTGAAGTCCCTTTCTTTATTCATTTTCCTTCCCTACACTATTAAGTGTGTTTTAAGGACTGAAGCTTTAGGTCTTAAGTATATTTAATTAATAATAATATGAAGTACAAGGGTTGCTGACTATGTAGCCTGAAATTTTTACAGTCTTGTCAACAGCCCTTTGAATAAACTATCCAGCAACTGTGTAGTAATATTTGACAGTCTAATTATTGTTCTTTAGGGCAGACAGAGTTCCCCCACAATGATCTGTGGGTCACAGGCAAATCTGTATAAAAGGGCCATCATGGAGTAAGGCAGCTTGATAACTAGCTAAATCTTTCTTTCACAAATGTTGTGGCTGAATTTTTCGGTGTCTGAGAAACTGATTTTAAAAATAAAATAAAGACCACATTAGAAACATAATCTGTGAGTACTGTAGGGATGTGGAGCTGTAAGATAATGTCATTTCTAGTTCAGCTTTAGGAGGTCAAAGAGGGACAGGAGGTGCTGAGGAGACATGAGGAAGAGGAGAAGAAGAAAAGTGCTCTGGTTGTTGTTTGGTCACTGTGTCTGTCCAGCCCTCACATGGAGAGAGACAGCTGCCACTCTGAATATTTCATGAGATTTACACAATGCCACACACACATAGACACACAGACATGTGGCCCCACCCCCTGTTAAATCTCCTTTGAATATACCTACACACCCCTCACTCATCCTTCCTGTGTTATCTTGTGCCATGGAGCAGAATTGAAAGATTAAAAAAACACATGACAGGTGGATGCTCCGTCACACGTGTGTGTAATGTGTGTGTAAATGTGGGTATTTATGTGTGTAACCTCTGTGCATCAGTCCCAGCAGGAGAAGATTGACAGCATAGAGGACAACGTCAACACAGCCGCTGCCAATGTGGAGGAGGGGACCAAGAGCCTGGGGAAGGTGTGTGTATATATGTGTGTGCATGTCATGATGATCTGATGTGTGTGTGGTGTTTGGGAGATCGATGGCACTTTGCCTCCCAGCCATTCCGCAGCGTTTGTCCCTATTGATCGGCTCGAATACGGAGGAAAGATGCAATTAAGGAAATAGAGAGAGGAGAGGAGGGGAGGAGAGTGATAGAGAGGTGACAAGAGAGAGTGTGTGTTTGTGTGTTGTGTGTGTGGCATTAAGGAGAGGTTTGAATGACTCTTTAATAGTTTTTCAAGAGCAGCATTTAGCCTCTATTATCAATTCAATACACTCTTACACAGTGAGTGAAACCAAGGAGGACAACTCAGTGTTCTTCACACATACGACACACTTGAACTGTTGAACTTCTCATCTGTTATACTCTGAATGAATCACCTGTTTGTGTGGATCTACAACATGCATAAAACACACATAAATGCCTGAATAAAGTAAAAAAAAAAAAAAAAAAATTTTCAAACTTTACTGGCAGTGTTTTCCTTAGCAAGAAAGGTTAAAACACTTGTAGTAGTTGAAGAACTTAATTCTGATCTGTTTGCCTTACACTTTTAGGATTATAATGTAGGCGTGAACTCATTACAGTATAATTACAGACTCTCAGAGAAAGTGGTGGTGACAGAGTCGTGATTTCTATGCTCCCTGGACAGCAAATAACCAGAATTGAAACACTGCTTTGCATGTTGAGCTTTTTAAAGGCACTTTTCCTGAAATCACTGTATTGTGACTGTATGACTGTATAATTTGTTCTGGTAACTGTGATTTGATTACCAGATGATTAATAAGATGAGTTAAATGCATTTTGAGGCACTGAAAACATTACAAAACAATTTTTAACCAATAAGTTTGCAACATCCTTTCACAAAGGAGTACTCACGCTGCAAAAGCTCAAGCTTAGCAGGTGTGTTTTGTCTAATGTCTATTTAAAAACAATCTAATAACACTAAATATAAGCCATATTAACCTGTCATGTCAAGATTAACTTCTAATTTCAAGATATTACCAGCTAAACATAACGCCTTACTTTGCAAGAAGTAAAATTGGTTGCCAGTGCAACATGCACGATGTATAAATAAGTTGTTTTTTAGTAAGGTGTAAAAGAAGTGCAAACTCAACACAGTTAGGGAGAAGTTAGGGCTGGGCAATTTATCAATATTTTGACTAAATCACAATATGGCCTGAAAAAAAAAAATCCTACTTTTCTTGTTTTTTGTTTGTTTTCCTTATTGAAAGATTTTTTTTAATTGTTCAGCCCTAGTTTAATCTATTGTGTTTGTTTTGATATAGAATGATTTATTGCTTATGTTAGTTGAAATCTAAGAGGAACAAAAAGACAATTGCATTTTAAATTGCAATAGTACTTTAAAATATATCCAGTCAGATAAAATCAGATAAAAGATTATCACGAATAAATGAGTAAATAATTGTACTGAGGGTGGGGAGGGGCCTTATGTGTTAATGGGCTTTATGGTGGAGGGGCCAAAGCTAGACATAGCATGAGTTGTCCCGATATGATGTTTACCTGGTGGGTCTGTGAGGTGTCCCCGGCCATTTGTAGTCCTTTCTTTTTAGTCTTTAGCAAGACTGCCAGGGGCTAAAGATCCAGCTGAAATAATTCTACAGCCAAATTTAATGATCTTGTTGAGAGCTGTATGTTGTTTTTATTACCAAACTAGGCTGTTATGTTGGAGGTATGTGGTTGAATAAATTGGGTATTATTCAGCCCTGTCTCTGGCGCCTTCTTTTGGGGGGTCCCAGGGTGAAAAGGTTGAGATCCACTGCTTTACAGGGGCTCTAAATCCTAGGATTTGGGTTTAATCTAATTCTGATTTACCATTATGTAAAGACTGCAGCTTGAATAAGTGAATATGTAGGCACATTAAGCCACAACTTTTTTTCTTTATACTGAATGCTTGAAAGAGAAAAATAAGCTTTTCAAATTAGATTTAATTGATCCTGCACTTTAATGTTTTAAAATAAAGTCCTTAGGTTTAATGAATAATTTTTTTAATTATATATTTTTCTCAAAATAAACATAAATCTCTAATATAATTCACCCAAATGGCAATGCACTAAAGGTTGACCACTGTCTGCGCATTAGGCAAAGGGGGGGAGGTGTGGAGAGATAAAGCAGATGAGAAGGGTGTCAGATGTTTTCACGTGTTTGAAAGCTTGTAATCTGTCATCAGGTCAAACTGCATTACACACACACACACACTTCCTCTACCCTCTACAACCTGAACCCAGACTCCTTTTAACTCTGCTCAGATGAAATTAAAATTCCCTCGACTGCCACAGGGGTTGGGACAAGCAACGCTAGCTTTTGAACTAGATTAATTTAATGGTGAAGTGTTAATCAAATGTGTGTCCCTGTGCAAGTGTGTGTATGTCATTAATTGTCATCAGCAAAAAAGCACCTTCCACTCTGATGATAGCAGCCGTAATAACACACAGGCCACATCTCTCTGATTTCTCCTAAATGCAGATAATGAAACAGCTTTGATGTCGCTTGATTTTCATTTGCAGGCTTGTTTGTGTAGCTTTTTTCCGTTCTCCCGTGAGTCGATGTGTGATCATGAAAGTAAAGACATGTCAAAACCCTCACGCAGACTGTCTTGAAGCCTTGACCGATGCTGCCAAAGGTTTATGTTTGTGGGTGTTAAATTAGAACATATCTCTTCTTCCTGTCTCCCTAGGCGGTGGGCTACAAGTTGGCGGTGTTGCCGGTTGCCGGGGCGCTGCTGGGCGGAGTGATAGGAGGTCCTCTTGGCCTGCTGGCTGGGTTCAAAGCTGCAGGGGTGGCTGCCGCTCTAGGAGGGGGCGCCTTAGGGTTTGCAGGGGGGAATCTGGTTCAGAAACACCGTAAAGCTCAAGTGGACCTGCACATGAAACAACTGACAGCACCTCTGCCAGAATCGCCAACGGAACCAGAGTCCAACAAAGACAAATGACATGATTTCTGTGTCCAGTCCTCTGGTATCATCACTTAATAACCACTGAGCAATCAGAAGCACATCCTGATCACACGCCTTAAGGACAATATCAGATGTTATCAACTAGCACAGTTGTTAAACAGTAACAAGAGCCTTATTTAAGAGTTTGATTTTAAGACATCAATGGTGCTCCTCTAAGGACATGAAACCACAAGTGATTTAACTGTGAACAGAGTCGCAGTCATTAACACTACAGCTTGTACTTTCATATGGTTGGTGCAAATTTTCTCTAAAATTATCTGCAGTACCTTATTAATGTAATCAGTTTAACAACTGAGACCATTTCATCAGATGTTATCACTAACAAAGATGCGTTTTTGCCCCCACATCTTATTCTCCTGATAACTCTTCATGCCAGGGTTAAAGTTTATTAATAATCATGCCTCCGTGTTTCTTCATGCAGTATCCAAATGTGAACAGCTGCTTTAGACTACTGTATGATTTTATTTTTCTTAACATCAGTGTAGTGTTATATTAACCTAATAATGTAATGAAAAGGTTTCCTGCTTAGATGTTTGATTGTACTGTTTATGGTTGTATAAAGTATGAGAGCAAATATTGCACAAAAAAGCACCAAAGTGCCACAGTCCAGACCTCTTGAAGGCCTGGAGTAAAAACCCGCCATGTATTGATGTGACTGTTGCTGTTTTTTGCCAATACTTTTTTCAGTAGTCTTATCAGTCGTTTGATAAATAAAACCAAAAATGCCACCATGAATACAAACATCAGACAACACAATATCCTGTAAAATGGTTTTTAATTTACTTCATTTTTTACCCTTCCTCCCCTCTGAGATGATCGGTTAAGAAATGGCATTACGCTTCCCCCCTCATTTGCTCTTCTGTATGTGGGCTGATATGTCACTAAGTTGGCATCTGTTGGCCTCTATGGACACACAGTACAAACTACGTAATGAGTCCCCCACACTCTGAATCTGGCTTCCTCTTAAGACTCATCCGTTTTTGATGGATCTCAGGAATTCAGACTTGTACCAAAAACCTCAGACATATAAAGAGAAAAAACCAGATTTAAAGAACTGGTATAAAGTGGCATACTGTATTGATCACGAAGCCTCTTCCCCTTTGTCACTTGGCTTTTTAAAACCCTGGAACGGACAAAGTCTTTTCTACCTCTGTGTAATGACACATTTATCAACAGGTTAACAGCAAAACAAAACAGCCATTTCATAAAGTCATGATCATGTTTAAACACCATTTCAAACCACTGTTTTCCTCTATTTGATTTGTGGAATCACAACTCAGAGGTGTCATGGCAACAAAGGGCCTTAAAAGGTATTCACCCCACTTTGACTTTGAATGTTTTACTGTTTTACAGAAGTCAACGAGGTCATCAGCATGTAAGACTGCCGTAAACAGGGAGAAAAGCCTAATTTGTACACAATAGTTTGGGATACAGTTAATAGAATTCTTGATTGCATAAGTATGAATGTCCAAACATAAGGCTTATACTTATTAGAGGCACCTTAAGTAGCAGATGCAGGGCTACTTCTATAAGTATGCTTTGCACATCTGAAAAAAAAAAATCTGTTCAATTCACTTTAGTCAAGTTAAGAACTTGTAAAATCCTGACAAAAATTCTGGATGCCGGCCTTTTCATTCCAGCTATTTGCATTGCTGTTCATTTAAATCACTGTAAGATTTGAATTCATGTTTTGAGTCATTCCATTAACTAAGCATACAAAAATATGTCTCTACTGAAATGTTCCTGCATTTAATGCAGAATTGTAACATTCCATGACCCCAGCCTGTCTAGGGCCTGTAGAGAGAAGCCTCCACATGGGATAAACTCCTGACTAGGTCTTTGCTTGTGTTGTACTTACTCTCAGATGTCACTTTGGACATGAGCTGATAAAACCAGCATGCTTGGTTACATGATGCAAAATCGGTTCACATTACAGTATTTACATTGGCCTTGATTTACTGTAAAACAGTAACACATAAAAAGATCCAAGAGGGGTAATTCTTTCTATGAGCACTGTAAGAGACATCATTATGACTATTTAGTACCATGGGGGAGGCTAAAGGTGCACCTCAATAGGGTGGAGTAGCTTTCTCTCCATAACTTCCATCTCCTGAAAACTAAGTTGCGCCCCTCAGAGTTGAAAAATATTCTATTCCTTCAGAGTGTGTGTGTGTGTGGAGAAGATATGGAGATAAAGCTACTTCAGACTAGCATATTGTATTAATTTGTGCTATACAAATGAATTAGAGTTGATCATATTGAGATGCAGCCATGAGGTCAGTGAGACAAAACAAAAAAAAAACCTCCTACCAGAAAGGCTGGACTACCCACAGATAAGAACCATATGACTGGAGTGAAGGAACTGCTCTGGGTTCTCTCTCTACAAAATTCAGGTGATGAAAAAGAAGGAATAAAATAAAGAAAACTCTGTATTTAATTTAGACTGACAATGAGACTCCCATGTAGCACAAACATATTTACAAGCTCCAAAAAAATAAAAGTAAAAACTCTTCTCTTGATGCTCCTAACCCATGCCCACACACATTTTCTCCTTTTCCCCTTTTCCTTTTGATCCAAAATAAAAACTGTACGTGAAAGAGTTATGAAAATATAGGTTATTCCAACAGGGTTGTGTCATGGTCTGCTTTTCTTCTTCCCCTCCTCCTTCCTCTTCACTCCATTTCCACATCTCTTTCTCTTCAGTAAGGGTGTTGGGTGTTGCTGATCTGTCCCGTTGGCCTTTCCCAACCCTAACCCCTTCCCTGACCCTGGGGCATGGCATTGAGTCACAGGATCACCGAAGGGCCGTAGAGGGTCACAGCTCGTCGCGGTCCCTACTGAGGATGGTGTAGCGAGTCTCGCTGGGTGCCAGCTTCTGAAAAGAGCTCTCTGGAGGGTTGCTAGCCACTTCTTTTGCCGTCTCCTCCTAAAGGAAAAATTGAAATTTACAGCAAACAACCAAGTTTGACAAAGTGGCAAACTTTCAGTGTAGTGGCTGAACCTGTCTCACCTGTCCAGGTGTGCTGTCTGTGGGGTCAGGACCGTGATGAAATTCTCTGTGTAGCTTTCCAGAGTGAAGGTCCAACACAAACTGTTTCAGCCTGCCTGGGATACTAAAAGAAAACAGCAACACAAAGGATGTTAGGCAAAAAAATATTCTTAACTTCTTTTTCTGTGAATTTTTTATTTTAACGAGTCCGATTTATTTAACTCTTAACTGCACAAACATGTTTCAGAGGATGTTTGGGTGGAGTTCCCCATCATGCCCTTGGGCAGTGTTTAGATGTATTTTATACATTATATTGCCAAAAGTATTCACTCACTCATCCAAATAATTGAAATCAGGTGTCCCAATCATTTCCATGGCCACATGCGTATAAAATCAAGCACCTAAAGCATGCAGACTGTTTCTACAAACATTTGTGAAAGAATGGGTCGCTCTCAGGAGCTCAGTGAATTCCAGTGTGATACTGTGATAGGATGCCACCTGTGCAACAAGTCCAGTCGTGCAATTTCCTCGCCCCTAAATATTCCACAGTCAACTGTCAGTGGTATTATAACAAAGTGGGAGCGATTGGGAACAACAGCAACTCAGCCATGAAATGGTAGGTCACGTAAAATGATGGAGCGGGGTCAGCGGATGCTGAGGCGCACAGTGCACAGAGGTGTGCAGCTACATCCAAGCCATACATCACACCAAGTGCAATACAACGCGTTGGGTGCAGTGGTGTAAAGCATGCCACCACTGGACTCTAGAGCAGTGGAGACACGTTCTCTGGAGTGACGAATCACACGTCTCCATCTTGCAATTTGATGGACGGTCCTGGGTTTGGTGGTTGCCAGGAGAACGGTACTTGTCTGACTCCATTGTTCCAAGTCTAAAGTTTGGTGGAGGGGGGATTATGGTGTGGGGTTGTTTTTCAGGAGCTGGGCTTGGCCCCTTAGTTCCAGTGAAAGGAACTCTGAATGCTTCAGCATACCAAGAGATTTTGGACAATTCCATGCTCCCAACTTTGTGGGTACAGTTTGGGGGTGGCCCCTTCCTGTTCCAACATGAATGTGCTCCAGTGCACAAAGCAAGGTCCATAAAGACATGGATGAGAGAGTTTGGTGTGGATGAACTTGACTGGCCTGCACAGAGTCCTGACCTCAACCCAACAGAACACCTTTGGGATGAATTAGAGCAGAGACTGAGAGCCAGGTCTTCTCGTCCAACATCAGTGTGTGGCCTCACAAATGTGCTTCTGGAAGAATGGTCAAAAATATCCATAAACACACTCCTAAACCTTGTGGAAAGCCTTCCCAGAGGAGTTGAAGCTGTTATAGGTGCAAAGGGTGGACCGACGTCATATTAAACCCTATGGATTAAGAATGGGATGTCACTTAAGTTCATATGCGAGTCAAGGCAGGTGAGCAAATACTTTTGGCAATATAGTGTATGTTCTCAAAGAAAAAATGGTAAGATATAAAAGAAAACAGGTAAGTGCAACAACTTCTCTGGAACCCCCCACACTTGTCATTTCAAAGGCAGCCTCTGTCTGCTAGTATTTCTACTATGAGCCATACTAACTGTGTCTGACAAAGACATTCCTACACACAGAGCTCAGCTTTAAAGACAGACCTGCTGCACTACAGAGCTGGTCAGAGCTGATATGAGACAAAACAGCTGGAGGCAGCAGCAGAGGACATTAGTCTCTGTGGACGTGTCATGGAGTAGCATTAATCCACATCAGTGCTGTCCTGTGAAGTGTGCTCATTAATGACAGGTCAGGAGCTGTTGTCGTATCACACAGGAGGAGCTGGTCCACAGTCACAGCCAACCCAGTGTGTGTCAGAGCAGCACACACATATAAACACACAAATATGTATATATAAAACATACACTGCACTAATGTAATTACAAGGCTTGTGCCACATGCACAATGTAGCACACTTTATGTGGTGATGTGATGTAATTAGGTTGAGGAAGGCTGGTCAGTCCTCAGGGCTTCTGTCTATCTGATCAGACTCTGATTGGGGGTGGGGGGAGGTGGAGTAGAGGGGGACAGAATAAATAAGATTAAATTAGATTAGACTGGATTAGTTTAGCACTTATTGCACGTGCCAAATCATGTCACATTAGCTCTGGTGTCCTGGCCCATTCATAAAGGACAGATTTTAGGAGGTGTGACATTTCTCTGGTGTTCAGTCAGAGTGGGTTATTGTGTGTTTGAGTGTGGAGTGTGTAATGAAATTAACTTAATCTTAGGAGACCTTGTTATGAGCAATTTTCAAACACATGCATCAGGTAATAATTGCTCAAAAATGTCCAAAAGAAAGCTGCATATATCTGACCACTTTGACATTCACATGATTCATTTCTTAATATTAGCTATCAATGTGGGTCTTCATTTACTGTATATTTCAATGTTTCTTTCTGGAATTTAACAATCACCAGCAATTACACTAATTTATAAAAACTGCTTCGATTTATTACACAGAATAATAGTGTGTTTTTTTTTTTTATCCAGTGTATAAACCCTACTTTTAATACCTATTTTTTAATCTAAAAAGTTGGCTGAAGCACCAGGACAACTTGAAAAGTGCTGAGACATGCAATGTCTTAATCTTAAGCGCATGCAGCTGCCCCTTGCACACGCTGCATGACACCCAACGCAACTGAAATTGAAGGCATTTATTGTATAACGCAAAAGACCACTTCACTGCTCAGCAGGCCTGCACACAGAACTGACAGGGCCCCTGAAAACCCAGAGAATGGGCCTCCCCAGCTGTGATTTATTCATGATGTCAATGCATGTGTGCTGGACCAGTAGCATTGGTGCTAGCGTCCTGGCTATAAGTTAGCTCATTATGGAGCTGAAAAGTGTTTTAAGCTATTGCTGGGCTCTAGTGTTGGAATTATGTATTTGTGCTACTTTTAAGCCCATTTCACTTCTTTTTCTACCCATTTTTGACACTTCTTTTTGCTACTTTTAACAGATTTTTTGCTACTTTTTGCCCTTGTTTTTTTTTTTTTTAACTTTTTTGCCATTTTTTTGCCACATCTCTAAGCCAATTTTAACCAATAATTTATTTTTTTACTCTGTTTTGCCCCATTTAAGCAAAATTTACTACTTTATGCCCATTTTGTCACATTTTTGCCACTTTAGGCCAATTTTGCCATTTATGACCCAATTCTTCCCATTTTTCACGCAACCTTGCTATTCCTTGCCACTTTTAATCACGTTTTCCCGCTGCTTGGCCTCTTTGCTCAAATTTGCTGCTGTATTGCTCTGATAAGAGTGGTTATTATTCCGGTTAAAAATAAAATAGGTCGGCGCGCCGGTAGTTGAGTGGTTAAGGCGCATGCCATATACGCAGGCAACCCGGGTTCGAATCCAGCCCGTGGCACTATTTCCTGCATGTCTCCCCTGTTTCCAACTCTATCCACTGTCCTATCAAATAAAGGCAAAAAGGCCAAAAATAAATCTTTAAAAAAAAAAAAAAAAAAATAGGTCTATCACAGCTTAACAATGAACCATGATTTTGCTGCCCTACATGGGCCATTGTTGAGTATGGCTGGGCCCCAGAAAGCCCTTTATCCCCCTTATGGGTGGCAGTGCTGCTCAGAACATGCTGGAATACATAATGGAACTAGTGATGCACGATAACTATTTTTTTGAACCAATACCGATAACCGATAATTTCCTACTCCTGATGGCCGAGAACCGATAATAACCGATATATTTTTTTCAATTGTTGATTTAACAAAAGAAGTTTATTTGATGTGTTTATGCACATCTGGGGGTAAGAAGGGGTTAATATGTAGTGAGCAAAGATATTTATAGCTAATTTTGACTAATATCACTCGTGTTTTTCAAAAAACAAAGAACTATTCTGACTTTATAACTGTTATTATAGTTAACTTTTTTTAGTTAAAAATTTGTGTACCAAGTACAACATACACAAACAACTGACAGACGGTTTTCCCCCATAAAACCAAATGATAACAGGCTGTTATGCTTAACAAATGGACGTGGTCTGTGGCTAATTTCTGTTCATAACGTCGATCAGACTGAATGAAACCACGTCAAACAGAGCAGGCAGGTACACGTCTATGAAAGTAGCGGTGGATCAGGAGACTGTCAGACTGATTTTGTTATAACGGTGCGCCTTTTGGCTCTTGGAAGCTTTCTGCAGTTTTCAATGCCTGCTAATTCCCGCGGCTGAGGCTAGTGGCTGCTGCCGCTTCGTTTTAACGTCGTTAGGATGATGACTATTAAGTGACTTAAAAGATCCGTCGAGGACTTCTTTCTACTCTTTGCGACCTTTGCAGGGCAAATTCTACACACACGGTCGTGTTATCCTCCCCGTAAATACTGAATAACGCCACCGTGTTGTTAGCATTTTAGCACAGGGGCTTACTTTCTCTTCTTTTTTGGTGCTTTAATAGCAGGTCGTGTACTGTTGCGCCACCTGCTGTTTCGGAATGTGTAGTCTCGTGAGAAAGAAAACAAATGCCAGCACTGCTGTGCTGAAAAAAATATAAATGTTATCGGGGCTCGTCGGAATGATATTGGACCGATAAGAATGACGTAATCATTTCCTGTTATCGGCCCGATAGTTATCGTGCACCCCTAAATGGAACAGACCAAAGCGGTGGAGTTTGGTGCCACTTATTAATCACTTTTCTTTCTCATAAGGTCATAAAGCTGCATTTAAAAAAAACAGCAGGTATACTGTTAGTGTTACCATTACTGTTGAGTGCTGGTTTAACTAGAAACCCTTCAGTAAGGAGGGAGACAGGTGAAGGAGGGCACGGCAACTTGTAGGCTATGAGATTGTCTCAACTACCATACATTAGCTAGTAGATGTGCAAACTCGATACGGTGAAAACAGAAGGCACTAAACAAGTAACAAAGCTGCACAGAGCTTCTATTTTAGATTTTATGGTAAAATGTAACCACTGAATAAAAAAGTGAAAGATGTTACTTACCCAAGGTCTTGGAAGTCTGGGAAGACATACATGTGTCTGAATGAGTCTATAGCGATGACAGGACAGTCAGCTGGAGTTTTCTGAATGTGAAGCAGCGGATGGCGGAACTTATCACAGTCCGCGTGAAGGAAGTTAATAGACCCTGAGGAGGAGACACCAACATTATAAACACAACTTCACAACACAAATGGCCCATAAATCACTGACATTCCTAAAAACAACAAAAACACATGCACACCTTTCTCGCCGATAAGCTGGCGAGCCACTTCATGTTGGAACCTCTCTAAGCTGTTTGTGTCTTCTTTAGCATGGAACAAGATGAGGAATGGGATTCCTTCTTCAGTCAGCTCCTGGATAACACACAGTGTCAGAGACAGAAGGAGTCAAGATTTGATAACACTGACAGATTGATATGTCTAATTCATGTTATAATAATAAGAATAATGTAAAGCAGGTGACAAACCTCTCCGTTTTCAAAGGTGATCTCCCTGACCAAAGGCACACACTTGTCCTGCGCCCAGGTGTAGGTCAGGTCGAAGTTGGTGAGTGAGCTGAGGTAGACCATGTCAGGGACGTTTTCCCCCACAGGTTTGTAGATTATATTGTCTCCGCTGATACGCTCAGGCTCAGATACCGCACTGTAGGAGGGAACCATTTAATCAAAGTTTCAAATACAAATGAGTTTATTTTAATCATTAAAGGATTTTTTAAAAGATGTTGCTGTTTCTCACCCAAAAGCAGCAAGGAATGTGCAGTCATCACGAAGGATGTTGGCAACTTTTTCATATGTGTGGTAATTATCAGAGTCCTTTGTTTCAAAGTAAGCTATGATGTTTCTCTTGCTTCTCTGTTGAATATAAAACCAGAGGGAGAAAAAATGTTACCTGTTTCAATAAGAAAGACAATACTGCACAGATTTATGTGGGAGTTTCCAACTCACATCTAAGGCATTAATCTCCTCCAGTGAATGTATCTCTTTCACGGGGTCGACCTGCTGCTGACGGATAAAGTCTGCGATGGCTGCTACAGACCTCTGACCCCTGTACTCTCTCTTCATCATCATTCCATTGCGGAACAACTTCAACGTTGGATACTTAGTGATGCGGTACCGCTGGGCTATGTCCGCTGCAGAGGAAAAGTTAAGTAAAGAAGGACAAATCAATTGATGAAGAGGCAAGAAGTGGAGTAAAAAACACATGGGGATGGGTGGATGAGGAGGAGAGCGGTTACGGAGACAGACAGTTAGACCTCACTCTGAAAACATTGCCTTCAGTCAGCTCTGAGCTCTGATCTCCCACATGAAAGCTGCCCCCCAACCAAGAGTAAATATTCTCTCTGCACACAGTGAATGAGTGTGTGAGTGTGTGTATGTGGCAGGTGTCAATCTCCCTGCGGGGTGTCTCTAAGCCTCCCGTCTTCACAGGAAGCAGCAGTTTTGTCATTAGTCTTCAAACAGTTTGCAGGTCATCAATAATTCTCTTTAATTTGCTTTATCTCAAAAGGCTGAAGCTGGCCGTTTATGTGTCTGTGCTTTGGTGTGCAGGGCATCTATGTGTACATATGTGCATCAAATATAGTAGCAGAGTGTGTATGTGTGTCTGTTTCTCAGCATATGGATTGTGGCCATTATAATGTAAAGCAATAGATTACCATAATAAAAACCTCCAACCCTGTATAGTAATACTGAAACCAAGAATTGCAAATTCCTTAGGTTTGCTGTGATGTGATGACATTTTTAACTCAGTAATTTTTCCAACTTGTAGGTGGAACAAACAAAAACATGATCTATAAATACTGTGATATTATCTGCTTGGGGAGTCAATTTGTCTTCAAACAACTCATTTCAGTGCTTAAGAACATGAATATTGCATAAATGGCCAAGTTATACTTACAGTGTTGGTCACAGTCGACACGAGCGAACACCACCTGACTGGTGTCAGGAAACTCCTCCCTCACAGTGTTGGATGCTTCCTCAAAGATTGGATGGAGCATCTGACTGAACCTACACCTGCAAAATAAAAAAGGAGGAGGGAGTTTAAGGACAAAATAATTTCCATACATTTTACATTAAACATTTAGATTTAAAAACAAAAAGGAAAAACACTAAATTTGGCAGTATTTTACACCTGCATTAACTGACAATTAAAAAGATAAGCTCAATAATATACTAAACTAAAACACAAAATTGTAGTGAAATAAATCTATTAAATCTATCTTAAATGAGAGCAATGTATAATTTATGACAGCCATCACCCCACTTAGATAAATCAGTGGTTGCTGGGTGAAATCTCGACATTACAAACAGGTTTAATGACTTTAGGAGTGAAATTAAAGACTTACCAGTCAGCATAAAAATTCACTAAAGCTACCCCAGCATTATCTGCAAGGAAACAAACAAACAGGAAAGACATAAGCCTCTATAGACGCTTAATACATCCAGGACTGTAGGGTTTGCCAGTACAATGAACTAATTATCCTGTAAGGCCTCACTGAAGGAAAGACAAAAGAAGAAAGGTCTTATAGAACATGCAATAACAGGAATTTATACACCCCTGAAATTATATTCAAATTAATATTCTTGACCTGTGGTTAAAAAAAAAGGTTAAAAAATTCTGTAATTTACAAAGAATCAAATATATTTAATTAAAAAAAGTTGTAGTTTTGACCTTAGATTGGACTAAACTTGAGTGAACTAAGAGACAGGACAAAAGAAAAAATGTGTTTAAAAAGCAAATATTAAAGATACTCGTTAACATGTCAATACTGAGAATAAAATCTATGATGTCTGCTTTTTTTTTTTCAGATAGACACTCATGACCCACTGAAAACAGTTCTGCAACCCACTCTGGAGTTCTGACTGACCAGTTGAGAATAACAGCACTAGACTATAATGAAGTATTTATTTGGTATAAGGTGAGCCACTGACTGCAAGAGAGGTCACACCTTCAACAATGCTAAGATAATCATATAAAACATATAAAAAAATTAAATAAAAAAAATATTAATACACAAATTTCCAAGTAATGCATATATTTAGGAAACCCTACCTTTACCTCATTAATAACTGTAGTCTTTCAAAGGAATAAACAGAAACTGAATTTAAAAAGGGAGAAAATACTTTAACAAAAACAAACAGTCTCAAAATACCAAGAAAAAAAGATAAACCTAACAAGGCCAATACTAAATTAGATACTTGCCAATATTTGGAGTTTCATCTAAAATACATTACATTATTACTATAGCAATGGACTAAGAGACAAAAAGATCTCCTTTAAGAGGGAATGCATACAATCAGTCATTCCAACCCCAGCTAAGTGTGCTAAAAACCAAAAGAGAGACAACAGGACTTTGAGAAAAACTTAACAGTTATACTCTTGGAAAAAAAAAAAAAAAAAGCAGCAGAAACCTTGGTCATGAAACAATTGTTAGGCTTTCCGGATATGCCATCTGCAGTTATGGAGTAAAATAAATAATACAGGAAATTATAAAGGAAGAGATCAGCAGACTTTTATTGAGCCTAGAAAAACAAAGCACGGGAGGGGATCGGTTTTCCCATAGGATGTTACAATAATTTAAGAGTTTACTTACATTTTTACTTCTAAAATGTTTAACTATGTTCTTTAGGGTGTGCCTGGACAGTAGGGATGGCCATATACCTCCTGTGCTTTTGATGAAATTTATCAGCAGTACGCTGTATAAAGACCTTCAAATAGTATTACTCGCCCTCTAAAACACTTCACTTCACTTCATATTCTGTAATTATGTGTGCATGTGTGAAGGCTTCTTGTTGATAAGGTAGTGCCTTGCAGCCAATATAGCAGAGTACAAAAATACGAGATCATGTTGGCAACAAGACGCTGATTAAGCTATTGACACAGCAGAACACAACACTTATTTTTTAACATGAGACATGGCATCTCAAACGTTGCATATATGGGAGGGATGTCACTAGAGATTGCAAATACTTAAATAAATAAAAAAAAAAAAGATTTGAAAATGTACTTGGGTGGCTGTAAATAAACTTGGGCAGCCAAAATTTGTTTATGTAAGGGGTCACACTGACAATCTATTGACTCAATGAATGCAAAAAGACCAGAAAACATTCCAGTAATTCCTGATTTAATCAACACCAACCAAACAGTATTTGTTAAAGACAGACACAGATAACGAGAAGTGTGCTATACCTGGTTTATAAAGTTAAAATCTCTAGCAACAATTCATGTGTTGCAATAGTTTTTGACTCTGTGGAAAGTTTTGTACTTAATGTTGCAAATTTTGACAAATATTTGCCCGAAGGGATGAGCTGGCTAACTGATATGATCTTGATGTTATCTGATTCTGTGCTGGGCCTCTTCTCTTTCACCAGCCTGTTTGGCTAAACTATGGGGGAAGTAACCCTTTATTGAGAGTTAACTACAAAATACAAGCAATATTGTATCAAGCATGATAACCTGGCTGTTCAATCGTACAGTTTCTGTTGTAAAAATACAAAACTTCAAAATAAAGGATGAAAAATATATCTTTTGAGTATTGGATGAATTTCTGTTGAGTTAGTTTGAAATTCTGAGAATGCAGTAAAGGATGTGACCAATAAAGACACAGTAAACTCTAACCCCATACCTAATGAAAATGTCATCCGTGTTTTTCCATGGTAATCAAACTTAAGTGATGTAGATTAATTTTCTACACATAATTGACAGGAACTCATGTAGTCTCTTTGACAAAGTTGGCTAAAACATCACGTCTTTTGCAGAGGTAACTGATTTGAACGATTAAGCTCCTGTATCTCTTCAAATAAACAATAAAAAAATGCGAACAACCGAGACCTACATGACATTACAGGATTATTTTGACATTTTGGAAAATATTTACCTCATTACCAGGAAGTAGATTAGAAAGAAAAACAAGGCATTAAGCTGTTTCTTGTGATTCACGTCCAGACTAAAGTAAGAAAACCAGTTGTTGGTTGTACCGTAGTTTTATTTTGAATGAACAGACTTGAACCGTACAGGTCAGTTAGCAAAAAAAGCTCTTTCTATGACTTTAAGATACTTCTGAAGAGTGTTGTCTTACTTAGGATCTCATCAATGTTACCAGCGTCCAGACTGGTGATTTCTGCTTTGCCAGGAGTAGAGAGGCCCATCGCCTACAGACACAGAAGGAAAAGACTGATCAGCAACATAAAAATGAAACTCTCTTTCAGACATCTCAGTGGGGAGAGGGATAAAAGAATCAAAGGTATTTGACAAACATGAGATGAGTTTAATGAGTACTTAAGTGTTCTTCAGGAAAATATGACACTTAAGACTCAGACCCAACAAAGTGTCACTCAGCACACTGCTAAACAGACTAAAATTGCATCAAAGTAGAAAAACTGCTAATATGACCTTCATTACTTTATAGGTCTTGCTGAATGCAATGCAATGCAGTAGCAATGATTCTTTTTTGTGTTGTTGTCCCCTGCTAAATATACGGAAAACCATGTAACCTCTGCCCTGTCAATCCTGCAGAGAATCATGAAAATAACACTCATTATTTCTAACAGCACTTTACAGACACAGTATTTATGGCAATGCTCTGGGTCCAGAAACAACACAAAATATGAAGGAAAAGTGTGTGTTATACTTTTGTTGTACATCTTCAGCCGTCCTGTTATGAAAATTTGTCAATCCAAGATCATCTATAAAAGTTTCCTGTTTGTCCATGAACAGCTGGCCTTTTCCAAATGTGTACAAAACAGCTAAATGACAGATTTAAATCAATCACCGGGGCAATTTAAAGTCCCACCCTGATCATTCAACTCCTAACAAATGCTAGAATAAGCCAATATCTGGCTCAGTGTTTGCTCTACCGTACTGCTGTGCTGGATTCGAATATTTGCTCAGTAACCTTTATTCAAATACCGTGGCCATTGAAATTCACTTTACTGTACAAACTTTTGCCAAGAGCCTCTTTTGTCAGAGATCTTCTCTGACAACTTTTCTGCTAGAGGTAAAGTCCTGAGGCTGTACAAGTGTAATGCAACATACCAAAAAAAAAGTAGGCCAAGATTGCCAACAGGCGAGTTTGAGAACCAGTTATTCAACATTTTTTGATGATGATAGAAAAAAAAAAATTTAAAAATAATCAGCGTACATTGCAGTCAATAGGAGGTGTAGCAAACGATAATATCTTTATACAGCAGTTCTGTGGTAACAAATATATCACAAAACTATACAATTATAGATTATAGTTTTATATAATGACAAAGCAAGATACCCGATTAACTGAAGAATAATGATCTTGTAAGAGAGCCATTATTCATTTAAACAACAATACTGAAATACTTAAATACTGAAAATATACTAAATTTGGAAAAGATGATTTTGTAATTGTATCACAATAGTTAGGGCAATCATATGGTGCTGACATAAAAGTTATTAAACCCTAAAATCCAAAAAAACAAAAACAAAAAAAAAAAAACACATCATTGTCAGAGGAAATATGCGTATGATTGATAAGTTAAGAGTACATTAAGGAAGGAAAGTTATGTACATCATCAAAGACTCATAATGCAGTACCTGCATGGGAAACAGATATTTGTGTGATAACATTTTTGAACATTAACAGTCTTTGCAACTAAATTAAAAAAGACCCAGGTTATCACTATAATGTAACTATCAAGAAGGGATTTCTTAAATCAAGACTTGTTCAAATGTTACACAAAATAACACTGTCAGTAAAGATTGAAAAAAATGAAAATTAGAGGATTTAAAAGATGTCTAACTTGGAGTTAAACAAAGAAAACACCACTGATGAATAGATGCTTCATGGTATCTGTAAATAGAGAAACTCAAACATAAAACCATTTTATAAAATGGGCTTGTGCCGTGTCAAGACCACAAGACAAAGAAAGCCTTCTTCATCAAAATATTCATTCTTTTAGTGAGTACTAACTAAAGGTTTTAAATGTAGTTCATGTGTTCTCCAACATAGAATCTACAGTCTTATATGATGTAAGTGTCTGAGTTAACTGTTCTGAATTATTAAACTTATTTACAAATGTGCTTGCCCTCTCTATCTTTCTGCTGTGATCACAAACTGAAGCAAGTCCCTCCTCAAACAGGATATCCTTTTAACAAGCATGGCAAACACAAATAGAAGTATGAGATATGAGGAATACTCAAACTTGAGTGCAAAACTACCCAAGCCAAAAATGCCTCGTGTCTATGGGTAACCTAAATATATAACTGAACTTTCCTTCTGTAACAATCCAACAGTCAGTCAATGTCACTGTCCACTCCTAAGTTAAAGACTTCCTGATCAAAAACAATGGTAAAAAGTATTGTATTTATCATCCATTACTTTGTTAAGCATGTCTTTGGATGATTAAATATATGTCCAGTGATGTGTTTGAAAGGTAGAAAATAAATTTTATGCTCTGAGCACCCTTAGTATCTTAAAATGTCAGGGATTTTTTACATTTTATGTATGAACATGACAGCTCTGCAGTGAATCTTCGCTTTTAGGAGGCTGTGACAAGAGAAGATACAAAACCTTTTCATGGCAATCATACAGGCACCATTAACTGAGATTTTAAAAGTTGCTGGAGTATTTCTGTAAACACTAATTCATTTCAGCTTTACTGGGAAATTGTGTTTCATTTTAAAAGTTAATCAACTTCCACATTTAAGGATACTATCGTTACATTGGTAAATACAGTGATCTGCTGCTTCGAGAGAAGTTTAAAGTTTTCATTGCAGGCCCAGACTCTCATACAAGCAGAACTGCTCCGCTTGGTCTAGTTCCGGGTTTTCAGCCAATAAGAATGAGCCACAACAGAGGAATTCACCAACCGGCGAGCCTAATTTAGAGGCACTTACAGTTACCCCAACAGCTTGACATAAATTCGTTCATCCTTGTTGTAACAACAGTCGAGCCCAATCTATCAAATCCGACAAACACATTAAATAATCAAACATTAATCTAGCCATGCTAGCAGGTTGCCTTTAACTAGCCGTATAAGTCTTAGCATCTCATGCTAACTGGATGCTCGTGGCTCCTCAACAAAGTTAACACATGTCCAACTTTGCCTCTTAATCTAGAAACGTCATCAGAAACTGCAGACAGCTAAACGAGTAAGGTCTCTCTAACTTTGCGTGAAGAAAGATTTTCAAAGTTACTGCACTACAGCTAACGTTAGTGAAGACTACCGGCTAAGTTGACATTGCAGTTGGACAACTTGTTATGGGACTTGCTTGGTGTAACCCAGTAAATGCATTTACTGTGATCCCGATGGACAAGTGTACTTTAAGCAGAGAGTGAGTAAACTTGCTATTTATTTAAGCCACTTTAAAAGCCACGTCTCATATCATCAGTTAGCTAGCAGCGAACTATCAAATGGCAGGCTAACAAACGTTCGTTGCTAACATTAGCTGGTTGATAATGGCTTTAAAAATCCGTTTGCCTTGTTCTCGGACTAATATAAAAATGCTTACCAGCAGTATAACTGTGACGAAGCGGATATCTGGAGAGGGAGATACTGCTAACTGGTTCATTGTATAGTGCGGTTGGTGAAGTGGTGGTGTTCAAGCTGCCCAGTCTGTCTCGACGCCGCTCTTCTCAGTATAGCAGGAAACCAACGGCGAACCAATCTCACGGTGACCACGGAAACGTGAGGGGCACTTCCTGGTTCTCGCTTAGCATCATGGGTAATGTAGTTTTTAGAGTAGATAAATGGCTGCGCACAATTATGAGAAAAACTTCAACCATGGCAATTTGCTGCTTTACAGCAGTAACGGGAGTTGTAGTGTTTATCACGTAAACGGTGGGGATTCAACGGGACTACTTGTAAGAAAACTTTCCTGAGATTTTCATCGGAGAGAAAGAGAGGCAAACGGTAAATATAACACTGTCAAAAACGGAGAGCAGGCAGCAGCTTTTCTGAAATACATTTGATTTAATGCTATCTTCAGTTTTTGCACTGTTACACGTTTGTTTTCTGTTCTTTTTCGCTCATGAATAACTGATTTCTCTCAAACACAGATGAGTTGCATCATTATGGCTTAGTTTTTGCAATACTCTTGTAACACCTATTTTAACTATAAAGGTATGTACGTGAAGTTTTTCATCAAAATCCTTTCCAATAGAGCAACACTTGTTTAGTAACAATCTTTTTAGATGCTCTGGTGCACAACTCTGAAAACATTCCTCTGATTTTACCTCTCAATACCAGGAGCTCAATCAAACACTGTCCCCACAAGTTAAAGCAAAATTTTTACTTAATTGTTCCACCTCATCAGATAAGTTAAAGCCCCTGGTTCACTCAGACCAAATGTCAATCCGAGGCATCCTTCCTCTGTACCTGAAATCACGACAGCAGCAGTGTTATGCTGGCAGTTATTTGTGTGAACAGGTGGGTCAGTCTCGGTAGGTGAGTGATCCTCTTTCTTTGCCCCTGCAGGAGCCAGGATCAGGATAGGAAGGGGACCTGGATGTGGATCTACACCCTCCAAGGATGCTCTAAACTGTGCAACATCTGCTGAAGTGTCCCACTCATCGGTGTTATGGTAAGAATCCAACACAGGCAGAGCAGCTATCCAGATTCAGTGGAGGATTGTAAATCCTGAACGGGTATTACATGTAGCCTGGATTGGTCTGTTGTTTAGTTCTTTGGTCTGTACTTAAAAATTATCTGTAGGCTATACCTGTTTGATGTGTAATTCCCCCTCTAAAGTGAAAATCATTGAGACTTTGTGTAACTAACTTAATTGTGTGTGTGCTGTTGGAGCCTAATTGTTAGGAGATTAAGATGGAATGTTGAATTGAATCCTAGCATTAATATTTTATGAGCTAAATCTGTCCATAGGGGGTAGGGGGCTCACAGTGTGTGAGTAACTCACAGATGGAGTCAGATAAAGATCTCTCACTCTCTGTCTAAATATTAGAGATGGAGTGAAAGTACAAGTACAGTTTCCTTCACATAAATATTAAAATATCCATTTGCCTTTTTAATGATATATTTCTGTAGAAGGATATTAAATGTTTCGTTGACTTGTCTAAACATTATTTTCTTTAATAATCTACATATAAACTGACTTGTAAATATTTTATGGTGAAATTCTCAGGTTTGTTAGATATCCCTTTTACACAACAAAGTTATGTCTGCCCAAGCAGTCAATACACCAAATACCTAATCTTAATTAGATTAAAAAGCATCATTCCTCTGTTTTGATATTTCAGCCTTATCTGGTAGTAGACGTAAAGTGGCATTTTGATCAAATGTGCACTTCATTCAGAAAGTCAGACGGGAAAACAATGACAACACAAAAACAGAAAAAAAATGTAGATGTACTAAAGATGAAAGAAAAACTGAAAATCACATTTACATAAGCATAAGCAGGCCCTGTGCAACAACACTTGAAATTTCACTCAGGTTTCTCCTATTTCTCTTGATCTTTCCTATATTTCTACACCTTGATTGGAGTTCACCTGTGGTAAATTTAATTGATTGGACATGATTTGGAAAAGCACACACCTCTCTAGAGAAGGCCTCACAACTAAAAATGTATATCAGAGAAAAGAACAAGCCATGAGGTCAAAGGAACTACCTGCAGAGTTCAGAGACAGGATTGTTGAAAGGCAGATATATTGAGAGGGCTGCAAAAAAATGTTGTTGCACTGAAGGTTCCCAAGAGCACAGTGGCCTCCATAATTCTCATTCTTTTAGAAAGGTGACCAAGAGCTTGATGGTCACTCTGACTGAGCTTCAGAGATCCTGAATCATTGGCTCTCACATGGAGTTTTTTGCAAACTCCAAGTAGGCTTTCATGTGTTTTGTATTGAGGAGATGCTTACATCTAGCCATTCTGCCATAAAGCCCAGATCAGTGAAGGGCTTCAGTGATGGTTGTGCTTCTGGAACTTCACGCACACAGAATCTCTGGAACTCAGTCAGAGTGACCACCAGGGTCTCGGCCACCTCTCTTACTAAGGTCTTTCTTCCCCATCTGCTCAGTGTGTCTAGGTGACCAGCTCTTGGAAGAGTCCAGAGCTCAGAGACAGGATTGTTGTCTCTCCTCAGTGCAAAACACATGAAAGCCCACTTTGAGTTTGTAAAAATAACACACGAAAGCCATTTCTTTCTTGAATAACTTACTCAAGAAACAAATTATGTCTTTCACATATTTTCCATTTTTACCACAATGGTATAGCATACTGCACACTGCATATGTATCACTGTTCCTAAGTTTAAGTTGTCCTAATAATATGTGTTATATATTTCCCACATTTATGTGTCTTTAAAAGACTAACAGTGTTATCTCAGTAAACGAGACAGAAACAGATGTGTAAACACTTAAATGTTAATTGTAAAGTCCCAGTTTGTCTTTATGTTGTATAATTATAATTTCATAAGGTTCTGATGCTGTTTTCCAACAAACCAGAGCCAAACTGAATGACTTCATATCAAATGCATTATCTAAAATCTTAACTAATTCAGTAAACAGTATTATGAGGCCAAGAAAAACAAGCTCGTTGATATTTGAGAAGCCATCACCAGCAAATATTGGCTCTTGTCTAATAAGGACTATTGATCTATCATCATTTTTGTTGTAGTTGAACAAACTAAGAGAGAAAGTAATCATAAATTACAATCTGGTGTGCTGTATTAAAATGAATATTGAAAACAGAAAGTAAGAGTAGAAAGAAAAGAAAGTAGAAAGCAAATGTTGCCAAAGAAGTAAGCTTCAAAAATGATGTCTTCTTTAGAGCTTCAGTCATTAAGAGAGGTTTCATGTTACAAGGACTTTAACTCTATTATGAGCCAGTTTTTCCTTTATGCATGATAGGTTATATGTGTCAGCGACGGGACAATATAAACCTTGTAATGCACAGCTATCTGTAATGCTACATGCAATCCCTGTAACCTGATTCATCACTCAATGCTTCTTCTTTTTTTACTGTCTCCCTCTTTTTCTGTTTACTCCATCTTTCTTCATTTCCAATTGCAGCCATTGATTTTTATGTTTGTTTTTCCAGCTGATTATGTCCCTATACTGTGATTTGCCGGTGGGCATATTGCTCTCTGCACTTTAATTGGACATTTAATTAGATCACAGTTTTAGTCCAATTAGACTCAGAGGTGTTGGGAAAAAGGATACGGAGGGGATGAGAGGAAAAAGTCCCCGAGCTGGTTACTGTCTCTCTCACCCCGTTTCTCATCCTCTACCCTCCAATTCTTTCTCTTTTTTTCTTCATCTCGTCTTTTTCTGTTGGCCTTGCCTTGGTGCCCTCCCCTCTCTTCCCTCCTGAGGGCGGCTCATTAGTGATATAATGGCATGACACAAAACACACAGCTGCACTAACTCAGTGGCTCAAGAAAGGCCTGAACCGCACACAGACACAAAGGAACACACATTAATTTGTTTTCAGGATATTCTTTACAAAATGTTTCGCTCTTTTGGTGAAGAAGGGCACAGAAGTGTTTTTAGTGCATCTGATGAAACATCAGCAGTGCTGCCAGCTGCAGCACTGACCACATACACAAACATTAGCAGCATACTGGGCAGAAATTATCAACTCAGTGGAGTGCTCCAGTGTGATATCACTGCACCCAATGAGACTAAGATAAGCCTCATTATTAGCAGCACATACTGACATGCCACTCAAATCTAGGGCTGTTATGCACATAGGCTCTGCCCTATTTGTTGTCATTGTCCCCACACACACCTCCAACTCTGAACATAAACAACACTGTGCCCCTGTGGTCCAATACAGAGGGGCAAATGTAAACACAAATAAACACATGTAGATTGTATGCCAGTATGCACACAATTAAGCTCAGGTGTGACTCCTCAGAGGACACGAGTCAATCTCTGAGTCCCTGAAGCAGTCACACACCACCTCCTCTCTGACTCTCTCCTACCCTCCACCCCCAGGAGAAAGATAAAAACCCAGCCTCCACCGAGTCCCCTCTCCTTGCACGCACTTCTACATGCAGTATATCCATGCAATATGTGTATAAATGTATGTGCATGCATGTATAGAGAGTTTGTGTGAACGTCAGGCAGCAGGCAGGGGTGTTTAAGCCACAGGCATCGCTACCTGACCCCCACGGCTGTGAGATTGACAGCTGAGGTCCCGCCTAATTGCATTACTCTCCCAGGTGATTGGCTCACACCCTGGGGGCTCATTTGTCGGGATGCATTGTGGTAATGATGTAAATTAGCAGATCTATGTGTCACTCAGCCTTCTACCCCCCTGCTGATTGGCCCTGCTGTGCCCCAGGGCTGGGCCCCCAGTATAAGGAGCCAGCTCATTGGTCCTTGGGGAACCAGGAAGTCCCCCAGAAATAGGGCTTTACAGATTGGGCTTCCCTGTGGGCTCATATTATCCTTCCTCCCACCTCTTTACCTGTCAGTCAAAACCCAGGGACTGATCCCTGCAGCCTCTTTCTTCTAGCTGAGACTTAGAAACACACACTCATAGACACACATAGAAGCATGTGGATGGTGTTGGCATCTGTAATCTCCCCATGCTTCCACACTCTGCTATAACTTTATAAAAAGTATATTTGTGTTTGTGTGTTTTGTGTACACTGTCTAGAACTGAAATAAAGGCCACAGGCATAGACCCTGTTCCCCACTGCTTACCCAGCATGCACTGGCTGTGTCCTCCATCAAAAGCAGACGCCTTCACAGTGACAGACAGCTAGGGATATGCAGACAACATACTTTACACACTTTGACTCCCGCGTCTCTGTGCTTGTTTGTCTCAGTAGCATCAGTTGAAGTATGGGTTAAAGCACAAGACTGTATGTTTGTGTGTATTTGTGTGTGTAGGTGTGAGAGAGAGGCAGAGGTGTGTATGAACTCCGAACTCCTGTCGTGTTGCTGAAAGGTTTCATGGCAGTGTCTGGATTCTTTGTTACACTGGCTTCGGTTATATGAGACCAAATATGAATAAAGACTAAATAATGTCAGCATCAGCATGAATCAATACTGATACAGATGCACAATCCCTTGGTCTGGACCTCAGCCTGAGATCAATAGTTTACTCTGAGTTATTGTCTTCATATTAACAAGTGGAGCACTCCCTGAGGAAGGCATATGAATGGCTAAATGAGAGCAATCCGACCCTCTCAACAGGACCTGGCGTTGTTTTTACACCCTCCTTTGTTTGGTCGCAGACACCGCATCGCAAAAACCTTTTTAGCCAAATTTGGGTGCACCGTAGGTGTTTCCAAAACACTCCAACAGTCATGAAACTCTAATTGCCTGCTCTTGGCAGTGTGAATGTCCCTCACAAAGATTCAGATATTGACTTTTGTGCCTCATATCAGTTGTTCAACCAAATTCAGATCTTTTTATTCTGCCACTAAGGTTATTAATAAATCGATTCATGTTATTATTTTTTTACTGCAGTAGCTTGAGGCTTTCATATTGACTCAAACCCCCCCAAAAATAAAAATGTTCTAATTTTAAAAAAGAAAAGAGAAGTTTGAACTTCTGTAAATCTCTGACTGTTGTAGTTATTTTTGTAAGAGGATATTAAGGCTCAAGTAAGATACATTCAGTTTATGTCAGTTTTGGAGCACCTGGTTGACAAAGAGGTTCAATTTATCCTTAATGTTATTTTTCTGCAGTTTTTGCAGTTTTAAACTCATTCCACAAATCTTTGCTGTAAAAAATCTCTAACAAAAATCCTCCTGACAGCATGCACTTAACTGAGTCTGATTCCTACCCGTGGCTGCTCACAATGTCTGGGCCAGCCCACCGGGTCCTGGCCACCCAGTGTGTGGTGAGCTGGATCAGGCCTGGGGAAGTGCCTGTGCCCATAGAAGCTGACCATTACTATCCCCGTCTCTTGAGCAGATCAGCGTTAGACACACGGTCTTGCCGACAATACCCAAAAATGTGCTGTAGAGAAGTCATCTCGAAGGACTCTAGCTGGCACCTCTGGCCATCATTCAAGGTCCAGGCCTAACAAGACTGACTTTCGTCCATATACTAAGATACCAGGAGTGCCATACCATCTTGCTCAGCAAACCCATCACCAAAATCACGAGCCCAAGTCTGTGGTGGATCTCAGCCTCACTCTCAGTGGATCAATGGATTATGCTGCCGAGAAAGGTAAACTGCTCTACAACTTCAACACTTTTACAATTCACAGATACAGATTTGATGGCAGCATCCAAGGTCCCCCCAGCTGCCTGGATCTTTGTTTTGGCCCAGGAGACACACATTCCTGATGCTTTAGCCTCCTCACTCAGCTATTTAAGAACCCCCACAAGGACATCTATAGTCTCAAGGATCACAGCATCATCAGCAAAGTCCAGATCAGTGATCGGGATATCAACATATTACGCTCGACAGTCCACCCCTATAATCCAGCCCATACAAGTGCTCTTCTGCATCACTGCCTTTGAATCAACTAGGAAGAAGTCAGAGGTGGAGCCACTACACTTAACCAGAAAATAGGGCAGATATCAGCCGGATGAGCAAATATGGGACCTCACAGAGCTCCAGAATCCTCCAAAGGGCATCCCTGCTCACTGGGTCAAAAGCCGGACCCCAAATGCCAGGATGGGGTCTACCATAGACCTCTTAAGTGTAATTCCCGTCTGTCTAAGCTGCTGGTGTTAAAGCACCAGATCATGGATCCTGTTTGGCAATATCAGTGCAAGGACCTTACCAGGCACCAAGACAAGTGTAATACCCCTGTGGTTGCTACACACATAATAATGGCCCATAAGAAGTAATCAGAACAAAACAGTAGTGAGGTACAGCAACAGAACAGTAGCTTCCAGCAGTAGTTTACACATCCTTGTGTAGCAGTCTTTCATCTAAAATCCAATGTTTCCATGGCAACGATAAACATTCCATGGCTGTCAAAGGGACTCTCGAGACATGTCTACAACTACAAAAAAACTGGCTTTGAAAACCATTGGAAAAATTGAGGTAATGTTAGTACTCAGCTAATAAATACGTAGGAGTTGTAATTTTTCATTTGGTTGATGAAATTTCGGAGTATAATTTCTACATATTATATCTTTTAAGTCAGAGTCATATTAGGTACCTTCCTTTAAGTGCAGCGATGGCATCTGTGCATATGTTAGATATTAGCACATCCTCGTGCGTGTGCATTTCTGACTCAGTAATCATCGTAAATTGGAGATGCTTGTGGTTGATTTTGGTAAAACCCCTGTAAAACCTCCCTCTCACGGAAAATCACTTCCCATGACATGACACATGTGCCAAACACAAACACACAAACAATGTTACGCGATCACACACCTTTAAGTGTGGCATCCCTCCTGCCTCTTTTAAGCACACATAGACCTACTTTGCAATAAATGTATTAACTAACTACTATATTAAGTCTCCGACAGTACTTGGCAGAGCGTGAGAAAGCAGCAAGCATGATGGGTAATTGCCATGCTGCACGCAGTGTCTACAGGAGCACTGTTTATGAGGTGATGGCAGGGGGTTGATAGAGGACACTAGAGTCTTTTCGCCCTTTAGATCATTCAGGGTACTTTTTGTAACATTTTAGAAGTTCTCATGACTCAGATGTAATCAGCATGTTATTCTGCATTATATTCTATGCCAATATAAGCCGTATAGTATAAACCTCTTTATTAAACAAGCTTCATGATCGGATCAGTTCATGTGATAGTTAATGAAAATGTCTTGGAGAAGTCTCAGATTGTGGCATAAGTTTGTGCCTCCAGCGTTTATGTGTTTAGGGGCAATAATTGATTTCTGTGTTGTGCCCCGCAGGGCTTGTTCCACATCTCTAAAACCCCTACACACATGCACCCACGCTTATGAACGTACACACACACAGCAAGGCATGCTGCAGTATTAATGAGACATGAATAAGACATGAAGAGAGACCCCCCTCTTACACCGCTCACACAGGGTCTCCCTCCTCCCCAGCTGCTTCCTGTCTGCAGATTACCCAGCTTTCGCTGGGCTCTGGTTAAGTGGGGCCAGGAAGAGATTTAGCCCCCTTAGTGGGAGAAAATACACACAAAATCGCAAGTGCACATTCAAGCGTGAACACACTGTCTTTTCTGACAGCACACACTATTAAACAAATATCTGATTTGTTGTGAGGTTGAATGCTGACAGAGCTTCAGGTGTTTTTCAAACTCTTTCTTTGTCCTCATTGACTTTTATTGGTTCATTATGACCCAAAAAAAGGAAACTGCCTTAGGTTGAGGAGTAAAAAGTGTAAATAGCATATTTTATATATATATATATCTATGAAAAAGCAGGTTAATTAACTTTTTGTCCATTTGTGTTCCATTTAGGGTGACTTAAAGTCATTATGAAATACTTAGATGAACTTATTTCATCAGTAGCAGGGATTTAAACATGACTAAATAAGGCATATTTCATGGATTTATGCATTAACTGTGTAAGTGCTGCTGTGTGAGTTGTTGGGTGTGCTTGGAGCTAAATTAGGGTAAAGGAAACTGTCTAGACTTGGCTGAATGTCACTGTATGAAACTCTTGATAAGTGGGCCGGCTGTGTCTGAATGTTGCTGCAGGTTTTGACCTTCTATCTGTTTATGTTGCAGGCCTCAGCCACGTCTGGCCCAGGACCCACCTCCTTGGGCTCGCAGGTCCATGCTGCAGCTGTCAATGGAGATAGGAGCGCCCTTCTCAAACTCATCACGGGTATGTAACACGTAAGCTTTTAAACATATCAAAGGTTTATTCACCACATTAGCATAGGTCGAGTAGGCAGGCTTTGCTGAAATCCAGAGTGTGGCATTGTGTTTTTTAACTACTAGGTCTTAAAACATCCCAGACACGGTTTTTGGCTTTCATCAAGATGTATTAATGCATTGTTTTAATAGTTTATATTTATAAAATGTCCTGTAATTCCCCCATCTACATTACTTTCTGACTGCAGGGCCAGCCCTGGAGCTGGTTGAGTTTTGCACCTGAAAAATAGTCATTCCTCAGCAGCACAGAAGCTGGATTCACCGTTTTGAAAAAGTTCAGAAATTATTAAGGATATTTAGCCTTGTTAATCTTTAGATAAATTTGCAAAATTTCTAAAATTATGTCTTCACTTTGTCATGATGGGGTACTGACTGCAGATTAATAAGAATACTTCCTGAATGCACTGTTAAAAAGTGAATAAGATACATTGGGATACAATGAAGAGAGTGGTGAAACTGACATGAAATTGCAGTGAATAAAAACATCAGTTTAGCACTTTATCCTTTTAGCAGCATTTTAATCATTCGGCTTCTCAGATATCATGATGTAATATCATATGATTGTCTTGCCATATATTTGTTATCACATCGTTATTGTATTATTTTATTGTTAGTGTAAGCCACATGTAGTTCTGAAAATCCTACCACAAGTACCACAGACTTGTTAAGAAGAGTGGGGATAGAATTGACAATAAAACTAAAGTGGGAAAGCGTTGATTCCAAATTTAAAAAGCTGCCTTTAAAATGTAAGAAAGGTGTGAAAAACATATTTCACCATAATCTGCATAATCCCACTTCCTGTTTTATGTTGATCTAAAAAAGATTAATTGTTTCAAATATTCCTCTACCTTCTTCTCTTTCTCAAACCCTCCCCTGCTCCTTTTTTGGTCTGTATATGTGTGTATTTAGCAGATCCTTCTTTGCGGGACTGTGAAGACCAGTTTGGTCGGACCCCTTTGATGTACTGTGTGCTGGCTGACCGCCTGGATTGTGCAGAGATTCTGTTGAAGGCCGGAGCTTCGGTTAACAAGACGGACCACAGTCAGCGTACGGCTCTGCACCTTGCTGCACAGAAGGTGTGGACACAGTCTTACACAGTAGTTAGAATAGTGATAATTATACTGTATTTATTTGTATTGCACTATTCAAAACTGAGTTACAAATTGCTTTGCAAAACATAGAAAACTTAGTAAATACAACAAAAATATATTAATTGAACAAGAGGACATGTAAAAGAAAGAAAAACAACTAATGAAAAGAAAGATAACTAAGACCTCACAGCTTAAAATAATAGGAGAGCCTCTGATCAAAAATCATACATGAGAGATGAATATGAGGTTTAATGGAAGAGACTCAAACTTTGTGTCAATCAGCTCCAGTAGGAAGCCAGTGCCCCCTAGTGGCTGCACTTGTTGCCTAAGGCCATAAGGGGTTGGAGCCATAAATCAAGCCTCACTGTCCATGTAACTGAGTTAGACGTACTCACATTGTACCAAAGATTTACTCTGCATGGGGAATATTTCACCACAGTTTAGCCCAGATAAGGATTTAAGATGAGGTTCTTGATGTTCTTTCCACATCTGCCAAGACAAAGAAGTCAGAAGAGATGATGATAATGATTAAAACATCTCTGGACAGTGTGGTGTGTTTTGTCTAGCAAGGGGACAGGCAGATGTGGAACTTTTATATTTCTTAAGAACTTGTTTTTTTGTTGCTGCCTTCTTCCATGAGAGTCTACTGATACACAATGATCATATCATTTAAGGAAAAGGGGGAGTGTTATGTTATTGGGGCCTGTATTAAAGATAGGGAGGGTGTGTGTTTGTGAGTGTGTGTGCTCCTGTGTGTGTTAGGGGATGCTAGTGATGGGAAGCCCTGTCTCTTTGACATCTGATCAATAAACGGCTGAGACAGGCAGAGAGGCCAGGGATTACAGATCTAATTGGACTGAGAATAGGGAGGACGGGAGCACACACACACACATATCCACACACTCACAGCCTGATGCATGCTCACACACCAGATAGATCTGTCAGACTGTGGCTTTGTGGTCACAGGATAGCAAATATACAAAAACACTCACACGTTTGCATGTTATCTCTGGGTTATTATGGTGACTGATGTTGCACTAAACATCACATTTGGTGTGTGTTTACCAATCAGCCCGGTCCAGTTTTATTTGGTTTGATAAGCTTAACTAGAAAAGTTAGGAAAGGTACCAAAAAAACTAAACTGTGTGGTTCTATTCTTTTGGCACCCTGAAGTATGGAACTAGACTGGCCTATACCCCCAACGACTAAGAGGTCTGGCTTTGGGAATGAAAGCAAGAATAGAGAATATGAACCAGGGCTGGGCAAGTAATCAAAATTTAGCTTTAATTGCATTATGTCCTACTGCAATTTTCAAATCGCAGAGGGTGCAATACTTCTTTGACCTGAAATGTGTGTCAAAATACCAGTTTAACACATTTTTGAGGCAGAGCTGTTCTGCTCTTTGTCAGTGGTTCAACCACTTAAATGTATTTAAGGAAAAATGTTACAGTAGGACCATAAGAGATGGAACAAAATAATTACAGTCATGGACGAAAGTATTGGCACCCCTGGAATTTTTCCAGAAAATACACCATTTCTCCCAGAAATTGTTGCAATTATAATTATTAATTATACATGTGTTCATTGCCTTTATGTGCATTGGAACAACACAAAAAAATCCAAAGAAAAGCCAAAATTGACATAATTTTACACCATACTCAACAAATGGGCCAGACAAAATTATTGGCACCCTTTTAAAACTGTGGGTAAATCATTTTACTTCAAGCATGTGATGCTCATTTAAACTCACCTGTGGCAGTAACAGGTGCTGGCCATCTAGAAAGCTAGTTAGAATGTATAAAAGTTGACTCAACCTTTGTGTTGTGTGCCTGTGTGTGTCACAAAAAGCATAGAGAAGAGAAAGAAGAGCCGAGAATTGTCTGAGGACTTAGGAAGTAAAACTGTGGAAAAATATGAACAATCTCAAGTTTACAAGACCATCTCCAGAGATCCTGGAATTCCTTTGTCCACTGTGTGTAATATGATCAAGAAGTTAACAACCATGGAACTGTGGCTAATCACCCTGGACATGGACGGAAGAGAAAAATTGACAAAAGAATGCAACGCAGGATAGCTGGAATGGTGGATAAACATCCTCAGTCAACTTCCTCACAAATTCAGGCTGTCCTGCAGACTCAGGGAGCAAAAGTGTCAGCTCGGACCAGGAGAACCCCACTGCTGACAAAGAGAGATAAAAAAGCCAGACTGGAGTTTACAAAAATGTACCTGAGCCTCAATCCTTCTGGGAGAACATTTTGTGGACAGATGAGACTAAGGTAGAGCTTTTTGGAAAAGCACATCATTCTATTGTTTACAGAAAACAGAATGAGGGCTACAAAGAAAAGAACATAGTACCTAGAGTCAAACATGGTGGAGGTTCAAAGATGTTTGGGGTTGATTTGCTGCTTCTGGCACTGGGTGCCTTGACTGTGTGCAAGGAATCATGAAATCTGGAGACTATCAAAAGATTTTGGGCTGCAATGTAGGACCTAGTGTCACAAAGCTGGGTCTGCGTCAGAGGTCATGGGTGTTCCAGCAGGACAATGACCCCAAACATACCTCAAAAAGCATCAAGAAATGGTTGGAAACAAAGCGCTAGAGAGTTCTGAAGTGGCCAGCCATGAGTCCGGATCTAAATCCCATTGAACACCTATGAAGAGATTTTAAAATTGCTGTTGCAAGAAGCACCCTTCAAATCTGAGAGACCTGGAGCAGTTTCCAAAAGAAGAGTGGTCCAGAATTCCAGTTGAGAGGTGTAAGAAGCTTGTTGATGGTTACAGGAAGCAATTGGTGTCAGTTATTTTTTTTCCAAGGGTGTGCAACCAAATATTAAGTTGAGGGTGCCAATAATTTTGTGTGGCCCATTTGTTGAGTTTTGTGTAAAATTATGTCAATTTTGTCTTTTTCTTTGGATTTTTTGTGTTGTTCCAATGCACGTAAAGGAAATGAACATATGTATACCAAAAATATTTGTAATTACAACAATTTCTGGGAGAAATGGTGTATTTTCTGGAAAAATTCCAGGGGTGCCAATACTCTCGTCCATGACTGTATGTTTTAAAAAGCACATCATTACAGAAGGACATGCCTGTTTTATTTTAGTCCTTTTTCACCAAGACAGCATGAAAATTTGGTAATTTCTCAAGGAATTTCATGGGAAAACCAGCTTTGTTATCCAGGAAAAAAGATTGATCAATTGAATTCTTAAGTAAAAGACTGACATTTACTTGCCATCACAAGAAAGCCTATAAAATGTATAGATGTTCTGTATGTGCACCTACAGCCTTTATACATGATTAACTTATAACTAAATAACTTTTCCTGGCACTCATTTGCACCAAAAGGTGGAAAGTAACCAATTATATTTACTCACATTATTTCAATTAAGTATTTTGGGGTACCCGTTCTTTTTTGAGTACATTTTGAAATCAATACTTTTAGATCTGCTTAAGTCAATTTTAACCAAAGTAACTGTACTTTTACTTGAGTACATCACTCTTGTACTTTTTCCAACTACACAGTAGCACAGAAATAGGGAATGATTCCACATTGCATCCCAGAACAGCTGTTGTACACAACAAAAACGGAGCTGTTATTTTTGATGTGAGACACATTTTTTTTTGGTTTGCATTGCCTTGCGATGAGTTTGGCTCTCTGCTTTGTTCTTGCCTGAGGAGACCCACAGATTTGCAAGTGTTACTGCAGCTCTGTTATTTTGTAAAATATTTAATCCTCTCAATAGAGTAGTTATTTGCAGTGGGGAATACTTTTAATATTTTAAATTTTCCAGTGCATTTTACTTAATATAGAGGCAAAAATTTGCTCTAAGTCAAAATAATTACAATTGGATATTTTTCAGAATCATTCACCCTTAGTTTAATCTACCAAATATTGTGTATTTATTGCTTGTTTGTCGCAAAATATATAAGATGAGGAATTTTAAGAATACTCACATATAATTGGGGGGGGGGGTTGCATATAGATTATTTTCCTAAAATCATTCAGCCCTAATATATACCACAATGTGCTTAGCCAAAACAGGCAGCTTGGTAGAAATGCACCTATTGCAGCACAAGGTAAAGGGCCAAAGTTTAAGATGATGATGGTGATGATAGGACAGGCTTTTAGCTGGCTCTGGGTGCCAGGAGAAGAGCAAAAAGATTGATTACCTGTGGACTGAAACAGACATTGCTGAAAGACTGGTTGTTGGTTGTGCAGGAGGGTGCGTATCTGTGTCATTGGTCATGATTAATATTGACAAGAATCTTTAACTGTATTTCAATGTTTTGAATTGCAGGGGAATGTCCGTTTCCTAAAGCTGCTGCTCTCCAGGCGTGCTAACTGGCTGCAGAAAGATCTCGAAGAGATGACGCCCCTCCACCTGGCCACTCGACACCCCTCCCCAAAAGCCCTTGCCCTCCTGGTCAAACACATTGGCCCTGGAGAGGTTGACACACAAGACAAGAACAAGGTAGCACAGTGCAGAAACATGCAGATTAGAGTGTTTGTCTTCCCAACAGTCAGAAACCAGCTGGTCTGCATGTCTGACCAATAACCAACACAGAGATAACAGACTGACTGAAGACGGTTAAGCAGAAGCAGCTGGAATTTGAGGTCAGACGCACATGAAAAACAGAGAAGCACACTCATACAACAGTAAGCCATTAAACAATATGTGGCTTTGTCCTGTGTTCTGCTGATAAGGCCACAAACACACAGCCTCCTCTGTCTATTGGAGCTGACGTGTATCTGACATCAGTTAGTTTTGTAATAATCCAATATGCATCATCGTGTCAGATGATAGTGGTTTCAGTAAATCTCAGAATAGCTCATTGGCTGTTCTGGAGGCAGTATCTGGGCTACAATCTCAGCTGGATATTTAGTTTTAATGCAGCTTGTTCCCCTCGTATGTCCTGACCACTACAAGGGGAGTTACCTTTTTCAGTTTTTATTTTTACAAACTTAAAAGCTTGAGCCAGAGATGCTCCCACTGATTCTACTCTATTCATGATCTATGTTTATTTCTTTATATGTATGTGCAGCAAACTGCCCTCCACTGGTCAGCATTTTATAACCGACCAGAACATGTCCGTCTGCTGATTAAGCACGACTCCAACATCGGCATCCCAGACAGTGAGGGCAAGATCCCTCTGCACTGGGCAGCACACAGTCAGGAGCCCAGTGCCACTCAGACCGTCCGCTGTATACTGGTACACACTTCAGTGCTCACTCACATATATGAAGAAAAATCACCCTTAAACTTCAGCATTCATCAATGTGCATGTCTTTTTTGTGATCTTGCTTGTGCATGTGTGTGCATAGGAAGCAGCTCCCACTGAGTCCCTGTTAAACTGGCAGGACTATGAGGGGCGGACACCCCTGCACTTTGCAGTTGCTGATGGTAACGAGGCGGTGGTGGATGTGCTGACGTCTTACCAGGGCTGTAATGTGACAGCTTATGATAACCTCTTCAGAACACCACTGCACTGGGCAGCCCTGCTCGGTGCGTAAACACACTTCCTGTGTGTGACCTATCGCAGCCTGAACGATTACTACACTCTAGCCATGTCCCAGTTTGCGAGATCTTTACCCTGTTCTTTATCAGTGTTCACATTTGAAGACCAATTACATTACAGATGTAAATTGAAGGATGTCCCATTGCAAAGGCTTTCTTAATTGCAGACAAAAATGCTTTCCCCTATCTCAAGGCAATGAAGGATTCATCTGGTGCATTCCTCATTGCTCATCATACCCCTAGGTTAAATATGCCCCAATTCAATTAAGCTAGCAGACTCTCAAATGACTAAAGTAATGCACTTTTAAATAAATTTAACAGGTTTCAATTCAGCCAAATAGCTAGCAATGCTAAAGTCTAAAAACTGCCACTGAAACCTAACATTTTTCTTTCAGTTATCAGGTATCAGGTCAACTTGTGAGACAGTGCAGCTGTTTAGGTTGTTAACCAATAAAGGCCTTAGCCGTCTACACAAATCAAGGCGAGTGCCATTATCCACAAATGGAGAAAACTTGAAGCTCCCCAGAACTGGCCAGCCTACCAAAATTACTCCAAGAGCCCATCAATGACTCATCCAGTAGGTCACAAAAACACCCAGAACATCTAAAGACTTAGTAAAGGTCAGTATCTATGACTCAACAATAAGAAGGAGACTGGGTGAATCATTGGAGAGTTTCAAGGCCAAAACCACTGCTGATAAATAAGACCATAAAGGCTTGTCTCACATTTTACATAAAAAAATCCCAGGGATCCCCAAGACTTAGAATAAATGAAATCATTTTTTTAAATACTGCATTTTGAATTTACTCTAGCTATTTTTGTCTAATATCAAAATTTCTTTGATAATTTTCAAGATCTGGCAAATCTGAAAAAAAAAAAGAAACCAGGCAGGGTGAAAGACTTTTACATGAAGGATTGAAGGTAAATTAGAAATCCTGACCTTTCCTAAAAAGCAAAATTAACAATGGTATTTGTGTGAAGTTAGCACAATGCTAAAGAAGACAAAGCTTCTCTGATTGTTGCTCTGGATTGTAATATTTCAACAGCATTGAATTTTCAGACTCAAACCTTTTCCTGTGATTCAAGGACTTGTAGATTTAATTAACACACATACCTTTTTTTTTTTTTTACTTGCCATTAGCCTCAAATTTCATATTGGTTAGTGCTAATTAGCTTATCCTTGCTGTCAGTTTACATTGGTTAACATTACCTCTGCTTAGCTAGCATGGTAGCATCAACATTGGGAGCACAGGATGGCAGACATTTAGCTTAAGTCCACACTGTAGCCAAGGGATTCTTTATTTTTCTACAGCTTGTTTCTGAAACCAACAAAGACGCAAGTTTAAGAAACAGCCTTATGTTTACTGACAGTTATGCGTTTTTTGCTTTGTAAAGTAAACTTAAAAAAAACTGAGGAGTCTTTGTAGGACAGTATAACTGAACAATTGTTCCAGCTCTGTAGTGTTGTAATTATCTCCCTCACATCCCATCAATGTAAACACATTTTCCAGGCCATGCCAGAATTGTTCACCTGCTGCTGGAGAGAAACACATCAGGAACAATTCCCTCAGACAGTCAAGGGGCAACACCTCTGCACTACGGCGCTCAGAGTAACAACGCAGTGAGTCCCATATACATACACGCTGACACAACAAAGCACATTTATCCAAAACAAAATGTGATTGGTAGGTTAAAAGTTGTCTCATTCTGTATGATTTGCATCCCTTCAGGTTTGGGTGCTAAAAAATGTAAGAATTGTATTCTATTTTTGGCCAGAATATAAGATTTTAGATTATGTGTGTGTTTAAAAAAGAGTCGGGCTTGACAGATGTCAACACGTTGAGCTTGACAGCTTCTCTTTACACTGTAAAAATGAATATGGAGGCACAACGTCATAGTCCATGTTGCCACTTAGTGGACATAATATGCACACAACTAAAAAAGTTGAGCTGGCTGAAATGTTTCCATTTAAAATATACTATACATATCAGTTGGTCCAACTAAAACTGTAAAGAAAATGTTTGCTCAGCTTAAATCTTTATATTCACTTGGTAGGTATCTTACATAGTTTAACTCTATATAATCAGTTGTGTGAGTTAGTTCAGTTATCAAAAGTGCATCCAATAATCATAATCTGTTTACTCATTATTAATAAAACTAGATTTTTCAGTATTTGTAAAATAATTTCTTCTCTGTTTGTGTGTTTAGGAGACAGTCGGTGTGTTTTTGTCCCATCCATCTGTGAAGGATGAGCCTGATCTAGAGGGGAGGACAGCCTTCATGTGGGCTGCTGGGAAGGGCAGTGATGATGTCCTTTGCACCATGCTGGACCTCACCCCTCATATCGACATTAACATGGCTGACAAGTACGGAGGCACTGGTGAGAACCTGACAAGAGGAGTGAATGATTTTACAACACTCTTCCTCATCTCGCTGTCTTAAAGCAGGGCACTGTGATATAATGACACGTTTAAACTGGTTTATTTCAGTTTATTTTCATCTTTTTTGTGTGTATGCTCTGCCACCTTTTTTGGCTCACTCTGATGATGTCACAGGGGGTTCCCCCTAAGGTGCTAGACCAACTAAGAGAGAGAGAGAAGTGATACTGTCAGCAAAATTAGTACAAGCTAGCTGAATAGACTCTCACTACTGCCAGCACTGTTGTCTGACACACATGACTCGCTGCCACACTCTGACCCCCGGCTTATAATCTCCATGGGCGATAGCCCCTCTGCTCAGCCAGGCGGTCGTTGTTTATGCATGCATAACATGCATCAGTTGAGTCATGCTAATGAGACAGTGTGAGGGGCAGTGAGGCTGACTGGTGCCTGGATCACTTCATGCACTTGATTCTAGTTTGTAGCATCTGGGGACTGGACAGAGGGGGGAGGGGGCTTAAGTGCATGCTCCTCATTAAAAATGTCTGCCTGTTTAACCCTACAATTGAGCAGAGAGACAAGAGGATGTATGAACTAAAGCGAGGTGAGGGAAGAAGGAGTCGGCCCACGTGTTTTTATTGAAGAGAATCCTGCATATAGAAACTGTTGACTAACAATGGTGTAACAGTGCCTCTGTATGTACATTATATAAAGAAACCTATAGATTTCCACATTTAGATTTTTTTTTTATTTCACCTGTAGGCTATCTCTGGGGTAGTTATGTCATCTGGCTCTTCTTTTTACATCTTTTGAATTTTTCTCTCCTACTTCTACAAAGTAATGTGAATTACATAAAAATATGTATGTATAATAATAATAATAATAATAGTAATATAAATTAAGTGACTGCATAAGCATTCACCCCCTTCAAGTCAGTATTTAGTAGATGCACCTTTGGCTGCAATCGCAGCACTGAGTCTGTGTGGATAGGTCTCAATCAGGCTTGCACATCTGGACACTTCAATTTTACTCCACTCTTCTTTGCAAAACTGCTCAAGCTCTGTCAGGTTACACGTGGATCAGGCATTAACAGCCCTTTTCAAGTTCAGCTACAAATTCTCTATTGGATTGAGGCCCTGGCTTTGACTCAACCGCTCCAGAACATTTACACTGTTGTCTTCAGCCATTTCTGTATTGCTTTCGTTGTATGTTTGGGTCGTTGTCTTGCTGGAAAATAAATCTTCTCCCGAGCTGTAGTTGAACTGAATAAGATTGTCCTGCAGGATTTTCCTATATTTTTCTGTATCATTTTCCCATCTACCTCCACAAGCATTCCAAGGCTGGCTGCAGAGAAGCATCCCCACAGCATGGCGCTACCACTATGTTGCTTTACAGTGGGGATGGTGTGTTTGTAGTAATGTGCAGTGTTTGGTGTCCTTCAAACATAGCATCTTATCTGATAGCTAAAAAGCACCATTTTGGCCCATCATCAGACCAAAACACTTTCTTCCTCTTGACTATGGAGTCTCCTACATGGTTCTTGGCAAACTCTAATTGTGGCTGTCTCTTTGCCACTCATCCATAAAGCTTTGACTGGTGAAGAACCCAGTTAACAGTTGTTGTAAGCAGAGTCTCTCCCATCTCAGCTGCTGAAGCTTGTAACTCCTTCATGGTAGTCATAGGTGTCTTGGTGGCCTCTCTCACTATTCTTCTTGCACGGTCACTCAGTTTGTGAGGATCCAGGCAGATTTACACGTGCCATATTCCTTCTATTTCTTGATGATGGATTTATCTGAACTCCAAGGGATGTTCAGTGCCTTGAAAAGTTTTTGTTTCTACCCTCTGACTTATACTTTTCAATCACCTTTTCTCTGAGTTGCTTGGAGTGTTATTTTGTCTTCATGGTGTAATGGTGGCCAGAAAAACTGGTTGACCAGTGACTGGACTTCCAGACACAGGTTTCTTTATACTACAATCACTTGAGACACATTCACTGCACTCAGGTGATCCCAATTTCACTAATTGTGAGTTTACTGGCATGAATTGGCTGGACCTTTGTTGAATTAGGTCAGTCACTTTAAAGGGAGAGAATATTTATGCAGTCACTTATTTTACCACACGTCTTTGTATAATTGACATTCTTTGTAGAAATCTGTTTTCACTTTGGCAAGTTTTCATTTTTTTTTTGTGATTCTTTTGTCAAAAAACGTAAATTACATTGAAAATTACATGACTACTCATGTAATTTACATTTTGTCATGTAATTCATGTGTAATTTGTCATGTAATTTACAATTACATTGTAAATTACATGACTAATGGATGCTTCTTTTAATGTGTTTTTATGTGCACACAGCGCTCCATGCGGCCTCCCTGTCAGGCCATGTTAGCACAGTGAAGCTGTTACTGGAGAGAGGAGCGATGGTCGACTCTCTGGATGTGATGAAGCACACGCCACTGTTTCGTGCTTGTGAGATGGGACACAGAGACGTCATAATCACACTCATCAAAGGTGGTTCATAAACTCAAGTATGGCCACAGATTCTGTTTGGTTATTAAACTTCCCAACTGAAATGTATATATTACCGATCAAGGTTCTGCACATGTGGACCTGGTGGACGTGGATGGTCACACAGCTCTGCACTGGGCAGCTCTGGGGGGCAATGCTGAGGTCTGCCAGATACTGATGGAGACTGGGATAAGTCCAAATGTACAGGTATGACTGCATGAACTTAAGAAAACAAACGCTACAATAACACAACTTATTGTTCATACTTTGTCAGTATTTGATTTTACTCATTTTTTTGTAACAGATATGAGCATTGTGTTAGCTTTTTATCCACTAACCCCTTTTTGAGCTCCTATGATCAACTTTCAGTTGGTGTTGTTTTGAGCACCTTTGAAGAGCTTTCCTTGGTGTGGAAAAAAATATTTTTGCTGCCCCCTTCTGCAGAGGTGACTTTCATATAAATGAAGTATGACAAAATAATCAGTCATCTAAGTAATGGTCAGGTTTGCTTTTGTAGGTCATAGAGAAGCACCAGCAGTAGTTTAAGCTTGTTTCATAACCTGCAAGAAACTCCACAGTGGCATTTTAAATGCAAATATTATGATTAATAAAGCTTAAACATTAAGTTCCAAGCTACTAATTTAACTGCTCTGCATGTGTTTGTTAAATATAAAACTCCTCTTGGACAGGACCAGGCAGGACGCACTCCTCTACAGTGTGCAGCCTACGGCGGCTACATCACCTGCATGGCTGTCCTCATGGAGAATAATGCTGATCCAAACATTCAGGACAAGGAGGTCAGTCAATCTTATACATTCAGAGATATTATCTGAGCGTTTGGATGTCCACATAGATAAATAAGTTCTCTCTTTTTTGTGTGCACAGGGGCGGACGGCTCTCCACTGGTCATGCAACAATGGCTACTTGGACGCAGTGAAACTGTTACTGGGCTACAACGCCTTCCCTAACCTCATGGAGCACACTGAGGAGAGGTGAGCAGAAGTGACACAGGGGAAGGGTAGAATTTGATTAAAATAGAATCATAAATGGTATGTGTTTGGATGTCGTACAGGTACACCCCTCTGGATTACGCTCTGCTAGGGGGGCACAGCGAGGTGACTCAGTTCATGCTGGAGCACAGTGCTTTGTCCATAGCAGCCATCCAGGACATCGCTGCTGCCTCCATCCAGGCCGTCTATAAGGGCTACACTGTACGCAAGGCCTTTAGGGAAAGGAAGCAGCTCCTCATGAGGCATGAGCAGCTGCGCAAGGATGCAGCCAAGTAAGATACAAGCACATTTACATACCTATGTTTATATTTGTGTGTGAAGATATTAAGAGACACATTACATCTGTAGTTAGACTTTTAGAACTTGGTAACAGTACTTTTTTTGGATTTCAGATGCATGAATTTGGGCTTCTTCCTCTTCTGCTCTCTCCATTATTTGCCTCTGTCTGCTCCTGCTCACCCATATAGGAGAATTCACACTCCCTACATATCTATCTTTATCTCTGTCATCCCTGCACACATATACATCTTCTTCCTGTCTCCCCCCTCTGGCTCACTCTCCTTTTGTCATTTGCTAACTACTTACACCTTTGTTCTGTCTTAAACAGTGGTTTTGATTTGTTTTGAGAACGCACACTGCCTTCAACATCTAGGTATTTTAAACAGAGATTTTTCTACTCTATAAGATGTTTTTCTTACAAATATTTAAATATATACCTCCACCTATTGTCCTCTTTTAGACATTTTACATAAAAGATGATCAAGTCCTGACTAGATGTATCGAACTTTTTACTGCTTCTAAATTAAAGAAAAAACTCTCTTGGCAGTTGTATTTGCTTGTATCGAAAAACTATATGTTATGTCATGTGAAATGCCTCTCCAAAATCTTTAAGGATTTATTTAAATTTGCCTTGACAGCCACTAATAGAAATTGGTGATGCAGGTTGTTTTTCTCTTTAAGTAAATCCAATGACTAGTTTTTAGCTCCTTTTGGATTGGCTTAAGTGTCCAGGTTATTCTTATATTTTCCTGAATGTGACCTTCAGTCAGAAAACTTTTAACACCTATTCTCTAAGCCATCAGTTTCCCACAACTACAGTGAATTTAAAAATGTCCACATACTGAAAAAACTACTGACATTAAAAAATGTTCTTTTCCAAGTTAATCCTATGAGGGTATTTTTAAAGAGATCTTATTCTTTACTAGGGTTGTTTTTATGGAAGGTATTTTAAGGAATATTAATTTTCATTCTCTTTATGAGTGCAGGTGAATGAGTAAAAGACAAATACAATCTTCAGTCTTGGTTTTAAGCTTTATGTGTTATTTTCCTTTTGTTCAGGAAGCGGGAGGAAGAACAGCGGAGGAGAGAAGCTGTGCAGCAAGTGTCTGCAACCTCTCCAGAAAAACAGGGAGTTCCTTTGGTGAAAACGGAGCAGGAAAAACGGTCCTTAGTGAACATGATGGAGGACTTATCCATGAATGACTCAGTGGTGGAAACTAAGAAATCATCTAAGACCAAAGAGGAGAGACACAGAGGTTGATGTTTTTTAACTTCAAGATTGTTCTTTCACTTAAAGTACATTTTTACAGACTACCAAATATTTTGCACAGTCTTTTACTCTTTTCTTTGCTTTGTTCTTTGTTTCTGTGTCAAGCCCACAGGAGGAAATCTGCCAGAAGAAATAAAGCAGCAGAACATCATGAACCTCCTGATGCTTCAAGACGCCACTGTGATAATCCAGGTGATACTGTCCCTGATAATTCCACCAGATTAAAGGACCTCATTTCTCTAACCAGCTGCAGCCAGCCACCCACCCTCAAACCTAGACCCCCCTCCATGCCCAAAGTCAGGGAACGACCCTCCTCAAACACAAGTGTGACAAACCAAAGTGACTCTTCACGAGAACGTGTCCCTCTGAAAAGGAGGGATGCTCATTTGTCTGTGAAGATGCCCCCCACAAATACTGATGCCTATACCTCGTTAGGAAGCAGTTCATCTTTAGACCACAAAAGTCCTTCCAGGAAAACTCCGTCAGCCACACCTGAAACTATCTCCACACGCAAGCACAGGGAACTCAGCATGGAGCAGTCCAAAGCGAGGAACAAGGCGGCACTCATCATCCAACGAGCCTGGCGAAGGTGAGTTTACGCATTTTAGTACCCAAGGGATTTTCAGTAGCTGAAGCCTTTCTTGCTGTGAGAGATTGGCACTGCCATGTGGTGCCCACATGTGCTCTCTTCCCACATACTCAACACTTTTGGGGGGTGGGGGTTGAGCGTGGGAGTGGTGAGATATGTAGGCAGGGGACAGACGGGCTATAATCTGGAGCTTTCATACTGCTTTAACAAGAGGCTAAAAGTTCAGCCGCACTGCTCTAATAGCTCCCAGCAGCCTCTCCTCGCTGCTCTCTCTCTTGTACACGCTCTATGTTTCTCTAAGAAGCTGCCAGTCCACCACAGGATGTCCTCTGTTTCCATTCAGCTTCACGATTATATTGTGTATGTGCTGCCTATAAACTGCCTTGAATAAACTCTTGTTTACTTAGTTCATGCTTCATGAGTGTTAGCGTGAGGACTTGCCAGCTTTTAGGCCTTTGAACGTTGTCTGAGATATTTTTATTGAACACTAATGCGTGCATGAATGCGTGTCTGCAGGTTCCACGCACGCAGGCGGAGAGAAGCAAGGAGCAGTCAAGAGGTTGAGATAAGTCAGTTGAACCACGCCCAGAACAGGAAGAAGATGGAAATACGGAACCAATCCACAAAAGTGTTGCCCAGTAAGACCTCAGTGCTACAAAGTATCTATGGTAAGATCATTGCTTTTTGTTTTGTAGGGGGTTATTGATGACAAATCACAGGAAATTAAAGCAAATGTAATTAAAAAAAAAAAAAAAACCTCACATATCCTTTTGGACATGCAGGTTGTAAAAATGGGCGACCCCATGCCTTTTCTCCAATATAATCTTCACACCACCAAAAATTTGGACTTATACTTCTAGACAAATCTTATTGGAATTGATACAGGATAAAGAAACAGAATACTTGTTTAGGTTTTTGCCTTTATTCATACTTGACAGTGGATAGGGTTGGAAATCAGAGTAGAGAGATGACATGCGGGAAAGGAGCCAAAGGCCAGACTTGGACATGGGCCACCTGCTTGGAGGACTTAGCCTCCATATATGGGGTGCAACCTAACCACTAGGCCATCAAGGCCTTACTTAGTGTGGACTAAAACAAAAAAAACCCAAGATGAATTAATCTGTCAAATATAACCAATAAAACCAAATCCAAACAGTCTAAGGCTGGGCTGACACTCTAAGCCAGTGGTTCTCAACATGGGGGTTTCCGTATCCCCTTGGTGGTCCCGAGACACTGAGAGGGGGTCCCCAGAGGTCTTCCAAAATAAAAAGATAATTTTGAATTATTTTATACTGTATATTTTTCCCATTATTATAAAAATATATGCATATAATTAGTCAAATTTAAAAACATGATCATTTGGTGGGATTTCTGTTCAAATAAAAGTTCTATTTAAAAAAACCCTGTAAATGTAAGTCTGCACACGACTTGTTTAATTTGCACAGTTGTATTCAACTATGCTTCAACCACCTTTAAGTACAGTGGGGGTCCCGGATCTCTGGCACCTTTATTTTTGGGGTTGTGGGCTGAAAAGTTTGAGAACCCCCTGCTCTAATGATGCTCGATACTGTTTTTCTGCTGCTATTTTTTGTCTCTTCATGTTGCTTTTTAAACATGGACTGTATCAGACTCCCATCAGTCCTTCATGGATCTACAAAAAAAAAAAAAAAAAAAATCAGCATCAGGTGACTATGGCCTGCAGAGTAAATGCAGCCCAGTTGTTCTAACACATGCCAAGCTTCCTTGTTGCACAAGAAAGACATTAACATGGCACACCTTCCTCTCTGGCTAGCATGTTCCATTATTATGGGTAAGGGTACTGTAGATTTGTTTTCTTTTTTAAATTGTAGTCAATTCTGTATTCTTTCTCTTGCTGACAATAAATGCTTACTTTTGCAATTAATTTTTGATGAGCAATACAGTGGCTGGATACTTTAGTGGTTTACATCACTGAGTTTGGTACAGGAGATCAGGGCTTCGAATCCTGGTCAGGGCACAATCTGTATCCAGTGTGGGCCCTTAAGAAAAGGCCCAATACCATGAACACTTATCCCAGATGTACGTCATGTTGGACAAAAGCATGACGTTGTTGTAGTCTGCAACACGATTAGATTAACAAGTAGATTAACTTCAACATATAAAAAACAGATCTTAAATTAAGTGCCAGAGTTTTTATTGCTGTTTTAAAATCCAGATTATATCCGAGTTATACTGATGTTGGACTATCCTTTCAATAATGGACTAACTAGGGGTCAGTTGTGCTTTAAAAACTAATTGTGTATTGTGTTTATCAGAAGTCATTTGCTGGTAGCAGGATATATTATTACTTCCACCAAATTGTACACAGAGAATTTCCCTTTATAATTTTCCGCTGCTCTTGGTAAAGTCAGCGTAAAAAGTTTGAATGATTGTGTTCACACATTTAGCTTAAACATGGAAAATTCTGGAGTTAAGTTGGAGTTTTTGGTATATGTGAAAGCAAGATTTATCAAAGTCTATAATGGTTTGTGTGTTGGTTGATGACCAGCCTTTAAAAGATTTTTCTTGTTGTTTTTAAAGCAGTATAGGTTGATACCGAGTACCCTCTTATTCCAAAGAACATTGTTTACATCCTTAGACTTTTCCTCTCATCTCTTTGGTATGAAATGTACAAAGGCGTATTAGGGCCACTCTAAAAAAAAACCTAAAGAGGGACAGATAATTTTGAGATTTTTTTTTAATATTAAAAGTTAAACATTTACAATATTTTTTTGAGATTGAGTGATACATTAACAAGAAAAATATCATATATTTTATAGTTGTACAATTGTAAATTCATGAGTACAAAAACAAATATTTTAAGTTATTTTCAACTTTATAATCTCAAAAATGTCAAATTTTTAAGTCACACATTTACAACAGTATGTGATTTATTCTGAACAGCTACAGTTTATGGCAATGTCTCGTCAAAATCCAGACCCTACAGTGTTATAAAGCAGACACTTTTCCAAAGCAACATCAGAAGTGACAGACAGGTATTCATGGCATTAAGGACCTTGCCCAAGGTACTGATCATGCCTTGACTGGAATTTGAACCCCCAAACTCCTGTACCAAAGTCAGCGATGTCCACCAGAGATATCAAGCTTCCCAGCTGCAGATCTTTATAATCAAGTGATGATTTTGGGCTGAAATCACAGATATTCAGCTTCATTTGGTGGAACTCAGTAAACTGGAAATAATGAATTAGATTTCTTGTAAATTTCTGACTATGTATTCTCAAGTATTTGTCATTTTTCTAAAAAATTAACAGATCCTCTTAACTTTTTTTGAGGGGTCTCTAATGTGCTGTCATACATATTTAAACAAAAATAAACAGAGATTTTGAGTAATAAAAGGCAGAGGCCTTGAATGAGGATACTCGTCACACCAGTTTAAAACATGCAGTAACTGACTTATTCCAGGAACAGGTCCCCCATATGTTAATGTCTAAAAGACACTTCAGTCCACATACCGGGACAGTATCAGCCTGGTAGGCTGTGTTGAACCTCTGCCGGGGTTTCGCCCCACAGACAGGCCTGACCTTCATCACACATCACCAGGTGATGATGGGAGAGCAGGCAGAAACCTTGCTGCGCCAAAACATACGTACATGCACAGACAGACAAATAGTCCCCCCTCCCATATCCTCGCCCCAACTTAAACCTTCCTTCTGACGTGGTTGTCCCCTCCCCCTCCCCCTTCACCTCACCTCCCTCCCTCTCTCTCTTTTTTGCTCTCTGACAGTCTTGGCACTGTGAAAAGTTCAGAGCTGTCAGGGGGAATGTCAGACGACTGCGTAGAGCAATCAGCTAAACACACACACTCGTACATATGAACCCCAACAGGGTGCCACACACATATTACAAGACTCATTCTCGCTCTTTTTTTGAGATGCCATTGGACACACAACTGTGGACTGGGTCAAACTGCTCCGTTCATCACCAGAAACTATGTTTTCAATTCCTTTTTGAACTATTTCATCTAAAGTATTGGTAGAAGCACGTGCTGAGAGCGACATTTATTTTAGTACAGTGCTTAACAAATTTATTAGACCACCAACCAAAGTAAGGTTTATGCCACAGCTGCCCGAAATTAACAGCATTGGTAATTACCGAAATCATTTTTTATGTTTCTGCAATGGTTAATACACCAATATGTAGAAGCTCTTTAACCCAATTGATATTTTTAATGCTAAAATATGATGATTATTGTTATCCATGAATTTTCAAATTTACTGATTTACAAAAAAATGAAAAAATAGTAAAGCACATTCATATTTCTTGATTAATATGTCAAATTCTAGTTATTTACTTGCATTCCTGAACAGAAAAAATCGTTTTAGTAGTTGAATGTTATGCTTGATTAATTTCTGACTTCTCAGAGAAGCCCAGTGAGCCGGCTCAAATTTGGGTATAAAAAGGTGAATTCAGTTTGAAATTCCTCATTCCTGTTCAAAATCGTAAAACGTAGAGAACTCAATGAAAATGAAAGAGTCTGCATTAAAGCACTACATGATGCTGGATGGTCTCTGAGACAAATATGACAGTTGGTCTAATAAATTAGTTAAGCACTGTATATTAGAAAACAAAACTGTTGAGGACAAGTTTAGTTTTGATTGAAAAAAATACCTGTCCTCTGCATCACATACTAAAAACATAAAAAACTTGAGTAATTCATCTTCACTAAGCTCCTCAAACATTGGAAAATAACAGTGTTAACGATACCTGTTGCAGACTTTCTTCTTGCAAAATCAGGCCACTGATTAGCAGATACAATTTTCAGCATAAGAGATTTAATAATCATTAACTTTTTTGTATTTCACTGCAAGAAATTAAAATAAAACCCACAACAGAAGAGTTTAAATGATTTAACTGCCTCTCTGAAATACCCATCACAGATTGAATTCATTTTAGATACTTCCTGTGATGTATTGGGCATTTTCTATCGATTTACTTATTTATTTTTGGTCCCAAAAGATGAAAATTGGTGATATTTAGGCTCCAGTGAGGTTCGAACTCACGACCCCTGGTTTACAAGACCAGTGCTCTTACCACTGAGCTATGAAGCCTGTGTTATAATCTGTAAAACCAAATTTACTTTATGAAGACTACACCTTAGACAGTCATAGGTGCCGTCAGACTAGATGGACCAGTTCCAGGAGTGTTGTGTGCTTTGTTACAGAGAGTTCGTTAGTCTGGTAGAATAGTGATTAATACAGTTCATAGCCATCAACTTTACTATAACTGGGAGAACTGAGATTTTGTGGAAATCTCTTTTATGTGAACCACAGCAGCTGGCACCTGTTTGAAAACCAGTTTCCTTTCTTACAATTTTGTTATCTAATACACGCCTAAGAAGCCAAACTGGTACCAAGTGAAGAGCTGTTTGGAAGCCAAAAGACCAGCTCTAATTGCTGGACTAAGCCAAAATAATCCGGATCTCTAAAAGAGACAGATTCCCATCACAACAAGTGAGGCTGGACCGGCACTGGCAAGATCAAGGTTTATGTTGTCAATGATCAAAAAATGGTGTTGACAATGGTAATATTAGAAGTTCACTTTTATGTGAATGTTTAAGATATCCATCCATTTTCTTTACTGCTTATCCTGTTTGGGGTCGCGGGGACTGGAGCCTACCCCAGCTGTCACTGGAGGATAGGTAGGGTACACCCCGAACTGGTTGGCAGTCAATCACAGTGCTGGCATATAGAGACAGTCAACTAGGTACACTCTCACACTGTACAACACCTATGGCCAATTTAAAGATTTATTTCTGGGCATTTTTGTGCCTTTATTAGATAGAGGAGGACAGTGGACAGAGTTGGAAACAGGGTCAAGAGTGGGGCAGAGGCATGCAGCAAGGGGCCCCAGGCCGGATTTGAACCAGGGCCACCCGCGTATGTGGGGAGCGCCTTAAACCACTAGGCCACCTGCTCCCCACCTATGGCCAATTTAGATTCACCAATTAACCTAACAAGCATGGTTTTGGGGATGGGAGGAAGCTGGAGTGTCTGGAAAGAACCCACAATTGCACAGGGAGAACTTTCAAATTATGCACAGAAAGCCCCTTACCGGGAATCGAACTAGGAACCTTCTTGTTGGGAAGCACCTGATATCAACAGTTGTTTGTACAGTATGTGGATGTAAGTGTATGTATGCACATACCCATATACAGTATATGTGGGTATTTTTTACATAATTCCATAATTATTTACAATGTAGGTGCAATACAACTATTTGTCTTGGAAACTTGTTCATAATTTCTTGTGATTCTCTCCTCTTTCAGTTTATTTTTATCACAATGTTTTTGTGGATTGTATTCCTTGTTACAAAGTACAATTATAATATGGTGAGGTTTAATTACAAGCTCCTCTCCAGCAATTAGTAAGCCAGTAGCTTAATGAAGATATTTATATTATCTTAATTATTTTTTCCACAATTTGAACAGCACACAGTTTGAGCAGCACACAGTTTTGGCAATTTGATAGTGCTTCTCTAACAACTTAATAATGTTCTTCTTTAACTAGAGTACAATATCTTTGTACTCTTTCCAGCCCACTACTGTTGGCAACAGGAATAGCTGCATTTTGGATTTTGGGGGCCATTTGGTGGGGTAAGTAGTGCCAGTGTCATTTATCCTGGAGTTGCATGAGTGGAGCCTGAGTTTATTGAAGGTGCTGATGGTTTTTGGGCCGTGGTGTCCATGTGGTGAGTAGGTTTTAGGAGGCCATAGCTTACTGTCCAGCCTTCCTAAGGTGCCGTGTCATACCGGGAGATAACACTGGTGAGGGGTGGTTCCCATTCAGCAACCCTAGGGCTGTCTTGCTGCATGGTTGATTTGTGGGGGCAAGTGGGGGCCACGTGGTAAAGAATCATGAATAACTGGTGAACTGGCATACACAAAGCCTGAGTCTGCTGAAGGTTTCTACGCTGTGTGAAAACTAAGGGCCAAGTTGTCAGTTATGTATCTTATCAGAAGAGCATAATTTTGATGAGTTTTCATCACTGGGAACTTGTCATCAGGGCACAAATGTTGAAAGTTAATTAGTCAAACTTCCTCTCTCGAATACCTTTCACAGGTTTGATAAATTTCGAGTACTTTCCCTGATTTATTTGACTTTTTAAAAATATAATGAAAGCTTGTTTGTTGCCTAGAATGATTAAAATAACACATTTTGAGGTCTCAGGGAGGATTAAAGTCACAACTCTTGGTTTACAAGACCAGTGCTCTAACCACTGAGCTATGAAGCTTTTGTCAGGACGTCCTTAACAAGACTGACCTTATGAAGACTACACTCTGGACAACCATGGGTGATACTGACTAGATGAACCAGTTAGAGGAGTGTCCTGATGGTTGAAATAACTCACAAGATGTAAATGCAAATCTAAATGACAATAATATTTGTCGTTTTACTTTTCTTTCCCGTCCTAGGAAACTCAATGGCCAGACGAGGGCGTTCACTCCGAGGCTCTCAGTCTCAGCTTTTTCTGGACCTTCCTCTACGCACGCAGAGCCAATGTAAGAGCAAAAACAAATACAAACACACAGTTTTAAAACATTTAAAGTCTCTAAAAGGTCACTCCACTTGTTGATTTTACAGTGAGCGGTATAGACTGTGTGCATCTAACTGAGGCTGTGAATCAAGCCAAGCAGTTCTCCTACCATCTAAGACCGCAGAGCGCCGGACAGGGGAGCAGAGGTCGAGGGAAGCATTAAAACCGCACACACTAACACACATTTAGTGTTCTTTGATGTTTTCTCAGCTGGCTGGCAGCCTCACCTCTATAGAATTACTACACATATTGTTCGCTCAGTGTGCCAAGCTTTCTAAAATTAAGCCATATGACATCAGAGGCATGACCTCACAGGGTGGGGTTAAGTCTACAGAAATGTTGTGTGTAAAAGATAACCTTTCATCCATTGTGGAAGGAACATACACACACGCCATCCCCTTCATTCTCCGCCGCTCTCGCACACACACTGAGATAACCTTTCCTCCTGTTGTGGAGAATGAGGCGGTCTATCAACAGCCGGTCATACAGATAGCCCACCTGCAGCCACAGAGCCACACACACACACTATTACACAACAGTCTGGTCTATAAGTGCTTTCACTCTCTGGAAAAATATTTGCTTTTACCTGCAGTTTTTAATCACTCTGATATGCATTTGCACAAAAAGTCCATATTGTGTTGTTTTAGCTGTATACCTCAGTGTCTGATGTTGTTTCACTGTTTATTAATAAAATAAAACAAACACAAAATGCTGGTTCACTTAAGTTTACATTTATTTTGCTTGCTTTTTTTTCTTTTAAGTTTCACTTTTTTAAAAGAAACTTTGCCTTGTGCCTTTTTAAGCATTGGACAAAAATCAGAAACAAATGTCAAAGGACAAAGAATAAAGACAGATTGTTAACAAGCTTACAAAAAGCAATAAAGAAGCAGCTTAAGCCACGGAAAAATCAGTTGTATAAAACATGGATGTTGAGTTTTTTTATGCACTAGGATTGAAAAACACTAATAAACTGTTCTTTCATTGAGAAATTTTAGATGTATGGACTCATCCCTAATGAGCTGTGTAAGTGTTCTGTATGTCTTCTATGAGGTGAGATGTAGTGAGGGTAAACTGATGGTCAGTACATGTCTCGAAGGCCCAGGTTTCCACGACGAGCAGAAGACCCGTGGGTCACAGTGACGCTGTAACAGTAGAGAAGGTCTGTCAGCCACTGCTCCCTGGTTGCTCCTCTTGAATACCTCTGAAACACAAACAGAGGGAATTAAATTGACATATGCATTTCACACAGGGGTATTAGCGCTAGTGATTAATCTTGAAACCTTAACGTGTTAAAAAAATAGTAACGCAATTTAATCATATGGCTAAGTTTGACCACAACTTGCTCCCGTAGTCCTCCAGCGCGGATGTTTACATGCCTGGGGGTAAAGAGGTGAGAGGTGGGCCAGACACAGCCAGCAGTGATGAGTGAGGAGACAGACCCAGGTCTATTTAAGGGCAATTTTCTTTTTAAAAAACTGGCTAATGTTAGTTAAGATAAAACCAAGATTATAAAAAGATAAACATCTTTGCTAATGTTCGCAAAGACTGTAACAACAGCATGGGATCAAGCCATGGTCATACCACTCTGCTAAGCTGCTTCAGGACAGTTTTCTTCTTCAGCTGCTCAGATAAATGCTGAAAAATGCTCCCAAACTTTGAGCAAGTCCTGTTTGTTAACAATATTAATACAGAGTAGAAAACCACAGTGGAATTGGCATAAAAGTGGGAAAATGTAGTTTTTGATTAGAAACTTCAATAAATACAGTGTGAATATGTGTTTATATTTGAGGGATATACAATAGATGTGACAGACTGAATCACAGCTTTTTAACTCAAGCACTACTCAGCTAAGACCACCTGAAGTTTAAATATTTGCCCTCATTTTGTCTTTCCACCAACAATAGAAAGTGTTGATAGTGGTATTAAAAACAACTCAGATCAGCACTTTCAATGTAGTGTACATAAGATAAAAAGAATAAAAATAAAACACTTGATAATAACAACCTTTAAAAATCTAAAAAAAATAAAAATATACTTAAACTTTTTTTTAAAAATGCTGTCATTAATCATGATTAATCACAGTGTAGTGACATGATTAACTTGATTAATTTTTTTAATCGAGTAACAGCACTAATTTCGCATATTTAAAACTCATCCCTGTACATTGTTTATAGTCTGGGCTGTGTTAACTATTTAACACATAATTTTGGTCCCATGAGTTAAAAATCATGATTATTTGTATTTCACTGCAAAAAAAATAAATATAACTTACAACATACTCTATAAGAAGAGTGTTTACATGGTTAAGCTGCCTCTCTGAAATACCTGTCAAAGATTGAATTAATGTTAGGTACTTCCTTTGTTTTAATGGGCATTTTCTATCAATATACTTGTTTATTTTTGGTCCCAAAAGATACATAATTGGCAATATTTAGGCTCCAGTGAGGTTCGAACTCACGACCCCTGGTTTACAAGACCAGTGCTCTTACCACTGAGCTATGAAGCCTGTGTTATAATCCATAAAACCAGATTTACGTTATGAAGATTACACCTCAGACAATCATAGGTGGAGTCAGACTAGATGGACCAGTTCCAGGAGTGTTGTGTGCAGAGAGTCAGTTAATGACTTACCTTAGACAATCATACAGTCATGGACAAAAGTATTTGCACCCATTATTTTCCAGAAAACACACCATTTCTCCTAGAAACTGTTGCAATTACAAATGTTTTTGCTATACACGTTTATTTCCTTTATGTGCATTGGAACAACACCAAAAAACATTAGAAAAAAGCCAAAATTGACATAATTTTACACAAAACTCAAAAATGGGCCAGACAAAATTAACGCCACCCTTTTAAAACTGTGGGTAAATCATTTTATTTCAAGCATGTGATGCTCATTTAAACTCACCTGTGGCAGTAACAGGTGCTGGCAATACAGAAATCAAACCTGAAGCCAGTTAGAGTGTATAAAAGTTGACTCAACCTTTGTGTTGTGTGCCGCTGTGTGTCATACCAAGCATGGAGCAGAGAAAGAAGAGCCAAGAATTGTCTGAGGACTTAAAAAGCAAAATTGTGGAAAAATATGAACAATCTCAAGGTTACAAGACCATCTCCAGAGATCTTGAAATTTCTTTGTCCACTGTGCGTAATATAATCAAGAAGTTTATAACCTATGGAACTTTGACCGTACGTCGTCATCTGAATAAGATGAAGCGCTATGGCAGGAGACCGAGGAGAACCCCACTGCTGACAAAGAGACATAAAAAGCCAGACTGGAGTTTGCTAAAATGTACCCGAGTAAGCCTCAATCCTTCTGGGAGAACATTTTGTGGACAGATGAGACTAAGGTAGAGCTTTTTGGAAAAACAACTCATTCTGCTGTTTACAGAAAACAGAATGAGGCCTACAATGAAAAGAACACAGTACCTACAGTCAAACATGGTGGAGGTTCAAAGATGTTTGGGGTTGTTTTGCTGCCTCTGGCACTGGGTGCCTTGACTGTGTGCAAGGAATCATGAAATCTGGAGACTATCAAAAGATTTTGGGCCACAATGTAGGGCCTAGTGTCACAAAGCTGGGTCTGCGTCAGAGGTCATGGGTGTTCCAGCAGGACAATGACCCCAAACATACCTCAAAAAGCACCAAGAAATGGTTGGAGACAAAGCGGTGGAGAGTTCTGAAGTGGCTAGCAATGAGTCCTGATGAGTATAAATCCAAGTGAACACCTATGAAGAGATTTCAGAATTGCTGTTGCAAGAAGGCACCCTTCAAATCTGAGAGACCTGGAGCAGTTTGCAAAAGAAGAGTGGTCCAAAATTCCAGTTGAGAGGTGTAAGAAGCTTGTTGATGGTTACAGGAAGCAATTGGTTTCAGTTATTTTTTCCCAAGGGTGTGCAACCAAATATTAAGTTGAGGATGCCAACAATTTTGTCCAGCCTATTTTTGAGTTTTGTATAAAATTATGTCAATTTTGGCTTTTTTTCTTCTGCTTTTTTGTGTTGTTCCAATGCACATAAATGATCATAAACACGTGTATATCAAAAATATTTGTAATTGCAACAATTTCCGTTAAAGACTTAGAGCTAGTCTGGTAGAACTGCGTTGAAGAGGGAAACTAGAAAACCACCTAATGGTTTAACTGTTTTGTGTGTTAACCCCTTTGATGTCTTTTGCAAACCCTGCCCACAAAATCCCAGTTCTCACAGAAATCGAACAGCGGATGAAACCCTGAGCTCTGCTTACCGTTAGCTGTTGTATGATTTCTTGAAGCAGAGCGGCGTTGGCCAGCAGCTGGTTTTGGATCGGTGTGTGCTGAAGCAGCATGGAAAGGATCTGTCCCAGCTGTGGAAGCTCATCCTCGCTCAGATCTCCAACTCGCAATAACTGCAGAACCATCCGCAGCAGGCGAGGGACAGTGCTCAACGCTGACACGCACGCACCCCAAATGGCCTCCCTGCACATGTGATATAAGGGTGTTTTGCATTTCTGTTAACAGAGCCTAAATATTGCTGGGCCAAACTTTGTATCTCCATTGTTCATTATTTTAATTTTGTTTCATAAATCAGTGCTTTTGGCCATCTTTCACCTCTGTTTGTGAGTTTTAACAAATCCAAGGCAATAGAAAGTGTCAAAAACATGCTGGCTATGACCAATTATTGTTAAATAATTGGAAAAATACTGCTTTTTTTCAATCCCTAAAGAGTGGTGATTTTGGAGATAGGTTTTGGCTTGACGACATTCATATTTCTTATTATTTTACTTATTATTTTAAAAAACAGATCAATAGAGTTTGATCTCTCTACCTTTTGTGGTTGGTTTCAGCTGGCAGTTCTTGCTGCAGGGTGATGAGCAGAACCAGCAGGCTGAGGCAGCACTGAGACAAAAAGCGCAGCACAGGCTCGATGGGCAGAACGGACAGATCCATTAGTCTGGATACAGCTCTGAGCAGCCCAGCTGCCATACTGTCAGGCACAACCCCCAACTTTGTCTGAAAGAAACAACTTTTTCTTAAAAAGGCAGCAGTAGAAATGAAAAATAAATACATTTTATGATTTAAACTAAAGGATTTAAGATTATTCCAGCAATTTCTTACCAGGTATTTGCAAATGCCATTTTGCAAGATGTCAAAGCACTGAGACTTTGAACCCAGGGTCTCCAGACTGTGGCAGACTTCCTACAAATGAAATCGTAACATCATCAAAAAATGAACTTGTATCCAGCATATGTGCCTTTTCATTACAATCCTTTTGCAATAATTTTATTTTAGCAATGTAATGATCAGCATAGCTCAAACCTTTTACTTTTAACAAGTGATTCTTGCATTTAATTTAATAAATTGACAGTTTTATCTTATCAATTGAGGATTTACAAAATTTCAGACTTGTCATAGTTCTTATGATTTTCAGTCATGGAGTCATTGTCCCATCATTGTTTCATGATTAAAGTAAAATAATGGCAGGAGTGGGACATCTAACTGCAGCTGTGCCAGTATGAAGTGACACATTCAGAAATGTAAGGAACACCTTTCATCTCAAACAGTGTTAACCTCCATTTAAATTGCTTAAAGCACAAAAAAATAAGCCACGGTATTTCTAAATTCCTATCTGGAGACTTTATTCTCACAGTGATGTGGAAAAGATGCAGTTTACACCCAAGAATATGCCAGAAACTTTGTAAAAGTAAAAAATAAGGCAGTGTTTCCTCATTAACTTCAAATCCTAATCAAATTTCTCATTAGCTTTTATCAATTTGATTTGTGTGTGAGTGTGCTGAAGTGTAGAAGTGAGAGCGAGCCAGTGTGTGTCAGAGCGCTGCACCTGTTGGCATTCTCCCCGTCATTAAAAACAATCCCGTCTCATTAGTTGAAACGGAGTTGACAGAGTCCGTCCCTTAATGCCTTCCCCCTCCTTCCCCTTTCGCCACCACATATCCCCCCTTCCTCTTCCCCGCCACTCGCCTGTGATTGACTCGGACAGGGAGATGAGAGGGGCAGGATCTGAGGGCTTAATTGAGGAGCTGAATTAGTGATTAGAAGCCCCCCCACTTGTTCACACACTCACACACTCTTGCCCCAGGGCATAGTAACGTTAACTGTAATTTCTGTGTAGAAATGTCACACTCCCATCATGCCATGGGCTCTCATTAGCATTTGTGCATATCCACTATGCCCGATAACCATGCATCTCCAACCTGCGCAACGCGATAAAGGTTCCCCCCTCAGCCGGAGTGCAACGATACAGCTTCCACCCTCTGAGCTCTCGATGAGAGACAGCGAGGCACCAGGGGGGCCTGAACGACCACTGCTGTGTCCAGAATATCAAAACTTTTCAATTTCCAAGCATTGTCTTTTCTGCTTGTCCTCCTCTCTCTCACATTTTTTTTCAATACTTCATCAAAGTTCTCTGATCAGCACCAACTTTGGTAAGAGTTAAACGTAAACGCACCTCCACAACATCCCAGTGATGTGTGAACTGCTCGAGTGGTGTGGGGTAGAGGCTTAGGGGTGACAGAGGGGTCGGAGGCAGGTAATCGTCCTCGTCCTCCTGCAGGGATGCAAGCCTGTCAGATGAAAAGCCTGTCAGTGTGGAGAACAGGAAGCTGATGTAGTCCACATCCTGCAGAGCTGCTTCCTGACACCCAATGGACCAGCCACTCAGAGATGACCTGGAGAACAGATTATACAATTACAGACATCATATCTTTGTGTCAAACACAGGCTTTTTCTAAGAACTAAATGTCATCCTTTGATTTTTTGTAATGCATTTTGGAAAAAGCATTACAATTTTTAAATTCCGTTTTTCTGCATAAAATTCTTTCTGCATCACTTTGAGTTACCCATGATGCTGGGTTTTGTAACAGCAGAACATTGAGGGCACACACTTATCATATATCCCTCCCTTGACTTAAGGGGAGGATAGATCTGTTACAGAAGGAAATGAGAGCAAACATTACGAAGCCCAGCACGCACATGCAGACACAAAACTCCTATTCTGTGACGACACTGCATTCTTGCGCCAAAAGAGCTCTTTGTGTTATTCCCATTAAACACACTCACTTCTAATTCCAATTTACTCAGCATTTCCTCAGCTGAAAGTTTGTATAACACTGCCCCACTGAAACAGGCAGAAGATCACACACCCAAGGTAAGCTGTGGGTGCATAATAGAAAATAACCATTTGTTGTAATCAGTTAGAAAATATCAACACACTGGGCTTCTACATCAGCACCTGTCAACGGGCCAGTAAGACACCTGATATGTTTCAATTTCAGCTGAGGGTTGTGTTTGGAAGTGCAACACTGCCATCTGGTGGTGGCAAGGAATAGATCTTCCACTGTAGAATGCCTGTCAAGCTTTTTAATCGAAGAGTAACGAACATCCTCGTCTGGAAACAAACTGAGTTCATGAGACCTGACAGTGGGGGAATCAGAGTTTGAATCTCACCTAAAGTGGATGATACGTATCAGAGAGGCAGCAAGGCTGGCAGAGATCCGTCCAGCAGTGCAGCAGCAGCTCAGGTTGGCCAACAGGGACTGGGACATCTTGGGCAGGAAATAGAGCAGCTGCACCATTTGCTGCTGGGACTCTGCTGGTAACAGAACCACAACTCCCTCCTGTGGATCTTTACACACAGAGATACCACACTGTACATGTAATTAAATATGGACAGAAATGCACTGCACAGAAATTAACTGCACCCTCTGGGCAAAGAAGATTAATCGATACAGGATAACTGGCCTGGTATCAGACAAGTAAAAAAAAAGAAAAAGACAGACAGACATAGCTTATAGTGAGGGCTCAGATAGTGTGTGTCGTGTTCTTTCTCTGACGCACATGCTGATGTCAGAAGACTTCAGACAAAAGGAGTCTTGTGATGCAGACTTGCTGGTTCTGCGGCAGTTTCTATCCATATGCCCACCCCCTCCCTTCCAGGCCCCTTTGTAACACACCAGCCTCATTATTTGGACATATTCAGAGAACTAGACATGGTCTAATTCAAGCTTCAGATGAAGTTCAGTTTCATAAAGTCCTAATGGTTTGAAACATGGAGCTCTATCGCCCCCCGCCCCCCCCCCCCCGGGGAAACTTTGGAGTCACTACTGACTGTGCAGTTTAGCTTTTAACATTTTTTATCTGGGATGTGATTGGAAAAAGAAAAGGCCAGGTGTTTGCTTCTCAAACTCCATCAGCAGTATACTTCTAAAAGTTTCCCAAACCACACGACGACTAGTTTAACGTTCCACTCACAGATCTGCAAGTTTGCAGAGTTTACACAGCAGTTGGACCTTGAGAGGGGAGGTTTGTTCTACATGACATAGCAAAACTAGCATGTATCAAATGCTACTTGTAACACAAACTGAGAGCAAGTGCAAATTTTCACCTTGTGTGTCGGTCTTAGATGGAAATCATACACTGTTAAAAAACATACATAGGGATGCATAAAAAGGTTATCAGATATGTAGACATTTCCAAACTTATTCCAAACTTATATAAGCCTGTCTTCACACTATGGTGTGAAGACAGGCTGAGTAAAGTAAAGCTGAAAGAGGAGCACCAAAGTAGACAGTCTTGTAGTTGTTTTACGTTTGGGGCTTCATTCAAAATGTCCAGGGCTCAAGGTGGCCCCCCTCAAATGCCCTGGGACCTAGGCAACCACCTATACTTCATGGTGCAGCTGTACCTTTTGTCAATATTTAAGGCCAATATATGATATATACTGCAGATATGTTGATTATTCCACTACAAATATCAGCAGAAATCTTCATGTCTGCCGATAAAATATGTCAAATTTTTTCACTAATATTAGTCTGTATTGGTATCATGTCGATAGTATTATGCATCCCTAAAAAATGAACGGATATTGAGCAAATCAAACCAGGCAGTCAGAAGCACTGAAGGATTTTCAGTCAAGACATCTTCTATTAATCCATCAAGGGGAAATTACTCTCTGTTGTTCAGACATGCTACACATGTTTCATTTATCTGGTTACACTTCATCTTTTCCTCATTTCTATTTATTATGATCATTTTCTTTAGTATTTCTATAAGAAAATGTGCAACATGGGTATGTGTAATATGTGTGGGTTGTGTAGTTGCAACTTCTTTATGTGCAACTCTGTACACAAAAGTAGTTCACGTCTTCCCTGGGGAAGTTCCCCCCAGTATCTTATGCTCAACACTAAACCTGCTCAGGAAATGGTTATTTTGAGGATAGGAGATCAACCTGTATGAAACGCTTTCCTACTCACCACTCAGAGCTCTAGATCACATTGGTCTGTGAGCAGATCAATTGAAGGGAAGAGAGACTGACAAACACTTTATGTTTCTGTTTGATTTTCATGTGAAATATGTGACCATAACAGGCATTAGTGCTTTACATTTATCATCCTACAACAGAACAAAGTCTAAGGACTGAAGCCGTGTACTACACTTAATAGGGCAACTGTGTCCCATGTCGTGTGTGCCCTTGGCAAGACAATTCATCCCAAATTGCTCCCCCTGCTGGTACAGAGGTGTGCAAATGTGTATGGATGCTTATGAATGGAATGTGTTAATACTGATGACCACTCTACATAGCAGCCTTTGCCATCAGTGTGTGATTGTGGATTGAGGCAGTATAAATGTGTGTAAATGTGTGTATCTGTGCAGTATTAACACTGACTAGAAGAACATTACATGCTCATTTATCATTTACTAAATATTACATCTTGAACTCTCAGGCATGCCAGATATGAGAAAATAATTAATTAAAGGAAGGAAAAGGTCATCATAGGTCTAATTTGAACTAATAACAGCTAGACAATAAAATATGCTGTTAATTTCTTGCCAAGTTCATCAATGCAGCTGTGATATTGGTCTAGACTAGAGTATGTGTTCTATGTCTTCAGATGTTTTATTGTCCATGTTTAATGTTTGCTCTTAGTAGGAGGATATAATGACAACACACTATATTGCCAAAAAATATTTGCTCACCTGCCTTGACTCGCATATGAACTTAAGTGACATCCCATTCTTAATCCATAGGGTTTAATATGACGCTGGTCCACCCTTTGCTGCTATAACAGCTTCAACTCTCATGGGAAGGCTTTCCACAAGGTTTAGGAGTGTGTTTATGGGAATTTTCGACCATTCTTCCAGAAGCGCATTTGTGAGGTCACACACTGATGTTGGACGAGAAGGCCTGGCTCTCAGTCTCCGCTCTAATTCATCCAAAAGGTGTTCTATCAGGTTGAGGTTAGGACTCTGTGCAGGCCAGTCAAGGTCATCCACACCAAACTCTCTCATCCATGTCTTTATGGACCTTGCTTTGTGTACTGGTGCACAGTCGTGTTGGAACAGGAAGGGGCAATCCCCACACTGTTCCCACAAAGTTGGGAGCATGGAATTGATAACTAATAATTCAAAACAGAGAAAATGTTCAGTATCCTCCATAAAAATCTTAGGGCTGAAAGTTTCCAATTTCCCACCTCTTTCCCTATTGAATAAAGGGCTACCACATAAGTAATTTTCCTGTCTTTGCATAGCCAGCACTGACTAAAAGTGTGTAAATCTAATGTAAATAACATCTTATGTTACAAAAAAAGCTGTTCATAAAAACTTTAATTGCTATGATCACTGTTCCATAGTTTTTCTCTTACCATAGAGCTTGCAAGCATGTGTATGCAGACTGTTGAGCAGGTCTTTGTTTCCCCTGGAAGCAGCAGCCTGGATGGACAGGATGAGTCGTGCAGAGAGAGCGGGGTTACGATGGCCGAGCTGGGACAACTGCACAGGAAGTGATGCCAACCAACAGCAAAGCACCTTACTCCTGCAGAGAGAGAGAGAGCAAGAGAGAGACAGTTACAGAACAGCATCATGAGTCTGGACATAAATCATTCAACAGGAGGTTATTATCCTAAGCTGATTTATTTGAATCTCAGTAGACCGACTGTGTGCAAGAATATTTGCAGATCTGTGTTTATTACAGACCTACCTAGAAAGCAGACCAGAAGATCTGAACACTGAGCTTGTATTTGTCTGCTTCCACTTAAATTATGAGCACAAATAAGGTACGCATTTTCAGAAAGGGCTCATGTTAAGCCTGAATAAAATATTTCCTTATTTACACTGTACAGTATATGGCTATAAACTCTTACTAAGGTTGACTGAGGGATCAAATCGCTACTTAAGCAGTTATTGGTGTGTTCTTATAACTTTAAAATGAGAAAAATCCTTGCAGACACTCCTAAGGGTCCCACTTTTAAGAAAAAAAAAACTTTGATTCTATAAAATATAGTATATGAAGAATTAAAAAACAAAATAACATTTTAACCTTTCTAATTCTTGTGTTTGCCAATTAATGATGCAAATCAGATAAATTAAATTATTTTATTTCCACATAATTGCAGACAATCATGTATCCACTGTATTGACAGTAAAATATTTTAATGTGACTCATCTTGTGAAAGTTAACGTAGTCATAGAATACAATACATTTCAAATTTGTACTCTTTTATAGGGAGCTAATGCTATAATTATGTTCAACCCAAGGACAATCTATAGTATGAAGGCCCCACATGTTGAAAAGAGCAAAAGATACGTTTACCTTGCTATGTGTGTGTGTCCTTGCTCCTGCAGGTAGAGTTTGCTGTAGAAAGACAGCAGCAGAGATCGTGGCTGTAGAGTCAGGTTCCTCTGCTTGTAGTACACATACACAGCTGCCAACAGTTCCTCTGTCACTGCTGCTCCAATACAAACACACCCAGAGCAATGGTTAAATGATTAATGTTAACAGACACTTAATTCTTTAACATTTTTGTGTGAAACCTCGTTACTCACTTTTACTCCTCTGTGTGAGAACCATCTTCCACACTGTACCCAGAAGCATATGGAGCTGTTTGTAACTCAGTTTCACTCCGCTGCTCAGAGTGTCTCGAACAAACGACCTCAGAGGTGTCAGCCAGTCTCCATCTGTCTCTCGGCCAACTCCCTGCCTCTGGCTTAGGGACACCATGACCTGGCAAAGTGTGATGTTTAGGGCCAGGGGCTCCACTGTCAATCCTGGCACAGCTGCAGTCTGCTTACTCCTACAGGAAAGGTAGCATTATAGATAACAGTATGATAGTTAAAACAGAAAATAATACAGTAGCTCTGGTAGTTTTAGTTACACTGTTGCATTATACATGTATAGACTGGAGCAAAAGCAAAGCCACACCTTTCCCAATAGATAATATGTTGGTAGACCATTTAAGTAAAGAAAGAGGAAATTTTTCTTCAAGACACGGCTTACACATACACAAGACAAATTTAGCACTTTTCCACAGAAGGGTCATCAAATTCAACAAAACTGAAAGTAGAGCCCACCGATATGGGATTTTTGGGGGCGATGCCGATACTGATACCGATATTGGGGGCTAATAAAGCCAATATCCAATATATCGGCCAATAACTGATATATCGGCCGATATATGAAAGAAGAACATTGATATACACAGGATATACACTGCCTGGCCAAAAAACAAGTCGCCACCTGGATTTAACTAAGCAAATAGGTATGAGCCTCCTATTGGATAATTACTGCATGGGCGATTATCTTTCAGCTGGCAACAAGTTATTTAACCCCAGCTGATGCAATGAGTAACTTCTCATTTCTTAAACAACCATGTCCAAAGACACATCCTGTGGTCATGGAAAAGATGTTAGTCTGTTTAAGAAGGGTCAAATTATTGGCATGCATCAAGCAGAGAAAACATCTAAGGAGATTGCAGAAACTACTAAAATTGGGTTAAGAACTGTCCAACGCATTTTTAAAAACTGGAAGGATAGTGGGGAACCACTGTATTCCAGGAAGAAATCTGGTCGGAAAACAATCCTGAATGATCATGATCGGCGATCACTTAAACAATTGGCCAAATCAAATTGAAGAAAAACAACAGTAGAACTCAGGGGTATGTTTAATAGTGAAAGTAAGAGCATTTCCACACGCACAATGCGAAGGGAACTCAAGGGATTGGGACTGAACAGCTTCAGTTTGCTAGGGAGCATGAAGATTGGACTCTGGAGGAATGGAAGAAGGTCATGTGGTCTGATGAGTCCAGATTTACCCTGTTCCAGAGTGATGGGCGCATCAGGGTAAGAAGAGAGGCAGGTGAAGTGATGCACCCATCATGCCTAGTGCCTACTGTACAAGCCTGTGGGGGCAGTGCTATGATCTGGGGTTGCTGCAGTTGGTCAAGTCTAGGTTCAGCAACATTATGTGCCCAAAGAATGAGGTCAGCTGACTACCTGAATATACTAAATGACCAGGTTATTCCATCAATGGATTTTTTCTTCCTTAATGGCACGGGCATATTCCAAGATGACAATGCCAGGATTCATCAGGCACAAATTGTGAAAGAGTGGTTCAGGAAGCATTAGACATCATCTTCACACATGGATTGGCCACCACAGAGTCCAGACCTTAACCCCATTGAGAATCTTTGGGATGTTCTGGAGAAGGCTTTGCACAGTGGTCAGACTCTCCCATCATCAATACAAGATCTTGGTGAAAAATTAATGCAACACTGGATGGAAATAAATCTTATGACATTGCAGAAGCTTATTGAAACAATGCCACAGCGAATGCGTGCTGTAATCAAAGCTAAAGTTGGTCCAACGAAATATTAGAGTGAGTGACCTTTTTTTGGTGGTGACTTTTTGTGTGGCCAGGCAGTGTATATTGTACATGAACACAAATGTGGACATGTGAATTAACAGTTGCATTTATCTTTGTTTATTCATTAAGATGCAACTTAAACAACATTGAAACACTGTATAATAGTCTTATATTGTGGCTGTGGACCATATTAGACAGGAAAATGATAAATGGAGAGCCATATTTACATCATTGTGGAAAATATGCACATAGAATATGTTTATAATGTGTTTCTTGATAACCCCGAGGAAGGCCACAAGCTTAAATGCGCCTGTTTAATAGAGTTGTTCTCTAAAGATCTACTATTAGTGCAACTTTCTGTCTCCACACTGGTAGAATATTTCACAGGAAAGATAAACACAGTATGAATGCTTTTCTGGTTTGTGCTTTTCAAAGTAAACTCCCGGTTTAGCATTTCTATAGAGAAACTCAGTTCACTTTTACAGAATGCTTTTATTTTGAATAGTTCCTCACAAACTTCCACTGTACACTGAATCAAGTCGCTTTTAGGGGGGTTTATTGAGGTAAAACTTATGAAGAAGGACAGGGCTTTGAGAGCAGGGAGATTCAGCTGACAGGCAGAAAACTCATGCCCTGTGTGAAAGCCGCTCCGACAGGAACCGGAGCTGACACGTGCGGCACACGCAAGCAACAAAAAACGGCAGCCAAGTGAGTCCAACTGCAACAGGGACTGCTGTGCAAGGACTGGTCTGCCTGTGAGTGCTTAGGGACAGGGAGGGGCCCACAGCAGCACCCGCTGCTCACTGAGAAGAGCAACAACGATACATGCTTTCACATCAGAGTCTCCAAAACTCTCCAATAACACCAGAAAAAGTTGCTAGATTTGTCACTAGTCGCTTTTTTGAAAAAGAGTCACTAGAGGGGCCTGAAAAATCGCTAAATATTGTGACTAAGTCTCTAAGTTGGCAACACTGAGTGGGGGAGAGCTGCTGCTGAACTCACTTGTGTCTGAGGGGGAAGGGCCAGGCACTCGGGCTGAGTTCAGCAGGGACACACAGAGCGAAAGAATCCCTGCACAGCAAAAAGTTAATATATCGGCTACATATTTGCCGATGTTGATTAATCTGTGATACGCTATAATCAGCCCGATTAATCGGCCTGCCGATCAATCAGGCTCTAATTGAAAGTTCTCCACACTTTAATATAAATAAAAATGATGATGAAGAAGGATGTTTGCTTCATATGTAAGCACTGATATTCCTCACCTTTTAAGATCAACCTTCTTTCTGTGTTTGGGTGTATCCCGAGCACCATAGGGGAAGTTTTTCATGAAGTGTTGTTTAAACTCTCCCAGGTATTCTTTATAAAACCATGCATCCTATGAAAAGATAGAGAGTTGTTATCATTTATTCTATTAGAAAAGGAAAAAAGAGAGAAGTTCTTTGTACCAGTGCATCCCGGTGCTCCTGCTGTGGCGCCAGTTTTCTGAGTAGCTGCAGAATAGACAACACCTGGAACATCACCGACATTGCATCTGGGGTGAGCAGGTGAGTGCCCTCACTGCTGTTCCAGGGACAGTCACTGGTACTGGCTTCAACCCAAACCTCTAACAGAAGAGGCACCAGGGTGGATGCAAAGCTCTGAACAGAATCAGATGAGTCCAGACACTCGCCAACTGTGGGTGCAGGCTCCACCTCTGGTCTAATAAAATAAAGTGTGAAAATGAATCAATGAATATTATTATTCAACTGAAGCATGATTGATTTTTTACACGGATTGCTGGTGTCTATTCCTTGTTTTTCAGGGACTATTTTGTATCTTACCTGAGTTTAAAGGTAGACCGTGGAGTTGGTTTGGCGCCAGAATGCTCATACAGCCTGACTCCAACCTTGTTGTAGGAGAGCTCTTCCCAGTTGAGATAGAGAGGAGTGAGTGTGCCCTCTCCACTTGAGCCAAACACTCCTTCATTTTGGGTAAAATTATCACTCTCTTCCATTGGTCTCTCCTCAACCACAGCCTGCAGAAACCGTCCAAGCCTGAAATACAAATGGCAAAAAAGGTTTAGCAAAAAGAATTATTATTCAACAAATGCACTCAGTATCTTCAGTTACAAGGGTCAAACCTGGAAAGAACAGAAAGACGCCACTGCTGGCTTGTCACAGTCCTGCTCGGGTTTACGGAAAGTGCCCATGTCCGTCCCTTTGCATCCTGCGTCTTTTTGGCACTACTACTGCTTTGTTTGTGAGAGATCAACTCCAGGAAGTTAGTGAGGAGTACTGCAGACCTTGCTGCAAGAAGCGCAGGGTAGTGCTCCAGCAACACATCAAGAACCTTCATAGCATCCTCCTGGATGCCTGGCTCGATGTGTGTCATGGCACAAGACAGGTGGGCACTGAGGAGGGGGAAAAATGGAGATACGCGTTCTGCAGGCACAGACTGTGCAATGAACCTGCAAGACATGCCAGAAATGACACAGCTTAAGAGACCAAGGAATAACATTCAAGACTTAATCTATACTGTGTTTATGTGTTTTCACAAATTCTTGGCTGACCTGAGCACACGGGTAGCTGCCACACGAACATTTCCATCCTTGTCTGAAAAAACAGCTGCCACTTCAGAAAGCAGGCGAGAGAGATGTTGGTCTAACAGAGAGGGATTTAGAGACAGCAACTCTCTCAAACCCAACAAGGCACTGTGTTTCACATTGGCATTGTAATGATGGAGCTGGGACAGGAGGTCCTGGTAAAACAGGAGGTAAATGAGAGACGGCAGAGGCTATTGAAATGAAAGCCTGCAGGATACTTAATTAACACAGTGTTGCATAGATGAGGGGCTTACATTGATACCAAGCTGTCGGTGGGTGGTAGGACCACTGGTGTCTCTCTTCAGCTGTTCAGATAGATGAATCCCCTTTGTGCGGAAACTTGTGATGGTGGCATTATCGGCTTTGGGCTTCGTCTTTCCAACTTTTAACTTCACCTTCTGGAAGTCATCCTGTCTCTTCTTCTTCTTAGACTTCATTACTGCAGGCTATATGGTGTCTGTGTGGTCAGAAATGCAGGTAAATTGATATGAATAAATCTCACCAAAGCCATACTCACAACATTAATAGGTTTTGATTCTGCAGCTGAAACATGAAAACAAACATATAGCAGCACAAACAAAGGAAAGAGGGAAGCTACACAGGCAATATTCATGCCCGCTCGCGTTATGCCAGATAGCTTGTAGCTAACCGTTACGCTCACTGGTGAATAACGGTTATTGAATTTACTTGCAACAAAAAAGTCCTGGGTACCGTCAGAGGCTCACACGGCATGAAATACCCACCCAACTTCTTGTGCTAACATTTATAAATGTATACATCAACAAAATACTGTGCCCTCATACATCTCGCACTTGTGCGCTGGGTCCTTCAGGTCTGTGTGCACATGTTTACAAAGTCTTTTGGATGTGCCGACTTCAACTGCTGCGGAGACCACGACGTTAAATACCTGATTGTGACGCCGCAGTATCATTTTCAAGGACTAATACAATCCTTTACACGCCCTTAATGATTAATCAAATGAATAACAGAAAAATGTGTTTTAATTTAATGTTTTGATTTATTCATTCCCGAATTAATGGTGATTTGATTTGAAACATTCAACAATTCTGGCGTTGCAGAAATTCACGGCACACCCTGGGGTAAAAAACGAACGCACTATAGAGTTGTCCGCAAAATTGCCGAAATACTTTAATTTTCTTTATGTCTAACACCCACCTATTCTCGGGTAAATGGGAATTTTTTTAGGTTGTTCTGCGGAGAGTGTTTAATTTGGCTTGTGAACAACCCGTTAATCATGGCAAATTGTAATGTTTTTTTAAACTGGCAAACGCACAGCTCACCTTGCTCGCTGACGCGTTTTCCGCGGCTCTCTCGCATATCGGCGTTGTGTTTTAGCATTTAAGCTAGTCTGCCGTCTTCCCTTGGCCAGGGCTCGGAGGAACCCGCACTTTGAATTGAAATACATTGAATACGGTAGTTGACTGTATTTTTATACCTTATTAGTCATGGCGTACATATTTGCTGATCGTGCCCGTCTAGAAATAGTTCACAGTTCGTGTAATATTGTAAAAAAGAATGTTAAATGTGATTTGATGCTCGCTAGGCCTGAGACAAAGAACGGCCGCAGTCAAACGACTTACCATCAGTTAACATTAATCTTAGCTCTCTTTTTTAAGGGGAACACATTTTTAAGTACTATTTTCTCTTTCCCCACAGTCTTGAAGGCGAGACAATGGAGGCTCAGGGTCCAGTCAACAATGGGCCGCAGAACATTCAAAGGCGAAATAACAAGGTAAGTATCATAATATCACTGTGCTGCCAAACACGATTAACAACTTATGAACCATTTTTAACATCCCAGTTAGAGGGATTATCTCCCTTTTCTATCTTTACCATCATTTTCTTGTGCACTGGCTCTCGTGGAGAGCCAGGCGACAGCAGTCCTGTGCAGTTGGACTTGGTGTCCGCCTTTGTGCTCTGGTTTTGTTTGTGTTTGTACTCTGATTTTTAAGACCAAACTCAGTGGTGTGGACCCCAAAGCCGTGGGCTGTTTCCACTTCTGGGATTTGGAGGAATTTTCTCGGATTGCGTTGTCGTTCTCTGATATGGGCAGATACTCAGTTTTTACCTCTGAGTGCTGTCACTTTGCCACAAAAATATTCAGAAGATTAAAGGCGGTTTCATTAATCTGACATTTGAGCCTTCTCTGAGCCCGTTTGAATCTTTCTTGTGCTTGGCTGCTTGTTTCTGTCTTCTGCGTCTGGACTCGACTATAAAACCCTTTCAACAAAGGGAATTTCACAGCCACCTCCAGGCTTTAAAATAAAGCAGGAACTACCTTATTTTTCACGTCTTTCTAAGTGAAACTGACATCACTCCCCTCTCTTCTCTCTTTGAGAAGTGGGTGATTGTTTCTGAGTTTTCACCGTATGTCTTTATGCTGCTTGTATCAATCACACTCAGATTCTGGGCCCCCAGACAAACCACACTAGATTAAAGGTCACCATATAAAGTGGTAAATAAGAAAGGACTTTCTGCATCTTGCTTTTTTCCTTCAGAAATTGCTGAGGCTTGGACCTCAGTGTTTGTATATTGCAACTTGTCTTTCAGCATCCCTTCTGTTATATATTCTTATAAAACGTGTTTCAGTTTAATATTCTCATGTAATGAGAATTTAGATAGGTAACAAAGCTTCATGATAAGACACCAATTACACACTTGTGACTACCGCTGCTTGTTGCAGGGGTCATGAAAAACAAGGAAATCATTGACTCTATGGCAGACATAGGGTGGCGGACATGAACAAGGAGTTCAGTCCTGTGCTAAGTGTCATCCTGTCACTAATGCCTCTGTGTCTCTCTCCTTCATGTGGGTTTATTCCCTCCATTGACAGAGAAAGCAGCCGCAGCATTCTGCTGATATAGGTAAGTCCTTAATACATGGTGGCACTTCAAGTGCTGAGAGTCGAAGTTTGAGATTGTGACTTCTCTACTTCATATCATGGGGTGGTGGCATATTCACCATTCTTTGAGACTCTCACTCACCGAGATGGGATTGTGGTGCCATGATCTGTGCTTGTCACTCGACAGAGAATCTTGCAAAACATTTTCCACCATGTTGCACTTGTATTGATGTTAAGAAAGCCACTTTGCAATATTTAAAAAATGGTTGGACTGAACAATTCCAGAATGACAACCCATTCTCCTAATATGTTGCTAAATTGAAGACAAGCATTGTCAGCTCCACAAGTCCTAAGAGACTCCTACACATGGTCTCCAAAATGCAAGACACACAACTGAGGGTTTGTGATGTTTGCTGGTGAAGTAATAGTCCACTATTGTGCTGTGGTGTTTTTTTTCTCCCTGTAAACATTTTTTAACACAGCTGAGTACAGCATTCTTTTTTGTTTGTACTACACTTTTTGAGAAAAAGTTTTGGACATGCTTTCTTAATCTGCATTGATCTTGCAGCACACAAATGTATTTTGAATCATAATAGGAACTTAATGTTCCAGTAAGTTACAGTTTGTTACTGTTAACAGTCTGATTGCTTCATTTATGTGACACAGAAGTGATACCTCTGTGGTCAGCCATAATTTGGAGCAATGCATCTTGGAGCTGGTATCCTGTGGCTCCACTGTGGGCTGTGGTAGAGAACTGTGGTTCTCGGTCTTCTCCCTGTCTCCAAAAGCACACATGAGGAGTTTGGGTTTCTAATGGTTGCTCAGTTAATTAAAAAAATAACACATTGGCTCTCAGACAATAAAGGTGCTCTCCCTCTCAACTTCAGTTTACCATGATCATTAACATTATAGATTTCTTTAGTGAAATTGACAAAGTGGCTCAATGAACCAGTTTTTTACACATGAACCCTTTACTCGCATTTATCAGCTGCGTACCATTGTAAAACTTCTGCTTTTGGCTGACAACTGTTGTTTTCTCAGTGTTCACCAAAGGCACAGCTATTCAGACTATGCCCAGTCTCAGCAAAGTGTTGAAGGCGGCCACAGAGAACATCATTGGTGAGCAGCAGCACATTTTTCCCCACACACATCTTCCTCTCTTGTGTTGGAATACAAAACTAATGATCAGTTTGTGTTTACAGGTCTTCAGTATGTCTGGGAGTATCGAAGCCCCAGTAAATCTGTCCCACCACACTACCAGTGCAAACTCTGTGCTGTCTCCCGCTTGCAGCATGATATGGTTGCCCACGTGAAAGGCTGGAAACACAGTTTCAGATACCTGGTAAGTATCTTCTTTTTACCTCATTAAAATTCCCCTAGCATCGTTCAAAGTAATTTGTTTGATATTATATTCTTTGTGCACAGAAAAAAGTCCATCCTGACAAGGTTACCTGTGAAGAGGAGGAGGCTGTCAAAGACCCTGCTGTAAGGAAAACCATTAGAGAAGCTGCTACTGAGGTGGAGAAGTCTGAAGGCAGGGGGCAACTCAAGGTGAGTCTTTGATACTTCAGTTTGGGGGGAAAAAAACTGAGATATTAAAGTGTTCTTCCTATAATGTTCATAAGTGCACATTTGTGTAAAGGTAAGCAGGGTGTCATTTGATTCTATATGTGTATGCTTTGGTCACTGTGGCTGAGGGTGTAAATCTGTCCTGAATATTTAAAAGCTATCCATCAGGAAAATGATTAAAGGCTTTTGAAAGTTTTCCATGCATTGCATAAAACTTAGAATTGGTATGGTTCTAGAGCACTGACAGACTGATTCACATATTATTGACATGACCTTAGGCAGCAGTGCTGTTTAGGACTGAACTTGATTCAGTTCTGTCAGCGATTTTGGATTTAGCAGGCCTCTAATATTTGTTCCTGTTTTTAATTTCAGTTAGTAGGAGAGTTGATAAGAGGAAAATAATCATTTTTACACAGTGTCGTGAAAAAGTATTTGCCCCCTTCTGATTCCTGATTTTTTATTTTATTATTATTATTTTTTTTTTTTTTGCATATTTATCACACTTAAATCTTTCAGATCATCAAACCAATTTTAATATCTCTCAAAGACAACCCAAGTAAATACAAAATGCAGTTTCTAAATGATGGTTTTATTTATGAAGGGAAAAAATCCAAACTTATCTGTCTCTGCCAGACCTTGTTTTTCAAGGAAGCAAGTTATTAATAAGGGAGGCCTTAAGATTAAATTGAAATGATGTCAATGGATTGAACCAATTGGGAGCCGGTTCTTGATTCCATTTTTTTTTTATTTCAGTGCCCTTCAAAGTTTGTATCAGTTCATAAGCTATTGTAAAGGCCGTTAAACACTGCCTGGCCAAAAAAAAGTTGCCACCAAAAAAAGGTCACACATTAATATTTTGTTGGACCGCCTTAAGCTTTGATTACAGCACGCATTCGCTGTGGCATTGTTTCGACAAGCTTCTGCAATGTCATAAGATTTATTTCCATCCAGTGTTGCATTAATTTTTCACCAAGATCTTGTATTGATGATGGGAGAGTCTGAACACTGCCCAAAGCCTTCTCCAGCACATCCCAAAGATTCTCAATGGGGTTAAGGTCTGGACTCTGTGGTGGTCAATCCATGTGTGAAAATGATGTCTAATGCTTCCTGAACCACTCTTTCACAATTTGTGCCCGATGAATCCTGGCATTGTCATCTTGGAATATGCCCATGCCATTAAGGAAGAAAAAATCCATTGATGGAATAATCTGGTCATTCAGTATATTCAGGTAGTCAGCTGACCTCATTCTTTGGGCACATAATGTTGCTGAACTTAGACCTGACCAACTGCAGCAACCCCAGATCATAGCACTGCCCCCACAGGCTTGTACAGTAGGCACTAGGCATGATGGGTGCATCACTTCACCTGCCTCTCTTCTTACCCTGATGCGCCCATCACTCTGGAACAGGGTAAATCTGGACTCATCAGACCACATGACCTTCTTCCATTCCTCCAGAGTCCAATCTTTATGCTCTCTAGCAAACTGAAGCCTTTTTTGCATGCCAATGATTTGACCCTTCTTAAACAGACTAACATCTTTTCCACCACCACAGGATGTGTCTTTGGACATGGTTGTTTAAGAAATGAGAAGTTACTCATTGCATCAGCTGGGGTTAAATAACTTGTCGCCAGCTGAAAAATAATCGCCCATGCAGTAATTATCCAATAGAAGGCATATTTGCTTAGTTAAATCCAGGCAGCGACTTTTTTTTGGGGGGGGGGGCAGGCAGTGTATATCAGCCTTTTTCTACTTTTTCAACTAAACACTAAATAATTGCCCTTGCATATCAACAAGTTGTAACACTTACATTGAAATGCTTTATTTACATTCTCATCAATTTGCCCTTCTTCTGTCTTTAAGGTGATTCTGAAGGAGCCCTGTGAAGTAATTGCATTCAAAGGACTTCGTAAGTTATCCTGTGAATTAGTTAAAGAATATGTATTTCCAGTTGGTTGGTTAGCAAAGTTTTAAATATCTCATCACTCTCAGGTTCTGCAGCTCCTAAAGTTCCTCCACTAGCACCCATGATGGGACCAATGGGACCTAAGGGACCACCACCATTTGGTGAGACATTTCTACTGAAGCGTATTAGGGCCATTTTTGATAGAGAAAATAATTTTGGACAAGTCGAGATTAAAGTCAAAATAACGAGAATAAAGTCAAAATTTCGAGAATAAAGTCGAAAATACAATTTCGAGATTAAAGTCGAAATGACAAAAAGTCGTAATGATGAGAAAAAAGTTGAAACGTTTTATTGCTAACAGCGGATCATAGACGCTGTGTTCATGTTGCAGAGAGAGAATCTCTGTGTTGTTACATCCAATAATGAGGTATAATTTCACATATTCATTGATATGAGGCGCATTTTGTAGAGACAGTTATTCTCTGTCATTGTCTTAAATACTCATACATTAACAGGAGCACAGCAGCACTCGTGTCTCTCTTCCTCTTCTTCTCCGTCTGATCACCTGTAGAGACGCACAGGTGACAACCTTGTTACATAATGGGAGGGCAAAGGGAGATTGATCGCTCGTTTATTGATCATAGACAAGTTGCTGCTAATGACAAAATGTTAAAATTGGCAAAAAAGGAACACTTTGTCACTTGTTGTCAGTTGGAAACTTAAGTTAACAGTATTGAGTATGATACATAAAGAAAACATTACCTGCAAAACGCCATGTACATGATGTACATTAAATTTTGTATGGAATTTAGAAATAAAAATCCCCATGTTTTTATTTCTGCTTTCATGTAGCACCTCCACACTTCCCTTCAGATATGTCAGTAAAGTTGTTTATATTGATGTTGTCTATCCCACCACAACAAACACTGATCAATAAACGAGTGATCAATCTCTCTTCGCTCTCCCATTACCGAGGTTGAGCCTGTCACTTGTGCATCTCTACAGGTGATCAGAGAGGAAGACGAGAGCTGTTCTGTCTTCTGTTAATGTACGAGTATTTAAGACAATAACAGAGAATTGTGACTGTCTCTACAGTATGCCTTATGCCTCATATCAATGGATATGTGGAAATTATACCTCATTAATGGATTTAACAACTCTTTGCCACATAAACACACAGCGTCTATGATCTGCTGTTAGTAATAAAAAGTTTCGACTTTTGTTCTCAAAATTTCAACTTTATTCTCGTCATTTCGACTTTGATCTCGACTTGTCAAAAATTATTTTCTCCTTTGAAACTGGCCCTAATCAGCTTCCGTACACTTCTGATACTGCAGTGTAATCTTTATAGTGTACATGTATGTAATCACTGTATTTAACTAGTGTCAGTGCTTTTTAACTCAATGAACGTTCCCTTTCCCAGGTCCCAGGTTTCCTCCTCAGGGTCCTCCAGACTATCCAGTGGGAGAATATGGGGATCCCAGCTTTGGAGGGTATTCAGCAGGAAAAGATTTCCACGACCCTGGTATGAATCGAAGACCTTTCTCAGATGGTCTTGGTCCACGCCCAGCTGGAGATGGTTATGGACCAGGGGGTGGGGGAGATGGTTATAGGAGAGGTGGACTACTGGAGACCCCAGGAAGAACGTATCCTGATGAGTACCGGGGCAGCCAAGTGGGGGGTGGCTTAATGGACAGACCAGCAGACAAACCACTGGAGAGGCCAAGCCTGATGGGAGCAGCTCCAGAAAGCAGCAACCTACCCAATAAACTTCTGCACTACCTGGTATGTCTACCTTCTCTAGAGATCCATCCCCAACTTAGCATAACTGTTCTTTAGGGTCTTGTAAAATGACTTTGACACTCTTCCACCTCATGTTTCATTAGGACTCTTTCCGGATAGAGAATGAGAATGACGCACAGCTGGTGCTGAAGGTGACACAGAAACTAACAGATGTGCTGATGGAGTACAGACTGAGAAGCGTGTCATCGGTACTGTGTTTGGTTTTACTACAGAAAGATTGTTCCAAATGTTGAATCTTTAATTTTAAATTGTCTTGAGCAACATGTGTATATGCTTTTCCCTGATTTTCCTCCTTTTTCATTTCTGGTTTAGGGCTCCAGCCTGAGTAGCTTTTCAATGAGCTCAACCAATTTTTCTTCTACACCCTCACGGCTGCAAAGCAGTGACAGATACTCCAGCGGCCTCTCAGGTTCGTAAGCATGCATTTCGTTTTATCTTTTCCAGTTGTTGCAGCCATGACTCAAACATTTGATTATGTTTTATACTTCAACAGGCAGTCATCAAGTAAACACATCTGTCTCAAGAAGTCAGAAATTAAGCATCTTTCTTTGAGGTGACATTTTGTTTACTGTGTATGATTTCTTTCCACAGGTCCTAACAGGTTCTCTGATGGTCCATCCAGGTTTTACAAATGAAGATGTCACACCTTAAACCTTAATCCATTTGTCCCATGCATGCTTGCATCAAACTAGAAAAATCAGAGTTGAAAACTTTATCCTTTTTTTTTTTTTTTGCTTTTAGGCTATTTTTTGTTGTGTAGTATTGTTTTTGACCTCTCTGAGAATCTTAAATTTGGAACATTTTACAAAAATGCTTGTGCATGTTTCTGCATCTTTAACTGGTAAGTAGTTGCCCGCTGCAAGTTACCATCTCCTACTTCCGTTATTAAAAGTATTAGAGAAAATAAACTGTTTTGACATTTCTTTACTTTTTTTTTTTTTGCTATATAATTGCTGTTCCATGTCTTTGGTCATATTTCTGCAGGAAAACAATTCCTGATTGATACTATTCAAGCATTTCAGAGTCTCATGTAGAGCCTCCTCTCTTTGAAAAACTGGAGTTTATTCATAGGCCAATAAACAGTTCAAATATATTTTAATTGTACAAGATGCTCACTGGAGGAATGTTCAGGAATTGTGAACATTAACCATGAAAAACCGTCACAAGAACCAATGCGATAGGTTTACACAATTGAGTGTAACAGTTAAGAATGAACTTTATGGCAAAATAAAGACAATCAGTCCTTGGTTGTGGGGTATGCACTTGATCAGTCCTGTTGAGATTCCTCGTCAGAGACATTCATTGTCCCAAGATGTCCTTCATCTGCTTTACATTTATGGGTGTGATTAGTAATGTGGACCCCAGGAAGTCCTGCCTGTGTAGTCTCTGAGCAAGAGCTGCATGCTTAGACGACTTGAACTGAACCACAGCCTCACCAATGCCATTGCCGTCCTTGTCACGCAGCAGGAAGATATTTTCCTTTGCCAGTTTATATTTGCAGAAGAGGCTTTTGATTTGACCTTCCTGTACATCTGCTGGCATGTTTCTGACAAACAGGCACGTCTTTGCTGCTGGGTCTGGGGTCCTGTTTGGTTCTTCCTCCGGTACTTCCAATGGATCTGATTTCCCTCGTCGATTTGTTTTACTGTTTGTGTCCTCCTTCTGATTGCTATGACTGGTTTTAGCCATCATTTCCTTCATCATTGACTTTGTGACTGATGTCACCTCAATGGCAGAGGATCCCACATGGCAACCATTGAGATTCATTGCATAGTCATAATCTGCAGTATTTTTAAAAATAATAAAAGCTGTGTCTGTTCTGTTGCCATCCGGATCAAGATAATGTTGGACATGTTTGTGTGGAATGGTCGTGCATGTAAATAACTCCTTAATTTCAGTCTTGGTTATTGTTGGGGGTAGGTTGCTGACCTTCACAACATACTCTATTTTAGGTGACCTGGGGGGTAGGTTATCAAGTCTTACTTTTTTGGCAGCTTTAGATGAAAGTGGTTTGATGGGTCCGCTCTTAATCCACTGTTCTGAAGGAGATTTTCTTCTTTGGTTAGGAGTTTCCCTAAAAGGGTAACGCTTATGTCCCACTCTTGCTCCATTGTCCAGAGAATTTTCACATTCTTGCAGGGCACTGGTCCACATCTTCTCTGTTGCTCCACGAACCTCCACAGTGACATTGCCCCGCTGATACTGATTGAAGAGAAGTGCATCACTTGCATGTTGCATGGTTGCAAACTTCACCAGGCAGCCATTGTTAATTCCCAGCTTCACATTCACAATAACTTCCTGTACAGTCAACCCTGTGAAAAACTGGCAGATGTCATCTTTTGTGGTTGAGGATGGCAGTCCAAAGAGCCTTACATAGCCTGATTCCAGATTTTGCTCATGCGTCTTCACATCACTGGACACAATGTTGTCAGTCATTGGAAAATCAACATGTGGCACTGTCTCATTTTTGTCCACATGGGATGACTGGAGGCCTTGAAGAACAGTACATATTCCAAGTAGAAATGCAGTGCCTGAATCAAGTGAGGGTGTACTTGCAGCCTGCAGGGTTGTAGTACAATCAGGATTAAGGGGCTGTTTTCTGGGATCTAGTGGCCTCGTAGGTGGTAGATCTGCAGTTTTAGGGCTACTAACCCTTCCATTCAAATGTGGATTTGAACACCTTGAGGGCCTTTTTCTCTTGGCTGTGAGCAACGTGGGGGAGGGCTTCTTCCTCCTTAACAATGATTTGAGGTTGCGCTCCAACTCTCCCATGCTGCTTATATGTAGAGTCACCTTAGACCCTTTAAGGAACGTCCCTGTTTGCCGCATAGCAAGCTGGGCATCTCGTTCAGAGTTAAATGCAATAAATGCCTCTCTTAGACTTCCTCCAAGAATGTAGACTCCCCCATCTGGGATGTGAAGGCATTCAAAGAATGAGCGAATATCCTCAATGCCTGCCTTCACATCAAGGCCTTGCAACCGGATGATAATGGGCATTTTTCAAAACGTGTCAGGTTTCTGAAAATAGAGAAAACAGACAAAAATGACAAATCCACACATGCATAAAAAGACCATACGCCAGTCCGATGCGAGGGGGTTGTTGCAGGCTAATGAGACAGCAAAAAACACGTGCGTCATGCACAAGCTGTGAAAGGAAACTAACCGCGGGAAATGGAAAAAAAAAAGTTTTGTCTCTCCCTGAAACACACAACAAAAATACTCACGTTCACAACCGCGATGCATTGATGAATACAAAGGGATATGTGTTTGAGAGCGAAGTCCTTATCCTGCCTCACATTTACAGTGGGAAGCTACTATTGAACGTTGTCCCCCGTTGCTCCCCGATCCACCTCTGTCTGTCTGGAGGTCTGGAGGTAGGCGTTTTCCCCCTCTCACGCCCATCCGCGCTCAAAGGTGCGACGCATTAGCGACAACTACTGGACCGGAGTTAGGACTGCACCCCACATGGTATGCTACCGCTTGCTACCTGATTTTAAAACGTAAACACTTTAACATTTACTTTCCCTGTAGTGCCCTGCTTTGTAACAAAATCCCGAACGTACTAAGCTGTCTACCATTTCTGACATAAAAGGCACCAATGATGTGACTAAAAAGTCAACATGCTGTCGTATATCCGTACAATAACAGAACTTGTTTTTTCTTAAAAAATGACAACAAACAAAACACTGAATACAAAGGTCTAATTAAAACTCGAGAGGTGATTGGACTGTCGGCGTAAGAGGACGGATTTCACCAGTGTGTCTAAAGCTGACCTAATTTTTACCTACAGCTTAAAGAGGTTGATGGTTAATGAGATCAATCATAAAGTAGCAACACGAAATGTCTTTATAACCATAGTCACCTCATTGCATAAGCAATGACAGTAATCGTCCAGTCTAAAGTGTGGTAGCTTACTTACTTTCTAATTTCCGGTGCCCTCGAAAGACCCACAGATAATGAAAACATACCACCTTCTGTATAACGAGGAAGTGAACAGCTCCAGCATTACATTTCCTGTTGAAATCCCCTATGACTCACACAACGGAACATGTCTAGGCAAAAGCAAAGAAGAAAAGCAGCCCTTTCTTGTTAAGATGAAAGGGAAAATATTGTAGGTCTTTCTGTGAAATGCACCCTGTGACTCTCATCAGTTTTTACAAGATATAAAAAGCTCCCCTGTAATCCCAAAGACAAATTCGTAATCCAATCTGTATTCTGAGAACATTATTTTTGGCTTTCTTGACTATAAAATGAAAGATGATGATGCTTTTTTTTCATCAATCTGATTTTCTTTTTCTTTTTTTTTTTTTTTTGTGCCAAGTTATAACCTCTATTCAGTGTTTTAAATGAACAAGATTAAATTATAATTAAATATTGTATAACATTTATATTGTACAGATGTATAGACACATTTGCACAATATATTCTCTAAACAAAAATGCAGTTAAAATGATAAATATTTGCAATTTGTGTAATGTCTTCAACTAGTACAATGTCCTCTGGACTCTTGTACTCTCCCTGTTTTTGTGTGCGTGTCAGTGCATTCTGTACATGTTCTTTGTTTGTGTTTTTTTTAACTACTTAATACTGTTCAAAAATATGTCACATTCGCTTTGTTAAGAGAACATTTCCATCATTTCCCCGTCAATCCCCTGAATCCATCATTGAAACACTACTCCAGTCCGACCCATTGAAAAAAAGGATCTATATCCAAAATACATGACACTCTATTTCAAATAGACTGTACAGCCACACTGGACCATCTAAGAGAAGCCTGGCAGGAGGATCTAGGAGTGGAAATCTCGGACAACCAATGGACAAAGGCCCAGGACAATGTATACTCCTTATCTGTATGCATAAGACATACAGCTACATAAGGCAATTTAAAATACTACACAGACTGCACCTGTCCAAATTGAAACTCTCCAAGATGTTTTCTTCAGTGAGTCCATCCAGTGACAGGTGTGGACAAGGCCCAGCCTCTCTGGCACATATGTTCTGGGGTTGCCCACGAATAATTAATTATTGGAATGAAATATTTCAAACTCTATCTGATGTTTCACATAAACAGATCTCGCCTGATCCAGTGCTAGCCCTGTTTGGAGTGATACCTACTACTGTACAGCTCTCAAGTAACCAAAACAACATGACTCGGTATGTGACACTGTTAGCAAGACGACTGATCTTGTTAAATTGAAAACAGAGAAAACCCCCAACCCATGCTGCTTTATTAAATGATGTAATGCAATACTTACAGTTAGAAAAAATAAAATACTCATTAAGAGATAAGGAACACATATTTTACTCTATATGGCAACCTTTTATTGATTATTTTAACAAGACAAACCCATGAAGGAGAGAATGACTGAAAGAAATGATGTAACATGATGCTCAGTTTCATTTTATTCTATTTTATTTTAATTAATTAATTTTTCTTTATGATAATAGTTTTGTTTTGTTCTCCAGAATGACAGAATGTTTATAATTATACATTTGTATATCATTTTCTGTATTGTTTTGAAAACACAAAACCCCAATAAAAAGATGTTAGAAAAATAATTTTAAAAAATGTCACATTCCTTTGTTTGTATGCACAGTATGTTATTTTAATACAGTTCTTATTTAAAAAAAAAAAAAAAAACAGCCTTTCAACAACAAGCTTTTCAGTAGAATTGTTTGTTTGTTGAAAAACAAATCCTTTCCCTACAAAATTGCAGCTATTTAAAAGCAACAAAGGTCACATTTGTTGATATTTTACACAACACTCCCCTCTGCACATGCCGGGTGGGGCAGTTGAAGGTTGAGATTGTGCAACTCTTTAACCCCTTTTCAACACAGTTTCTGCTAATTGTTGCTATTTTTTTTCACCACTTTTAACCCATTTTGCTGTTTGTTGCCCTATTATACACCCCTTTGCAGCTGTTTTGCCACTTTTTACATTTTTGCCATTGTTTTTTAATTTACATTCAAAGTTTTACCACTTTTAAGCTGTTGTTGCCCCTTTCTCAATTTTTGCCACTTTGTACATGTTTGCCACTATTTTTTTGCCAGTTTTAATATTTTTTGCCACTTTTCCCACATTATTAAATTGCCTCTTTTCATAATTATGAAATTATTCTCCTTAAAAGTTTTTTTTTCTGCTTTTCCTTCTGACATCCTGACATTGGTGCACATCATGGCTTAGCTTTGAAGTCTGACATTACTTTCCTCATGGTGCAGTTCAATATGCCCATCCACATTATTAACATCACCAGTAAAGAGGTAGTTCTGTTTCAAGGAAGGAGTTTCATTTTGAAAAAGGTTAGAGTGTACTATTTTGTACTATACTGTACAGTTGCTTTGTTTCTTGAAACAAAGTGGATATTATTCAGGTTAAAAATCAAATTAGGTCACCATAGCTAACTTTATGGTAGACATGATTTTGCTGACCTATTTGGCCGCCAATTTGGCTGGGCCCCAGGAGCTGTCCCTTTTATTTATCCCCTCTTTTGGGCGGCCTAGCATTGAAAGCACTCACCACTTAAATTTATGTGCCATGATATGAGTATTAGTGCTCCAGTTTTTCCAGCTTTAAACAACACATCACATTTGAATCTGGTCAACATTTTAAATAGAAGGGCTTAAAATATGTGTAAAATATTTAAGATTAACACCGGTGCTTTTGTATTAAATCGAGAGCAGTTCAATGTAAAATCGCCCTCTCTGGCGCTGGTTTAATATACAATTAAAATGGATTTCTAACAAAGAAAGATGTTTCATTTTTTTCTGTGACGCACAGTTTATTTAGGCAATCGTCATCACGCAACCGAACAGGATTGTGGGTAAAGGGACCGTTGTTTACCATGGCGACGGGGACGCTATCGTTAACTGTTCAGAGACTAGAGATGATTTTATTTGTGTTTCATTTATTTTTTATTGAAACAATCTACTGTGAGAAGTTCATCATAGCATATAAAGCTCCCTCAGACTGCACGGTGGACGAATTTTTCGATATCTCGAGTCTCTCGTGTGTGAGATGCGGTCCAAATCAGCGGCGGAGCACATCAGGTCTGTGCTAGCACCCAGCATCACAAGCACTGATTTACGGAGGCTAATAATATATATGCAGCGAGAGTCGATAGGCATATAAGTACGCAAAATGATTTTAATTATGAGGCTTTCCTACACACAAGAAAAATAACTCTCCAATGTACGGAATAACACTGTTGTGCGTCTATTTCTAAGATATATATAATGAGGAAACCTAGCTAGCTAGTCGGCTAACATTAAAGGGTAAATCCACTCTAAACAACAATGCTGAGTGTGCTCTATGGCTTAATATTCCGTAGGTACAGCCTATTTAACTACTGTTAAATAGAACTGTTGAGTAATATGCCTCAGTATTTTACTATCGCATTATGCATTTCTACGTGGACCGTGTTCACATTTCGTGGGATTTCCTGTTTAATCTACTTTTAATACTAACCCAACAACTATTTTGTGTCTTTCTTTTTGTGCTGCAGTGTTTCGGGGCAGTTTCTGATTCAGTTGTTTCTTTATAATTCAGAAGGAACATCCAAGCTATCTCAAATCTAGTATTTTTTAAATATTTGTGCTTTAACTAACTTCTCAGTGTTTCCTTACTTCTTCAGGATTGAAATGCATTTGCAAAACTGGCTACCAAACCCTCATCACAGATAAAGCATCCACTTCTTGTCGCCAGTGTCCTTCAGACAAACCAGTATGTGCTTACCAAGAATGCATTTCATTTGCCTTTTATCTCACAGCATAGTGCAGATAATTAAAAGTGCCATTTGTTATAATGCTTTTATGACATATGGTCTTTCCTAACAGGCAGTAACTAATGATGGATTTGGGTGTATTCGATGTCCAGGTAGTATCAGCGATGATGGAAAGTGCCAGTGCCAAATAGACAATGTCCTTGGTGAGTGACCTCTAACAGGTCTATTCTGTTAACAGCAAAAATGGCTCCAATAATCAGTCTTTAATGTTAAATGTGTTTGCTTTCGTATTGGGGTTGAAATGTCTTTGTTACACTCTTTCTTTCCAGTGGAGAGGGACATCAATGGAAATATTTTGGATGAGGCAAAATGTGAAAAATGTAATGGAAACCCCCCTGCTTGGTCTGTCCGAAACCCCAATGGAGACAGGTGTGTTTATATACAAACCTTACAGAGATCACACAAATTAATCCAGCAGATCTACTCCCAAAAGTTGACATCTAAAACTACACCTTTTAGAATTATAAAATCTGCAGCAGTAAGTCGACACATGGTTGCTGTTCAGACTTTGACTTAAATGTTAAAACTTCATACTCCTAGAATTAGATTAAATCCTTAGAGTAAGACAGATAAAAATCAGTGCAGGTAAGTTTATATAACTGGTCCATTATATTACAGTAAAAACTGAATAAACAGTCTTTTGATTGCATATTTATTGCACATGTAATATCATGCTAAAATAATAAGTTAATTTTTGTTAATTTTAAAGGAATTGAATACAGCGTTTAAATGTAATCAGTCTAATCTTCTCACAGTATATTGCAGGTTTGACCTGCAGTGTTTGCATAGATTTTAAATCTAAGCCTCCTCTTGTTTCCCTGTTAAAACTTTCTCTTTGCCAACCCATGCAATGATGTATCAGAAAAAAAATAAATCTATAGAACAGAAGGAAATATAAGACACGTGAAGCAGTTCTTTTTTCTTGCTTGTAGTGTTAAATCAGACTATTAAAATGCCCCCTGATGTTTTTCGGCCACTCCAGGGCAACTTGAGTGAGATATGCACAAATATGCACATAGAGTTTAAAAGGGCATTTTGATAAGCGCTCTTTTTTCAGTTTGAAGAGTCTATGATTATTGTCATGAAGTTGCATTGTGTGAAACGTGGAATCCAATAATCCCAGCTTCTTTGTCTTCCGTGATCCCCATGTAATGAAAATAAAAGCCCACAAAAAGCCCTACTGGACACCAAATATAAAAGAAAAACCTACCAGATGGTTGATTAAAGAAAGGCACATATTCATTAACATGTTAATGATTTTGGCCCTATTAAACTAAAGCCAAATATGTTTAGATAATATGAGAGGTGTATAAAAAATTTATTTTGTAATAGGTAATCTGTTGTAGTGATTCCATCTCTCTGGCACTTCATACCACTAGGGCTCTAACTGATGATTTTTTACACCTGTCATATCTACTGTGTATCCTACCCGTCCTTCATCTCTATGTGCCTCTCAGTAACACCAGCTCATGACCTTCATCACTGCAAGAACAGATTAGATTATTTCCAGTGGCGTCTTTTCTTTGTCTGTGTCTTTTTTTTTTGTTGTTGCTCTGATGTTTTGCTTGTTTAGTTTCTCTTGTCATAACTGCTACTTAGCATGAAATGGATGACTTGATTCAAGGCTGCCTTTGAAAAAAATAATATGTAAATGCTGGAAGAGTCTGAATTGTTTTTCAGATGTGAGCGATGCCAGGCCTCCTTTTCTAACACCTCCTGCTCATGTAAACCCCCTCATGTCTTGGTGAGTCCTGCCCTCCTTCTCCCCTCATTCCCTCATCTCAACATGTCATGAACCCACACACACACACACACACATGATTCAGTAATATAATCATAGACAAATTGATGATTTTCTAGGCAGGAGGATTGTGTTTCCCTCCAAGCAGCCTCTCCACCAATGTAAATCCCAGCGTGAATTATGCTCAGTTGGTAAGTGTCCTTCTCCTCCCTTAGTGGCCCCCCTGATTTTATAGGATGTGTTTTTATTTGTTTTCTGCTCCGTTCCCCTCACAGAAGTTCAGCGTATTGTCTGCCTGGTTTGTCCAGAACCTCTACTCCTCAGCAGCAGCCTGCCTTGTAATCCCAGTTTATCTTTTTGTAATATCCCAGGAATTGTCAGTATTTTATGCTAAAATCAGATGGTGTGCATAAACAAGTCGTGTTGTTGCAGGTTTTCTCCAACCTGACAGCATGTCAGGCTCTTGGGAACATGTGTGTGATGAACATGCACTCCCTCAGTGGAGTGTCCACTGATGCCTGCGGCCTCTTTAACACCATATTCAGATCCAAGGCTGCTCTAAGCTCAGTTCAAGACATTTCATATTGGTAAACAACTCCCCCATGACATATATGAATACATAATGTGATGTCTTTCCAGATATAACTTCCCTTAAACCTGTGTCAACCGTTCCTCTAGGAGAGCTAATTTGCCGTGGCTTTATTATGGGGATGTACCAGGACTGGCCAGCTGGGTGCTTCGGACTGATCCTGTTCCCATTAGGTTCAGTTTCAGAGGGAAACAGAAGGTATGTGATCAAATTTAATGAATTTTTGTTATCAGAGTGAAAATGGCATTCTGGCAAAAACAGGCAATGAACCTGAAATGGTACTAAAATTTTCCTTTTTTGAAATACAGAACACTGAAATTAAGCTGCTTGCTGCAGTCTATAATGTCAGAGGAGACTTCCTCAGATGGGAACCTGTAGGAGGGCAAAACCTCCAGGTAAGATATCAAACAACTGCTGATGACAGAATACAGGAGAGGTCTGTAAATTCAGGTAAATACTCAACAATACCTCTGTTCTCCTGCCCCTCCCTTATAGCTTTGTCCAGACACAAAAATCAAACTGGCAGCAGCATTCAGCTTTGGAACCACCTACCAACAAAGCGTGAGTGACATTTCTTCTTTTATTCACCCCCCCAAAACAGTACGAAAACTTACTTTCCATGCCTTTTTTTGTATTAAAAGATGTGTGTGTGTGTCTTTGTGTGTAGTGTGATCTGTCAGTGAAAGAGCTGTTGAACACTTATCCCCAGCCATTGTTCTACGATGTATTTATGGAGCTTGATGGAGGAGAGAACAAAAAACTTCTCCCGCTGCCTACACTGGTCTATAACCAGCAGCACAATGGACGGTTCATCAACCAAGGTGGGACTTCATGTTACGGCAGAATTGTTTATATATGTGTGTGCTTTGTTTCAGTAGGGTTAGAAGTAGGCACTGTCAGGCCAATTAAAGGGGAGTAACACCTGGGAGATGCAGGTAGATTTTTTTAGGTAAACAGAAAGTATTGTAACAGCGAGGTTGGAAAGTCAGGGTTTGTCTGGTAGGAGTGGGATGTAAGAGGTTCATAGCATGGTCAGCAGTTTCATTACTCAGTCATGTAAGAGTTCAGTGAAAGACAGCTAAGGATGAGGAAGAATAATGCCTGCTGGGGGCCAAAATAAAGGTTGACAAGAACCTCTAAACTTCTCTGTTTCTTTTATCATACCCTGTTCTGTTTTCTGTTTTCTCTTCCCTCTTGAAAACAAGGGAGTAGGGGGAGGTAAAGCCCATGTCCAGTCAGAAAGGGGTGATTTCTAGCCCCAGTCAGGGCACATCACTCCATCTCTGCTTCCCCCACCCTGTTTCTAAGCTCTCTCATCACACTTTCCTGTCTTTATAGTTTCACTTGTGTTCTCTTTGCAGTTTCATTTGTAATGTCAGCGTCAGGAATTTGTTTAACTTGTCAGGCTCCCTCTCTGAAATGCCTGTAACAGATCTAATAATGTCAGGTAATTTCTTTGATTTATTAAGCATTTTCTATCAATTTACCTGTTTACTTTTGACCCAAAATGATAAATAATCAGACACATTCAGGCTCCAGTGAGGTTCGAACTCACGACCCCTGGTTTACAAGACCAGTGCTCTTACCACTGAGCTATGAAGCCTTTGTTAGGATATTAAAAACCAGATTACCATTACGAAGACTACACCTTAGACAAATATGGGTGTGGAGTCTGACTAGGTGAACCAGTTACAGGAATGTCCTGGGTTTTGTTGCAGAGAGTTAGGGTTAGTCTGGTAGAGTCATGATGAAGAGGGTTCATTGCATTCAACCATCCTGTAACTGGAAGAATTGCGATTTTGTGGGTGGTATGTAAAAGATGGTAAAGGAGAGAACTCATGATGCTGTAAAAACCAGCAAGTGGATTTTCTGTAATGACCCTGCTGAAGGTGGCGATGCTGATGAGGTTGTGATGGCCATGAAGAAGGGTAAGTAAGGTAAAGAATGTCTGGATGAATGGAGGGGGTTGACTCTGGGACACTGGAGATGACTGTGCAGCCCTCTGGAGGTGCAGTAGGACTAATTTAACAGAACGCATGCAAAGGGGTTCCCACTTGACAACCCTGGCAAAGTGCTGGCTTCTTGTTGCCCAGTAATCTGCATGGTGTTCTTATCCTTTTAGTTGGACATAAGTATCTTGTGTTTACTTCAGATTTTATCTTTGTATAGAGAACATGAAGGACTGGTACCTGTCCCGAAGAATATTTCTTGTGGATGGACTGAGCGGAAGAGAGAGGAGCTTGAGTGCCCAGCCTAAAGTCATCCGTGTTGCCAGCAGTGTTAAAATAAAGTGGGTTTCTAAACTAAACACCAACAGCATGAAAGCTGATGAAAGATAACCACTGCTATGTGAGGTGGTTGTGACCTGATGTTTTTAATCAAATGTGTGTTTGATAGGTTCCAGTTGGCCCCACGAACACTGGAGGGACAGGTTTATCCTCCTCTCATAACCATGACCTATAGAGATGTTCTCATCACAGATATCAGTTCTCAGACTGTATCTGTAAGTATAGCCCACACACACTCACAGACACATACACACTGTATGACTCAGTCATTTTATTTCACGTTTAAAGGTTATGTCGTTAAATAGAAGACACTTCAGTCAAACAAATCAGCTTTCTTCATTTCAGAAGCAAACAATGCAAGTTTGGCATCCAGGCTCCAGCTTCATCACGTCCTAACATATTTTACACGCTGGAATTAAGGAGTGATGACATACTCATAACCCTGTTGTAGCCTGCAGGTGGATGCTGGGGTGGCAGGGGGATTTAAAGACCAGCAATGGCAAAGAAAATGCAAAAGGAGAGACTGGAAATTTTGCAGTTTAAATAAGCTGCCACTTTAGGAGTATGCTTGTGATAGGAGAATGTGACCGTGTTATATGTTAGATATGAATCCAGGAGGCTCGATTTGTCTGCCTGAACTAACTTGCGGGCTTTGCTTCATATGTGGAAAGATGGTTGGACTGATACTTGGAAAAAGGCAAAAGGCATTAAATGTTTGTAACCAAGTGAAAGCAATTCAACTCAATATTGACTGCCATAAATCCATGCATTTTCTGCACCGCTTATCGTATTAGGGGTTGTGCCCATCCCAGCTGTCATTGGGATAGTCATTCTAAGTTTAAAAAAATTGAACTGTTTTATATATTCAGTTGATGGAACATGGATTTAGAAGGACCTAAATATAAATATTATGTTTCATTCTTACCAAGTTTGTTACGATAAATGCTAGCAGGCTAAATATTATACTTAGCACCTTCAAGACAGATGGTGATCTTTCTTTTTTGCTGCTCAGTATATCTTCTTACAGGTATTGCATGTGCATAACTCTTTATGTTTTAATGTGTAAGATGTGAATTCAGAGCCTCTTGCCTGTATTAATTTGAAAGTGTACATATATGTGCTAAGTTCTTTTTAGTTCTCGTCAGAGGTTGTTTCTTTGCTGCCTCTGAGATTTTAAAGTTGATGGCCGAATACTATATCTTTCAATTCTGATAGGATGTAAGAGCTTTTTGGTTACAGGCAACTGAACATTTTCTCAAAAAAGCAGAAAAGACAAAGTCTTTAAATATTTCTTATACAGCATAACAACACAGATAGAGTAATACAAACCAAACATTATCATTTTGAGCGTAATAAAGGTTCAAAATGATTAAAAGAGTCACTTTATTTTTGCTTTTCTTAAAAAACCTAGCTGTTTTATGTTTTTTTAGGTAAGTTTTGCTGTGGAGTATGAGATGGAACAGAATGATGCTCAAATGAAGACAAATGTAAGTAGAAGCATGAATGACACCTATTTTCTAAAAGGATTATAATAACATAAAAATATAACATTTTAGTGCTTCACTGTAGCTCTTTGGTGTTTATGTGACAGTGAGTGTTGGTGCAGTATTACCCATTGCTCTGATGTTTTCATGTGTGAACAGACGGCTCTTGGTGTGATGGGTGGTGTGGCCGTGCTCTACTCCATTCTGAAAACAGTCAGCTGGAAGAGGAGGATTGCCTCTCTGTTCATTGATGCAGAGGTACTGCCTTTTCGGCATGTCATACTCGTGCATCCTCAATCAGCACATCATGTAGGGATTAATGTTCTTCTCTCCCCCTTTCCGGTCAGACAATGATGAAGTTTTTGTTGTTTTATGCCGGAGATCTGGCCAATGTTTTCTTCATCGTCACTGTTGGAACTGGACTATACTGGCTCATCTTTTACAAGGTTGGTCTGATTCATTTAATGTAGGTTTTCACCAATCTCATTTCTGTACATTTTTTAGGTTTGCTTTTTAAACTTTCCCTCTTTTCCAAACTCAACAAGGATTTCTTTTGTCTTTGCATGATTTTTTTTTCTTCACTGCACTGTTTAGACATTTAAGGCAAGTCTTTCCCTTTCTGATCCTTCTTTTCTTTATTTTTCTTTAATGCATAGATTTTGAATTAATTTGTATTATTTGCTATGTGGGATTCATTTTTGTGTCTGTTCAGGCTCAACAGTCTGTATCAGTGCTTCTACCACTGCCTGCTCAAGAGGAGCAGTTTGTGACGTATATCGGCTGTGCTTTTGCTCTCAAGGTTAGAAAAATAAAGATCAGCTTGCACTAAAAGCATGAGGTTTTGCTTCCATTGAAAAACAACTGTTTTGGTCTTTATATCCAGGCTATCCAGCTTCTCCACAAGCTGATTCTTCAGGTGTCAGTGGATATTTTTCTGATAGACTGGGAGAGGCCACGAAGCAAAGCCAATAGGGGTGTGCAAGGTACACTTACACTCTTTACTCATGTTTTGCACTGTTTATAAAAAGTTAATTTCTTCTTTTTCTATTTTACTCTGTTCATTCAGCTATGAGTGAGTCTAAACGTGACCCCGCTCCAGTCAGCATATGGAGGACCTACTTTGTGGCCAATGAATGGAATGAGATTCAGACCATCCGCAAGATCAGCCCAACTTTTCAGATCATAGCCGTGCTGTTCTTTCTTGAGGTATATATCTTATCTTAACACACACTGCTCTATTCTTTTATGCAGCTTCTTACCTTGTCCACAATGCTGACATGTCACCCTGTCTTGCTCAGGTGCTGGGTTTCTCCAACCTGGCCCTGATGGACCCCTGGCCGACCTTGGAGCGCTCCCCTCAGGCATATACCCCTCCATACAGCCTGATTCTGCGCTATGGTGTGGCATCCACACTGTGGCTCTGTATTGGACTTCTTCAGGTAAAATTGCCCCCCCCCATGTCCTCCTCCTTTTAACGTCTTTGTTCTTGTGTGAATTTCTGAGCAAATTAAAAATGTGAGCAGATTCTGTCAAGTACAGCAGGCTCGTTTTGAAATTATTGTTTATCCTGCAGGTGATTTTCTTTACTGTGTTCTATGAGCACTTTGTGGAGGACAAAATACGTCAGTTTGTTGATCTCTGCTCCATCAGTAACGTGAGTAATGAAGTGTAAGATAGAGTTTTAGCCAATTATATGCCTGTAAAGTTATTCATGAGACTATTTTTCTGTTCATTTCTGTATAGATATCCATGCTGCTGTTGTCTCACCGTTGTTTTGGCTACTACATTCATGGCCGTTCAGTCCATGGGCTTGCAGATACAAACATGGAGGAAATGAACAACAATCTGAGGAGAGAAATGGTAATGATAACACACCAATAGACTATATAAAGATTTTTACAGCTGATTCATATTTATACGATAGCCTTCACATTATATCCCCTACATATTTCTGTCTCAAGGAGTCCCTGTGTGGGAAAAGAGGTCTACTTCCCAACACAGACACCCAGACTTTCCAGGTCGCCCTCACAAGCCGTCTGCGGTCACATTATGATAGGATACGGGAGCCCCTCAGGGTGTGTTTTACCTCTGTTACATTATTATTCGGCTATTTAATGAAACAAAGACAGAAAGTAACTCTTGGTTTACTTTTTAAAGGGTAACTTGTTTCCTGGACTCCATAGAAACGGCCCATCACGGTTGATGGACGCAAGCTCAGCTAATGGGTTTGAAGTGCAAGCCAAATCTTACAACTCAATGAACCACTTTCTGGGAGCCTTTATCAATAATGTTAGTACAACTGCACATTTACAGAAATGACCATGAATTTAATTTCATGTGACATTTTATCAGTTAAATGACATGTTAGTTAATTTTATTTAACAGCCTGTTTTGTCCTGCATTTGCATTATTTCTTTCAGGCTTACCCAGACATGGAATTCATTGTGAAGGACAAGCTGATGTTTGAGAGGGTCATAGGGATGGAGTTCCTTGAACCCAATGATAAAAGCATCTTTTACAATGGTAATGACCCCAAAGCACAGACACACTGTAGCCTACATCTCTGTTTGTCTGTGTAGGTATGTATATTTAAGTGTGTGTGTACATAATGTCTGTTTGCGTTTCTTAATGCAGATGAGGCCCACTCCTTCAGCGATGTGCTGTATTATGGAAATGAGGGCACTCTGCTGATCTTTGACACTTTGTTCTTCTGTGTCGTCGACCTGGGATCTCAGAGCTTTGTGCTTGCAGCTGTTCTTACATATCTACAGCAAATGGTACGTTTTTAGTGGGATACAGAATGTGGTCTTCGCTGAACTAAAAGTATTTCAATTTTAAATCATGCCATTCATTACAGATTCTTCGCTTGCTCCGCAACACTCTGGGAAGAAAGAACCTTGTCGCCAAGACTATGGTGGATGAACGATTTCTGATATGAAATTACTTGTTGAGTTATGTCGGTGTTTTTTTGAGGCATTACTTTCAAAGATGTTTACTTTTCACAGCGTGTACAGCTAGTTTTTGTACTTTTCTATAAATATTCAATATTTTGACTGCTCTTTTGTGATGTAAATATGATTTTTAAATAATTTTAATGTTTTTATGGATTAAAGTATTGATATAAAAACAGCCTTATTTGGAGTTTTTTTTTTACTTATTGCAATCATAGTCAAGTGTCTTTTATATATCAGTGGAAGTGGTAGTGTTACTTCACATCTTGCTGAGATTTCTTTTTTTATTTTAACCAACACAAAAGAAAGAAAAAGTCCATCATCTAGCTGTAATGATAAACTTAAGCTAGACTGGAGGGAAAAAAAAAGACACAAAGACCTAAACCCTAGGAAATCCAAACAGACAATGCAACATACACCTGATCTTGATTAAACTTAATATCATCATTCATTGATATCTCTCTGACAAATTAGGAGAGGTAACATCAAAAAAAGATCCTCCCTCCCAGTTACTCTATAAATTATCTGCTCATAGCTTGCCATTGTGCTCAACACCTGTATTCATTCTTTAAAAGTGGACATATGAGATGACTTCCATTGGAGTAAATTAATCCTAGAACCAGATCAAAGATAGATAATATTTACATTTTGATACTTCAACATTATCCAGTTATATACCCAAAAGACATAAAGACGGATTTTTAGTCAAATTTATATCAAACAGCCTATTCAAGAAAGTAATGTAGTTATTCCACATTTTTTCTGTTTTATCACAATGGTATATAACATATGCACCAAGGTTTCCACCTCTCTCACAGATCTCCAGCATGTGTCACTGTTCCTAAGTTTAAATCATGCTTATTTGTAGGGGAACCAGTAGGATCTGTTTGGAATCTTATAAATATTATTTGTGATTGTGTTTTACGTGAATGACAAAACCACGGCGCAAAGAGTTTTTTTCCATTTATCAGCAGAGATCTCCTGATCCAGATCTCTCTCCAAGCACATCTTCCTCCCATCCAGTTTTGGCATAGCCTTTACCGTAGAGGCGTTTTCTGTGCGTGTGGTTTTAACCTGACGTCAACGCTACTGTCAGAGCTCAGCCAATCAGCGCCCACTGTGAGGTGCGGCGCTCCAGAATGATACAGACCAGAGGGGTCGGTGTTCAGCAATGAATCCCACTAACTTCTTCCCATCCCTTCATTAAGGTGAGTCCAAATTTTGCTCTGCATTCTCACTGTTGGGAAGTTAAATCTACAGGGTTTGAGCTAGCGCTGCCAGGTCGCACATGAGTCGACATTATTCAGTTTGACGACAGTTCGTGGGTGCTATCCGTGTCCCACTAGCAACCATTAGCATGCATTTGGCTGCCCTGCCTGATGGACTGACGCACGTCTTCTCCTTATCTATTTAAAGGCACGTTATCTGTTAATGTCTCATCACGATAGCACCGCTGGGAGGTGTGCTCAACTTTGAGACTGATGCTCTTTGCTGGGAGTCCCACTAAGTCGTCTGTGGTTGTCTGTGGAGTCTTTCTTTCCTGCTAGCCTGGAGAAGCTAATGTCAATAGATATGGCAACTTTCTTGCAGAGCTCAGAGCTGGGACGGGCCCACTGTGTTTTTTGTGACTCATACATAGTGTGGATATGTGGCTGTTCTGTTCGCTTCTACACAGCGGGGTTAGCCTGTAGGACATAAAATCATGAAACGTTTTAGCAGATTTTCTCCTAAGTAGTCGTCCCCTGTGGTGCTGCTGCAGAAACAGACTGGCACTGAGGAGCAGATACTCAAACTATGCATCAGTGAGGACAGATTATATGAGGAGACCCAGCCACATTTCAGTTCAGCGGGTCACCGTGGCCAGAACATTTCTCAAGAACTAAAATGTCAGGGCTGAGATGCTTGCCAGGGCTATTTTGGGGAGAGCGTGCAGCCCTACTGACCTGCCTGTGCAGACGAGAGTAGAGTTGCAGCTTAAACAAGACTGTCACGCCAGGACATATTATTTAAGTGTCATCTACTGGCACGGTTTTTGTCTGTCCTTAAAAAATCAGAGTTTTCTGAAATGTTATTCTCATAAATTATTCATAAGTGCGGTAAGCGTCCAAATATGCAACTGTAGTGAAGGTTGTGACAATCTCCTGGTCTGACAACATGCATGCTGTGTAATGTATTTGATTATAGATTAGCACTTTTGGTCGATTTATTTTAGTCTTTCTGTACAAATATCATCTGTTGATATTCAGGCTCACTAAACTGAAATGAATAAAATATTCAAACTAACTGTCTTTTATAGTCATTTTCGATGTGGTAGCTCTGGAGCTGTTGAATTTGACCATATTACAGAAAGGATTATTTTACGGACTACCCTTAATGTTATGAATAGACCAAAATTGCACAGCAATAAAACTTGAATGAACATCTCTGTTGGACAGTTTTAACCCAAAAAAAGATAATCTTCTAAAGTATTGGTTTGCTACTGATGGGTCCCAAAACTGGTTCACAGCTCTTTTTTGAGAATATTATGAATGTGCGCCTGAAAGCGCAAAAGTCTGATATACTTAAGCTATTGGTGATAACAGGTCAGTTGTAATGTTGTCTCAGTATTTCAACATCTGACCCCCTTTTTTTTTTTTTTTTTTTTTTTTTTTTTTTTGTAATAAATCAGCATTTGCCCCGTCTGTTAATGAGGTAATTCCTCAAGATCTTTATCAATTGCCGAAAATGTACTTGTCATTAGGGCTGTCAATATTTATCTACAGTCCCATTCAAATTTCATTTAAGCTATTATTTTTTTCAGATTTCGAATAATATTAGATTAGGCTATTTATGCACGTTTTTTATGTAAAATGTTCAGATGCTTTAATCACCGTGTAGTTACACATTTGCCCACTAGAGGACCCTCTAATGTTACGTCACAGATTGCAATGAAGAAATAATGAGCTAAAAGCAAAAGTAGTTAATGTTCATTTTTATGTACTTTTTCAGTGCAAACACAGCCATCTGCAAATGTCTCTTCTTTGTCCTGTTTCTTTTTGGGGGGGAAATTTGGGTTGTGATTTGTCATTAAAGAGACTCTAATTTCACAAGGACCAGCTTTTTCTCGACTGATGCAGTGGGGGCCTGATATGAAAGAAAATGAAATAAAATCTATATTTTTGTCAAATTAAAATATTCTTGGAAAAGTATTTTTGCCTCCCAAAATTATTGGAACATCAAGCTTTTATAACAATAAGATCAGTCCCTATCCCCTTTACTCCAGCCAGCCCTAAGGGGGTGATTGAGATATTTTAGCTACATATTTCTGGAGCCCTCTCGATGTCCATCATTGAGTTTGATGCTGTGTTGTGATTTTTCAAAAACACATGCAGGAAACAGATCTGGGAAAATTCTCAGAGGAGGGAAATTGCATTCTCAAAGAGCCTTATGTGGAAAATTATAGCTTAAAAAAGACAACAATAATAATTATGTGTTTACCATGCCAAATTACAGAAATACTTGTGTGCTTCTTGTCTGATAAGGTTCTAGGTTGATAACCTTGAAAAGCAGATGGATATGCCCATTTCCTTGTTATTCACTGGTGAATACATCTTGCAAAGCTCCAATCTGAACCATTTGGGCCCAGTTAGAAAGTGACAGGACCAATCAGCTACAAGGGGCAGTACTTTCAGGCGCAGCAGAGTCGTGACGTAAACAAGCAGCAGTAAGAGCGGGTGAAGTTATGGAGGAAGAGATTAGCATGGATGCTGCTAAAGCGCCAGTTTTATCAGAACTTGACAGCATTTCTTCTTTAAAAGAAGAACAAAGAACAGCAGTGAGTTGTTTTCTTTTCAAAAATGACAAAAGTTGAGTACTTACATGTCTATAGTCGCGATGTTATTCCTCAGTAGCTGCGCACGTGCACCTTGCTAGCGGCTACATCACATGCTTTGTTGCTCTGATCGGCCCATAGAGATTTGACAGACAGAACGTTCACCCAATCATACTCCAAGGTTTTTTCAAAGCCTCTGCCTTTTCTCAAACGTTTCCTATTGAAGCTTTCCTAGATGGATGTGTTTCACACATCCATCTGGCATGTCAGGTTACTAGGGTGGTGGTTTTTTTCAGACTTCAAGAAAAAAGTTAAATGATAGCATGCCTTATTTTTGCCCTCTCAAATTTTCTGAATTTAATAGTCCTCTGGGGGCCAAACGGGAAACTGTGGGGGGCCTAATGTGGCCCCCGGGCCTCCAGTTGATTATCACTGCTCTAAGGAGTTCTGAGGACCGCTAGTTGTAGTTGAGAACAACTGTTCTAGAAAAGAAGGGCATGGGTGTGGTACACTACACAGCTTTTTTTAGTTACAGTAATTGAAAACGGTTGACCCTTATTGGTTTTCAGGGCCTGTATCAATACAGATTATTTGTTGTGCATGTGACTGAAATTGATATACATTTGTTATGATAAAAAATGTACGTAATGTAGCAAAAGTAAAACTGCATGTAACAAAATTAAGGAAAATAGCACAGAGCAACACAGGAAACAGGAAGTGATGCTTTACACTCCCTGGGCCTTCACAGAACTGTTCCCTGGTTACTCACACTCAAACTGTGGAGTGAACTCTGTTCAACGTTGGGTTTGTTCAAATGTTAGATACAGTCATGCCCTAAAGACAGAAACCATTTTTCAGTTAATCAACAACTTTTTAAAGCCATTGATGTCAGTTTTACTGAATTGACACAGGCAAAATAAGTCATCGGTAGCCTGCGGGGATGGAAGGTAAATACCAAAGACTGAAAAGTGAGTTAATATTAAAATGCAGTGAGCTAATGTGAAAAGTCACTCTAGCCGTTTTGTGGATTGGCATTTTTGTTTATTGAGACATCCTGTGTTCAAAGCCTTGATACTCTTGACCTGTTCTAGCTTTTTTAGACCTCACTACACATACTGTCCTTCTGTTTTCATAGTGTTTGCCTAATGGTGGGGAGAGAGTGCTCTCAAATGCATGTTGTTCGTCTCGTTTTGCACATCCAGCTGTTGTTGTCTGGCTGCTTTGCCTCCAGGCTCTGTATAAATCCCTCCTCAATAGGTGTGTAAACATCAGTGCTCTGCTGTTTGTGTCTGCAGTGCTCCTTCAGCCATGCCTGTGACATCTCAGCTGCTCAGGGGTCTGCCCCGGGCCAAGGTCCTGGCATCCAGGGTGTTACCATGCCAACACCACCAGTCCCGGTTAGGAACCACTTCTCACAGACCTGCCTCAAAACGGCCCTCTCACTTATGGCAGAGCCACCACCACTTAAGAAGTTACCACACAGCCTCGGTGCTCCACAGCTACATCCTCACACCCCCACAGGTCAACTCCATTCTGAAGGCCAACGAGTACAGCTTCAAGGTTTGTCAGAGTGAGCATTCAAAACACCTCTCACCATCTCCTTATCCCAGTACTTAATCTAAATTTTATATGTTGTTATTCCAGGTGCCAGAGTTTGATGGGAAGAACGTGTCATCAGTGATAGGTTTTGAGAGCAATCAGCTTCCAGCAAATGCTCCTATAGAAGACCGACGGAGTGCAGCCACATGCCTGCAGACACGAGGAATGCTGCTGGGTGTGTTTGATGGCCATGCTGGCTGTGCCTGTGCACAGGTAAAGCTGGCTTGTTTATGACAGATGTCATGTTTATGAAATGCATAATGTACTGTTCATTATAGGAGCCATGTATTATTTAAACTTGCAACACCAGTATGAATGTTGTTGATTATTCAAGTGAGGTATTCTTTTATAGGAGCAAACATTTGGTTTGCTCAGGTCACTTGTCATTTGTTAGAATATATCAGATTCAACTCACGCCTTATAAAGATATACAAACAGAAAAGTTGTACATGAGAGCAAAATATCAACAAACACAATGGAGAACTAACAGGAAGGGGTGTGCCTCTGACTGATACTATAAAAACATTTTGCATCTATGCAGAGCAAGTAAAACTTTGATATATAGTGCTAGCATATCAGTAAAAAGACCTGTTCTTGTTTTGTTTACTTTATAAACAGCAAGCTGGTGCTCCCACTGACATTTTTTCCTTTGCCAGGCTCTGAGTGAGAGGTTGTTTTACTACATAGCTGTGTCTCTGCTGCCCCACAACACACTGTGTGAGCTTGAGGCAGCAGTGGAGGCCGGCAGGGCACTCAGTCCAATCCTTCAGTGGCACAAACACCCCAACGACTACTTCAGCAGGGAGGCTCAGACGCTCTACTTCAACAGCCTCCGGACGTACTGGCAAGAGTTAATAGATCTCACCAGGTGAGGATGGGGAAATAGCAATCATTACACAGCTTAATAAAGCAAATATATGTTTACCATTTTTTGTCCTTTTACCTCAAAATGAAGAGGAAAATTCTTCAGCTTTACAGTACCCTTTTCAAAAAGCTCTTATTTGCTGCTCAGTGTCTTGATTTTTGTGAAAATCGCAAATTGGACTCCAAACAGGATTTCTTATTTTATCTTCATGTGTATCTTCTAGCAGCATGCCCACACCAGCACTGGTCCATCTGTTGTTTTGTCAATAATGCTGTTGCTGGTCTCTGTTCTCTACCTCAGGCTTTCTTACTGCCTGTTTACCCTCATTTCTCTGTCTCTGTTTGCAGCCCAGGTGAAGTCCCAGACACCCGTGAGGCCTTACTGAACGCCTTCAAGAGGCTGGATAATGATATTTCTCTGGAGGCTCAGGTGAGATTCCTTTTTTAAGATATTATTTTGGGGGCTTATTTGATGAGAGGGACAGAAGTTGTGATATGATATGCACCATATAGTGTCAGGACCAGTTGTTGAGTCTGGGAACACTGCAATAAAGACTGTAGCCTCTGTACATTGGGCCGCTGCTCTGCTGATTCAGTTAACATTCACCCACCTCCTTACCGTCTTAATTTGAAACAGAGCTGCTGGTTCTTGTTAAAGGACCTCAAGTAAATGAGGAACTCAGATGTTTTTCTTTTGACTTTCAGACATCTCTTGTGCAAAAAGATATCTTATTTTAGCCCATATTTGCAGATTTGGCACTTATGTTGTTCCCCATAGAAGATACAGAGCCTATTAAATTATTTACCCCCTTGGATTTTTTATCCCTTTATTTATTTTGTAAATTAATCATGGTCACTGTAATTTGGCTTCTTTAACAACAACAAAAAAAAACAAAACAAAAGACTCTTTAATGGCAAAGTAAAAACAGATTTCTAGAAAGTAATGTCAATTAATGTCAAAGTGATGTGTGGCCTGACCTAAGTGCCAAGTCATCAGCACCCCAACCAACCTTGTTTTGAGGCCAAGGTAGGGCACTGTGTAAACCATTGGTTTCCAAGCTGGCATCTGGGGGATGAAGGTCCAAGAGGAGCCATGCAAGGCTCTGTCTGCTCAGAGTTTGACAAATCAGATTTGCCCATAAGAACTAAGATAATGATAACAAACTCAGCTGTTAGTTCATTCAGAGATCTGTAGATTAAACTGTAATATACAGTATTCTTGCTGAATATTCATAGTGAAAACATGAGGCTACTTTGTCAGCCACACTTGCCATTCAGAATGTAATGACATTTAATAAAAAGTGTGCAATGCATCACTTTCTTCATGTGGGTCCTTGGGAAGGAGGATGGTTCATCTTCAAGAAAAAAAAGGTTGGGTAGCACCGGTATATCGGACATGCTACAAAAGATTGACTGGGCTGTATTCTGTCTGTTATGATGTAAGCCTGAATTATAAAACAGCATCATTATCAGGCACGGGTCCAGTGCAATGCTTTAGAAATGTGATCCCCTGCGTCATGGACCCAATCAAATTGCATGCCATTAAAGTTGTCCTGAATGCAGAACTCAAGTGCTGTGTCACACATTAGTAAACAGCATATTGAATGTCATCATAGCCTCATGGCAGCAGTGCATCAAAAATATGAGGGTCTAAATTTAAACTTTGTTGGACTAAAGAAGAGCTCAGGTGGCTCTCCATGTCATTTAAACCATGCACCACATCTTTTCTAGAGGCTTAATGTGTTATTCTGCATTCTGCAGGTTGGTGACCCCAGTGCCTTCCTGCACTACTGGGTTCTGAGAGTGGCTTTTTCTGGAGCAACGGCCTGTGTGGCTCACATCGATGGACAAGACCTGTATGCAGAATAAACACATGGACACATTCTTGATATAACTGTACCTGTTACAGTCATGATGAGGTGCTAGATTCTTCCTTAACATTTTCTTCTTCCCCCCTTTGTCCCTGAAGGTATATAGCCAATGCAGGGGATGCTCGGGCAGTGTTGGGGGTCCAGGAGGAGGACGGTTCATTCAGCGCTTACACTCTATCTAATGACCACAATGCTCAGAATGACGAGGAGGTGGCTCGGATACGGGGAGAGCACCCTCCATCAGAGAGGAAGACGGTTATCCGACAGGTACTTAGACCTACAAATGTGCCCAGTTTGTTTGTTTGTTTGTTTTTTTTCAGCACATATTTAAACCTCCTTTCCTCTTTCTGTTGTCTTCTTTGTCAGGACCGCTTGCTTGGCCTCCTCATGCCATTTCGTGCATTTGGGGATGTGAAGTTTAAGTGGAGTATCGAGCTGCAGAAGCGGGTGTTAGAGTCTGGACCTGATCAGCTCCATGAGAATGAGCACACCAAGTTTATCCCTCCAAACTACCACACACCACCCTATCTGACCGCTGAGCCTGAGATCACATACCACAAACTACGGCCACAGGATCGCTTCCTGGTGAGAGAAAATTGCTTCCTGGTGATATATTTCTGTTTCTGTGTGCAAAAGGAAATAATGTAAGCATTCAAAATAAAACTAGGATGTTTGAAAAAGCTGTGTTAAAAATTCATCGCTACAATTACCAGCATATTAAAAATATTACAATGGGAAATATTAAAAAAACCCTGAAATATTTATAGGGGCTAATAATTTTGTCCTCATCCATGACTAGAATGATTATGCTTTTTTACTGAAGAATCTTCTCTGTTTTTAAACTATGGACTAGTGACTTTTCTTGTTTCATGGATGACTTTTTGAATTCTGTTTGGTTTTTCATGCCAGTAATAGTTTTCATTATCAGTTTCTCGTGGTAACTTTTCTCTTCAATGGATATGAAGCAACTGAACCCCATGTTCTGCCTTCATAATACATACTGAACTTTGCCAATCTGTTTCGTAAATAAAGACTTTTCTAATCTCTGCTCTCCTCAATTTCTCCCTGCAGGTGATTGGCTCTGACGGCCTCTGGGAGACTCTCCACAGACAGGAAGTGGTTCGTGTCGTGGGCGAGTATTTGACAGGCGTGCACCAGCGTCAGCCCCTCAAAGTCGGAGGCTACAGGGTCACCCTGGGACAGATGCAGGGGCTGCTTGAAGAGAGAAAGGCACGTATATCGTCAGCATTTGAGGATCAGAACTCAGCGACTCACCTGATGCGCCACGCAGTGGGAAACAACGAGTTTGGCACGGTCGACCACGAGAGGCTGTCAAAAATGCTGTCACTGCCTGAGGAGCTGGCTCGCATGTACCGTGATGACATCACTATCATCATCTCTCAGTTTAACCCTCATGTGATTGGAGCACAGAGGGAGTCCTGAGATGAAGACGGCTATTTACTGCTACAACACTCAGGCATTCACAAACACACTTGTTTATCAGTGTATTATATATGTACACATAAGCACACTCTGTGGACAAAGAGGATATTTAAGAAAAAACATCTGTCCAGCAGTCTGAATGAATTGTTTTAACTCTATTTATGGAAGTTATTTGTATGTTTGTAAGCAGTCATACAGAAGAGCTTGTTTCCTAAACAGGAGGGAAGTCTTTGATAAAACAACACATCATTTATGCGTCAGATTTCCTCTGGTCACTGTTTCATACCCACTTCTCTGCGTGCCGGTTTAAACGCTGTTACAGACTTTGTGCCAAAAGATCCAACCCTGTCGTGAGCTGACTAATAGGGTTGAATTCAAGAAATTCCAAAGAGAGTGAAGGTTTTTCACAGGAAGAGGTCTCTGTGGACGCCGCACTAGCTCAACGCCTTTTGTACAGACTCTAACCGGGCTGTCCTTATAAACTAACCTCTCTCTTGTCATGTTTCCCTCCATGGCTTTAAAGCTGATCCTACAACACACTAGGCAACTGTTATTCACTGTACATGTCAGTCCATTATTACTGTTCAAACACACATGTTGTTCTGTATTTACACTGCAGCCTGTCAATATTTGGATGATGATGTTTACTCCAGCATCAAGTTTAAATGCTAACTTTTAGCTATTAAAGGGCATCTGTTTCAGGAAAATTAAACCTCAAAGTAAAGTGGTATCTGATCTGGGGAAGTCCAAATTCAGTCTCTTCTGATTGTGTCAGAAAGAAGAAGAAAAATCTGTTACAGAATAATAATATCTGTGTGTTTTTTTCTATGAATAAACACCAGTTGCTTTTACTCTGATGATATTTACGATATCAAAAGTGACGCTTCTTCCTTTTAAGGGTCAAAAGCCAAAAAACAGAGGTTTTGTTTTTCTTCCAGACCTTAAATGCCGGAGAACCGAGCCAAAACATACCTTTCCAAATATTTTAAAGACTGCACTGTCAAATATGTGAACAAATGTGTGAAGACTTGCACTTTTAATATTTTTGTAAGTCTGCATGCTTTTTATTTATTAAACTTCCTAACAGACACATCAACTACAATTAGAAACAGACATCACATCTGGTTACAGCTGTGTTGAAGTAAAGCATACATATCCAAATTTTAAGGCTGAAAGGGACACTTTTGGGTAAATTATCTTGCCTTATTTTTTTTCCTGACAGGTCATTAGATAGCCATGTTGGTTTCACATTTTATTATTCATGACAGTAACAGTAAAAGCATAGACGGTATATTCCTGGTTCTTTCTAGTGAAATACTAATAACTGAGGTTGTGTCTGCATTTTTAAATGTAACCAAGCCCAAATTAATGACCAGAATGTAAATTTGAAAGCTGTTTGAATATTTAGATAATTTATTCAGCTTTTACAGTATGTTACACATCTTTATCTACGGTTGTATAAAATTGTAACTTATGTGGGTTAAGTTTTATATATGGAATGGATTAATAAAACACTGAATATGCACTGGTTAGTTTAGTCCTTTTTTGTTGACCAGGCCAAAGGATACTGAGGACACTGGGAGTCAGAGTCTAGCTCAATACATGTCAACACACGGGACATGTCTCGGCAGCCAAGGTCAAGCTCGACAGCATTTCTTTTGTCCAGGCCTTTCAAGCTCTGGAAATATGTTCAGTGACCACCAGCAGGCCTCCACTGGGACATCCACAGCACGCCCAGGGGCTCGTGGCAACCCTCCTACATGCCAAGACGGTACAATAGACCTTTCTTATTCACCACATCCACCCTTTGTGAGGACACCAAGAGCATGACTGGGGTTGTGCCAATACCCCCTTCATGCCTTACTTATGTCTATATATATATATATATATATATATATATATATATATATATATATATATATATATATATATATATATATATATATATGCTGCCCTACATTAACAGCACTGGTAATTACCAAAATCATTTTTATGTTTCTGCAATGGTTAATACACCAATATGTAGAAGCTCTTCAACCCAAATCATATTTTCATTGCTAAAATACAAATATTATTGTTATCCATGAATTTTCAAATTTACTGATTTCCAATGGCAATGGTTGAATTCATTGCAACAGAGAACATCCTACAGGAGAGGATACAGGGAGTACTGGCTATGTCCTCCTAGGCTGATAGAGAACAAAAAACAACCACAAAAAAGAATTAATGATAAGCAGTACAATTCTGAGCAAATGGCAAACAAGCCTGAGCATTTCTTGTTTTTTTCTAATGCAAAAAATACAGATAAGAATTAAAGATGACTGTTATGATAGTTCGTGGATAATCCATAATCAACAAAATAATTCATTCAACCCCAATGAAAACAGTTTAAATAAGCTTAGTCAATGAAACTGTATTTTTGGCTGAAACACTAATTGATTTATTTTGATCCCAGTTATATTCTCAGGGAAAGATTTTTGTTTAAGCAGTGCTACTTTCTTTCCTCAACTTTTGAATTGTCACTGTTTCTTATCTGTTAGAAATTGTTGTGAGGAGAGAGTCAGAAAAGATCCACTAGATGATGCTGTTGTAAAGACCAAATGTCTGATGGGGCAGGATAAAAAACATAAAAGGCAGCAGTGGGAAAGTTCAATGTCTTTATATTTGAGTGGTCATCAACATTTAGAGGAGACAATATTATTGGGGTGATTCTGTTTTAATATAACCTTTCACCTTAAATACTGCTGTATAGGATGGTTAGCTGACTCATTTATAGGGAAAGGCAAATATTACAAAGTGTACACTGGACTTCTTCATGATTGAAGAAGAATTCTGAGATTAAAGTCAGAATTCGGAAAAAAAGTCAGAATTCCAAGATTAAAGTGAGAATTCAGGGATTAAAGTCAGAATTCTGAGATTAAAGTCAGAATTCTGAAATTAAAGTAGAATTCCAAGATTAAAGTCAGAATTCTGAGGTTAAAGTCAGAATTCCAAGCATAAAGTAGAATTCCCAGATTAGAGAAAAATTCCGAGATTAAAGTCAAAATTCTGAGATTAAAGTCAGAATTTGTCAGAATTCTGACTTTTTTTCACAAGCAAAAAAAAAAAAAAAAAAAAAATTGCAACTCAAATTTTTTTCTTTCAGTGGCCCTAATCCTCTTCCGTATATTTCCCACTCCATGATAGACAAATATATAAATAATCTGTTAAATATTCATAAAGTGTTAATAAAAGTTATAAAATATACCCAAGGCTCTATCCACTTCATTGTAGAAATCTTAACATAAGAAAAGAAAAAACATTTCACTAGAGCACAGATAACCTTGTGCTGAGGTCATGCTCCATGCACTCAGGCAGGTCAGAGACTCACTTCACCAGTAAGCCTCTGAGTTATTTAAAAACCAAAAAGCATTTACAGACCTCAGTTCAAAGATTTCAGCTTTTGCACTCACTTTTATAAGTTTCAATTGCAAGTTTAAGAAAGTTGAATAAAAAAGGAAACTACCTCATTATGTCAGAGTGCATCTCACTTTACAGTGCTCGTGTGTAACTGTGACAATATCTGATCATGGTGCTGAGTATTGCAGCTTAGCTCTCTGCACAGATATTATAAGAACAAGATTTTGGTCATCAAACAAGATAGAGTTCACTGTATACTGGCATAAACCCACACACTTCCTGAGGGATGTTTTGATGAAGCATCTTCTCTTTTGTATAAAAGGAGACTAGTGGTAAGAGAAGAATGTGTTATACTTGAAGCCAACGTCACATTTTGATCGTAATCACACTGACAGGCTGTGGGCGTCCAGAATGACTACTGTATTTGTTTAAAGGAGACAGTTTACTGGAATCAAACTTCTCTACAGCACTCTGGTCAGTGTGCCTCATTTCCGCTGCTGTGAGGACGTTTTTCCACGACTAGTTCGTAAAAGCCAGCTGAGTGACATTTGCTTACAAAGTCTGTTTGCATGAATGTACTTCTTGGGACGATGAAGACGCAGAGTGTGTAACAAAACCCATCCTACACAAACAATAACACAACAGAGGAAGGATCTTACTCGTGCAGTTTGACATCAGAAAGACTTTTTACTACACGTCAGATTTTCCAGTTCTTAAAGAAAATAGACATGTTGTTTATCTCATAGAATTATATTACAGCCAATTATACTGACATCTGGTTTGAATGAAAATGTTTTACCTTTACTCAGAACAGAAATGTCAAAAGAAAAAAACTTCTCCAAACTTTGCTCAAATGTCTTCTCTGACTCAAGGATGAATTGATTCAATTTTTGAGCTAACACACCCAAAAGAGGGTTGGCATCCCTTGCCTTCAGAGCCTCAGGGCACTGAATTTGCACCCCCACACCCTTAAACTACTAATCTTGCAAAGCAGATGGATACACCCATTTCCGTGTTTCTCACTGGCGAATCCATCTTGCAAAGCTCTCATCTGAACAGTTTGGGCCCGGTTAGAAAGTGACAGGACCAATCAGTGTCAAGGGGCAGTACTTTTAGGTGCTTATCCAGTGGATGTCTGCCCTATATTCTGGTACAGAGTGTGCTGTGAAGTGTGGTTGTTCCAACTCTCACTTCTTCCCAATTGGTTCTTGAGGTAGGCAGTGTTGCATCTTAGCCCCTAAGCTGTTCAGTACCAGTATAGACTGGGTAATGGGTGGGGTACAGGGGCAGCAAACTGTGGAGTGTCATTTGGCGACATATAGATCATTGAACTGGACTTTGCCGATAATGCTGTGATCCTTGCAGGGACTATAGATGTCCGTGTGAAGGCTCCTAACTTACTAAGTGAGGAGGCTTAAGCTGTAGGAATACATGTTTCCTGGGCCAAAATGAAGATCCAGGCATTTGGGGATGCCTTGGCTGCTGCTATCGAATTTGCTTTAGTTTTAGAGCAATTCACCTATCTTGGCAGAATAATCAATCAGTCCGCTGACTGCGAGGCTGAGATCAACCATAGACTCTGACTTGCACCTGGGGTGATGGGTTCGCTGAGCACTCCCAGTATCTGAGCTTACAGACCAAAAGTCAGTCTTTCAGTCCTTGGTCCTCCCGGTCTTATTATACTTTTGTGTGGCCTGGATATTGACTGATGTCTAGAGGTGCCGGTGGGAGTCCTTTGTAACGACTTCTCTTTGCATCTTTGGGTGTTGCTGGCAAGACTGTGTGTCTAATGCTGACCTACTCAGGAGAGCAGGGATGGGAAGGCTCATCTGCTTGGTACAGGAACGGCAGGCACTAAGAGCCCAGGACTTGGTGGGTTGGTCCTGATGCCGGGGGGCGACCACATGCATCATGGAGGGGGCAGCTGGGAGAGATCAAGCATGGGTCTGGAGGATGGTAAGAGCAGTACAGGACCAAGGTTGGTGTGGCAAACTAGCATATGCTCCTATACCTGACCTGTCTTGTGACTGGATTATTACGCATGACCTTTATGAAATCAGCATAGCTCAAGTTGTCTGCCTGAAGTAGCCCACAGGCAGCGCTCCATATATTCATTTTTTTGTTGCTGTATAGGCCTGCAAAGCAGATGATACGCCTGTTTCTGTGTTTCTCACTGGCGAATCCATCTTGCATAGCTCCCGTCTGAACCATTTGGGCCTGGTTAGAAAGTGACAGGACCAATCAGCATCAAGAGACAGTACTTTCAGGTGCGGCAGAGTCGTGACATGAGCAAGCAGCAACAAGATGTCAGTGCAGAAAAGGCCGGAAGACATGAGCGTGGATACTGCTAAAGCGCCAGTTTTATCAGAACTTGATGAAATTTCTTCACTAAAAGAAGAACAAAGAACAGCAGTGGGTTGTTTTCTTTTCAAAAACGACAAAAGTCGTGTACTGACATGTCTATAGTCGCCATGGTTCGCGTTATGCAGTTCTGTATGGAGTTTACTCCTCGGTAGCGGCTACATCACATGTCTTGTTGCTCTGGTTGGCCTGAAAAGATGTGACAGACAGAATGTTCATCCAATCACCCTCCAAGTTTTTTTTTCAAAGCCTCTGCCCTCTCCCAAACGCTGTGTATGAGAGGTTTTCTCAGATGGACGTGTGAAACACATCCATCTGGCATGCCAGGTTAGTATAGGCCTAAATCCCCTTGATTTCCTCTTCCTGCCCATTGTACATGAAACTGATGTATCCACATCTGTGAAAGCTGCTTGTTTTGTGTGCACATTTTCAGTTTCACTGCTGATGATTTTCTTCAGCATTTTGATGAATAAAGTTGTTAAAACTCTAATAAGAAAAAACGAGTGACCATTCGAGAGTGGGGAACAGCAACAGAAAATCCCCCACATCACCTGACTTTTCAGTTATTTTAGTTTTAAACAGAAAGCTAACAAATTGCTGTTTTTGTGGAACATACCTGCTGTTTAAAATAAATCTTTGGGTGTCTGGCTCAGCTGACTCTTGGCTCAAATGGCCAATCCTTTAATATTTCTATATTAGGACAGAAGTTTAAATGACAAGATTTAGAGCAAAAACAATCCTGTGTGTGTCTGTGGTGATCACGTGGTCTGATATCCTTAAGCGGTAGTCGGATTATCCATCACACCGATTACTTTACCTGTCCTCTTCTCATCTGTCCCTCAACCCTTAAACTTCTGCCAACACTTCTCTAGGCCTGTTTTGAATGTGTTGTTGTGGAAATTCTGTTGCCAGGATACAGGCAAGGAGAGAGTGCAGACATAAACAGTGGAGCGGCTCCATGTTGAGTTTGTCATTATGAGGCAGCAGCTCTGACACCACTCCACATTTTGCTTTGGAGGCTGCAGCAGATCTTGTTATGACTCATCTCACACACGGCACATGGGCTGGCAGGCTGCATGGCTGTGGCAGCACATGTGAAGGCCACATCCAACTCTCAATTGTGCGAATGAACGTGTTTCTTTGGACCCCCTTTGTGTCACATAAAAAGCGCACAATCACTCCATCCTCTTTTCAGCAGCGCTCACAATCTGTGGCCCGTCTCCCGCCGTCTGCAGGGTGACTCACAACATCACTCTCCGCAGCCCAACTGTGGCCTTGAATGCTCAGCGACAGGCTGGCAGTGACAGGGAGAAAAAGGAGGGAGGATGTTAGTCAGAAATCTGAACACTCAGCCACCTGTGTAGAGAGCAGAAAGGAAGTAGCGTGTATGCTCATGTCTTATATCACAGACCATCTGCAGCAGCACATTTATGTCCTGCAAGCACAGAAATACACAATAAAGATGTGGAACCAAAAAGTCTTTCCCAGTTTTTTTGTTTATTGGGAAATACAGCAGTAGTTGACAGATGTTTGCTTCAATGACATTCTTCTCTTAATGTCTCATAAAGATTATTCAAGCTGTTATACAGAATTCAACATGGTCTGAGGAGTCGAGAAAAACAAACAAGCTGTGGGTCAACAACAAATTAAATCATGAGGAGATGATGAAACTGCCGAACAACCAGCTGAGCCTGGGAGAGTAATTTAAATAAATTACAATCAAGCTTGATAAATGTACGATTAGCATGGGACCACCACAGTTTAATTTAGCACCACATTTATTAATCAGGCTTTCTTTTAAATATAAAATAAAATAAGCTAAAGTAAATAAGCGTGTATGTCTGTCTTTGTAAGATTTTACACCAGAGGTGCCCAAGCTTTTTCATTGAGGGCCACATACTGAAAAACGTAAGGATGACTGGGCCACTTTGATATACGCCGCCTTTAGTGTATGGTGTGCAACAGAGTGGTTCCAGAAGCAAAAATCCCATTAATTTTCTCCATAGCAGATTTGAATATTAGCCATATTATCAGAAGTGCCCAAGCTGGACTGAAGATGAGCTACCTGAGTGTGAAACAATGGTATATTCTCCTGTAGAAAACGAAGGTTAGCAAGATATTAACCTCGTTTTAAGAAAAACATTCACAATCTCAGCCAAAAATACTACAATACCCACAATCCTTGAGTGTCACAGCAATATCTCTAATTGGTGGGGTCCATGATTCTCTGCAGCACTGCAGGAAAAGTGGGCAGGCACTGTTGAGCTCTATTTGGGTTGGTAAAACCAATCTATTGTAGTTAAAGACCTGCTTAGTGATAGACTAAGATTAGAGGAGAAAAAACAACTTATATCACAGCTTTTTATTAATGAATGAGAAAGCAAATAACCAATCTTTGTTACGGATTTTCAAATAAGACCTCAGGGGAGCCCCTGGCTTCACCCCTGGTCAGGATGATAACAATGCTCTGTGTAGCAGAGAGGGGAAAGACTAACAGCTAATCTTCAAATTCAGACACAAAACAAAAAGCTGCCAAACTTCAAAGGAGCTTTGGTGTTTGATGATGATTAGTGGGATATGCTTTGTAAAGCGGACCTTGAGATGGAGCAGGTAATGGTGCAAGTGAGAAACATTCATGCTTCTGTTTGCTGTTGTGGTCCTTTTGTCTGTATTCATCAGGGCGTGAAGAAACCAGATATTACTATTGTAATTATGAATATGTTTAGCATTTATGTTGTTGTCTCTATTTAGTTATGAAAAAAGTTGATGAATTCTTCATGTCAAAGTGTTTGTGTACAGAATAGTCAGAGCAGCAGTGTCTACTGTTCAAGCTTAAAGGTTCAATACAATGAAAAACAAGCATCATGTTCCAATGTGGGCCATATTTATTTTGTTTTTGGATTTGCCGTAGGTCAATTCAAAATAGGCCTAGGGCCACAGTTGGCCCTCAGGCCATATTTGGACACTTCTGCTTTTGGCTTTTACGTAGAAGACATTATTGGACAGTCAATTCCTGATGTCTGTTCCAGCATCAGTGATATTATGTTTTTCACTTAACAGACTCTAAGTCAGAGTTATGGTTGTAAAAAGGAAACCCCTAAAAAATATAACACAAACTTGGTATTGGACTTAAAAAATGGCCTTCAAAAACATAGAAATAAAAATGTGTATGTATTTGCGCGTAGTGTCTACATCATAGCGTTCCTTTCTCCCTCTTCAGCTGCATTTTTCTTCTTTTTTCCTTTTTCGATGCGTTTGATTACTACGACGAAGACAATAACTGTAACAAGACAATTGAAAATCAAGTCAGTACAAGAAGAGCGCAAAATAAAGTCCTCATCAGTGTCACACTGGAGAGTCATGTTTAAGCTGTGACATAATAGAGGGTTTATCAAACTTACTGCAGAATCCCATAATGCCGACCAAGATCCCGACAGTGGGTCCCACTCCATAACTGAAGCCACGTACGTCTGGAGGCATGTAGCAGTAACCCAGCTCTGTGCAGTTACATACTTTCACTGAAATAGGAGATCGAGAGCAAACACACATCTGTTATATATCTGAGACCTAACATGAACAAACTGGAACTGTATGACAGCAAGGTATTTCTTATTGTTTAAACATCTTGCAGATAATACAAATTCCCTAAAGGCAAACTAAATCAGTCAAAAATCTTGTTTGTGCCCACCTCTGTGCTGTATGGATAACGTTAAAGGGATACTTCAACATTTTGGCAAATTCGTCCATTGCTATAAACCCTATAGTCATAGTAATAGGTTCATTACCTTTAGTTGTTGGTGCAAGCTATTTTTAGATCGCCACTGCCGACTCCGGACCTGCTGTGCCAACTCAATGTAAGCAGACGGTATTTCGGCTTTCCCTCATCAAACTCATCAAATACACAATCCAACAACTCCTAAACGCTCTCGTGCACAAGTTGTGACCTGCATATTCTCCACGCTATGAAATAATAACGTATAATTATGTAACATTACGACGCATGAAGCAAATACTCTGAACTATTTCTTGAGTAAACCACTGGGTGGCGTGACACAGTGCAGCAGCCATGTCTGGAGTGTAGTTCCGGCTTTGCATTTTGCTTTAAAACATCTCCATCTCGTAATGTTCCATTATTATTTCATAGTGTGGAGAATGTGCAGGTCACAACTTGTCCACAAGAGCGTTTTGGAGTTGTTGGATTGTGTATTTGATGAGTTTGATAAGGGAAAGCTGGAATACCATCTGCCTACATTGAGTTGGCACAGCAGGTCCGAAGTCGGCAGTGGCGATCTAAAAATAGCTTGCACCAACAACAAAAGGTAACGAACCTATTACAACGACTATAGGGATTATGGCAATGGAGGAAGTTGCCAAAATGTTGAAGTATCCCTTTAAGATATGTTCTTGTGTTCTGCACTGGTTTGTGCTTCTCTGTTTATATGTGAAAAGTGTTTGGATCTGTTGTTTAAAGTCCCTGTAAAGTAAAATTGAAAATTTGTGTTCTAGCATGCTGGATATGTTGGAATAAGGTTGCTGCAAACATGTGAAAACACTGAGATCTATGTGTGACTGAATTCTTTATTTAGTCTGTTCGAGAGTTTACCTCTATCCTGGCGTGGTTTTATTTAAGCAGGGCAAATATATGAGTCCAAGACATCATTGGTCTTTACGGGGAATTACACTGCCACTGAATGCTACAATGATATAAAATCACAGAGCAGCTCATCTCAGTAAAGACTGTTGTTAGCCAATGTCACTGCCTAAATTGTGAGTTAACAGCCAGCGACATGCTTTGTTTTTGTTCTTTGTGTGGCAAATACCCCCAAACTATCAGCCACAGTGACCTATGAGTCATTTAAAATAACATAACAGAGAGATTTGTACCAGAAAACAGTAAATTTAATTACTAACTTCTGTCTCTGCTCTGGCACAGAGCCAGGCAGCTGCTCTCTCATCAGAAGCATTTTTCAAATTTGAGAGGACTGTATTTCTCATGAGTGGGTGTGGCTTCAGCTCATTTAACGGACACACCCACACCATCCTAGAGCAGATTTTACCGCCTCATTTTTCATGATTTTGAAACTTAATTTTATAAACTTATGAGAGACTTATTAAAGATGTTTTTCCATTATTAAAATCTGGCCTGGTGGTTCCTCACACAGTGGCTTGTCATACAAAAACCCTAAAATCATTTTTTATATCACTTTACAGGGAGTTTGATTTCACTGACTCTCTGTAGTTGTACAAAAATGTATTCAGTGCTTTTAGTTGAAGGCAAGTTTTCCTAAGGGGACAATAAAGTGGATCATATTTTACAATCCTACATTTTACATTTGTTTGTGAAGTTCTGCCTTTCTTTGTCCTCATAGTTTGTTCCAATTTAAAAAAGAACTAAAAATTAGCACCCTTTCCACATCAAAAACAAGAACAAAACTGCCACAACATGTAATTTAAAAACTTAACCTCTATTTCTACAGCAGCTGTTGTTTTTAGCATTTGGTATCCAAATATAAGAAACTACTGCCTTTGAGGGATACTGTTTTTAGCCATAGATCAATACAAATTTTGTGCTTGTGAGTACTTAATGCAGCAAAGTGACAAATGGAATAGGACTAACCCCAAGCAACTTTATTCATGGTAACGACTGTTGCTATGCATTCTGAATGGGCATAATACATGTCTATTGAACAGAGGAGTAAGCAATAAGGGCTTTAGCTACACAGACATTTGTTTATTAAACGTAGAAACCTTTATTGCCCATGCTGACTTTTCCTTACACCAAGAGCGTGCTAATCGGTCCTCAAAAATTAAGCCAATGCTGAAGTGCAAAAAATTGCAATACCACAAATGTCTACTCGAGGCTGGCTGCAGGAACACCCATGCACAACATGTTAAAAAGCTGTTTTTTACACAAGAGATTAACTGGTTTACAGCCTGGTTCAAAAAAAGAAAAATGTCTTATGAACTAATGTCTTCATGTCCTCTCATTGTACGGGGGTTGAATTTTTTTGTACCACAATCATTCTGATTATATTTAAGAAAAACCTCAATGCGCACTGATTGGCAGGTCTCATTTGATTGACAGATAGCTTGACAGGAAGAAGCTACCTCTCCAGAACCAGAATGCTAGCGAGCTAGCTGACAGGAAGTTGAGTTAGTGGGCAGGCTGTTAGGTTGATCCAAAGTTTGGCTGAGACAGCGATTTCAATATGGAAGCCCCCGCAAATTGGCTTCAAAAGCTGTTTGAGTCCGCCTATTACAAGCAGACGACTGACGTCACAAAGGCTTTGTCCAATTCTTTTTACAGTCTATGGTGATAACATAAATGACAAAAGATGTGGACAACCATACAAGAAAGCCCATATTAACATAAAACTACACCGTGAAGAAACATTTCAAAATACTCCATAGAAGCAGGATGGTATATCAGACCAAAGGGGATCTGCTGTAAGCAGGTTTTACTGCACTGTCAACCTGGAAATACTGCACACATTGGTTGCCCCATTATCTTACTACCTAGTGTATCACCCATGTCTTATTTTATAGGGAATTTTATCTTCTCAATGCTCTCTCCATCACTCAGACCTCTTGTGTGCATGTCACCACCCCTCATCACATTCATAACTTCAATTTTCATTCTTTGTATTTTTAGGGCAATGGTAATAAGACTTAGCCTTTAGATTTAAATTATAGAATGAATTTACCTTCAAATAACTGTGTGACTCCCAAGCCAGCGTTGTCCTTGATGTTGATGGGAAGTTTAAAGGTTTTCTCCTCAGTTGATTTTTTAATCAGGGAAAGTTTAGCTGTTGTACCTGCAAGCAAACAAAAAGAAAACAAGAAAAAGGTCATAATCTGTACATAAAACTTCAAGTTTAAAACCAACTTAGGATGTATCACCACAGCAAGATAGCATACCGTCAATAATTGTCAGAGCCCAGTTTGGAGATTTCTTGCCAGCACCCAGGGTGAAGGTGAAGGGCTGTGCAAAGGGGGCGCTGTCTGAATCCTTGGCCCTGAGGATGACAGGTTCAGGCTTCTGCATACAGATGAAGGCCTTGTTCTCAATAAGTTTGGGGATGTTGTCGTTAACATCAAGTAGCCTTACAGACAGGACACGATCAGAAGACATTTCTGGGTTTTCTGTGGAGAGAAGTTAGGATGAGATACTGATCAAGCATAACTTTGTTTTATAACATTAAACAACATTCTGGTTTAATTTCTGGTTTACAAAAGAAAATGTTTAAGAGTTGTGTATCAAACTGAGTAATGCAATCCAATGTGTTTACTTTTTAATGTAATCAAGAGTTGATCAAAAAGTTGTGTTATCTTTGCAAAAGTGTCACAATGTTTTTAAGATGATAAATGAGTGTAATGTCTCACCCTTCTCAAACACGGTGACAGTGACTTCAAAAGTCTCCAGGGTTTCTCTGTCCAGCTTGTCTTTGGTCTTGATCTCTCCGGTGGCAGCATCGATCTCTAGCCAACCCAGAGTGTCACCGTCCAACTTAAAACTGCACAGCAAACACATACACACAAAAACACACAGTGAGGCAGATATCAGAAATCATTCATGATACACCAGACTCTGAGCACGGGCCCAGAGGACAAAATGGTCGTCAAAACAAATCCATAGTCTGTTTTTGGTACACGTGACGGTCCTGACAGGCAAAACTCAAAACTAGCTGCCAGGACAAACCATTAATGTAAAAGATGAAGCCTGTGCCAAGTTAATGGAACAATTCCTGAGTTATAATAGTCACACTCGGTGTTTGTGCTCAGTTTGCAATCATGCGGAATACTGTGCTAGAATTCAGCTCAGAGAAAAATGATTTAATGTCAGTGTTATCTCCTGAACAGGAGGGTTTGCAGTATATTTTTAGTTACAAACCAAACATCCCACAAATCTTAACAAGAGTGAGGATGCAGGTGATGTATTGAGCTGAAAAAGAAACCAGCCATGGTAAAATGTAACAGAAGCCTTTTTTAAGTGTAAAAACAGAAACACACCTCTGCTTGTTGCTTTCTAACCTTTTTAAGAGAGATTTTTAAGGACTGAAGCCACATGAAGTCAGAAAATAGCTTGACAGATGAAAGTGAAAGTGGCCTCCTTCTTATTCAGAAAAAATCATCAAAGTAGACCAACATAACTTGCACCAAGCTATCAGATGACACTTGCCTGTTGACCGGCATCAGTCCACTGGCATATAACATGTCATGCAGCTGCACTGTATCTATCGTGTAACATTAATTTAATGCTCAAAGATGGTGAAGCTTACTGCTGATTCAGAGAAGACTTTACAGGCAAAGGAAATCAGCTGTTTGAAAAACATCTGTTTTGTCAAACATGAAAAAAATGTAATCTGCATGGGAGTCTTACAACGTACATTATATTGCCAAAAGTATTTGCTCACCTGCCTTGACTCACATATGAACTTAAGTGACATCCCATTTTTAATCCATAGGGTTTATTATGACGCTGGTCCACCCTTTGCAGCTATAACAGCTTCAACTCTCATGGAAAGGCTTTCCACAAGGTTTAGGAGTGTGTTTATGGGAATTTTTGACCAGTCTTCCAGAAGCGCATTTGTGAGGTCCAACACTGATGTTGGACGAGAGGGCCTGGCTCTCAGTCTCTGCTCTAATTCATCCCAAAGGTGTTCCATTGGGTTGAGGTCAGGACTCTGTGCAGACCAGTCAAGTTCATCCACACCAAACTCTCTCATCCATGTCTTTATGGACCTTACTTTGTGCACTGGTGCACTGGTGCACTGGTGCACAGTCATGTTGGAACAGGAAGGGGCCATCCCCAAACTGTCCCAAAGTTGGGAGCATGGAATTGTCCAAAATCTCTTGGCATGCTGAAGCATTCAGAGTTCCTTTCACTGGAACTAAGGGGCCAAGCCCAGCTCCTGAAAAACAACCCCACACCATAATCCCCCCTCCACTAAACTTTAGACTTGGCACAATGCAGTCAGACAAGTACCGTTCTCCCGGCAACCGCCAAACCCAGACTCATCCATCAGATTGCCAGATGGAGAAGCGTGATTCATCACTGCAGAGAACACATCTCCACTGCTCTAGAGTCCAGTGGTGGCGTCCTTTACACCACTGCATCCGACACATTGCATTGCACTTGGTGATGTATGGCTTGGATGCAGCTGCTCGGCCATGGAAACCCATTCCATGAAGCTCTCTACGCACAGTTCTTGAGCTGATCTGAAGGCCACATGAAGTTTGGAGGTCTGTAGCGATTGACTCTGCAGAAAGTTGGTGACCTCTGCGCACTATGCGCCTCAGCATCCACTGACCTTGCTCCGTCATTTTACATGGCCTACCACTTCGTGGCTGAGTTGCTGCCGTTCCCAATCGCTTCCACTTTGTTATAAAACCACTGATAGTTGACTGTGGAATAATTAGGAGTGAGGAAATTTCACAACTGGACTTGTTGCACAGGTGGCATCCTATCACAGTATCACACTGGAATTCACTGATCTCCTGAGAGCGACCCATTCTTTCACAAATGTTTGTAGAAACAGTCTGCATGCCTAGGTGCTTGATTTTGTACACCTGTGGCAATGGAAGTGATTGGAACACCTGATTTCAATTATTTGGATGGGTGAGTGAATACTTTTGGCAACATAGCGAACTCTTTTTAAAAAATGACGGAAGAAAGTAAAAAAATATCACTATCAGCATTCATCAGGGGTGTCCAAATTTTTTCCACAGAGGGCCACATACAGAAATATATTAGGATGGGGGGGCGACACTTTCACATTCCTCACCATGTGGATTTTAAAGTTAGTAGTAAGACCAATCCAATGTAAGTTAATACATGCTTCGTGACTGAGTATGCCTAAAAGGCAAATTGATGGCTGACATGGCTAGTAGACAGTCATTTTCAGGATTTTGGGGAGCCAGTCAGATTTTAGGGGGGGCTGTTTAGCCCTGGCTCCCACTGGCTCTGCCCTCCAAAAGTTACTATTGCTGCTATTTGCTGTGATAATCCATCAGGACATCGTTAATCATGACACCTTCTTGTCAAAATGTTTGTTTACAGAGTTAACATGGTAGCACTGCTTTGAAGTACAATGCAGTTAAGCACAATCTTCATGTTTTGATGTGGGCCATATTTCATTTTAGCTCTAGAATTTGCTGTGGGCCAATCAAAAATGGGCTGTGGGCCGTTTTTGGCCCCCTTGGCCACAGTTTAGACACCCCTGGCATACATTATAGATGACATTAATGAGAAAGAGAAGAAGATTAAAGATGAACTTTGATAAAGGTTTACACCAGAATAAGAACTATGCTACCATTTGAGACAAACATAGAATCTCAATAGTATTATGCACTTGTAGGCACTATGATTGTTGTTTCTTCATCTTTCCTGTGTCCTTTGTATTCGTAGATGCATTACTGTTTGTAACTGTTGTAACTGTGCTCTTACATAGCATCGGGCTCTCTGATGCTTACAAGAAGACTTTGATATTGTGCAGGACACTGAGTGAGTTAAAACCCGAAATTTATGATGTTTTCAAACACACAGAAAAACCTCTGAACCTGCCTTCTACTCCTACATCTCAGGGTGTTGTCACTGAGTCTGTCTTCTTATAAAAACCTTAGATTCTTGACCATTCTTTGAGTTTTTAAGCTTCATATTGAGCAACTTGTAAAGAAATAGAGTTGTAGCTGGGTTTTTATTTCAGAAACAAGTCTCATTTTTTCTGCTAAGAAAAGACGTGTTGCTGCCATTTTTATGCCTCTGATTGATTATGGTGATGTTATATATGTGCGTGCATCTTCTTAATGCCTTAAAGCTTTGGATGTATACCATGGGGCACTGTAACCTGACACGCCAGATGGATGTATTTCACACATAAGCGTTTGGGAAAAGGCAGAGGATTTGAAAAAAACTTGGAGTGTGACTGGATGAACGTTCTGTCTGTCACATCTTTACAGGCCAATCAGAGCAACAAAGCACGTGACATAGCTGCGACCAAGATGTGCGTGTGCAGCTACCGAGGAATAACGCGAACCATGGCAACTATAGACATGTCAGTGCATGACTTTTGTCGTTTTTGAAAAGAAAACAGCTCACTGCAGTTCTTTGTTCTTCTTTTAATGAAGAAATGCCATCAAGTTCTGATGAAACTGGTGCTTTAGCAGCATCCACGCTAATCTCCTCTGCCATTATTACACCGGCTTCTTGTTGCTGCTTGCTTACGTTATGACTCCACCGCACCTGAAAGTACTGCCCCTTGTCGCTGATTGGTCCTGTCACTTTCTAACCAGGCCCAAACGGTTCAGACAGGAGCTTTGCAAGATGGATTCGCCAGTGACAAACAAGGAAACAGGCATATCCATCTGCCGCAAGGTTAGAGGCACTGAGGTTTATAACAAATGTAAATTCTTTACCTCATCATTGCACACTGTGTGACCAAGTTGGGTGGCCTTCTTTGACCACACATAGGGTATATCTTTGGCATATTCTCACTTTCAAGGCTATACTTTATCTGCTTCCCTCATACTTGTGCGATTTAATTCATGTTATTTATTCAGTCTTCTCTCTGTAACTCACTCACAAGATTTACTTTTGCTTTCTGTTCCCAAAGTCTGTCTTGAAATGGGTAAAAGGAGGTTCAGGTATGCTGCTCCTACAGCCTGGAATCTGCTGCAGGAGACGCTGTGTCTGGGGGAGTTGGTCTCTTCAAATGTTTTCAGAGGCAGACTGAAAGTGTTGGAGGAAGATGCAACAGGTTGTAGATGTTTTTGACTAATGGCTTTGACCACTGTAACTCAGGATTGGTTGATCTGTGTTTGTAACTGCAATGTGTCATGACTGTAACTCTGTGAATGTGCTGCTGTCTGTCTTGGCCAGGAACTCTTGTAAATGAGATTCTTGACCTTAATTTGAATAAATAAAAAATAATAACTTATTAACTAACCTAATGAATGAATAAATAATTGAATAAATAAATAGAATGAAGTTTTGAAAATTGTATTTACACAATATCTTTTCCCTCTGGGTCCTTGGCCTCCACAGTGAGCAGCACTGATCCCTTGGTGGTGTTTTCAGGCACAGTCACATCCAGGATGTCCAGGCTGAACTCTGGAGCTTCGTCTACATCAGTGACAGAAACTTCGACAATAGCTGTGGACTCAGCACCGTACTCCAGACCTGTCATCAGCGGCTCTGGGTTACGAGCATCAATCTGCAGCTTGTAGGTGGAAGAGGCTTCAAAGTCCAGAGGCTGGAAGGGAGACAAGCAGGCTGATTAAAGAGAGCAGGAATAACTGCTGTCGAAGGTCTTGTGAAAAGTGACTACACCGTTGTGATTCTGTTATATATCTCAGAGATAAGACTATTAGCTATCTCCTTTTCCAGGCCAAAACACACTTAAATACATTTGACATCACAAAAGCAATATTTCATACTCGTTCACTGTAGAATTCTCTATAGTTTCAATACAAATGGTAAGCAGTCATATCCAGGAGTAGAAAGAACTACTGAGTTGTATGACAATCATGTGCATTTGTGTTTAGGATGGTGATATCGTACCTTGACTATGACAAGCTGGCCGACACCATTTCCATCTGTTTCCACAGCAAAAATGTTATCATCGTCACCCTCAGAGATGTGAAACTCAATTCTAGAGCTGCCACTGTCTGGATCATCAGCATCTGATGCTCTGATGGTCACCACTGTGTGTCCCACAGGTATGTCCTCAGCCAGAGTGTAAGTGCCGTACTGTACATAGACACACATAAACATGCTGAAACATCAGCCAGACAGCATGAGAGATAAACAGAGAAACAGTCGCAGCATACTCACATCATCCATCTCAAACAGAGGCATCTCATTGTTGACATCTATGACCTTGATGATGACTTTACACTCTTCACTGAAATCTGTGAGACAAAACTCATTAACACTCAATGAAACTCTTAAACCTTACCTGTGTTGATAGGTGTGTTGTGTATTAGAGCATGTGTGCTACCTGCGTCGTTCACTTTGACATTGAGGTTAAAGCTCCTCTGGTCTCTCCTCTGCAGCTGACGCAAGGACTGAATTCTTCCAGAGGCGGCGTCAATGGAGAAAGCGTTGGGTTCGGTTGGAGGGTCTTGGGACACAATGGTGTAAGTCAGCTGAGAGTTTAGTGTGCCAGGTTCATCGTTATCATGGGCCACCAGCTGTCCAATCAGGCTACCTGAGAACACAAGAACAAGAATTAAAGAATGAAAGCTGAAAATGAATTACTTATATGTGCTACAGACCAATCCATGACATGTTATAAAGAAGAGCCTGATGTTGATTTGATTGTGTTTTCTTATCAGAGGAATAACACATTTCACATTTGTAATAACTTTAAGATATATACAGCCATGTGCATAAGTTTTAGGCATGTAGAGCACTAAGGATTCATCACAGGCCTGATGTCCCCCAACCTAGGGCGGACACAGGGGGAGGGCGGCTAGAGTCAAGTTCAACATGTTGGCACAAATATTTGTTGCTCTGCAGTCAAGGTCAAGCTTGATAGCATTTCTTTTGGTGATACACCTGGAAACCAGTGGCGGTTTTCAGGCCGACATCCACAGCACAACCAGGGGCTCATGAAAACCATACTATCTACCTGGATGGTATTCTAGGCTGTTCTTACTCACCATATTAACCCAGTATTCTGTCCTAAAGGTGTGGACTTTATTTTTACCCTACAGATTACTTCCCCAGCCCCTGAGGATATGCAAGGGCATCCAGAGCATGACCTGGGTTGTGTCAATCCTCCATCCTGCCTGATGGTGCTCCCATACAAGCTTACTTGCCTTCAAGTTTTTGACCCAACATGCCTAAAAGTTCTGCAGAGTAATGTATATATTTGGAATAAAAAAATAAAGCAGATGTTACATAAATACCTGTCTCTTTACAGTAGACATGGTAAATTATGTGAACATTTCAGTGTTTTTATTGTTATTAGTAGAAGCAGGTCACTTTGTTAATAGAAAGAACATTTCAACATTTCCAGCTCATTATAATTTAATTTCTCGGTACTTTCATTTGAATTTATTTATACTAGAAAAAATGCTACACATCTGTATTCCACAGATCTAGTTACTTTGCAGATTCAGAAATAGAAAATACCATGCTAATGAATTTTGAATGATAGCTTTTGCCACTGGAGTTATCAAGCATTCTCAGTCTCAACTCGCATAAAACTAACAATCTTGTTATCATTTTTATAAGGAGGTCAGCCAGCACATGGGACCCCTTGCCATCAATATAAAGTCCCCTGCTAAAATTCTTGGTGTTGTATTTGACAATCATTTAAACTTTGAGTCTTAGATTAATAAATTTGTTCAATCTTACATCTTAAAACACTGCAAAAGTCAAACCCATATTAAAAGTGAAACATACTGAAATCTTAATACACACCCAAATTTTTCCCAGTTGGATTACTGTAACTCTCTCCTCTCCGGCATCACTCAGTCTTCTATTTAGTAACTTAAAGGATCCATGAATTATATACAAGGCCCTGCACAGCCTGGCTCCTAAATATATCACTGAATTCCTGACTCCTTATTCTAGCAGTTGCCACTTCTGATCAGGGCCTTCAAACAGTCCCTCACTGTTTTACGGTATTGCTATCTAACCAAATCCCCCGGTGAAGAGTGAAGACACAGTCGACAATCCGTTCATCAAAGAAGCCTCAGTTGAGTTTTTAGCTCAACTGATCGAACTATACACCCTCTGAAATTACACTTGTCATTTCCTTGAACCCTGGAAATCAGCCCTAGTATCAATGATCCCTAAACCCAATAAAGATCCCACCGGCCAATCAACCACAGAGTCACTGGCCTTCTGAGCAACCTTGCTACTGAGCTACTAAACTGCTGGAGAGTTTTGGCTGATTACAAAAAACTTTGATGGGACTGGAGTGTTAGGTCCTCCAGGCAGGATTCAGGAGGGATAGATTTACAACACTCTGAGAGTGGCAGAGGACGTACAAAGAGGTTTTAACAAAAAATAAATTGCAATCGCTGTTTTCTTTGATGGCCAATGCTGATCGGTCAGATGGAGTGATGTCACTTTTATGATGTTGACTGATCTGCACTGATTGGCAGAGAAAAATCGTTCTGGTTCTACAGTATCACAGAGAGTTGGGGGGAGACCAAGAAGGAAGTTGACTGAAATTGAATTGTTGAGTACTGAGTGTTTTTACCTTGATTTATAACTTGTAAAGCACTCTAAATAACCTTCGTTTATGAAATATGCTATGAAATCATGTACAATTTGGACCCAGGAAAACAGAAAGCTGAATGCAAAGCAAACAGACAAAGCAATGGTGTGATCAAAACAACAGAACGTAGAATGAGAAATATATTTGCTTACTGAGGGAACATGAATCACACTTGAATAATTATGTAATAATCACACGGACATCTTACCTACAGGCTCTCCCTCCTGCACCTCAAAGACACTCTCCTCTTGATCACACACTGGTTTGTTGTCATTCACATCTTCTACTATGACTTGAATCTCCATGGGAGGATCAACTTCTCTGCCAGTGTGATCCTCGGCCAGAACCACCAGGATGTACTGAAACACAACCAACACAAGTTCAGTCATTTATTTCTAATGAGGATAAGAGCAGTCTATTGAGGATAAGAGCGGTCTATTGGGGATAAGAGCGGTCTATTGACCAGGCCTATTGTTACCATGTCCTTGTCCTCTCTGTCGAGCGGCTCTGTCAGGAGGACTTCTCCGTTTTCTGTGATCTGGAAGGGGAACTTCAGCCCTCGCTCCTTCTGCACTAATCTGTAGATGGCGTCTGGATCATTAGACGTAACCTGGATTGTATGAAATGGTTAAGAAAGAGCAAAGATGGTGGTAAATGAAGATCAGGTTCAGTGCATGTTTGTGCTTTAATGCATTTTTGAGATCTGTGTTGAATTAACAGATGCATTCCTGCAAACCTTTGCGATGACTAGAGGGTACACTCTCTCTAAGTTTTCTTTCATAGTTATTGGTCCAGGGTTGACCCACAGATTTTGCTGCACAACAATGTGCACTCTGGTGTTTCCACTTAGTGCAGTCTCTGATGCTCCTCCCAGGTCCTCAACACGGACAATCAGGGTATAATCTGGGTCCTCAATGGGGTCCACATTTCTCCTCCTCAATTCTGAAACCACACAAAGTTATAAAACAGCAACATAGAGAAAAAACCTGAAACTGTTCATTTAAATCCCTGCTTTTAATAAACTGAGTCACAGAGAAATCAGCAATGGCATAGCCACTTCACCCCACAGAATTAATCAAATTTACACCCAATAAATCACATGATCAGCATTAATCGCTGAGAGTAAGAGTTTGCTGTGATCCTAGAAAAACTTCCAAAATAAAAGAAACTGGTAAAAAGCCTTATCAAAGATGCATTTTATTACTAATGATTTCCAAAGACTTAATGTGATATTCTTCACAAGATTTCAAACTTTTGAAAAGGTTTTTTTTCTTCAAAAAGTGCAGAGTGCAGTTTAATGAAGACCATAAAGAAGAAGTCACTGGGATGTAGACTGATGTGAGTATAATCAAAGATGTGGCAAGAATAACAATGCAAACAAAATCACTACAAAGAGGCAGCCTACACATGAATCTATTCTTAAACTTTCTCTTAGTGTAGAAATCTTTCTCTTTGTAAAACAAACATAAAAAGACACGTATTCGAATGTTTAATAAGGCATGTATTTCTTAACTAGGGTTGGGCATCTTTTTTTTTCTGATACTGGTGCTAAATCCATACTTTTTATACGGTACCGGTGCTTGAGCAGCAGTGTTGGGGGTAACGCGTTACAAAGTAATCTGTTAGAGTACTCAGATTACTTTTTTTGGAGTAACGAGTAACGTGTTAGTTTTACAATTCAAGTAATCCCATTATTAGTTACATTTTCATAAAAGTAATCCGTTACTGGAAGAAAAAACCCACATTTCCTCTCTCTTCCGTGGCTTCCAAAAGAGAGAGAAAAAATAAGTTCCTTAGAGCATCTGCTCTGTTTGTCCTTCTCTCTTCCTGTAGTCACGTTGGCATGTAGCGCCGTACCAGCAGAAGGTAAACATTCTGTGCCATTATGCGCACATTGTTAGCTTGTTGAGCCAGCATGATTACAGAGAGGACAGCAGGCTCCTGTGGAATTGTCCCCATTATGATAGATCTTTGGATAAAAAGGACAAGAACAGCATCATGGTGAAACGTAAGTTTAAAAGCTCTGTTTGCTTTCATTGAATTGGCTGTGCAGCCATTCCAGTTACGCGCTGTTGTTGTGCACAGCGTTTGAGTGATTCTGTCTGCCTCTGCTTAGCTTGTTGTCTGATTGTGATCATGTTAAAGAGCTGTAAACGTTTTCCTGTCTGTTTAGCTGTGTTCTCAGGCTGCAGAGATACAGATGATGGGCTGTAAGTTAGGCTGTACATTGGCATTAGAGTCTGCACATTCAAATGCAGACATGTGTCGTTATCTGTCGTTTTTACAACCGCCAAATGGAATGAGTGGTTAAAGGGTTTTAATTTTTAGTAACGCAAAAGTACTCTAACGCGTTACTTTTAGAAGTAGGTAACGCAGCAACGTAACAAATTACTTTTCTCTGTATGTTACGCAGTAATCTAATGAGTTAGTTTCAAAAGTAATGCTACCCAACACTGGTGAGCAGTGCCAGGAATACTTTTGACAGGAAAAAGTATGTTAAAAGTCAACAGGAGATTAAAAGCTGTCTGGGTATCATGAAGGATTCATAGAAATATTTTTATAAGATGCCAATCAAATATGGTAAGAAAAGGAAACTGGTGTAACCTAACATATAAATTGCACAAATTCCATAACATATTTCTTGCCTTTCATTCATTACAAAAGGTATTGAGATGAAGTACCGTTACCTGTGTTGTAATTCGGTTTGTTTGGTATTGAATGTGCTGGTACCACTATAATGTTGGTACCAGATTTCAGTACTCATCCCTTGTCTTAACCTCCTAAGAACCTACATGCTCATATGAGGACATTGCATTTTGGCTTTCCTGTATCATAGTAATGATTTCTGCTGTTAGAGCTTTTGATTTAATTGTCCAGAATGTCCATTGAATTTGAAGTCATTTGCTTGAAATGTTGGGATAATTTGCTGTTTGGATATTTTGGGGAATTTGCTTGGAAATTATTAAGTGTTTTCATTGAAATTTAGGGGGGTATGGTTTTATATTATGGAGAGTCTAACTGGAAGACTTGAGGAAATTTGATTTGATTTTTTCTATATTTTGTGGCATTTTCATGGGAATTCAGGAAATTTCTTTGTAAAATTTTGGGATTGGATTTGGAAATTGGGGGTAAGGGTTGCTGTCACTTGAAATTTTAGGGAATTTGTTTAAATGTTTCTGTCATTTTCATACAATTTTGTGTGTTTTTTAATTGCTAAGAAATTTTAGGGGGAATTTGTTGTGAAATTTGGAAACATTGCTTGAAAATGTTCAGTAATTTACATGGAAATATTTGGTGAAAATCTTTATTGGGATGTGCATGCTTTATGATAGAGTTGCACTGAAAGGTTTCAAAAATGTTTTAAAGAAGATGTGAGGTAATTTTTACGAGGTAATTCAAAAATATGTTTCAGATTTTTTTTACAGAAATTGTAGGGAATTTTTTTAGATTTTAGAAAGGAAAATTTTGAAGAATTGTATTCCCAACAAAAGCTTGGGTCTGAGGAGGTTAGTATGCTCAGCCTGAGAAATAGTCTAGGTTTTTTTTTTGTCACATCAGCTGTCCAAAAACAGCCTCACTACCACCACAGAAGACAGGAGAATAAAAACGTCTCATAATCCAAACCAGTGGCTCTCAACTGGTGAGTCAGGACCCAAAAGTGGTTGGCACAGTTGTCTCCTGTGGGCCGTCAATGTGTGCCAGAAAATGTGGCAAAGGTCCATTACGTATGGAAGTCCTAAGAGAACATACAGCACATCCATACATTTTTAAAAATGTTTTTCTATGATGGTGAGTAATTTTTTTTTTTTTTTTTGGTCTTTTTCTCAAAATTTCAACTTTTTTTCCTTTTCCCTGCATAACAAAGCTGGTTTTGCAAGAATATAGGGGAAGCCCTATAGAAATGTCCAACTTTATATGGTATTTTGGGAAAATAGAGTAAGATAAAATGGATGCAAGCATTTCTTTCTGTAATTATGTACTTTATTCACATGTTTGCTTTGTCCTGTTTATTTGTTCAATAATGTATTTTCCGTTTAGGGTCCAAACTGCAATATTTTTCTTTGTAAAAATTTAAGTGTTTAAACATTTTCTAAAATTTGGGACCTGTTTTCTAATAAGGGAACTGAGGTGGGTCCTGGTGCCTGAACAGTTGAGAACCATTGATCAAAACAACGTTTATGTACTAAAAGTATTCTGAGATTTAAAAAAAATGTTAATTATGCTTAATCATCAGATTTAACAAGCATAACACAACAAAGTTTTGGATTGAAAAAAAGAGATACCAAAATAACATTTAGACACTGCTGCAGGTTATCTATAATCCTAAAATATTTGTGCTGCCTGATTAATGTTGTCAACTAAAAGATCTTTATATTTTAGATATTTGAAAATGAAATATAAGCTCTACTTTTATATAACATGATACAGAGGCTGACTAAAGTGTACATACTTGAGATTTAAATTCTTTTTGTTAAATAATTAAATAATTTATACACTTAATAAACACACTTAAGCATTTTGATCTGAATGAAGACATTAATTTACTATATATATTCCACCAAACTGATTATACTTGATTTCCTTGAACTTTTTGTACCTTACCTTTAAACCTTAAGATTAATCTGCTGTTCAGATTCTGATGGCATGCTTATGAGTTTTTGCCCTCTGATTTATGAGCTCATAGATTTGAGATAAAGCTCTAGTTTGCTGATGTGTGTTTTCCTGATATCTATGTCTGTTGTCACTCTGATGAAGGATTTGACAAATCGATCAAAAAAAGTCCTTGCTGCAGCTGTTCACTTGACACATCTGGAAACAAACCTGCTCTTTCCACACAGGTGAAGAAGGGGTTGTCTTCAAAGGGGATTCTCGGCGCTGGACAGTATTCAGAAAACTTTGCCTTCAGAGTGTCCACGCTGCGATCTTCTCCTCTGCCATAGTGAATGCCTTCTCTGGCCTTAAGGGCTCTTTCTCCTGTTAAACAGCACACATACAGTACATCACACAAATGCAGACAGGTGAACATTCACACACTACAGCAAATCCAAAGCACTGAAAATCCCCCAAAGTTCAGTTAAATCCATCACCAAGACGCTATGTTTGGCGGACACCAAACACTGGACATCACCATGAAACACACCATCCCCACTGTGAAGCATGGTGGTGGCAGCATCATGCTGTGGGGATGCTTCTTGACAGCCAGGGCTAGAAGGCTTGTAAAGGTAGAAGGTTAACTGAATGCAGCAAAATATAGGAAATTCCAAAACTAAAGTTTGTGAGAAGATTTCTTTTCCAGCAAGACAATGACCTGAAGCACACAGTGAAAGCTAAATAGAAATGGTTTAAAGACAACAAGGTGAATGCCCTGGAGTGGCTGAGTCAAAGCCCAGACCCCAAACCAAAAGAGAATTTGTGGCTGGACTTAAAAAAAGGCTGTTTACACACAATACCCGTGCAACCTGACAGAGCTTGATCAGTTCTGCAAAGAAGAATGGGGTAAAATTGCAGTGTCCAGGTGTGCAAGCCTGACTGAGACCTGTCCACAAAGACTCAGAGCTGTGATTGCAGCCAAAGGTGCAGCTAATAAATACTGACCTGAAGGGGGTGATTATTTATGCAGTCACTTATTTTACATTTCATATATTTATTCAATTGACATTTTGTGGCATTTTTGTCAAAACATTTTGTCAAAAAAGCCAAATTATATCTCTTATATCTGCATGTTAGACACCTTGTCACTCTGGTTTTGAAAGGTGCTCTATTAATTAAATTATTGTTATTATCACATATATCAATGTGACTGAGCATGTTCCCACACCGTATAAACACGCTGTCATCCAGATCACAGCAGTCTGCTGTCTGAGAAATGTGACCAAACTTTCTCTCACAGATGTTCAGGGGCATCTTCAAACTCACTCACATGCTCGTGCACACTCGGCATAATCTGCGATCAGCATCACGCGACACATTTAGGCAATCTGCCTCCCATCAGTGTTAATCTTGAGCACACAAGATGAGCTGTGTAATCTGGATTTACAGTGGCAGTATACAGTCAGATTACAGGCAGAGATGTACAAACTGCAGACTTTCTCTGCAGTCCATCCACCATGTTTTGTGATGATGTTATCACCTTCTTCAGTGGTGGAGATCTCTCCAGTATTAGGGTCGATCTGGAACATGAGGGTGTTGTGTTTGCTGGGGATCTGGCTGACCAGGCTGTAGTGCAGATGAGCGTTGGGGGTCTGAGGGTCGTCACGGTCCAATGCGAACACACGCGTGAATGCAGCACCTAGAAAAAAGAGACAAAAGTGAAGTTACAACAGAGATGATGGCGTTTTAAAGCAGATAAGTCAATGAATATGACAGCTTCAGCTATATGCATGCATATAAATCATAAGATTTAAACACAGTGGTGCTTATGGATTCTTTAGCTTGTAAAGCACACACCCACAGTAGCTGTGTAGGAGAGTTTTTAACATTCAGCCATTGTTTCACTTGATCTTGCCTTCATTTAATAGTGACAGCTTTACAAGAACAGCGTGAAGAGGGGGGCTTTCATTTTAGTTTAGTATGAAAATTACAGGCCGTCCATCACAAAGAAGTGTTTTCTTTTTTTTTTTTGGTCAAACACAGGGTATAAATGCAAAGTAGCACAGCTTTAATAAGTTCTGGTGGATGTATTGCAGCAATCTTTATCTAACATTGACCAAGTGCTACCGTATGTACCTGAAAATAGTGTGCTCATTTTTTTTAACATCTTTTTTAAGGACTGTATGGTGGTGCAGTGGTTTGTGCTGTTGTCTAACAGCAACAACCCTCCTAGCTTGTATCCACATTTGACAAGGCCTTTCTGCAGAGTTTGCTCTCCATGTGAATGTGTAGATTCTCTCCAGATACTCCAGTTCAAAGATATGCTCTCTATGTAAACTGGAGAGACTAAATATCCGTTGATGTGGATGTGAGCGTGCCTGTTTCTTTGTCTCTGTATGTCAGCTCTGTGATTGACTGGCACCAGACCAGGGTGTACCCCAACTCTCTCTCAATGACAGCTGGGACTGATCCAGCCCCCTGTGACTCTTAATGGGATAAGCAGAATAGATAATGAATGGATGGATGGGTGTGTTTTAAGGTTATTTAAAAGTCAGAGTCTGCGGCTCAAGTTTATGGCTTTTTGCACAGTTTAAAAACAGAAAAAAAGCGTACACACTCACAACTTCAACTGTGCCCAGCCTCAAGGTCATCAACTAAATATGTACAAGTGCCAGCTTTTTTCTTGATAGACAGTTTGGGGGCCACACTTTCAAAGAAACAAATATAAACATGGCCCAAGTAAAGGCCTGAGTGAAGGGGTTTAAGTATCTCAGGGTCTTGTTCAAGTATGAGGGTGGAATGGTCACAAGATCGATAGATGGATTGGTGTATCATCAACAGTACTGGACCGTTGTGATGAAGAGGGAGCTGAGCCAGAAGGCAAAGCTGTGATACAGGTCACCATAAGGTCAAGGGACAGGCTGAAAGAATGAGTTTGTGGACTCGTTGGAGAGATTATATATCCTATCTGGCCTGGGAATGCCTCAAAATCCTCCAGGAAGAGCTGGAAATGTGACTGGGGAGAGGGATGTCTGGACTGACGTGCTTAGCCTGCTGCAACTGTAAACCAGCCCTGGATAAGCAGAAGAAAATGGATGGATGACGTAAATATAAAAATTTAAGTCCAATTAACAAATTATGTTTAAATATTTTATTTACTGGATGAAATTTGAACAATTTTCAGCCTTTGGAATTGAGATTGCCTGAACTTCACTGGTGCTGTTGTGCAGCCAATCACAAGGTTTAATCCTAACTCGCTGTGTTTTGATTGGTAAAAAATCTATGCAGGAAACTTAGGCAGTACTCTCAAAGACCCTGACATGGAAAGTTGATGCAAGAAATGGCAGCTTTAAACAAGAATAACTGATAAGTATGCAGTGATTGTGCGCCATATTTGGCTGATAGGTGGATTTCTGTTATTCTTGATCAAACTGTTCCAGTCTCTGTTGTTTTCAGGGCTGTTTGAATAGCTGTAAGGATTAAAAAAGACCCCCTAATTACCACAAAATATTTTCATCATCATATTTTCTGAATTCAGTAAAATTCTGAGGAAGATGGAAAGCTATGGGCGGCCTGGTGTGGCTTCAGGCTGCCAGTGGATGATCACTGCTCTATAGTAACAATACAAACAATATTATCTTTGTATCAGGAGTGTTTCCACTCTTTTTATACAGTAACACACAAACCTGCTGGGCTGTGTTCTCTCACCACAGCTGCATATTCACTCTGGTTGAAGTACGGAGCGTTGTTGTTAACATCTAACACATTTATTGTTACATAAATTGGGCCGTCCACAACTTCATCATTCGCCAATGCCTCCACCTGGATATGATCAAACACAAGTAAACATAAATAAACAGTGCATTAATGGTGTCACAGAGCATAGCTTTATTTTTCTGTTTATAAGACAAGAGAAGAACAACTCACCATTATTATGTAATGGTTATCTCGAGACCAGTCAAGAGGCCGATCCAGAAACAGCCATCCGTCCTTTGAAATCTTGATGTCCTCCCTGCCCTCTCCACCAAGTCTGAAGTTAGTTACACTGGGATCAGTCATGTGAAACTACGGAAAAAAAGATGGGGAAAATGAAGAGATTCGTGACAAATAATCATAAGCCAACAGAAGGCCTTTTTAAACTATTTAAATTGCATTAAAAGAGTACAATATTATTGAAAAAATATTGTATTAAAAGAGTACAATATTATTGAAAAAATATTGCATTAAAAGAGTACAATATTATTTTTCAATAACATTGTACTCTTTTAATGCAATATTATTGAAAAATGAAAAAAAATGGTTTCAGTTTGATTGTTTAGAGCTGTAAATATTAATGCATCTGTTTGTGTCAGATATATTTATTCAAAGCTTGTCAAAAGTGTAGTCAGTTTCATGGCCACTTTATATACATGTTTATTGACTTAACATGAAAGCAATTTCCCAAACTAATAACTCTCTTAAAATCATCATCATCCTCAATCTTCATATGTATAGCGCCAATTCAACACTGAAGTTATCTCAATATACTTTACAAAGAGGGCAGGTCTAGACCATACTTTGTGTTGTGGTCTATTATTATTATTATAAAGACCAGTGCTAATCACCAAGAGCTCAGCACTAGCAGTATTTAGCCTTGTTATAGTGGCAAGAAAAATCTTTCCTTCTGAAGGGCAGGGATCTCAAGCAGAGCCAGAGTCATGCTGACAGCCCTCTGCTTTAAATACGGTCAGTGGTACCAAACCTTGGGTTTGCCCTCCTTCAAAGGTTCCAGATTAAATCTTAGGGCCATGAGAAGAAAAAAAAAATGAAAGAAGCACTTGCAAACATTTGCTTTAATATTTCTCACAAGTGCGATTGTTTGGCTTTTTCCTGTCCATTTAAGTGGCCTTTTAATTTTAAAAGAGTTGGGCGCAGATGGTCAAGTAGTTAGTTGGCACCCCATGAAAGAAGGTGCCCTGACTCGAGAGGGTTCTGGCTGCAGATCATACATCTGAGACACCAGATCTCTCAGAAAGGATTGTATTTAAAGTATTTTTTTAAAGATTTGTTTTACTTCAGCTTCATTATTGAAGAAACTGTGTCAGTTACATTCATGAAATAACCACATTGCAAACACTACAGACTAAGAAACATTTCACAAAATTAAAAAGAGAAAAAGATCAGCGGTCTTATCTGGGATTCAATTACTTAAAGACCCATTTAAGAGGTAGTTACACAAACAGTGACTTGTTTTAGGTTTGTTAGCTTTAGCTAAATCTAACATAGCTATGCTAATAATTAATTTTACTACATAAGCCAATAGCTAAGTTAGCTTTAGCAACAGGAGCTTTAGCAAACATAGCTAAAGCTAACAAAACTACCTACATAACACACCTATGTAGCTTACATAGGCTCTTTGTGAGCTTAGCTTTAGCTGCGTTAGCTATGTTAGCTCCATTATCTATAGCTAAGTTAGCTTTAGCAATGTGAGCTTTAGCAAATGTGGCTAAAGCTTACATAGCTACACAGATAATGTACATACATAGCTGCATTTCTCTCTAGAGTATAGCAGAGAAGAGAAGAAAGTACCATAAAAGGAAATAATACAGGAAAGTGCAAGTACTGAGGACTGTAATGACATTCAGAACTGTGATTAATGCTCTAAGATCATTTTTAATACCTGGTGGATGGGATAAGGCACTGGAGTCCCCTCGGGCACATCCAGCTCTGTGTTCTCAAACGGGCCTTTCTTTTCTTCCAGGTCTGTCCCAGCAGCCTATCAAAACACAGAGGAAGACGGCAAAGGTCTATGAGTACAGTACAGACTGAGGTCAAGTCACACATTCAGGCTTACTTTTGCCCTTTTTTGCTTCATCCCCGTTACTGTAACTGAATGAGTCAGGCATTAGCAGTAGGTTTTTACAGCTCAGTTACTTATTGAACCAAAAAGAGGGGAGAAATGAGAGAATACTTGTTTCCCACTGTATGACAGGAGAGCAAAGTCTACAGACAGAGGACAAGGGCTTACTTTACACTTCCTTTTGGTGTTTTAAATAAGTCACTGAAGGTTTTCCTGTACACTTTAACTCTGAACACAGTTGTGTATTTTTTTCTCATAAAAGTACATAAAACAAGCATTAATTTACACCTTTACAGGTTCATGTATTCGAGTATTAACTATGAATATGTATTGACAACAGCAGGAGCAGTTGAATGTATTATGTACTCACAATGCTGAGCAGGAGTGGGAGCAACAACAGCTGCACCATGGGAGTCATGATCACAGTCTGGGAGAATTGGAATTAAATAAAAGGTTTAAATTAAACAGGCATCATTCACACTTTCCTCTGCGAATATATGCACATTTTACTCCTATAAAAATAGGTGTGGGTAATGAAGAAACAATTAAACCCTCAGATCAATACCTTTTCTATTCAGCAAACAGAGTTATTGATTCAGAAAGATAAAGCTTGTCTGTCCTTGAGTTTCCAGTTTCTGTTATTTCTAATGCTATGAACTGAATAGAAACTCAGAGCACTCTGATACCGCTAAACAAGCAGGAAAAACACCTCAGCTGTAGCAGAAACTGAAAGCTCTACACATTAAACCTGGGTAATATTTAAAGTCAGCTTTTAACAGATGGTATCAATACGATGTACGGACCCAAAGGTCAGAGTACATAACCCTGTAGTTTCTAAATGAATATAACAGCCTTTGTGTAGGGATCCTGAAAGTTTTGAAGTTGCTAAAACTGCTTTCTGACATCCAAAAAAAACATATGGGGCATTTATTTAACATCTTGCACGACATGTGTAAGAAGTCTTGTTTGTCTTACACTACATACTCTTAAGACAACAGAGTATGTTTGTAGTTTATCTTGAATCAGCATGACACTGTCTGGATGACAAGGGAAAAAAAGCAATATCTGCCAAACATGACTAATGTCACATGCATGGGTAAAGTATTCAAATGTATGGGCATGTTTAAGATTCGTAGAAGGAAGGCTGAAGGCAGCTGCAACAGAGAAGTGAAGGTGACATTGAGTCACTGCTAATGACCTCCTTGTAGCATGGCACACTTTAACCCTGCTACCTGCTACACCCCGTAGTAAAACGATTACAATCTTACTTCAAGTTTCCTACATTCAATGTCTAGTTAACTTCATCTGTCTCCACATTTGCCATTACCTGTGCTGTCATATTAATTCTAATGATACAAATGTCAAGCACCTACATGCAATAATATTTGAAAATGACCTTGCAGTCAGAAAAAGTCTCCTATAAATAAACCATCTGCTGTGTTTTTCCAACAAAAAAGATCAAAGTGACAAAGCTGTATGACAAAATGATCTGGGCATTCCAGGCCTTCTCTCTCCCCTTTTGCGCAATGACTGAATGACCTTTGTAAGTCTGAATTTGCTCCTATCGTGCTCCCAAAACTAGTCTTCCATTCATGTTATATCCCAGTAAAAACAGGCAGTAACAAGAATTCAGGAAGTCCCAAAGAAAACGATACTGGTTCTCCCAACACCCAGCACCAAGGCCTCGCCAAAGTCACGTCAAGATCACAGCACATTTTAGATCAACTGAAAGTATCAATATTAATAAATCTAAACCAGATGAAAGGACAATAATGGACATTCAGTTTGTGCCCTAATCACATTCATAAAGTCTATTTAAAATACAGAACTTATCTGAAATAAACTGGGCGACAAAGGAGACTTACCTTACTGGAAGGATCGAGTGAGACACTCCTCAGACTTCAGAGTGATCTGAGCAACTCTATCCTGTCTGGTCAAACGTTAACCAAGTGTTAACCAGTTATGTTTTATTGGATCTAATGATTGTCTAATCACCCTGCCCTCATGGTCGTCTGGCCAATAGGGGAAGTAGCTGACAAGAGAGAAGGAGACAGGAAGAACAGGATAATGATACAGAAACTACTATAAAAGGCAAATATTTATACTCTACTTAATTCCAGACTTTGAGTTTGCATAAATCTTAAAATACCTTAAGTGTCAGACCTATCAAAGGGTTAATGTTGCAAAAAACAAACTGAATGAAGGTAACAGAATGTGTTAGGTTTTGGACTTCCAAACAGAAAATACATGTAGGAACAAAAAGAGAGGAGCTGGGCTTTAGAATTAATAAAATGTCTGCAAATCTGCTTTTCAGCTTCTTGTTTCACCCCAGACTTTGACCTCTGCACTATTTCCTGTCAGATTTTCATTAGTAACACGGCCACTGATATGGAGCTGTGTGTAGACAATGGGAGTAACAGCATGTAAAGATAATCGAGTGCATCAGTAGCATGTAAAACTATGCAGTTATCAGCTGATTCAATAGGTTAATCCACACACAGTGAAGCTATTAAATATAACTTGATCCCTCGGCTCTCTTTACATTAGCCACCTCTTGATGTGAATGTAACATAAATGCTTTAATGGAGAGCTAAATATAGGATGTCTGTGTATGTTGTGCCATTGAGTTTTATCCTCTATCTCTCATATAACTGGGATTATCTTGCATGCATCCTGAAGTACACGCTACCATCCTGAGATGAAAGAAGTGAGCTTAAGCTGTTTGAACTGCATGGAGACAAGGCAGGAATATCTGTGAGTCTGCAACTATAAGGGACAAAAAACAGCTTTAAGTGAGTTACTATTTCACATAAGCACCATTTAAGCATGACCTGTGAGTGTTGATGAGACTCTAAGTCAGAGAGATGAGATTTCACTAAAGCTTGGATGATAAATATACATGAAAGCATGTAAAATCACAATCTAACACTTCAGACCAACTTTTGTGTCCCCATCCCCAAAAAACTATTTTAACAATCCCTTCATCCATCAAATCATGCCCCCTGAGAACTTTTTTACTTACAAGATCCACAGTGGTTTTCAAATGGTCTAGTCAGGACCCACTACCCAGATTTATCAAACTTTTGGTAACACTTTATTTGGAGATGTATGCATAAGACTGATATGACACCGTCATAATCATAACATACCTCGTTTAAATGAAGGAGGCTTTATGAACGTCTATGAATGTTGTCATTGAAGTCTGTATTTTAGGTTTGTTGTATGACAGGCCACGGTGTTATGAACCACCAGGCCAGATTCCAGTCATAAAAAACATCTTTAAGTTTATAAACTTAAGCTTCAAAATCAGGAAAAATGAGGCAGTAAATCTGCTCTTGGATGCTGCGAGTGTGTCAGCTGAATAAGTCACACCACTTGTAAGAAATACGATCTGTTCAAATAAAGAAAATGCTGCAACCTGAATAGAGGAATCATCTGTCTGCTTTAATGTTATGTTACAACTCCCTTTTTAAGCCACCAGAGAAACAATCACATTCATGTCATGACAGTTTAAAGCTTTAAAGTGCCAGTTTCATTTTCTCATCCTGTATTTAACTCTTCAGGCACTCCTAATATCTAATTTTCAGAGTTATGTGAAGTTAAGTCTCTGGAAAAATGGAGTGATGATATCTCAGGATTAAACATTTCTCAGGTGTTTTTATTTCCCAAATCAACTCAATTCTGGAAGAAATGGCCTTCAAAGTTAGAGTTATTTGGCAGTGTTGATCCATAAGTGTTGGTTCAGCTCTGTAAAGAGTCAGTTGATATAAGCCTTACCCAATGCAGTCTCATGGGGATGTTTTTGGGCAGAGTGTAAAGATGCGATTGATAGAATTTTGATGTTCCCTCCTTTACAGTGATCTCTGCTGGAGTTCATTTGGTCATGTTTCTGGTGGATTGTTGTTGTTTTTAATGTGACTTATTTGCACTATGAATGAATTTACCCACTGAGTTAACATTCCTGTCTGTGGCTTTAGATGCTCCTCAAGGATGCATAGTGAATATTCTTCATCGGTATGAATTGCCTTGTGATGAGGTTCTTCCTTAAAGAAACCCACCTTGCCACAGATTTTCACAAGTCACAGCAGCTCTGTCAAACTCTATATGAGTTTAAGTAACACAGTCCGTTTAGCTGTGTATTTTACTTTATTATTGAGGTGTGACTTTATCTGAACTATCTGGTTGGAGATTTATTCACCTGTTATTGTCAATAAGGAAAGATCAAATCTTACGGTTCAACTCCTCAGTAGCAACTCAGTCCTTAAAGTAAACTTTAAATTAGATACTTTTTACTTTACTTCAATTTGAACCAGAGTAACTGTACCTTTGAGTTCAATAGCTGTGTATTTTTTCTACCTCTGGCTCAATGTCAAACCCACATCTCTGCACTCTATCAGTTCTCTTACACTCATATCAGCAACACATACTAATTTTGCATCTAAAAGTTCAGCTGTAATGTCAAATTCTGACTCATCTTTCAGCAGGACACTTGTGTTGGTGTTAAATCCCTATCTCTTTTGTGTCACAGCTGAGTCATGACTGCTAAAGTGTCACTGGTGAGGTTAGAGTGATAGACAAAAGACACAAGTTTTTCCCTTAAACAGGATCATGTAATTTTATTCAACAGGCAACATTGAATCTACATACAAGTAGCAGAACCACTAAATTTTTAATCTGGTATTTATTTACGAGAAGTGCAAAACAGCAAAATTTAAATAATCTCAAAGTAGAAACTTAATAATCAAACAAAAACAACCATATTTATTCATCAGAAGCTTTCAGCTGGCAGAGCTAGCACTTTGGGATCAACAGGCAACACATTTGGCAGGGATGAGAACAAGAGAGGTGAGAGAAGAAACAGGGAAATGTACAAACAACTTTGACAGTTTCAATCTTAACCTCAAAATGTTCTCCACAGTCTCATTCAATAAAGAAATGTCACCTCATATCAGAGTTCATTTTATAGACCGAGATTTTCCAACTCAGTCTAGTTCAGACTGCAACCAATGGCAGTGCAAAAATGGTGCCAACACCTTCTGTGTGCAGTGTGGACACACAGATGTCTGTGTTTGAACCATCCAACCTTTAGGCCTTTAGAAGCAGGCGTAACCTCCAGCCACGTCTTCTGTTCTGCAGGGTGAAACTTGTTCACCTGCTCAAAGGTGTGAAGTTAAAAAAACATGACAGCTTGTCAGACTATTACAGCACAGAGAGGTCATGGCAGGATTTAGATTTTAGCCAGAAGGCCACACTGGGATTGTTCTTTGCCACCATCTTATCAAGGAAGCGTTTGGCCTTCATAGGTAGGCTCTCGCGGCGTGTATTGCAATGTTTGTGCCTGCGACGTTTGTTGGCCTCCTTTGAATCTCGGCGTAGACGCAGTTGTCGCACAATGCCATGAAAGGCCTCCCAGACGTTGTGCTGCATGGCGGCTGAGGTTTCAATGAACTTGCAGTCGAACACAGCGGCACAGGCACGACCCTCTACAACAGAATTAAACATCAGCACTTGAATGTAGAGATAAGCTCACAGTAATAACTTAAAATCCACATAAATACAGATTGTTTACTCACCACTGACTGACACTTCTCTGCGTCGCACTAGGTCACATTTGTTCCCCACCAGGATGATCGGGGTGTGCTGGGCAGGACGGAAGCGGCGCAGGGTTATCCTGAGCTCTGAGGCCCGCAGGAATGAGGCCCGGTCAGTCACTGAGTACAGCAGCAGGTACGCATCACCTGTCTGCATGTAGCACTCTTGAGCCCAATCAATGCCAGTCTGTTAAGACAAATACTCAGTCAGAGGCATGTTTAACAGAGCAACATGTAGGTTCATACGGATGCAGCAGTTTTTCCCTCTTACCTCTGAATCCCAGGTGTCGAGCACAGTTAAAGTAGCAGGTTCCCCATCCACTTCTATTTCCTTTTCACATACTTCATCTGGAAAAGCACAAAACAGTTTTGACATTTGAGGAATAACAGACTTTTGTGTTTTAAAAGATGAAGTAACTTCTTTAAATCATACCATTAAAAAAAACAACTTTATATTTACAAAGTGCATGCTCACATTGTCAGATTTTAACAGTTTATAAGGTCTAAATGCTTTCACTTGCTAGCATCACATCCAGTCATGGTAGATGGCTGCACACCAGTAGGCTATGTCTGGTTCTATTCAGGGTTTCTGCCAGTGAAAGGTGAGTTTATGTTCCATGTATTTTAATGAGACATTTTGTTAGGATTGATGGTCATAAAATAAAAATTAATGACTAGATAAAATGTGTTTTTGTCTTTCAGTTAAATCAGGTCTGTTTTCTCAATAATAACAGATCTTTTGCTCACCTTCACACAGCTCGCAGTCATCACTGTCCATACTGTCCGCAGCTCCTGCAAAGATGCTAGCGAAAGCGGTCTTTCCAACCCCGCTGGCCCCTAACAGGACCACCCGGTAGGGACTCCCAGGCTCAGCAGGCTCCCCTGCAGAGTCGGTGGAGATGACCGAGTCTGAAGACGACCAGCTCCCGCGGCTGCCGTCCGACTCTCCCGCGGAGCTGGTGCAAGACTTGGAGCGTGAGATGCAGGCGGGTACCCGGGCCAAGAAGTTGTCCGGGAGCAGGTGGCTGCCCGTGTCACAGATGCTCCAGCGGTGAAGCTCGGACTGCAGGCGAAGGCTGTGCCGGCGCACACTGGACATCATGGTGCCGGGAATAAATTAGGATGAAGTGGATTAACCGGCAGCGGAGGGATTAAACTCGATTATCACCCAAAAAACAAACAAAAAATTTAAAGTGAGGCAATGTCTTGCTTTAAAAGCCGCTTTTACAGCTTCTCGTCCACTTCAGATAAAAACGTGGTGTCTTAGAGAATTTCCTCAACACAAATATTAAAAAAAAGAGTTAGAAAGAATCTATCTTGCAGTTATTCTCGGTAAAGGGGAACTGCACCGTCAGCATCTCTGGTAAAAAAAAATAAATAAATAAAAGGATAATCACAGACCAAGTTCACATGCAAAAAAGCATTGAAAGTTTGTCTGGTAGCAAACACATCTGGTTAGTAAATCCCGAGCTGGGGTCTCCTGGATGTGTCTGCTGTCGCCTGTAATCTCCAACTGAGTGTGTCTACTGCTCGGATGGGATTTCCCTAAGCTTTATATGAAGAGGAGGAGGGAGGGTCAAACAAGTGGAGCAGTGTGATGAAGGGTATTTACTGTTTAAACTCACTGTCACTGTCAGGCAATGGGCTCATGCTTCAGTGAGCTGTTTTCCGATCAGGGATGTAGAAAAAACATGAGTTCAGCCAGAAACGATTCAAGAATCGTAGACAGGAGGAATTATTTTGTCAAAGGCATGGGTTAGAGAACAGTAATCATGTTTTCCTCTTTAGAGGTTTGCTCTCATGGCTTTTTGTTCTCGCCAGCTTTTTATATCATAATGACTCCAAAATAACTGCTGGATTGTAATTATTTTCTCACATAAATTTACATAACAAAGGTTTACCGCTATTTAACTAATAAAGTAGGATAATAATGTGCCACTGAATAACTAGGTAAATGCGTCACTTCCTCCAGACTTTAGCCCAACATTAGCTTAGCATTGTGCCTAAATACAGAAAAAAGGAAGTTTAGCAACATCACCTCGATAAATGTAGCTGCAGTGGCTACTCTTCACTTTGTCTAGCTTTGAATACATTTCAGTGATACTTTCACTTAACGTGAATGCTACGTTATGCTCCTTTGAGTTTTTCTTGTAGAAATCTTTTATTTTTGCTAATGTAGCAAATTATAAAACCGCAGTCTTAATCAGTTTAACACTTTTATACTGCATATGAATAGACCAGTTATGTTGTAAAGGTCATCTGATAATTCAAGAGCCATTTTGGCAGGAGAATCACTGTCAAACACATGTTCAATTCCTTTCTGATTATTCTTCGACTGAAATAATTGTTAGCCGAATTAATCAGCCAACAATTTGTTAGAAAAGAATAACAATTTATTGCATTTTTGCTGATTTCTCCTGTGTTTTATAATAACATTAAAAGAGGTGCAAAGTAAAAAAAAAACAACTTCAAAATAAACCAGCTCAAGACGGGAAAACACAAAATAAGTAAGGGAGAAAATTAAGATAACTAACTTTATGAATGAAGTATTTCAATCACAGTTGGTAAAGTCTAGGGTTTTCACAACTAGAGCATACCTGTGGAGGCTTCCAGGGCAGCTAAGGGTTTTGCCTGACACAGACGGGGCAAACTTTTGAGAACAGCTTGTTAGGTAGATAATACAAAATCCATTTTGATGAAGGCCAGACCAGTGGATGAAGCTGTTGAGAAAGTAAGTCTCTCTAGTCAGGCACTGTTGAGCACACTGTAGAGTGTGCAGAAATAACGTATCATTTAGTGTCCAGTTTAAGGATATATTAATCAGGGTTGCACAATAATATTGCTATGATTTTGGTATCGGCAGATATTTATCTGCTTTATCTGATATTTATAGAATTATCGGGGCGCAGATAGCCCAGCGGTTAGGTCGTGCCCCATGTATGAGGCGGCCTGGGTTCAAGTCCTGCCTGTGGCTCTTTTACCTCATGTATCTCCCTCAGTCTCTCATCCGAATTTCCGGCTTCACTGTCCTCCTCTCTCTAAAAAAAAAATAAAAGGCAAAAAAAGCCCAAATATATATGTCCAAAAAAGTGAAAATTTTAGCTGATATACTGATATTGTGGCAGTAAAAATCTGCAACTATCAGGCATTAGCTTGTTGCTGTGCGAACAACTAAGCTGGTGGCGTTTTAGGCTGGAACGTCAGATCTACATCATCTGAAGTCCATTACTTTATTCAACATCATTCTTTACACTTTGAATAGACAGTAATTTAATTCCTTCATCCTCAGTCTTTAATTTGTGTATTTTTTTAGGACTGAAGATGCAGGTCTGAACTACATTTAAGTATTTGTAAATATCGAATATCAGTAAAAATCCTAAATCATGCACCTCTGATGTGAATATAGCAAGAATTTTAATTTACACCTTTCTTTAACGTTATTTTTCTTATTCTTTGCATCTTGAGTTTTGATACACAGTATTTAATTTAAGTGTCTTATATTTGGTCAATATGATTTTAACTTAAATGTTTCGATGTTGACTGTATAGCACTTTAAAATGTTTGTTGTATAAGTAATGTTCTTTTATTAAACTTACTGTTACCTTAAACTCTGTATGTTTTATCAGTTGTTCATAAATTTGATTTTAACATAAGGGTCTAAAAAGATCATATAAGGCACAAGAACTGATTTTGCCAACATTTCACACACGTGTTAAAAAATAGTGCACTGTATTTTGGAAATGGTTTTCTTCATTCATAGTGCCTTTTAAACTCATGCTTAGTTGTAAGAATAACTCAATCCTCGTCATCAGTGTATTGCATTATATTAAATTAGTCTGAGAGATATAAACAGAGAACACAGAGGGACACGGAGAGGAAAGTCATTTACATGATGTATCTGCTGATCTCTGGACTGAAAAGCAGCTTTGTCTGATAAAATAAATCTAGTCTGGTACATGCTGTCCCTTTAAAACACTTTAGATTTTTTTTTTCTATCCTTGCATGCAAGTGAAATTATCCTTTATGTTCTATTTATGCCATTTTCAGGAGTTTCAAATATCTTGAATCTACACTATTTGCAAATGAGGCAAACAGATGGAATAAGCGTGTATACATTTATTTCAATTGTTGGCATGAGTTCCGTAAACAAGAATAACTGATCCAAATCTCCTCTGCTGCCTTCCAAAACCTGACAGATGATTACCAAGCATGCTTTATTGTATCTTTGGACACTATAGAGAAGCAAAAATTATTAACAAACCATATGAACCCTTAGGTGAAAGACAGGTACTCAAGACCAAGTCTTAAGAAGCTGCATTTTGCAGGTTATTTCTATTTATAAATCTGCCATTTGCTTGAATTAATCATTAAAATGTTATTTTTCATTGTGCTCTTTAGCAGAAAAGATGAACAGAAAATGTCCATCCAGTCTGCAGGACAAAATTCTGAGGAACTTTATGAATGAAGTATTTCAATCACAGTTGGTAAAGTCTAGGGTTTTCACAACTAGAGCATACCTGTGGAGGCTTCCAGGGCAGCTAAGGGTTTTGCCTGACACAGACGGGGCAAACTTTGAGAACAGCTTGTTAGGTAGATAATACAAAATCCATTTTGATGAAGGCCAGACCAGTGGATGAAGCTGTTGAGAAAGTAAGCCTCTCTAGTCAGGCACTGTTGAGCACACTGTCGAGTGTGCAGAAATAACGTATCATTTAGTGTCCAGTTTAAGGATATATTAATCAGGGTTGCACAATAATATTGCTATGATTTTGGTATCGGCAGATATTTAAAAAAGTGAATTATCGGGGTGCAGATAGCCCAGCGGTTAGGTCGTGCCCCATGTATGAGGCGGCCTGGGTTCATATATCATATCTAAGACAAAAACAAGGACGTTCTCTTTTCTCACTAACACTGAAAGAATGTGAGTGTGAGACGGATGTCAAGGTGTGTCTAAAGACTGATAAGGAAGTTTTATATCAAACAAACAAACACACCCTTACTGTGTGTTGCAGATAACTTAGCTTTAATGTCTAAGGGTTATAACAATGCCTGAAGCTCACCTGACATCCAGTTGTGCTAAAACAGCATATCTAATCATAGCTTCCCATCAGGAATGATTGAATAAAGCCTAATAAGAGGCTTAGCATGTCAGCCTGAGGTCTCCAGTCAACAGCAGCAGCATATTGTTAATGGGCTGGAAACCACCAGGTGGCATATTGTGAATGATCCATCTGAAAACAAATGTCCAGAGAGACTCTGCATCACATCCTGTACTCTAAACATCAGATTTTCATTTGTCAAAGCACTTTTGTGTGCAAAGGGAGAGTTATTACGCTGATTGTGGGATTATACTGCTTTTTCGCCTGTTGTTATTTTCAGGACTTTTCTGTATCGGGTTGTGGCCTCATCCGTGGGACCTGCTGCTGTGTATTACAGCTCTGATCTGATCTGCCTGACAGATGATTGGGCGACATTAAATCCTTGTTAAGTGCTGGAGCAGGACCAAAGTCAGGAGGAAGGCTGATGGATGGATGATGAGGGGAGTTCAGTGCTCAGGCTGAATACAGAGCAGCGTGGTCAAACTAATGGCTATAGACAGGAGGCAAAGGTGACCTCTTTCTGTCTGTCTTCTTCTTTTCACTTCATGTAAAATAAGCTCTGTCTCAGACTGTTGGTCCAACGGGCAAACATTTTTTTTTTTAATAAAAGGGCAAACCTAAACTACAAATCTAAAAGATATCGTTAGTGAACTAGATCTCATTCTCTTCTCCTGTTTGGTGAAATCAAAGAGGTCAGAGCTTTTGTAACACAACAATAAAACCAATCATAACATCTTCTAGGACAGTAGACACTGCTGACCTATTCACTGAGCTGTGACTCACTCTTCACCCAATGTGGGTAAAAAATAAGAAAAATTCAGAGAAATTAGTTGATTCTCAAAGTCCAGTTTTTATAGAACACAGTCTATCCAGTAGCAGAGGCAGTGATGGACCCAGGCAGCCTGACAGCTGTCCAGCATGTAGGCCATATTCATATACGTTAAATTTTTATCCGTGAAAGTCCATGCACTTTTTTTTAGGGAGCTTAGTGACCTTATTTCAGTTTCTTCCACTTCTTTTATTTCAAATGTGGGCCAAGTAGTTATTCACACAATCCCATTGAGGGTCTACTTCAACAACTCTGCAGAGGGGGGTCAAGGAGAGCAATCTATGACCGAGCTAGTATTGATATTATGAATAAAAGGTGTGCTGCTTGTATAGAAGAACACTGCATAGAGTAAATTAAAGATATACAACAAACTTTAAAATCTCTAGCTTTCAAGTCAATCCTAGTACTGTATGTTCCATGTCGTACCAGCTAATGATGTGGATATCCATTTTTGACATCAATACAAAAATGTCTGATTATTCTAACATCTGCAGAGTATATTTACCTTGTCAAGCATTCTCAGAAGTGTTAGTAAATTTTGGCCAATTAATTCATGGACTTATTGATGAGCTTTTTAAAATTATGTGGCACTTTGACATTTGATCAAGCGTAAAGTGCTTCACAAATATAAAAGCAGAAGTAATGGTAGCATTAGTTATAGTAGTTGTAGTTTATCAACTAATAAACTAGTGATTTTAGATAAATTTGATTCATGTGCCAGATAATTCATTTAACCATCAACCATTTTATTGTTTATCTATTATTAATTAATGATTAAAACTCACATTTGAGAGGCTGGAATCATCACGTGTCAAACCATGCAACAGTAAAAGTACATAAAAATAAATAAGTATTTGAATGGTGTGTCTTTGTCCACACAAACACGTGGCATGATTTAGAGCAGAAACATAATGTCTCTATCAAATCAAATTCAATCCTGAAAGCACAAAAACAAAAGGTCAGCACTGGACCATTAAAGTATTGACTGCATCTATAGTATGAATGGATGCACAAACATCTTAATATGTCTTTTAAAACCATGTGATGCTTTGACATGAATGATTTCAGAGTCTAGATGATGAATGAAGCAGGAGCATTGTGACCTCTTTGAAGGTTAATACCCAAGGCTCAACCTTCACAGTACATTCAGATCTTCCAGAGGTCCAGGGATCACAGGGAATAAATCTGTGATTCAGCCCCTCCATCAAAACAGCTGTATCTCTTTCTCTCCCTCCAGCAGTGGAAAGTCATTCATTCAATCCATACGCCTGCTTTTCGAGCTGTCACGGCTTAAAAGAGGGATTGGCAGAGGGGCCAGTAAGAGCTTTATGCAGACAGACAAATTCCATCTCATGCAGCCACCATCACATGGCCTCTGAGACTGTAAGAGAAGTGATTTGGATCAATATCCCACTTGGACGAGTGACACTCGTCTGCCAAACACGTGTCCGATACCAAAGCGCTGGGCCACAAAATGTGATAGCTCTGAAAAAAAACAAACACTATCTTACATGAGCACAGTCAGGTCAGAGCAGAAGCTATAGGAAGTTGCTTGGCTGACAGAAGCTATGCAGACACTGGCTTCTGTCAGGGCTGAAACTAGGAGTTATTGTGGTGTTTACTGTGGTAAAGACGTGTCGTAGCTAAAGCAATAACATCCATCCGTTTACTGATCTCTTTGGGCCAGACTAAAAGTTGTCACAACCACTTGACAGATTTCCATGAACACTGACATAAACACAAATCCTTCAGACTTGTGATGTTGTGAATCTCCATGTAGTCCCACAGCAGGACAAAGTTCTCACTAAGCTAATTTAATATCGCAGCATCTTTATTTACAGCATTGTCATCACAACATAACAATCACAGTGTTAATTTTGTCGACTAGAACTGACTAAAACTATTCATCAACAGCCTTTTTATCCATGACAAATACTAGAGTAAGACTAACAAAATTAGATCTGTGATGACTAAAACTGACAAAAAGTTTAATTTTCGTCAAGATGACTAAATCTAGACTAAAATGTAAATGTAGTTTTTGTCAGACATTCAAAATCTGTGATATTTCTCCACTGTGGGTAAATCGATCAAAAAAAACAATGCATCTGTAGCTCTTCTGCCTCTAAGCCGTATAGAAAGCAGGGACCCCAGGCTCGGCAGAGTGTACAGAACACAGTGCCATGATTTGGTACCAGATGCAAGCAAGAAAATAAATGCTTGGACTAAAAGTAAAGACCAAAATGTGAGGACTTTTTATGGACTAAAACGAGACTAAAATGTTTTTGAGTTTTCGTTGACTAAAACTAAATAGGGTAGAAATGACTAAAATGCGACTAAAAGACAGTTCATCTTAAGACTAAGACTATCAAAAATAGCTGCTAAAATTAACACTGCCATAATAAAGGAACCAAGGTGATTAATTAATAACAGCAGCAGTTCTCCACTTCAGCAGATCCAGGGGGAGGAGTGGCATGGGACGAGTCAATCAAGTTTCTGTCAGTCACAAATTCACAATCACCTCAATTATTTCACCTCCTTTTTTCTATTGTTATTTTTTACTTTTTAAAGTTTTTTAAACATTTGTACAATTTTTGGTGGTTTTGTGATATATTTACTTTAAACCATGTGCCTAAACTTTGTGTTCCTCTTGTCTGAAATCAAATAAAATCCTAAAATCTACAAATAAATGATTTAAAAGATAACCCTCTAAAATGCTCTGTAAAATCCCTTAAAACTGTTTTTTTAAATAATTCTAACATCTTAGTTTAAATAAAAAAAACATCTTGAATCTAAATCTTCAAAAAAAGTGATTAAATCCTATTATAAAAACAATGAAATTGCTTGCCAAATTAATAATAAAAAAAGAAACTCAAAATAAAACACCTTAAACCCCTGAGTTATCCTGAAACATGCTAAAAAATGTTGGCATAAGTTAAGGATATTGTGACACTTTGGGCCCAATAGTACCAATAGAGCATGATTTAAATGCCACAGTCTACCCAAGTATTGTTACTGACCATTCCTCCTTCCCTTTATGACCACAGTCTGCCCATCTTCTAATGGCTACTTCCATCAGGATAATGCACCATGTTACAAAGCTCAGATCATCTCAAATATGTTTCTTGAACATGACCATGAGTTCACTTTACTCCAATGGCCTCCACAGTCACCAAATCTCCACACAATAGAGCACCTTTGGGATGTGGTAAAATGGGGGATTCATATCATAGATGTGCAGCCGGCTTTAGTGTGATGTTATCATGTCAATATGGACCAAGATCTCTGATTAATGTTTTCAATGCCTTGATGAAACTATGCCACGAAGAATTAAGGCAGTTCTGAAGGCAAAAGTGAGTCCAACCCAGTACTAGCAAGGTGTTCCTAATAAAGTGGCCTTTGAATGTATATGGACCATGCATTCATTCATTCAATCAGCAAGCATTATTTGACCAAGCTTCAGTTGGCAACCAGCCCCTTTGATACAGCCTCTAAGAACAGCCTGCCCTTCCAGCAGTGACCCTCTGTGGCTTACCCTCCTCATGAAAGGCACCAATGATTGTCTCCTAGACATCTGTGAGTCCACAGAGTGAGAGAATGAAAGCTCAGGAAACCTTTGCTAATTAGACTTTTCCACAATATTCTAGTATTTTGAGATAGCTGACCTTTGATTTTCATGAGCTGAAATTTGTCATCATCAAGATTAAAACAAAAAGCCTTGAAATGTTTTGACAATTTCTTGTTGAACTTTGAGAACGCTTCAATTACACTGATATGAATTAATGTGTGGCTTTAACTCTGCAAATCTGATGAGCTTATAGAGGACTGTCTTTGATTCTACAGAGATTGTGTGACACTGTCATCAAATGACAAGGGCTGAAAAAGCAGACTCTTAATTCAGGCAGAGGACTCTCACTATTAGTTTAGATTCAAACTGTGGCCACAGAAAGCAGCAGGTGTCTGCATAATCACCATACTGCCTCCAACACACACAAACACACACACACTGACAGGCTGCAGAGCTTCAGCTGTCATATGCATAAAGGGAAAGCATGACATCCCAGAAACCCATTTATTATACAACAAAGTTTCTTAACAATCATGCAGAGTGGTGATCATCCAGTAAATAATAATTACTCCATTTATGTAAAGATGCATTGTGTTGGAGCCGAGTCATTCTGACAGAAACACAAATCATATGTGGATTCAGGACATTTACACACACACATACACAGTACTACATAACTCCCACGCAGCAGCTTTGTGTTGGAGAGCATGAACAGACCAGAAAAAAGACTGAACAGATTGGAATATGGCCCACATTGACCCATCAGACTCACTCCATGCTCACACTCAAGGTATCAGATTCATAAAATGTGACAATATTAATGCGATTACCTTTATTTTAAAGTCTAAATATCTCATAATTATGTAATAGAGGTGCTTCAAGACCTTTTACCGCTCCTTCAAATAGCTTCTTCAGTTCTAAAGTGACTGGGACCAGCGTTGGAATTTATGGCCTCTGTTGACCACCCAACATGCTAAAGATCTGAGAATCATTCGCAGCTGAGTCACCTGGGTCACCTGAGAGTTGCTGGTACACTCAGTGACCTAGCTTCACCTGAAGGCCTGTCCTCCTGGGGCTCTTCAAGAGCAACTCTGCCGATAACTATCTAAATGGTCCAAAACCTCACTATAAAGTATGCTACAGACTCCCCACAAACACAAATAGCCAATACAAGCATGAACTCTCTGGCCTGATGACTCTTAAGGCAGGGTTTCTGTCCTGGGACAAAAATATCACACATTGCTGTCACATTAGAACTGAAGAAGCCTTTTGGAGGCGAGGGGAAATGTCTTGAAGCAACCTCAATCAAGTCCAATTTCCCACTTGACGGACATTTTGATAACCATGACCTGGATAAATGAGAGCCAACACAGACATGACATGGATGGTTGTATATTTGGTCTCCACCACTCAGCCTCTATGGTTCCTAAATATGCCTTACAACAGCATATATTCTCCATTTGACAGCAAATATAACTCCAGATGGACATGAGGAAGCTCCCTGCACACTTATCTACAGTATGTGAAGATAAAATAAACCCAGTGATAGAAGCCTTCAATCTGTCATACTGCTTCCCCCAGGAAAAAGAACACAAGTTCACCTTATGAAAGGCCTTGTTTTTTACATACAGTCCTTCTGAATTTCATTTATTTAATGAACTTTTACAGTAACTTTCTTTAAATAAAAAAAGAAAATCTTCATAAACAACAAAGAATCTCACAGACGTCACTTAAAACAGTTTTGAACTGCGTTGCTTTAGTTGGCAGCAGCTGTGGAGTGTTTTAGTCATATGTTGTATCCAGGCTGCAGACAAAGCCCAGACAGCCTGAAAACAAACATGCAGAGGACAACTCAGATGACTGCGTGAGAGTCGTGAGTATCTACAGTGTCATCCAGTCTGTGTTTAATCACTGCGCTGTGTGAGAGATGGTAGTTTGGAAGGCGAAGGTGATGTGGTTTCGTGCGTTATCAAGGTAAGGGTCTGCGAAGGTGTGTGTGACACCAGAGAAATGTCTCCACTGCATCAGCTCCGACATGCTAAGGTGTTTCTGCACCGTCCCACCGCTGTTACTTTGGCGTCCGAGTTGGCACGGCCTTTCAGGCACCTGCTCTTCCTTGTCCTCTACCACAGCTGAAATTGAAGGAAAAAGGGGGAATTATTAAGTTTTACTGTAGCCTGACACGGACATCAGTGTGCTTTCCTACCCTGTGGTGAGCCGTCCATGCTGCAGCTGCAGTTCAGCAGGTCGTGAGTCAGAGACGGCGTGTCTGTTAGGCTGAAAAGATCTCGAAGCTCACTGGTGGAGAAACTTGTGTGCTCTGCCCCTTTGCCCAGGTCAACTACCGTCCCAGAAAGCCCCTGTTTGGACACCTGCCTCTGGAAAATACGCTCTTCAATCGTGCCTGTAAGAAAGTAAAATGCCAATTGAACATTACATGAATGGTGAGAATTTTAGTGATGACTTTCACAGGGTGCCTGTTTCATGCATATTGATTTTAACATTTTATTAATGGCTTTCATGCATAACATGGCCCTCCAAATCAAACGAGCGGCATATTACCATGCATGTGCTTGGTAATCTGAGGTCAGTGGATGCAATGCTACTTTTTGTATCTTCATGAGACATCATGTGTTATAGTCCTGTGCAGTCTTGTAGTACTCAAGTCCAGGACTCGGACTCGAGTCTGACTCGAGTCCTGATTTGGAGGACTTGTGACTCAACTTGGACTAAAGCTTTAACTGCATCAGGACTCGAGGATGAATAGGAGGATTTGAACCTGTTTTTTGTTGAAGATTATTTCATTCTGTAATATTTGCTGTTTTTGTGTGAGAAAACCACGTATAACTGATCAGTGTTCACGCAGCACCCGGTGTGCGTTCACCTTCATGTGCGTTCACGTGAGTCTAACCTGCTGTCTGTGAAAACACCAAAGGAGAGAGAGCAGGAGAAGCGAGGGAGCCTGGCTGACACAGAGAGGAGCTGATAGGTTGATAGGTAGCTTAAACCGGTGGCTCTTCTCTGTATTCCCGTGGTAATCTTTACAAGAAATCAAACTAAAATGCAGCCAGCCTACCTTTGAATTGCGGAAAATCTCCATCAGCTGCTCAGACTCGTCATATTAGCTGCTGTTGCTGCTGTACCTCCTCAGCTTTGGACAGAGTGACAAAAACTCTTAAACCTTGTAGTGTGTCCCCTTAGTTAAAAATATCGATCCAATGTTGAAATCTGCGTTGACAACGGCGAGATAACACTGACCAGTGAGCTAATCGAGGTGGCATACAGTAAAATTATGATATGTTTAATTACAACTCAGACTTTGGAGTATTGAAGAGGGGACGAAATTAAGACCTTTTCATGATGTGTTCAAATGTCCCACGGAGAAAATTGTAACTTTAGTTTTTAGTGAGAAATCTGAATAAAACCAGTCATTTGAAAGGATGAATATTTAGTATAAGATAGAGGTAAAGCATGAGTGCAGTTAAAAACATGTCTCATTTTTCCACCCTAAATACACAAATAATTCTGTCAATATAACCAATAATATAAATGAAGAATGTAACTTCTCCTCTAGCCCTTTAGAATAAAAAGTTGAAGAAATACAGACATTAATGAAACACAAGAACATAGCCCACCTGTAAAGCTGGAATGGCTTAAAAATAATTGATCAATTAATTTAATTTGGCTCTAGCTTTTAGGTACTGGGGACTCGACTTGGATTTTTCTTTGGTGACTCACCTCGGACTTGAACGCTAGGGACTCGAGGTTTGGTGACTCGACTACAACACTGGTCCTGTGTAAATGTAACTGTAAATCAGTTTTATTCTGGTTTTTGTTTTCTCTTTTCATCTCTCTTTCTGCGAGTTTGACACAGATGCAGCAAACTTATCCTCTCAAGATTTTTTTCCCAAATTCTGAAAATGGTTGTAAGTTGAATTTCCTTACTACTATGATTCAACATCTTAATTTGTTTTATATTTTCAATTATTTTTAAATTAAAAACAATAAAAGCTTTAAAAATAACTAGATTATTGAAACACCTGGGCTCACTGTTTAGGGGTTTGTTCATTTACAAAGACACCCGATTTCTCACAGCAGTAGCAACAATTTTGATTTACAGTTTTTAATTCTTACCGGCAGTGAGGAGGCGATAGATGTGCACAGTCTTCTTCTGTCCATCTCTCCAGACTCTAGCCATGGCCTGGACACAAAAGAGAATTACATTATTCAGGACAAAATGATGTGCTTGTGTGCACAGCACCACCTGGTGGTTTAAAATAGGGATGACTGTGAAGTAGTCGGCAAGGTGCTCTCATCAGAAAATTCTTTATGTTTGGTCAGGACAAATGCAATGAACATAAATATTCTACTCGGAAAAAAAGAGTTGTTCACACAAAAAAATGTAAATCAAAAGCCTTGCCTAAACTAGTTTCTTTATTTTCTTGTAAAATATGATGAACAGATGAAGTTGAAATTAAAAAAGGAGCACACAGAGCCTTTTTGTCATGACCATGGTTTGCTCAGGGTCAGGTTATCAAAGTTTATTTCATTATTGGACAGGATACAAATTAATGAGGAAAATGGCTCATTTTCTTGTTTCTTTTTTTTGTTCTAATCAAAACATGAATGTTTTGTTTTAAAAACAAAGTTTTAATTTGTTTAATTTTAGGTTATAATTTTTTGGTAATGAATAAAGAAATAAATAGGGTCAGTCAAATGACCAGGAAGCACAAGTAATGCTGTCAGCCACATTCTTTATTTATCAGCAATTTAAAACAAGAAATTAACTACAATTCAAACTTTATTTTGAAATTGGTTTTCAATACATGGGTTGACTGTGGCATTTTTGTTTGTCAGATTTTTAAAAATTCTTTCTGCCATTAAGTCATATCCTGTCTGTCAATAAATTATACTTTGATGCCTGTCTAACCAGGTGTGTGTTCACAAAGTTTTATATGCTTTAGACAAGAAATTATCAATGGACACCTCTGTTTTGTTCTTTTAACTCCTAACTAGGGCTGAATGATTAGGGAAAATAATCAGTGTGATTTTTCTTCCCAATATTGTGATTGCAATACAGTATGTGGTTATGTATTTCTAAGCAAATGAGCAATAAATTATTGTACTTAATAACAAACACAATGTTTAGTAGAATTAACTAAGGCTGAACAATTATGAAAAATATCTAATTGTGATTATTCTGACTCATCACAAATTTGATCTTCGTTGTTGTACTGAAGAGAATTATAATTTTATGCCCTTCTTATTTTAATAATACAAACATACAAAAGAAGGAGAGTGTGACGTTTTGCAAACTATTTTAGAAAAAAATGATACTTGAATGTTTTTACATTATCGTTGAATATCTCTGCTGGAAAAATGTATTAAACTGGTATTTTGACACACATTTCAGGTCAAAGAAATATTGCATCTACTGTGGTTTGAAAATTGCAGTAGGACATACTGCAATTTCATCTAGATTTCAATGTAGATTAACTCATAATTAATTCACTCACAACTAGACCTGTTCATTTATTACTCCAGTTAGAGAGTTAATGGTAGTTTAGGAATAGAATCGATGTTTCACTGTTATGATGATATTCCTGGGGTTTTTTGTCTTTCAGACCAAAAAAACAACTAAAAATTATCAGTGTTGGCCTGGAGGAGGCCCAAGAATGGGATCTGTTAAAGGAAGACTATGCCTACTTGTTTTCTGTTTAACATATATTTTACTTGCTTTTCTGGAGGTTGGCACAAAGACAAACAGTACAAAACTCCTGGTCAGTAGGCGCGCCAGTAGTCGTGGTTAAGGCGCGCGCCATGTACGCATGTCTCTCCCAGCTCTCCTCCCTGTTTCCTACTCTATCCACTGTCCTATCAAATAAAAGGCCAAAAATAAATCTTTTAAAAAAAACAAAAAACAAAACAAAACTCCTGGTCAGTAAAGAGTAGTCTAGCTTCTATCATAGTCGTTCATTCTCTTCGATCTTTGTGATGGGATTTAAAGTCAGTCTACTTTCTCTATTCTCTGGAGCTTGAATACTGTTGAAGCCTTAAAGCATGTGTAAAGTTGTCTACATTGTTAAGTTGTTTTTTCTATATTAGAGTTTGATTGACAACTTACATCTCAGCTTAAATCAAATGAATCCTTCGTGTAAACACACCAAGGTTCACCTTAGCTGATCAGATAAGTTAAATATGGAGCAATACTTAGAAATTACAAAGTTGGTGAATAAAACTGCTACAGACTTAGTTACCAGCATGCCTGTGAGTGTCTGCGTCTTACCTGAATGTCATTGGCAGGGTTCCAGTCAATATCATACAACACCAAATGGGAGGCACCCACCAAGTTAAGCCCCACCCCGCCTGCTTTGGAGCTCAGCAGAAACAGGAAGTTGTTAGAGTAAGGACTGTTAAAGCTGTCAACCAGCCGCTGTCTCTGGCTGGTCGGAGTCTGTCCGTCAAGTCTGCAGAAAGAGTAACCCATGTGTGCACATAAGTCCTGGAGCAGGTCGAGGGTCTTGGTATAGTTGGACACTACGACCACCCTAAAGGAGAACATGTCTTTGGTTAGCATGAAATAAAAAGACAAAAAACTGTGAAGTAATAAACCTGCTCACACTCACCTGTCTGAAGGGCTGAGCTCTTTGATGGCAGTCAGCAAGTCTGACAAAACCAGCAGTTTTCCAGAGTCAGCTGTGTTGAATCCACCCAAAGAGTAGGATTCTGGGAAGAGTTCTTCCAAGCCATCATATAAAGAGCTTTCCAATGAACCTCTATCCGTTCTTTCCTGAAAAATACAACAAAGAATTCACATATTGGTAAAATCTCTAAACACATCAGAGCATAAAACTCTTTGAAAGATCTGGGGAACATTTCCCTTCTCTACCAACAGATGAAGCACTCCACCTTGACAGTGGAGTGGAGCAGACCGGGGTGGTTGCACAGCTTCTTTAAGGCAGTGATGCAGGCAAGGTGTGTGTGAGTTTGCACAGAGCCTTGAAGGCAGGCTCTAAAGACTCTGTGGCTGAGGAGACGCTCATAGAGCTCGAGCTGCAAAGGGGAGGGTTCACAGAATAATGTCCAGTCAAGACGAGGAGGCAGGTAACGGTTGATAATCTCCTGTGTCCGCCTTAGGATGAACATGCCAGTGAGGCGAGAGAGCTCTGCCGCTCGCTCCTCTCCTAAAAGTCTCTCCTCCTGTTGGCAGATATGAGATCAAGATTAAGGCTGGATAAAAAAAAAATTAAAAGAAAATCACTCCATAGGAAGAGAGTTGAATCTTACCTCTGTGCAGAAGGGCTGCCTGGAGCGCAGAATGGGTTCTTCATAAACTTTCCTGTAGGCAATGGACGACCCAAGAATCCCCGGGTTAACAAACTCTATGATTGCATAAAACTCCTGCAGGTCGTTCTGTACTGGGGTGCCTTAAAAACAATAATAACTTATTTCAAAACCTCAGTATGATGTTTCAGCTGTTAGTCATTTCAAATCTTTTCCTTTCAGCATAAGTGTACCTGTTAGTATGACTCTGCGATCACAGCTCAAGCTGCTGAGGGCTGTGGATGTTTTGATGCTGCTGTTCTTTAATCTGTGGCCTTCATCACAAATTATAAGACCAAAGTCCACTTTCTGAACCTTAAAAAACACAAGAAAATAATATTATAAATCCACAAAAAGATGATTTACTCCAGTTAACTTGTCACATAAACACTTGGGAGCAAGACAAAAGTGGAACATACCTGCTCCAGACAGCGCAGCAGCATTTCATAGCTGATCACAAGAACGGTGTGCAGAGGGGACAACACAAACTGCTCTATCCTGTGATCCTATGTAACATTTTAACGAAAGATACATATTAAGCACTGAAAGCATGGTAAAGTGAGCTAAATGATTGCTGAAAAAGGGAAACGGACTTGGGCAAGACAAAGATCATCATGAAATAATATATGAATAATAAAAATACAAAAGAAGTGAAAGAAAAAGAAAGCAACAAAAAGTAGAGTAAACAAATACAAAAACAAGGTGGGTGGATTCAAAGTTGTTACTGTTAACTAAAACTAATTAAATAACTAAAAACAAAATTCAAAAATCATTTTAGTTAACTGAAACTAAATAAAAATGAAGCTTTACCATAAAAAGGAAAACTAACTAAAACTGTATAATGCGCTTACAAAACTAACTAAAATAAAATAGATATGGAGAAAAATATCCTTAGTTTTAGTCTTTGACACAACCATACTGACTGGCACCTACACACAAGTCTGTGGAGAGTAAAATTGCCTGATCTGATTGGTTAAGACTTCACACAGTGGTAGCTTTATGTCTGGAGTTGTATTCAAACCCCATCAAGTAAATAAAATTATAAGTGAAGAGTAGCCTGTTTGAAGATGTTTTTAAAATTGTATTACACTCACTCAGTCCTGACATCTATTTGTAAAAAACTAAAACTAAAACTAATAAAAACTAAACTAACAAAACATTTTTAAAAAATAAAAACTAAACTAAACTACCAAACCAGCAGTCAAAAAACAGAACGTGAAAACGAAATAAAAATAGAAACTAATGAAAAATCCAAGACTATTATAACCTTGGGTGGGTTCTTATGATTTACTTATCGATATAGCTTTAACGTACAGGGGCATCTAAAAAAAATTAGAATGTCATGTAAAAGTTCATTTTTCCCATGATTCTCTTAAAAAAGTTAAAAGTCCATATATTCTAGATTGATCTCATAGAAAGTGAATCATTTCAAGACTTTTTTCATTCTAATCTTGATGATTACAACATCGGCTCATTAAAGTAAATCCACTATTTCAACAAATTAGAATACTGTGTAAAAGTCTAATTTGCTAAGGTTTCCTGAACCTTCATTCTCTCACTCTGGTTCAGTTTATGCAACTGCAATCACAGGAAAGACTGCTTACTTGACAGATGTCCAGAAGACAAGCACTGGCACTCTCCACAAGGAGGCTTAGCCACATGAGGTCACACAGAGTGCTGTTTAAAAGCATATTAATGGAAAGTTGACAGGAAGGGGAAAGTGTGGTAAGAAAAGGTGACCAAGGGCCAGGGATGAGTTCAGCCTTCAGAGGATTGTCAAACGAAGCAGATGCAAGAACTTAGGGGAGCTTCACAAGGAGTGGACTCCCCTAAGTGAGTGGACTGTTCCTTGTGTCGAGCCAGTCCTGAACTATGGTCAACATCGTCAGCGTCTCACCTGAACTAAGGAGAAAAAGAACTGGACTTTTGCCCAGTGGTCCAAAGTCCTGTTTTCAGATGAAAGTAAATTTTGCATTTCAGTTAGAAATCAAGGTCCTAGAGTCTGGAGGAAGATCATAATCCAACATGCTTGGAGTCCAGTGTTTTTTTAGTTTCCACAGTCAGTGATGGTTTGTTGTGCCATGTCATCTGCTGCTGTTGGGCTACTGTGCTTTATAAGTCCAAAGAAATTGCTGTCAGCTGTCACCGGGAGATTTTAGAGCTCGTCATGCTTCTTTCGGCTAAGAAGCTTTATGGAGAGAATGATTTCCTTTTCCAGCAGGACTTAGCACCTGCCAACAGCGAAGCCAAAACGACCAGTAACTGGTTTTGCTGACCATGATGTTACTGTGTTTGATTGGCCAGCCAACTGGTCTGACATGAATCCCATAGAGAGTTTCTAGAGAAATGTCAAAAGAAAGATGAGAAACACCTGACTCAACAATACAGACAAGCTGAAGGCTGCTATCAGAGCAACCTGGGCTTCATAACACCCCAGCAGTGACATGGACTGACTGCTTCCATGACATGCCACATAGCTGCAGTAATCTGTGCAGAAGGAGCTCCAAACAATGACTGAGTGTATGAATTAGCAGTTTTCCTGAAGACCAACACTTCTGTATTAAAAATCCTCATTTTGGACTGATGTTTTGTGATATTCTTAAATTTTGAGACAGCGGATTTTAGATTTGTTTAAGCTGTAAGCCGTAATCATCAACATCAATGCTAAGTCTTGAAATATTTCCCTTTGTATTGATGAATCTAGAAGTTTCACCTCTTGAGTCAAATCACAGGAAAAATTGAATTTTTTTCATGGTATTCTTATTTTTAAGATGCACTTGTATATTTTCATACATGTATGGTGCAACAAGCTTTACTTATCTTATAATTCAAGCTGACACCTCAGACACAGTAGAAATAGTTTCTCTTCTGCAATTATCTCCTTACCTGATCCACAGTGAAAACACTGATCCTCTCCCGTCCCAGCCATTTGTTAAACTCTGCACCCCAGTTCTGCACAAGACTACCTGGAGTGACCACAAGGACACGCTTAGCAACTGCTTTCCCACCATATGGTCCTTGTTTGAGCAATGTCCAGGACAGAGCAACACTCTGGAGGGTTTTTCCAAGACCCATCTCATCAGCCAGGATCGCTCCATAACGTCCCACAACTCTGAAACAAACACAATTGAACAGATCAGTAAGAATGCTTGTCCTGGGCTCCTGGCTATTATAATTTTAACAGCTATGACGCTAAAACAGCTCCTTTACCTCATGCCCATCACACACTCGTACAGGAAGATCAGGCCGTCTCTTTGGTGGGGTCGCAGGTGATGGGTCAGGTGGGGGTCTACAACAACATCAACCACAGGGAGACCTGACTTGTTACAAGACCACTGGTGGTTAGGAGAGGGACGAGGCATCACCAGAGAACCTGCAATAGATCAGAACACTTGACTGAATGTCGTCTATGTTTTTAAGATGCAAGAAATCAAAAACACAGATTGGGATTTACTCTAAAAATATAAATGTCAAATGTATTTTAAAAATGCTCTAACAAAGGATGTCAGTAGCCTTATGGTTATGTAAGGCCATGAAATGAGACTGTTGTCCTTAAAGCAGGCAGGTCAGTTTCAAGAACAACTTGTGACTTCTTTCCAACATGTTATTCCCAAAAATCTCCCAAACGTTTCTGACTCTATATATTTTCCTAGCTGAGTAAAGGAATGAAGGTAAAAATTAAATTAAAAAAAAACACCATATTCAAAGGAAACTTGTACAAAGAAAAACAATCAACCAGTAGTAGATGTTTTAGATAAGATTTTCACAGCTTGATTTACACAAAAAACATGTTCAAACAGACACAAAAGTACTGATTCTCACGGAATGTTTTAAAAATCACAATATACTTCATTTTCATACATAAAGTTTCTGATTTGTTCTCTGTACCTGGAGCCAGTGGATCATAGCGAGGCCTGCAGGTTTGTTCCTCCTGTGGTTTACACCCTGCACGATCGGCTCTCCCCAGCATTGTCGGGGGGCAGAAAGGTTTGGATGGCATGCGACGTGGAGGAGGTGGACCAGACTGCTTATGTGTCTCTTCTTTCTCTATTTGGATCTCTTGGAAACAACGTCCTCTAGCAAAGTCGTCAGCAGAAATGATCCCCATCACCTCAATTTCCTTCCCTCCGATCATCAGGGTCTCTCCCTCGGACAGGGAGGCCAGCATGGACACTTTGTAGCCACTCCCTACATATACATGAAAAGAAATACTTACTAAACTGATATCCACATACAAAAAATTGTGTGAGATCCAAGAGCCAGATATCCTGCCTATCACACATTCAACAGTGACCAAAATAGAGCTTAAAGAAAGCTAAATATCAAATTATTTTAGATCTGAATAGAAACCTGCTGTAAAACAATAGGAATGTTTTTTATTTGATTTTTAAGGAAGGAAAGTTTGAAGAATCTACCAAAAAGATTGTAATTTGTTTATATTATGTGCACAGCTTGAACCATCTCCAAAAAGTTGCCCCAAAACTGAAGTGGTGTTGAACAGAGAAAACGTCTCTTCATTAACCCTTCTCAGGTCAAACACACCAACCACACCATAAGGCATCTTCTCCTTCAGCAACTTGTATAATTAAACTCCAGCTTACATTCTTGAAGTTACCTTGCTTGAGTGCCTTGGAATTTTTTGTATCTATCCCCTGACTTTTACTTTTTAATCACTCTTTCTCTGAGTTGCTTGAGATGTTCTTTTGTCTTCATGGTGTAATGGTAGCCAGGAATACTCATTAACCAGCAACTGGACTTCCAGCCACAGGTATCTTTATATTACAATCGCTTGAGACACACTTTGTCATTAAAGTGTTTTTTTTTGTCCAAAAAGCCAAGTTATATTGACCATGATTGTTTTATAAAATCAATAAATAGGTAAAACATCCAAAGGGTTGAATACTTTCATGTACTGTTTTTTTTTTTAGTTGTACATCACAACTTAGGGCTGTTCATGTAAAAATAATGTGCATGTACACTAACAGAGCCTCTCAACTCACAAGACTTAACTGTGAAAAAAAACAAAAAAAAGCATCCTGTTATCTTTGCCTCACCCTTGCCAATATCTTTCCCCTCCATATCCTTCAGTGTGGCTGTTCGTCCTCTCGTAACCAGGATGGCATCACCCTCCCAGCGCTTGTGTTTCTTCTTACTGGCCTTACACCACATCACACTGAAGTAGCGTGCGCCATCCTGACCGCAGCTAGAGTCTGAGCCTGCAGCTCCATGAACACTGTCTGACTGTGCAGGAGCCTCTGCAGGTTTAGGGGTCAACTGGTGGAAACCATTCACTCCTATAACACAGAGACAGACAATGGTGAAAAACCTGCAGACAGATCTTTGACATTTCTACCAGCAGAGGTCACTGTTACACCAAGTCTACACAACACACTGCACCTGTGTGTATAACTGATCAAAGTCCTGGTCTCATACACTTAAATGGCTGAAACTTGACTGCTGCACATGCTGTGCTACAGTTCAATCATCTAACAAACCATTACTGCGTGTCTTTATTGTGTGCCCTCAATGTCTGCAACAAGTAATAAGTTATTGCAGAAAATGCAAGAAAGAAATACAATTATGAGAGGTAACGTTTGAGACAAGTTTGCACTAGAAATCAACACAACAAGAGGCAAATGAAGTTTACTTTTATAGAAATACACGACATTTGGACAGACACTTAAATGACAACATTACAATACAATCAATGTTGTAGTCACATACATTAAATAACAATGTCACAAACAAGCCAACAAATCGACCTCATCTCCCTTCTTTCAGCACTTCAGCATAACAATTTCTGACTTTAAAATGCTTGACTGACTTCTGTGCGAATTCAGTTACACATAGAAGCTGTCCTCATAATCATCACATGCTTAAGGCTTTTTAAAATATTTTTATGTTTCAGTCCTGGCTATCTGAACATTTTTCACCTCTAATAAAATTGAACTTTTTGACTTAGAGAGGTGCTTCTTTTTTGTAACTTTATCCCTAATTTGGTTTCTGCAAGGTGCTACAAGAAAGTATCTCTTTTATTTATCATGTGTTTTTATCCACATTCCTATCAAGTGGAGATTTACTTTACTCCAAAAATAGGCCACAAACAATGCAATAGTAACTCAATATCTCATCAGAGTCTTACTCTCGTCTTTCCTCAGAAAATAAAAACAGTAAATGCTGTTAGAAAAAAAAGTAAAACCTGAATAATACAGATTAACACTATGCTAAAATTTCTATAGACACTTAGTGGGGCAGGAAGCTTACCATCATGGTATGAAACATTCATTTATATTGATATTCCCTTCCAGATACTTTGCTTTCACATTTATTTCACCTATAAGGGCCTGTCACAGTATTTCTATTATGAGCGTTTACATGTGTACACATAGAGAATGATGGACATTTTCACAGACAGGCACAAACACACTGATGGCAACACGAGTCATCCCCATGAGTTATCCTGCAGGATGCAAACAGATGTGTAGTGTCTGTACGAGGCACTATGTTTCCAATACAAATTAAAGTTCTCAAACAGCTTTCAGACATGAAACTGACGTCTCCTTGGCTCTTTCTCCTCATTTAAACTCCTCAGAGCCTCTCCCTTTCTAACAGCAGCCAAAGGACGTGCGTTCATGCTTGTTAAAGAGGAATTGGCAGTCCGTGTCTCAGTCGTGCAGCCTTTAGTTTCTCCACTTTGATTTTGGCTCTCAGAAGTTCCTCCTCCAGGTCCTGCTTCCTTTTCAGCCCCTCCCTCTTCTCATCCAGGTATATGGCAACTTTCCTGTGATTGGATAACACCAGCTCGTGCTCCTCTTTGGCCAGGTGGAGAGGGCGAAACCTGTCAGGCTCATGGTGGGGGTAGATGTCGTTTGGGTAAAGGTCATGGCGTAAGGGCAGCGGTGAGGTAGAGAGTGGGAGGTTGACAGAGGATGGGGTGGGAGACAGGGATGCTTCGTAATCATGCACACTGCCCAAGTCCTGCTCCCCCTCACGCTCCTGGCCTCCGTCCAGCCCTGGCCCCGTGTGTGCAGAGAGGAGAGGGAGGTCTGGCGGAGGTTTAACATCCTCTTCAGGGTCCAGCTGGACCACCTCATGGGGGATACTTGGGACAGCTGCTGAGTAATCCTGGAGTCCAGCCAAGGAGGAGCTGCTGCCAGGATGTTCGATTGGAGAGCTGTGCTTGCTGTATATTAATCTGAAAAGGAATGAGGGATAAAAATAAGTGAAGCACCATTTACTGAGTATCAACATGATGTCTATAAAAGGAGTCTGAAGAACTGTGTCAGTGTTAAAGCAGACTTAATAAATATGTTAAATTATCAGTAACAAAGTAAGAGTTGTTGGAGTGAAATAAGAAATCTAAAAAAACCTATGCTGGCTAAGATTTTACATGCTGCAAGTTAAATTTTTCCCCATTATAATAAATGATTATTGTTGGGTGTTTTGCAGCTCATCCCTGTTAGAAAATGTATAAACAAATGAATAAGATCTAATATGTGATGGCTATTTCTTGGTAAGGTTGTATGGATCTTTCGAAATACACAGGCTACATTTATATCGTCTTAGGGCCATAACCTACTGTATATTCTGCCAAAGTAGATTCATTATGCATTACTAGGTTGCTTGTCCTTTTTGTGAAACTTTCAGTGGAAACAGAATCTAAAGCTTATCAAAGCATGAGCTGAATATTTTGAACAGAAGTAAACAAACAGTGAAATCTGGCAGGATATTCTGTATTTTCCTTTTCAGTCTGACCATGTGCAGACAGTGTGTATGTAATCTGATTGGGCTTTGGGACTGTGAGTTCAGCCCCTCCCTTCTCTCCTCCTCTAACGATTGAATCAGTGTCATGAATCAGACTGTTTTGGAGATAATGATGTATGTCAGTGCTCTCTAGAGTCTAAGATTTGCTATCATTTCAGTTCTGTACAAACCGTGTGTCTGTATGTCTTGTTTATACTATACCTGCACAGAGCCTGGTCCTTCTCGTGGATGGGCACATGGTGAAACAGGTGAGGGATCATCTCCATAATTCTCCTGGTTGGCTCAGAGATACTAGCTCTGTACTCTGGCTGGGCGTGTCTACGCTGCATAACTTCCTGCTTGGCTGACTCCTTGAGTCTCTTGTAGAGGGTCCGGAGGCCTTGAGCGGTGCGATGGGGTCTGTCCCCTCCCAGGGCATTGTACTGCTCGGCCACAGTGTCCCAGCACTTGTTCTTGTCCACGATGACTGCATGCTTGTTGGTGTGCTCCTCCAGGATGCGGATGTGAGGGCGGACCAGCTTCAACAGGTCCAGCTTCTCAGAGAGGGTGAAGTTGGAGGAGCGAGCTTTGCCCACCATACTGGACAAGAACACAGAGCTGGACGCCATCCTATAGCATAGTTGACTCACGCAGACTAAGTCAGGCCTTGGGTGTCCCCCCTCAGCACCTACACTGGCTCCTATGGCTCCTTACTCTTTCCACCTGTCTTTTCTTGTCCCTTCCTCTGGCTCCTTATGGTCCACAATGATAAACCTAACAGTGGCCTAACTCCCACACATTTTTCTGTTTCCTCTCCTTCCTCTTCTCTAACCTAAACATAAGCTATGCCTAACATGTGCGTGGATTCATACACTCCTCCTTGGTTCCCTCTCAGCTACGTTGCAAAACAAAAACAGGCTGTGCTGCACACAATAAGAATCAGGCTTAACTAGGCCAGCCTCGTTTAGGCCCCCGCCTACCGCGGAGGGCTTTGGATGAATTCCTCCCAGCTTAGGCTGACGTAGCTAAGCCGCTTAAGCCCAGCCCGACCTACTTACAGCTCGGTCTCTCTAAACCCCAAACCCAGCACAGCACGGAGCACAGAACAGCCACTCTGCCTCCATAATATGAGACAAGTACCACGGCAAAGATATTGTACCCTGCGAAAATGAGAAAACACACTTTAAACAGTGTATTTACTGTTCTTTGGGGTTAAGGGTCTACTTTTTTCTCAGTGAACGATGCTTTAAAATAGCGCTGGCTTAACTAACCGCGTGGGGGAGGGGTTGAGAGCGCGCTGCGCACGCCTTTAGACGCAGATCGCTCATGTTCGTGTTCTGCCGAGTACTGGAAATGCATAAAATAATAATCCTCAACTCTGCATCAGACACAGAAATTGTTTAAAAAAAAAAACACGTAATGAGCGCGTGTTGTGCATTAAAGAGACCGGGCATGGAGTGTGTCCGCCGGGTGTTTTATTGAGAAAAACAGAGGCACTAGTTGCTCCGGCAGGATGGGGGAGCGGCGACTCACTGATCCCGAGCACAGTCCTAATCTGCCCGCCGCTGCCGCTGCACTACCCTGCTAATTTACATAATGCTGGACCTGCTGTCACTCAGCCTCACCACGCCTGGTTTAACAAGCATCTTCAGCCTGCGTTTGTTATTATTAGCCACAAAGAGACAGTCATGCTGTTTTAAATGAGAGAGAGATTCAGCGCCGCAGCACCGGTCAAATAAAGGATCACACAGTTTTTTTTAATATTAAACTTCGTCATAATGCTTCCTAAATAGGCTATTTAATGATTTGAGCAGACAAGATAACACTGGTAGAGAACTGAGAGGGGTTTCATGAGATCTGGACTTCATCGCAGTTGTCAGTACTACTACTACTAATAATAACAATCGTGTATGCAGGAATTTACGCCTTTCATAGAATAAAGCAACCTGTTCTCACATTTTGCAGATTACCATTCGGGTTAAAAACCATAAATAAGTCACAGTTGTATCGCATTATGACCATTTACAGTAAACACGAGAAAAATATTTTTTTACACAAACAAGACATCGTCCCAACTCACATTACAATATGACAGATGAAAATCGAGCAAGCCATCAGATTAACTGTGGTAAAAGAGTGGTGGAAAAAGATGCTTTTTGGATCATTTTGAATCTAGGAGGGACATAATGCAAACAGCTTATAGATCCTTTATGAGCAGTTTTTTTTACTTCATATCCTTATAGCAATGTAGTTGTACATAACATTTTTGCAATACTGTGCAGGCCTAAGATAAAAATAGCCTTCAGTGTGAAGTAACTGAATTATGATTGTATGATTCAAAAGTTCATCACCCATATTTAAGCCCACATAAGCTTAATTTATTTGGAATAGCTGATGATATTTTTTACACAATACATTTGCTGAAGGAATAAATATTGTAATGGCATTTTCCCCCAAAATCGTTCAGTCATACTGCAAGGCACTAATTGTTTCAGTGAGGATGATGTAGTAGGCACTTAATAGTACTTTACTAGTGTCCTCCTGATCCAGTCTCTTGTAGGTTACATCTTACAAGAAATAATCTATGTAGACAGTGAATAAAAACTAGACATTAGAAGAGAGCCGGTAGGAAAATGCCATCAATTTTTGATATTAAGCATTTTTTGATATTAATTATTTTTTTAATGGTGCAAATAGGTATTAAAGGAGGAATATTAATAATTATATAACACAATTTTCAATATAAACATCTTACTTAAACATTCCAGACAAATTTAGCTTTATCAATCTGAAATAACCATGTTATTTGCTGTACCTTCATTTTAAACATATGACTTCTAAAGTGTCATGTTTTACTTAGGCATTAATTTTGTTCGATTTTTAGATTAGGGGAACAAAGGGGACAAGAGGCTGGTCAGTGTGACTTATGTGTAAGAATTGGAGAATGGAAAAAAATGTCCAATATAAATAGAGAAAACCAGGCACTCCTAACATGAAAAATGAGAAAGAAAATACTTCAAAAGCCATTTATAAGGATAAAAATGATTTGGCCATTATAATAAAAGCTTTTGAAGTATTTCCTTCCTCCTTTTTCTTGTTTGGAGTGTGTGATTTTCTCTTTTTATATTGGAAATTTTAAGATCTCTTCTTTAAGAAAATCGCTGAGTGATTTATCACTCATACAACCATGCTGCTTTAGCAGCATGACCTTTGCACGTTTTGGAAATGCTATAGCTTATGAATTAAATATCCTAAAAAAAAGTAATTTTATTTTTCATCTTTTATTTTTGCTATGGATTGACGTCTTCTAAAAAAATGAATTAATTTAGCTGTTCCGAATATTAGACTCTATCAGTTAGCCACACAACTGCGTTACATAGCTGATTTGATTAATAATGACCAAGAATCAATATGGCTAGACTTGGAATCATTTAACGCTGGTAAAACATTACCATCTCTTTTATTTGCAATAGACCTGAAGAAATCCGAGATTGGTTCAAATAACATGATTAGAACCACTTTGCAGGCTTGGAAAACAATAAGAAAGCCAGAGAGTTGCTCAAAAACCCTTTCCCCTCTGACCCCTATAGTCGGTTACACTGACTTTCCTCCGCCTGTTTTGATCAAAGATTTAACATCTGGAGAGACAAGGGTATTTTGACACTGGGCAATTTATTTGGCAAAAGAGTGATGTTAACATTTGAACCAATCCAACAAAAGTATTCCCTTCCCAGAATTTTTTTTTAAGTTTCCTACAAAGTCACAGCTTTATTCAAAGAAAAAAAAAAAAGACTACCTATTTGATTGTCAAACTTCAGATTGTATCTTTGCTTTTCCATGTGGGCAAGAAATCAATTCTAGGCCAAGGATATGCTATACTCAGTCTTGCTAACACTATATCTTCAGATTATTTATGGCAGATTTGGGACAATGATTAAAACCTCACAGTGGATGAAATTTACAGGATGAATTCAAGTTTGCCTAAAACCTGTTCAAGATGTAAAATAGAGGTAGGGAGCTATAGGCACTGTGTATGGTCATGCATTAATTTTAAAGATTATTGGGGTAAAATTGTAGATAAACTAAATTTGATTTTTAATGCCAGTATAAACGTTGATCCCAAATTTTTGCACCTGGGTCTACCTAGTCCTCAGGATAAGGGCTTTCATTGAAGATGGTTATTTAGTATCCTCACATTTGCTGCTTGTAAAAATATTTTAATCAGGTGGATTGATGATACACAACCTACAATCCTAGGGTGGCAGAAACTAATCTTTGATCTCATACTGATGGAGTATCTTACACACAGGTTCAAGTGCAAAGTTGAGGACTTTTTCAAAAGCTGGGCACCCTTCTTTAGATCTACTGGTAAAAGACTGGCTAAGTTGGTGTTACAGGGAATGGCAGATTTCAGTCCTTAAAACTGCTAAAGTGATATATTTGGGTCTTAGGCCATAATCAGTCATAAATTAAATTGTATTCATTTTAATTTTAACCCTTGTTTATGTACTTTAAGTGCTGCATTACTGTCAACTGTCTTTGTCATGTACTGTTTGTTTATTTATATATAAGAATGGAAACCAAGACAGACTTAATGGCATAACAGTTATGTACGACATTTATGTCATGTCTGACATTTAGATAAGAACTTAAGTTTGTATGGCCAAAGTGTGTTTTTGTTTGTTTTTTTTTCTGTTTTTTTGCTTTGTACTTATGTACTGTTTAAAATGTTTGAATGTGTTAAAAGTGAAAAAGTACAATAAAAATATGTGAATGAAGATGTGTTGAAATATTGATATGTGTAACTGGTCTATCCAGTACATACACCAGGGACAAATATATCCATGTAGGTCCCACAATAAATATTTGTGCATTTACCTGCAGGTCTATTGTCCTCGTTGAGCCCATCGGTCCCGGTGTCAGGATGTTCCATCTCTGCATCATTTTCTTTGCTTTCTGTTGCACTGAGGACACGAGCCAGCGCTTTTGACAAGGCTGGAGCAGGCTGAACAGCTTTGGGCTGGACATGATGCTCTGTTTCACTCGGAGCTGGTGCTGCTAGACTCCTCTGAACCTGCAGGACGAGTGTAAGACAAGGAATGACAGTCTGGGGATGTTTAACAGGACAAGTATTAAACTTAGAGGCACTTTACTTTAGATTAAATGATGTGAAGGCTTTACCTTTTCCAGTGCATTGTCTAAACCCAGTTTAGGAGTCAGGGGCTTGGATGCAGACGATGGATATGCAGTGGATGCTCCAGGGGGCACAAAACGAGGCTTTTTCATTGCATTGCCAAGGAGTTGGCTTGGAGCTCCAGAGCGACGCATTCTTTTATGGTCGCCGTATATCTACCTGTTATTAAATCTTGTGGTTTATAAAGACCCTAAAAAATTAAAGGCAGGGGCCCTGTCTGAATGGAAAACAGAAAATAAAGTTGGCAACATCTCCATGGTCACAATGAAGATGAATTTATACTTAAAAGTCAGCAGGTCTTGCCCTAAGTAACTGAGCTTGTCAAGTAAAAAAGTCATAAAGCGCTGAACAGACACGTCAGAGATGTAACAGTGTCTGTGCTGTGTTCGCACTAATACAACTAAAAGTTTCACTTCCTATATGGTAACAGCCTCTTTTGCACGATAATTAACATTTAACAAACAAGACATTTAGCTATCATGGAGCCGGGTAAAGTGTACCGATGACAGTCTCTTACCTGCTGAGCCTGGTTTAATGTATAAGTATAATGTAGGGGCTCTAGCTACTTCAGCCTCAGTGTCAGGTTAGCAAGTTAGCTTCCCCGCTAGCAACAAACAGTACACCGGTTTATATTCCATTGAAATGTGTATATTACAGGTGACACATTATCATACATACCAGAGCAAAGAAGGGGCTTGGACTAATCTATTAATGATAAAGATTCGATCTCAATTAATGTTTCAAAAAACTGTTTTGTCCCATTTCCTTCTCTGAAACTCTTGATTTTGTTGAGATTCTCCCGCTGAATGGACCAGAGAATGTGATTGGTTAAAGACCGGAAGTGGGCGTACATAAAGCGAGTAGGGTGCGTTTGTTTTCAAACATCACTGCAGTGCAGCTTATCGGCTCTCGTTTACCCTTGTTGGCCTAATAATTGTATTTCACCTATAAATGAAAGTACAACACAGAAAAATCCTACATAGAAAAATACGTTATGGTGAGGATTTTCTACGAATGAACGTGTTATTCCATTATTTTGGTTCTGAAGATAGTTTGGATCATCGATTACAAAATTTTATTTGCTTGTATTTCTAAAAGGGTTTGAGGGACCAAATGCCTTCAGTTGCTGCTTAAAAATGTCCCCTTTTTTCTGGAGTGATAAAAATAGATACAAATATAAAAGAAGTTTAAGGTTTTAACTAGGCTACAGTTCGGTGTCCTGGAAGAGCAATACAAAAATACAAAGTCTGAAACAGTTTTAATAAACAAATTTGCATTAACCAAAACATTTTTTCATTTCATAAAACAAATGAACATTAGCAAAACACTTTTTATGAATGACGAAACAAATTTACATTTTACAAAACAAGATAACAAAAACGTCCAATACATAATTACAAAGTCTTAAACACTTGATTAATTAAAAATGTAAAGAAATAAATACAATAAAATTCAAATTTTGAAATTTACATTTTACAAAACAAATCCACAAAAAATGAAAACTCTTTACAAGAGCTAAGACAAATTAACATGTTGCAGAACACTTTAACAACGTCTAAAACAAATTTACTGACAATGATATCTTACTGAAAGGGAATGTTTCAAATGCCAGAAGTGACCCAAGTTTATATTCTGCAGAAGTGTAAAACACTGTTATTTTATATCACACTTTGTACATTTGTTTAATTTCTAAGAGTTTTCAGACTTTGTCATTTTTTTATTCTACATTTTGTAAATGTATTTTGTAAAATGATAACTTTTCTGGCATTTGTAAGTGTTTTGCTAATGTTAGTTTGTTTAAAAAATACTTTTGGTTACTGTACATTTTTGAAAAAGTGTTTCTTTTTCTTTGTAATTTTGAACTGCACTCCCGGGCCACCATACTATGGGTGTAAGATATTTGAGTACTTACACTGATCCAGCTGTATTTAAAACAATTGACTGAATATATTTCAGCTTCTTTCATTTGACTCACAAATATTTTTCTAAATAAAATATTTATCATCAAATGAAAATATTCAACCCCTAACAATAAACACAATTCAATAGCCTATGAAATGATTGTATCGTTACTGGTATCATTTTGATTATAATAAGGTAGCTTTTTTGGGTGTAGTCTCATTTTCTGAAATAAATCTCTGTTTTCAAATCTACAGAAAACTGGGGGAAAAAAGTAATATTGAGGAACTAAGACGAGTTAAGGATATTGGGTTGCTCTTTGATTTCTGTGGTCTCTGCCATCTGATGTCATCCAGTCTCTAATCCAATCAGGCAGAGAGAGAGTGTAATCCATGTTAATCCCACATCTATAGAGACAGAGACAAACCTAGAATAGAGTGGTTCATTAATAGAGCCAGAAACAGTGGAAGGACAGCAGTAATCTCTGAAGACTACACTACAACACAGCAGTGCAGATAACACACACACTGCTGAATTGGTCGGTTTTCTGAGTGTAATTCTGCCTTTCTCTTTGATCTGATCTGATGTCGTCTGACAGCTGCTCACCTGTGCCCTGAACCCTTGTTGTCAGGGATACCTCTCCATGGAGACGCATTCCCAAAGGTGAAGAGGAGGGCTTTAAGGTAAAAGAGACCCTCACCTTGGATGGAGCAACAAGTCAAGAGAGGGAGGATGAAGACAAAAAGACTTTAAAAGTGGAAGAATAAGAGAGAAGAGGTGCACAGTGTAGCAACAAGAAGAGGAGAATCAGCAGGAGAAAAACAGGGAAAAAAGCTGCATTAAAATAAGAGGGATTTGTCAGGTAAGAATGCAAAAAGAAAAGTTAATGACATGGTACAGCAGGTTTATTCCTGTAACTGCTGATATGTTTAAATATCTGCTTGTTTACAGGATGGGCTTTGATCTGGAGAGGTTTGTGGGCTATGTGAATGAGGGTCTGCTGTGCTGTGTGTGCAGAGATGTCCTCGAGCGCCCCCTTCAGGGCCCCTGTGAACATGCCTATTGCAGCGCCTGTATCAGCAGCTGGCTGCTCCATCATCACTCCTGCCCAGAGGACAGACTGCCTCTGGATGTGGGCAACCTCAAACCGCTGTACAGGTCTGAATATAACTTATCATCTCTGTTTTCGTCACAGTTCATTCATTTATAATTTATTTAACACTTTCTTTGTACAATAAAGCCAGCCTAAATAGTGCTTTGTCCTCTGTGCTTTCATTTCTCTGATTCTTCTTTGTTTTGTTTTCAGGTACATGAGAAATGACTTGAACCGCCTACAGATCCGTTGTGTGAACGCAGGTCAGGGTTGTGAGGCGGTCTGCTCCCTGGAGAATCTACACGCTCACGAGGACGAGTGTGAGTTTGCCTTCATCTCCTGCTCTAACACAGGTATGAAAACTCGCGCCGACCTCCTAATATGTCGTCATGAGTATGTTCATATTGTATTAAATGTCTTTCCTGTTGTATGATTGGGATGTTACGTAATATGACACCTTTATGTGTGAGTGTGGGGGAGCAACAGGTGGCCCCTTTGTAGTCATGGCTACCTGCCAAACTAGAGCACACCTATGGGACTTTTTAGCTCCCACAGGGTGCATTCAGTGTCAACTTTCCATCACTTTTTTTTATGAACAATTCTAAATTGCATGTGTATAAATATACTGTGCTCACAATGTGACAATGACATGTTGTTGGCAGGTGGAGAATACATTTGTTATCACTGTGGTAGGTACACATTAGCAGATTTGTATGCATGCTGTGTGTGCGTGTTGTTTTTTTTTTTGTTTTGTTTTTTTTTTTTTTTTTTGTTTTTTTTACAGTGTTTGGATTTTATATTGCAGTTATTATTATTATTATTATTATTATTATTATTGTTTTGCAGTGAATTAAACTATTTCTGTTGCTTTTGGGTGCAGTGATTTAAAAATGTTAATGTTTAACCAACACATTACACAAAAGTAAACAAAACAAATACAGGGGATCTTTTTAAGTAAAATCTTTTCCTTTTTTGAAATAAACAGCACATTTTAAAACTTTTTGGACATTTTATATATTTTTTACTAACACAATGCTCTTTTTTTCAATTCAACAGAGAAAGAAATAAGAAAACTAAGGTCTCTGAAACTATTAAATGTCAGAAACATCACTGTAATTTCCTATATTAGGGATTTTTTTTTCTTACATATCTGTTTGGAGAAATACTGAGAAAAAAAATAGGAATACTTACCACCAAGGCCCCCATTAGGGGGATAAAGGGGAAAGGTTTCTGGACCCCAGCCAAATGAGGGGCCCATGAGGAGGTCAGGGAAAACATGGTCCACTGTAAAGCTGATCAGGGATAACCATATTTTATATTTAGCTGGAATACTAACACTTGTCAAAGCAACAAAAAAGAATTGTATTCATTTATGTTGTAATACAACATGACCTTTTAAACCCCTTGGCATTAAACAGAATTACCTTTTTTGGTAACATGAACTATGTGGAAGAGTACATTGACTAAACCACTTGGAAAGTAATGTCAAACTTTTTAAATGAGCCATGATGTTGATGAATGTAAAGATGCAAGAAAATAAAGTAGGATGAACTTAGATAACTAGAAGATAAAAGCAACTAAGTATTTGCAAAAATGGGCTAAAAGTGGGCTAAATTGGTTAAACTTGCTGCAAATGGGTTACAGAGTGACAAAAGTGGGCTGAATGAGGCAAAAGGGTCAAAGAAAATGAAAATGGGTTAAAAGTGGCAAAAGTATTGCAAAAAATGACCAGATAAGATAGTGAAAAGGGGTAAAAAACAGGCAAAAATTGGCAGGAAAAGTGCTTACAGAGTATCAAAAAATGGGCAGAATTGGGGAGCAGGTGGCCTAGTGGTTAATGGCGCTCCCCATGTATGCGGGCGGCCCGGGTTCGAATCCGGCCTGAGGCCCCTTACTGCATGTCTCTTCCCCACTCTTGACCCTGTTTCCGACTCTATCCACTGTCCTCCTCTATCTAAAAAATGCCCCAAAATAAATCTTTAAAAAAAAATGGGCGGAATGAGGCAAAAGGGTCAAAAAGCATTTAAAGAATCTCTTAAAATGGCAGAAATGTTGCAAAAATGGCTAGATAAAGAAGTGAAAAAAAAGGGGGGGCAAAAAGCATCAAATTGGCTCAAAATGGTAAAAGTGTTGCAAAAATGATCAGATAAAGTAGTGATAAGGGTTGAAGAACAGCAAAAAATGGAGGAAAGGTGGCAAAATAGATAGCGTGGAAAAGTGGGGGAAATGGTTAAAAAGTTGCCAGAATTACTTATTTCAACATCAGAACCCAATAACACCTTGACAAACTTTAAGCGTTAAAATGAGGAACTGTTAGCCAATGTTTCTTATCCAACTCATGCATTGATATCACTAAGGCTGGGCTGGCTGTGAAAGGGTTAAAGACAATTATCACAAATTTAAAAATGAACTTGTGATGGATTTGCTGCTCAGTCATCATCAAACTGATGTCTTCAAAATAAAACTATGTTAAGAGTCACCACTTCAACTATTGAATTCAAGCAAAGTACATCTTTACTTCATGTGGGGCTTCTTTTCTGTCCTCTCAGGTTGTCCTGTCCAGGTAGAGAGGAGAGGTCTGGAGGCTCACCTGGCAGAATGTAACTTCCGCAGCAGGGAGTGTCCGAATGGCTGCGGTCACACTCTTCTCTCCATGGATCAGGCGCAGCATAACTGTGTAGCAGAGCTACGCACTGAGGTGGAGATGCTCAGGTGTGTCTGTGTTTCACAAAGGTAAATACTCATCTATCTGTTAGGTTTGTTTTAATTATACTGTTTTGTCGATTATACACAACAGGGCGGAAATGTTGTGTAAGGTTGAGGAGGTGAGGCGAGAGATGGAGTCGAGGTTGGACTCACAGAGGAGACACATGGTGCAGAAGGAGTCCCAACTAAAGAATGATGTGGAGGAGCTCAAGGTGACCTATAACTCCGTATCTTTTTATTTAAATCCTGTGCTTTTCATGATGTAACATCATAAAACTTTATTTTAGATTACGTTTATTCTATTTTTCTGAGCAATGTGGTGCACAAAAGCTGAGCTAGAATATCAAAGTAGGATTTCGATGAATGGTTATTTGCTGAAATAACGCAATAATTAAAGCTCCTGTAAGAAGTTTTCATCTGGTTAGCAAACTGTCTGAAATTCATATTGATGTATTTTTATGAATCACAAAACCAAATAGGACCATCAGGGGAAAAATATTTTTTCTATTTGGTTATTTTTTAATGCCTACTGGGGGGTAGGTGTCAGATAAAGGGGTGACAAGAGCTCAGTCTGTAAAGACTTGGGTTGGGAAGCACAGGGTTATCAGTTTAAGTCTGAAAATTGGTCTGGTAGCTGGAGAAGTTCCAGTACTGCCAAAGAAGCCTGGAGGCCTTCCCTGAAAGAGAGGTTGACAGGATCAGTGCTTTAAAACCTTTAGATACTGGTAGTGATAGCCCCTTTCCAGAGGTGTAAGCTGCCCATGCCATAGGCACTAATGCAACCCTATACCATTAGAGAATCAGGCTTTTTTACTTTGTGGTTGTGGTTTCCAAAAATAATTTCAAATTTTGATTCATCTGACCACAGAACAGTTTTTCATTTTGCCTCAGTCCATTTCAAGTGAGCTTTAGTGTGAAGTAGCTCTCAATCTGACATCTTCTCATAGGCTCCTGATTGTTCATGTGCATGCATTGCATGTTCAACTTCAAAGTGTAAAAACAGAATCTCTCCTTGAAGACCAACTAAAGTGTGCCTTCTTCTAAATTGATAAAAAAAAAAAATGTACGGTATAGAAACAGACCTCTACTGCACATTTTCTACAGCATAGATTCTTATTGAGAAATATTGGCTGCAAAATGAGAGCATGACTTTTTTGTTCAAACAGTGTATATACAAGTACTGGACAAAAAACAGCACAGGATGGAGGCCTTTAATAGTGGTAATCTATTTTTGTTACTATTTACTAAGTAGTAATGTGATGTGTACCTTTCTGTACAGGGTCAGTTGTCCCGCGTGATGTGCGACATGCGAGCCCTGCTAGGAGCAGAGCGTCTCAGGAGACAGGAGCTGGCAGAAGCAGAGCTGGAGAAGAGAGAGCTGCTGGAGCTCCTCAGGGACCTGCAGCCCACCAGGAGTCAGTATCCTGCAGAGCCAGCAGTCAGAGAGCAGCTTCAGGGAGATCTGCATGCGTCTGGGTGGGACCTACATGCTGAGCCGATAAGACATCAGCAGAGGGAGTCACCTTTACACGCCTCCAGCCTGTCACTTCATTCAGCTCAGGCTGCAAATATCTCAGGTCCACCTTCATCACCTCAGCTGGGAGAAGGGGCCCGAAAGGGGGGGACGAGGAGTCTGACTCTGGATTGCATCAAGAGGAAGAGTCGAGAGGTGACGGTTATCTGAGGGAACTGGACCAATAGGTCAGCCAAAAAATGAAAATATGAAAAAAAAATCCAAACATTTTCTAACAGAGTAATGAAACATTCTGGATGTACTGAAAGTGGTGTAGGCTCCTGTATGAGTTTCAGATTTTTATATATCAGTGTTAATTAGGTTGAATTATTGAAGCTGTTAAGGAGTTTTTTTAGTAATTCTACTAACTACATTGATCTTTTGACTCTAAGCTTATGTAAAACTCAGTAGATATTCATTTTGTACACATTTCCAGAGAAACAGCATTGTGTCATTTTGTGTTTATCTTATATCTGTTTAAATTAAGAACACCTCAAGTAATTTATAGTCTTACGACTTAGACATTCCTTGTCACCTTACCGATGGTTAAACTGATGAACTGTTCAATACTAAGAGTGAAAAGTGCAGGGTCATGATATAACTTGATGTATCAGTGATTCTGTGATTATTAACATACTGCAAAACAGTTATGTCACATCATAATACTTAATTACACTGATATCATGATAAAATAACCCTTATTGGATAAAAGCGCAGAGTTTATGTATTTTTTTTCTGTGCATTCTGGTGTAACTTTCATCTCTGCTTCATCTTTTTACTTGTTTCACTGCTGTCTGACATTACCCTCCCCAAATCTCATAAACCTATGTTTTATTTAAAAAAAAACATAAACAACATATCAAAAGTCAAACATAAAATATTGGTATTTTGAATTTGAAGGTAGCAACACATCCCAAAAAAGTAGGAACAGGGCCATGCTTAGCATTTTGTAGCACCCCCTCTTCTTTAAACTGTAAACATCTGGGAAGTGAGGAGACCCGTCGCTGGAGTTTTAGGAGAGCACTGTTGTCCCATTCTTGTCTGGTGTTGGATTCTAGCTGCAAAACAGTTCTGGGTTTTCTCTGCAAGATTTTTTGTTTTATGATGCACAAAATGTTTCCTATGATAGGTCTGGACTGAAAGCAGGCCAGTTTAGCAGATGGACTTTTCTACTGTGGGGCCATGCTGCTGTAATGGATGTGGTATGTGGTTTAGCATTGTTTCCCTAAATATAAAGACCTTCCCTGAAAGAGATGTTGTCTGGATGGAGCATATGTTGCTCTAAAACCTCTATATTTTCAGCATTGACAGCGCCATTCCAGATGTGTAAGTTGCCCACGCCACAGGCACTAATGCAACCCCATACCATCAGGGATGCAGACTTGATAACTGATAACAGGCTAAATGGCCTCACCCCTCTTCAGTCCACAGGACACAATGTCCCTGGTGTCCAAAACAATAACAAATTTGTATTATTTGACCACAGAACAATTTTCCATTTTGCTTCAGTCCATTTTAAATCAGCTTTGACTGAGAGAAGATAGCAAAATGTCTGGATTTTGTTAATATATGGTTTATTCTTTGCATTATGCAGCTTTAACTTGCATTTATGGATGGCATGGCTAACTGTGAAGGCTGACAGGGATTTCTGGAAGGGTTCCTGAACCCATGCAGTGATTTTCAGTGCAGAATCATGCTTGTTTTTAATACAGTGCCACCTGAGGGTCCAAAGATCATGAGCCTCCAATATTGACCTTCAGCCTTGTCTCACAGAGATTTCATCAGATTCTCTGAATCTTTAGATTATATTATGAACTGTAGATGGGGAGATATTCAAAGTATTTGCAGTTTTATGGTAAGAAACATATTTCTGAATTTTATTCAGTTTTTAGACAGTTTGTGACAGATCAGTGAACCTCAGCCTCTATAAAATGCTCATTTTACTGCCAGTCATGTTACTGACCTGTTCCAATAAACCTAATTTTCAAAATGCTCTTCCAGCTGTTTTTCATTAGCAGCACTTTGCCAGCCTCATGTCGTCCCATCCTTACCTTTTTGTGATGTGTTGCTGCCATCAAATCCAAAATGAGTTAATATTTTTCATGAAACTGTAAAATGTCTCAGTTTTGACATCTATGATTCTTAAGTTCTATTGTGAATAACATGGATTTATGAGTTTGGAATTCATTGCATTCAGTTTTAATTTACATTTTACACGGTGACCCAACTTTTTTGGAACTTTAGTTGTAGTCCAAGTTGACCTAAAATGTTTGATATCTGGCTAATTTCTGATGTTTTTGTATGGTTTATGGTTTCTGAAAAATGAGGCTGGATGAAAATGGATGAAAACCGTCTTCATCAATTCATTAAGTCATGTGTTGTTAGTTTAAAAACAAACTCCAGAAGTTAGGCTTCAATGACCTTTATTGTCTAAATACAACTCATGAAATCCAAACATAAAACATCAACAGAGTCTGTACGTCATTGTGACAACATAATCCCACCACGTTTCCATGGAGACAGTATATATAAGATCCTGATTGGTCCATATGTTGCCATAAAAGGCTGCAGTCTTTGCCCAGGTGAGTTTACCTCGTGAAGGAACGAACGTGTCTGCCCCTCCCACCTCCGCTACCTCCCCCACCACTGAACTTGCTTCCCTGAGATCCTCTCCCTCCTCCTCCACTTCCCCCGCCGCCTCCTCCGGCACCTCCGCCGCCTCCTCCTGCACTGAGCCACGAGAGCCCGGCACCTCCTCTTCCTCGTGGAGCTCTGTCACGCGGAGCCAGACGATATGCACCTAAAAAAGAAAAAAAAAAAAGAAAGAAAAAGAATTTAAGTTTCATGTTTATATGTAGAGCAAAATGGGAAAAAAGTGTGTGTAGTTGTGCACTTCATACTTGCTGGTGGTTGTCGAGAGGGCAGTGGTCCACGTGTGAAGTTGCTCTGACCGCCACGGGGTTCACTGTAGGTTCCTCTGTGAGTAACAGCTGGGACTTGTCCGCTCCACGATGAACCACGGCCTCCTTCCCTGCGAGTGTAATTACCTACAGAATAGAAAAGTGAGAATTTGTCTCCCTCTATTGGTGAATAAGCAACACTGATCTGACATCATAATAATTTTTTACATTCACACCACAACTACTTAAGAGTGTAATCACTGAAGAATATAATTCACCTTCACCAAAGAGAAAATATGTGAAGCTATTGTGCAATTTTTTATCACAAATTTCAGCCTCAAGAAGTTGGCACAGGTGATTTTTGTCATTGTGTATGTACCTGAGAGCAGAACACCTTTGGGTTGTGGTGGAGTGAAAAACCGAGTCTGACTGTGGAAGGTGCCTCTGCCTCTGTTTCCAGTAAAGAGTCCTCTTGTGGGAGGTTTAGGTGAGCTTTTAGGGGGCCTTTTAGGGGGTAAAAGTCCAGGAGGAGTTGCAATGTCTTTAAACTCAGCTGCCACAAAGTCATCCACATGCATGCTGGGAGGACGGGAAGTGTTCTGTTTACGCTGGCGGAAAATATCATGGGGTCGGGTGAGATTCTGTCCAAACCCTCCTCGGCCTCCACGTCCGCGAGGCGCTGCCATGATGTGGGCTCTCTTAGCCGGCTCAACATAGTCGGATTTACCGCTAGAGAGAAAACAATTAAGTTATAATAAGTGGTTATAATAAAACAAGACTCAAGATTTCATTCCTCGCTGAAAACACATTTGATAATTTCAAAGTTAAAATACAACCAAAAATCAAATGCCCACCTTGATGTGATAAAGGTCTCATGCTTGTGTTTTCCTAGTCTGAAACCTTTTGGAGGTTTTGTGTGACCAGGAGATGAGGGTTCAGAGAGGAAGGAGCGCTCCAGCTCTGCTTTCAGGTCCAGTTCTGGGCAGCACTCCTGAGCCAGACCCACGAGATCCACCTTTACCTGCAATGCAGACAGGGTGACAATCAGACACATGTAGACAACCTAAAACAGACTGACGCAAAGCTTTTGTGTTTTCATTTAGTAACAGTGTAATATTATATTGCTTTTTATATTTTTCTTATTCTATTTAAGTTCCTTAACAGTAGAAGTGCTGCTGTTTAATAGCCTTTGACTTTTTATAACTGGTTTTTATTTTGCATCAGACCATCATGTCATTTCCTCTTTGTGCAAATCTCCTCTGCAATAAACCCAATTCTCATCCTCATGTTCCCCCAGTTCTTAAGTATTAAACCTATAAATACTGCCTTTGAAAATTAACTCCAAACCGCACATTATTTATCAAGCCTTCATGCTATATTTGCATATACATGTGATGGAAAAAAAATAGGCAGATTTAGGGCAGTAACGGCTTGATACAAGAACTGCCACTATTTCAGAGGAATCCAGGGAGTCTTAACGTGTCTGAACATGAAAATGGATGTGAATTAAGTCAATTAGCATCAAAATTTGAAGGCATCACTGGTTTTTATCAGTTTTTTATAAAACTGCCTGGGGCTTGACTATGTTGCAGCCAAATACTGCACAGAGACTGTCTGTATAATCTTGATAGTGCATGTACATTTGAACACTTACCATGTCAAGATCTGTCTCTATGTCATCAGTTTGGAAAGGAGAGAACCAGAGGGTCTTCAGCTGCTCATCCAGAGCTTCTGACAGAATGAACACAGTCCTATATGTGACAATGAAGAGAACAGAATTTTGTCATTACACTGAGTGTTCCCTCATCTTGCACAACTGGTTAAGAGGCCCATTTAAAAATTATCTTTGATATATTAAGCTCGGGTTTCAACTTCAGTGCACTTAAAAGTTGTGTTTACAGATTTTTTTTGCAGCAATACTTTGTTGAAAGATGTACCTGTGGTTAAACTGAGCTCCAAGTGTCTCTGGCGCTGGCAGAGTGGGCTCAGTGTCAGCCACAGGAGGTGTGTCTGTGACTGTCTCCAGTGTCTGCCTCAGAACAATCACATTCTCCAACAGCGTCTCCAGTGACTCATCCTCCTTACACAGTTTCTGTGGTGAAACACCCAGAAACAGAGTTACAGAAGAAGAAAAAAAAAACTGGCTCTCAAATTTCAAAAAAACATCTGCATGTGTGTGATTTGTACCGTAATCTGTTTCTCTAAAGTCGGGAGTGGATGGGACTCAGAGTCCTCCCACTGCAGCAGAGCTTTCATCTCAGTCCCGGACAGCAGCCGTGGAGGAGTGAAGACAGGCTCTTCACCGGACCCCTGTCCCTCCTCAACACACTGGAATAAAACAGATGACATTGAACATTCATAAAGTAACAACATTTTTTTTTTTTAAGATTTATTTTTGGGCTTTTTTGTGCCTTTATTAGAGAGAGGACGGTAGATGTAGTTGGAAGGGGGGAGAGACATGCAGGGGATGGTGCCACGGCCCAGGATTCGAACCCGGGTCGCCTGCGTACATGGTGTGTGCCTTAACCACTCAACTACCAGCGAGCCCCAGTAACAACAATTTTGAGAAGAAACTTCATCCATATTTCTTGTACTCCTGTTATAAAGCATAAATCTGGCTGTGAACCCAGGTACTGACCATTGTGTCTGTGTTGACGATCTGTCTGAGGAAGTCCAGCAGTGCAGAGAGCAGATCTGCAGAATCCTTATTGAAGTTAAACACTAGTCTCTTCAACAGTGAGTACACACCTGCCCCATGTTTCTTCAGTGCACTGAAACACAGATAGAGTGCCGTCAAAGTCTTGTCTGACTAAGGATAGCATATGTGGGATGACAATAGCACTGATGAGCGAGATTTTACACTTTGAGGTGATAAAGTCCGTAGTCATGCTCAGTGAGGAATGTCAGAGTCCTGATACAGGTGAGTAAGAGCGGCACACTGCTCTCCGAGTTCCCCAAAACCTCCATCAAGGTGCTGCACACCGATGACATCATTTCTCTCCCTGGTAGTGCATTAGCGAGCTGCTCTGCCTCTGACAGACAGCTCTCTCCGTTTGGAGAAACAACCAGAGAAATGTCCTGGAGAAAACAGAGAAACAGATTTCTTCAGCTTTGTTCCTCTTTTAGGGACACGTTGATGTACATTATTGTCATTCCCAATACTATACTACCTACCTGGTCACACAGTGACTGTAATATCGTCCCCACTACTTCGCTGCATTGAAGCTGCTGTTGCAAGGAATGATCAGCAGGAGGGACCAAGAGAGACAGCAGCGAAGGGAACAGATCAGCTAGTTGTTCATCTCCTGATACGGAGCCAGACAGCAGGTGCAGTGCTGCGCTCTTACAAGCTCTCTGTGACACCAGAGCATCCAACAAAGACAGGAGACGCAGGACCTGGCCCCAGCACACACCTTTCCCCTCCGTCCTGTAGTGAGTACATAATAAACACTTACAATTCAACTCACGGCATAAACAGCTAGAAAGAGTTGAGTTTTATTTGTTTTACTCACGGCTGCAGCTCCTCCAGCAGCAGCTCCAGCACAGTCTTCATGATGAGAGTCGCAGTGGGTGAAGACAGATCTGCCAGCTGCACACACATTCTCCTCAGCATGGCCATAAGAGGAGGGCAGCTTGTAGCGCACACACACCTAAATGCCTCTGAAAACACTTTCCACTGGGCTCGTATGTGCATGCTCCATAGCTTCCTTGTGTTTAAAGATACAGCCACATCTTGGACTGAAATCACCTGTGGAGACAAGCATTTACAGTTGCAAGAAAAAGTATGTGAACCCTTTGGGATTTCTTGGATTTCTGCATGAATTGGTCATCAAATGTGTTCTGATCTTCATCTAAGTCACAACAATAGACAAACACAGTCTGCTGAAACTTAGACCACACAAAAATGGTATGTTTTCATGTTTCAATGAACAAACCATGTAAACATTCACAGTGCAGGGTGGAAAAAGTATGTGAACCTTTGGATTCGATAACTGGTTGACCCTCCTTTGGCAGCAATAACCTCAACCAAACATTTCCTGTAGTTGCAGATCAGACCTGCACAACAGTCAGGAGGAATTTTGGACCATTCCTCTTTACAAAACTGTTTCAGTTCAGCAATATTCTTGGGATGTCTGGTTTGAATTGCTCTCTTGAGGTCATGCCACAGCATCTCAGGATGTACAGATCAGATGAGGAGATCAGCGATGAATTACCTGAGTACTCTGCATTGGCAGTGGAAGAGGAAGGAGCTCTGACAGCAACGTCAGACCAGAAAACAGACCCTCAGGAGCTTTCAGCAGTGAACCCAGCACCTCCTTTAGCATCAGAGACCATGTGTTACTGGCCAGAGTCTCCTCTGTGTGAGTCACCTGCACCAAAAACAAACATTTTCTCAAAACAATGACAACTTAGAACCTTTAGCAGAACGTGTCTTGGCAAATAAACAGATGTACTGTATTAAACTCACACACCTCTTCATTAACACCCTGCGTGAATGTGAGCAGTACATCAATGATGAGCGCCTGCACCCTGGTTTCCTCTCCATCTAGACGTCCTGAAGCAGGGATGGAGCACACTATCATATGGAGCGTCACCAACACATTGGCAACACGAGTGTCCCTGAATTGGAAAGCTCCCCCACGCAGCAGTTCCGTCAGCATGGTGCGCAGCAGCCGCAGAGTGCTGATGCATACACTGAGGATCATGCAGCGCTGCGGTGTGGGGCCCATGTGTCCGTGCACACGCCAAGGCTGCAGTAGCACGCTGCACAGCTTCTGTAGGACACGCACACATGTGTCTAGACCCTCACCGGAGAAGAGCTGGACTCCTGCAAGACTCCATTTAAGATCCCTCTGCTGACCTGCAGCAAGGACAAACAGTTTGTAAAAATGTAACCCATGTTATACATGTTATCTTTTCTTCAACCATTTTAGTCAACATTTACAATGAATGTGTTCTTAAATGGCCTAGAGTTAAAATTTAAAGTTTTTGAATACTTGTAACTTAAATTTGCAAAAATGTATTTTTTGATGCACTACATTCCTGCCAGGGGTCTTTTACTCATATCTCACATACAAATTCATTAGTACATTGACGAAAGACGTTATGTGCTGCAAAATTAGGGCAGATAATTATTTTGTTCCATTAAACATGATGTAAACAATGCAGGGCCTAAAATAACTTTCAACAGATTTGCTTTTAAGATAACGGATGTTCATGACACATCAAAGAAAAACACTGTGCATAAGACCATAAATGACACTTAACAACACGAAGATAAATTTTGCTTGTTAATAAGGCCTAAAATAATAAAATATTAGCTAAAAAAATCTTCATTAAAAAAAAGACCACATGAGCTTTAAAAAGAAAGACTGTGTGAGCAGAACTATAAGATAAATCATGTTTGGTGTAGTTACCATCGACAGCAGGTGGGGGGCAAGCAATGTGACCGAGAACCCTGAGAGCAGTGACCAGCCCAGTTCCCTCAGGAGTCAACACATTTTCCACATTCTGAAAGAACAAAAGACAAAAGTTTACAGTGTTATGATGCAGTCTTATTTCCACACAGCTTTGACTCCAATCTGCTTCAGAGCATAAACATTTGAGAGGTTCAAAATTGTAAGTGAAAGTCTGTTTTCCATTAAGATGTAACATATATCGGGAGCCTTTACAAAATTAGATAAAACATCAAGATCAATGTGAAATTTAAAAAAAATGTAATTTTCCATGAGACAAGCTATTTCATTAATGTAAATCAAACTGCTGCAGTACAACAGGACTAAGGCTTTCTAAACTGGAAGCTGTAAAACTTTAGTGAAAATAGTAGAGTAACACATTTTACAAGATCTGAAAACTGTTTTTGGATTGTACAGAAAATCCCCCATGTCCAAGACAGACTATCAGACTATACCACTGTAAAGATTATGTGTCAATCTGCCTAGATCAGGGCGTCCTCACAAACTGAGTGACTGTGCAAGAAGGAGACTAGTGAGAGAGGCCACCTAGGAATACTCTGAAGGAATTACAACTGCCACCCGGGGTCCTTCACCAGTCAAAGCGTTACGGGAGAGTGGCTAAGACAAAGCAACTGTTAAAGTAAATTCAGATTGCATCTAAACTTCAGTTTGTCAAAAGGCATGCGGGAGACTCCATGGTCAAGTGGAAGAAAGTTCTTTGGTCTGATGAGATCAAAATGGTGTTTTTTAGACCATCAGACAAGACACTATTCTTGGCAGAAACCAAACACCACAATCACACCATGCCAACCAGGTATTATGATGGCAGCATCATGCTGCGGGGACACTTCCTTGCAGCCAGCCCTGTATAGCTTGTAACTGTAGAGCTAATATTAATGTGGCGAAATATAGGAAAATCCTGGAGGACAATCTTCCACGGACACTGGCTGAGGAGTTTGTGTCTTTTACATGTTTTATGAAGCAGCAGTGACGCACGGAGTCCATTCAGCTGTCTCTGTTCATCAGCATAGCAGGAGAGCAGCTGTGTGTACGTCTAAGCATGTACAGCAACGCTCCAGTTTGGGACATTAACACCAGCACAAGTTAAAGCTAATTTTGAACTGTCGTGTATAATTTTTAGGAATTTTTTTCCTTTAATGTTCTAATATATTTCTAATACTTTTTGTGTTTATTTGAAAATTCACAGTAAAATATACCTTAAAGAAGATAGAAATACCTAGCTTTTATAATGAAATTTTCTTACCCTTGAGATTGTCCTGAGTAAGCTGTGCAAATCTTAATTGAAGTGCTCTTTGATAGCCTGTTTCCTGTGTGTTATGGTAGGATCCCTGCATTAAACATTATAGATATCTCATCTTCAGCTGCCCAAACACTGCCAACTTCAGAGATTTATCACTCAGTGAATTAAAAAAAGACTGAGGAGTTATTAGGCCTGCCTGCAGGTGATACAGAAAGATTAAAGCTGGAATCATTACTGAGAATGAAAGCGTAGTGAAAAGTTGCTTCATTTGAGCTTTATACATCGAGTGAGGGATTTGTACCTGTTTGATGTAGTCTATGAGGGTGGGAATGCTGCCAATCTCAAAGCGAAGTTTGTCCAGAGGCTCCAGCCATTTGCTCAGCTCTTAAGTTAAATTTAGAGAACATCAAAAGATCAGTGATCAACAAGAAAACCCCATGCAGCAAATAAATTTAATGCTACATCAGGAATACTTACCCTGTAACTTGGCATTGGTGTCATCAGCCTTAGATACGGTGAGAAGTGGAGCAGAATATTGTTCCATCATCCTCAGTTCATTAGAGCTCTGCACCACAACTAACACCAGCATACAGGCGTAGTTGTACGTCACGGTTTTTCGTGCTTTGGCCTCACTGCAAGAATAGAAAGAATAAAGTAAGCAGTGTGCATCAGCATGAAATAAAAGTAGGTCAAATAAAATAAAGAAGGCAACCGTACCCTTGCCCGTCCTTGCTGCTGTGGTGCTGCAGCAGGGTGACCAGGCAGGACAGGTTATTGTCTAAACTGAGAACATGGGCCACAGCACTGCGACCAGTCTGCGTGAACGTCATCAGGTAGAGTGCGTGAAGCATGCCAAGAACCTCTGCATTGTCCCCTTCCTCCAATCCAGCTCCCCCGTCTCCTCCTGCGGCTACGTGGCTCATGAGTTCAGACACACCCTGCAGGGCGTGCAGCGCTTGCATCAGCCACACACTGAAGCCCTCTTCACCAAACCCCGGTCCTGTGAGGCTTCCTTCTCCCCCTGTAAAGGTGGTTTCCTCGATCTCAGCTTCTGTCATCGAAGCCAGGAGGCGCAGGAGTAGACTCGAAGGAGCGGGCTGGGCGAGGAGGAAGAGCAGACCTGACTGGGTGAGTGACAGGAAGCGGAGGATGTCTCTGACTGCCTGGGTTACACCGAGGTGACCAGCTGCTGCGGCTGCTGACAAAACCACTGATGCGCTCTCTAGAAAATGGCATGCGTGCATGTACCTGAGAGAGGAAAGAGCACATCACTGTTTAAAGTCTTTCTGGACTTCTGATAAGGAGAGGTCATGGTGTTTGAATGTTTACCTGTACAGTGTTGGGTACGGGTCGTCCCTCTCCTGTGGACCTGTTATTCTAGAAGTAGTGGGGAAGGCTTTCCCAGGTGGCTGAACCATGCAGTTAGGGGCCGTCTCAAGCAGGTGATTCAACTCCTCCAAAACCCCAGCCAGCCTATCGAGCTCTGCCTCACTCACAGGGGAGGGACTCTGTGATGTGTCCTCCTCCATGGGGCTCTCAGCCTCCTCTATTTCCTCCTACATTAGACAATGCATTGTGATGATTCAAAAGTAGTGTTCAGAGTAAACAAGAGGAAAAAATCTGTGCGATTGTGTCTACCTGCTGTGGTTCACTCCAAGCCGCTGCTGCTCTCTGTAGGTCAACGAGAACCTCATACATATGGCATTTCTGCAGTATAGCATTGCCTGCAGTTATGACCCTGACTGTTTCTTCACGCAGGAACAGCTGGACCAAACGCTATAGAGGGCAAACAATAGAGGGCGAAACAAACAATAATTAAAAAACTGTTTTTTTGGTGCGCTTGTACTTTGTAGTACATTTTAGAGCAGTACTTTTATTTCGATTTTTAAAAGTTTTTAACCAGAGTGACTATACTTTATACTCCGTACACTTACATGAGCACAATACTTGTACTTTTCCCGCCTCTGTTGAGTTGCTTTTAACCCTTAAATTGAAATTTAACTCTATTCTTAGTGGAATCTGTCAGTGTTGGAGTCATCCGACAGTGTTGATCCACCAGTGTAAATTCAACTGTGTAAAGAGCCATTGATCTAAGCTCTCATCACTGTGATTTCAGATCTGGGGGGCGTGTGACAGAGTGTTCAGAGGTTTTTCATATGCCTTTAGTTCTGTTTAGATGTTACCTGTTGTATAGTGAACTCTGCTGGGGTTCTTTTGGTCATGTTTCTGGTGGATTGTTGATTTTCTTGTTGGAAGACACATTTGCACCATGACTGAAGTTATCCACAGAGTTAGAGTTTCTGCCTGTGAGTTCAGGTGCTAAAAAAAAGGCGTATAGTGCTTCCCTACCACAGGTTTTCAGGACTTACTGCAACTCTGTCATATTGTAAAATATTTAACACATTCAAAGGCGCTAAATTCAACTATATGTGTTTAACACTTTCAGTTTTGCTGTGTATTTAGCTTTATTACAGAGGTGCAACTTTCCTTGAACAACATGGTTGGAGATCTATTTTCCTGTTGTTGAGAAAAACAGGGAAAGTTCATATTTTGCTGTAAAACTCCTCGCTAGCTACTCAGTATTTTAAGTAAACTTTCAATTAAATAATTTTAACCTTAACTTGAGTAGATTTTTAGACTAGTCATTTTACTTTAACTTGAGCTATATCTTTTCCACCTCTGGTCTTTGGTAAAAGTGTTTATGCTTTTGCTGTATCATCTTGGTATGAGCTACAACATCACCACAAACTAATGTACAGTATTAGTTTGGGATATTTCAAAATCAGAATTAAGGAACACTTGACCTTTGTATGCAAACATTTTTCTGCTGAAAGCTGCTGGTTTGTTGACTTTATTATGTTCTGTTGTTTTTCATGTGTATGGAGATTTATGCATCTCTGGGAAGGGAGTCCACATGATTTTATCGATTAGATGCCATTATCGATTCTGCTTACTGATTCAATTCTTTATCGATTCCATTATCATTTCCTTTCTGTAATGTTCTTTTCTGGAAAAAGTAAACTATACAGGTTTTTACTTTTAAAAACTTAATTTTTATTAAGCCTTTTTCTATCTCAACACTGAACAAGATGTATACCACCGTCAGTGAGAGTCAGTGATGAGTTCGTTCAGAGAGCTAGGATCTCTGAACATATTAAAACATTGGAATCTTGTAAAAAAGATGCATGCTTGGCATGAACTCACTGTCTGACAGAAGTTTCACATTGCACTGTTCATGTCATTTTTGGAGAAATAAGCCACACTTTCAACCACTTTTGCCTGTTTTGTGACGGTCTGCCATGTTTACTTCCCCATTTTTCTGTTCTTGTTCGTGCTGACTGACCATGTTTTTCAAGGCATGTGGAAGTGAGGTATCAATAAGAGAATTGTTAAGATTAAATGTAAATGAAGTCAATGGATTAAACCAACTGGAACCATTTCTCCATTGGAACAGATGATTCCCATCATCTATTCTGTGGGAATACCCATAGTTAAATAAATTTTAAATAAAATAAATTCTGTTCATAATAATAGTTGAACTGTGAGATGAATTTTCAAGGTCTTTTTATCCCTTTCTTCTGAGGAGAAAATGTTTAAAACTAGGATTGAGGTTGAAGCTGTTTTGCTTTTCTTCTTCAAATATCTGTATATAATGAAAAGGTTAAAAAAGGTTTGATCTCCACATTTGTATAGCTTGTGGTGCTAACCTGGTAGCCGCTTTTCTCTGCCTCCCCTGTATGCAGAAAGGCTTCCACACCGGCTGGAGTGCTTGTCAGAGCTCCCAGAGCTCTCAGGAGACTGAGTTTCAGTGTGGAGGACACGTGATCTGCATGGAGCAGCTCCAGTAGCACGTCCAGGGCTCCTTCACGCAGCAGCACCGTGAGGCCTTGAGGGCAATCTGCTAGACATGAAGCCAGCTTTGCACCAGCTTTCAACTGCCTCAGGTTAATAGCAATGGGCTGTGTAAGTGCGATCTCCATACTCAGAGCCTGAAGTGCCCACTGGACTAAAACTCCAACAGTCCTCTCCATCTCTTGCTCTCCTTGTTTAAGTAAATGAGCCAACCCTTTAGTCAGGATTCCAGGAGCCTCTTCCACAGCAGTAACCCAGCGAGGATCTCGTTCTTCACCAATGCTTGCTAGCAACTCTCTCAGCTGAGACACAGCCTCAGCTTCTTCTCCACCGGCTGGCTCTTCTGTTCCACCAGTGTCCATTGGTTCCTCCACAGAGGCCTTCTCGAACTGGGTGTCGAAGCGAGTCTTGTATGGGGGTGTGAAGTAAAGCATGGGTCTGAGTTCTCGTTCATATGGATCATACTGGACCGGTGGGACAGATGCCAGGTCCTCAGGAGTGTAGTCCATGTCGAAGCTGGGCAGCTTGAAGCTACCGTTGTCAAGATCGTCCTCATCGCTGGAGATCTGCTCGTAGCCGTCATCACCTGTGAGGAGGAGGAGTAAATGAAGGAGGAAGTCTGATGAATAACGATCTTTAATAAAGAATCTTGAAATTATTTTAAAAAATCATAAAATATATGTGTTAAAATGAAAAAACAAAAAACTAACGAGGAGGCAAGAAGCTACTTCATGTTCCCTTGCTTTTATCACAAACGTCCACTCACACATGGCAGCATCAGTCCAAACATGCAGGTTAAGTTGACATGCAGGATGTGATGACAGCACAAGCATCAGCCAAGACTCTGTGAGTGGTAAACCTGCACATGGCAACTTATGAAGGGTCATCATAAGCCTTCAGAGCAGCCTGGGTCAGACTAGCTGAGCGTTTGAGAATCCAGCTGTTGCAGATGGAGGCAGCATGCTTTGAGCAGAGCACACACACGCTCTCCAACTGTCACTCAGTCCCAAATGGACCCTGCTCCCGCGGCCCCCTGGGAAGCCTGATGAGTTTGATGCACCAAAGGGGGTCAGGGTCTGGCATCCATTTGGGATTGTGGACTATCCTACTCTCACAAAATAACTCCCTACCTTCCTCCATCTCCTCTTCCTCGTCCTCACCCTCATCTTCCTCTTCCTCTTCTTCTTCCTCGTCTTCAGGGATGCTCCCTTCAGTCCTTACATCTTCCTCCTCCTCTGGCTCCTCCTCTTCCTCCTCCTCACCTTCTTCCTCTTGTTCGACATCTGAATAAGCCTCATCAGCAGGCAGTGAACGTTCAGGTGAGACGGCCTCCAGGTAGTCATCTCGGCCCTGGCAGGGCTCTTCTTTGAGTATATCCACTGTGAATGGAGGACAAGAGAACAGTGTCATGGGACACATATAAACAAGCTAACTATAAATTTATACAGATCGTACTGATGTTTCTGCATGTTTCAGCCTGTGTCTTTACATGAATATCAACTAAATCTGTACACTTTTCATTTATACATATGTGCTCGAGGGCAGCCACTTTCACTAATTTCAGTACGCAATCAGCGTGCAAAGACTTGCTTATATGTACCCGGCTGTCATGAACATTATGTGCCGTTAACCTCTACAAGAACATATCGACACAGGCTGTGAAACCCCTTTAGGTAACTAAGGAACATATGGTATAGTAGTGCCTTAGGCTCCCTGTGATAATTTGTCAAGCATTCTTCACTATTTTTTTCTTATTGTAATAAAATAAACAAATAAATTAAACAGGTCTTTGTGACAGAGATGCACCTTTAGTGGAACTTAGGACCAGTGCTAATGTTTCAGCCAAATACAAATGAGGACACTGGTGTTATTTTCATTATTTCTTCATGAATGTTCATAGAAGTGCTAATTCTGTACTGAGATATCACTGGAACATTTCTTACAAACTGCATGTTATTGTATCACAGAACTGGGTTCAGACTACATTTTCTTTTCTTTTTGACCATGAAAACAGATCATCCAGCAAGGAACTTTTTCATTTGTTCAACTTGTTTTTGTTTTTCCTGTCTTTCCTGCACATATCTAAACCCCAATTTTTATGGTTGCTTTTGTAATAAATATGTACTGTATGTGCACAAATAAAAAAACATTAATAATAAAATTTTTTAAAAGGGACTCCTCTTGCCTTGTATAAACATCATCTCTGAATCACCAGCTGCATGGTAATAGTGATTCGTAGGAATGGGTGGTAATACATTAATATATTCAGGGGATTGAAAAATAGCAACAGTATTGCTGTAATTACCGTCATGAAGATGATGCTGTGTAATGAGCTAATGTTTATGATAAATGCCTTAATAATATGTGCCTTTCTCCTCCAGCAGCATCACTTCCTATGTGTGAAGAGGACTAAAATTTGACAAATAAAATCCTGCTAATGATTTCAGGCAAATTTGGAAAACATCCAACACACAGGTATAGCAATACTGGTGCTGCGGGTGCGTAATTACTTGTGCGCATCATGGTCTGGCAACAGCACCATCAGCTGTAATGTAATACAAGGAAACGTGAGCTTAAAAACATTTTTGTTCTTCTTTCTGTGTGTAGATCGGTGATGAAAAATGAAGAAGTTTAGGCTTTTAATAACCATAGGTGCTGCATGCTGCAGCAGCAAAATCAAGCACAATTAAACCAGCAACAATTAAAAAGAACATTTTAATTTAATGACCTCAGTTTTTGCTCTCTTTCTGCAGTAGGTGATGAGATTATAAATCCCAACCCCTGATGGTGATTTTTGGAGCAGTAGAGGGAGGGATAAAGCTCTCCTGTTCTAACAAATATGCCATTGCTTTTGCATCTCTGGTTGTCTGTCGTCTCATTTTGCTTAATAGGAAGAGTAAAACCTCACCTACTTTTACTCAGAGGATCTGCAAGTTGATGATTTTTTTGAACTTTGAGAAAATCAGATATTCATGCAAGTCTGCCAAGAAATACAAGATGACTTGGTCCTAATTTTTACCACATCAAAACTTTAACACTGCTTTGAGATGTCAGGCTTTTCTGTCACTCCTTTGACATTTCAATGACATTTCAGCTGCATGAGATTGTGAAACGTGATATGTCATTTGTTCTCCAGTAATACTGTGTACCACAAATCTGAGCATCAGTACTATTTATAAATTTATTTCATTTCTTTGTTATTATCATTAATATTATTGCTCCCTGTTTGATTTATTTATTCATTGTTTTATGCTGTTTTACTGTATTTTACTCCCGTATTCCTGTTTTTTTTTTTTTTTTACTTCTGAGGGGTGAGGGAGGGGCTGGAACCTATATGTCATGACCTTTCTTTTTTATCAATGTATGCTATTTTGTATATGGACAAAAGGGTAAATACAATTTGAAAAAAACAAAAAAACAAACAAAAAAAACACGTAAAGCAATCTTTACCCCCTCCTATGTGTAACATAGATGAACTTAATTGGCTATTTTAGGCCCTGAAATAGTCCGTAACTTTTTATAAGCTTCCTATAAGGTGAACTTGCTGCAGGATGAAGTGTACTAGGCTGTGTAACATGGAAATTATTATAATTAAGGCACATTTTTATCAGTTTAGAAGCACACAGAACATTTATATATATTCTTAAATACTGTATGAAAATAGTCATGGATTATTATTTTAAATTTACTCTTAATAATGGGTGAAAAGAGAGCACAGTAGCTATAATGCACAGAAAGAGAGCGAGAGAAAAGGGAGACAAAGGATCATTTCATCCTGTTGTAACTCTGCTAACCTGTAAGGCATGAAGCAATGCTACAGATGCTCTTCTCTCCAGACAAATTATCTAACAGCTCTGTTTTACATTCTTTAGCCTATTTTCTGCACTACAGTGTATGGTATATAGTTATCATAGGTGTAGTTATCAAATCAAAGCAGGGTTGCATATCTGATAAATCTCTGATTACCTTAAACTGGAACACAAACCATGATTGCCATATTTATCTATTTATTTTCATTTTAATGTTTCATAGGATTATCATAACATTATCCATATAAGGCAATAGTTATTTTTCAGAAGTATCACCAAGACGATGTTCCAGAATCATCTGTCTCTGCTGATAGTTTAAGATTTGACAGTGGGCTGTATAATGTGATATCACAGAAGAGATTTAGAGTTCTTACCTGTCACCTGGACCTGCTCTTCATCATCATCATCCGGGGGTGGTGGTCCAGGTGGAGTTCGAGGCCCTCTGGGTGCTGGTCTGGGAGGACTTCCATTGTACTGGTCGTCTTTTTCCCACTCTGGAAGAAGCACAGTGCAGCAGATTTATAGTTTCACCAACAGAATAGTGAGAGTCAAAGGTTTAAGTTTCAGGAGGTTGTGGTGAAGATGAGTGCATTTATGTAGTTTCACTCTAATGCTGCCAACCTTGCTTACTGATTCTCTTGGGCCCGCTTGGCTGTTGAGGGGGTGGTGGGGGTGGGGGTGGGGGTGAGCCTTGGTCATGTCCATGTGATCGCTCTGCTGTCCCGTATACTGCTAAAGTCAGACTGGTGTACCAGCCACGCAGCACGAGGCCATCTGTGTTAACCTGCACACACAGAAATGTTTAGTTTTTCAGCACTTCAATAAAGAGAAGAGATAAAATACACATGATTTGTTTTATTTACCTTTCCACTGGGCCTGAACACAATGGACTTGTTCTCATCATACTCCAAGCTGTGGGTGAAATAAAAGGCAGGTCAGATTAGAGCATCAGAGGTCGATGTGTCCTTACAGGCATGTTTTTGTCATTGCTCTGGGACATATTTTTTCATAAATTTACATTATCTGCAATAAAGCTTGGCAGCAGACAGTTAAATCTTAGATAAACCTCTTTATTTCAGGACAAAACCAATGTATGATCATTTCTTAGAGCAAATACTGATGTTACAAATTATTTTCGGTATGTTCTCAATCCTCAGGCTGAAATTGAGACTGCCTGACAGTTTCACTTTTTCAAATCTTCTTTATAAATTAAACAAAGAATAAAAAAGGATATGCTTTGTCTTTGGCACTTATAATTAATCCCAGGAAACACAGCATAGCTTTAAGGGCTCTTAAAACAAAAGGCTCACAGAAGGAGGCAGAAATCCAACACAGATCTCAGTCATATGTCTGCACATATAACATTAAAGCAAATGCAAAATGTGGTGAAAAAAAATCATTTTGCTGCAATATTGAGGTTGTATCTGGTTTGTCAATACTCTGCTGACCTGACTGGATAGGCTAATTTGGATCATTGGATCGAGAGCTGCTTGTCTAAAAATACTTAATTTAATTTTTCTTTTATGACATAAGTAAGATATTTAAATACTAGCCTGACTGGTTTGGAAAACAACTACTCCAGACTTTCCCAGCAGAGATAATAACCTGGGTGTGTCGTATTTACAGTTTACAAAACTCTTACACATCGCACGCCTTTCAGTGGAAATTTATACTTGGGTGCAACAGTGCACGCCTCTGTTATTATGAGGTCAGACTAAAAACATGTAACTCAAGTGCTGAACCACTTGTCATCTTAGTTTTGTGCCACTTGGGGTGACACTTGGCTGGGTGGGGCTCAGTTTCTGGAGAGACCAGTTAACCAGCATAGGAACAAAGAAACCTGAATCTGGGTGGGTTTGGGAGATTAGGGCTTGGATGCTACTGTGACTGGTTCTACAGGTGAGATGGATATCAGTATCTCAAGGACTTTGAGGAAATCCTCCTGACCTGCCCAGTCGATGAAACGTTGGGTTGTTGGGTTTGGTGACATTGTTGAAGAACAGCTCCAACTGGAAGGCATGAGGAGACGTCTCCCTAGAAACACACACACAGTCATTAATGCAGGGGAATTAATCCCGTTTCAATTTTGATCACAATTTAGCTTCCCACAATCATGAAAACAAGATAATCATGATCAAACGATTGCTATGCCACATGATGTTACCCTCATTTTGTCCATAGCATTTGCCATGTACTAACTGTTTCCATGGTTACTGTGGCATTTTGGCCATGAAAGTAATTCTTTCTGTTTATACATTTTTCATTGTCAATCATTATTTTTTTTTACATGAATAGTAAAGTTAATCAAAGTTCTTAACCATAATTTTAACCTCTACACAGTGTACAATGTTCAGATATGGATGACTGCAAAAAATATGTAAATTATAGGATATGATTATTATGGGGTCAAATAAACAAGTTTCTAAAACATAACTGAATCTAATTACAGTGCAGTAGTATGCAGTGTCAATATGGTGCTTGTGGTGATGGTGTTTGAGAGGTGGGATAACACGGAGGATGACAACAAATTTAGAGTTTTACCAGGTGATCGGTGTCAACAGTGTGTTTTCTGTGCCGGACTACATCTCTCAGAGATGTATGACCACTCTTTACTTGCGCTTTCGTTGTCCATGAGAGGAGATCATTTCAGCCACCCAACCATAAAGTGCTGTTAAACTACAAACAAGCTATTACTATTTCGCCACTCTGTCACTGTTGTTATATGACCTAATTAGCTCAGTGGGTAGTGCAGGCGCCAACACAGAGGCTGAAGGCCTCGACGTACTGGCCATGGGCTTGATTCACAATCTTGGTGCTGTCGGTGCATGTCTTTCCCCACTCTCTCTCTCCATATTTCCTGTCTCTCTTTACCTGTCTAACCATAACAAAGGCAAATAAGCCCCCTCAAACTATTTTAGAAAAGTAAGCACTGCATTAAAAATGCTTGAAAATGTCAAATCTGTTATAATATTTTGGTTAGTCTGGATGTTATGCTCTGCTGGTTAAGATAAACCTTACATCTCTGTGGTGCAACCAAACAATAACAAAACTTAATTTACAACTCAACTGGTTTAAGCATAGGATTTAGTGTAGAATTTACACCATAACTAAGCTGGACTCCAGTTATCTGGAAAAAAACAGGACTGATCTAATGTTTGTCATGTTTTGAGTATTGTAAATATAGCTGACACAGGTTTAGAATCAAAACTCCTCAAACTTTGATGATGGATTGACCAAAAAGTTTAGAACAAACTTCAACACATATTACAACACAACAAAAATACATAGATGTATCCCTGTCTGTAAAACTATTCAGTATTGATATCAAGTTTCATTTGTTTCAACATAGTTTATTTAAAATACCTCTATGAATTTTAACTCTTGATAATTTACCATATTCTCTAAAAATGTAGCATAATAAACAGTTGCTATAATTGGTTTCTTCACCTACATCATGAAACTGAACGCCCAAATATGTCTTGATAAAACAATTTTAACCTTATTACAAAATTCAGCAGAGGATTTCTTTATAAATTTGTACTAAAATACATCTAGTAAGGATGCCAATAATGGTAATGACAGATTTTAGCGGACTGTGTTAATTATTGTCACCAATATATCAGGTCTAAATTAAGGATGAAAAGATGCATTGATAAGCCAGTATTGGCCCTTTGACAACCATGGGCCATCAGCAACTAATTTATATATATGGGCATAAACCAGCGTAAGCAGCAGATGTTTATCATGTAAATCTAATGTTTAGCACAGATAACAGCTAATTCAGAGGATGGATTTATTATTGAGCAGAAGATGTGACCTCGTTGACAAACTCTGATCTGTTTCATTCTCAAACGTAAGAGAAATTGTTTACACCTCAAGAAGTACTGAAAAAGCGTCTTCTTCAGTATCAGCCATCAGCTGAAATATTTTCAAACATCAGTGTGGGCATCTGCCCTGATTCTTACACTCCGTGCATCTACAGTAAATATCCCCTACTGTAAATATTCTCTAACCTCTATTGGCTGTCAATATAGGCGTATTTAAGAATACGTTTGTCAAGTACCGTCTATCCGTACTGACTAGAGTTTTAAGGTGTCCTTACCCAAAAGCTCTGTTGTCAGGTAAGTTGCTGTGCGCTTTGATTCCAGGAGGAATGACCCTCACCTCTGTAATCAGCACCCCGCAGGGAAACCTCACCACATCAACGTTTGTAAGCTGAGGAGCAGAAACGACGGCATTTATACCAACATTCAGATGGTAACAGGGTATAAGCAGACAAAGCCAACACAACAACGCTGCTTGATCTGAACAGAGCAGACAGCGTAGCTGCTCCTCTGAAGGTAAACATGATCATGATCAGGGATATTATCAACAAATGTAGCATTAGCAACTTGGCTAACTAGCAAACACACTGCGCAAGGATGCAAAACAAAACAATTACGTTTTAAAAATGGTATTTTATATCAAGTTCATCTGATGTGTTGGTGCAGTTAAGCCAATAACAGAGGGGATGTATTGTACAGTAAAAGCGGTGAAAATAGCGATATAATAACATCCATGATGCAGCTGCTAATGTTAGCAAAGTTGACTTCGTTGGCTTGGAAGTTGAGCGTCTTTCTCTTTAACTACATAATTTACCCGATCGGAGAATGAAATAGCATGCAGATTACTCTAGAGCGAATACACAATAGAGTTGCGAGGGTGAGGAGAGTTACCTCTGCACTCTGGTGCTTAAACGTGTCAAGAAAAAGAAGCTCCGTTGAGGCGTCCCCCGCCATAGCTTTTTACTGTCCGTGACACCGGGGGTAAACTTCCGCGTTGGTGTTTACTTCCGGAGCATGCCATCTAAGTCGCGGGCGCTCGGACTTAAACATGGATAATTAAATGAATGCGTTACGTCACGCCGATGTATTAAGTTTATAATGATGATACAACCAATAAACGTTAAAATAATAAGTGAGTTAGGTTTACAAATTAAAAATCACAATAGTATCGAAATTAAAGGTTTATATAGGTTCTAATAGACGGGTGTGATATAAATACTGCTTATTCCATTCTAAAAAGTTACTTTCGAGCTTGTTTATTTTAAATTGACTGATAATTTCAATGTTAGAATCTCTGTGTATATTAATGTTATTAGATATTCTCAATTTTAAAAAGTATTTTGTCGTTTGATTCGTTCTATTCAAGTTGGGGTAATGTATACATTTTTAGAGGATATTTTGCCTATACACAACGTTAAAGTTCTCTATTTCAATTTTTGTCTCATGTACTTGTGTCTAAATTTACAGTACGCGCATTTAAAAAATGTTTTTGTTCAACTTGTGTATAGTATCTAGTGTTGTATCATGCATCATTAACTTAGAAATGCCTGCCTCGTAACTGTTGTTTTCAAAACACCTTGCTTATACTGTAACGTATACGTTTGTGCTCTTGGTGTACAAAAAAAAAAAAAAAAAAATACAGAAAGTCATCTCAAACAATTCTTTCAAAGGGAGTAAAGTTTTTAATACATCGCAAGAAATTTTTAAAAGTGCAGATCTTTCAATTTTATACTTGATGCATCTTAAAAGGAAAGTGATTTTTTCCTCTTTTATGTTGAGGTGTCGCAACTCTAAATTCAGCGTGTTTGCTGCCTTACAAGAGGTATTTATACTTCAGAAAATAGTAATACAGAAAAATGTAAAATGAACTATAGATGACACATCAATGAATTATGACGCAACCATTGATAAACTGTCTGACGGGCTAATCTACGCCCTGATTCTTTAATTCAGTGTGTGAAGAAATGAACATGTGAAAAGTAATTTACATGAGCGGATGATTCTGTCCTCCACGCTCTGCCACGTCCTAATATGTATTGCTCCTGAAAGAGGGAGGGGGCAGGTGAAGAGTCACGTGGTCAGACAGGTAGATGCAATACAAAAACGGGTAACGTTCAGCCATTATTCTGCGATGGTGACTACGGGAGGCTTCACGTAAAATCTCTCACGCGACGAAACTTGGATTTACGACGCTCACCTTTGCGCACAGGTGTCAAAGTAAAGGTGTTTACCTTTCGTCTCCCGCGCGTTAATCACCACCGACGTATCTCTTGTTATTGACTTTTACTTTTGTGAAGTATTACAGTAGCTTTTTGGGGGCTGCGTTTGTGTTCAGATGACGGCGCAGGTAGACTACCTGGTGGTGGTTTTCACCGCCACATCTGGCGCGAGCGGAGAGCTACTGGGATCCGACGAGAAGGAGCTCGTGCAGTTGGTTTGGCAGTTGGTGGATGTTAAGAACAAAAAGGTAAAAACTCGTGATAAGACTAATTATTTTAGCTGAATTATGTCATTCAAAGCAGAGAATTAACTGGTAAGCTTAGAAGTGGGCAAGTAAACTGAACTTAGGTCGGAAATAGACTCAAACAAAACAGTAGTTAGTTGGCATTTACATTAATGTATGGTTTCTTCTAATAATGACAACGATGTGAACAAATTGAATTGTGTCTATTGTAGTTAACATTGTAAGTTATTTGACAGAATCCATCTAATGTGTCTCCTCCATTATTATACTGGGAATTTGTAGTAAGAGTCTATTACAGCTCTCTTGGCTTTTGTATCTTCCAATGGGCTGTTTTGTGTCTTTGTAGAATTCTGCTTAAACACTGACATCTTTTTTCTTCTTTATAAACCAGTTAGGCAAGGTGAATGAGCTCCTAATAAAGCCCGATCTCTCAGACTTGACAGAAGAGAAAGAGGAGGATGTTGTCGAGGAGAGAGAGGAAGAGGAGCATGGATCCAAAGCAGATTGTGTCTTTACAGCCTCAAGTCTTGAGACAGCACTGAACCAGGTAATAGCCTGAAGAAATAATTAAATAAGCATGTAGTTGCTCTTTTCAGGCTGCTGTTGGAAGTACCGGATGCATTATATTATTTTATTTCTTTTCTTAGTTTCATCTTCAACTTACAAATGAGGTGAACAGTGCGGGCGCAGGCACGTCGTTGTGTTTGTGTACAGATGGGCAGCTCCACATCCGTCAAGTGATTCACCCTGAGGCCGCCAGCAAGGTGAGTGAGATGGTCTTGTGAACGCCTTGGAGCCAGGGCGGATGCTCACTTGTGGCTGCAGGAACCTTTCAGTGCTCACACACAGTCACAAAGGGATGTCATGTGTCAGCACTTCGCTCTTGATTAAACTTTATGCTGCACTGAGAGTTAATCTACAGTGGCTAGCTGCTAAAGCAAACCTGTCTAATGACTCACGCCCATGTACATACCTGTACACATAAAACAGCAGCACACAATGAAGCTGATGAAATTTTCCCACATGTCTTTAAAGTGTTGCACAAAGATTACAACTGCTGGCTTAAGCAAACAGGGATATAATGGCAATAAAGTGGCAGCTGCTCATGAGCAAAATGTTCACATCCTCTCATTTCTTTCCTCCCCCTCCAGAACATCCTGGTCCCTGACTGTTTCTTCTCTTTCCTTGACCTTCGGAAAGAGTTCAAGAAGCACTTCCCTACGTCTGACCTCAAGGCTCTGAATGTACACGTCATGGCTGAGTGTATCCTTTTATACATCTTCTGTTTACTTTGGGTGTGCTGGCAAATGACAGCAAAATGACTCCATGATTAATTTCATGTTTTTCAGTGTATAGCTTGTTCTTGCACATGCAGCAGACATGCAAGAAATTTATAAACCAGGGGGTGTTGGCTGAAGGACTAGAGGTTTTGAAATGCAAATAGGGAAACAATGGCATCACCTTACCAAGTACTCAGAACAAGTGTGTGTTCAGCCAACAGGACAACCATCACACACCCTCTGCAACAGGATGACTAACCTATCTGAGTTTGTGTGTGCTAAATAGATAGCTGTGCTCAAGGTGGATAAATGTTAGGATGTAGGTTATCGGATTTTTGCTGATACAGATACTGAAATGGTTCTGCTTAAAATTCTATAAACTTAATGTTTCCCATTATAAGGTACATGTCATGGTACATTTGTACAGTCTGCCAACATGTAAGGTTGATTTATTGACAGAAATGTTAGAATTTACCCGCTGCTCAGTCGATTATTAGCTTTTTAAACCATAATCTGCTGATACAGATACTATAATGATAAAATCTTGCATCCCTTATTACCTAATGTTGGATCTTTGTAGTTTGTAGTTTGTAGATCTTTGTAGTTTGACTTTGGTTGACTTTCTGGGCCCTTTTAAAAAAAACATCCCTTCCTTTGTTTTATTTATTCTTTCTTTTTCTTTTTTTTTCTTTTTTCTTTTTTTTTTCTTTTACAAAAGTCAGACTCAGACAAAAAGGTAAACCACATCTTGCTGTCTGCAATCTTTCTTGGCTTTTCCTTATTTGCTTTCCTTGACAGCCCCTCTCCTCAGCTCTTAGTATACCTGTTGATGTGCCCGCTATCTTGGACCCCTCAGCCACAACAGACCCCTCAACCACATTACCTGCAGAAGTAGCAGTTCAACAGGTTCAGACCATGGCCAACATTGTCCTTGCTTTGCTTTCTGAGCCTTTTTGTGAGTAACATAAATGATTTTATATAACAGAATACAATCAAACATGTAAGAATTGGTCATTAGGTCTGAGCATATACATTAACTGTGAGTTTATAATGTTTTGCATGTTAGAAAGCAACCTTAGAAGAAGACTTGTGCCTAAGCAGGGATGTTGTTTACATTTACCAATTTAAAAGTGGTATAATGAATGGTTGTTGGGCTTATATTTTTATATGTTTTATACCTTAACATCTAATTTTTCTTGATTATGTTTCTAATGATTATTTACTGTGTAAGCCACACTGAGTTAATCTCTATTAAAACTGGTCTAAAAAACATCCTTACTTTGCTTTCAGAGGTAAAATCAACAAAGTCCGATGCTTTTCACAACCACCAGAAATGTCAGAAATAAGAACCAAAACAGGAATTAATCAGTATTAACTTTTTAAAATTTTATTAACAATGTTGTAAACGTACTTTTACCTTTGCTTTATAGATGATTCAACAGACAAACATCTGAATATGTTACCTCTGTCTTTTAAGCTAATAACCAGAAAATGTCACAGTTTTCTTACACATTAACAGCCTCCCTGCAGATACTTAGAAAGTCTTAAACTGGTCTTTTTAAATTTAAGGCCATAAAAGTCTTTTTGTAGTGACTGGTCTTAAAAATAAGAAGGCATTTTGTCTTATATGTGTCTTTATCCAACCTTTGTTTTCTACCTTTTTTTATTTGAATTAAATCAATCTTTTTTGAGAATATTCCTTTTGCTTATGCTGTGATAAATATCGCTATGAAGTACGTCTATTCACCAAAAGAAGCATTAAATGCGCCAGATGCATCAAATTTGGGTGCTTATGACCAAATCAATAATCCCTTCAATCAACATTCATTAATAGTGCATGAAAATTGATAATTTAGCTGTCCAGTGTACAGAGAAATCTCACATGCATTTCATTTTTGACTGTTTGTCACACAAATTATGGTATTAAGTTTTATCATCTCAGGTCTTAAAAAGTCTTAGATTTGATTGTTAAAAGTGTGTCAGAACCCTGTGTTATGGATAATCTGCTCATCAATTAAGTTCATAGTAGTTACATTCATCTACAGTGAAAATACATTTCAGTTTTAGCCCTTATGTTTAAGTCAATTAAAGAAAAACAAGTTCACACCTGCAAAATACATTCTGTGTCAAACCTTTAGATTTAAAACGCTTATTATGTTGATTACAATGTATCATTTTTATAGTTATGTGGTCTAATATTAACAAAATAAAACTTTTTCTTACTTGTTACAGGCTACACGTTTTCTAACCAGGAGAGAGTTAGTGAGAAGTTTGAGACCGGCACTTGGTAAGTAAAGTTTGCTCAAGATAAATATTTTTTTGTTCTCTGCCTCACAAACTGCCTGCCCATCAGTGCTAATGTCAGTGAGTTTGTGTGCAGCAGTAAGATGGAGAAAGTGTGTGACAACACAGTGATCAGAGCCCGAGGATTGCCGTGGCAGTCTTCCGACCAGGACATCGCTCGATTCTTCAGGGGACTCAACATTGCCAAGTATGTTATGTTAATGACATTTAGTTTGTCAAGTTAAAACATGTTAACAAGCTATTGACATGAGATTTACACCCTCTATGATGCTGTTTTGTTTAGAGGAGGGGCTGCGCTGTGTCTTAATGCTCAGGGGAGGAGGAACGGAGAAGCTCTGGTTCGTTTTGTCAGTGAAGAGCACAGAGATCTGGCACTGCAGAGACACAAACACCATATGGGCAACAGATACATAGAGGTAACCTCTCTGAACCCAATTAGCTGCTACTAATGAAGTGAATCATTCATGCAACATAATTCTGATTTTGTTGTTGATACATTTTTGTCTTATGATCAAAATTTTTTTCTGCCTTATTTTCCTGTGATGACAGGTTTACAAAGCAACAGGAGAAGACTTCCTGAAGATAGCAGGAGGTGAGGAAATGCTTTGTTTTCTACTTTCACTAACAAGGAGAAGTAGAGATATTTAAAGGATAAAGTTAGGTGTTTGCATGGAAAAAACAAAGTGAGTCCTAAAGCCTTCTAGTGTGGCTGCTGTGGTTAAGATTATTAACCAACAATACAAAGTAATATCCCACTATTGCCTTTATCAATTCGGTTTATTCTAATATTGGAATAAAATGAGCAAAGAGCTCCTAACTATAAAACACAGTGATGTGACATCAGTGTAGTAGTTTCTTTCCAACTACATTTGGTTAAATTGGTGTGCGTCCTTATCTGTCCTCCAGGTACCTCCAATGAGGTGGCCATGTTCCTGTCCCGTGAGGACCAGATCATAGTGAGGATGCGAGGTCTTCCATTCACCGCCACGCATGAGCAGGTGCTCAACTTCTTCTCCCCGGGGGAGGGTCCTAAAGAGACATGTCCGGTCAGCGGTGGGAAAGACGGCATCCTATTTGTGCGCTATCCTGACGGGCGTCCCACTGGTGATGCCTTTGTTTTATTTGCCTGTGAGGAACACGCCCAGTGTGCTCTGAGGAAACACAAAGAAATCCTGGGGAGGAGATACATCGAGCTGTTCAAAAGCACAGCAGCAGAGGTCCAACAGGTACACCAGGCACCTGATCTGGATGTGTTTGTGCTCTTTGTTTGCCAGCTTGTGCAATGTGAATATTTGTGTCTTTTAAACTTCTAGGAAGTCTTTTTTATGTTTCCTCTTATTTTGAATCTTCAGTCCTGGTAATCTCCTGCTGTCTTCTGAGGGCAAAAAGGCTTTAAGGAATACAGTGTTTGTTTGTGTATGTACTATGCAGAGTGTGACAGTGTGTGGGAGTGTTTCTTTTGTCCCCTGTTAGTTGTAGGAATTATTGCAGAAGGGCTTATGGGTGGGGACCTGCAGAGCAAGATGGTCTATGTGTTTCCCTTAAGTATGTAGGTACACACACACTCTCTGAGAACGATTACGAGGCTCTCTGTCCCTAGTGTAGCTCTTTCTCCCACACATGGACTAATTTTCTTATCTGAGCTGACTGATAAGCTAACAGCTGCCATACATATTCGTGCAGAGGCTTTTCCTCTGGCGCTCATGTATGACTGACTAAAGGGCTTTATTGGTGCTCTCCAGCAATGCAAACAAGCCTCTGTCTAACATTGCAACACATTTAAACACAACGTGGACTTGTTTTGTTCTCAGGTTGTCTGCTTACTGTAGGCCTGTGCAGTTTTGTCTTAGCATATGTTCACTGTTGATCCCTTAATCATAAATGTCAATGTAATTGACAATTACATTAATTGCTAATTCTGCTCTTTTAGTGTTGTGGTTGATCTTTGAAAAATTTTTGCCTCTCTGTGTGTTTAAGGTGTTAAACCGATACTCCTCAGCCCCTCTGATCCCTGTGGCCCCTGCCCCTTTGGTGTCAGTCCTGCCTGCAGTCTCTCTCTTGCCCCCTCCTGGTGGTATCAGGGACTGTTTGAGGCTGAGGGGGCTGCCGTACACATCGAGCATAGAGGACATCCTCACCTTCCTGGGCGAGTTTACACACGATATCAGACCACATGGCGTGCACATGGTCCTCAACCAGCAGGTACATGCAACCACCGTGCAGGCACATCCCTGCACCTTCATTTGGCGGCCATTTTTTTCTGATGTAATGGGTCCGGGGGGGAGGGGTTATGCTGTTATGATAATGTCCTGCGGTTATAAGACATGTTGCATTAGCACAGGAACTAGGGAGTCTGACATATTACTTTAAATTCATAGGTTACTGATTCATCTGCATCTCAACAGATACTGTGTTAGTAAAATCTGCAAGAACATTAAACTACATTAAATGATACACAATATTCTTAATAACTGTTACTCATTGTCTACTGTTTGACAGAAGCTTTGATACAAAAGATGTGAACTTCTAGCTAAAGCCAATGTAAGTAAGTAGTAATGAAAGATAAGAATTTGATAAATACAGGTTTGAATCCAGGATGAGCAACCCTTTAAATCAAATAGGCCAGTGATCATCAACAGACAGCACAGGGGCCATAGCGGGGCCTCCAGAGCTCCAAATCTGGACCCCAAAAGATGATTAATGTGTGGATGAAAAAGATATTGTGGGTTTTAAGGTATCTTTTCTTTTTAAATCCCTACAGCTATGAAATCAACCCCAGAACAAACAATAATGCAATGGTTTTATCAAGAATGACTGAACATTTGATCTGACTTTTACAGAAATCCAGCTGTTAGCCATAATTAGTAAATATGATGCATAATAAACACAAAATTAGTCCAGTCCTGATTAAATCTGCAGTTTTCTGTGTCATCTCTCCAGTTCAGGCTCTTGGAGAGAGCAGTTTTGTTGCCCGAGAATCAAAACAAAACACCTGTTACCTGCATGTGTTTTTCACCATTAAGGTACACCAAACTACCATTAAACCTAACCATGAACAACCCGAAAGCCTTAGAAATATGTAGTTAAAATATTTTAACCACCCCATTATAGATGGCTGCCGTACAGGCATTAGGGCCTAATCTCATTGTTAATGCCTGAAAATTACTTATGATTTTAAAGAAAATACAAATACTAATACAATCAGATGTAAATTACATTAAAATATTTATTCAGATTCAGTGGGTTTGAAAGTATGGCCCCTAAAGAATCTGCCGAGGAAAAATCTGGCCCTTGGTTATTTGCCTTGTCAGAAACGTTGATCTATTTAGGATTGACTTTTTAAGTGTTACAGCTCATTGTCTTTTGTTAGGATGTTAAATCTAGCCTTAGTACAAACAGACTTTTAAACCTTTACAGAATCAACTTACTAACATCTGTGTGTTTATCTTGATGTGGTACTTTTTAAGGTAAAAAAAAATCCAACTTTCCTGGGTGCTCTACTGCAAGTATGATTATAGGTGGAACTTCAGTGATATAAGGGATGTAGAAAAAAAAAATTCTCAGTGACTAACCACCAAGGGTGATTGTTTTGAAAGGAGTCCATTCTCAATACAGCTGCTGAATACTGAATTATTGTAAATACTGAGTACTAATATTGCTGAATATCTTTAAATCAAACATTCAGCTTAATGCTATAGGCTGTAACTTCTGTTAAGTCTTCTTAAGACAGCTCTAAATTTCATAAATTAAAACTGAATTTCAGATTTACCAACCTAAAGAGGTGACCTCATGAATCATGGATATTGATAAAAGCACATATTAAAATGGGACTGGTGTCTAAAAACAATAATTTCAGAACATCTACGCACTAAAGAGAGAAATGTTAAGGCTCTGACTGGGCTCTATGTCTGCTTTAAAATATATTAGGTTGTATCCCTACCCCTTAAAAACATGAACAGTCTGATACAGAGATAATAATGCTACCTAAATGCGCCTGTGTACATAATTTGAAGCAATTTCTTGGTGTTATTTTCTTATTCCTCAATTGTAGAAAGTAGAGAAATAATTACATTAGTTGAGATGGTACAAAAACGTGCATCCTCCAAAAGTTCTAATATTCAGGGTAAGCATCTCGGCACTATGGAAAATGCTGCTTTGAAGGAAGGCACTGAAAGTTACACCCAGAATTCATGCAGAGTGTCATGGAAGTGAGGAATAAGGTGGATGAATAGGGATATAGAATATTTTTGGGACTATGATGTTAGATGATATTAGTGGAGATAATGGTAAATAAGTGGTAATTTTACGAGTGTGTGCAAACAAACTTAATGCCACCCCTGCATAAGTCGCTGCTCCAGTTTGGCCACGCTAGTCAAAGCAGCGTGGATCCATCATGGGTCAAATGCTATCATCAGCTTTTGTTTCACAGTTGTAGGTCACCAGTGAGTTAGCAAATATGTTCTGGTGGCTTAACTGAAAAAAGGTCAGATATTTGATCTGACTTTGGTCTTTCTTTGTTCTTAAGAAGAAGAACAGTTTTCAGAGTACTTCTGTTTTTATGTTTGGCAAACTTTAGACTTAAGCTTCTCTCCCCCACCACAGTGTGATGTAGGAAGAAAAAATACAGCTGTGTGAACGAGATAAAAGGACTCAACTGTGTCCTGACACAATGCTGAATATTAACGTCTGATCATCTGTTTTTCTAGGGTCGCCCATCAGGTGACTGCTTCATCCAGATGACCTCAGCAGAGCGAGCACTTCAGGCTTCACAGCGGCTTCACAAGCAAGTGATGTCCAGCCAACGTGGGGCAAACAGCCGCTACGTGGAGGTGTTCCCCTGCAGCGCAGACGAGATGGGTCTGGTGTTGATGGGAGGCTCGCTCTCACACACACATACACACACACATACCCGGAGCAGGAGTGGGACAGGGCTCAGCCCGCCGCCATGTAAGTCCAGACGTAAGTGCTGCTGGGAGCTGGGGGTGCTTCGGGACTGCAGGGTAGGTGGGCTCCTGCCATTTGGGGGCAGAGTTTGCTGGGTTTTTCCTCCAATCTTGTAGTTTGGGAGGTTGGGGATATAACCTGGAGGATTAAAAACTGTTTCTATGCGTGTGTGTGATACCCTTTTTTTATTCAGTGTGATTAAATAACTCATCTGCATGCACAGAGAAACCTCAGCAGTTTACTGTTAAATCTACCTTTTCACTTGTGTTCACACATCCTGATTGTAGTAAATCTTCTTCAGTGGCATGTATGGTACTCATTTTTAAATCTACTGCCTTACCCACCTCTCTAGTAGAATCTGAAAGGGTTGGAAAAATGTAAGCAAGACATCCAATCCAAAATAATACCTAATGGCTTACAGATCTCCAGTCTTATCAGATTGATAGTGGTGGTTGTGGGATTTAGCCTTGATAGATCAACACACCTCTGGTGTGAACGTCTCCTGTGCTTGTCCAATCAGTGGAGCTGTGGGAAAGGTGGGCAGAGCTGGATGCTGGTGTGTAGAAAAGTGCTTTAATCCTCATTACCTTCTTTATAAATGTGCCCCGGTGTACCCCTAGTATTCTTAAATTGGTAAAAAAAATAAATGTTTATTTATTTAGTTATTTATTTATTTTTACATGGTGGACATAAAGTCCACATGTTGACATTAGAAGATTAAGGGACAGATATTTGTTGAATCGTGATGTTTTGATTAAACCAGATGAAATCACCTTTTTCTAAACAAGTGTTAGATAAGCATAATGCATTACCACACATAAAGCTGTTAGCCAGAAAACATACTTTTTGTAAGGAGGTCTTCAGGTAATGACACCTAAAACATCTGATTGGTCAGGAATTGCATGGACCTGATAATGTAAATCAAATGAGTCTGATAACAACTGTTTTTTAACTTCAGAATATATCTACAACTCATTTGGGATTCTTTCAAAGACTTGAAATGTTTAGAGAGTCAGCTTACAGGGATAGTGAAATATAAATTATTAAATTATTAATTTAAAGAATAATAGGTTTACTGTATTGCTCCAGGTCTACCAAATACTCAAAATGCTAAGTATCCCACACAGAGGAGCTTTCACTGTATAAAATAAACACACTGTTGCACGTGTCCATGCAGGATGATGGTCATTGTTTGCACATTTGCATGATCACTTTCCTCACAGACAAACAATGACCAGACTTCACCATCAGGACTTTCCTTTTCTGTTTTCAGTTATTAAATTTGTCATCTCCTCCTCTCTTCTTTCCTCTTCAGGTTTATCTCCACCTTCCTACTCCTTCACCCCTGCTCCTCCTGTGCTGCCGACAGAGGCTGCTGCTGCCCTCTACTCTCCTATGGGTCAGGTGCTGCTGACCCCGCGCCCCCTGCCTCCAGGGCACACCTATTACCCTGCTTCAGCTCAGCTGTACATGAACTATACAGCCTACTACCCAAGGTAAACACTGGTGCTAATCCCTTTAAAGTCTATTGTATCATATTTGATACACTCTCTTATGAGACTTATATCTAATCAACATAAACAATAAATTAAACTTCATAATCCTTTAAAAACAATCTGATGAATGATAAAAAAACCCTCCAGTGGGTTATCAGTTACTAAAAATGTGATACAAAAAATATCTTAAATTTGATGGCAATTTTTTGTGGGGGATTTCAGTAGATAGTTAAATAAACATCTCAATTCCAAAAAATAAGAAATTTCTGGCTGATATTTAAGTTGTCTTATCTGTCTTTGCATGTAAAGAATTAAACTGTACTTAAACTTATTGTTCCGCTGTCTTGCCATTTTGTAAACAATTCATATTTAAAAACAGTTATAAAAGACTGCAAGCTATATATATATATATATATATACACAGTGCTTAACAAATATATTAGACCACCTGGCATGTTTGTCTCAAAGACCATCCAACATCATGAAGTGCTTTAAAGCGGACTCTTTCATTTTCAGTGAGCTCTCCATGTTTTACCAATTTGAACAGGAATGAGGGATTTCAAACTGAATTCACCCAAATTTGAGCCGACTCACAGGGCTTCTCTGAGAAGTCAGAAATTAATCAAGCATAACATTCAACCACTAAAACTCATTTTTCTGTTCAGAAATGCAAGTAAATAACTATAATTTGACATATTAATCAAGAAATATTAATGTGCTTTACTATTTTTTCAGGTTTTTCTGTAAATCAGTAAATTTGAAAATTCATGGATAACAATAATAAGTATATTTTTGCATTAAAAATATCATTTGGGTTAAACAGCTTCTACAAATTGGTGTTTTAACCATTGCAGAAACATAAAAAATGATTTTGGTAATTACCAATGCTGTTATTTAGGGCAGCTGTGGCATAAACCTTACTTTTGTTAGGGTTAGGGTGGTCTAATAAATTTGTTAAGCACTACATATATATATTTATATATATATTTATATATATTTATATATATATATGTATATATATGTATGTATATATATATGTATATATATGTATGTATATATATATGTATATGTATATATATATGTGTATATATGTGTATATATGTATGTATGTATGTATGTATATATATGTATGTATATATATATGTATATGTATATATATATGTGTATATATATATGTGTATATATATGTGTATATATATGTGTATATATATATGTATATATATATGTATATATATATGTATATATGTATGTAGATATATATATATATATATATATATATATATATATATGATTTCAATTTAAAATTTGGATTGCAATACTTATAAGGCTGTTGCAATTAATCCCACAATTTCTGTTGTTAATTGAGATTGCACCCTACTTATAACATTTAAATTTGCACTGTTTTGCATTTTAAAACTTGTTTAATTTTGGATTTTTCTACTGTCTGAAGACGAAGAGTAAGAGACTCCACTTTGAATATAGACCTGCTTTTATAGATAGATTGAAGACTTTAACATGAACTTTACCACGGAAAAAGGCACTTGTTATGGACTAAAAAGGGAAAAACTTAAAAAAGTAAAAATGTAAATGTTTGATAGCAAATGGTTCAGATGACTTTTGACTTATCCACTGAGCTATCTGTGAGTTTTTTGAAAGTGAAATGAAACATTAAGGAGCAGTGGTGGACTTAGTTTACATCACTGTGGCTGCAGGGAAACGCTGGCCTGGCTTAATCAAATTTTTTGGAAAGCAACAATAAAGCCTGCAATTAACCACAATTTATTAAAAAAATAAGTGCACTATTTGTGGATAGCAGTTAATCACAATTAATGCAATTTTATTTTGACAGCCCTGAATACTTAAACAAAACACTTCAAGTATAGTGTTTGTTTTGTTCTGTTTAATTTGCTATATGTATGTTTTGTTGTTGATTTTGTTGCAACTAAACTAGAGGGTTGTTTCAAGTGTAAAAGAGAAAAACTTTGTCTTTGGCAGGTCTTGCGAAGGAGAAATACTGAGACAAGGGTAGTTAATAACTGATCGTTGTGTTATTAGAGAACAAGGTAAACATGGTTGACCTCTGGTTGTTCTTTATCAACCCTCTGCTATTAAGAAAACTTTTCAAAGTTAGTCCAACTTTTGTTGTGTGCTAAAAACATACAGCATACAAGTGTTTAAGTTGTTTTATTTCATGGATATTGTCACAATACCCTGTCTGTGCTTTCTCCTCTCTCTGCAGCCCACCTGGCTCACCTACAACTGTAGGTTTCTTCCCCTCCCCCTCCTCCCTCCCCACCCCAGGGGGGTTGGTGCGCATGCCAGGTCTAACCTACAGCAGCACTGGAGTCAAAGAGCTCATTAACACAGTTCAAGGCTACCAGGTAAGAGTTGTCTTTGCTTAACTAGTCATTAATACAGTTCTAATTCCCAGCATTAAGCCTCCAGAGTTCACATACCTCACCAAGTGTTGTATTCAAATTTTCTCCTGTTGAGGGTGTGTACCATCAGGCATCCACTGTGTTTGCCCAGAGGCCATCAAACAAGTTTATCCTGTCTACTCTCCCTGTTCTGTCACACATGCTCTACTGCCTGCTTAGACCTGAAGTGGAGGAACTCAAGACTTATTTAAACTTGGAAGAGGGTTATAACTCACATGGATGTGATATATTTATCTAAGCTAAGAGAAAAGCATGGACTCAAAAGTCCTTTTTTATCAACATGCTGGAGTTTCAGGCTCATGTAGCCTCTAGGTTAGAGTCTATAAAGTTGATTATCTCTCAGCCCCCTGTCTCTGTCATTCCTCCCCCTTCCTCACACAACAGTATGCCCCCGAGGATGCTCTCATGCACGCTCATGGGCCTGTGCACGCTCACGACCCGACCGGGACATTGCTTGCGCAGCCCAAAGAATGGGTGTGTATATAAGGTGTCTGAGGCAGGTGGCAGGTAAGGATTGGCTGAGGGCTCTGTGAGGGGGATTTAGGTTATAGAGGGGCTATATCTGTGGCTTTGGGTCTTTGACTATCACAGAAGGTAGCAGCATTTCCTATTAAGACACTGGCAGAATGGGCGAATTTGATGATTGGGTCATTTCTTGGATTGAATCATAGCTGGCCTGGGAAATGATTTCAGATGTGGTGCTTATTCTGACAGCACAAGATATCTTTATGGAAACATACTTTAATAGCTACTAAGAACAACATTTCTGTGCTATCAATAAGTTACTGAAAAATCAAGAAGAGGGCTTACTGAGCATCTGCTGATGAAAATGATTGTCCAATCAGAGCTAAACAACTGAAACTAGGCACAGAGGGGACCTGTCAAGCTTTGAATTTCTTCATATTCATAAAATTGTCTAAATTGTTCAGTGAAAATATCTTTAATCTGTAGCTGAAGGTTTGGACACTGGTGTATTTTCCTTCAGCTTTCTGAAGACCAAAAATGTAACAGAGTTTAAGGAATACATTAAGCAATATGTTTCATCTCTCTTACTGGAGTGGGAAACATTAGCCTTAACGGCAAACAAGCTGATTACGAAAGTAACTCAACAACTTTTAAGCCTAGTGTATTTGTATGTTTGGTGTGTAAGATAAAGCAACTTATTTGGTTAGCACATGCAATTATATGGCTTGTCTAAGCTTTTGCAAAATGCCTTCTTTGACTATACAACAACCTCTTAAAAAAACATTTTAAAGTAGAGCCGTGCATTTATTTCATGATCCTGAATTAGAAATATCATGACTCTTCTTTTGAAGGCAGAAAACACCTCTCCATGTACGCACTGACAAATTCTTTAATACTAAGACTGATAAAACAACAAAAAATTGTGAATTAGAATGCCTCATTTTTCTGAAAAAGGTATGTTAGGGTACCAGATTTGCTCAACTGATAAAGCAGAAACCCCATATATAGGGCCTGTAGACTCTATACAGGTACATCTGTTTAAAATATCCTTTTCTTATTGATCTTATGTAATATTCTAATTTTCTGAGACACTGAATTTTGGGTTTTCATTATCTGTAAGCCATAATCATCAACATTTCAAGAAATTAAGGCTTGAAATATTTCACTCTATGTGTAATGAGTCTATACAATATATGGGTTTCACTTTCTGAGATGAGTGACCAAAAATATTGAACTTTTTCATGATATTCTAATTTTTTGAGATGTACCTGAATATGGAACTACAGTCGGCTGCAGGTTTTACTTAGGGTCTCTGCGTGTATCCCACTGTCTCCTCTCCACATTTCATGTCTGTCTGCAGCTATTGTAGCAATAATAATTATAATTAGACTAGACCACACCTTTTCATTGAGTTTCATAAAAACATTGCATTACATTTTCTACAATCCTGCTGGCAAGGAGACAAAAAATGGCTCCACATGTGCAACATCATCATAAGTTAATTAATAAAATTGTTTGAAAAACAAATCTCTTTCTAGCTGTAAATCTGACAGTTATCAAACTGCATTTTGTGCTGTGTAAGAATAAAAAGCTTGACAGGCGCAGCACCTGTTGCTAGGGCTCTGAGAGGCTTAGCTAGTGGTTAGCTGGTGTTGTGGTGGTAATAATAGATTGGTAATAATGACAGGTACAGGCTTCAGGTGGTTGCAAAGGTGATGGGAAACATCTGGTGTTGGTGCAAGGGCTTTGTGTTTGAAACTTTTACACCGAGGTAACACTCTTCTCTCTTTTTTTCTTTTCCTTTCTCAAACTGCTCCTCCCCTCCCCTCAACTGTAGAGTCCTGCAGAGTCTGTTTCTCTCCTCAACAGCAGTCTGATCGGCCAGTCCAGTGGTGTAGAAGCTCCTCTCATGTCCCTTCCTGCTCTTATGACCAAGCCAGCAGGGCAGTACCTGGACCTGACCCTGCTGTAGAGTCATAAAATACACAAAGGTCATGCGACAATTTGATATGTGTCAGAGACTTATAATGTATTTTTAGGTTTAAAAGATAGTCTTTTAGATGTGTTATTTATATCTTTAAGAACAGAAAATTTATCTATTTTATACCAAAATCATTGTGGCCTTAGCCAAACATAGCAGTTTTGTCTTATATTGCACAGTGTGTACTTTAAAAGCTTTATAGAGTTTTTAACATGTTAAATTTTAATCACTGATACATTTACTAGCCAAAGTAGAGAAGAACGACATAGAAACTGAGTTCAGTCCTTTTCTTAAGCATGTCTGTGAAAGAGTGTGTGAGTGTGTTTTAGTGTGAAAGAGATAAAGTGAGTATTATGCATGGCTGTGCTGATGCGTCTTTATACTTAAATTTGTTATGCAGAACACTTTTTGTGTTTTATATACATTTGATACAGTACACAGTGATTGTATTGGAAGCTTTAGTGCATGAAGAAGTTAGTAGTTAAACTTTAAGATGTTTACATTATGCCAAATATCAATGCACTGCTAATCAATAAGACTACTAATGTATAATATAGCAGTATCTGTGTTACACTGTGAGTTTGTCGATCAGTCTGATCCTTGCATCAGGTTTCACTTACAAAAATGTGACATCTCACACCTACCCTCTCCTTTTCCTCCTTTATGTGTTTATGTTCATGTTGTGTAATGCCAATGTTTTCTTGCCTTTTGTTTCGGACCAACATCTGAACAGAAGACAGCCCTGGTCCTTTGTAACCCAACCTACAGGGTTACATTCACTAAGAGGACTCATGTCATAAGCTCTCGGTTTACTGAGTGAATCTCAGCAGCCAGAGGGGGTTTCTGACAGATTTTATTACACATTTTACTCCAAAGATTGACCTGTCCATCACACTTTCCTTGACTTCTCTCCACCATCTATGCTAATGTCAGGGTAATGCAGTTCATGACTCCTGCAGAGATCCCTGTGCCATTTGTTTTATAATCTAAATCATCTGGAGGTTAGATGGAAAGTTGAGAAGGAAAGGAAATGAAGGACACATCTGATATGGATCTTGTGAATTTATTAGTCGTTTGTGCCCTGCAGAGTTAGTGCTCAGGCTCCAAGTTGCTTTAATCATGTCCTACAGTAGGACTACCTGCTGCTCAGGATGTCCTGATGTGGCCATGCTGGAAAAAAAAAAAATTAATAAACGTAACACTTGAAGTCTGCTGGCCCTCATCTGTTGATTTCACTTTTATTCCTCGGTGTGTTTCTCTTCCTTTTGTTGATCTCTTACTGTGTTTCAGGAGGGTGCGTGAACACACAGGTGGAGTTGTCTGGCAACAGAATTTGGCTGGAGGCGAAACTGTGGGAACTCCCTCTCACTGTCCTCAGTGATTACCTGTGTTTCCCACATACACACTCACATGCTATAGCAAAGAAGCCATTGTCACTCGGACACACTAAACACATTATCTGAGAGGATGGCCCTTTTTTTCAACAGACTGGAGAAGTGAAGAATAGAGAGTGCAGGAAGGGGGAAGAGAGGAGGAAGGCACACAAAACCATGGCAGACCCCCTCAGGGCAGATTTTGGCATTGTGTAATACAATCTCGTGCACCCCACCCAGCTTGATCCTTTTAAACACACATTCATTCTCCTTCATACAAAAAACACGGTCTAAACCAGCATAGCAACATCATTATATATCCTACAACAAAGCTTTAAACACACTTTGACCTTTATAACTGCAGTAAGAAACATATTTGATCTATTAACAGGAAAATACTATGACTCCATTGCTTTAAAAGAAGATATTTCCTCTCAACCACATACACCTAGACTAAAATGTTGATTTAGATTGCAGTTTGATCAAAAGTGTATAAAACATTTCAACAATTAGAGAAAGAAAAATATCCTCAAGTACAAAATTGGGGTTGGTAGAGATTTTCCCCAACATATTAGAGCAGTGGTTCCTCAACTGGTGAGTCGGGACCTTATAAGTGGGTCGGAGAGGTGTGCCTGGAAAAAACTGGCATAAAGTCCACGATACATAGAAGGTCAGAGCAGACAGATACATTTTATTCTACTTTGTTTTTCCATGATTACGTCACATATTTAGGTCATTTTCTCAAGATCTGAACTACCCAACTACTTTTCTGAGGGAAATTAAACTGGCTCTAATTTTAATGTATTAATTTCTCAAATATCAAGAAAACATTTAAAATGCATGTGTTAGTGTGATAAAAGGAATGAACTACAATATGTTCATACATGTCAGTTTAGGATTTCTATAATGACATGCTTGTCCTGTCTCAGACCAGATGAGAAGAAGCGGTTAGAGGAGGGGTTAGGAAAGCCTCTTTGTCCGTTTGCTTATGAAATTGGTTGTCTGATCTAATGTTTTCATTGCGCTTGTGACCTGACATATCGTTAGCCTCATAGCATAAATGCTGGAGGTTTTTTTTTTGGCCAATTTGTGATATCTGCCTAACTCTACTCTCCTAACGCTGCTGATTCGTTGTGCCTTATATTTCTGAAAACCTCTAAAATATGACTGAGGCAATTATGCTATGAGGCTAACAATATGCAACCATAATTTGAAATGATTTCATTGTTTTTATCTTGCAAGAATCAAAGTGATTTATATAAAAATAGAAGTATCCAAATCATTTATTTTGAAGGATCCTTAAATGACCAATTGTAACAATGATTCCAAGTAGGGTTAAATATTTCCTTCTAATGAATAGCTATTTATGACAATAACCATCATTCCCATTTACTTTTGTTGATAATTCAATGGTTGTTAATGTGTATCAGATATAATTTGATAAATTTCAGGTTAAACCTTTTGTCATTTTTGTTGGAACCTGTACTAATAGCTAAATAAAAATAATGCAATAAAATAACTAATTTAGTGATAGGGATGAGATCCTTGTTACCTGGAACATTTTTAGAACACTAAGCAGCTTTAATTCTCTGTAAACAAAGGCGCAAATTATAAAAGTCTAATTCCACTCCTAATTTCTCCTAAGGGCTTAGATTTCTTTATCTTCAACTGAGATTTAAAGCTTAAAATCTCCTAAACTTAAAAGGCTTTGTAGACTCCAGGGCAAATTAATTTGCACCCCTTTATGAAGTTCAACTAAATTGTTCAGCCCCCTTTCCAGACAGACTGTTATATGAACCCTTAAAGCAGGAGTGATGGGTTATGTTTGAAAGCTTTGTTTATAGCCTCGCTCACATGAATTCTTTCAGGTACAAACATTTACAGCATAGTCCATCATTTTCCCAGGAGCTTCTCTCTGCACCTTGTCTTGAAGACGAATAGTCTAACTGAACCAAAGGTGTTCACTGAAGGACACAACAAAGGGGAAATTACAGGCTGACTCACTGCACTGTTACCTGAAAGGTGTGTAGAGGCAGATAACTCAGTCATATCCTTTATAACTACATTCCCTCACAGGGTGGGTGAGGCCTGCACACACACACTTAGCACTCAGGCACGCAGGGCGAGGCCGATCCACATTCCCGTGTCAGTACAGACACCAAAGATGCTGCTACAGTTGTCAAACTGATGTGACTTTTATTATGATCCAGGAACAACAGTCAACACAAACAGAACAGCAGTGTAATGCACGCTGCATCTGATGTGGCTGGGGGACAACATGAGCCGAAATTAAGCTTTTAAAGCTAAAACATAAGCTACTTTCCAAAAATGAATATCGTCTGGGATCAGTTGTGCCTTTGACCTGTGGTGAAGACTAAAACTGTGGAGAAAAAAAGCCTTAGTGATCCATGACCAGACAACCTGAGAACAATGCGTTCAGCTGCCACAGGAGCTGTGACTGCAGATTTGTCTCCTCCTAGTGGCTGGACTGAGACTACAGCTACACAGAGTTCACTTTTATGTTGCTCTGTACATGAGGTTTCTGAAAACTCAAAAGATGCAAAGGTTTCTGCATCTCAAAATGGATCTGTGACATAGGTAAGCCTTTTTAAAATTAAAATGTCTACTTGCATTTTAAATTCATTTTAAAATGAAGTGATCGATGCTTCAACAGTCGCTGTCTGAAACACAGTTTAGCATAGACACAGTGTTGATTAAATCAATTTGTTGCTCATAATCCCAAAGCAAATTAGATAAATATTTAATTAAGTAACATATTTATCATGCAGGCAGCACCAGTCACATCTGTAGCTTCTCTGTAATGTGAGAGTCAGTAAGCCTGTGAGTCTGTTTGTTTCATCTCACTTATAGTTTTAACAGTTTCAGTTTGAGTAAAAAGAAATGTCCTATAAATAATCATTAAGCAAATATAACAATGTCCTTTATGCAAATATATATTTATCGCTGCTGAGTGTTTTATGTAAATATACAAATGTTGATTGGAGTCATAACTTTGTTTCCTCATTTAACATGGCGTCAGCACCGCCTTGCAAAGATGTCACAGCAGTCAACAATCAATGGCTCAGAGCTCCGTCATCAGCAGGGCTCTTAATATCTTCTCTCTGTCCAACCTCATCTCCTCTCCGCTGGAAACAAAGAAACATCAAAATACTGTATTAGAAGTTTGAAGTTATACATTTGCATAAGTGCCCCTGCTTTTAAAAAAGGTAGAACATTTTTCTATTGAAGAAAAGTGTGAAGTTTGAGAGTTAGCTAAAGAAGGCTAATCAAATCAAGGAATGTCTTATTAAACTATCACACATTTAAATTAACTTATACTTCAAATTACTAGGTTTGAATAATTAACCACATAACTTAAAAATATTTTCATATCACTTGAGTCCTCCGCTTAGATCTGACTGCTATTACAACTCTTCTTAGCTAGGCTAGTTAGCTTTCAGTTGACAAGTTATCTAGTATTTTTACATACCAATTTAACTTGGCTATGGTCGATTATATGCAGTGTCAAAACTAGATCTGGGTGAGAGCCAAACAATCAATCTTTGTTTGGCAGAGTGACAGGAAAAATTCAATGTGAGAAGCTACAACTTCTAGCTTAAGAGTATGTTTATAGTAGGCTATAGATGGTGTCTGATTGTCAAAGATGAACCGTCGCCCCAGTCTGAGGTCAAAAATGCTCTGGAGCAGGTTTTCATCCAGGATGTCTCTGTGCATTGCTGCAATTATCTTTCCCTCAATCCTGACTAGTCTCCCATATCCTGCCGCTGAAAAACATCTCCACAGCATGATGCTGCCACCATCATGCTTCACTGTAGGGATGGTATTGGCCGGGTGATGAGCAGTGCCTGGTTTCCTCCAAACATGATGCCTGACATTCACGCCAAAGAGTTCAATCTTTGTCTCATCAGACCAGAGAACTTTCTTTCTCATGGTCTGAAAGTCCTTCAGGTGCTTTCTGGCTAACTCCAGGCAGGCTGCCATGTGCCTTTTACTAAGGAGTGGCTTCTGTCTGGCCACTCTCCCATACAGGACTGATTGGTGGATTGCTGCAGAGATGGTTGTCCTTCTGGAAGGTTCTCCTTTCTCCACAGAGGACCACTGGAGTTCTGACAGAGTGACCATTGGGTTCTTGGTCACCTCCTTGACTAAGGCCCTTCTCCCCTGATCGCTCAGTTTAGATGGGCGGCCAGCTCTAGGAAGAGTCCTGGTAGTTCTGAACTTCTTCCATTTATAGATGATGGAGGCCACTGTGCTCATTGGGACCTTCAAAGCAGCAGAAATTTTTTCTGTACCTTTTCCCAGATTTGTGCCTCGAGACAATCCTGTCTCAGAGGTCTACAGACAATTCCTCTGACTTCATGCTTGGTTTGTGCTCTGACATGCACTGTCACCTGTGGGACCTATATAGACAGGTGTGTGCCTTTCCAAATCATATCCAGTCAACTGAATTTACCACAGGTGGACTCCAAGTAAGCTGTAGGAACATCTCAAGGATGATCAGTGGAAACAGGATGCACCTGAGCTCAATTTTGAGCTTCGTGGCAAAGGCTGTGAATACTTATGTACATGTGATGTCTTAGTTTTTTATTTTTGATAAATTTGCAAAGATTTCAAAAAAACTTTCTTTTGCACTGTCATTATGGGGTGTTGTGTGTAGAATTTTGAGTAAAAAATGAATTTATTCCATTTTGGAATGAGGCTGTAACATAACAAAATGTGGAAAAAGTGAAGCGCTGTGAATAATTTCCGGATGAACTGTATGTTGGTGTCAATTAAATAAATAAAAATCTTATTCATTATAATTTTCATTTTGTGTCCTGAGGTGCTTTTTACCTTTTCCATCAATTTATCTTAGATATTTTTACTGATTATCCAAATTACATGCAAATAATGTCTGAGCAGTCAAAATGACTATGGTCATTCTAGTAGTTGCAGAATTCTGGTAGACCGAGTGTTAAACCATTTCAAAAATAAAGCTTTATAATTGTTAAAAATTTTGCCTTACCACCCCAAATAATACTTCCAACCTACATGAGCCCTCAGTTGAAAGAGAGCTACTAGTCTACTAAGTTAGGCAAGCTACTGGTTAGCTTTAGCAGGAGTAATCTTGATAGATATTTTAACATTAAGGTTTTATTTGACCATGGTCAAATCTGTCTGAGCAACAGAAGTGAAGCAAGTAACTAAAACACGTGTGCTTAAGCTAGCACAATGTGCTGTCAAAAATAAAGAATTTTGGGCATTAGAACGTCAAACTTAATTTTGTAGTGACACAAAATAGCAAAGGTCAGGAGCATGCCAAAAAAACAGTTAGCAGCTGGTGCTAGCTTAAGCACACGTGTTTTAGTTACTTGCTTCACTTCTGTTGCTCAGACAAATTAAACTGTATTTCACCCCAAATGCAGAATTACACTGCTTTCCATGTCATTATGCAAATGAAATTTTTCTCTTATTTTCCTAAATATTAATGCAAATGACAGTCAGAATATTTCTCAAGTCATCAGCCATTAGAGCATAATTCAAATGTTTTTGAACAAACTTCATAATGATAACCTTTTTTTTTAATAAAAACCTCAAAATGCACTGTTCCATATTATTATGCAAAACAGAGTTTTAAAAGATTTTATAGGTTGCAAAGAACTGAAAATGGTCATTTGTTGAATTTGCAGCATCAGGGGGTCATATTTACTGAAATCACAGCTATTTCAATCAAAAACATCTTAACAGGCCAAGTTACAAGCTAACAGAAGACATTTGTGGCTGATTCAGAGCACAGACGGGTTCATGCAGATAAAGGCATAATGAGGAAGTTTTATGATGGACAAATACATCGGATTAAGAGAGCAGCTGCTAAAATGTCATTACAAAGCAGCAAACAGGTATTTGAAGCTGCTGGTGCCTCTGGAGTCCCACCAGCCTCAAGGTGTAGGATCCTCCAGAGGCTTGCAGTTGTGTATAAACCTACTATTCAGCCACCCCTAACCAGTGCTCACAAGCAGAAACAGTTGAAGTGGGCCCAGAAATACATGAAGACTCATTTTCAAACTGTCTTTTTTACTGATGAGTGCCATGCAACCCTGGATGGTCCAGATGGAGGAGTAGTGGATGGTTGGTGGATAACCACCATGTCCCAATAAGGCTGTGACATCAGCAAGGAGGTGGCGGAGTCATGTTCTGGGCCGGATTCATGAGGAGAGAACTGGTGGGCCCCTTAGGGTTCCTGAAGGTGTGAAAATGAAAGTATATAGAGTTTCTGACTGACCACTTTCTTCCATGGTAAAAAAAGAAGAGCAGTGCCGTCTGTAGCAAAATTTTATTCATGTATGACAATGCACCATCTCATGCTGCAAAGAATACCTCTGTGTCATTGGCTGCTATGGGCATAAAAGGAGAGAAACTCATGGTGTGGCCCCAATCCTCCCCTGACCTCGACCCTGTTGAGAACCTTTGGAGCATCCTCAAGCTAAAGATCTATGAGGGTGGGAGGCAGTTCACATCAAAACTGCAGCCCTGGAAGGATATTCTGACATCCTGCAAAGAAATTCAAGCAAAAACTCACCAAAACCTCACATGTTCAATGGATGCAAGAATTGTGAAGGTGATATCAAAGAAGGGCTCCTATGTTAACATGTAACTTGGCCTGTTAAGATGTTTTTGATTGAAATAGCTTTGATTTCAGTAAATATGACCCCCTAATGCTGCAGATTCAACAAATGACCATTTCAGTTCTTTACAACCTATAAAATCTTTTAAAACTTTGTTTTGCATAATAATGTGGAACAGTGCATTTTGAGGTTTTTATTAAAACATAAATGGTTATCATTATGAAGTCTGTTCAAAAACATTTGAATTATAGTCTAATGGCTGATGACTTAAGAAATATTCTGTATAGTCATTTGCGTTAATATTTAGAAAAATAAGAGAAAAATTTCATTTGCATAATGATGTGGAAAGCGGTGTATAAATTACAATTACTACAAACTTTACAATAACGACAAAGTAATCAAAAATATGTAAGGTAAAACAAATGACTGCATTAATATTCACCCCCTTTTAAAGTGACTGAACTAATTTTCAAGTAGTCTCACAATTAGGGAAATGGGGATCACCTGAGTGCATAGGATGTGTCTCAAGTGATTATAGTATAAACATATATGTCTATATCTTTGTAGCATATAAAGACACCTGTGTCTGGAAGGTCCAGTCACTGGTTAATCCATATATCTGGCTACCATTACACCATGAAGACAAAAGAACAAGCAACTCAGAGAAAAGGTTATTTAAAAGTATAAGTCAGGGGATGAAAACACAAAATATCCAGGGTACTGGACATCCTCCAGAGTTCAGTTAAATCCACCATCAAGAAATGGAAGGAATATGGCAAATGTGTATATCTGCCTAGCTCAGGCCATCCTCACAAACTGGGTGACCGTACAAGGAGACAAGTGAGAGTGTTTGGGTTTTCCCCCAGTCAAAGGTTTATAGGAGAGTGGCAAAGAGAAAGCCACTGTTTAAGAAAACTCATTAGATTTTGCCTCATACCAAAAGGCATGTGGGAGACTCTGTGGTCAAGTGGAAGAAAGTTCTTTGGTCTGATGAGACCAAAATGGTGCTTGTTGGCCATCAGAAAAAATGCCATGTTTGGTTGACATAAAACACAGTACATTACCACAAGCACATCATCCCCACAGTGAAGCATGGTGGTGGCAGCATCATGCTGTGGGGATGCTTCTCAGCAGCCGGCATTGGAAGGTAGAGGGCAAAATGAATGTAGTAAAACATAGGAAAATCCTGGATGACAATCTTATTCAGTCTGCAAGAGGACTAGCTTGGGAGAAGATTTATTTTCCAGCAAGACAATGCCCCAAAGCATACAGTGAAAGCTACAGAGAAATGGTTTAAAGACAACAAGATGAATGTTCTGGAGTGGTTAAGTCAAAGCCCAGACCACAATCCAACAGAGAATTTGTGGCTGGACTTCTGCAACATAACAGAGCTTGGGCAGTTTTGCAAAGAAGAATGGAGTAAAACTGTGTCCAGATGTGCAAGCCCGATTGAGATCTATCCACACAGTCTTGGTGCTGTGATTGCAGCCAAAGGTGCATCTACTAAATACTAACTTGAAGGTGGTGAATATTTATGCAGTCACTTATTTTTACAAAACATTTTTTAAATTAACATTACTATGTGGAAATATTATTTTCAGTCTACAACTATAATTGTAGACTGAATATCTTCTGATAGTCACTCTTACTCAGAAAAAAACAGGGCACTTGAGACCTTCCCCCCCAGGGTTGTGTGGTATTTTTCCAGTAACTTTAAATGATTAATGGATAAGAAAAATAGTATCGTCAATCAATATTCCACTTTTTGTGCCATGCATCTTTTCAAGCAGGCCAAAATAATACCCTGGGAATGCCTGGGAATGTACTTTTTTTTAAGTTTTTGATATCACTGAAGTGAGAATTTTTCCCAGATAAAAGTGGAGGGTTTAGATGTGTTACCTGTCATTATGTGCAGCAAGGTAAGGGACCAGGTGAGGGATGGAGCTACGATAGTAAGAAGGAGAGAGGTGGGGGGAGAGCGAAGGAGAGGGACAGCATGGACCACCCAGCTCCAGGGCTGGCATATTATCCACCTGGAATACACATTGACACACAGACAGACACACACACAGGCAATCCTCGGTGTAGTTACAGGTGATGATGAGAAGCTAAACTGAAGCCACATCAGTGTGGTGCTGTGTATAAAACAAACATGCATTTTTGATGTCTTTCAGGTGTGCATGTTTTAAAACACGTGCTACCTGTGGGTATATTGATGGCTGTATCTGTTTGTCCAATGAACTTGTAGATCCTGACTTCATTGTACTTTGGGAGGAGATGGCTGCAAGTGCTTCTGGGAGATTATCCTCATCTTCGTGGTTACTGATAAGCAATAAATTGAAAGAGACTTAATCTGAAGAGTGTTGTGAGCGAAATATCACAGTTCAGATAACAATTCTTTTGCATGAAGAATCTAAATTAGCAAAGTGCATTTCCCTCTCAATCTCAGTTATCATAGGTGGTTTTTACTCACAAGCTGTACTGTCTGACTAGTCGTTTTCTGCGGGCAGTGCTTGTGTTGGATTTGGGCTGTAGCGTCTCTGAAGTAAGGTTTCGGCGTGGCGTTTTGTCTGCGGTTAGACTGGATGTAGCCGAGTCTTGGGATGAGCTCTGATATCTGAAGACCAGAGTTAAAAACTGATTAAATTCTGATACATATACCAAGAAAATTGTTTCAAGGAGTGAAGATAGGATGAGAAACTAGCCTGTCATTGGGATTCTGGTTTGAGTTCTTCCCTCTAGGTGTTGTTGGAGCTTCCTTCTTCACCACAAAGGAGAAAACAGTGCTGTGAGTTACTCTGCCAAAGTACAGGATAGTCTAGAGAAAGTTTAGTGCTCACCCTAAAAGCCGCCTCCATTTGGGCTTTAAGGATATTACACTTAAGATGGTCAGTGTGTATGGCCGGAGACACAGGAGGATGCAGAGATTTTTCCGACAGCTGCTTCTCCTCTCCCTGGCAGGAGAACAGAACAGGAAAGAAGGTTAAGAAAATAGGGCAAGTCCTTATTGTGAACAAAATGGGAAAACAAGCATGTGGGAGAAAGTGTTTGACCTTGTTGTCCATGTTGATGTGCAGCGAAGGCCAGGGGGCAGAATCGTTGTCTGACTCCAGAGCCTTGAGCAAAGACTGAGAGATGTCCAGCCCATCTGCAGGGCAGGGAGGGGCTCGACGCTCTGATACACAAAGTTCAGTGAGGGAACATAATAAAGGCAAAATTTGTTAGTGAGCTGCATGCTGTATTTGAACACTGAATTATTTTAGACTCACTGGACTTAATGAGAGTGATAGCAAAGTTAGAGTCTAATTTCTGATTTACATTTACCCAACAACTTTCTATTGTGCCTTTGCACAAAAACAGGAAAAAAGTAGAAGACAGGAGCAAAACTCAAGAAAAGAGCAAATCACCTAAATAAAAAAAAGCCTTTTTGACATCTTCCCAGTTTTAACCAGAAGCCAAATGGTGTCAAGCCAAGGACGGTGACTGAGATAAAGTTTTCTTGAAAATAAAGCACTCAAATAGAAAACCTTGAACAGCTAACAACACTGCTATTTTCTGGTTGTACACAATTTTACTTTTGCAGATTTTACATTTAGCCATGATTAAATGGGTACAAATTTTTACACATTAAAAAGGTGTGATATCACCTATGAATGATAAAGCCACTGGATGTTATGTGAGACATGTGAGCTTCCTAGCATACAAGATAACAACAGCACAAGCCCAAACATGCCTCAAAGTGAGAGCAGCAGGTCAATCTATGATGAAACCTAAAATGGAAACCGTTTCAATAGTGTTTCAGTGCTTTGGCTATGAAAGGTCCAGATTCCATGTCTGTTATCAGGAAGACTTATCTTGCCAAGGTTCATGCTGAAACACTTGTCCTCAGTCATACAACGACCAGACCAATCGATGCACATGTGTTGGATCAGTCACATTTATGCTAGCATCCTGGCTAACAGTTGCTTCATTATGGAGCTGAAAAGTGTGCAAAGCTATTTTTGGGTTCTGATGTTAACATATTTTATTTATGAAAAGAAAAGCAAAGAACAGCATCACAAGCTTTTCTTGGTGGAGAAGATTTTTTTTTCTCTTCTTCACACCAGCTTCAGGTGCAGTAAAAATTACACACTACTGTAAGGAGTAATTAGTATTGTGCGTAAGTGCACAGTATGCATTCACAGGATGAAAAATACTAAAATGCAGTGTACTACTTGCACACTCACAAAGAACTGAGTATGGCATGAGAGACACTTGTCGCCCTCACTTGTGGACAATTAGTGTGCTAGCATACAAAATAAATGTTAGCATTTGCCAGCTAACATGCTGCTAGCAACAGTGGCACATTTGATAAGGTTCAATGCATTCAATGCAAAAAGAATTTGTTTTCTTTAAGGGAATTATGTTAGAATAAAATACAGGTTGAATGAATTTCATTTTTTGGTAAAAACAGCGTTAAATTTAAATTACAGTTGCCTACTGTTTGTTTTCAAGCCATTAAAAAGAAGTAGAAGAAGAAAAAGGAGGCAAACTGTTGTCACTTCCTGTGTGAAACAACGGTGTGCAATTTGAGACAGTGCCACCCAGTCAAGATTAGTGCTGCGTACCAAACTGAAGTTAAAAAACGGTCAGGTATAGTAGTATAAAATTTGCCTGTTGAGCTCGTATTGGGTAGTTTACTTCCTGATTGGCCTGTAATGGATATGACAGAACGTTGGTCCAATCACCCTCCAAGATTTTCTGAAATGTTTTGCCCCTCCTGAACACAGTGTATGGGATGTTGCCCAAATGGATGTAAAAAAATATATCATGTATAGCCTATGTGATACAGTCTATCAGGCTGTCCAGTTACTAGACTATAAAAAAACAAAACAGTCAAGAGCATCTATCTTTTAAAGTTGGATCAATCTAGACTGAAGTTCTCTCTGAATTACACTCTACAGCAGAACAACAAAGTAACAAAGGTTTGATATGTCCTCCTGATAAATGCAACAAATCAGATGTCGAGGCCTTGTGTTAGCTTAAACTATGCTTTGGTAAACCCATTTAATGGGTACAAAAGTGGTCTTTAAAGGAATAGCTGGTGTGTGGTTTGGTTGCTTACCAGCTCACAACTATGAGTGTGTAGAGAGCATTGGTGTAGTACACAGTCATATCAGAGATCTGAGGACAGACACTGAGGGAGTAGAGGGAGTACTCACTGTTCTTGTGCGTGTGGCAGAGCGTTTCCTGGCTGTGTGTGTGGCGTCGATGATGGTGGTGGATCTTGCCTGAATATGAAGTCTCATTCTCTTCGACACTGAACTGATGGTCTGAAGCAGGAGCGCTCAAAGGGAAACTGAGACGACAAGTGAGGAAAAGAAAAAGTCCCATGCCTTTTAGGCTGCATCCTGAATACTTAATACTACCTAATTATTCCAACTTCCTCACTTATAGTCATATTTAAATACTATCCAGCTATCAATACAAAATAAAGTATATTACTGTAAAAAAAATTCCCAGGTAATAAAATAAAGGAGAGATCTTTTTAAATTTTTGCAATGATAAACATTGTGTTTATTCACAACTCAATATGGCAACATCCTTAGGCAAATTGTGATTCAAGTAAAGGTAGAAAGTAAAAGGCAACACACAAAAAAACAAAAAACATTGGCCACATTATCTGTAAACAGTAGGTTAGTGGATCAATAACCTGCTCTATTCTCACCTCTACATCACATATTCAGGACCCTAGCTCATGCCTCTATTTCACTCTGCTATCTGCTATATGTCTCAAAGCAGCTTAATCCCTAAACCAGCATACAGGAAATCCCTTCCACCTGCTTAGAATAACCTCATTTACACTTGCTTTACTTTGAATTAAAGTGATTTGGATAAATTGGCTGTCACACCCTTTCTGAGAACTGAATCACATACAGGCGCAAATACATAATCTACATGTACAAGAAAATGTTCAAACAAACCAAAGTGATGCAACTTAGTTTCACCTTCATTTCTGCTGTTATATTGTTTTCTTTTAGTGTTGATCAGTCTGACACTGTAAATGTTTACATCTATATATGAAGGAATGAAAGAGAGCATGGATGCTCGAGGAATGTAAGACATATTGATGATGTTGACATTTCAGGACTGAGTAAGGCAAAATGAAACAAATGCACCAATCAGTCATTACATTATAATCTGCAGCTAAGCATAATCCATCAAAACACTCTTCCACTGATGCTACATTTATAAAGCTGATATAGTTTCAGTTCAAAAAAGTCAAAAAAGCGATAACTTCAATTAATACATTTTACTGAAATTGAAGTGTGTGGTAGTAGTGATGCATGAAACTGAGAGGTGTTCCTAAAATTTGCTTCTCTCTAGAATACAGCACTGTGCAGAACTTTAAGGTGTGTTTTGGTGTGTAAGGCGTGGCGAGTAAGCCAACCTGAGGGCACCATCAGGCGGGGAGGAAGACTGGAAGACTGACACAACCCCACAGCTCCCGAAGCAACTACATATCTGTGCTATCTGCTTAGCTACATTAGCTTTGGCTATGTTTCTGAAAGATCACATTGCTAAAGCTAACATAGCTTCACTGGCTTATATAGTAATGTTAATAACATAGCTAGCATTGCTATGTTAGCTTGATGAAGCTAAAGCCGACTGCTGTTCATGTAACTACTTCTGAAACAGATCTATACATAATTTAATCCCAGATTAGACCTCTGACCTTTATCAGTTTTATTTGTGACATGTTTCCTAATATGTAAGGTTTGCAATGTGGTCATTTCATGAATGTAACTGCCAGACTTAGTTTATGAATGAAGTTAGAAAAAAAATCTTAAACTGGAAATACGATGTTCTGTAAAATTACCGCACTCCCTTTCTTAGATATACGAATGGTCTGTGAGAGTGGCCAACAGAAATGTACGGTCTGCAGCCACACCCCTCTTGACATATTACCAGGGGTGGAAAGCTGGACAAAAATAGATGCGATCTAGCTTGATCTTGACTCCTGAGCCAAACACGTGTCGACATGTGTCAAACTTGACTCTGGATGCCCCCTCCTTCTCCGGCCCTAGGATGTGGCACATCAGGAGATGAATCTTTGGCAATCTACATGTCTGGAAATTATGCCCAGTACTATATGTTAATGGGTGGGAAGAATCTTGGGACGCCTCTTGGAACTTCAGCATACCAAGACAACCAATAACACTACTAATATTAATATTAGTAGTGTTGCCATCTTTCTTTCTAATTTGAATGAAAGATGATCCTTCAGGATCAATAGAGAGTTCATCATTTATCATCAATCTATGAAGCATCTACATTTTCTGGTTTTGCTGTCGTAGATCGATAGATAAGTGCAAAATTGATTCTGGAGGAAACTGATTTATGTCATTTGGCAAGAAATGTGACAATTCTACTGTCATTACGGAAGTGTTATTGGTAATCCCAGTGTTCTGAAGTGCCTAAGATTAAGAGGCATTTGGACTTCACTACTAACACATACTATGACTTCAGTGAAGAAGATAAAGTCAACGGTAAAATATACGTTACAGCTGTTGTATTAGATTACATAGGTGGTAATATTGTTACACTGATCTGTGCAGATACTGATGCAACACAGAGACTGGTGGGTTTGTGAAATATTAGTGTTAAAAACTGAGTGACTATATTTTGGTGGAAAACCAGGATAGCTGTGCTCTATCTTTGGTAAAAGTTCTCAAAATTGATGGGCTGTGGGGTATTGTAACAACACATTGGGATTAGCAAGTTAGCTGTGGGCTACATCTTAGCCTGAATTTCTTCATTTACTGGTAAACTGGCATTAAGACTAAGATATGTAGGCATTTGTAGGTCTGTTTGCATTATACCTATGGATGGAAATACAAAAAATTCTGTATTGATTTGAGGCTGAAAAATATCCTAAACTCTTAGATAGGTTCCATGGTAACAAGGTGCAAATTTTGTTTATGATTTCTACGCAGAATTATGAATGACATTTTTGCAAAGCATAAGTCACTCAGAATCTGATATGTTTGTCATACATGTACATTCAGTGTAACTAAGCTATGACCTTCAGAAATGGCTGCGTTTGGCGCAAATTGCAGCAATAGAAGGTCCTTGTGGTGTCAAGTCACTTTATAGCCTCCTTTAGCTTTGTGCCCAAGCACATTCACAAAACTATATTACAATAAAAAACAGGCTGTTTACATTACTGTCCTTTACCAAATACTATTGTCCCTTTCACTTGATGCAGTGTCTTTCATGTCTCACCCTTAACACATCCTGTTTAACTCACTCTAGGTCCCCCTGTGAAAGCAAAAACTGTCCATTTTTGGATTATATCATTAAGGCGTACAGTGAAACACATGAGGGGATATGGATGATGACAGAGGTAATGAGGACAATGAACACAGCACTTTTTTTCCTTTTAGTCCTTCAGCAATGCTTCCCTCTTTGGGACACTAGTCTATGTTAAGTCTCAGAGTCTGGGTTTAAAATCCAGCTCAAGCAGAGGTCAGAGTGCAGTCATGACCTTATCCCTGTAAACCACACTGATGGATCCTGGGAAGGTGCCGCTGGTTCGCTCGGGGGCGGGAGGAGGATGACTGGACATGGGGACTGCTGCCTCGACAGAAGGTCTAAACATGACGGGAGGATGAGGATCCGACAGAAAAACGCACACGTGGAGCATGGAGACACAGACACATGAGGTTAATGAGTGACAGGACACATGTAAAAATAATATGAAGGAGCAAAAATGGAGCATTAGATGACTTTAAAAATAGAAACTTGCTCTCTTCAAAAATCTGATGACTTACTGAAACTTGATGGCTTTGAAGCAGCACTTAATGCTACCCCCTTTATGCAAGCAGTCTGCTTACCTGTGTGGCGGCGTGTGTCCAGAGGGTTGCAGGTACACTGGGGTTGTAAGAGCAGGGTGGGGTGGGTGCCACGGATCGTGACCAATAGGAATGTTGTGCTGGTACTGGAGGGGGAGGAGACAAGACGGATGAAGGGACACTGAAATTAAACGTTGTCACAAGGCCGGAGCCTGATCGGCAGCTGCAGCATGTGTGTGTTTTTATGTGTGCAATGTGTGTGTGTGTTTGTGGGGGGTTATCTGAGGTTACTCACTGGATGTAGGCTGGGATCAGGGCTGGCGTGAGAGCTGAAAAAGAATGACATTAATCACTAATAGCAGATCAGAAAGAATGGCTGACTACAGTTATTTAGTTTTAGCTTTAGCAGTGATGACTACTTCTTATTTTCAGTAACAAAGGGCTATTTTTGTCTCAGATGTCAGACTGTCTAGGCTGCTTTTTCTTACTGTCTTTGAGTTGAAGATTAAAAGGCTCAAAGTCTCTTACAGTATGCCCTTGTCAAAAATAAAACAAAGAAATAAATTTAAACCAAGACAAATTTAAAAGAACAAGAGTCATTTGGATTCAGAGAATGAGGGAATTTGAATACAACTGAGGCATTTTACCTCAAATCTTCATTTTACAGTATAATAAACATGATATATACTTTCCAACATTTATCATAAATGCTCTTATTTGTTGTTTAGTTCAAGGTGTTTCATTCAAGAAATGAGAATGAAAAAGTCCTTTTTATAGTGTGATCAAAATAATTTTCATGCAGGTATATCAGTGTGTTTTTTTACCTGATATGTGGTGGCTTCGCCGGGGAAATGGTAACTGTGAACAAAACACAATTATCAGTTAGAAACGAGCATTAACCTCACGTTATCTACATTTAATCTGATATTTCAATAGGTTTTTTTGTAGTGTAAATTTTTCAGTCAGGGCTTTCAATGCTCAGCCATAAACATCCCTATAATTTTCATTCATTTTTTTTTTATTACCTGACTCAAAAAGGACAAATAGAAAGTGTGTGCACGTCAGCTCTGACAGCCCTGAAGTAAATACAGCCTGCTCTTGATCATTCATGTATAATAGATTATGGAGAGATAGACGCTTGTGGGCCTGTGAAGCTACTGTGGACCACAGAGGGTGGGACGTGTGGAGGAGTGAAGAGTGCTGATGGTGCTTTTGACAAAGTAGAAAGGTGACACTTAAGTGAAACAACAGGGGACTTTATTTTAAAGAAACAGACATTTTTGAACTTTCACTTAATTTTACATATTTCTAGATTTTAAAAACTGCTTGAAAAGCTGTCACTTTAATAGGTTGTAGTTTTTGCTTTTTCTTTTTAACAGCACATTAGAGTGCTTATAATTACAGTGCATTCAAACAAGGTATGACCTTGGTGATAATGCGTACAGGAGCACAAAGGGAGAAACAGGTGTTGTGCTGATAAGACAAACCTTTGCCCAGTGACTGTGTGCGGGAAGGATATCTTTTGCTGGGCCTTCTCTCAAACGTGCTGGCTCTCCTTAGTCTGCCTCCGTGAGTGGCCTGATACTCCGTCTTACCGCTAGGAAACAAATACCAATCCAAAAGTTAGTATACCCATACCCATTCACACACCAAAAGAGTAAGAGTCCATTCATGTTAACAAATCCCATTCATACACATTCTCGCAGGCTCAGCAGTAGTAGCAGTTTGGAGATGGGATGATCCAATGCATCAGTTTTACTGCTGTATTTGTCCATATCAGCCCTTTAGAAAAACATTTGCCATATGCAAATAATGTGGCATGAACAGATGTCACCTGCCAATGTTCATCCATCGTGTCCAATTTAATGCTGGCATATGGTATACCTGACTGCTGACTCAAATAAGAGATTTTTTTCTGGTCAGAAGAAGTCACCTGTTGGACAACTGATTTGTTTTCATGGCAAATCATGAAAAAAGTTGGAACAGTGGGAGTCTAATACCAGAAGTAATGAGAAAAACACTGGTATCAGCACAGGCAATTGTCTAAATTGTTGTTTTAAACACCTACATCTTAATCAGTGTATCTCTTATTTGGAATTGAGTGTCTTGCACAAGGGCACTTGAAAATGTGGTAGCAGAAGCTTGGGAATGAGCCCTCAACCTTTCGGTTGGGAGACAAGTGGCTTTACCACTGAACCACAGCCACACCAATACGTGTATAAGCCTCTCTTTAAGATTAACAGCATATCCTAAAAGCACACGAGTGCCAAATATCTCATCTTATCACACAGCATTGCACCCAGACATCCCTCTCCCCAGCGACACTTTCCAACTCCTTCTAGGGGGATCCAGAGGTGTTCCCAGACCAGACAGGATATATAATCCCTCTAGCACATTCTGGGTTTTTCCCAAGGTTTCCTCCCTGTTGGATGTGCCCAGAAGACCTCCCAAGGGAGGCCCCAGAAGCATCCTGATCAGATGCCCAAACAACCTCAACTGATTCCTTTTGATATGAAGGAGCAGCTGCTCTACTCGTACTTCCCTCTGGATGTCTGAATTCCTCAAATTATCGCTAAAGATAAGCCCAGCAACCCTCCAGAGAAAACTCAATTTGACAGATTATATCCGCAATCTCACTCTTTTGGTCAGTTCATCCCCATAGGTGAGGGTTGGAGGTAGATCGAATGGTAAATCAAAAGCTTTGCTTTTCGGCTCAGCTCCCTCTTCACAACGGTCCAGCACAATGCCTGCAGTACTGCTGACGCTGCACCAATTTGCCTGTTAATCTCACACTCCCTTTTACCCTGACTTGTGAACAACAAACAGATACTTGAACTCCTTCACCTGAGGCAGAGACTCACTCCCCACCTGGAGGGAACAATGCAGCAGAGAACCACGGCTTCAAACATGGATATGGATCCTATTAATGCAGAACTATCCCAAGCTTACAAGCTCTGTTGAGATAGGAAATTTGAAGAAACTTAAGGAAATAATCCTGTTTGACATTCCTGATGCCTTGTCATCCACCTTTTTAATTGTTCCCCGCCAGTCTCAATGCAATAGACGGAGAGGAGAAGAGCAAGGCGCTGTATTGTTTGCATGCTGTCAGGATACTATAACAGGAATTTAATCAAGCTGATTTTATTGCTGAGAATTACATAGCAAGTAATAAAAAAACATACAACACTTTTTCAATTTTTTGATTTCAGAAAACAATTCCACCTAAGGTTGTGATAAAAATGTAAAGATACTGTGCATATTACTAAGAAAAATACTAGACTTGTGAGCTTGAAGCCCTTGATTTCATGCACTTTGGCACATCTACACTTCAAAATAAAAGCTTTCGTTTTCAAAATGAAGGGTAAAAATATTCTTCAATAATAAGGCATGAAATAATAGAAGATAATAAAATGCTAGAAGTACAAACAAACACATTAATCTAAAATTTTGCTCCAGATATATGACGCTAGAATGTTTCTGTAATGCAATAATGCATCACATCATACAGATGTTCCTGTTTTTCCTCACACCTCCTGTAATATGATTTTTTAATTAATAAATCAGAGCTCACACTGCTTTTGTTTAGCTGTCTGATAAATGATAAATGCCCATCAGGTGTGATGACTTTTCTTTGAACATGTCTGAAAAAACAAACAATATAGAGGGGATATTTCAGTCGCCATAGGAACAGATCCATGTAACCATAGATACAGTGTATCCATAGATACAAATGCTCTGTTTAATGTGACACACTCCCCCCAGTGCTGGTATCAGTCCTGGCCCTGTCTACCTGAGAGAGCCAACTTCTCTTATCATTCTTTAGCCTTAGTCTCAGCACTTAATGACACACACACAGCATGAGGATCAGGTGGGGGTCTGTCTCAGTGCTCTACCTGAATCTGAAGCGTGAACCGAGCCGTGTGAAGTCGCTGCGTCCGGCCTTCCCTGTGGTTGGTTGTCGTAATCTGAAGAAGGCGTGGCTCTCTACAGCACACTTCCACAGGTGTTTGCAGCTCTTGGCACTGGCCAGCTGGAACACAAAAGTGTGCTCCTGCTCACGACCCTGCGTGGTCAGGACACAGTGTTAGTCACATGATGTGTTCGTACATGTGCTTTTTGTATGCAGGGATGAGTCTGTGCAAGGATGGAACAAACCTGGTCATCATCCTCCACCACAACCAACGTGAGCCGACTCTTTTTAAAGTCCAGCCGAGTGATTTTTGGCCTAAAAACACAGAGAGGGACACAAATGAAAGACTCCATATTACTACTACCAGATTGTTATTCAAGAGGTGTTATCTGAACTGACATTTTACACCACTGTTATCTCTTGTGTTAACTGTTTATGCATTGCATCCATCTCAGTCTTCAAAAGACAAGTCATGCAGATGTGATATTAATAAAGATTATGAAGTGAATTGAATACAGCAGATGTTTTCACACCCATCATTTTAAAAGGAGACAGCAACTGAAGGTTTATTTGATGTGTGGGTGACAAAAAAAAAAGCTATCTGCTTCTATCCTTATTGTGTCTTAATAGGTTAACATTTAAAAGGGGTTAATGCAATTGAGATCAGGATTCCAAAGCACTTCTGTAGCTTTTATACTTTTTTAGGTAAATGTGTTAAAATGCACTTTGCTGGTCATTCTATGGGAACTAAAAGTCCACCAGATTTCTAAAAGTTTCCACTAGAGTTCCACTAAAGTTTCTAGAAAAGCTTTAAATTAGAGACGAATTTGATGCACTTACCAGAAGAAAAGGCCGATTTTGTTGGAGCCTTCAAACACTAAGATGCCAGTGGGAGTGAGACCTAGAGCATATTCTCCCCCATCTCTACCCTGCGAATACAACACACACCTTAAGTTTCCAAACTCACCTGTAACACAGCAATACTTCTGACAATGAAACACACAAACATACCTTTACAAAGTGCATGTCTACTCCGTAAAGCTCCAGCCACTTGCACTTGTTGAGAAAAGAGATCTCAGCTTGAGATGGGCTCTGTCCCCTGTAGATTTCAAAATAAGACACCATGATGAGTTTTCACAACACAAACATCGTCCCCTCCGTCACCTCGGCATTCACACTGTGACAAAGACATGTATCAATAATGACGTCTCCTGACCTCTGCAGGTAATAGGTGTCGGCTGTGCATGTAGGCAACCATGACTCAGGCTTCTTGTGTGTTAGGATGACTCTGAACAGAGTGTGGACTCATTCTCATGCGGCTCAGTCAGTGCAGTAAAACACAGCATATGTGTATGTAATTTAATCTGAGATGGGAGTGATCGGACCACAGCTGGGTTAAATACTGCTCAGAATCAATCAAGACCCTTCAGGGATTAATCCCTTAATCCTTCATACGGGCCAGTGAGAGGGAGGCCGAGGTGGAGGAAGAGGAGAGAGAGGGAGAGAGAAATTTAGACTCCCTCATTGGGGGTGATGTTAGTGTGGGAAGTCAGGGGAAGAATGAGTCCCTCCCCTGCTCAGTGCTCTGTATTTATCCCAGTTATTCTGTCTATTAAAAACAACAACCTGCTGAGGTCAAATCACTGCTGGGCACCAACCAATATGCACTATTGCAGTGAGTGTTGCTTCAAACTCACCTGAGCTCCAACCACCTGCTAAAGATGTCCGCCTCCATGGCCTCGCTCTGTTTGGGAGCGAAGCGAAACTCTGACACCAGGACAGGAGAGTGCTCCAAGGGATCACAGTCACCCAGTTCACCTAGAAACAGACCAAGTCATTAGAAATATAGATTAAAAAGACCACCACACAAAGGAACCATGACTAGAATGATGCTAAAAAAATAAAAAATGAACTAAACCAGTAAACTATTTATTTGTTAATAACAGGAGAAGACATGAAGAACAAAAACAGAAAAGGTCCATGCTATCATATAATAGTTATACTGCCAGACATGTAGTCATAGCTAACTGCAAGTATATCTACACATGTGTACATGAATATGCACATTATACATAATACATCATCCATTATGGCTTCAACATTAAATGAACGTTATAAATAAAAGCTAAATGAGTTTAGGATCGATGCATCTTTTTCATTTATATATGAAAAGAACAGCTGTCATAAATTTGTACATCAACCTGATCTAAATTTGGTCTGACAAAATGTGAAACAAGTAAGGACATTGTACTCTTTCTTCCTCTTTGTTCTACACCCTCCACTTTTTTCCTTCCTTGTTTTAAGGATATGCATGCATGGTTTAACTATTATGCAAAGGTAGGAAAATGCCAGGGTCACATGCTCCGAGGAGCCTTAAGATGAAGTCATCATCGGTGCACATCAAATTATAAGGTATTTGACTAAAACTAACAATAAGAGGCCAAGAATGAATAAAAGAAGCATCAGAATAGATTTTTTAATCCAAAAATGACCCCAGCAGAAAGATTTAAGCCCCCTTAAAAGCCCAAAAGTGTTGTTATATCAAGCAATTTATAGTTAGGTCCCTGGGTCCCTGTAGACACAGTGCAATAAGGAATTGGTGGATTACTTGATGGTAAAATGGCATGCAATATAAAAATGTATGATTTGTAGCAGAATAACAAATATTGCACCGATAGTAAGCATGTATTTTTTATTTTTCTAAGTTGTACTTAGCCTGGAGACATGCTAAAATATTTAGGTGTGGTGAGTTTGAATTACAATACCCTTCTAAGAGGTGATAAGCAAGTACTGTTGGATATTTATAGTTCAGATTTTGGTACATCCAGTAGATCTTTGGTTTTATTTTCTGAAAAAAAACCCTCACTATGATTGTTTTTAGCTACTTGGGGCCTAGACCGTATTACTCTTAGAAGATGTAAAGTTTTCCTTAGCACAACATCAGCAACATAAAAAAAGACATTTGTTCCAATGGGGCCTGTCAGTTCATGTGAGTCTGCCTTTTTAATATTAATAACAGAATCTTCTTTTACAAAGCAAAAGTTAAATTATTAAATGGAAAAAAATCATTCTAACTTAGCTGAACACACTAACAGTTCATTTTAGTGAGCTATAAATGTTGTATATCTGATATCACTGAGAGTATTTGACTCTTTCTAATTTAACAAGTATTTGGTATCATCAATTAGTTCTTTCTTGAGTTCAGTGTTCAGTAAAGTATGTCTTTAAAGCTCTGCTATGGAGTTGCACATTTACAGTGCATTCAGAAAGTATTCAGACCTTCTTCACTTTTATCAGTTTTCTTATGCTGCAGCCTGATGCTACAGTAAAAAAAAACAAAATGTTTTGTTCTGGTTAATCTACACTCAGTGCCCCATCATGACAAAATGAAAACAGCACTTTTTTTTGCAACTTTATAAAAAATACAAACCCAAAATATCACATTGACATATGTATTCAGACCCTTGGTAAAACACTTGAAATTTAGCTCCTGTTTCTTTTAAATTTCTCTTGTGATGTATGACACCATGGTTGGAGTCCGCCTGTGGTAAATTGAATGAACCTGATTTGGAAAGGCACACACCTCTCCATAGAAGGTTTCACAGCTGACAATGCATATCAGAGCTTAAACCAAGCCATGAGGTCAAAGGAAATGCCCTCAGAGCTCAGAGACAGGATTGTTGCAGGGCACAGATCTGGGGAAGGCTACAAAAAATCCTGCTGCACTGAAGGTTCCCAAGAGTACAATGACCTCTATTATTCTCAAATGGAACAAGTTTGGCACAACCAAGACTGGACGCCCAGCCAAACTGATTAATAAGGGAAGAAGCTAGCCAACCTGCCATAAGCTTATGGCAGAATGGCTTGACAGAAGCCTCTCTTCAGTATAAAACACATGAATACCCACTTGGAGTTAAAAAAAAACTCCATGTAAAAGCCCGAGGCGTTTGTCTTTCAACTCTGCCATAAAGCCCAGATTAGAGGGCTGCAGTGACGGTTGTCCTTCTGGAACTTTGTCCCATCTCCACACAGGATCTCTGGAGCTCAGTCCAAGTGATCATCAGGTTCTTGATCACCTTACTACACCTCACTCTTACTAGGGTCCTTCTTCCCATATTGCACAGTTTGGCCAGATGACCAGCTCTTGTTAGAGTCCTGGTTGTGGCATGTGAGACTTATGGAGGCCACTGTGCTCTTTCAAACCTTCAGTGCAACAAATTTTTTGTAGTCTTCCCTAGATCAGTGATGTCTCTGAACTCTGCTGGCACTTCCTTTGACCTCATGGCCTGGTTTTTGCTCTGATTATATTGTAAGATGTGAGGCCTTCTATAGAGAGGGATGTGTCTTTCCAAATCATGTCAACTCAGTTAAATTTACCCGGATGGACTCCAATCAAAGTGTAGAAACATCTCAGCAATGATCAAGAGAAATGGGAGGAACCTTAGCAACATTTTCAGTGCTGTTGCAAAGGGTCTGAATTGGGGCTGAACGATTTGGGGAAATTGTATATATTATAATTGTATATATTATATATATTATAATATATACATTATATGATATATAATATATACATTATTATATATTATAACCAACACAATATTCAACAAAACTAGGCCTGAACAATTTGAAAAAATATCTAGTTTTGATGATTTTGACTGATATTGCAAATTGGATTTGAAATCATGTATTAAAGGGAATCATAATTTTTATGTCATCCTCATATTTAATCAGAAAAATGTACAAAAATTAAAAAAGTAGTATTTTTGTAGAGTATTCTTAAAAACCGGTCTTGAATGATTGCATAATATGTACTGCATAATTTCCCAGCCCTAGTCTGAATACTTATGTCAATGTGATATACTAATTTCCCACAAAATAAACAAATGAAATCTTTGTTCAGTTTGTTATGATGGCTGCAAGAAAGTTGAAAACAGTGAAGAGGTTCTGAATACTTTCTGAGTGCACTGTGTCTTGCATGTTCTCTCTTGCACACTTCTAATGGAAATACCTTCACAAAATGAAGGGTGACGATAAAATTTGCCACTAAAAGCCTAATATGTAAGAGTGGAAAACAAACTGATTGTTGTGCATGTAACAGATCATTTCTGACATCAAAATGTCCTTTTGTTTAAGTTTTTCTGTGAGGATTTTTTTCCCAAGTAAAACTTAAAATAGCCACAAGTCATCACAAAAGAGCCACATGTGTCTAAAGAGCCATGGGTTGGGTAAAGAAGTATTACAGTACATCTTTAAAGCTCCACTGTGTTGTTCCATAGTCAGAGAATAGTTAGACGATGTAGCTAATCCAGTGTGATGACTGGTTTTCTTTTATCAAAAAAAAAAAAAAAAAACACACGCTATCTCTGAGTTGATGCACTTGAGGAAGCTTTGATTTTTATAATTGCGATTAGCTGCAGGCATGCAATCCTCTTAATATGTTAAAATTCATACTGCATCCACCTTAGTCTAGCATCATCCTATGAGGCTGAAACATCAATTTTTCCCTTCTATTGTCTGTTATGGATGTCAAAGTGAGGGGTTAGCTCAGAGAAGAGTTTTTTTCAGAATGGCTTCATAACCAAATGTTGAACTTCATTACAAATTAGAGATCAGTGATATAAAATGTTCAGGTTTTAATTCTCTTAGTAAAAACTCTCATCATAGTGTAATGAATGATGATTAATAGCTTCTCCATACATTGAAATTAAATCCAGATGCAGTTCATAGCGATGTAATAGATGCATGATTTATGAGGATTAACTAAAACAAAGTTAAATAAGCTAAAATAAATGAGTGTGAACTGGACTCACTTTGTAAACAATATGCCGCCAGCTCCACTGAGACATCATACGGACATTTCAGCCTGATCAAAGAAACAGAGACACAGGTGCTGAGCTGCATTCATAAACACATTGGAAAGACATTAAAGTAACTGAATGCCCTACACTGTGTGTGTGTGTGTGTCAAGGAGGAGAGGAGCAACCCTTTTCCTAAAATAAGCAGCCCTCTCCTGTTCCTGATCTTGAGCTTTATAATAGAGCTGGACTCAGGGGATCCGTGGCCCAGATAGAGCCAGGAGGAGGGAGAGGGGAAACACGCCTTCTTAGTATGTGTGTTTGTGCAAGCAGGTTTATGTTTGTGTGTGTGAAAAAACTGGCTTCACTCTACAGAACTCCCCCAAACTTCAATGTAGGTGACCTGTGTAAAGGCTAGCACATGTAAGAGTGCTGGTAGCAGGTTAAAGCTGCCTGTGAGACCCAGAAGGAGGACTTGTTTGACAGATGAAAATTTGTCCATTACAGGTAAAAGTTTACTTTTTTTATTTTCTTCAGAAAGAACAGTGGATAGAATCTGAAACTGGGGAGAGAAGGAGAGAACTGGGAATGACACGCGGAAAAGGAGCCATATGTTAGGTTTAAAAACCGTCTGTTTAGAGTACAACAACAGTTTAACATGACCATTAGGCTAAAGGTGCCTCTCAAGTAAAAGTTTACTCTGTTACCATTAAGATTAGGTCTGATTGAAGCATGTTGGTCAACACTTTTGAATTTTTTTTTAAATAATCTTTAATATGGGGCATTTATAAGCATCCATACAATAATATTGCTTTGCTTACTTTCATTCATGTATTCACTTTCACAGATGTCATCAGAAACTGCCATAGTCACTTGTGAAAATTTGGCAAAACAGTCAGAAACCCTTTTAGCACATATCCAAAAATGTAATGCTCTAAAAACATCACAAACGTATTCTGTCTGAGGTTATTCTAGCGTCTTATGTAAGCTTTAGTAACGGAGTGAAATATTTAACATCCACACTCAATGTTGTGTAAGTCTGTAGCTCTTAATCTAAAAATACAGGACATGTCTTGCCTTGTATTTATTCTACACAAGTTAAGTTACAAAACACTGTTGTATTAGAATGGTTATTATAACTTAATTTGTTCAAATAAAATCCTCAAGGGCTGTATAATGTTTGGAAGGTCACCATGCCTATCTATGGGTGCTTAAAGGCTAGAGAAAAATCTATGAGAGACATTGGTAACCTGATTTTCTACCACTTTTAGTTGATTTTAATAAAAAAAATTAATGACCCCTCTTGTGCAATAATCAAATTAGTGGAGAGTTTATTTTATAGATCAGACAATGCTCTAGTAAGACTGCGGAGAAAGAGCGTGAAAGACAAATGTTTAGTTGAGCAGATCTAGGGGCAGAAGTTCAAAAGCGAGGGTGGAAAATTAGGGTTAATCCAGTAGAAGTGGGATGTAGGGGGCTTATAGCAAAATCACTAGTGTCATTAGTTCGTACCTCACCCTGGCTCTGCTTCCCTCATCCTCTTTATAAGCTCTCTTTTAGAAATTTCTATAGGTATCAGTATTTTTTTATCAGTTATTTTTCATGTGTAATGTTGGGACCAGGAGTAGTTAGTTACCTTGTTTGGGGCTCTGAGGTAGGCAGTAACGGCATATCATTACCTGGGTCTGTTGAAGGGGGGTGATGTCGGGGCAACTATGGGCCCCATGCAAGGTTACTTAACTTATCAGTAGTGAATAGAGGCATAATTGAGATCAGAGGTCTCTTCACTGAGTGCTTCTCCTTTTATAAGGGCACAAGAGACTTGTGTGTTATAAGCATAGATATATTTTTATGCACTGAAATCTAATGTGTAAATCTAATGTTGCAAAGCTCCAACCTGGAACAATTGTGTCAGGTCTGAGAACGTATTAGACCAATCAGCATCACTGAGGAGAATGAGGCAGCAGCTACAGGCAAAGTCTAGTTGTACTGGAAGCCAGTAGCAAAGGCTGGTGCCACTGTAGCAATTAGCTCAGATGTAGCTATAGTAGAGCAGCAGTTAGATCAGAACTGGACAAGAGTTCTCTATCAAAAGATGAGCACAGAATTGTATGACAGCTTTACGTGGCAAAGATGTTTTCACTCATCTCCCAACCTGCTTCAGCATGATTTTGAGATAGTTACGGGCAGGGTTTAGTTGTACTCCGAGCCAGTATATACAATGACTGCTGGTGGAGTAATTAGCTTGGATGTAGCTTTAGCAAGGTTTTTAAAAACCAGATCGGCGCAGCATTTCTTCAAAAAAAGAAGAGCAAAGGCTCACACTGAAAGCTGCTCTTGGTGGGGTTGTTTTTGCACTTGGCCTGAACGGCTTCAACAATGGTTCAATCCACCAACTAGGTCAACTTATCAAAAACTACAACAGTGCCTGCCAAACTCACATTGCTCTACTGAGTTGCACATGCCTACTATCTCATTTTGTCTTGCCACACTGATTGGCCCACAATGAATGTGACAGACAGAAAGTTTGTCCAATCCCCAATTTTTGGCTGACCACTAGGGTCAGCCCTACCCATGGCAGTGTCTGTGTCTGAGTAAGTAAGTAAGTAAGTAAGTAAGCAAGTAACTGACTGACTGAGTAACACTAATTTATAAGTCTTATTTATAAGCCCTTTCTCCCTGACCATTCGTGCGTCTTTTCACAGCAACGTCAGCTGCTCTCCTCTCATCCTCGTCTTCTTTCATGCTGCATAAGAATGACACACACAAGTGCGACCCTCACGCAAACACCTACACTAAAACGCACACTAACATGTCGGTAGTGTAGACTCAAGGCTTCTATCTGTTGAGGGCACAAGTTTCAGAATACTGGAGGATAAACAGCAGAACTTTCTCCTCTTAAAGCTCCTCTCTGACCATGGAGGACCAGCGCGTCAGTGCTTTGTGTGCGAGCTCCAGCTGTGTGAGTCTGTGTCACCCACGTGACCCAGGAGTATGTTAAAAAATATTTGGTATATATGAGTAAATTTGGTTTATGGGAAACAAATAAATGTTAAAATCTACACATCTGCGTTGTGAAGAGAATGCTACTCAAACGTTTGGCACATCTTTATTTGCAGGGAATATGATAAATGTGCTGTTTATTGATAATTAACGGATATAAAAAACAATAGGAACACTAAAGTAGACATTCAGCTTAATTTTACACATATAAAGACCCTTACACACCTGTCTGAAGAGAATAAGAAATGTTCATTAAACCTGCTGTAGTTTTTATTTAATTTTAGAATAAACAGTTCATTAACAGTCGTTTTAGTGTTAGTATAAACTTACTACCATTAAAGACTTACATCTGCCAAAAAAACATTTGATCTCCAGTGTCTCACTGTCTGTCTCTATCAGTGAAGTATGACACATGTCTCTGTAGAGTTTCATATGTACACAGAGAAGAGCTTTATTAAGAGGAGAGACGGACAGAGAGAAAGGACAGCATGCAGCTATACGTTTAAGTTGCCACAATGCATTTGGCTCACAAAAAATAACAATAATGACAAAATCACTCTGCCAGTCAGGCATTTCAACAGGCATCCCAGATAGTTGCAGTCAGCCATATACTAGGTTTTTACCTAGTCTTGTTTAAAAAAGTCCTAACCGTCCCAAACATTCTGTATGGGAGATTTTCCTAGATGAATTCTGAACATATCCTATGCAAAGGATATGAAACAGTCTATCTGGTGTGTCAGATTATTATGTTTTAACTGTGTAATCATATTCAACCTACTGTCTCTTTTTTGTGGTGATTGTATGCTCAAACTGTGAACATGTGAATGTTGTGTACTTTAAGGTACTGTTTTACATTGAATTAATTACTCAATAAAAGCTTAATGTGTCTATTCTTTTCTCTTCTATTCTATCCCTTTTTGTTTGGACCTGTATCATACTATTCATTTGAAAAATATTGTTTTACAATACAATAATCAGATCCAGCAGCATGGTCAAAAATTCCTGGCATTATTGTTGTCATACCTAGTCTTATGCTGTGTTAACCAATCCTCTTTTGTTAATCTCTCTCCTCATTCATTTAGCTTCCTGTCAGTATTATCTATGTTTCATCCAAATTCACACCCAGCATACCTTTCATATCTGTCCTTTATCCAGTTACTGTTTGGGGCTTTTAATCAGCTCCAGTGTCTGTATTCCCTCCCGTCCTCTATGACACCTGTACCTGACCTGACTTTCACCTATGTCTCCTCTTATCACCACGCTCACAAATCCATCCTCAAATTTAACTCCAACAACAAAAAGACTGCCATCTCTGTATGCCAACAGCCAGGAACCAGTTATTTTAGCTTTGCATAGGTTAAAGACTGGCTGTCTCTATTCAAAGGTACCAAAATCATGATACAAGAAGCTGACTCTAAGAAATCTGTGTTCCTGGTCAAGAAAATGTCAACACAAGTGAGAGAGGTGCAAGCCAAGGCTAGCATAAAGCAAGTAAGTGACTTTAGAAGGTGCTGGGTGGGTGGTGGGGTGAATGTTACATAGAGCAAGGCTAGCTGTTTCTTCTATTACTAGTCTTTCGAGAGGGGTCTGGCTGCAGACTGTACACTTCTGACGGCCATTTTTACAGACTGTTCATTTGAATCACCATATATCTCAGAAAGGAAATGCCGTTATTTGCTGGTACATCATATTTCCAGTTTAGATTTGTTTATTTACATTCAACTTTATTCATAAACAATGTCCCAACAATGAAATAACCATATCACAACATTACAGACTAAGAAAAATTTCACAAATAAATCAAAGGATATGATCAGATCTGGGATTAAATTATGCATAGATCTGTTTTAGAAGTAGCTAACGGACAATGGCTTGTTTGAATTTTAACTTTGGCTTAAGCTAACAGAGCTACACTGGCTATGTAATTAACTTTATGACATAAGCAATGTAGCTAAGTTAGCTTTAGTAACATTAGCTATAGCATTGTTAGCTTTAGAAAACATATCTTAAGCTGATGTAGCTACACAGATTACGCAGATATGTAGTCTACATAGCAACTTTAGCTATGTCAGCCACATTAACTTCATAGCTCTGTTATCTATAGCTAAGTTAACTTTAGCAACAATGTAGCTAGGGCTAACTTTGCTATGCATAACATAGATATATAGGTAATGTAGCTACATAGCTAAACTAACTTAGCTACACAGATAACACAGATACGTAGCGTATGTAGCTGCTTTATGATTTTGCTTTAGCTCCCTCAGCTTAGTAATTCCATTAGCTATATCACGATCTTAGCTACATAGTTTGTGCAGCTAATGGAGCTATCTAAGCTATTTTGGCTGCGTTGGAATGTTTTCATTGAGGATAAGCTATTTTCCTGTTAGCAGTCTGTTTCCTCGGCTTCATTAAATGTTTTATAATCAAGTTTTGCAGGTCTGGTTTTGAGGTTTTTTTTTTTGAAGATATATTTTTGGGCTTTTTAAGCCTTTATTCAGAGAAGAGGACAGTGGATCGAGTTGGAAACAGGTATGAGAGGGGGAGGTAGAGACATGCAGGAAGGAGCCATAGGCTGGACTTGAACCTGGGCCACCCTCGTACATGGAGTGCAACCTAAGCAATAGGCCATCTGCACCTCAGCTTTTTGACTTTTAACTTTTGGTATCCTTACCCTTACCTCAGACCTTATCCTAATGCTAAACAGAAGTTCAATCTAATTTTATTTAAAAAGTTTCAGCTTGTATTTCTGTTCTGAGATACGGTGTCTAAGATGATCAGTGAGAGTGGCAGTCAGAGATGAAGGGGCACCAGCCAGACTGGCTGTGCAGCTAAGCTAATGGGCTTCCTGGTAATAGCCTATTAGCTTTCAATAATTTGTTGTTTCCTAATATATCACACTATATTAATGTTTCTTTTTATGTGTACCTGTATTTCTGGGTGTGTTTTACTGTAATTTTTGTTGGATTATTGAGCATTAGCAGTGACAAAGGAACTTACTTTCCAGACAGAATATCTTGTCGAAGCTGCAACACGAACAGATACCTGTTGGTGTGGAGAAAACAAAGAGTGAGAGGCTGAACAGTAACATAAATCAATTTGAGTATCATCAGCCTATCCTCCACCCTGACACATAATTTGTTTTAAAAAGTCTCTGTCCGTTTGGCCTCGATTTGAATCTGCCCACAGCAGCAGAGTAATTAGCCCCACATCCCCCTCGGACCTCAGCACCGGGCTCCAGAGAAATCTGTATGTGCTGTACTGTGGTTGTGTGTACTCTAGGTTTTTACCTCGTAAATTCCTCACGCAGGTTATTTGGCTCTGAAGAGTAAAATTTCACTCTGAAGAACAGTCTGTATGGAGGCCCATCTGAGAAAAAACAAAGGAGAGTGTAAAACAAGTATGCAAGGCAATAAGATGGGAAGGAGAGATTAGGTAGTGTATTATCAAAATCTATCAAACCCCATCTAATTCCATTATTTCATCCACTTTATCTAATTTTTTCCTTCACCATCTGTCTCTGCCAGCCAGACCATAAATCTTCACCCCCCTACATTTCTTGGTGACATCCTTTAATGCTTCTTTCCTGTTTCACATCAACATGGATCAGACTTTCTTCTAGAGAATGCACTCAATGAAAAAAAGGAGCAGAGGACAACTACAACAACATTAATCCATCTATTCATCCCTCTGTTACGAGCTGGTGAGCAAACAAGGGTACGGCTGCTAATGCACGTGCTAATCACCATGTCAACAATGGATAATGCAGCACCTGCTCCCTGCTCACCTGCTTCCACATGCACATACAGCATGCAGCACATTTTCCTGCAAGCATGCACAACACAAAATAATTAGAGCTCATTTGAAAACAGATGATAAGAACTTACCCCGGATCTGTTTCTTTATAAGCTTGGTCATATCCAGCCAGTGCTAAAAAAGACAAGAGAGAGAATAAGGCAGTGAGACTTAGGTACATCAAAGTATGGTCTAATGTAATGGAGTTATGAGCCTGTTACTCACTGAGACTTGCTCTGTGTCCATATACTGCAACCCAAAGTAGTCCGTCTCAACCAGATCTATGTGATACATGATCTGATCAAAAAGCTCCTGGCCTTTACACTTACTCTGCAAACCAACAGATAAAAGACACATATTTTGAGAAAAAAGTATGTCGTATAAATATTCTCTGCTGTGGTAAACAGAGCCCGAGACACATAAGAGAGCCGACCATAGCACACCAACATCACAGGTAGGGATGCTCCAAGGGAAAAAAATTCAAGACAGTCTAGCTGCCTTAAGTTTCTGACAGCCACTCTCATTGACCATTCATCTGAGACACACACGCTGACTCTTTGGAAATAAAATAGGATTAAAGTTAAAAATCTGACCTCCAAAACCTAATTACAAAACATGAAATAAAACTGAGTAACCAGTCTGCCTGGGGAAAAAATGTCATCATCCATGAAAACATTTCAATGCAGCAAGTGTAACTTACGTAGCTCTGTTAGCTGCATAAGCGACGCAGCAGCTCTGTATCAAAAGGAGCCACGTAGCTGATGTAGCTTAAGCAAGCTCACATAGCAGCTGCGTATCTACATTAGCTAAGTTAGCCTTAGCTATGTTTGCTAAAGTTCATGTTGCTAAAGTTTACTTAGCTATAGATAACTGAGCTACATTTCAAACGTCGCTAAAGCTAAGCTCACAAAGCAGTTTTGTAAGCTACACAGGTATGTTATCTACATATCAATGTTATTACTTCACTATACACTTATTGTGACTGATTGTATAATGCCTGAAACTGCTCTGATAAAAACATTTGACAATAACTAGTGATATTAGCTTTAGCTACATTTGTTAAACTCACATTGTTATCCTGTTCTTCCTACACAGCATCTCAGATGAACAGTCTGCAAGAATCGCCATCAGAAATGTACGGTCTGCAGCCAGACCCCTCCTGAATAATTGCTCAGCAAAATATGATGGCGTTTAGTCAACCAGTCAAAATTCAAGTACATACATCCTGTAAAACAACTTCACACTGACATGACGTGAAGTTGGTTTACTGAATGTAGTTTACGTTAGCAGCGCTAGCACTGCCAGCCTTCGACCCTCAGTGAAGGTTAACATCCACATAGTGCCACTCAGAGCTTTGGTTAAATTTGTGTATAACCTGACACAGCCTCTAAACAACCTAATCAATATTTTCCAGATCAAAATTCATTCATTATTCTGGTGCTGACTCCAAAAGGATATGACTTCAACCACTTAGCTGGCTAATCACACACAGTCCTTATCACATTCCAGGTTTCAATGAATCAGTCAAGATTTGTGATATTTTTGTGATCAATTTAACACTTTCTTAATTCATATGGGTTCTGGGGGATAATTTGTTATAGATATAAGTAGGGGACAGGAGTGCTTTTGTCATTTGGACACCTCAGAAAGACCAATATGACACCCTGTTCTATTTTTCTAAAATAAGTCATAGCCTGTAAACATGTGTTAAAGCATCTCTTTTCAGTTAAAACAGACACATACATGACCTAATCTCAGTTATAAATATTTTTCAGATACCCAATAGTACTTGCTGATCACATCATAGAGCATGTTACCTCAAACTCACCACATGTAAATATTTTAACATGTCACTAGTCCAGGTGTAACTTTTTAAAAACATAAAGTGCTGTGCATAAGTTTAAGGTATGCTCGGTCCAAAAATGTAGGCTGCAGTAAGGCATAGATGTGGTGAGTAAGCCCACCTGAGGGCACCATCTGGCGGAAAGGAAGAATGACACAACCCTAGTTGAGCCCTGGATGTCCTTGCCTAATACCAGGGTCATGGGAAAACCTGTTCAATTAAGAGCCAACTTCACACCTTTAAGGCGGAGGAAGGGTTGGATGTGGCAAGTAAGCATGCCTAAGGGTAACGTACAAGTTGGTAGTTGGGTTGCCATGAGCCCCTGGTTGTGCTGTGGATGTCCCAAGAGCCCAAAAACTGCAAGCAGTCTCTGGGCATATTACCATGGGTGAAAAGGCCTGGATGAAAGAGATGCCGTCAAGCTTGACCTTGCAGCTGCTGAGTAACACACGTGTCGATATTTGTCAAGCTTGATTCTGGCCACAAACACCCCTATCTCAGGCCCTGGGTTGTGGCACATCATTCACTGGGGTGCATGTGTTGCAAGAATTTACTTCAGCTGCCACTGATAAAAAAAGGTGAATATATCCCTCTGTAATCTGAGTGACTCTCAAATCCTGTATACTTGTAAGGCTCTGATCATCCTTGATTAACTGAGTCTTTGAAGCACACAGGTGGCTCCTGGATTTCCTATCAAATTAGGCATGAAAACAAACCAGAAGCAGACCTGTTGTCCATAACAAGGGCAAAATGGCTTAAACCACATGTAAAAGTCGTTATTTGTGTGAGTATGGATGTCTAGATCTGGGACATAAAGAAGAACCAACCCCCTGAAGCAGAGGCCATTAGTCAAGCCTTTGTCAAAAACACACAACTAAGAACATGAGTCACTGCCCTGTCGTCTGACTGACTTCTGTAGAAGTATTTGTCCTAAACTTCAGACATTTCTCATCACTCACTGTGAAGACCTCACCCCAGTCTGACCCATATAACACACAGAAAGATAACAACCTTGTACTTTGGATCCTGATAACCCGTCTAAACTTCCTGGTGTGTGTATGAATGTGTGAGGAAATCTGTGTTATTAAGGGACTGGGGACAGTAAAGAAAAACCTAATCCCCATAAGCTCTTGCTTATTCTGCAGCAGCCTGATTGAAATCATTGCTGCTATCACATAAAGAGAATTAGTATTGTACTGTTCCTGTTTTCTTTCTTGTGTTTTGTCTTCACGCAGCCTAAAGTGACAGACTAATGAGCTCTAATATGAGTTTCAGCTCCGTTCAGTGCACCCTGACATGAACAAACTTGTTCCTACACACCTGTGACTAAGCTGGCCAGCTTGACAAGCCCTTTGTTATTTCATTATTGAAACGGTAACACCACAGAAGAAGCTGTAGCTTTGTGTTATTGCTGTAATCTCCATGTAGGTAGGTAAAAGAAACACTCTTCCCTGAGAACACCCTATATTCACTCAGGCTGGGGGTGACGCACGTACACTGCATGCTTCGTTGACACACACACATACACAATCTTCGAAATGAAAACGTCTTTATGAGAAGCCACTTACGCATGAATGCCCACACACTCGCTCATCAGCCCACCTGCCCCCTCGCACACTCATTGCGCTCGTCTGTGACACAGAGTCCCCACAGTGGAAAATCTGATCTGGGAGTCAGGGAATAAAAGGGAGACAGAGGGAGATGGATGGAGGAGACAAAGGGAGGAGGAGAAGGACGAGGAGGACGAGTAGATGATGAGCATGGGTAGCAGTCCACAGAGGGGGTGTGAAAGAAGATTAGGAGTGGAGTAAGAGAGGGGAGAGATCACTGGCAGTAGATCAGATACAAGAAAATAGAGAGGAGAAGGAAGAGAGAGGGAGATGCAGTGGGAGAGCAAACACGAGGGGGCAGCTTCAGTTCTGTCTTACTTAGATTTCCCTGCAGTCAGAATAGGGAAGTAATGTGATGGATTGGCTGATCATAACACCATCTGGAGTTGCACCTTTTACTGTACAGGAGACACGCTCGCCAACACACACTCATGCAATCTAGGTCACTGTGGTACAACAGGCGCTAAAACTTTGGGAACTTAGCTCTGCTGATGGACGCACTTCAGACACGGGTTTAACGCAACTTTTAAGGGATCTGCATGACTGATAATTTTTTCATTGTGCAGATAATTCAATCACCAAAATAGTCTCATTTTAAAGAAGAGATCCTGAACATGGTCATTTCTTAGCAGTCAGTACACAACTCTAAGGGCTTCAGTAAAAACTAATTCAAAAAGAAATAAAGATAATGATCTTTACAGAAGCAAGTATTTGGACTGAGAACCTATTCTCAAAACGTTTGATATTAATTATTATTAAGGTCAACAATTAGAGCAGTAATTTCTTGGGTAATCACATGATTTACTGTCCCACTAGGCACACTTGTCTTAAGCCTCTGCAGCTTCTACCTGCAGCCGCACTGATGTAAAATAAGTCCACAACTGTTCCTTAATGTCTCACTTCAGCTTAGAAAACTCAGAGACAGCTCAGTGGACAAATGAAAGGCCATCTGCACCATGTGTTCTTATTTTCATTCCATAATAAGTTCTTTTTTCCCCTGGTTCAGTTCATGTTAAAATCTTTAACAGTCACGATAACCCCCCCCCGAACAAAAATGGTTGAAAAATGTGTTTTTTTCTTAAAAAACCCCCCAAAAAACATTACGCCTATGTAGACATCCAAACAATGCCTAGATTTTGTTTAAAGTGAAATGTAAATAGCTATCACCAAACACAAGGACACTAACTGGGCTATATTTGGACTGAATCCATGGACTAAACAAATCCAAGATATCAATAACATTTTTGGGCTTCTATGAGGTTATGACAGACCAACGAGATTAAGACCAAAAAGTTTGGTGGGACAGAAATTCTGAGATTAATTACAAATGAAAATTTTAATCTTTTCATAGCCCGATTTTAACATTTTCCAGGCTAGAAATTGGATTTATTTGTCCTTAACATCATCATGGAAAAATCACTAATAAATGCAATGTTTGCATGATCAAACTGTGTTACTGCATGCCAAATTTCAAAAGTTAAAGTAAGAGAAAAAAGGTACATTGACTCCAGGCAAAAATAAAGTGAATTAAATTTAAATCAGCAGCAACGTCTTTCATATGCATTGGACCACCAGGATACACTGTGATGTCCCCCAAGGGGTCCCAGTGCCATACTTTGGCACACATTGACCTAGGCTACCACCTCGTCCTGCCTCATGCTGTGTACACACTGAGCATGGCCAGTGTAAACACAGCGGACAGGCTTCAGCGCACTCACAGGCAAATCCACATTGACATCGGAGCCGTCCAGCAGCAGCACGCGGCAAGTGATAGTGGTCCTCGCGGTCCCTGCTGCAGGGATGTGGACCGGCGCCCCCCCAGTGACCACGGCGGGCGCGTGGACGACCTGCTGCTGATGGGCCAGGAGCAGGGGGTTCCCTGTTACCCCTCCTGCTCCCCCTCCCTCTCCTTCTCCCCCTTTACCGTCCCGTTCGTCCCTCTCTCTCGTCTGAAAGCGGCTCCGGGAGCGGCGGCTGAACGTCCGGCGCAGAAAGCCCATCATCTTTCTGACCCACAAGGCGAGGAGGTCCGCGTCGTGTCCGTGAAAGCTGCTCCGTACAACAGCGTGTAGAGCTGGGGTCCTGCTTGTGCTGCTGCCGCCTCCTCCCCCTCGTCCTCCACGGGGCGAGGAGTCACTCAGCAGGCACGGAGGAGACTTCAGGGCTGCCGATCACTCCTCAGGCTGGATGTCGGCAGCTCTGGCCGCATACTAATGAAACTAACACACATCGACCAGGAGCCAACCAGTTGATCTCCAATCATTCGGCCGGGTGTGGACGACAGGACTGTGTTACGGAAATACAAGCAGCCCTCCTCCTCCTCCTCCTCCCCCTGCCCTGTCCTCTCCCGTGCACCTGCCTTTCCCTCCTGTTCTGCTCGCTGTTGCGCACCGACTCTGAAATCCCGGAGAAATCCCGTCCGACGCTCTGCAGCGGGAGCTCCCGAGTCACACGGGTCCGGGGAGGGAGGAGGAAAGTCCCGAAACCTCTGGCCCGGTCCGGAGCACTGTAGTTGTTATCGCTTTTTCACACCGGCGAACCGAAACTAGACTACCTCTCAGGTAAAAGTCAACCAACGAAACTGGGCAAACAGAGTGAACTGCGCCTGCGTAAAAACACAACGCAGAACAAACTTCTGTTCCTCCCGACTAACCGACCCATTACAGCCTGACAACCAGCGCCACCTGTCTGTCATAGGCTTGCCAGCCGTGGGAATATTTCACTGTAGATAAGTGGTTCCCAAGGTGGGGTCCGGGGTTCCCCCAGGGTCGTTGTGTGGTTTCAAGAGGGGCCCCATAATAATCATCTATTTCAGTCCTTTTTAAAAGGCATTACCAAAGACTTGGCCACTGAAATACAAAACAATTTAACAAATCTTCAAAATGAATTAGGACTTTTCATAAATGATAATTTGCTTCAGTTACACAATTAACATCCTGATCAAACTCAGTGTTATAACCTACCCCTTAATAGAAGGTAGCTTACTTCTTGTTGTATATGCTTAACTTTTACTGTATTTACTGCTCAAACTGTATTATCAAATTGGATTATTCTGTTTCATTCCATGTTAATAATCATATCTCACTGCTACTAATCAAAGCATGTCACTTTTAACTTGCCATTGAACTGCAAAGAATATCAGTTCTGCCTCCTATTTTATTTTATTTTATTTATGTTACCAATTCTTATTTACATTTCAACTATACTGTGACCAAGGCCACCCATGAGGGGGGATAAAGAAGAGAGCTTTCTGGTCCCAGCCAAATTGGAGGCCCATGGAGGTCAGCAAAATTATGGCCTGTTGTAAAGTTAAACTCTGGTAACCATATTTTACTTTCTACCTGAATAATTATCACTTTTAACAAAGAAACAAATACATTCTTTATTTATTTATACTGTAGAATGTAGCTTTCTAAAAATGTGACCCCCCTTTTCTTAAAACAGAATTAAAATGGTTTAAAGTGGCATAAATGCGTGAAAAGGGGATTATATGGGATTCCAAAAGGAGCAGTAAAGGGTTAAAAGTGGAAAAAATGGATTAAAAGAGGCAACAGTGGGTTAACAGAGTCAAACAAGACAGGAAGTGTTGAAAATGGGTTAAAATGGGGAAAAATTGGCATAAAAAGTGATAAAAATAGGTTAAAAAAGGCTAAAATTGGTCAACATAAGCAACAATAGGTGGAAAGTAGTGAAAATATATTACAAGTGGCAAAAATGAGGAGTAAAAACAGGATGAAAAGGGGGCTAAAATGTGGGGGAAATGGGCAAAAATAGTGCCAAAGTGGTAATTAATGGTGGAAAAATGGGTGGAATAAGTGGTTAAAAGGGTTAAAAATTGGCACAAAAAATCATTTCAACATCAGAACCAAATAATAATTTGACACACTTTCAGCTCTAAAATAAAGTTACTGTTAGCCAGGCTGTTGGCACCAATGCTACTCATCCAGCACACACGTATTTATACTATCAATAAACTAGAAAAGCACCCACTTTTTTGAACCTCATTAGAAAGTGAAATAAACATTTCAGTTTCACTTGGAGAGCGCAGACCTCTGCCATTAGCCCTACCTCCCAATAGTAAGGAATCCTATAAAAAAATTCCTGGATCCAGACGGTGATCCGGATCACTCCCAAAATCTAATCAGTTCTTCCTTATGCCATTTCTGACATTTCCTGAAAATTTCATCAAAATCTGTTCATAACTTTTTGAGTTATGTTGCTAACAAACAAACTAACTAACTAACTAACAAATCTGCAGGTCACATAACCTCCTTGGCAGAGGTAATCATGGCTGCGTGTGGGTAGGGGGATATTCTCTGGGTTTGTCAGGGGCAGAGCCAATCTGTGGGCTGACCTGACTGTGACAACTTTGTTTTGTGTTGTGTTGCTGAAATATATGAACTTCCTCTCTGAAAATAAAGCATTATCTTATTTGTAAATATTGTTAGGCTTTAGGCCTGCAAACTAAAAAAAATGTATAAACTGTTTAATCAACTCTGTATATTAACCTCATAACATTCATAATCTGTTCAATAGATCTGAAAGATAAAGAGCACACCTGCATGTTGATGTCAAACAATAATAACCCACAATATGCAATATTTTTGTACATTAAAATGCTTTTCTATGCATAGTTGTATATGCAACAAATAAACATGCATTAAACTGCAAAATCAACAAACAGGGAGAGCCAAAGTAAGTTTCTTCCTCTGAATTAATAAAAAAAAAAACTCTTCCATTTAGACTTCTATTTAATCTAAGAGAAATATGCATACCCTCGTTATTCCAAACCACACAGTGAACAGTGTGAATAAATAATCTAAAATAACACAAAGAGTTTTATATATGAGGATATCATAAAGCTGCTGAGACATTGAAACCCTCACAGTAATATTACTCTGGTATGGTGTCTTCATGCGAGTCAATATTTGAGAGTTTGGGTAGATTTATAACGCTGAGATAGTTTCAGTGATATGTTGCCAGCTTAAGAAGCACTCAGCTAAAGGTTAAATCAGCAGACTACTCTCACTTCAGTGAGCAGCCTCACTCTGCAAGGAAGTGTGAAAGGGGCTTGAATTGCCTCTGGGACAGCCGACAGTTTTAACATAAAGAGACAAATACCCATTTAATGATTTATCTTAAAATGTTTAACATCAGAAGAAATGACACAGGCAGACACATCAGTATAAATCAGTGTTTATTTAGTGTCTTAATAATTTAAGAGTGTTGAAAAGAGGGTTTGATGCTTCTCAGGCTGCATCAACACAACCTTATAGTATTTGTAGAGATTTTAAGTCAGCTTGCTTTCCATCCTTTGACAGTTAAACTGGAGATTATAACTATCCTGGTCGTCTGCCTGTGCCAGTCTGCTTTCAAGGTGTCAGTCTAAGGCACTTGTAGCTTGATAGAGGCAACATTCCTGTGGCCTCCTCGACAGAAATTAGCAGCTCACATCAGTCTCTATGGAGACTGTACGCTCAAAGCATCATTTAAAACAAAGGCCGACAAGGTGACAAATTCATACTCTCCCATTGAATCAAGGCTGCAAAGATCGCAGACAGCTATGCGGTGAAGCTAGTTATACTCTCACTATCCAGTCTGTGTTAGAGTCCCACGGGTGTTGACAGAGGTTAATCTGTAGCAGTCCCTCTGTGGAAGTCACTGGCAATGACATGAGGCAGATATGGTGAGAACGTCTGTTCCAGTCCTGGTGCTGATTTGGGTTACGATGCAGCAGATCCGCCCTGTTTCTCTTTGTAGACCCGGAGAATGGCCTCACAGACAAACTGGAACTGACTCTGAAACACAAAGAGCAGAGTGTCATTAACTGTAGAAAATGCTGCTGCTGTTTTTTTTTAAGGCATTACAGGATAAAATCTATAGTTATTCTTTTAATATTAGTTCATGAAAGGAACACATCAGCAAAGAATTGATCAAACGAACACAAGCTCACTGTGAAAACAAAAGCTGAAGGAGCTCTACAAAAGTAGCAAGCCCCCTTATTTTCATTAGATAGTGCATTTCTTTGTCACAAATAAAATTATCAATAACGTTTGTACTGAGTCAAACCTACACGAAGTATACTCAGTAACTTATTATATCAAATAATACACTGCTTTAATTACTGTACCAAAATCCACATTTTAAATCAGGTTTCAAGAAACATAAGCTTCTCTTAATAAAGTCTACAGCCATTCTAGCAGCTCTGTGATGTTCCAAAGCTTAAATGTGCAATAAGCTAAAAGCTAGATTAAGCATGCTAATGTGCTCATGCTGCACAGCTACCATGCTGCAACCATCTGAGTTCAGCATTTTTGCATGTTTACAGTTGCTCACTTTAAGTTTACTTGAGATGCAAAAGTACTTTATAGATATTTGCAAGGCAAAAACACAGAATAACACCAGGCTCATTCTTAAACATATGAAGGTTTGTCCTCTGTGTCTGCTTTCCATTCCTACTAGAGACACAAACACGAGAGGAAACCTGAGGAAGCTCTCCATCAGCACAAAAACATCAGAGAGAAAAAGCCTGTGGGGACTGGATCTCCTTTCAAAATAAGGGTGATGTTGGTGTTGTAGTGGCCTATGAAGCAGGCTGCTGACTGGAGAGCTGCCATGTTCCCAGCACTACCTCTTTCAAGGCAATGAGTAACGCTTCTCTCTTCCTCGACTGATAAGACTGAGCGGCCGCAAAGCGTGTCTTCCAGACCTCAGCTTTCCACCGTCTGTAAATTAATGAAGGTTAAATAGGACTAGACCCATCGTATGCCAAAAAGAGTGACACTGACCTCTAAAAAGTAAATTCTACCTGAGTTTGTTAAAGTATGCCTCTTTGAAATCCTCTGTACGGTACTGTTTGAGAAGACAAATGCTGATATCTCTCCTTTCCTTTTTTTTTTTTAAGATTTATTTTTGGCCTTTATTAGATAGGACAGTGGATAGAGTTGGAAACAGGGAGGAGAGTGGGGAGAGACATGCAGGAGATAGTGCCACGGGCCGGACTCGGACCTGGGTTGCCTGTGTACATGGTGCGCGCCTTAACCACTCGACTACCAGCGCGCCTCTCCTTTCCTTTATTAAAACTAAGTGTTCTTTAATTTCTTACTATAAGGGATACAAGATATTGGATTTCTTTCCAATAGCTGATATACTGTATATAACATCTTTTGCTTAGGTGTCCCTTGTGCAAAGACAGGCTAAGTCAAGCGGAGCTGAGAGAGATCACGGTCTCCTCAATGATGTAAGTGTAATGACTTGCGCAGTCTGACTAAGTCAGACTGCCATTGGTATTCACAGCCTTTCACAATGCATAGTGGGATACAAAACAATGTGGTGGATAGCATTAGCAACTTGCAGCAGAAATGATAAAATAATTGATTAAAATTTGATTAAAAAACATGTTCAATATCAGAGTTAATGGCGTGGATTAAATCTTTTAAGACCCCAGAAAGTCTCTCATGTTCCAGGCTCACTAGAAAAGCCTCTGTAAGGGCTATGAAGGCATAGATAGCGTCACTGGAACGGCACTACAGAGGCCTTCCAGAGGAAAAGAAACGATGTGGCTACTATTTAGAAACTATCTGTAACCTGTGCCTCTTCTTGTTGTATATGACAACGTTGGTCTCACAGAGTTAATTGATTTCCAGGGCTTAGTAATACCATGACTTCATCATATTTTTCTATCATACTTCAGAGTGAGATTGTATTCACTTGCAAATGAAGCAAAAACCTTTTTAGAAGAGCCCAATGTCCTTAAATTTTAACTTGTAACCACCAAAATCCATCTTCTTCTGTATCTATCTTTTATGTGCAGGTATCCCTAGAAGATTGAGGAATTTCCCTCAAGGACCTCCTGAGATATCACATTCAAAATGAGATGCAGGTGTGCATAAATAGGCTGGGGACACTAAACCAGAAATCACAGTAGCTGTGGGCAGGCCTTTTACCTGTACAATGGCTACATCTGTAAAAACAACTAACTTTGATAAAACAGTCACTGAAGCTGGAATTTTAATCATGAATCATTGCTCTGCGTCTCTGTACCGTGGTCTGAACCATCATGGCTCTCTGGTCTCTCAGTGTTTTGACGATGTCCAGTGGAAACACAGGGCGACGCTCGTCCAGCAGATTAAGTCCCGTTTCCATGGTGATAAGAACACCTGTTCGCCCAATTCCAGCGCTAAAAAAGTGATTCAAGTAAAGATTGAGTGCATAGTAGAGGCAGGTCAAGTTCATGTCGGCAGTGTTCAAACGAGATTGTGCAGTTGTGTGTTTTGTGTGAGTGTAAGTTACCTGCAGTGTACCATTAGTGGTTCTTCACCTCTCCTCCTCTCCCTCACTGAGCTGATGAACAGCAGGAAATCTGAAGGATCATCGGGTACGCCGTGGTCCGGCCACGCGACATACTGCAGGTGTGTGACTGCACGTTCTTCACCCAGCTAACACACACACAAAACACACAAAGGCAGACAATCAAAGAGATTTAAAGCATTGCATAACGTGTATTTAAAATGAAAGGCATGTAACCCACATGAGACTCAGCGCTGCAGGCTCAAACAGACAACATTCAGTATGTGATCTTACAAAAACCCAGAGCTGAAAACAGAGCAAGTGAGCACAACAAAGCTGCACGTGACATTCCTCGTAGGTGACACTGAGGTAAGGAGGTAAAGAGGAACACAGTGAGATGAAAACCAAAAAACAGGTGCAGTGTAGAGAGGATAGACCAGAGCTAAAAAAAAAAAAAAAGTGAAGGCAGGAGGAATGGCTGAGTTTAGAGTTTAGACTGGTCATGTGGCCTGTGACTCCATGCAGGGATTAACTCGCTCCGCCAAAAGAAGAACAGATGGGCTCACATAGTAGAAACTGTGTATGCATGTGTGTGTGCAGCATGACTTCATGCCTCCTTGAGCACTAGATGTTTATTTACCTGTTCAACACGTGAAAAAACAGCTTCTTTAAGGTAAGTGTTTACTGTGTCAAACACCCTGAAAGAATGACACCTAACCGCACCTAACACACTTTCACATATGCATCTGCTGCCAAAATGATTTGTTAATAAAAAAATGTGCACATCCACCCACACACCAAACCTCCCACGCGGAAGTGACCGTGTGTTGGCTGCAGATAGTTTTCTGCCCGGGGTGAGCTCTGTTGTGTGACATATGGCACAGACGTGGTACATGTCACTGCAAACATACAACAGAAAAGCTCTGTGTTGTGTGGTCATGCTCGAGATTTCTCGTCTTCCATGTGGATGACTTCGTTAGAAGGGGCCAAATTTTTTCATAATTGATTATTCTGCCAACATTTCCCCCTGTCCAAAAATAGTCTGGCCAATTAAGGATGAGTGATCAGAGCCAAGAGTGATGTCAGGGTCTGTTTTTGTTCTCAACAAAACTTTCAAATCCTTAAACCTCTTTTAAAAGGTGCATTGCATGCATTTAGAAATAGGTTCTTGGCAGATGACGTCACACAGCAGCAGCAGACTCACTCTGTGTGTGTGTGTGGTGGCGGTAGGGATTTTCTGCTTTTTCCAAGTTAGTAAAAATAAAACATTATACATTCAGATGACTAAATACCAATTTAGAAAAGTCTACTTATAAATATCATGCTCAATTTTCACTAAGTTTGTTTGGCTAAAAACCACAAGGCTAAATATTACACACTGCAACTTTAATGAGAACATTTAGAGGTAAGGCAGCACATTTTACTTTTGAAAAGCTTCAGTGAGTATTAAATATTTAAAATTATTCCGTTATCAAATAAATTTCCTACTGGTAAACTCATCACTGCAGCTGTTTGCTGTCATGTCTTACCTGTGTATGTGTCAAAGTGAACTGTCGCGTCACGTACGCCAGGTTGCACTCCTCTGAGTGACACTTCACTTGCATGCACCCATAGTCCTTCACTTCTGGCGGATGTGGCCAGTACTGGTGGCATTTGGTCTGCAAGTGAATGACATCAGCAAATAAATTGCTTTAGATCAGACACGAGTCATCAGTCAGGATACAATTTACTGCCTGTGCTGCATCGGCTGTGCTCAACCCTCATGAAATCAACTCATATTCAGCAGCCTGGCAGGTTCAAGACGGCTGTCTGAAGAACAAAAGCAATACATCAGAAGCAGGATGTGAAATGATTTTATGTGTGTAATTTTGTGTGATTGTGGGTGAGATCCTGAAGCAGAGAGAGACTTGAGGTGCTTGGCTATCAACAGGAAAATGCTCAATTAATGAAAGCATCTTGTAACCAAGCAACTGAGACAGAGACATATTCATTCAACAAGACCTTGATATCTCTCTGTCTCTGACGATGTGTTTTCATCCTGAGACTATCTCGCTGGCATCCTGCTCACACTTCAAATTTAGCATCTCCCTCCTCTCTGAAACCCTGTAATTACTCACAACTGTTACAATTTATAGTTGATGTGTGCACACCACCACAGAACTTTGTTATTACAGTAATAATCCACCAAAAAGGAGCAGCTTGTCATGATGAGCACACAGTGCTGCAGTAATCCCTGTGTAAATGAACTGCTGATCTTTAGCTGAAATGTTTCTTCAACTTAGCTTCTTCCTGCATTAATGTGGCTGTTTACTGCATATCTACTGTGTGTATGAACATGCAGAAGTATGTATACCCGTCCCCTCTCTGTCAGAGTTGTTAGCATGATGATTGTATGTGTCTGCTGTTCCCAAACCGTCTGCCAAAAGTGAGTACAGGTCTGTGGTAATGGACCCTGAGCTGCAACATAACGTAAACACACACCAGACTCTGGGGGCGCCACCTAAGAGACAGACAAATAAACACAGACAAATGCACACGCACAAACACACAGAGGATGAGTTTACATGAAAATGTTGGACAGGAACACGTCACAGAGTATGGTTTGTATCAGTGATGCACACCGTGATGTGGCTGGCATTGATGTAGTCCTCTTGGCCCTTCAGTACCACTCTGGTGGCATCGTCTGAAAGGAGAGCGGGACGTCATTGTGTGTGAGGGTCATAACACAACCGCAGGCACCACCAATTAAATTTCATGAGATGCCACAGCAGTGAGCTCCACATCAAGATTAGAAAGGCAGCACAGAGCTGGGATAGTAGGGGGGAGCAGGTAGGGCGCAGACACGGATACTGTCAGAATATGAAGCACTTACAGGGTAAAACATCCTTATAACGATTCTTGTCCATGTTTTCAGGGAGACGGGCACAGCTTAGAGACAGACCAGGCTTCCTCCTGTATAAATTCTATAAATTGTAAACAAAAAATGCATACATGCAAGTAAACACACAAACAGAAACTACTGCATCTTTCTTTCATATTGTCAAGAGTCCCAGTGAAGATTAGAGCCAACATCCGTCCCAATATCAGAATTTAAAAAGGCCTGTTATGATCCACAAAGAAACACTACCAAGGACAAACAGAATCCTGCTTAAAATAAAGACACTTTCTTTACACTTAAAAGCTTTCAAATACCCTCTCACTGTTAAGCTCCTGTTTGAATCTAATACCTCAAAGTGGAAGCAAAGTGTGCCTGACTGTATGCCTCTCTCCAGCTGTCTCATGGATTCCTCCAGTGTCGTGACCCGCTCCAACTGGCCAGACGTGGGGGACTTGTCTCCCTGTGATTGGCCAGTAAGCGTGAGGGCGGGAGGCAACTGCAAAAAGGGCGCCACCCGACCAGGACCTAGAATACAAGGACAGTGCAAGGATGTGATAAATATTCATAGAAAACTTGACAAGACAATGAGCACTCTTGAACCACTCTCAGCTTCAGCAGTTTTATCTCCGTCTCAGACAAAAACACAAACCTTTACGTCTGATAAGCAAGGCCAGCTCTCTGGAGTGCGACTCTCTGCTGGCTCTTATGAACATGACGACCTGGTCATGTGTGTGTTCAGAAATGTCTCGACCGTTGATGAGCACCACTAGGTCTCCCTCCAGGAGTTTGGGCTCACTTCGTCCCGCCTACAACAACAAAGGCTGATATTAAAACTAATACACCAATTCATGATAGAGTTCAAACAACCATCACTGGCTTACTGAAAACCAGCCTCGGTGTGTACTTGATCAATGAGAACTGAAGCCTGGCTCACACTACAAGATAATTGTGCAGAATTTTCCGTCTGTACCCCCCCCCCCCCCCCCAACAACCAAAGTCAGCAAAGACCTGATTATCGAGGCTCTAAAGATTATCCTGGCAGACTATTCTAGCATGTGAGGGCTGAGAAATTTGATAAAACAATCTAATTGAGATATTTTTTCAATAGTCCTATAGCAACACAAAGTGCTTTTAAAAAGAATTCACCCCCATGAATTTTAATATAATAATTTTGCTTTTTTGGCAAAAAAGTTACAAAAAAACCTCTTAAATGTCATTGGGATTGTAGTATAAAGACACCTGCATCTGGGAGGTCCAGAAAAGATCAAAAAGACCAAAATGGTGTTTTTTTTGGCCATCAGCCAAGGTGCTATGTGCAGACACCAAACACTGCACATCACCACAAACACACCATCCACACTGTGAAGCACAGTGGTGGCAGTATCATACTGTGAAGATGCTTCTCAGCAGCTGGCTCTAGAAGGTGGAGGGTAAAATCAATGTGGACAAATACAGGAAAATCCTGGACAATCTGATTCAGTCTGCAAGAGAACTACAGCTTGGGAAAAGATTTTTTTTCCAGTAAGATAATGTCCCAAAACATAAAATGCAAGCTACACAGAAATGGTTCAAAGACAACAAGGTGAATGCTCTGGAGTGGCCGAGTCAAAGCCCAGACCCCAATCCAAAAAAGGGATTGTGGCTGGACATGGCAGAGCTTGAGCAGTTTTGCAAAAAAGAATAGATTAAAATTGCAGTGTCCAGATGTGCAAACCTAACTTAGACTTATCTTCACAGACTCAGTGCTGTGATTGGAACCAAAGGTGCATCTACTAAATACTGACTTGAAGGGGGTGAATATTTATGCAGTCACTTATTTTACGTTACTTACTTTTATATGATTGGCATTACTTTGTAGAAATCTGATTTCACATTGGCATTAAAAAGTTGTTTTGGTAACTTTTAAAAAAAGCAAAATGACACTGACCATGTTTGATTTATAAAATCAATAAAAGGGTAAAACATCCAAGAGGGTGAATACTATTTATAGTAACTGTAAAACTTACCACAATCAAACTGACAAGGGAGGAAGCTGGGCCAAAACTGCAACTAATGGGTGTAGCAGGTAGCTAACTACTAACCACATTTGGTGTGTTAACTCATAAATAATGTTTGACTGTGCAAGATTTGGAGCCTTGAGAGTGGAGACTCTTGATAGTTGGAGAATGAACCTGTTATTGTGTTGTGTGCTGTGTTGGTTATCTTATTACAGTCACTATAAGAACAAAACAGTTAAATGTTATATGTCATCCTGAGTTGCATCTCTTAAACTAAACATTGGTTTAGAATTTAAAAATCTTTCAGTGTGTGCCAAGCTTAATAAATAACAAGGAGTTGCAGTTATTCGAACTGAGGTTAGAGTAATTGAGATAGAATGTGAGCATTATACATTATTTTTGACAACAGTAAAATGCCTCAATAAGAAGGTATCTAGGTTGAAAAACAGGAGGTAATAAATGAGAAGTTTTGCTTCTGTTTTGTGTATTTTTTAATAACCATTTCAAACCTGTTTTTTTTTGTTGTTGTGTTTTTCAATTTAAAAAAATTAGACCATTAAACAGATGAAGAATTGTGTTTTGGTAATTATTGTCTAGTTTTTGACCACTTTTCTGAACAAAATCTGATTTTTGCTACATTAAGGCTCAATCCCATTTCCACCCCTTAGCCCTTATCTTAGCCCTTCCCCTTGATTTGCTCGTTGACGTCAGGGGAAGAGGTATTCCAATTCTCTCTTGAATCAAGGGCTATGGCTAAGGGCTACACAGCCCTTGTAACGAAGATTTTTCAGGACCACACTTGAAATCAAGGGGTATGATGTTTTTCGCACCATGCACTGCGTTCACTTGCGACTACAAAGGAGGCATGTAAATGTAAGAATATTTTTAGCATTTATAAATAATGATTAAAAAATACAACAGTTGTGTTTTCTCATACATTCAATCTTTAGCTACTAGGGATGGGAGTTAATGGTATTTTCGGTATGAACACGTGTAAACCAGGGCCATTAACTGTATAAATAAATGGAGAAGATCAACACCGAGATCCAAAATATGAATGAGATGGTCGAAGCTTTACTGTCACATGCACTGTTTATCGGCAATGTCTGATGATGAACAGAAATCAATTGGTGTCTCATTTCTTAAGGGAAGGTTTTCACCCCTACCCCTTACCACTCTGTTTCAAGGGGCAAGGAGAAGAGGTAGATGAGGGGAAGAGCCAAGTGGTAGAAATGAGATGAGAGACGGACTGTGTCTGCCTAGGTTTTTCTTCCTCAATCCAGGTTTATGTGTAGCATGTCAACGTGTTTGTGTGCACGAGAGGCTGGCAAAGAATAGTAGTAACTGTGCTTTAAACGAGGAGGAAAGTGAAAAAAAAGAGCTTTTGATAAATCCATACTGCTGAAGAAAACTGTCTCACAGTGTTCAGCAAACTCAAAAACACTTTAAAATAGAAAAGTTTTTTGCTGTTGTGAGCCTTCACATACAATTCTGAGCTACCAAACTACTACTACTACTTGTTCAAGTTAAAAAAATAATGGTAATCAAAGCAACAAAGGCATCTTTGATTTGCATGGGAGAAACTTACAGATACTTTGGCTCTCGGTTTGTGTAAATAATTATAGAAACCTGGTTTAAACGGGGTATCTAAAATCTGCTGCTGCTCATCACTATATTAGAATTATTATTCTTCCAAGAACCTACTTCATCCTCTTACTTAGAGGTTGTTCAGTCTGTGTATTATCATATATTTCTTTTGGCTTAGTATCTAAATTGATTTTTAAGGCATAAATTTGTGCTCCTCCTTTAAACTCTAAGTCATCAAACAAACTTTTTTGGTATACTTCCAATGACCATAAGTGGCTTATGTCTTATTTATGTCTTATCTGTAAAATTATCAACTATTCCTATTCTCTCCAATCAAAAGTCTAAATACATAAGACATTATTTTTTTTTCTAATAAAATGGTGGCTCTTTCTGTAAAATGACATGATCATTTGTGAAGTAAGATAGTTGCAATTACATTTTCTGTCAAGCTGTCAACCATTTTTCTGACTAATTCATACAAGTCTATATAAGTTCAGTTCAAGCTGCGTCATATTGATCTATCAGTCTACACTGTGCTTCCATTTCATCACACAATCATTGAGACACAACCTGGAGACACCAGACGTTCAAAACCACTATAACATCAGCGTCTGTTCTTACCGGAGAGTCAGGTTTAACATGGGATATAGCTAGAGGCATCTTCTGATCCACCCCACCCTGACAGGAGTTAGGAAATAAAATGGAGCAACAGATGAAGAGGAGGAGTGACACAAACATAACACAAAATACATGCAACACTTTGATTTGTGGTGAGACACTGAGAGGGGTGGAAAAGCGAGAGACCCACTTTCACATTGAAGCCAAACTTGCCCTCATGATCAGGCGTAATACAAACTAGCATCAAGTCACCGTCGCCTAGGGCACCCTGTGGGGACACAAAAGCTCAAAATTAGCTCGTATACACACACACCTGGACAAATATTTAATAAGTAATAAACCTATTTAGAGTTAATAATGAAATAACAGACCTTGTCATAAATTTGTGGGCTGTGGTCACCGCCCTCCTCTTCTATACTTTCATCAGTGTGCAACAGAGAATCGTCTGGTCCATGGCTGTAAGTGACAGAGAAGACAAAAGATGGATCAAAGAAATACATTTAACTCTCATTGCTGATTAAAAAAAAAAGGAAAATCCCAAAAGGGAAAAAATCCAAGAAAAAAGGGTCTGTACCAGAATTAGCAACTGGTTAATTTCCCTCTTTAGTCCCTGGGAAGGACAACTGTGGTTTCCAAAAATAACCGATTAAGAAACATCAGGGCCAAATGATTCAGGGAAAGCACTGAATGTCTTTTTATCTGCGGTGATCACCATGTTGTGTTTGTATAAATAATAATTTCACATTTTGTCCTTAAAAACATCAAGATTCTAATCTATCCGGTGGATTTACGAGGCGGATTTATCAGCATTTCTTTTCAAATTAACAATCTTTGTTTGGGGATAACTGTCACAGACAAATATAGCAAAAACATCAAAGACGAAAATCCCCAGCTCCTACAGTCACATGTTGATGTGTCCTTGGGCAAGACACTTAACCCCAATTTGCTCTCAATGCTACATCAGTGGTGTAAGAATGTGTATATGAATGGAGTAAACTAACAGTCTACAGTGCCCATAAAAAGTATTCACCCTCTTGGATGTTTTACCCTTTTACTGATTTTATAAATCAATCATGGTCAATGTCATTTGGCTTTTTTGACCAAAAAAATTCCCAAAAACCTTTCTAATTTTAAAGTGAAAACAGTTTTCTACAAAGTAATGCCAATTAAACAAAAATATGCAAGGTAAAATTTGTGACTGCATAAATATTCACCCACTTCAAGTCAGTACTTGGTGGATGTAGCTCTGGCTGTAATCACAGCACTGTGTCTGTGTGGACAGGCTTGCACATCTGGACGCTACAATTTTACTCCATTCTTCTTTGCTAAACTGCTCAAGCTCTGACAGGTGTCATGGGGATCAGGCGTGAACGGCCCTTATCAAGTCAAGCCACAAATCCTCAACGGGATTGAGGTCTGGGCTTTGACTCGGTAACTCCAGAACATTCACCTTGTTGTCTTTAAAGCATTCTTGTTTAGCTTTCATTGAATGTTTGGGTCATTGTCTAGCTGGAAAAAAAATCTTTTCACAAGCTGTAGTTACATTGCAGACTAAATAAGATTGCCCTACAAGATTTTCTTGTATTTTGCTGCATTGATTTTACCCTCCACCTTTACAAGCCTTCCAGGACCTGCTGCCAAGAAGCATCGCCACGGCATGATGCTGCCACTGCCGTTCTTCACAGTGTGGATGGTGTGTTTGTGGTGACATGCAGTGTATGGTGTCTGCTGTCTGATGGCAAAAAAAGCACCATTTTGGTCTCATCAAACCAAAGAACTTTATCCCACTTAATAACAGAGTCTCCAACATGCCTTTTTTAAACTCTAGTAAAAATTTAATATGGGTTTTCTTCAACAGTGGCTTTCTCTTTGCCACTATCCCATAATTCTTTGACTGGTGAATAACCCGGACAACAGTTGATGAATGTAGAGCCTCTCCCATCTCAGCTACTGAAGCTTGTAACTCCTTCAGAGTAGTCAAAGGTGTCTGGGTGGCCTCTCCCACCAGTCTCCTCCTTGCACAGTCACTCAGTTTGTGAGGACGGCCTGACCTAGGCAGATTTACCTATGTGCCATATTCCTTCCATTATTTTACGATGGATTTAACTGAACTCCAGGTGCTGTTCAGTGCTCCAGATTTTTTTGCATTCATCCCCTGACTTAAACTTTTATATCGCAATCGAAGTTCGTGGGTTTAATCCCAGCTCCTCCAGTCACGTGTCAATGTGTCCTGCTTCGTGGGTGGTACATACATGGGTATGGATGCGTATGAATAGGATAAGCTGATACTGATGGCCAATCTCCATAGCATCAGTGTATGAATGTTGAGAGAATGGGTGTGAATGGGTAGGTGCGGTCTGTGGTGTATAAGTCCTTGAGTATTCAGACAACTAGTAAAGCACTATACAACCTCAAGTCCATTTACCATTCAATAAAGTTGGAGGCAACAGCCATCACATTAGCTACCTAAAAAATTTTCCTGTAATATGTTAATAAGCTTTATATACAAATGCACAAATCAAAATTTAAAAACATAAATTAAAAACTTTCTTCCCTAACATCTATCATGCCACTTAAATCTTCTGAAATAACAAAGGGTTTCAAAGAAGTAGAGATATATTTCTCCTGTGACTGGTACTACTAACTTGTGTGGTGAACAGTCTCCTTCACTGTCCTTGCTGCTGCTCACAGACGCCCTGTACGTGTAAAAAACATCCTCTCCCTCTGACATGTCTTTCAGGTCACTGCTCAATTCAACCGAGGATGGGCGAGGTTTACGGATGCCGTGGCGAACCCGAGGACTTCGCCTGCCAAAAAGAAAAAAACAGCAGACAGGACAATTTAGATCAAAACCAAGTTTTACCAAAAGACAGGAGGAAACTATACCTAAGAGAGGAAACAGAACTACAGATTCTATATGAACTAGGTGCAGCAGGGTTTTTTTTTTTCTCTTCCTTTGTTTGGGTTGACCCTTCAGGTCATACCAGTTAGGGGTGGATGGGGGCGATCTGGATGGCAGACTCTTCGTTTCGAGATGCTCTGATGAAACTGACCTCCGCAGGACTGGGTTCCAAACCATCCCTCCCACCACTCTCTGGCACACTGCACCACTGCAAATAACAGGTATAAATGTAAATGACTCTGTAGTCATGCTTAAAACAAACATGTGGCTATAAAAGTCCATGCACAGATTCACCTCTCAGTTTTACTGTTGCCAAGGCCCAGGTGTTGGGTGATCAACTTTCTGTAGGATTGAACTGTGTTGTTGTTTTGTCTGGGGCTCCTGGCAGTTCGGCTGGAGCAAAAGAAGGAGTGATGGTCCACACAGGACCTCCACAGGTTTTTGCATGTTTTGGGACAGGGCAGAAGGAGGGACACCTCACAGTCCTGGGTCTCCCCCTGCAATATATACAGTTAAGTTTCTCCTAATGCTTTATAACTAAATAATTCAAGGTCAAATGTCTGTTATGTAATTAATGCATTATCAGGTAATCTGGAGAGGCATCTTTTAATACATATCATATTCACACCTATGAGTCAGGTTTATGTTGAGCCTGAACTCAACATTAGCTGTAAATATACCAGTGGTCATTAAATAGCTATTACAAAACCTTGAGTGGATTATTCAGTGCATTTTTTAGCAAAAAACCAAAATAGTTTGTAGACACTCACATGTTTTCTTTTAAGATGAATAACAAAACGCTTCCTCTTAAAAGAAATCTTTATGATGTTCCCCCTGCATGCAGAGAATGCAACTTGTTAAGGGCACCAGAAGATACAGGAAACAAGCATCTAAGATGTAATTAGAAACATCATCACTCACCAGGGGAAGAAACTGGAGCAAATCATATTACAGAACACGGCAACACCGCTGGAGGCCAAACCCACCATCAGAGGGGCATTATTTGGGTCCTAAGAGAGTAAAATGAACCAAATAATGACTTAAATATGATCATGTTAAACTAGAAGATGGAACAATGAAATTAAAGTTTAATTGTGGGAGTACCATGGCAGCATGCAGCTCCACTCCATACAAATCCAGCGTTCGTGCTGTGTTGAGGAAACACAGCTCTGCCTCGCTCTGCTTCAGCCCCCTGAGAGTACACACACAATCTCACATGCAACAACTGACTGCACAACAAACCAGTTGCTTTCACAGTGGGACTCCGTGTAACAAACTGTCTGACTTACTTGTGCTGTGGATGCAGATCCTCCACTTTAGAGAGAAAGTCTTCATCCTGCTGAGGAATGAAGTGGCACTTAGAGAGGTAGCCAGGAAGGCGGGACGGACAGTGATCCCCCATCTCAGCTGTAGGTGATTGACAGACACACTGAGCATCCACATATTGACATCTGCTGAGAGCATCCTCATCAGGGATGATTACTCGCTGTTATTTTTAAGTCATTAACTATGTCTTTTTCCAGAACGAGTTAGGACTTACATTGCACAGCATAAGAGGCCAACACTACAGCTGCACTAAGAGGGCACTGCAACCTGCAATCAGACTCCATGATTATACATTGAAATGGATAAATATAATCTGTATTCAAGCAGCCGGGTGCTAGAATCCATGTTTGCATTTTACCCACCGCCCTTCTCTAATGTCACTCCTGATCTGGAGGAAGTAGAGGTGCCTGTGTGGAAAAGACAAGAGGAACTTCACAAATTCAAGCCAAGCCAAGGTGGGCGTTTGAAACTGTCCCCAAACCATATAATTATAACTTCAGGGGTCTTCAAAGTGATGCACACTGGCTAAAAAGACTTATCTTATTTACATACATAAGGAGAGAGGGATCAATCAATCTTTATTTGTATAGAACTTTTCATACAAAACAATGTAGCACAAAGTGCTTTATGCACAAACAAAATTTAAAAAAAAAAAGAAAAATACATCCCTCCACCCTACCCCATCCCCCCCTCCCCAGCCCTTTCCCCACCCCATCCCTGTCCACCCAATAATCCAGACACAGTATTGGCAAGTATATAAAACAGCGCATTGAGTAGTCAGACGACTTGAAAAGAACTATACAAGCTCAAATCCATTTACCAAGTCCATTTTATATCATGAGCAATGGATTCAGTAAGAGCAGGAACACACAGAGGAATCGCCATCTTAAAATTCAAAATGAGGAAACACTGGAGGTAAGGTTAAAATCTAAAAACAAAGTAACATAAAATGAAATCAGTAATTAGGCTGACTGTTCTATTTAGGTGCAGAAGAAACACCTCTGTAGTTTTGGTTTTCATCCCTTTATTTAGAGACAGAACAATGGAAAGAGTCAGAAACAGAGACGAGAGAGTGGGGTTTGACATGCAGGGAAGGTGGAACAGGTTGGACTTCAACCTGGGGTACATGGGACACAACCTTAGCCCATCTGCCCCCCTTAAGTATAATAATGTTGACTTCAACTGAATTCAATTGTTTTCAAAGGGAAAAATTAACTATGTTAAAGACTAAAGGGCCTGAAAGGAAGCGAAGTCACTTGCTGTATTGACAACACTATATCCCAATACAACTCTTACCCCTACCACACAGCCCTACCCATGCATTTTGCACTTTCATGTGTAGAGGTAGGGTGTCTTAGTGCCAGAGATCCATGGCCTTTAACACACTAATATGCCAGAGGAACACTCCAAACCAAGTGTTATGGGAAATCTATCAGAATTAGACAAAAGAAGTGTACAAATGCCAAGTCTGAAGACAGGGTATTAGAAATGTCCAGTAATGCTGTCGCATCTCTTTACATAAATGTAATCAACAACTACTGATTGTGTGCCAAGGTCTTAAACAGTTATCTTGTTTAATAGAGGAATATTTCATCACTAGCCCTTGCAACTCTGTTCAAAGAAGCATGATGGCACATGGAGACAAGGTGTAGGGTTAGGGGATAAGGTTAGGGGTCATTATTAGAAATGGTTACAAGGTTGAACTGCTTTGCTTAAAGGAACCTTGTGCAATTTTCATAGAAATGAATGTATCCAATGGTGCATCCCAAGCCTTTATACATGCATAACTTGTATTGGTGATTTTTTTTTTGCATTGTCAATAAGTCACCCTACAACAATCACACTAAAATCTGTCAAAAAATAAATACATGAACAATATTAATAATTAACTTTAGAAAAAAACATCTGCATTTAAATACTTGCATGTCTAGCAGAGAATACACTGAAGTTGATGATATGGAACCACTGGCAACCAGGCAAGTTGTTCCACACTGAACTCATCAAACCATGTCTTATAGTCCATGCTCCGTGCACTGGGGAACAGTCAAGTTGGAATAAAAAACGACGTTCCCCGAATTGTTGCCACAAAGTTGGAAGCATAGCATTGCCCTTCACTGGAGATAAGGGACCTAGATCAAACATCCCCATACCATTATCCCTCCTCCACCAAACTTCACAGTTGTCACAGTGCAGTCAGTAGGGGTGGGAATCACTAGTAGCCCCTCGATATGATATTATCATGATACTTGGGTCACGATTCGATATTATTGCAATTTTAAACATTTTGCAATACTGTGAGTATTGGGATACCATATATTTAGATATATTGCGATCAATACCATTTTTTAACTGTTTAGCTGATTTAGGATTAGACTTGCCCTCAATTTTATCGTATTTCCGCAGTATTTAATTTTTTGTAGCACTCCTCGCTAACCTCATGTGTCATGTCCATCTTATTCGTGCCCTGCTTGCATTCCTAATGTCCTTCCCCTGACGCTGCCATGTTTGTTATAGTAACTTCCTCCTGCTCTGTAACCGTCCCCTCTGCCGACTTCACTGGACAAACAATTGTCCTAACAATTGATTTCATTTTTCCATTATCATAGGCTTCAGTTCATATTAGCAACTAATTTGAAAAAAATCGATTCTTGGTGGACAAGACGATATATCACCAGACAAAATATCGCGATACTATGCTGAATCGATTTTTTATCCCACCCCTAGCAGTCAGGCAGGTAAAGTTGTCCTGGCGTCCGCCAAACCTAGACTCAACCACCTGACTGCCAAACAGAGAACCATGATTTGTCAGTCCACAGAACAAATTTCCACTGCTCCACAGTCCAGTGTCAGTATGCTTTACACCACTCCATGGAACGCTTAGCTTTGGACTTGGGGATGTGAGGCTTGCCTGCTTTTGGCCTTGGAAACCCATTTCCATGAAGCTCCCACAGCACAGTTTTTGTGCTTACATTGATGCCAGTGGAAGTCCAGAGCTCTTCAGCTATGGAATCAGCAGAGTGTTATCGACTTTTTATGCACCATACGCCTTAGCAGCTGTGGACCCCACTCTGTGATTTTATATGGTCTTTTACTTGTGGATGATGCTACTTGCTGTTGTTCCTAAATACTTTCACTTTTTACAAATGTTTGCAAATACAGATTGCATCGCTAGGTGCTTGATTTTATACACCTGTGGCAACAGGTCTGATTGAACCACCATAACTAACAGATGTTGCCAAATACTTTTGGTCCTATAGTGTATTTCCACATCTACAATATAGACCACCTCATAACTTTCAGCATACATTATTATCCTCTGATTACCGAAGAACTGTACTAGCTCTAATAATCCTCTGCTCCATCCATAAACTTTGTGGTTTCGAGCAAAATGTTAAAAAATAAACCAAAATGACTGACATGAAATCAGGAGCCTACATTTGTGTCCCTCTATAAATTGTTATGTCAGTTATGATCTCCTGACAGACAGCAAGCATCAATAGGCTAAACAATACTGACAGATTAACACCATAAAGACTGTCTTTATAAGCATGATAGTTTCAGCTCATTACACCTCTGTTCTCAAGTATAGCCCCCGATGACTGCTAGCACAGCTACTCACTCTTAACCTTATTTAGCTTTAAAGAACAGCTTCCACTGTTATAAAAACACAGCTTTCCATATAAAACTAACCCAGAAATAAGCTGAAGTTTAAAAGTTGCCAAAAGAATGTCAAAGATTAATAGGACAATAACCATTAAAACATATTTTTTTCCCGTTATCCAAGTGAAAAAGGACCTTTCTGTGTCAAACAACTTCCTCTGATCAACATCTGGGGAAATATCACTGCTATAGAAACCCTCATAACTGAGAAGCACGTACAGTTACCTTGTCTGTTCATGCTGCAGGGAGTTGGGATCAGAGATGAAGAATCGCACTCTGAAGTTCAGATAAAAGGGAGAAATAAGACCTGCAAAGAGATGTCATCTTGTCAGAAATGACATGCATCTAGGGTTGCAAATTCACCTTATTCATCTACATGACCTCTTAAAAAAGTGTGTTTGTGAGGAGATTCTAAGTACAGACAGTGAAATCTCATGAGGGTACCTTTTATCTGCTTCTTTAAGGGTTTCTCAGGCTCCAACCATCTCTGAGGGAGAGATAGAGAAAGAGATTCATTAAGTGTAAACGTTAACTGGGGCAAAAAAAAAAAAAAGTATTTATGTAAGCATACCCTGTGGTTATCATCTAAAACAGCAATCAGCAAGTGAAATACATTACAATCTCAGCCCAAATGTGCAGCAGACAAACAGCGAGCTCACAGGAGAGTGTGTGTTGGCTGTGATCGAGGCGATGGCTGTGCTGGATTCTCTGATCTGCAGACTGAAGAGCTGCCTCTCTTGCAGGCCCAGGTGGTCACAAACTTGGTCCAACAGAACCACACCTTCATCCTGCTTCTGAAAGATGGAAACAACAAACAACTCTAATATCAGCCAAACTTTGAGCGACATCTAATAGTGGATTATCTGTTCAACTAAAGATCCTAGGCGATATGAATGGAGATATTTTTAAGAAATTTGTGGGTTTCACTGTGCTAATTCCACAAATTCTACATTGTTATAGATCTAAAAAAAACTGTATTAGTTATAAATATATTCAGGTAATTATATGATTTCAAAAAGACCATCTGCTGCAGTACTCTCTGTAGTATTCATTGTTTAATTAATCTTTTAAAGGGGGAAACTGCAGCACACCTGCATTTCCCCCATTTTCTTTCCACTTTCTGTTACCGGAAGCATGTGAACATCACAAGAGGACCATGTTTACCATAAACTGCAGTGTACAGGGTGTTCTCTCATGTCTATTTTGATGTATCGGGACAAAAAAAAATCCAAGAGACAATCCCTTTCTCCTGGACGGAGACAAACAATAAACCTTAGCTTACAGAGGAGAAACACAGCAGCCATAAAGTAGAAAGTAATGAAGAGTTTATTACTGGAATCCCTCTGCAGGTTACAACCACAGTGCTCTCCCTGTTCTCCCACTGTTCACATAAAGATGCTGCACAGCCACTGTCCTGAAAGCAATACTGTGATTGCCTTTCTGCATGTGCATGTGTGCATTCCTGTCAGTATGTGTGAGTATAAACTGTAGTGCCCTCAGTAAGTGTAACAAGCTCCATGCAAACTGCAGGAGGTGCATGTCTTTGAAACTCAAGGTCACAGTATTCATTAAAGACGTGGATCAATGGGAATGAGAAAGATTAGTTGTGGCTACATCATACAGAGACACTGCAATCATTAGCAGAGAACAGAGACTGATAGGTGCAACATACGATCTTCTCATACACAACAGGAAATACAGTGTGCGTGTGTTTGTGTTTATATGAGTGTGTGCCACGCACGCTGACTCTGAAGGTCTCGATTGTGCCGTCCAGCAGCTGAACTAGGCAGAGCAGGTCCGGTTTTGGCATGTCTGTTACCACGGTAACTCTGCCTCCCTCTCAAGATAAACACCCTGCCCTCAGATCGTCACCGAGAGGAGACCTGGAAGCACACACACGACACACACAACCACAAAACAGTGTCAGATGTTTCCAGGCTGTTGTCTTCAAATGAAAGCACCTCCCTTAGGATGACATTGTGTGGTGAGTAATATATGTGCTGGATGGAGCATCAGGCTGCAGTGAGTAATGCACTGTGAATGCAGAGGAGTGACTCTATGTGTGTGTGTGTGTGTGTAATTTCTTATTATTTGGCCTGGGTCTGAACATGTCCCTTCCCTCTCCCTGCCTCTCTCCCTCTGAGTCTCACTCCTCCTTTCAGGCAGCTGAATGATAAGAATGTTAAACATTTTCAGAGTTGAGCACGCCCATCCACAGAACTAAAAACTGATCTCAGAACAGCTGCTGGAAGCAATGCACTTAGTATGAACACAAACACGCATGCACTACTTAAGCGTGCATGCACGGATGCGCTCAAAGCCAATCACGCAGTGTGTATGTGCTTATTTATGCATGCAAGTGTGTGAACTTACATGTGTCCTGTCGTGGCTTCCAGGTAAAGATTAATGGATCCAGGTCGGCCTGTCTACCACACTGTTTTCTGAAAGGACACACAGCGTTTGAGTTAATGTTTGAACACAGTGACACACTTTGAATACGTTAAAACAAAACTGGTCCCAATGTGAAGGCTTGTTTTCCATAATAACCTCCAAATAGGAAAACTTTTATGCTACATGTAAACGTAGATTTATAATGATGCAGTGACTAGAAACTCAGTGGGTGTTTTGCATCTCGCATCTATTTCTGTAACATGTAAAGATGAGGAAATACATTTTATTAGCTTTATGACGCTTTTAAACAAGGATTTTTTCCTCCGCAGCATTAATACCCAGGTTATGAGACAACACCTAGCATAACTGCTATAAATGTACTGCTTCTACATCTCCACAACATACAAATAAGTAAACTGGGCCCATCAGGGTGTTTCAGGCCCATATCTTTTGTTTTTTGACTCACTCACTGTGACGATAATGAACTCTGCTGTGACCCCGCTGCACTTTGAGCCTCACCGCGAATAAGGAACCTGTTGACAACCTGAAGTCTTGCTACAGCTACACCCAAGAGGAAGAACCTTCCGCGGGCAAACTTTCCTCAAAACACCGCGGTCCTCGTAACAACAACTTGGCCAAGAGAGTGTTTTCTGTTTTTGGGAAGAGCATGTCAAAAAGACTTTAAGTAAATATGTGTATACCTCAGTGTTCCCTCTTCAGAGACGGTTCATACTCCTCAAAGTGTCCTCAGTGAAAACCTCAGCACGGGGCGCGTCGGAAGAGCCAGGTATAGTTAGGTAAATATCCGGGACAAGTTTCTCATCCCTGGCTGCGCTGACTCCGCGCGGCCCCGCCCCTTTCGCCGGGCGCGCTCCCCGTGGGATGCGCGCTCAAGGTGGCGTGCTTGCGCAAAACAGAGTAAATAAAGTCGTTACAAAGCAAAACAAAATCAACACCTCACAGTAGCCCTACATTTAATCGGAATGCCATTGTTTGTCTGTAATTGACTTAAAATAAAATTAGTTCATAAGTAAAATAAGTTAATTTAAAACACAGATGGAGTAGAACTATATATTACACAACCATTTAACTCTTTATAGGGCACTTATTGAAATACTTGGAAATTCAAAATGTAGGCCTAAGAATATTATTAGACTCATTCACTTTGTCACTTATGGATTTCTTTTCATTATGACGATGAAAAAACCAAGGTCAACGAAGTGACAATATATATTAACTTGCCCATTTATTGTTAAAAAAAATCCATCAAGTGTATACATATTCAAATGTTAATAATGGAAAAATAAACGCAAATAAAAGTAAAGTGAGTAATTGCTTACACATTTCAAATTCATTTGAATATAAAATACATATTTTGTTAACATAATCTTTATTTGGTACATTATGAAACCGTACGGAGGAATATTTTTTGCTGTAATTATGTTATTTTTGTATTTTTTTTCTTAATCAAAATGAGAATAACAATGAAGTTCCCTTCAGTACAACATTCAACATCCAACTTCCAATGTTTGTCAAAATACTCGCAATCAGATATATATTTTTTTAAATTATCAAGCCCTAGTTTAATCCATTTAATAACGTGTTGGTTATTACATAGGGGGATTTTTTTATCGTTGTTGAAAAACCAATATGATAAGAAACTTAAGAAATAAACATATACTAAATCACAATCACAATGCTGGACAAAAACACAGAAGGATTAATTTCCCCAAATATTTCAGCCATAGTCAGGGACATCAGAGGTTGTCTTTAGATTTTGTTCCTATTGGAGGGAAGAGGCGACTTGGTTTAGAATACTGTATAAGAAATGGTGGTGCCACCAGTTTTATCTTATAATTCTAACAGGAGACCTCAAAAATATTGAATAACTTGTGAATTTTAAAAGCGATGAGGCTCAAAATAAAAATGAAAAAATGATTTAAGTCATTTAAGTATAATAAAACTGTTATCCTGTTGTAAAACTGACTAACACCACACATACTTCACTCTTTTCGACACTTATTTTTCCTTATAATTCCATCAGAAAGGCTAAGAAATCACAAAGCATGGAAATAAAAACTGAAATAAACCACATAAGTATGGTAAAATTGTTATAAGGTTACAAAACAGATGAGAAATTACACATATTTTGTTATTACTAACTTGAAAAGGTATATTAAGTTCATAAACTTTACCATTGTATCGTTTATTATACTTGAGCCAACATAAACTATACTGTAGAGTACTATTATATTACGTCATAATGATTTATTTGTCAAGAAATGACCCTTAGTATGGTTACCAGATGACATGGCCCTATGTGGTAATAAAGACAACATTCTACAGCCCTAAACAGGCATATGTCCAAATATGGTGCCTCCCTTCTTCACACTAAAACTACAGTAGTAGTTGCAGTAATTACTAGAAATCCCACACAAACAAAACCTATTCTGACACTTAACACTACTTTTCATCTTTATAATTGTGGGTTTCATCAGTTGATTGAGATGTTTGTGTGCGGCCAGAAGAGATGTAAAACTGCATTTTGCAAGTTCTGGAGGAAATAGGAAGTTTGAGATGCTCTGGGCCACTGCTGATTGGTCAGATGGTGTAACATTTCTGTCTGTGGAGTTAGTTAATTTGCTAAAAAAAAAAAAAAAAAAAAAAAAAATCAGCAGCCATTAGTATGATTTCACTGTGAATTTCTTCATTTTCTCTCTATTCTGAAGTACAATAAGTTTACTCAATGAAATACTCCTGTTTTCAGATCAAATGAGGTTTCAGCGCAATATGAGAAGAGAAATGTTTTTATTTTCTGTTATTGTGGTCTTGTGATAGAGATACGAATGTTCTACTGACAAAAATCCGATGTCAACATGCTTTACACACAAATATGCAGGAAAGAAATGTGTCAGTCTAATACAGTCCTCTGGATCACGATCACCATCTATAGGGCGAAAGGAGTACTGCAGGGCACAAAGATGAGTAATTAAATGTTCATAGGCATGCTACATCCAGATCTTTCTAGAAAGTCTTTATTTGTCTTTATTGTATTTATTTGCTAACCAGGGATTTAATCAAATCAGCTGTACATGTAAAAATACATGTTTTTAATGAGTAAGCTTGTGTGAGAGTATTTATGTAGATATAGTTTATCTAACTACAATCTACCAAAACATAACCCTTGTGTTTAATATTATGACTCATTTCTAATAATGTTTTTGTAATGTAAAGGTTAAGAACCTGTCAAAGATATAGCTTAACTAAACTTGTTTAACACCCTATTGATTTGTGTAGTTATAGTACTAAATCATAGATAAATTACCTGAATTTGATTTTCACTGAAGTAAAAAGGAAAATAAATGTATCATGTATGTATGTACATATGCCTGTATGTACAGTGCATTTTGTTTCTTATTAATCTAAACCCCATAATGACAAAGTGAAAACATTCATCCATCTTCATCCACTTGTCTGGAGCCGGGTTGCAGGGGTAACAGGCTAAGCAAGTCCACTCATTCTTCCCTTTCCCCGGCGACACTTTCCAACTCCTGCTGGGGGATCTTGAGGCGTTCCTGGATATGTAATCCCTCCAGCGCATTCTGGGTCTTCACTGGGGTCTCCTCCCAGCCTGACGTGCCCCGAATACCTCCAAGGGGAGGTGACCAGGATCCTGATCAGACACCCAAACCTCCTCAACTGGCTCCTTTCAATGCGAAGTGAAAACAGAATTTTGGAATTTTTCAGGTTTATTAAAAAGAAAAAAAAATGAAATGTTATATTGACATAAGTATTCAGACACTTTACCCTGTGCTTAGTTGAAGCACCTGTATCAGCAATTACAGCCCTGTCCTTCTAAATGTTGCAACAAGCTTTGCACATATAGATAGGGGATCTTCTGCAATTTTCCTTGCAAATCTTCTCAAGCTCATTCAGGATGGATGGGGACTCTTGGTAGACAGCCATTTCTAGGTCTCTCCAGAGAACCTAGGGTTCAAGTCAGGCCCTGGCTGGGACATTCACAGATTTGTCCCTAAGCCACTCCTCAGTTGACTTGACTGCGGGCTTAGCGTCATTGCTGTGGTCGAAGGGGAACCTTTGGCCCAGTCTGAGGTCCTGAGTGCAGCATAACAGGTTTTCAGTGAGGATATCTCTGTACTTCACTCCATTCAGCTTCCCCTCAACCCTGGCTAGTCTCCAGTCCCTGCTGCTTAAAAACACCCCCACAGCATGATGCTGCCACCACCATTATTCACTGTTGGGATGGTACTGGGCAGGTGATAAGCTGTGCCTGTTTCCTTCAGACATAACATTTAGAATTAAGGCCAAACAGTTCAGTCTTGGTTTTATCAAACCAGAGAATCTTGTCTTGCACTGAGGAGAGGTTTTCGTCAGGCCACTCTGCCATAAAGCCCAGATCCGTGGAGGGCTGCAGTAATAGCTGTCCTTCTGGAACTTTGTTCCATCGCCACAGGACTCAGTCAGAGTTACCATCTGGTTCTTGGCCACCTCTCTTACAAAGGCCGTACTCCCCTGGTTTCCCAGTTTGGCTGAGCAACCTACTTTTGGAAGAGTCAGTGCAGCAGAAATTTTCTGTGGCCTTCACTTAGATCTTTCTAACATGCACTGTCAGTTATGAGGTCTATCTATCTATCTATCTATCTATCTATCTATCTATCTATCTATCTATCTATCTATCTATCAGCTGTATGCTATTAGTTGCAAAGACTTACCAGAACTGCGTACTGCCTAAATCCTTTGCAGCTAAAGCAGGTCTGACTTAGATTGCTTTGACCTAAAATTTCCAAGGTCAACAAAAAATCTGTATGCAGCTGATATGACTCCAGATACTGAATTGCAGGAGGACAAAATCAGCCCAGAGACATTTTAAAGCAAATGCTTTTTTGAAGGATGAAGTGAGTTTGATACGTAAGAGGTTTTTTTCTTGTTTGGGCCGGTCGCTGAGTTAGCCTGTCTGCCCTGACTGGTGGGGTTTGCTCATCTCTTCACTCGGTTTCCACTCTTGAAGGTATGCTCTTACACCGATCAGCTATGTGTGTTGTGGTCAGTGTCCTTCCTCTGTCACATGCCAGCAGCAGCAAAACTGGCCTTGGCCAGTTCCCCCATGCTGTCTGAGTGACGGACAAGACTAGCAGAGGCCGGTTCACTTTGGGGTGACAGGTGGGAAGAAGAGGAGGAAGGTGGGTGGGCAGGGGGAGCTGGTTCTCACCATCTCAGTAACAGTGAAGAACCTCCCCCTGTTGCTGTCCAAGGATCAGTTTTCTGCAACATTAACCAAGACACCCTGTACTGACTCTGGCCTGAACCATGCAGCTCCAAATTTAGACCCAGAGACACAGGGACAAACTGCACCTTATGTCTCATTTATCCCATTTACACTCTCTTATGATGACTGTAATACTGGACCACTTTTATACCACTTATTTCAAGTTTACAGCAATAACTTCTGTTTGGCCTTAATTTCACTCTGCTACAGAGCCAAGTGACTTCCTCTATTGCCCATGTATCTGAATAATCAATAACTTTGTTATTGGTTGCAAAGATTTATCTTTCACCACTTTGTCTCTTTCTTCAGATTATTTTATCTGCCAATTGTGCAAGTCTAAAGAAACTTTTCTTTTCAATTTCTTATGCAATCACATTTTAATATGTGTGCTTCGATAGCAACCCCCCAACAAGACAACGTGGGCTTGATGGTGTCTATAATATTCTTGAGCACAAACTTCCATGAAAAAGTCAACCAGCCACTGTCGTTGTGACTGGAGTTTGGTCATATATCACTATCATAAAAGTGGTGGTGAGGACAGGCCCCAGTTTTCTTTTGTATGCAGAAGTCACATGAGACATGCAGAGAAACTATGTCGTCATGTGCTGGAATGCTGTCATGGAATTTACACATGTTGTATGACCCATTAACTATCCTTAGGCTCGAGAGGAAGTCATATGCTGCACAACTTAGGTCATAAAATGTATATGTACTCTGTGACTGACCCAAATAAATCTTTGCATGAAAAGTTCACTTGATGAGAACCCTGATTAATTACATCACAGAAAGAGTCACTACAGGGCAGTGATCCAATGAATACCCTGTTCCACCCTCCTCAGCGGGGACACAAGCCAATGTGCTGCATTCACTGACCAACAGATTCTTTCAAAAAGACAAGATGTGTCCTGTAGAGCAGAAGGATACACTGTAAAATTTTAATCGGTACCCTTAGGCTACTTAAAAACAACCAAAATACATAGAAGAGAGTATTTGCTGTATAGATTATTTTTGAGTGTCAGTTGTACCCATAACGGATAGCTTTAAAAAGTTTAAAATGAGAAAACGAGAACATTTTGAGGGTGACATGATTGTCAGGTGCTGCTGATAAACACGTGACAGGAGCCCTCATGATGTTTTTTGTTAAAGCCCAGTGTTTGTTCAACTCTATAAAGAGTAAATTGATCTAAGCTCCACCCAATATTTCAAATCTTGGGGGATTTGTGGGCAAAGGTTCCCATCCTGCCCCTAGGCAGAGTGTTTAAATGTTAAGTTATTTCTGGATGTTGCTTTTTGTACGGTGAGCCCCGCTGGGGTTCTTGTGCTCATGTATCTGGGGGGATTTTTGTTATTTCTGATATGAGACATATGGCACCATGGGTGAAGTTATTTAGTTAGATTTCCTGCCTGTGACTTTAAGGTGGATAAAGGATGCTTAGCACATATCCTTCATCAGGATGCGTCGTCTTACTACAAGGTTGACTCTTTGCTGTGTTCTTGCCAAAGGGGATCCACTTTGTACAAGCCCATTGGGCTTCGTTCCCTCCTTGCACCATTTTTTTTATTGTTAATGTGTGCTAAATAAATAAACCTAAACCTAAACCTAAACCTTGCCACAGATTTTCAAGAATTACTGCAGCTCTGTCAGACTGTAAAATTTAACACTTTAAAAGTGTAGTTAAACTATATGTAGTGTGGGCCAATATAGACCTTTTAAAGACTTAGAGTCGACTCTGTGAGTTTAATTAACACATTCAATTTTACAGTGTATTTTACTTTATTAAGGCGCTGTAACTTCACCTGAAAAACCTGTTTACAGATCTAGCTTCTAGCTTCTAGCCAATAAAAGAAATATCATCACTGCGCAACTCCTAAGAAGCTGCTCAGTACTTAAAGTAAACTTTAAATTAAATATTTAGTTTAGAAATGACAGAAGTAACAATGTATGACTTTGAAAAATAAGTAAAGTAAACGCAAACAATTTAACTTTGCTGACATCCTCAAATACCGCGGCTTTGACATCTCCGAGGGTACGTAAACGCAGCTATGCCAGTGGCACTCTACAACTGAAGCAAGCAGCAGCTCATTGCAAGTTAGGGACTGCTGCTGCCGAGCCAGGCTTCCTCTTTAACTTTCTAACTTTCTTTAACTTTTTGCTATGCGCTTCAGACACCTTTAGACAGTCAGTAAGAATTCATCCAGATGACTGTGACCCGAGAACGACCCATGACCTATTCCAAAATGAGGGGGCTTATGTCGTTTTTCTCAGGTAAGTTCAGGTCATTTTGTGTTTTATTATGCTAGATGACGTCAGACGTCATCAACCGTTGTTAGCTAGCCATTAGCTAACAGTAGCAACTTAAATACAAGTTACGTTGATGCTAGTGTACAGATTCATCATACCAAAGAAATAGTTAAGATAAACAACATACTCTTCTGCCATAAGACAAGGATATTTGGGAAATTTAGCAAAGCTTGGGGTTATAAATAATACAGCTATGCTTGAAAAGTTTAATAACTTGTATCAAACTTCGTCAAATGGCGACTATTTCACCTATTAGGTAGCTAAGGCTAAATACAGCTGTTGGGTCTTATGTAAGAGTCCATCTTAACCCCTGCCTGCCAAGGTTAGAATAGCCAACTAAACTAACTTAATTACTAAAACTACATATTTTTAATCAATGCGACTTAATTCTGTGTGTCCAAGAGTAGCTGATATATAATGAAATTAAATAAGGGACTAAATATCCTTAGATCCTCTTATTTGACTGAAGAAAGTTTTAAAAATTGTATCTTGAGGTCTTGAATTGTATTTAGATATCAAATCTGAATGAATTATGAGATACGTGAGAATTATCCTATTTGAAGGTAGTTTTAAAAATTGGATGATGTTATTTTTTTCTGACCCCTTTGGGTCTTGTCCCAAAAGGGTCAGAAATACAGGTATCCCATATTACTACTAAATGAAGCATTTTTGCAAAACAAAAACTAAACTAACCAAAAAAAAAAAGGTAAAACAATAAGTTAAATTAAAAACTAATGGAAAGAAATCCAAACATGGCTGCCTGCCTTACAGCTCTGCTCAAGAAGAAAGCTGACTTCAGTGAGTTCCTACACAAACTTGTCTCCAGTCAACAGTTTTGTCAACAGTAAGTTAGCAAAACTTTATGTCTACAGCTTCTACTTTTTTTTTTTGGCTGCATCTGAGACAAAACTGACATGTACCTTCTGACCTCCTATTTGAAGCTTGGACCCTCAGAAAATCCTGCAGAGACAGAGCAGATTGAGAAGACGGAAGGAAGAGAAAGGCACAGGGGTGAGTAATTTAGTAGAGGAAGGTTTTTTAAAAGACTGTGCTGCTGAGTGTTGACAGAAGACGAAACTGAAATCTGACCTCCTGACCCTTCTGCCCAATGTGTCTTTCCTCCCCCCAGAGCCTAGTAAACACAGAAACCTCCTTACAGTAAGTAGTTTTCCCCTAAACACTCAAATATTTCAGTACACAAACAGTTTTGCTGTTATTCCACTTTAATGCCTTTGTAGAAGCTAATTTTCTTATTGAATTGTTTCCATTTTAATCCCTTTCCTTGGTTATTTGATATCCCTATCTGAAAGAGTTGATTTTAAAACCTAGATTATCCTGTATTTGATATTTTAACAGAAAAAAGCTAACTCTTACTGTAATTTAGGTAAAAGAAAATAGTTGTATTGCACATGAAACCATTTATTTTTTCTTCTTAAATCATCTGCTCCTTGTTCAGTTATTCTTGTGGGCCTGTTGGGGTCTCTGGTTCCCTGCTATTGGTCCTTTGAAGCCTTTTTTGGACAAATGGCTATCATTAAAATAAAATATTACTGGCAGTTTAGGAGTGCAAAAAGTGTGCTAGTTTAGCTCCAAAGTGTATTTTCCCCTCTGGCTCTGTTTTTAACCTCAACAATCTCCCCAAAGTCCTGATACAACATAATCTGATTGGCTAGATGTTAAATGAGTGCCAGCCAAACAGCACTTCAGCCTGAGTGCTGCTGACGGAGTGAGCATATCACTTTCTGTTTTCCTGCTGCTCCTGTATTACGATGTGCACTTCTCATGCTAATAGACCTTGGGCAAAATTTTTTGATTTCCTTTATTTAATTTTTTATTGATCCTGCAATTTTACTTTTTACACATTAAGTACATTTTGCACGTCACAATATCAGTTTACCCATATTTAGGAGTGTGACCTACTATATAATACAGCATCATGTCAGCCCAGTGTCTCATTCTTTGTGTTGACCAGGATGAAACCATCAGATTTTGACTACATCAAAGTTATTGGCAAGGGAAGCTTTGGAAAGGTAGATTATTTTATTTTTACTCTTTGTTTTTGCATGTGAGTGTGATATTTGGCACAGTTAATGATCCACCTCCTTTACATGTCTTTTATAGGTGCTACTAGCAAAACACAGAAAACATGGAGGATACTATGCTGTGAAAGTGCTTCAGAAACAGATGATCGTCAAGAGAAAAGAGGTATCTATTTGTCTCTCTCCTTGTCTGTTTGTCTTTTTGTCTATCTGTCTTTATCTTGTTTGTCTCTTTAGCAGAGGCATGTGATGGTTGAGAGAAGTGTACTGCTGAAAGGACTACAACATCCATTCCTGGTGGGGCTCCACTTCTCTTTCCAGACGTCAAACATGCTCTACTTTGTGCTGGATTACGTTAATGGAGGGGAGGTATGTGTTTAAAAACAAGCTTTTCTCTGTCAGCTGTAGCACGGTTAAGAACCGAGGGAATCTTGATGCATGTCCTTTCGTCTAATATTATTTTTAATGTCAAGAAAGCTGAAAGAAATGTAAGCTGAATATCTGGCGTTGCCCATGTGTTAATTTTGTTGTTATTTGTGAAATCTGTGTGAATAACCTTCTCTGTTTGTCTTCAGCTCTTTTACCATCTTCAGAGAGAAGGATCCTTTTCTGAACCTAGAGCTGCTTTCTACGCTGCGGAGATGCTCATGGCTCTGGGCTACCTCCACTCTCTTGACATCGTCTATAGGTACAAACACACACATAGACACACACACACACACACACACATTTAGAAGTCATCTCAAAGTTATCATCCAAACTTTTCTCCACTCATTGCTTGTTTCACATGTTTAATTGATGCCTGCAACAAATCTCTAATGAAATGATGGGAGCTCTGCATAGGAAATTATTCCATGAAAAACTGCCATGTAGTCAGATGCCACACAAAAAATTTCAAGTAAGACTGCCTAGGTTTAACTTGAGGAAACTGGATATGACGAGAGGATAAAGAAATGCCTTTTTTAGGAATTTGTGGAATAACTCAACACTTTTGTTTCATTTGTGTCTCTGACAGAGACCTGAAGCCTGAGAACATCTTGCTCGACAGCAAAGGTCATGTTATGCTGACTGACTTTGGTCTTTGTAAAGAAGGAGTGACTGTAGGAGGGATCATGCACACATTCTGTGGGACTCCAGAGTACCTTGCTCCTGAGGTGCTACAAGGCCAGCCTTATAGTCCATCAGTGGACTGGTGGGGCCTTGGCACAGTGCTATTTGAGATGCTCTATGGAATGGTGTGTACATTGGAGATGATCTTTTCCTCTCATCTTCTTAGCACTACCATGTTATTCCATCTTCTGCTTTTTTTCCTCCAGCCTCCATTTTATAGCCATAGGAAGGCAGAGATGTTTGAGAACATACTTCATGCTCCTCTGCAGCTGCGTAGTGGAGTCTCTGAAGCTGCCTGCTCGCTTTTGGAGGGACTGCTGGAAAGAGATGTCAAAAAACGCTTAGGCTGTGACCTTGTGAGTGCAGACACAAGAACATTTTTTTGGTGCATTTCCATGAAGTGGTCCAGGTTGGTTCATTCAGTTTGGTGCAGTGAACCCTAATCATACTTGTGTTTCCTTGTACCCTTATTTGATAAGTGGGGGTGTAAGCCAGCAGTGAGTCTATGTCCACAATTTAGTGATGTGCCTGGTACCCTTACAGAATAGTGCCAGATAAGTTGGACCATATCATTTGATTATTTTGGTACCTGTCCCAACTTTTGACTGTGGACACAAATGTGCACTGTAAAAAACAAATTAGACTGCATGGTGGAAATGCACCATTTGATGTTCATGAACACCTTGCTACTGAAGTCTAATTTCAATGTATTTCCAGATAGAACTGCAGGATCATCCCTTTTTTGCATCCATTGACTGGGATGACCTCCTGGCCAGGAAAATTAAACCCCCATTCATCCCAAATGTGGTATGGATAACTTGTATTTTTTTCAGTCATTTCCACTTGTAGTTGAGTGTGTTATAATTTCACTCTCTCCTCTCCAGACTGGTCCATGTGATGTCAGCTACATCGACCCCGAGTTCACATTACTTCCTGTCCCTGCCTCTGTGAATGATAGGTGTCAGGCAGGCGGGACCAGTGAGGCTTTCCCAGGATTCTCCTTCATGAACCCCACGGAGTACGTGGCAGTTGAGCCAGTTTCATAACCCCGCTACAGCCTCAGGGAGCATGTTTGTTGAAATATTTATTTTTGGTAAATTATGAAACTTAATTTTTTAATGTTTGAGCAAAATATTCATAAACCAACAGTGCAGTGAGCTGTATGTTTTTCTGCTGACACACTAATGTGTTGTGTGAGTACTGTTTTTTGGCATTGGTTGATTTTGTGAAATAGGCTGGTTACTGTTTCACAAGCCCTACCTACCTTATTGTGTGAAAAGACAAAATAATAAACACTCATTCTGAAGCAGTTTTATTTTTAGAACTTTACATTTGTATCACGAAAATATAATTTAACAGACATATTGCAACTTTCCCATTTTACATTCACAGCTTACAGTTGTACTGCAAATACTTCACAGGGTGCCTTTAAATCCTGCATAGTAACAAAGGCATTGTGCATTATTGAACAGAATACAAAGAACATTTTTTGGCATTTACTTAAAAACAGCAGGATGCCAATCTGATGGCAACACTTGAACACAAACTGGTCCCAGCTCTGACTTTATGTGTAATGGTGACAGGCTTCTTTTTTAGTGAACAGAAAAAGCCCATCAGTGTGGTGCATCTTACGGGAATCTCCAGGGAGAGAGCATCTGGTCTGATCCCTTCCACCTCACCTCTCCTCACAAGTTATGAAACAGTTTATACAACGAGCAGCTTTCTGTCTGTCAGTAGATGCTGAAGGAGGCGTAGCTCTGGTCACTCTGGCAGGTGAAGTAAGCTATCAGCTGACCATTGCAGATCATCAGAAACAAGCCGCTGCCTGTCGAATAATAAGAGGATTAAAAAAGTAAGTTAAAGCTACTGCCACTTCTTGGAGGTTGAAATAAAATGTTTCATTTACCTAAAGCCAACCACCACTGCCAAACCATGGGAAACTCCAACATCACTACAACAGATGGAAAAAAATAACTGTTTGTTAGAATGTGCGCATACTCTGGTAAATCTGTTGTTACATTCTGATCCCTCACCAAGGCTGGTGATCATTACATGTAGAAGGGTGACAGTGACTGCGTAGTCCCAGACCCGCCTCCGCACAACTGCAGCAAACAAAAGGCCACTACAGAAGTAGGTGAGCTCCAAGGAGAGGAGGTTCACTGAAAAGTTCCAACATGATATAATGAAAAAGTCTGCACACATAGCAAACAACAATGGCTACATTTAGTGTGCTCACCCAAGTATTTAGAGTTGGATTCAGCAGGCTCAGTCTTGAAGTCAAATGGAATCAGTCCATCAAAATGATTTAACCTAAATAAGAGGGGTTGTTTAGGAGAATATAGTATTAATCATTCAAGGACATTACTAAGTAGAACAAGTGCATTTGAAAAGAGTGCAAGAAAATAGGAAACATCATTAAAAAAGAGGAGGAATGTGCACTTGTATGAAGACAGTAATAAATACATGGAAATGTAATTGTTTTAAACACTTAAATTTAGTCTGATCAATCTATTATTTTCTCTCCTCTTCAATGAATTTGGTTCTAAACTTTTAGCAGCCACTTGATTATCCCCTGCCATTGGCCCTTTAATTGACAAACAGCTGTAAGCAAAACAGTCAATTAGTGACAGTTTAGGAGTGTGTCCCACTGTATGCTGCAACATTCTGTTTGCATAAAGAGTCAATCCTTACGTTGACTGGGATGAAACCATCAGATTTGGACTATCTGTAAGTTATTTTAAAGGGAAGCTTTAGAAAGGTAGATGTATTTTTTTTAATGATGGGGTCAGGAGGATGAGCATCATACTTTGAAGAGTTGGTTTTGCGCGTGCATGTGGCTGCGCGCATGCGCATGAGATGTTCTCACCTGAAGGCACCGAAGCACACACTCCCAATCATGTAAAAGAGGGAATAAAATATGAACAGGCAGAGCAGAAGGTTGAAGAGCACGGTCTGTGGGAGAAGATTTTTGACAATGTTGTAACTTATTTTTAAAATGGGAAACGGAGCATCTCGCAACGTAGCATTACAAACAAACTGTGTCTGCAGTCATATTAGAGGCTTTCGCGCTGCAGTAGAGGGAATGAAAGCTGTGGCGAAGCATACATGCAGCGGCTTATCTTCTGCAAAACATAACCGGCTGTGGTATCTGTTGTGCACCATCGTCATTGTTATATCAGACATGATTTTCCAACAGTCGACACTGATTGACAGACTGACAACTTATTTGAAGAGAAGCCTGGTCAAGACTATATCACAACACACCTACTCTTACCTTTGAGTCGACCGCTTTGCCTCTGAATGCCATCTCATGGTATTGTAGTAGATACTGTGTTGCACAATAATCCAGGCTGCAGCACGATACACGACTACATTAATCCCCGCAGAAAGTGGACTTATTTCGCCATCTAGCGGCGAATCCAAGACACGAACGTGCAACGCTGCCGCTTTCACAGCCGAGCTCTGAACTCAATTCACCTCGTTTTAGGGCGGCCTTTGTTGACTGAAATAAAGACTTTGCTCACTCTATACCTGTTTTAAAGCAACTTAACATATATTCGCGACTACTGTGTTGATTTTATATTGGAAGGGTTGGAATTGTGATCAAAATTATGACTAAAAATGGCAGGTAACATTTTAGCGTTATTACCGGAGAAAGCACAACCGCCCAATGTGGGAGGGATTGCATACTGCAGGGTAGCTGGTTATAATTTGAATAACAAGCGTATTTGGAGCACTAACAACCCGCTAAATAGTCTATAATCAATTGAAAGACCCCAGACAATGAATGACGGCGCATGGTAGCTAATCTCACGATTGAATTAAATGTGCTGATTAGCTGTCACATTATCTACCTTCTACCATTGCTCTCAAGTAAGACCATGCCACACAGCCACATAGTGGCTTGTAAGATGCTTACTTTCAGATATAGTATAAACTATCATGCATTTTACCTCGACGACGAGTTTATTTGTGGTAAACTAAATTTATGCAGACAACTTGTTCGACTTAATTCAACGTTTCTTGGCTGACATAGCCCACCTGAAACGCAACTGCCGACAGGCTGTATACGTGTTTTGAAAGCAATAGCAGATGAGGATACTGTGCATTACAACGTTTTCGTGGCGTTTTGGTTGAAAATAGCACTTCAGAAATTTTACAGGCCTTAGCATTTAATCCTACAGTTAGCATTGCCGTGTACACACTGCTCGCATTACAAACGAACGAATGGGCTTTTACAATCGTCTACGGTTAGAAAGTGAGGAATAAACGTCCAGAGGGGAACCAACCGCTCCTCAACGGTCATAATGGAAGACACTGCGGTCTCTGCGCTCCATTGATACACGTTCGTACTTCTTGGGGGCATACTTTTGAGGTTGTTGCGAGCAAAAGGGGGGTAAGAGCTCCAGCCCATTGGAAGTATTCGGTATAGAGGCATGGAACTGAGTTTTGGGCGTGTTATTCGTACAAATAGGACTGGTAATGACTAACCGATAGTAAACTTAACTTTTCCGAGACCCAAAGTTGTCAGGCAGCGCATCTTGCACGCATGCGCATCCTTCTATCCAGCTCTAAATAAGAGTTAAAACAGAAACGAGGTGAGTTCCACATTTTTAAACAATACGGATGTTTATACTCATTTATTGCAATTAACACTGGTGCATTTTGAGAAACCAGCATTCGCTATTTTGATTAGCGCTAGTTAACATTATTTCCTCTCAGATTTAAAACGGCGAGAATAAATCGTTTTTTCAAGTTTCTATTGAAGAAATTAATCAAGCAACAATGTTGAAGCTCGCAATAGTAGGGCAGTGTTATTGCCAGTGTGCGATATATTGTACGAAATATTGACGTTTTGCGATATGCGTTTTTCCCATTGCTATTAACCGGGAAACTTATTTATTACAGATTGTCCTTAGCTGGCTGCATCCAGTCACAATGCTACAGCTAGCCGTCTAGCAATTCTCAGTTCACTTAAACGGAGTGGAGCTAGCAGACTGTTAGCTTCATGTCAGCGCTAGCTAGCAACCTGGGCTGACATTCCGTGACAAGGGGAAAGTGAAGAAAATAACCCGAGTGAAGGAAAACACCAAGTCAGGAAATTATACAGCACGCGTTTGCTTTTGTTCGACGTGTGGCGGCTTTGCATGATTTGTTTAAATGGTTAACTTGAGTAATTTACATAGTTTAAACGTGTTGGTGGCCTCTTCCTATGCTCCGCCATTTTGTATAAGACGAATGCTAATCATGGGCGCTCTTACATACACTTTATTTATGGCTTGAATAAAACTGTGGCGCTGAGTGCAAAGTCAAACTTAATCAACATATATAAGCTTGAACTGTTCTTTACTTTTCATATAGTTATGCCTGACATGTAATCAGAAAATATCACCTTAATTCAGTGTTGAACATGCGTCAAGACTAAAACGTTATATCGTAATATTTGACGGATTAAAGCGCTATTAACTTTTGCCAGTCAGTGCAGAAAACCGTGTTCACTGTGCAGTAGATTAACAAATTACGCTCTCACTTATTTACAACGAGACAAACAATAGGTTTGAAGAGATACTGTTAAAACAAGGAAAAGATGAACTTGTTGTCTAAACTTAAAGTTTAGACATCAGCCCCCTTGTTTCTCATTAATAATGATAAAGGTTTAGCCTAATATGACTGTCTGTGTACACGTTTCTCTGTTTGTTGATCAGCAAAACAATAATATATCTGAGTGTTTTGGCTGAAACCGAAGTGCATGGTGTATCCTGCGAGCCAGGACACAGTCGCCACCCGGCGGTGATGTTAGGAAGTACTGTTTACAAGTGCAGGTACAGACTGCATTTGTCGCTGGGAGCACTTTGTAGTGAGAGAGGGGATGATAAACGGTGATATTGATGTATAGTTTACACACTTGACAGAGAATAATTCCATAAATCATATTTCTGTCAATTGTAAGTCTTTGATAATCCTTTGGTGTGACTGTATTTATGTTTTTCAGGTTGGGGATATCAGAGGAGTGGGAATGACTGACACTCCACCAAGTGACGGCCCCTCCCAGGGTGCCGAGTTTGATATGATGGGTGCTCTGGACTGGAAGGATGGAATTGCCACACTGCCAGGCAGTGACATCAGGGTAAAGGAGATGTTAGTGTGACTTCCTAGGGTTATCCTTGTTAACGTTTATGTTTGAAATCACACAGAGACACATAGAAGCAGGGGTTGTTACTTCTGTTAACTTTACAACTAGCAAAGATGATGAATCACAATGTCAAAACATAAAACTGCTGTGGGACAGTGGGATGTAAGGCTATGTTCAAATCTCATGTACTGCGAACGATTATTTTAGAAGAATTGATCTCATATAATATGGTTCTTGACTACACTTACTGGCCAGTTTATTAGTTACACCTTGCTAGAACTGGGTTGGCCTCCCTTTTGCCTTCAGAACTGCCTTAATTCTTCATGGCATAGTTTCAACAAGGTGTTGACACATTCCTCAGAGATTCTGGTCCATATTTACCTGATAGCATGCAGTTGCTGAAGATTTGTCGGCTGCTCATCCATGATGTGAATTGCATGCCCACCACATCCCAAAGATGATCTATTGGGTTGAGACCTTGTGACTGAGGATTACAGTGAACTCACTGTCATGTTCAAGAAACCAGTTTGAGATGATCTGAGCTTTATGACATGGTGCAGTATACTGTTGGAAGTAGCCATCAGAAGATGGTTAGACTGTGGTCATAAAGGGATGGTCAATAACAATACTAAGGTAGGCTACTAGGCTGTGGTATTTAAATTGATGCTCAATTGGTACTAAGGGGCCCAAAGTGTGCCAAGAAAATGTCCCCCTCACCATTACACCACCACCAGCAGCCTGAACTATTGTTTTCATGTTTTTTATGCCAACTTCTGACCCTACCATCTGATTGGTTCAGCTGAAGTCAAGACTCATCAGACCAGGCAGTGTTTTTCCAATCATCTATTATGTAATTTTGGTGAGCCTGTGTGAGTTGTTGCCTCAGTGTCCTGTTCTTAGCTGACAGGAGTGACACCTGATTTGGTCTTTTGCTGCTGAAGCCCATCCATGTGTTGTGTGTGCAGAGATGGTATTCTGCATACCTTGGTTGTAACAAGCGGTTATCTGAGTTACTGTTGCCTTTCTGCCATCTCAAACCAGTCTGCCCATTCTCCTCTGATGTCAACAAGGCATTTTCATCCACACAACTTCTGCTCACTAGATATTTTCCTTATTTCAGACCATTCTCTGTTAATCCCTCGAGATGGTTGTGAGTGAAAATCCCAGCAGATCAGCAGTTTCTGAAATACTCAGACCAGCCCGTGTAGCACCAACAACCATGTCACATTCAAAGTCACTTAAATCCCCTTTCTTTTCCATTATGATGCTCAGTTTGAACTTCAGCAAGTCGTCTTGACCATGTTCACACGCCTAAATGCATTTTCCCCAAATTGTTCCGCCCTACTATCACTGCGATTATTTGGAGATGCATTGAATCAGAGTCAAAGCAGAGCATCATCTTTGCTCCATCGCTTTCTTGAAGAGACCACAGTAAACACATCGCTTTTTCTCTGTCTTCCAGTTCCGCATGACAGAGTTTGGGACCCTTGAGATTGTCACAGATGTAGAGGTCAAAGGCCAGGAGGCACAGCCTAACTCTGAGACTTTGGACCCAGCACAGTCTCAAACTCCCACCCCTCCTCCAGAGAGCCAATCACAGACTGGCACAGCCACACTGCTAGCTAATCAGATTCAGCCAGGTTCATCACAAGTTAAAGGTATGACAGCACAAATTGTCCCTCGCAGCAGTGTTATTACAAAGAAATAATTTCTTCACTCATTTTTCTGTTTTCAAAAACAAAGAGTTTCAGCTCCTCATTCTGTTTTTTTGTCCTTCAGCCCCCCGTCCTGTGCTTCTGTCTTTAGAAGAGGGCCCCAGTATGGAGGGCCCTAGTGTAGAGGTTGGTCCCAGTGTTGAAGTTGGCTCTAATGCAGCAGACATGGGCCCTAATGGAGAGATGGCAAGGTGTCGGGCATGTGGTGGCAGCGTTTCCCATGATGCCCTCTTTCAGGGCAAATTCTGCAGCTCCATTTGTGCTCAGCCCTCCAGCGGCAGGTATAAGCTCACAAACTATATTCTCTCTTTGTTCATAACATTTTTTTCTTGTTTGATCACGAATAAATTTTCCTTTTCCCGCAGATCATCTCCAGGGGAGGCAAGAGAAAATCAAGCAGTAGAGGGTGAGAGGCTGGGCAAACGTGTGCGCAAAAAGAGGAAGATTTACATGGATTCAGGTGATGAAGAGGAAGATAATCAAGAAGAACTAGAGGTAAGGAGAAAACCTTAGTTGTTCTTCTCTTTCAGACATGCTGCTCACTGAAGTGTTTAATGCTGTTTTTATAGCAACGGCCTTGCCCTGTATTAAAACAATGTTTGACTTAATTAGTCCTATCAAAAAAAAAAAGATATTCAGTTATGAATGTTTTTCTTGTTTGTTTTATGCTTTCAATTGAAAAAAAAAAAAAACTCATCAGCTATTTAGAGATAGAAAATGTCTCCCTGATTATTAACATACTGTTTTCCTTTCATAGGAAAAAATAAAGTCTACCAAAGGTAGAAGAGGTGCCAAAATTGCTAAACTGGGTATGTTGAGGGCTGTCATTGTTGCTCCTAGAGCTGAAATCTTAAAAACACTAAAGGACCTGTTAAAAAAACTGTTGATGACATTATATACCTTAGATGAAGTTGTATAAAAGCTGTCAGTTAATGTGGTGCCGTATATTTATGTTTATTAGGTTTCATTGATATAGAGTCTCATTTTCACATAGAGTAATGGATAAAAATATTTGTACTGCTAATAATTTTCTTAAATGGTCCCTCATATCATGTTTAAAGAAAATGTCACAAATTGAGCTCATCCTAGAAGAATAAATAAGGATAAAGATTGTCTGATGGATCATTTTGTACACAAAATGCAATGTGTAAGACTTGTGTATTTTTTCAGCAACTGCCCCAACTAATAAGAAACGTGCATGGAGTTGGCCTGCATACTTGGAAGAAGAGAGGGCGATCGCCGCTCCTGTTAAACTATTCAAAGAGGTATTTTTCTCAGTGATCACATGCCAATTCAAGGTTGTTTGAGCTAAAACAGATGGTTTTGTTTACTTGTCCTCAGTCCTGACTCTGTTGTGATGTCAATTTTCACACAGCACCAGTCGTTTCCTCAAAGTAGGAACAGCTTTAAGGTGGGAATGAAGTTGGAGGGGCTGGACCCAGCTCACCCGTCTCTTTTCTGTGTGCTCACTGTTGCTGAGGTAGAGCCTCTGATTGTTTAACTTTAGTAAAAGACAATATATCTCTGTAACTACAACTTGATTAATACGTGTGCACTACCCCCTTGTTTCTCAGATCCAAGGCTACAGGGTAAGACTTCACTTTGATGGTTACCCAGAGTGTTACGACTTCTGGGCAAATGCAGACTCATGGGATATGAAACCCGCCGGTTGGTGTGAGAAGAATGGACACAAATTATTGTTGCCTAAAGGTAAAAACATAAACATTTAGACACTCACAGATCTTGCCATGATTAAAAAAACAATCTAATGGAGTACTTTTCATCTCTCAGGCTGCAAAGATGGAGAGTTTAATTGGAGCATGTATGTAAAGAACTGCAGGGGTCAGCTGGCCCCAAAACACCTTTTCAAGAGCCTCAACACGGTGAATGTTAATCATAATCTGTGCACTCAAAAGCCACCAGATTATCTTTACATTATGGTTTGGAGGTGCTGATTGTGATGACTTTTTTGTCCTAGTCTGTAACGCCATCTGGATTTAGAGCAGGGATGAAGCTAGAGGCGGTCGACAGGAAGAACCCGTCGCTGATCTGTGTAGCTACTATCGCTGCTGTTGTGGACAATCGATTGCTCATTCATTTTGACAACTGGGATGACACGTATGATTACTGGTGAGAGCTGGTTTAACACTGAAAGAACTTCTGGCATATTAAAGATCCTTCCCTGCCCAATCACACAAATACTTTTGTTTTGAGTGAAATTCATGGTAGTTAAATATCATACTACATCAAGCCCAAGCTCTGTTCTTTATGTACAGACCTAAGTAATGTTAAAGTCCCTGTAAAGTGACATCCAAAATTTGTATCTTAAGACACTAGATATGTTTGAATAAGGTTGCTGTACACATGTGGAAACACTGAGATCTATGTGTGACTGAATTTTTGATTTAGAAAAATAGAAAGTTGTTCACCTCTTTCCTGGCATGGTTTTATTTGGGCAGGGCAAAAATAGGAGCCCATGACATCACCAGTCTCTTTGGAGATACAACCCCTATAATGCTGCAACGATATAAAAATCATTGAGCAGTTCATTTCAGTACATATATATATATATATATATATATATATATATATATATATATATATATATATATATATATAATATAATATAGCTCAGCTATTTTTTTTTTTTTTTTGTTTTTTGGGAGGACCGTATTTCTTGGGCATGGCTTCAGCTCATTCAACTGATACGCCCACACCATCCCAGAGCAGATTTTACTGTCTCATTTTAAAGCTTTTTTAACAAACTTAGAGATGTTTGTCATGAGTGAAAATTTGCCTGGTGGTTTATAACACATTGGCTTGTCATACAACAAACCTAAAATGATTTGTTACTTTACAGGGACTTAAATTTAAGAGAGTACAAGAAGGACGGGACTGTAAGAAAATTTGACAGTGTTGCTTTAAATCCGTCAAAAATGTTTAATAATAGAGTTTGATCAGCAAAAAGTTCCCAAAAGTTAGTTCATTAATTTGTTTTGGAAGGTCTTGAATGCTGTTATTATGTGGCTGTTATACTGGTTATTGTTGTTTTGGTCAAGGTGTGATGCTAGCAGCCCATACATCCACCCTGTGGGGTACTGTGAAGATGCTGAGTTAACTCTGACCACCCCAGCTGGTAAGACACAGACCAAGACACACGTGGGTCAGTATAAACTACTTTCATATCTTGTAGGTTCCATATAATGCTGAATCTAACATCAGAAATTTTAACTAATAAAAATTAAGATTATTTTAGAACATTATAAAATTGTTGACTTCCATCAGCTTACACTTTATACTATATACTGTCTACAGTGTTAAATCAGTTTACAGTTTTTGCATTAAAAGTAATATACACATATTTTGTGAAGTTTAGAGTGATGTTATTGTGAGAAGGTATGACTTACATCTATTGTCAGGTGTATTTAAGCTTTTTTCTAAGTACATAAATAATAAAATGCATGCTTCAGTCATTCCCAGATCAATGCTAATTTTTTCATCCACAGGGTCTAGATAAAAATACTGAAGCTCTCTGTTAAAGTACAAACTCTCTGTAGTGGATGATGGATCTAATGAGTGTTTATTTGTTCTCCTCAGAATATAAACAACCCAAAAGTTTCTCCTGGGAGAAATACCTGGAAGAGACAGGCACACAGGCTGCTCCAGCTCGAGCTTTCAAGCCGGTACAAATACACAATCACATTTCTGACATATTGAGGGTTCGTCCAGATATGGTGTTATGTTTTAATTATTTGTTTGTTCGTTTGTAGCGACCTCCTCATGGCTTCCAGTTTGGTATGAAGGTGGAGGCTGTAGATAAGAGGAACCCCATGCTCATCCGCGTTGCAACAATAGTGGACACAGAGGACCACAGACTAAAAGTACTAGACATCGTCGTGTAAAGATGTGTTTTAATGTTGTCTGTACTCAGCTTTGGTCTAATTTCTTTTGGGTTTCCTCTCTTTTCTTATCCAGATTCATTTTGATGGCTGGAGTTCAGAGTATGACTACTGGGTAGAGACTGACTGCCCTGATCTGCACCCCGTCGGCTGGTGTCAGAAAACCGGACACCCGCTACAATATCCTAACAGTGAGACTCTCCTTTATGGCATATTTGTTAGAAATTCAGGGAGGCCAGTTTAAGTTTCTCCAGAGAAAACTATAATTCCAACAGATGAATCAGCAGTTTGCCTCTGCATTCATTTAACTTCAGGAGGTGGTGGGGAATCTATAATGAAATCAAAATGGAAATAGTCTTAGAGATTTTTACATATTTTATTCACCACCCTCTTGTGTTTGTTTTTCAGGCTCCAGTGAATTATTGACCGCCCCAGGACAAGGATGTCCTACCCCGGGATGTAATGGGGTTGGTCATATTAGAGGACCTCGCTATGGGACGCACTACACGTTAGTAGCACCCAACAGGTTTTGTGTCTTCACAGTCTCTTTGTTTATTATTTAATTAGCAACATACTGTAGATGGGTTTTAACAGTTTCTTACTTTATAGTTAATATTTAAATGTGTGCTTTTATTCTTTCATTTTACTTTAGAGGTACAATATGTAGAATTTTCCTATGTCATATACCCGTGTGTATTACATACATATATATGTATTTATAACAGTTTCCAAAGCCAGAGAAGTTCTTTACTTTTATAGCCGTCACATCTGTCTTGTCATGTCAGCCATCATGACTGGTGCCAGGACAAACATGAAATTTTTATTGTTGCCTAGTAGAAAATGCTGCAAGCAATCCCAGAATGCACTGCGGATAGCTTGCAGCATAAACCTGGAATGCCACTTATAACAGCGTTTCTGCCTTATTTTGTTAAATTCATCCCTGAAACAAAAGCAGTGGTTTGCTGTTTAGTCAACACAACTTAAGGGGTGCAGTATTTACAGAATAGATAATGATGCACAGTATATTCGGCATAAAATCTATATCACCAGTAAGAACAAATACTTCATTATTGTATCAGCAGGTATAAAATTTCTGCCTGTATTTATAGCCCATATACGGACCATAATTATCATCAGAATTTATGAATAAGTTTGTGCAGTTTAAAGCAGAATTAATGGACCTTCCTCAGCTGAAGTTGTTTTTTTTTCATCCTTATTCTTTTAACTTATACATGTTTTCCAAGGATTGAAGTCTGGGGTCTGAACTACAGCTAGTGTAACTTTGTGAGAGGGATATGATTTGATTGTGCCGTTTCAAGCACTTTGTCAGGAATATCTTGGTGAATCACCCTACAAACCTGCTTTTTTTTAATCTGAATTTATTTTAATTAAAGATTAAACCTACTACAGGAAAGATTTACTGTTTTTATGATAAAGAAGTTGTGTATATATATTGGTATGGATATCAGTAATATTGGCATATCAGATGTTGACAAAAATCCAGTATTATGCATCTGTAGATTATTTTTGAAGACAAAAACTAAGCAATGTAGGTGGGCCAAATTAAGCAGTGCTTTTCTACCAGTCATCTTTTATTGTTTTGATAGAGATCCCCTTGATAGCAGAATTCATGTACTTCGTATTTAACTCTTTTTAATTTAGACTGAAAAAATTTGATGCAGTAACGATTATATACTGTGCTCTATTCTTACCTAAATGCTGTCTGAAAAATGGTCTCACCTTTCAACATCTGTAGTTTCTTCTCCATCTTTGGTGCATCATGTCACTGTTTATTAAGCAATGCATGCATTATTTAATCTCATCTCATTTTTTATCAATGTTTAGGGACCTTGTATTTTATAATTACATGAGAGAAGCAACAGTCTCAGTGTTTTTAAAATGTCATTTATGCCCATGTGGGCTGCCGGCAGACTAAATGTGTTGCTTGTGTTTGTGTGGGAGTTCTGAGTCTTTAGGGTGATTTCTTGATTTGCTTTTCCTCCTATTAATTGTAACCTGTTAAACTAAGAAGAACTGAAGTAAAAAAAGAGCATTTGTGGTCCAAGTTGTTTGTTCTTTTATAATTGTGTTAAGTTTGCACATCTTTATGTCTGTAGCCAGGTGAGCTGTCCATACTCAGAGATGAACCTGAACAAAGAGGGTCTGCTGCCAGATCGCCTCAGCGGGGAACGACCTCCTGCCATCAGTGGACCTCATCCTCGGGGTCGACGCCCTGATTCTCAAACAATAGCTACGACACCAACCTCCTTAAATCCAGAGCAGCCAGAGGGGGCTGATGACACTCAGAACAGGTTGGCTCCTGAACAAACACATGGCTGTCACTTCAAGAACTAAGCATCAACACACTTTCAAAGCAGTCCCATGAGAACTCTTGCCACTGTTTTGCATGCAACTCTATCCACTGACACATACCTGAGAGCAGTTATCTGTGTTGCTAGGAAACCAGTGACAGTTGAAGCTGAACGTTCTGGACGCAATAGCCAGCAAGAGCCAGCAGGTGGAGCCAGCGAGCAAAGCCACAATGGAACAAGGCCTAAACGGTAAAGAAACGGTCAAACCAAGCAGCACAGAAGATGATCTCCAGTTACAGAAAGTAACTTCAGTCTATTTATTTATTTTTACAGGACTGCTCCAGTTCCTAAATATCTGAAAATGCACTATGTGAAAGAGGAGATCGGTGATAGTAAAAGTAAGTGTAAATTTATAATGAAACTTTGTAAAAACACATAAATCATTGATTCACTCTTACTTAGTCCTTCCCCTCCCTCTCCTCAGCCACTCCAGACGCCATCTCTCTCCAGCAGGCCCTCCATGAGTCCGTATTCTCCCCCGGCATCTCCGCCTCCCCCCCTCACCGAGTGGCTCTCTGCTGGGACAAACACTGCCAGCTGCTGCCTGAGGTCCTGGGGCTGACTGCCAAGAGAGTGGCCACTTGGAGCGCCGAGGAGGTCAGACATGCTCACACACATGAAAAGAAGACACATACTCCTCATACACTCATCTAACATTAACACTGCCAGTTGTTTTTATGTATTAAAGGAAAGGTTTATGGTTGTTCTTCAGGACCACTTCACAACTGAGTAGCAGTTAAGGCTTACAAGATACTTTAAATAGTAGATGAACAGTTATTGATTACAAAGTCCTGTGTTTGTAGCATTTTGCTCAATGTTCCTTATTATTCATCAGGTTGCTGGTTTTGTCAAAGGATTGCCAGGATGTAAAGAACATGCTGCTACATTTAAAACAGAGGTAAGTTCCTTTGTGCTTGTGATGATTTGTTCCTGTCTGTTAAAGACAGTCAGGTCAATCATTTTGTGAAATCAACTGAACTGAACAGAAAAATGTACATGAAAATAAGAACAAAAACAGACAAAATAATGGATTTGGGAAAAAAAGATTGATACTAGAAAATTAAACTTGGAGACCAAAAACTGGCAATAGAAAAATACTGGTAATAACAAGCTCTTTCTGAATCCTTGGACTGAATTTGGTTGTTAGTGCTCAGATTCAACTAAGGACTGATTTTTTTTCCCAAGATAAAAAAGATGAAATATGGATTTGTCAGAGCCTGGTATGATTTTCCTTTTTGTTTTTGCTTTATGCCAGCATTCCCCTCCTAGTTTCAAACATAATTAAGAGAAAATCTAAAAAAAAAACAAAAAACAAAAAACGCTTAGTTGGTACTTTAAACCAACTATCCAGATTGTATGAACATGTCAGCTCACATTTTTATTGACAGATGGTCATTGAACACTGAGTTGTGATTTTACCGTAATGACCCAAATATGCAGTCAATGCCTTTTAGGTTCCCTTGTTTAGGTGTCCAGTTTTGTCATTTGATTTTTCATATCCACAGACACCTCCTCCCTCCCCCCTCTTAAAACATAGAGTGGAGTAGCTCACCCTTCTCTTTCTCTTCTAGCACTTAGATAGTTTTACTCACAATTCAGTTGCACCACATCTCATGTGTTTACGGTAAGACCTAACAGCTCACTGATGCAGCAGCAGTAAGGTACTGTTCTTCATGAGCAGTTGCTTTAAAGATGAACAGTTTACATAGTGTTATAAACATATATTGGCATCTGCACCCTGAATAAGATGACCTGATGAGCCTGAGATTCTGCAAGCAGGAATTGGGGAAGAAAGGTAAAGCTGTTTGTAGTTTGTAACTAGTGAGCCAGTTTTGAGGACTATGAGTGCAGCCTGCTTTTGCATGACTCCGAGGATTTACCAAAACACGGCCCACTGTTTCTACAAATCCACCGCAGTTTGCAAAGAGTGACAGTCTGAAGTGGAGAGTGCAGACATACAGTACATGTATGCAGACACATGCTCACACACATAAAGCAATACAGAACAGAGGATGAAAGAGATCACATAGATAAGATACGATAAGAGAAAGCACTGCAGGATGTTGTGCACTTGCTAAATGTGATACATGATGAGGTAAGCTTACACTAAGAGAGGCACACTCTGCAGAGTAGTTTTGTTGCACCTGTGTACCGGACTTGTGTGTGTTTTATGATTTGGAAGAGATTTATTTCTTTATAAATCTTTGAACCAAGCCTGTCCATGTAACACTTAGTTTCAGAAATATTTTAAAAATATAACTCATATTTAAGAAAACAGTTAAAGTTCAGTCCTAATATTTTAAGATAGCTAATAGTTTGTTCATTTGATCATAGTCAGGTTTTTGTGGATTTGGGTTACCAAAGTCTTTAAATCAATCAGTTATTCTAATGTTTCAGGGCTAAAACCACTGTGATAATCTTTATTAACTTTTACAAGTGTTCAGCCAATATCAATTATATATCAGTCTGTTTTTGAATATGAGACACCATCACAAGCCAGGGCTTACTGTGAAATAGTTAAATTTCTTGAGTATCTCATCAAAGCGCTCACTCCGTAATTCCTTAAGGCTTACATTTTTCTTTTGATCCATTTCCAGTTTAGGTACAGGAAAATGTTTTTTTGAAAACAGTGGGGTGCAAGCCATATATTGTGTAATATGAATATATAGAGAAGATCCCACTTATCTGTTTTTAGTGTAGTGCATGGGTGCTAATGCTTCTGAGTAGATACATAAGGTACACACACAGTTGAATGCATTATATAAGCACTGACTCAATCAGTTCAATATTTAAGTATTTCTGTTGCTACTTTAGTGCTATCAGTCTGAAATCTTATGGAGAAAAGCATCTGTTTCAATAATTTAGACTTCATGGTTTGTTTTCTGTGCTGCTTTGTGTGATTTTTATAGATTTAATTTACTCTGAATTTTTTTAAATAATACATCACTAAAAAATCTCTAGTGTGCTTCTTTCCTGACAAGTCAAATTGACCAACATTTATGTCAACAAGTACATGTTCATTGTGCAGAAGTGCTTTACAGATACTGTAAAGTCCACAAAGTTTTTGAGTTGACTTTTACAAGTGCACAATTTTAAGTACATACTAACAAGTACTCCAGTGTACAATTCTAAGTTTACTCTTACAAGTGCAGGTGTTTTCAAGTGAATACTTCAAAGTGCAAAGATGCATACTTTCAAGTGCTAGTTTTCAAGCACAAGTGTACAGTTGAAAGAGCACTTTTCAACATGCAGATCTCGTCCTTGTGTTGCTTATCCTAGTACTCTAGCTTACGGAAGACTGTCATGAACTTAAAATTTAAAATACACAGTTGCAAGAAAAAGTATGTGAGCCCTTTGGGATTTCTTGGATTTCTGCATAAGTTGGTCATAAAATGTGTTCTGATCTTCATCTATGTCACAACAATAGACAAACACAGTCTGCTTAAACTAATAACGCACAAAAAAATGATATTTTTTCATGTTTTTATTGAACAAAACATGCAAACATTCACAGTGCAGGGTGGAAAAGTATGTGAACCTCTAGGCTAATGACTTCTCCAAGAGCTAATTGGAGCCAGGAGTCAGCCGACCAGGAGTCCAATCAATGTGATGAGATTAGATGTGTTGGTTAAAGCTGCCCTGCCCTATAAAAAACACACACCAGTTTTGAGTTTGCTGTTCTCAAGAAGCATTGCCTGATGTGAACCATGCCTGGCACAAAAGAGCTCTCAGAAGACCTACGATCAAGAATTGTTGACTTGCATGAAGCTGGAAAGGGTTACAAAAGTATCTCTAAAAGTCTTGATGTTCATGTGTCCATGGTAAGACAGACTGTCTACAAATGGAGAAATTTCAGCACTGTTGCTACTCTCCTTAGGCATGATCGTCCTGTAAAGATGACTGCAAGAGCACAGTGCAGAATGCTCAATGAGGTGAAGAAGAATCCTAGAGTCTCAGCTAAAGACTCACAGAAATCTCTGGCACATGCTAACAAAAAACCAATACTGCATGTTTGAAGTTTGCAAAAGAGCACCTGGGTGTTCCACAGCACTACTGGCAAATATTCTGTGGACAGATAAATCCAAAATGGAGTTTTTTGGAAGGAACACACAACGCTATGTGTGGAGAAAAAAGGCACAGCACACCAACATCAAAACCTCGTCCCAACTGTGAAATATGGTGGAGGGGCCATCATGGCTTGGGGCTGCTTTGCTGCCTCAGGGCCTGGACAGATTGCTGTCATTGACAGAAAAATGAATTCCCAAGTTTATCAAGACATTTTGCAGGAAAACTTAAGACCATCTGTCCGCCAACTGAAGCTCTACAGAGGATGGGTGATGCAACAAGACAATGACCCAAAGCATAGAAGTAAATCAACAACAGAATGGCTTCAACAGAAGAAAATACACCTTCTGGAGTGGCCCAGTCAGAGTCCTGATCTCAGCCCGATTGAGATGCTGTGGCATGACCTCAAGAGAGCGATTCACACCAGACATCCCAAGAATATTGCTGAACTGAAACAGTTTTGTAAAGAGGAATGGTCTAAAATCCTCCTTACCGTTGTGCAGGTCTGATCTGCAACTACAGGAAACGTTTGGTTGAGGTTATTGCTGCCAAAGGAGGGTCAACCAGTCATTAAATCCAAAGGTTCACATACTTTTTCCACCCTGCACTGTGAATGTTTACATGTTTTGTTCAATAAAAACATAAATAACATATAATTTTTTGTGCATTATTAGTTTAAACAGACTGTGTTTGTCTATTGTTGTGACTTAGATGAAGATCAGAACACATTTTATGACCAATTTATGCAGAAGTCCAAGAAATCCCAAAGGGGTCACATACTTTTTCTTGCAAATGTATAGTTTAAGAAATTGTTTGAAGCACCAGTGATGGGAATATAAATACTAACAAGTAGGTTTATTATTTAAGTATCCAGCAGCCAACCAACTTTAACTGAAAAAGAATGTGGGGGGGGGGGGGGGGGGGGGGGAAGGTGTATCTATGAGCTAAACATGTGACCATTGTGAGCTAACTTTAGAATTTAATGAAAACTGAAGAAGAGGAAAGTGAAATTTCCAAAACAACAATTTAAATCACTGTAGGTTGACAAAACTGATTTCTGTACAGCCCTAGTAAGAGCAGTTAAAAGTGCAAACATCTAGACAGTGTGATGAAAAATAAAGTGTGCATAATCTTTTTATTTATTTATATGTACAGCAAATAGACGGAGAGGCCTTCCTGCTGCTTACCCAAGCAGACATTGTCAAGATCCTGTCAATCAAGTTAGGACCCGCCCTGAAAATCTACAACTCCATCCTCATGTTAAAGAACGCGGACGAGGAGTAGCAGCGATTCTCTCTGCTCCGGTTTGACCAACACTTAGCTGAAGACCTTTGATCAAATAAGCCAGAACTGGTGTTATCTGTCAAACTGCAGTTATACACAAGAATGAGTGGAAGCCATCTTCTTGGAAAAATGTCCATGACCCTGCCTTCCCATTCCTCCCCTCTCTCCATGACAGACATCTGATGAACCTTGAGAGAGAGATTCACATGAAACTACAAGAATACATCGACTTATAATGTGTTTGTTTACTGAATTATTAAAAAAAAAACAAAACCTCTAGGCACCTTCAAGGATTCTTACCATTGTACAGTTTCTGGATTGGATTTCTGGATTTAGTGTCATGTTTTTTTTTTTTTGCATTTGCTTTTTTTGCTTTAAACTGTACTGGTGCTTGAGCATACAGCAGATAAACAAGCACCTTTGTGCTTTGCTGCTTTTTACTTGGCAACATCACAATTTTTTTAAGCTGCAAAATACAATCGTGAGGCGATGAGATTTTTAAATGTGAAAATCAACAGAGCAGAGGCACTATATTTTCAGCCATTGTCCTGTAGGTGGAGAGAGTGAGCTGCATCACAGGCCCAGAGGCTAGAGAGTTTGTTTAAACTGGAGTTGGCTGAAGCTGAAAGAGGGGAGTGTAAACTTTGTGTGTGCAGATGTGACTAAGTGTGTTTGAGAAATGAGCATGTATTTTCCCACCAGACTGTGTTTGTTGGTTTTCTGGTCAAAGGATTGTTTTGTGACAAAGCAGGGCTAAGGGCTAAACCCTAAATCACAGAAACTTGCAGTCTTTCAAGGTGGAAGGAGAAGATGAACCAGCTCTGTTTCCTTTTTTTGTTTGTTTTTTTGAGAGAGGCACATGAATATGAATGTTTAAAAACAGCTTTTAGTTGTTTTGTTATTGATCGTCTCATTGTAAATAGTATACATCTACAAAAGGACTCCACTCGCTCCCTAACAGTTTTACTCCTGCTTGGTTATGCAAAGGCTTGACGTCACGTCTACAGGGAAGGACGCTGGCAGTGAACTGAAAAATACGAGCCTCAACTCATACCTAGATTTTGAGAAAACAAAACCCTGTCATTGTCTTTGTAAATCAGCGAGTACTTCTTCAGCAAGTTGGAATGTGTAAATCAGCAACTGTTTATATGCAAACAGCTTTTATTTATGTATTCTAATTTAAGGTAATGGTACGCTGTTTTGGCTCTGACGTGTCTGTTGTTGTTTGATGGAATGGGTGAAAATAAATGAGATGCACACTGCCGGCTGTCCTTATTTTGTCTCTAATTTCACTAAACACTCACGCACATGTAGGTTGTCTGCACAACAGGCAAAATCATGACGGCTGCAGTATATTGAATCCCTTAAATCTCTAGGATTCTTACCTCTAGCCAAGGCCATCCAAAGGGGGGATAAAGGGGGGAGCTTTCTGGGGCCCTGCCAAATGGGAGGTGTTCAGGAAATCACAGTTCACTGTAAAGTTAAGCCGTGATGACCATATTAAATATCTGACTTGAATAATAACCACCATCAAAAAAACTGAAAAAATAAATTTATTAATGCTGTAGTACAATAAAGCCTTTTTCAAAATGTAAACCACTTCTTACAGCAGAACAATCTTTTATTGCTAATGGTATCAATTTGGATGGGCAGATTGTCTAAGACACTTGAAAAGTAATGTCAGGCTTCACAGCCAAGCTATGATCTGCACAAACATCAGGGTGCCAGAAAATGAAGTAGAAGGAATTGAAATAATAAAGTGGAAAATAATGAAATAACTGAAAAAAGAAAAAGGAAAAATTGGTAAAATGGGCTAAAACTGGCTGACAAAAAATGGTGCAAAGAGGTAACAAAAGCAAAAAATGGATTGAAAGAGGCAAAATTGAGATAACAGCAAAAATTAGTTATGAAAGGCAAAAATGGGCAGAAAAATGATGAAAAGTGGTTAAAAAGTGGAAAAAATTAAGCTCAATGTGTTTTAAAAAATGGGTTGAAAGAGGCAAAGATGGGATAATAGCTACAGAAATGGTTTAAGTAATGCAAAAATAGTGGTAAAATGCTGAAAAGTGGAAAAAAATGGATTAAAATAGGAAAATATGGCAAAAATAGAATGAGTGAAAAGGGGGTTAAAAAGTAGAGCAAATAAGGAATTCAAACTGCAGAACCTAATAATAGGTCTACACACTTCAGCTCCAAAATGAACTGTATGCAAGGATGCTAGGACCAATGCTGCTGATCCAACATACATGCACTAATAACATCAATAAATCACAACTGGGCCCATTCACTGGGGTTTTCAGGGCCCCAACCAATTCAATGGGCAGGCCTGCCTCTAGCTATCGTTTTATTCCTAAAGTGGCCCAGATCTGGTTCAGATCTTTGTGGGCAAGTTTGGTTGGGTTTAATAACCACTGTTGTGACTTTTATATCTTAAAAAAGTGCTCCACTACTTATAAGTACATTGGTACATTTTGTTATAGAAAAGTTCCTCACTGCTCAGTACTGCAACCCTACAAAGCTATCAGACCTCCTGCTTTGTTGCTTATTCAGTCTCATTTTTGTACCTACCCATCACCCATTTGTTCCCCTTTCAGTGTTCTAATTTTGATCCACACAAAATGACTCAAATTACATCACTTGAGGCAATAAGCAAGGGTTAATACAGCCTGTCTGAATCCTATGAAAGTTTCAAGAAACTTTTTCTACAAGGCTCCTCAGTATTTACACAAACTTTGTGTGAACTGTTTTTACAAAGAGATGTAAAGTAGATATTCTTTACAGTCCATGTGTCAGAGATTTTTTTTATGCCTCATAGAATTGAATGGAGGCTATGATTTTTGCCTGACAGTATAGGAAAAGACTATCGAAGATTAGTAAAATCAATCTTATTTTTAGAGTCAGAAAAAATGCAAAGTGCATGTGCATAATCTAAGACCAATCTACATAATGCATTGACTTTACATCTTCAGTTTTCTGATGAAGCTTCTTCGGCAAATTGATGTCTGCTGATCTCTAAGAATAACTGCGCTCAGCGTGGGACTGGCCTAAACCAGCCACAGATTCCCACGACCCCTCCTTTACACACATAGACAAATCAAAACACGGGCTGCAGAGGCGCACAAGCAGCGAAGAGACACGGAGGCAGAGATCAGCTTTGCACCACTTTAAGTTGCATTTTTTTTTTTGTAACAGAAATCTTCATTTTGGGTTCCGCAGTACCAGCTGTTGCGCTGCTCACAGTAAAGCAGAAGACAAATAACCGTCCTAATCTGAGGAGGAATTAAGTGAAAGGCTGGATTTAATCGAGAATTAAAGTGTTGGAGAGGAACCACGGAGAAGTGGGAGGAATAACGCAACTCGAGGTTATTTATTTTGATAATGCCGAGGAGGCAGTTTCGGCTCCGGATTTACGTCCAAAACAAGGCAAGTAGTCAAAGTGATTTGATCCTGACTGCGTGTAAGTAACCGGACAGTGAACTGCAGTGGGTTTCTGTAGTCAACACCAGTGCTGCCGAGCTGCATGAATTTCAATGTAACATTAAAGATACATGCGTTAGAGCACTTTCCAGACATGAGTTTATATCTAATCATATGCATCCTGTTGAATCGCTCACTTAGGAAATTGCACCATGAGTTCTACTGGAGAAATTGCTGTAGTAACGTGACTCTAATTGATTGACCACGATGTCATTGTCAAGTGAAATTGTGAAGTCCTGACAGAGGTCAGCCATATTTTATCCACATAAAGATGAATGAGTGGCTCGTTAAAGGTTGAATCCGGGATCACTGAGTCTGCTGCAGGGTACAGTAGAAAGCTTAAAGTCTCTGTGTGGCTCCAGAGACACTGGAGGAGCTGCAGAAGGTTTGGCATCTCATTAACTCAGCCACACATCTTATTAAAGCTGCTATTTCCTGTTGTGTGCAATGCAGAGCAAAGTATCTCCTCTCCAACACCCCCAGAGCTCCCCCTCTGGCTCTGCATGCTGCTTTAATTCTTTAATTTCTGCTCCTTCTCTCTTTTTTTTTATTGTTTTCTGTCCGTTCAGTCTGAAGCCAGAGGATGACAGCAGCCAGCCCCGTCTGCAGCCCCGCCTCCTCCCACTCTTCCCACTCTTCCCCCACCTGCCTCCCAGCATGCCACAGACACCTGAGGAAAGGCAAATCCCTCCAGACCAAACTTCACCTGCGCTCAGCCCCTGGTGTGTGGCTCCTGCTGGGTGTGGCTGTGGTTTTGGTGGGGATGGCAGTCGCAGTGGCGGGGTACGTTTCTGCAGCTCCAAAGCCCGTGGGTGGCCGAGGCAGCACCCATGTCGAAAGGATGAAGCTGGCTGGACCTGTGGTTATGGGAGTAGGCCTGTTTATCTTCATCTGTGCTGCCACGCTGCTTTACGAGAACAGGGACCGCGAAGTCCTCAGACGAGAGATACCTGACGACCTAGAGGATCTGAAGGGAGGAAACGGCTGGGAGGATCTGCAGGAGCCGCCAAGTTTCAGCTGCCAGGAGCAGTGGGAATGTGGAGATGGAGAGCAGGGGTGCTGGGCCACTCCAGCCCACACACGCCCCCTCTTAGACCAGAACTGTGGTCCTCTTGTTCTTCCTCCTCCCTTTGGCCGGAACAGAAACAACATCAGCAGCAGACCATCTCCGCCGCCTCCTTCAGACGCAGGAGGCAGAGATAAAGACGAATACAGGGAGGAGGAGAAGGAAGGAAGATCGATGCTGCTGGCTCGAGTTCTGCACCACCAGGAACCGACTCCTCACCCTCCCTCCCCCTGCCTGTCCATCTCCCACTCCTCTGTCTACTCAGACTCCTGCAACTCCAGTGAAATCAACTTCAACATACGGACAGGCTCTCCTCTGCCACCTCAACACTGAACCTCCTACTGGTTCAACTCTCATTAAAAATGCATGATGAGATACATTGGTTTCACATGCAGGCGTTGAACTAAAGACAAGGCTTTGTTGGTATGTTTTAGTGCCTCTGAGTGGCGCAGTGGCTCTGAGTCACATTCTGTGAGGGGCTTTTTTGTCCTACATCTTTTTCTGACTCACCCACGTTTGAAAGATCCGAGCTATGCTGTTTGATGTCAACTAAACCCATCTTGTTGTCTTTGAACTCACCCTTTCCCAAAATCCCAAAAACCACTGCCTCTTTGACCATATTAGGACGTGGGGAGGATTGCTGAGAACTTAGTTGGGTGCCATACTGGGAGAGGAACACACTTAGACTACTCCCCCCTTTTCAGTGATAAAGCACCTACATTTCCCCACTGAAAAGATTTGGTAAGAGGATGAGCCAGATTAAGTCTCAATTGAGTCTTTATCTAATCTCACACATAATGTAATCTAGTCTTTATCCGAGCAAATTGGGTCTCGGAATAAACAACAGGAGCACAAAAGGACACACTGCACTCACTCCACACCTACAGCCACTCTATAAATACCAGCTGGTGCTCTGAACGCACGCAATGTGGACTTGAGTTCTCAGTTTTGTTGCTGTAATTGAGCATTTTTGTTGTAAATTCAAATAGTCAGCTGCTCATTTTCTCCCCTTTTTTAAGACGAGATCTTCAAGAATTTCAATCAGATTGTTGATACAAAGAAAAGAGCAATGGCATGAGGGGAAAAAGCAGCAAAATCTGGTGAGGCAGTTATGAGTTATTCCTGACGCAGCGTAACTGAGAAAAACGGCCCTGTGAATCGTGTAACTGAAGCCTCACTCTCCCACCATCCCGACCTTTCATCTCCTCTCGCTTCATCATCCGAGTCCTACGCTTTTATTCAAATACTCCATCCTCCATCATCTCAATCCCTCAGCTTGAATAAAACAAAACAAAACAAAACAAAACAAAACAAAACAGAGCAGAACAATGTCAGTCAAATTAATCCAAAAACAAGCGTGTTTGAACAGGCTGAGAGGTAACAGGGGTAGGATTTTAATTATCACCAGCATTTTCTCCTCCAGCCTGTAATTACACAGGGGATCAGTCTGAAGGTTTTTATAGGTACTTTAGGACTGCAGAGTATTTCCTTGTTGTGCAGGCCCATGCTGGGATCCTGCCATCCAGATGACTGAGACTGAAGTGTACAGTAAATTTGCAGCCACACATTTTTCTTAAAAAACAGCACTCATCTCTCTCTCTCTCGCACACACAGTCAGAGGAGGTGTGATGTGTAGGTTCAGTGTGCTGTTTTAGGAGCTGGAGGTATCTTTCAGGAGCAGGGCTAAGTTGGGGAGATGTGTCTGAATCTTGCAACAAGCTTCAAGCAGCCTCCTTCGCACTTATGGCTCAGAAAAGCAGTTCTCACTTTGCACTCTCGCACATACAAGAGTCCTTCCCACTTAAAATGCTTTGATGTGCTTACACAAGGGAAGATGTTGATGTGATGAGCTAAATCTAAAGATTGGTTTAATTTCTTGGTCAGTCTGAAATAAGTGATAAATATTTTTTCTGTGTTTATTATTAAAGATGACAGTTTTTGAAGCAATGGTGGAAACTGCTTTAAAGGTCTCCATCTCATGGTCAGAATAATGAAATATAAGTCTAAATGGTAAAAACAAAGCTGTAAAAGTTATCAGATTTTACAGAGTACATCAGTCTAAAACTCTCTCATATAACATATTTTTTCCATACATTTCAGTTTACAAGGCAACCCTATCTAAAATAATAAAAATAAGTTAAATTAACTGATTTAAAATAGATCTGTTGAAAGATTCAAGGTTTAAATCAAAATTAATCTGCCAATCTATATAGTTATTCCCAGATGATGCTGTTTTTGTCACATTTTCAATTTCCCCTATTATTATAAGAATGTTTTTGTTTAATTCTGGATTTTGTTCAGTCTTAAACCATGGATAATTTACTTTATGTTTGGATATACAGTGCCCATAAAAAGTATTAACACCCTTTGATTTTTTTTTTACCATGTTATTGATTTTATAAATCTGTCATGGTCAATATAATTTGGCTTTTTGGACATAAAAAAATTACAAAAAAAAAACAAAAAACAATTTAATCCCAAGGTAAAAAACAGTCTTCTAAGAGTAATGTGAACCGAATAAAAATGTGTGATGCATAAATATTCACCTTCTTTCAAGTAAGTATTTAGTAGATGCACCTTTGGCTGCAATTATAGCTCTGAGTCTGTGTGGATAGGCAGACTCAGGCTGCTTAAGTTCTGTCAGGTTGCACAGAGATCAGGCGTGAACACCCTCAACATCTCTGGGGTATGTTAAGTGCCTCTGAATTTTTTTTTTCTAATCCATCCCCTGACTCATACTTTTCAATTACCTTTTCTCTGAGTTGCTTGGAGTGTTCTTATGTCTTCATGGTACAATGGTAGCCAGGAATACTGATTAACCAGTGACTGGTTAATCAGGTGTCTTCATACTACAATCACTTGAGTCACATTCACTGCACTCAGGTAATCCCCATGAGACTACTAGCACCAATTGGCAGGACCTTTGTTGAGTTAGGTCAGTCACTTTAAAGGGTTGAATATTTATGCAGTCACTTATTTTACCTTACATATTTTTGTTTAATTCTAGAAATCTGTTTCACTTTGACATCACAAAGAGTTTTTTTGTAATTTTTTTTTTTTTTTTTGGGGGGGGGGCGCAAAAAGCCAAATTCTATTGACCATTGATTGATTTTTAAATCAATAAAATGGTGAAAACCTTTTCATCTGCACTGTAGACCTAAATATAAGGAATAGAGCTTACAACATCAACCTTACCACAGAAAAGGGAACTTGTTATGGATTGAAATGAGATGAAGGTAAAAAGGTAAATGTAAAACAATGTGCAGATGGCCTTTAACTTGAGCAATGAAGTGTATGCAAGTTTTTAAAACTGAAATGAGCCATTCAAAGTAGCAGTAGTCAACTTATTTTAGATCCCTGTTGATACAGGGAAATGTTTACACTTCTTAAGTGTTCTAAAGAGGACAATAAAACATGCAATTAATGTTAACCAATGAAAAAATGCTCTAATTAGGATCCTTATCACATTGCACTTAATGTATTGATGCTCACTGCTGTAACCAGAAATCCTCTTGACTTTTTGACACCACACTGACCAGAGGGAGTTTCATTTTTATTAGATATGAGTGAAAAGCACAGCAGCAACTAAAGATCAGTGTATGTGTTGTTACATAACTCAGCAACACGTTTTTGCTGCATTGAGAATATAAGTGAATCAATTTCCTCCTCTGAGAGATTAAGCGTGGTGATATCTTAGCAGACGGACTGGGGGCTGTAAGCTCCTTAACCCTGTGCTGACTCAGGACCCATACAATGTATCTGTTCCTTAAGAGAGCAGAGCCGTCAGCGACATTGTTATTGGTATGACAGGTTTGAACTTTTGAGGATCAACCGGCCTGATGATGAGTTTTTTCCCCTTTATTCAGCAAGAAAACTGAGCCAGTTAAGATATCTTTGTGTCAAGTGTTGAGCAGAGAAATGTTTCCCACTAATGTGATGCTCTCCTACATCTGGCATGCAGTATGTCATCAGAACAGAGGGATGAGTTATTAGTTTGGTGGTATGTGTAACATTCACCCTGTATTTTCTTTGAAAATGGCTAATAAACCAAACAGCATTCTCTGACATTAAAGAAAACATAAAACCCTTCACTTTTACTTCCTTCTTTTCCAGACCTTACCCTCCAGGTGAGGTCAGTCATTTGCAGCTATATCTCCCCCAGAGTCATCCCTGGTATGATCATCTGCAGCCTCTCAGCAGCTGTGTTCAGTACAGGAAAAAGAGCAGGTGCTTTCCAGACTAATCCAATTTCAGCCCTGGAGTTTTGTCTTCTTCACAGTCCTCATGGTGCAGTCAGTGAAAGACGTATCCCAAACAAAATGAAAGGACTAATATTCTGTGTTTTTGCTGTTTTGATGCTCCCACCTGCTCAAGGTAAGAAGCTGTAGAATCTATTTTTTTGTTATTGTTGTTGGAGATCATACAGCGCTCTCTGTTGTTTCACATTCTCGCTACAAACTCAGCTTTAAAATAGTACTGTTGTCTCACAAGCAATAAATCCTTGTGGGTTGTTCTTGTCCCTCAATAACCTCGTCATGAGACTGTGAATACGTTAAAAAGTTCGATTAAACTTAAATTTCTTGAACACAAAGAGGGCATACTTATGCTGTATACTGCTGCAATAAACTGCTTCATAAAATCAGTTTTCACTTTAATTTATCAAAAGATTTCTTATTGATATTTTATTTGTCCAACCAATGATGTATTAATAGAGAGTGACAAAAAAAATCACATTTTAGAAGTGATATTTTAATGTCTTAGTTAGGTAAAATCCCAAAAGTTAAGCTATGCAAAATGTACGACAACAAAAACCGGAAAGAGAATCACTTAAGAAGATAGAATATTTTCATGTTTGTTTACAGACTCATGGAATCATCAATAACTAGAGTATGCCGATTCATTTTTTGTGTTCATTCTCAAATCAATTAGCTGTGCATATCTGCACTTTCTCCTGCTAACGTGAAGGTTTAAATGTTTTTTGTTGCTTAGAAAGATTTGGCTGTAGTTAAGTCTATCCTCATTGTCTTAAGCGGTTTTAAGAGCACAGCAGTCATGTAGCTCAACAGCAGTCTAAAAATGTCAAGATGTCTCTTTTTCAATAAAAGAAGAAATCTAACAATAATTTATGTCTTTCAGGGTTAATGTTTATTTCAGTGCTGTTACAAAAGACTGCACTGGACAGGTGACAGAGCTCCTACACCCAAAAGAGGCAAAAGAGCATCGATTTATACATGTTTGTGCATGCTTCATTACTCTTTTGTCTGCTCATTCACCTGAGCTAGCACTAGCTAACAAGATGATAGAGGATAAGGATTGTTAACCTTCCTTAGCTCACCTCATGGCCCCACGGAGGAGATTAATGAGGTACTGTATACAGCTGCAGCCTGTTGCAGCATGACTTGATGGGCTTGTTCAACTTAAATCTCTGACAAAGATGAAGTAGTATCCAAGAATACCAGGATAATCACGTTTGGTATCTAATTATGCTCTCAAGAAAGTTATTTAAGTGACAAGAGGCACTGTTAGTATAAGCTTTGAATAAATTATTTTCAGCCACACTTCATGGACAATTCTCCACTGCAAACAAAATATTGTTGATAAAAGTCACTCTCATTTTGAGAGCTATTATACTGTATTATCTCCAGGGATTGTGCACTACAGTTTGGCAGGAGTAACTCAGGGTTTTTCCCCACTCTCACAGCGTCTTTCTACCAGCTTTTTCTTTTAATCCCAGTATCTGTCTGTTAAATAAAAACACAATGGAGCCTGAAGACTTGGAGCTCTCTCTGACCAACAAAAGTCATCCACTCAAAGAAACGAATTCCAGACCCTTGCAGAATAAACAAAAAAATTTCTGAGATGCTTAAGTGCTCAGAATAAGGCTCATTAGTTTGGCTTCATGTCCTGCAACAGCGCTCCAACACTTCACACATTCAGCACTGACTGAATAATAAATGAGTCCAATGAGCTGTTACATAAATGCCTCAATCTGAATCACCCAAAGCATGTCTTTCATTAAGCTCAAGTCTTAATTTGAACTTAAAAAAGGGTATTGTCATTGTCTAGTATACTGTTTACATATTTTGTAGTACTGGTTTATCAGTGATTTTGTAGAGTTTTGCCTTTATCCTCTCGTCGCTTTTTTTCACGCTGTACTGGCCATCATTTTTCATTTTGTTGCTATACTCTGTCCCTTGGCTGTTTATTTTATCAAAATTCACTCCAGTAAATCTTGATTGAATTAAACTGTTCCTGTGGCCTCTCATGGGTTCAGGTGAGGAGGAGGAGCCTGCAGATCAGCTCTTGGATTCAGTAGGACTGGAGCATGAGGAGGCTTTGACATGTTACCGTTGTGATCTGGGCTTCTGGGATACTTGCTATACCACCGAAACAAACTGCAGCCACAAGGAGCTCTGCTACACAGGCCGAGGGAAGGCAGGTGTGTTTAAAAGGCTGTGCTTTCAGTCAGTGGATGATTATTTATTCATATCTATACCTACACATCTATATTTCACTTGTCTTGAGACTCTGCACTTGTATCTCCTCAGCTAACACTCTGGACGTAAAGACTTTGGGGTGTGCAAAAGTGGAGGAGTGCGGCGTGGAGACAACAGTGGAGCTCTTCTCCAATGAAACAATTTTTGTGATGACCAAACACTGCTGCGACACTTCATTCTGCAACTCAGCACACAAACTCTCCATCAACACACTTTTGTGTCTAACAGCAGCTCTGCTAACCACCTGGCACTACTCTGAATGCTCAACGGGATCATAATGAATAAGCTGCATTTATATCTATGCTGTCAAATACATACAGAAAAGGACTCTGTGAAGTGATGCTAAAGGACTTTGACCATATGGTGAAAAAAATCACCAGCTTACTATGTTTTTTCTACAGTTCAGTACACTGCTTAATTAGAAAACATTACTTAGATAACTAGAGCATAAACATGTACATTTATAGAGCTATTAAACCAAGCAATCTGTTTTTTTTACAGTGAACTTAACTGAAAAAACACAAGAAATCATCTAGCTCTCTTAACACATGCAGTGTAACATGTATTTGAGTGATAAGTAGTGTCATTCTTGTAATTATGTTTATAGAAACTGTTTTGTCTAAAGATGGACAATCAGTCAAACTGCACTCTATCCTAAAACCAGCTGAAAATGTCACACAATGAATGAACAAACTGACCGCAGAATTGGAGAAATGTGACTGCAGCAGAACAGCTCAGCTGCAGTTCAGCAGCTCCCCAGCAGAGGGCAGGAGCTCCTGTTTCATAAAGTACTGAAGGTCCAAGTCTTTGTCCTCCAGGTCCAGGCACAGGAACTTCTCCACCACAGACCTGCACCTGCCAGCAACACACAGAACATATCCATCTATTTTGACATATTCTGCTCTCTGTGCGTTGTTTTTTTACATGGCTAATATTGTGAAGTTGGAGCTAACAAACCTATTCGCCTGCTCATCTGAAGATGCTCTGTCGATGCGTTTGATGGGACGCCCTGTCCGGTACAGTTCAGATACCTGACCAAACATAAACACTCACAGTCTGTCTTTATGATAGGTCAGTGTAGGTCAGTGTACTTTCTGGCAGATCCATTTCCTGGTTGAAACCAGACTCAAAAAATGGGAGAAACTCTTGTTATTCAGTTTTTCATTTTTGACCAACAATGAAACAAAACAAAACAAAACAAAAAAAAAACAGAAGAACAAGCCTTTTTATTGTTGTTGTTGTTGTGACCAAAATTTAAAAAATTGAAAAATGAGTCCTTTTTCCGTTTTTTTCCAATTTTGGTCACAAAAACGGAAAACAAATAACAGAATTTTAAAAAATGGGGTCAAATTTTTGTTTGTTTCCATTCCATGATTTTTTTTTCTTCATTTAATGGAATTCTCGAGAAAAAGAAAGTCATGTGACCACTAGGAAAAGTGAGCATTTCAAGGTAAAAGCCTCCATGTCAAAACAAGAGCCATCTATCGTGCTTAACAGTATGATTATTTTATATACATATATATACACACACACACACACACACACATATACATATATATATATATATATATATATATATGTATGAAATAAGAATAAAGAATTTAAAAAAAGATAACACATTGCTGGTACATTAATAATTTACAATCTTTAACACACATCGTACATAGAGCATTTTTGCCTATTATAATACTGTAAAATTCAATGGATGGCTCTTGTTTTGACATGGAGGCTTTTATTTTGAAAATCTCACCTTTCTCAATGGGTCACATAATTTCCTTTTCCTCAAGTATTTCATTTAATGAAGAAAACAAAATAATGGAATTGAAAAAACTAAAATTGAACCCCTTTTTTAAATGTTATTTGTTTTTCATATTTTGGTCAAAAACAAAAAAAAATGGAATTACGAGAGTTTTTCCCATTTTTTTAAGTCTGGTTTCAACCAGGAAATGGATCTGCCAGAAAATACACTGATCATTAGAATATATGTGTTTGTTTGTATATCTAAGTGTGTGTTTACCTCCACTCCCCTCTGTACGAGGCTGGCTGGCAGGCCTGCCAGAGTGGCGATGTTGGCAGCATAACTGCACTGACAGATCCCTTCTTTTAGTTGGTACAGAAACACCAACTCATCCCCATCCACCGCAGTCTCTAGAGTCTTTATACAAACACAGGTAGACAATCAGATATACACAAAATCCCACATTTATTAAATAAAGCCAAACAAGTTTCGAGAGAAGCCCCACTGCTGATTGGAACACCTCACTGATCTCTTGAAAGTTTCTGTTCAATATTATGCTGCGGCGCATCAGTTTTCCACCAGGAACCTCACTGAACGCTCACAAAATCCTTCAGCCTACAGTTCATCACTGTATGAGATCAGGTTAAAATCTGTCAGTACCAGAACAGACAGCAGGCTGGAGGAGGGGAGGAGGCCCAGCTGCAGCAGACTGTGGAAGTTTGTGGCCAGCAGCACGTGAGGAACATCCACTGGAGCTTTTTTCAGCCAATGAGAGATTGATGCCGCCAACAGGGACAAGCCATCCACCTGCAAAGGCACCATTATATGAGTGGATGTGCTCTCAGCAGAGATAAAGCTGCTCTTGGTTACATTTATTTTGATACTGATTAAAAATGCCTGGACTTGTTTTCATTGTGGCAGTTTTTTAGTGAGATGTAATAAAAGTGCCCTTTATGACAGACAAGAGACACAAATGAACAGACTGTACTGATTTTGGGCTATAATGGCTAAAAACATACACTTGCAATATTTTGAATGAACTCTATTCGGCATTGTAATCCCAACCATGTTTTCGTACTTCAAGTGAAAGTCGTGACATGAATGTCTTTAGTCTGTTTAATGCCATTATCTTTTAAAGGGTTAAGCTTTAAGCACAAACCCATGCATGAGACTAAGCTGCTGCTACAAAGAAACCAATTAACACAGCATCCCCTCCAAATGGTTCGTGGATTAAGAAGTCCACCAGCAAGATGTCTTACTTTCTTAATGAAATGGTAACTTAGTTTTTAATATTGTAACGGTGTAATATACAACACTTGCATTTAAAATACACACATTAAGAGGTAATCTTCTGTGTTTTAAAAACATATTGAATCTCCAGAAGGTGGGAGTGGTACAAAAATAAAACTGGCTGGTTGGACAGCTTCACAGTGAGCTTAAACTTGTCCAAAGATTAAGTTAGGCCAAGTGGAACTGCAGAAGCAAATGACACCTCTCTGGGTCCATCAATATGATCAACCCAAACCATTGATCATTATCATTAATATCCACCCTAAATTCTAACATGTTTGAAAGGAGCAAAGAAAGGACTTACTGAGCACACATTAGCAGTTATATTTAATGTTTTCTACTGCTCTCTGCCTTCCACACCACTTTTTTTCCTTTAGACAAATAAACTGGTTTGGAGCCTCTCTAAAGTGATAAGGCAGACAGTAAGCAATGACAGAGTGCATCATCACTGAGAACTCAGTAAATTTATTTTTGTTTGTCAGAAAGTATCCTCGGATATCAAACAAATTATAAAATGTTAGAAATATCTCTAGAGTATTACAGCAGCCTACATATGTCTGCAGGCTGCACAAGTTCAATAATGCTTAATTGTTCCCTTGCCTGTAGATGGCGCACATTAACACTGCTACTGTTCATCTGTAGGTCTTTGTTAACAGCTGCGGATATTTTGCAGCTCATAGGTTGCACATGTTGGGCTAAACTGAAGGTCTGTTCAGGCTGCAGCTCCAAATGGCAGAGCATTATTGTCTGGATCTGTTTCCAGGCTCTTTGAGTTCAACGACACTGGGTGTCCTTGTTAGGTGTGGACATATGTATCTTTTTCACAAACGGCAGGAGTAGGTTCCTTCTTACTGTGTTAGTTCCTTTTCCAAATTCATCGATGAGAACTAATGAGTTGCCGGTGCTGCTGTTCAGAGCCTGGGCCATCTGGAGAATACAGACACAAAGTGTTACCCTACACTGTAAGGTTTTATTGTGTGTTTGTTTGTGGGCAGTAGCTGCTCTATAAAAATGTCTTGACAGGTGGAGAGTGGGAGTGTAGCTGGAGGCCAGTAGTTTTGGAAGTTCATATCTTTTATTTCCACACCCACACTCACATACAAATAAATACACTTAAGGTTGTGTGTACTACTGTGTGAGTGTCTTAGGTACCTGGTTAAGGTCTATTATGAAAGTGCTGAGGCCCACAGATACAGATTCTCTGCTCTGCATGCGAGTAAAGATCCCATCCACGAGACCAATCTCTGCCTCCTTAACTGGTACATCTGAGCCAATCAGAGCCATGAACACAATCAGACCCACCTGTTAAAGATAAACCAGAATTGACTTGGAGTAATTCTCAGCATGGAGGTCTAGGCTTCTCTTCAGTGTTACATGAAGCCACTGTCATTTGGCTTATTCACAGTGCTCTTTCAAAGTGACATGAACATCACAGAGCTTTAAGGAGAGGTGAAGTGACGCCCCTCTGCACCAAATTACTACTTCACTAACATCCTTAATTTAAGTCTTGTAATGTTGTGTCAAATTAAGCTTTAAAATCTGTTATAATGGAAAATAATTCAAAAGGGGGAAATTTAGATCTTGGGCATCCTGAATCCTTAGTGCAATCACAAAGTGTTGCCTCCCTCTGTCTATGAAGTGAATCTGCTGCAGAAGAAACAGATACTGAAGTCACATCTTGTTTATTTATACTGACCAAATAATCATTTTGTATCATTTTTAATACTGACTTGCTGCTTCCAGTTTTTCTGTTGCACAAATTACAAAATATAACTGAGCCAAACTCAACAGTGAGACCTTTCTTACTGTCCCACCTGTTTGAGGTAGATGCTCTTTCCAGATGAATTTGGGCCAGTAATGACTTTGACTCTGCCCTCTGACTCGCAGCTCTGGAAGGAGTTGGCCACAAACACAGGGGAGCACAGCTCTAAAAGAGGGTGTCTAGAAACACAGACTATAATCACTTCTGTGCTGCATTCTCAGGACAAAGACAACTTCTGCTTCATAAGAATGTATGTGATCAACCATCAAACCAATATTATTTACCATCATTAACCTAACAAATGTTTTTGCTTACCAATGAAATAAATGAAATTAGAAGGGTAACTGTTTCTGATGCCTTACCTGCCCTGTACGATGGTAATCCTCCTTTGGTTGGAGAGTTTTGGTGAGGTGTAGCCATACTCCTGCGAGGCGCTGCTCAGAGCCATCAGACAGTCCAGCTCAGCAGTGAGATCCAGAACCTGCACATCACAGACATTAAACACACCTTCCACCATTAATAGAGCCAGATAGACATAGAGAAGAGACCTTTAAACTCAACAGGTTAATGCATGTGAAACAAGACAAAGTCTGTGTATTTAGCCACATAAAATGAAAAACATGTACTTATACTGAACATTCAGACTGATAACAAAGAATAACACTGTTGAAAAAGCAGTGTGAAAATTTGATTCTTGATGTTTTGGTAATCACCAGTGTCCTCAGCAGGGGAGGATTAGTCTCAAAGGAAATATCCTGGGTCTCAGTCTAATAAAAGTATTAAGCTGGAAAGCCTGCAAGTATTTGTTTCAATAAAGCTCATTGCTTATGTTCTCTTAATTGCAATGTTGAAATCTCCTAAATAGTTGGGACATTTTACAGCTGCAGCATTATAAACACAATCTTTCATTACCAGACATTACTGCTCAGAATGAGAAACATAAAATCTGAATTTCCTGCTTGTAATAGCGGCACATACTGCCATGAGACCCATTTCAAAGCACTTGAAGAGACCTGTTTCATAATTAAAATGTACAACACACCAGAATCCTTATAGCTGATCACAAAAAAACTCCAAAATAATGTTGTGCAAAATTATTTCTATACCAAAAACAGTTTTTTTAAGCGTGGGGGTCATATTATACAATCTAGAGGTGATGCATATCAACCTTATAGAGGGCGGTGCTCTTCTCGAGGATTGTGTTCTGTAACTGTGTCATCACTGCCGTCTCCATATCTAAGGAGGAGGAAGTACCTTTGTTGATTTTCTAAAAATGGCACTGCAATAAAGTAAAAGCTTTAAGTTACCAAGGGGTAAACTACCTCTAATATCACAGTGTAAGTCTCCTAGGAGGTCATCAAGCTCCTTGGTTCTCTGGCTGCGGTAGTGCAGACGATCCTCGGACAAAAACTAACCCACATGCATACATGGACGAAAAGAAAAGGCTAGAGCAGAATAAACCTAGAGAAAATTGTATTTTGAAAAATGAATTTGAAAAATAATGTGAATAGGTGCAAACACAAACCATGAATTCAAGCCCCTCTATCTCAAAGTCCTCTTTCTCCACCATGCTGGGCAGGCGAGGGACAGAGAGTAGAAACCCAATCTGCTAGGAGAATTTAACACCGAGTACTGGTGAATTATATCAGTATAAACACCAAATATAACACAGTTTAGTACAGGCTCAGGACAGATAAGAAAATAAAATTGGAGTTGTTGGGATATCAGTTTGTAGCCGTGTAGACATAAAGCTCAGACCAGAGGGATGTAGATGACACAGCAGGAGGGGATGCGAGTGTCCAGGTGTTCCAGTTCTCTTCTGGCGACATCAGTGAGGAAGTCGGACAAACCCATCATCCTCCTCTTCTCTGACAGAGGGAGGAAGTGTTGGTGAGACTTTGAGCTAACCACAATATGACAAAATAAATCTATTAACACAGGCTCATAACACCATTTTAACACTCATGTTTTATAAACAGATTTTGGTTCAGTATTGAGGCCCTTACTCTCATCTATTGCTGGATCCACATTGGGTTTGATGGTGAATCGGTTCTCAGCTATGCTGCTCTCAAAATCCACCTACATGTTGCAAAACAGGACTCACACTCACACTCAACAGCTTTCTAAAAATGTGTACCTCTGAGTTTGTCTACATGAGCCAGGAGATTTTGATGCACAGCTGTCTATTAGAGTATCTCACCACTCTGCTGATGAGGGAGGCAATATACTGAAGGTCATCCGAGAAACCTTCACTGATGTCATGGAAAAGCTGAATGGACTGAGGCAGGTGTCGAACAGTGTCCCTGATACACACTACACTGTACACTGTCTGACAAACACAAACAAAAGCAGCAATGTGTACTCAGAATCTGTTGGGTACTTAAAGTGTGTATGGTGTGAAGCTCATAAGGTTATACTGTTGCTCCAACCTTGTAGAGACTCTGCCAGTCTGTGGCTTTGGTGTGAGAGAGAGACATCCTGCGCAGAAGAGTCTAACACACAAAAATACTCATGAATAGACAAAGTAGCTTAAGGCAAAGACAAAGTTTCCATGCTCAGGTGGTGGTGACACAACAGGAAAAGGGATGAGTAATAACAGATGTGGAGAATAAAGCAGGCCATTGGTCAGAGTAGTTACTGGTATGTTGCTGATGTTGCGCAGCGAGGACTGCAGAGTGCTCAGGACATCGGAGTTCTGAGGTGACGTGAAGAAGCGGATCACTTCTTGTCGTCTGTGTAACACAGCAAGGTCCTGAGTTGGCCGCAGAAACCACTCACTGACACAAGAGAGGACATCACTAAAAGTAGTGAACACTAATATAAAATAAAAAGAATTAGCTTGTCAATTTGTACATATTTTACAGACAGAGTATCTTTGTTGACTACAGTTAAACATTTAAATTTTAGGAAAGTGTCAGAAACACAATACTTTAAATTACCTACAATAAGCGTTACATAAGGGTAAATTGCACCACATATGATAATGAAAATTGAAAGACAGATGATTCTATATAATTTAAAGGGTAACACATTTGCAGGAGTGGAAAGATGAAGGTAAAAGCAAAGCTACTTTGATCATGAACGTTTAAAAAAAAAAAGACTCTCTGCTTCACATGTAGTGCATAAACACCAAAAAAATATGAAACAGCAAATTTTAGATGAAATGTGAAATCATTCTCACCATGTGCTACCGACCGTCATGTGATAGCATAGCCAAACAGTGTAAAATGTATCAAAGTACAACACGACCACAAAAATATACTCAAGTAAAGCAAGACAACTGATTCTACGTAGACTCAAAAAAGTACCATTACACAAAAAACTATTCATTTACATGTGTACATGTGTCATGTTGACATAGACACAGACTCCAGATTGCTAACCTTGACTTTTTCAGACAAAATATTCCTCTTGAAATGCATTTACAGCAGCATCAGTGTCTAAAATAACTTCACTTCTTTTTTGCTTGGTTGTTTTTTTATGCATTCAATGTTTCAGATAAATTATTGAACTTTAAGAAATTAGACATATTTTAACAAATAACTCTTACCAATTAACATGATTATTTTATTGTTGAATTTAGTGCTTTTGTCTGGGTGTGGGAATCACTGCATATTTAATACACTTTCCTAAATAAATGACAATACATTTACCCTAATACTAAAAGTCACAGTATTAGTAATGCAGTAGTGGAGTCCTTGTCATAGTGTTGGTTTTTCCTTTAGTGACATTTTTGAGTTGATGTCTCTGTAGTTCTTTGTACCTCCTGTTTTCTCTTGTCCTTTGGTTTTCTCTCATTAATGTTAATAACACTAATAATTATAATGAATATAAATAATAATCATAATGATAAATCTTTATTTATAAAAGACATTTCAAAACAGGCATTACAAAGTGCTTTAGAGAGCATACAACATGCATGGCAGATCAGACTAGAATCAGCCAATTCCATGGCAACAATTTTATGTACTAGCTTGGTGCATAAAACCCAATACAATACAAAAAGTCAGTAAAAGCAGATACTTTAAAGACACCTTGTATTCAACCCCTATATAAAATCATAAACAGTCCTCCAGTAAAGATTTGTTTTTAAAGTGACTCAACAGAAAGCACAGAGTCAGCCGACCTGATTTCCTTGGGCAGGTCATTCCAGAGCTTCGGGCCCGGACAGAAAATGCTCTGTCCCCCTTAGTTTTCAGCAAAGCTGCTGGCACAGATAAAAGGTCTGTACTCAAGGATCTTAATGTGCTTGCAGGGGAAAGGGAATTAAAAGGTATTAAGTTGACCTGTGTGTGTTTGTCACATCTGAGTATAATCACTTCCAGTGTATTTAGTGTCTGTGTTTCATCTTCTGCCCTGCATTTTCCCCTCATTATTTTTGGTAAGCTTTTGATTTTATACTTTTGTGTTTGGACTATGATATCTTCCTGTGAATAGTTTGGTTGTATTTTTTGACTTTTTGTTTCATTTAAGATTTTAGTGTTGACCTCTTCTGTTAAGCATTTTGCAATTAAACCTGATATTCCTTAGGCAATATATACTGAAAACAACTGACATTGTTTTAACTTAATACAGAGACTAAAGTTCTGTTTGTTTTTTGTGTGATTGATTTGTTATTTCTCACCGCAGTACTTTAGAACCAAACTTGGACCTGCAGCGGTTCAGTATCCCTGAAACACACGATTAGAAAAATCAGTTTATGCAAACACAATTTAATAACACAGGGTGAATAGTTACCTTCAGGACATCTTACCATAAAGACTGAGCCCTTCTTTTTCACCTGAATGCAGCTTATACACTGACGGGTGAAGTTCTGACTTGAAGATCTGCAATACACTGGATCAAACAGAAAGCGGTAGTGATCGTCTTTTTCGTTTTAAATGTTTTTGGCCTGCCTCACTCAATGCTAAATCTGGTTTAAATACTATATCTTAAATAACTGGACATATTTGAGTTTATTTAAAGAAATACACTCTCACAAATGTGCCAAACTATAATAAAAAACAGCAAAGACAGAGGAAATATGAAAAAGTTAAGAAGTTTATGACTTGTTGCAGGAGAGCAAATAAAAATGTAAAATTCTAGAAAAAGCCTCAGGAAAAGAACTCTCTTCTCTTGAACATAGTTGCCAATTTAGAATGAAACTAACTTCTACATAAAGGTTTTAATTCTAAAAAAAAAAAAAAACAGGAGATGTGTGAGATCGGGGTTACCTACTAGGGGATAAAAAGGGATCATTTACCGTACATCATGGAGACTGTGCAGGAATTCTTACCTGTAGGTGTCAAGGTCAATGCAAACAACACCTTTACTAGATAGGGGACAAACAATGCACATTTAGAGAAGTGCCACTGATCATGACAAATTTGTTTAACAGTTTAACAATGACTGGAGAAGTAAACAGATGAAAATCATTTCATTAGATTACAACAGATGTAGAGAATAGTACCCAAACAACATGCATGTAATGTCAAACAATGTTACCTGTCTGACTAACTAGGAGAAAAAGGTACTATTCATTGACAAACTCATTAAAGAAAATGTGTAATCACAGCCCTGTATGTGTGTGTGTGTGTGTGTGTGTGTGTTTGTGTGAAACAGAATAAATGTGTGTCTAACAGTGTGTAGGCGTGAAACTGTAGGATAGGGACTCCAACACTGCTGTCTTCCAGCTCCACTCCTACTCTCCTCCTGTCCAGACATTTGAGCAGAGCTCCCACTGCCCTCAGCTACACAACAGATGAATTGAATACACACATGCAACATAAAAACACACAGGAAAATGATGGATGGCTTATGATATGCTCCTATACAAATGACGAAATGATGGATAGGAGGGTATCATGACAGCTGGCTCACCATCAGGGGCGAGTCAAAGGGGATGCAGGAGAAGAGGTAGGACATTTTGTCTTTCTTTGGAGTGGAAGCAGGAAGGAAAGGCAGATTGGCAGACAGCAGCCTCTGCTTTCCAACTTCTACACCTGCAATATCAAAAATACACTCAACATTAATCTATCAATTTAAAAAATCCTGGCTAGAAAAATAAGGAGCATGTCTGATTTACATTGTTGGGTGTATATTTACCAAAGTCAACAAATGGATAAATTACCACCTCTGGTTTGTAGTCTGGGTTTGCACCTTGGATACAACAGAGGGAAAATTGATCCATAACAGAATAATTTTACACCTCCAGGGAAAAGTGTCATTGCTGCTCAGTTTAAGTCTGATATATCTGTGTATAAAACCTTTAAAATCACTCTTGCTCGCTGCAAAGATAAATCTTATTCAATTCCCTTAGTCTAGTTTCTTCTTGTCTCAAACTATGTTCTTGGTCAGGTCTCCCTTGAAAAAAAGAGATCTTTGATCTCAATGAAACTAACCTGGTTAAATAAAGGTTATATAAAAAATTTTAAAAATGTCAAAACAAAAGCACCTGTCATATACTGCTTTTACTCCCTATGAAAACATAACTTTCTCTCTGAGAACTCACCAAGTTGTTGCAGGAAGCGTGTCATGCAGCGCTCCTGCTTTGCACTGGTAATGATAACATGGGGACTGACCTCCTGGATGACTGAACCAAATAAGTGAAAAGAAGAAGGTATACTTTAGTAATCCCCCATGGGGAAATTCATTTATTACAGTCTGTTAATGACTATACAGCACACGCACAGGCTAAAGCTAAATGTGCGTTCTGTTTAATGATGCCAGCACAAGTAGCAATGAAAAAAAAAAAACTTTATTTCTATGCTTCTGAAACATAAATATACTTTATTTGTATAGTCCTTTACAACACTCCACAGGTGTGGAGGTTTACATTAAAACACACAGCACAAAACAAGTTCATAAAACAAAATCAGTAATAAACACAGAATGAAAGGATAAAAGTGTTACCACACTAGTAGGTATTAAAAGCAATCCTAAATAAATAAGTTTTGAGTTTTGATTTGACGAGGTCCAACTCAGAGATAACACATCTCTGAGGGGAGATTATTCCAGAGTCTGGGTGCAGAAACTGAAAAGGCTCAGTCAAGCCAGTGTTCATATTTTGACCTGGGCACAGGTTTGGTATGGTAATAGTAAAGCGTTCACCTGCTGAAGTGGAAATCAGTTTAAATTACCTGATCTTTTGCCTATATCTTAAAGAAATCAGATCTTTTTAGTCTAATTCTCATCCACAGTTCCTTTAGATTTGGGTTCCTTTCATTAGTGGCATAAGGAAGGAGAAATGTTAAACTGGTAACCGACTGTGAAAGAGGAGGATGAGTGCTGCAAGGGTCAAAAATGTCGGTAAAATATAACCAGGATCAGTTGCTCTTCAAGACAACTTTAAACAGCAAAAAAACATGAAAAGGTGACTTACCAGATAATTTACAAATAGTCCTCAGTAGAAATGGCAGCCAAAACTGAAAATCTGACGCACTCTGAAGTAATAAAAATCCTTTATTTAAACAGGGCTGTCTACACATAGTTATCTGGCCAGTTATCTGGCAAGTCATTTTTCAGTTGTTTGCTGGTGACTGAATGTGTTGGATAGTTTTGTTTTTTCTACCTTACTGTACATAATCACCATGAGCTGCATTGTTTGATGCATGCTTGTCTTTGTTCTGTTTTATTGCCTTGTGCCTCACTCAACTGAGAACCACCTGGGACTGTTGGACTCTCCACATGACCTCTGTTTGATGAGGGAGAAAGTTTGTTTTTTGGTATTTTGTAGTGGATTTGCTGTGATTATCTGTCTGTTTTTGTGTTGTGTCTGTGTAAAACAAAAACAAAACCTACATTTGGGCTCACACTGTAGAAGAGAAGCTACATCGGTTTGCAACAAGGCGGTGTGATGTTTACCTCTGGCCAGCAGGTGGAGCTCAGAGTTGTCAGGAGTATCTTTCATGTAGTGCAGAGAGGAGTTACTACTGTCATAAAAGCAGAGGGCCACCTGTCCATGCTGGGCCAAAACACTCATTAAAACCTGGTGACAAATATGAACACAAGTATTATTTTACTGCTGCAGCTGTGAAATACTCAGCCGGAAAATTGGCTTACTGCAGGTGAGACTTCCTCCTCTTCTTCATCTCCATTTAGGCCTATGGGACCAAAAACTGGACCTGCTTCTCCTCTCAGACTTTGCAGTGCTGCCATAACCTTCTGGGTAAAAAAAAAGGAAAAACAGCTACTAATTGTACTGCTCTAGAGTGGTATTTAACATTTAAAATGGCACAAGTCAAATATAGGCATTCATAAAAGATAATGTGGTATTTTTGAATGCTAACACATAAGCTAGCAATAAACTGCCTTTATAGTAGTTGAGCTTCTGTACTTCAGCTAGCTAAATTTCGCCCAAGCTAACTTAAGAAACGTTTTGTTAAAGCTACCGTGTTAAATATTTTACTTTAGTTTTTTTTTTTTGTAGATATATTACCTGCATGTACTTACAGCGGCGACCAGGAATTTATTTTACAAGAAGGACGACTAGTGATGGTCAGTTTACACGATGTTGATGAAATTTTTAACAGGCAGTCTATCCGCCCCGGAGTCGCTGCTCTCGTGCACTGTTTGATGAGCGCGCGCTAGTTTCCCCTGGTTGCCACAAAAGCGTTCAGCATGTCGTGTTTTACCAGCTGTGACAATTTCTCAAAATTTATAGAAACTTACTCTAATAAGTTCGGTTAACAGAAAGGGATGTATTAATTTTTGACTATGAAAAAGTGAACTGTCGAAAGACATAATTTACTGATGCTGTATAGGAAATATATCCATAAATGCAAATGGAACTAAACAGTACCAAAAATGCGGTATTAAAACGGAAATAAAATATTACATGGGCTCACTACATGGATTGAAAGACAAAAGAGCAAAGAAAAGACTGGTTATTTGTAAATCCTTAGATGTTTTTAAATTATTAATGCACCATGTATGTATCCAAGTATGTACATATGTATCTACTGTACATTAATATATATAAAAAATGAAAAATATATTAAAATATATCATGATAAAATAACGTAAAAAATGAAAAAAAACAAGACAGACATTTATTTACTTCACTTTTATGAAAGTAGAAAAAATAAACACTTTACAAGCATTTGTCCTGTTTTTTTTCAGACTTTACAATAAAACGGTATGTAAACTTTTATTGTACAGCAAAGACTTTTGATTCTAGAAACACAATAAGTAACACCACTTCTCTTTACTCACATTCAGTTATGTTTTAATAGGCAAAAGAAAAACACCATGCCACCAAAACAAAAATCCAATGGACTGTCCTTATTCTCTTTTTAAAATAATAATTTTTAAAAGTCAAGTCACTTAAAAAACACACAAAGAATGAAATTCTCAAAGTTAAAGAAACTTTGCCTTTTTCTAATAGTTTTTCTAATTTCCAGTAGCAGTACTTATTTTTCTGGCTCTATAGAGCAATGGTTCTCAAGTTGTCGTGCATCAGGATCCACTACCAACTCCTTAATGAGCAATGGCGACCCAAATTTTAAATTATATTTTTTTTCCTTCTAACCAGCTTTATTTAATGAAACATAGTGCGGTTTGGACCCCATTTCTTATTACTGTTGAAATTTCCAAAGAGCTCAGAGTTCTTTGTAAAATTTCTTTAGATTTAGAGAAATAGTCCCTGAGAATATTACCAAAAGTTTCTGGGATGCCCATAGAAAACTATCCAAAATTGAGGGGAACAATTACTTAAAGTTTCTTTTAAAAAGTTTACAGGGAAAATTCCTCAAAGATTTCAGGCCAAGCACTTCTTGCTGCCTTTTTGCTATCAAAAACTTAAACTACAGAAGTTTCTAAGCACTTCATAGACTCTTTGGATATTTTTTTTCTGGCACACATTCACGACTCACTATACACAACTCCACAAAAGACTTTTGGATCCCAACCCACCAGTTGAGAATCAGTGCATTAGAGTATACCCACCCACTACTAAATCTGCCCTCCAAGGATGGCAAAGGCAACAATCAGTAACTGAAGTACACCAGTGCATTGCTTTGTAATGAATCGCTCACTTAATCATGTATGTGGTTTTCTCAATCTATAGTCTTGTGGCCAGTGTAGATGTGTTTTTACTGTTAATTTCAAATCAACATTACCTCCTGAAGCATTATAGGTTTAGGTGGCAATGTATATTAAAGGCCCGTTTCTAAATGTGCAAGACGATCTTACATGTCTATATAAATATCTATGACACAGGACAGTTTTCCTTTGTAGGACTGAACACTTAAAAAATATAGGGGGTAAATTAATAGTGTACCGTACCTTTTATAGACTGACTTTACACATTTACTTTATAATTAAACTGAAAGGATGTGTCATTTCTTTGTAGACTGTGTGATTATTGACAAAATATTTATTTGGTATGTATGAATGCGCAAATCAATGACAAGAAATCAGGTAGTGCTGGAGACGTGGCGGTAGAGGCAGTTTTTCAGCTTGATTCTGTCTGTCTTTCCCTAAAAACTGATGAATTGATAGTCCACATAGAGCCATCAGAGCAGGAGGATCACCTGCATGGAGATAAAAAGAGAAACGGTTAGTTATTGTGTCCTTAAAGCCTAAAGCATTGTCTAAAACACATATTGTTAAAACAAGACACTTACGGGTGGCACCGTTTAGGTATCGTAGTCTTATACTGGCTCCTCCTCTCACACTGCTCACTGCTGGGAACAGCTCCTCTCCTGGGGGGAGGTCTTTGAAAGCAACACCAAGGAAGCAGCCGTCCACAACAAATCCTAGAGTCCCTGCATCTGCATCCAAGACCAGCAGGATGCGCTCAGGGATGTTTAGAGGTGTTTCTGCTTCCTTTGGCATAAAATGCTTTCTAGCTTCAGAGTGACCCCATTTTCTGTTTTCTGGGTAAAGTCCAAGACTCTGACCAGCATGCCAAAGCTGATTAGTTTTTAGTTCCCAGCCCCAGGACTCTGAGTCTCCACCAATCAGCACGTTGTATCCTGAGGCCTGCAGAGGACAATTCTGATTGGAAATACCAATGACCGCATGACTCCCTCTGAGATTGGAGCTCCACAGCACCTCCCATACATGAAGTCCACTCTTCACCCCCATCTCTGCCCTCACCCCATCACTGCTCAGCTCTACAGGTGAGCGTGTAACTTCCTGTTTGCAGTCAGACAGCAGAAAGTGTGGAGAGTGATGCACTAAGCTCCAGTGTGAGTGAGGATCTTCAGAAGCAACTGGAGAGGAGTTCAGAGTGACAGCAAGGCGGGAGGAGGTCGGTACAGCCAGATGTGGGAATGCTGAAGAGGAGGGATGGCTGTCATCTACCCTGCCGTACAGCCAAGCTGACAGTGAAAGACCCATTAATGTGGTCTATACAGGCAAGCACACAGACAGGATTACTCTGGAGTGATGTCAGAGATGATCTGTGGAGAAGCAAGAGAGTTGGAATTTATTTTTTATATTTAACCCGAAATATAACCACTCTTATCAAAGAAACAAATATCTTTTTTTAATCATTTGTGTAGTACATAACCTTCTAAAAAATGTAAGTCTCTTCTGTTTAAAAAGTGACTTGCAAAATGGTTTAAAATGGGTTAAAACTTGCAAAAATGGGTTAATAATGGCAAAAAAATGGTGGAAAAAGAAGTGATTTTGGATTTTAAAAGTAGAAGAAATGAGTTAGAAGTGACAAAAATTAGATTAAAATTGCAAAATGAATAAATAAAGGCAAAAATAGGCATGAATAGTGGGAAAAAGGGAGTTAAAAAGTGGCTGAAAAGGCTTCAAATGGGGAAAAATGGGTGAAAATCTGGTGAACTGGGATGAAAAATTGCTATAAACTGGCAAAAAAAAATGTTAACTGAGAAAGAAAAAGGGCAGATATTGGCAGAAATTGGTTAAACTGGCAAAAAATAGGCATATTAGATAATGAAATGTATTTAAAATGGGAAAAAGGGGTGTAAAAAGTGGTTAAATTGGGTTAAAATGTGTCAATAATGGGTCAACAGAGGCAACATTAGGCTTAAGTGGCAAGGAGTGGTTTAGAATTGGCAAAAACAGGAAGAAAAAAGTGGTGGAAAGGGTTTAAAATGGGTAAAAATGGCTTTTAACTGGCAGAAATGTGTTAAAATTGGTGGGAAAAAATTATGAAACTGGGTTAAAATTTGATTAAATTGGTGTGAAGTGGCAACAATGAAATTTTTAAAATATTCTTTTTTTTTTAAAGAATCTGGAAACCCCCTTTCGGTGTCTCACAGCCCCAAAGGGGGTCCCGACCCCAAGGTTGAGAACCACCATGTTAGAGTACAAAAGAAAGTAGGAAATAGTCAATACTAGGGAGTAGAAAAGTTAAAAATAAAATAAAATTATGCAAGGTTGGGACTGGAAGGAGTATTTAAACACTTTCCACAAGCAAGAATACCACTGGGAAAAAAATCACCAATTCAAAGTTATGCTTGTGTTGAGGTTATAAGTAAATTGTCCAAAACATTTGGCCAAAGACTGGTTGCAAAATAAAGTCTGAATACAGTTATTGGTGCTTTAACATCTTAAAATTTAACATTACAGCTTATTGGAATAATGGGAAGCAAATAATTTTTCAAATCAGTCATGTTGGTAATATTTTAAAAGTTTTCTATATCTGTTGTTTTTATGTTTTTTCTCAGAGCCCCTGTGAGGAACCTTCTGCTTGTCTATTTTGCCTCTCCACTGTTTTGGACAAAGAGGCTTGCTTGTACATGTGTAAGTGTGTTTATAACAAAAATATGCCTGTTAAAGGTCAAACATATCTCATTCTGCATATCAGAAAATGTCAACAAAGGCTGTTTTGGCAGCATGTAGTTCACTGCAGTAGCCTATTTATTGTATCACCTATCCAGTTGCAACAGTTTCAAGCATTAGAAATCACGTTATGAAAATAATCAGTCGTTGGTTATGGTCTCGGTTGATTTTGTATCTTAATAAGTAAAAAGTATTAAATTAAATCAATTTTAACATCTCCTTAAGGCTCCTCAGGTTTAGGCTTACTAACAGTAGCTGTCATGTATTCTTAATGCTAAAGCAGCAAGCTCTAGTGTACAGTAGCAGTTAAAAAGGCGCTCACGACTGGAGTGACCTAAAACATAACCAAACTTTTTACTGCTTGGTCAATTGAGTAGCCTAACTATGGAAAGTTATAGTTTAAGTCATGAATGGTTGGCAAGTCTCTGCGTGCTCACGTATTTTAGCTGTTTGAGTAGGTCAGTAGAAAACACACATTATCCTTTAAGCTTCAAATAAGTCTGTATATCTTACCAAATGTTGTGCTGAATTTTCTCCCGTGATGTCCATCTGCTCTCATCCTCTGTGTTTTTAGCGGTCTCCTATGATGCAGCTCGTGCGTGTTATCACTGCTGGGTAACGTAACCGCGACGTCCACTCCAGTGTTATGATAAAGTGTTTTTCTAGGACGACCTCCGAGACGGGAACAGCACAGTCCATCATCCCAGGCTGACGCCACATAGAGCCGCAGTGACAAGGACGAGAGATTGCACATGACGCGTTTGTCTAACTGGTGAACGTTCAACGGAGTGGCCGCTGTCGTTTCAGAGAGGGAATCACAACATAGCATCAATTTACATCTTATCGTCTCTGTCTTATTTCCCTGTTGATTATCTTGTTCTGTAGTGAATGTAAACATAAACGGCAAAACATATGAAGAGGATTAAACTCGGACATTTAATCAACAAAAAGATAAAAATAAAATAGAACCCAAAACGGCTCATTTTTCCACTGAGCGCATGCGCATGACGAGGAGCGTGTAAAGTGTGGCTTCTAAGCCCCGGAAGATGTCTTGCAGGCAACAAGAAGCTGATTATTATTTAATAATACTGCAAACTTGAGCAAAATAAATCAACGCTGGTCTTCCTATAAAAAATAACTTTAGGCCATAGTTTTCTCGAGTATTTAATGAAACCTCTTTTTTTAAATCGATGAACAGCTGTGTTCGGTCTTTGGAATTTGTCTGTTTTTCAGTTTATTATCTAATTGATTCAAATCTATTAAGTTGGTTGCAAAATAAAAGGTAAATAAGATATACCAGTGCTTTGATAATAAGAAACAGAATTGATTTAATTCTGTTATATCCTCATTTTTACATAGTTTTAGAATTTGTTGAGAAGCAGCGAGATTATCGACCACATAATATAAGTATGTGCTTTTCCCCATCTTCTTTATTGGTATAAATCATGCAAACTAAATTATAATGTTTATTTGACAATTATTTCTTGTATATGCATATTCTATATGTCTGGTAATATGCTACCTTTGCTTTTTTCCCCTTTTTAACATGTTCAGATAAACCTTTTTATTCTTTATGTGTTGATTCTTGGGGACCCCAAGGACATACTGTATAGACATGATAGGCATTTACACCCTAAAGTAATGCTGAAATAATTAACCAGCCCTTCAAAATCAAAGCCAGAAGGCCCCTCAGGACAGCAAGAATAAAACAGAAATAAAAACATAAAACAAGAATGTCATAAAATTTAAGAAGTAACAGAAATTTTAAGAAATAAAACTCCCTTAAAAGGCATAAAGTTCTCTAAAGGAGTCCTAAAATGTATCATTCAAGTGAAAGTTAAAATTCAAGTAAAATAAAAGGTAACTGCACCAATTTTCATTTCTACTGCTCGTAACCTGATACCTCAGTTGACATATTTATATGAAGACGAAATAAGGGCCCAGTCTTGTTACAAAACAAAACAAGAATAAAGAAAGTTAACTTAACTTTGTATGTAGGGTTAAAAGTTAGAAAGCATCTATTAAGCATTTGTTTTGTATTCTAAAAGAATACCAGCTTGTTGTCTTGTCACATTTATATATCTTAATTTCTGTTCTGTTCTTTCTGAACAAAGCTCATATCTGTCTAACTGGTAGAACAGCCTTCCACGCATGACTGAGATCTGTTCTGACATACTTGTTAGCACAAAAGTGGGTCAGCTTGTTACGTCTGTAGGCGACACAAAATCCATAGCCGTTTTAGGTTTTTCTGAGATTTGATTTAAAAACTGCACAGTTCTTTGGCCCCAAAACACCCTTTGGGTGGGTCTCCAGTGTGGCTTAGAGCTGTGCTGACACAGAGGGAGTAAGCTGTGAGCCTAAATCTTTGAGAAGACATACAGGAGTGGACTGTTATACAGAATCTTTGTTCAGTTGGTAAGAGCAGGCGAATCAGTTTCTTTCTAGAAGGTAAAACTCAGTAGTCAGGAACTTTAAAGCTAACACTGATAAGTATGAAAAGGAAATAGCTAGATGTCAGAAAAAGTTCATGTTTTTTTGAAGGCGTTGAAGACTTACGATGACCCCAGGCTTTTAAACATCTAAAGTAACATTTGCATGTTACATGCTGTCTCATTTTTTTCTAAATAAGGCTGTGCAGCAAACACTCATATTTTTGGCAGATATGTTTAATGCAGTTTTAGTCTTTACTTTGAATGTTCACAAGTTTTTGTCACATTTTAGCCAATTTTACTCTTGAAAGTTTTATTCTAGTTTAAGCCAAAAAAAACCTGCATCAACTGACACTCTTGAAAGTTCTAGCCAATATTTCTGTCTTCACTTATAATCAAAACACGTATTTTCTCAAAAATAATTTAATTAGCCACATTGTAAACTTAACATAACTATAAAACACTCAAAAGTGCACCAACAATAAAATACTCTGAAATACACTGAACAAAATACTGGCATACTTTAATGCTCTATCATGTCATCTTTGCTGGTGATTACATGCACAGTCATGGATTTTGAATTCCTCATAATCCAGCACTAACCTGTTAGTGTCATTCTCCTTGATGAAAACTGAACTTACTTTTTTGTCACAGTTTTTATCATCAAACATCTATTTTTAACAAGGTTTAGTCCAGTCTTCCTCATGGATAAAAGCTAGTCAGTGGACATGTTTAGTGATAGTTTTAGCCAATGAAATTAACACTGGTGGCCAGTCAGCTATCTAGACTTTAGAATAGTTTTGAAGTGCTCTTTTTGGGGTAAATTTGGAGTAGTTTCACTCTCTGTTAAGTTTAGGAGTTGCTTTTATATGCAAAGAAAAACAAAATCTTTAATCATGTAGACAGAACACTAAGTTTAACTGATTCAATGCAAAACCAGTGGGCACCGCCATGAGAGCAACAAATATAGTACACAACAAAATGCTTCACACTTCGCTCTATTTTATAGAGTACATGCTTTGTATTGCAGACAATTAAGTGTCAGCTGGACAAAATCTGAAACCTGCTGTTTCTTTGGGTTGAAAAATGCCATCAGGATGACAGAAGCATGGGTCTGGGTGCTGGTGTGTGTGTTTCCAGTAATAAAGATGGACTGAGATCCAGTGCAATTTAACAGATCATGTGATCATCATTTTATTATGAATAAATTGATTTTTAATTTTATCATCAAGCATATTTGAGGAACCTTATTTCATCTTCAAACAAAAATAATTGAATTATATTCAAAACTTCTACCTTCATTTCCTACAACAAAACTATAGAGCACAGACAAATATTCGATATAAAAATATAGAAGCTAAATTAAGAGTTTATCTTAGTTTTTTAACATGTTTAAGACAGACTTAGTAAATGTTGTCCCCCCTTTATAGATACAAAGATACAAAGCCAGAAAGGTTTTGTGGATTTTCCAAGTCCTTTGACAGAAAATAAGCACCTTTAAATCATTTGTTTGTACAAGTAGAAAATGACAGCATAACTGCATTGAGAGAAGCTGTACTTCTGACAGAGAACTGATTTAGATCTTCTTCTTCATTTTATCCTTACGTGGTAGGCTGGGTTGTTGGCACTGGCAAACGTCCTGTAATAAAAACAAAACACAAAGAAATGCAGTGTCACGCTGAACTGAACACAGTTGACTTTAATTAGCCTACAATATTCTGAGTTGAAATATCAGTCAATTTTCAGAAATGCCTCTGAAAGAGATTTCTTACATTTGCACTCAAGACATAAATCATGTACGTATGATACCACCAATAAAGCATTGTATCAGCATCCTTATCAGGCCTTTTTATATTTACAAACTAAAGCATTTTGTTTTTGGTTAATCTGTCTCTCACCATGTCTGTTTTTCTTGTAGTAGATCAGCCCAGCACCTAAGAAGACCATACCCAGTACTAGCACTGATGCTCCTGCTGCAATCTTGGTCTTGTCAGCCTCAGATAAAGGGTCTGAAAACATATTTATCATAAAGATACATACATTACAAATAAAAGACCAAAACACAATTGAAACAGTGATTTCTTTGATAAAACCCTGCACTGTATAAAACCATGGTATCAGTGTCATCGATTTCTGAAGCGTAATTTGGAAATGTCTGGAATAAAAAATCAGTCAGCTTAGACACTGGGAAAGAGGTGGGTCTTAAACTCTCTGGTAAATAGTCAAAAAACATTTGCATGTAAACAAATAGCTCTGTGTGGGAAAATCCCATCTCCACCTGATTGTCCTATATCTGCCTTTTACTTCCAGGTTGGCAGCTGCATGAAGATGCCTCATCACCAGTAGTTTTAAGAATTTAAAGATTTTATAACTGATTGTCCACTGAGTTGATAATGTTCCCTGAATTTATCAAGATTGGTCTTACCCCACTCATAAATCATGGGCTGCTGAAAACTGTCATGATCCACCACACAGGCGATTTTTTCTTCAGCTGTGAGTGTCAGCTCCAGATGAGAGTGGATCTGATAAAACCAGTTCCCATCGGGCAATTCCTCAGTAAAGGTCACATCAGATGTCACCTCCTTTCCGTTTCGTAGCCATTTCAAGCTGATTTGTTTGGGGTAGAAGCCATACGCGCTGCAGACAAACATGTGCGGGTGTTTGCTGTCTGTTGCTTCAGTTAATCTCAGCCTTACAGAGGGCTCAACTATGGGAAGAACAAAGAGACAAAACAAGTTAGTGTTTAATTACGGACCTTCATTAAAACCACTGGTGAAAGTTTTCACAAATTACCAGAGGTTAAAAAAAAAAAGTACACCACTATAGTAATCAAATAAAAGTACAGTTACTCTGGTTCAAATAAAAGTATTGGTCTATAAATCTACTCATACAGTATGACAGAGCTGCTGTAACTCCTGACAATCTATGACAAGTTGGGTCTCCTCTAGCAAGAACAAAGCAGAGTTGACTTCACTGCACAGCAGTTCATACTGATGAAGAATATGCGCAATGCATGAAGTCAGAGGCAGGGACTTGTAACTCAGTGGATACCTTCACTCATGGTGCAAATGTGTCTCACATAAAAAACAGCAATCCAATGGAAACATGACCAAAAGAACCTCCCAGCAAGGATACAACAGGGAAAATCCAAACACAACACGAACACATATAAAACACCACTAAACACTCCACCCAACGGCATGATGGAAATCTCTGCTCACACATCCCCCCAGATTTGAGATGGCAGTGGGTGGAGCTTAGATCAATTGACTCTTTACAGAGTTGAACTAACAATAGTGGCTCAACACTGCCAAATAACTCAAACACTAAAGATCATTTCGCTCAGAATGGAGTTTGAATTACATTGGGAGTTAAAATAAACTTTGAAAAATGTCAACACTCCAGTTTTTGCTGTGTGCAACAGCTGTTTAGGGATGTGGAATCAGTTTCTATGTGCTACAGTGTAGACAACAGAGTACAAGAGTATTGTACTCAAGAGTACAGTTACTCTGCTTATAACTTACTTAAGTAGAAGTAACTACTGATTTAATAATGTACTAAAAAGTACAAGTACTCAAAAAACTTCTCAATTACAATTATATGAGTAAATGTAATTAGTATCCCTGCAAATTACAGAGTAAAGATTTTATGACATGCCATTTAATGTGAACCACTGGGAGGCAAAACGTAAAATATAATGAACTGTATCAAAAGCTATTAGTATATATTGAAATATAGTGCACTGTGGTTTGGTTCCTAAATTTTTCTTTGGAGCACCTCCTACTTGGTTTTGAATAACAAAAAGAGACCCCCATGGACCTACATGAAAAAGCAGTGATGTATTACTGTCAGCAATCTATGGAAGCCCTAAGAGGACATGCCTCCATACATTTTATTTTAGCCTATTTTACTATGATAAGTACATTTCAGGTTTTTTTTGAGATCTCAGCTTATTTATGTTGATTTTGGGAGAACAAGCATGTTTTTTTCTCATGATAATGAGTAAATTTCAGTTGTTTTCTAAGATTGCAAGAAATTAATTCATTGCCCTAGGAAATGAAGTGTTGTTATCCCAAGATAAAGAGAAAAGTACACTGAAATAACAAGACTGTGGACCTACTTTAAAAAATGTTACAATTGAATTAAGACTTTTCGACACAAGTTAACTTCATAAACTAAGTCAACTTCATAAAACACCAAAATTAAGTTGATATTAGAACTAAAACAAGAGAAAACAGTAAACTATAATCTATGGATGTTTATCTGCTCAGGGCCTCCATTTAAATTGCAAAAGACTTATTGACTAAATACACTGAAGAATAGGTGACTATGTAGTGTGATATTTTGAGTGAGGAAACTCACTTTTTGCACAGTTTTAGCCTACGGATAAACTATCCAGTAAGTGTGCAATTTTTATTATAGTTTATATTTTCAAATCTAATTTTTACAAATTCAGAGCAAACAACCCATGCTACCCTGGGATCTGTGGCGACCCCTTCTGAGGAGCAGACTCAGTATTTGGAGCCAATGGTCTACAGTAAATCAGTGGTTCTCAACTGGTCTTGCCTCAGGACCAGGGACGTAATTTGGGGACATGTCCCCTGCACTTTTTAAAAAGGCAGTTTTGGTCCCCTGCAGTTTTTACCATCCAAAAACAATGTTACGCTATATTAAATGGAGACAGGTTGAGCTCTAGGACCAAGCGGAAAACGGCTGCTCAAGCTGAAGCCTGTTTCCCTTTGGACCGCCCACTGGCCCACAAGCTCATCGACTGGCTTTGCCGTTTCTTGCTAACGTGTGATTGGCCGTCCCCGCTGTCACTCCATCTGGTTGTAAACAGCGCCTGGACTATAAGACATGAGCACACCGGTGTTTAGCTAGTTGGCCATGAGTCCACGTTCATCTGCCACTGTAAGTTCTTAACATGTTGGACATTTGTTCTGCCTGGGTCACGTCAGCTAGACGGATTTTGATATCAGAGGTTTCGTTTACATTAACATTGAATGTGTGTCTGTGTGTGTGCGTGTATGTGAATGTGTGTTTGCTAATTAGGCGCAGCCAGGTGGCAAGATGTCGAAAAAAAGAAAACTGGATATAAGAGGCTTATTTAGAAGTGAAAGTGTAAGTTACTCAGAGGAACACATTACACCACAAACTCCTTCCCCTCATCCATCAGAAACTCAGACTCCCTCCCCTCCTATTATTATTATTAGTAGTAGTAGTGGTAATAGTATTAGTAATAGTATTACTTGAATTTTTTTAATATTCTATTATTTAACTTTATGATAAACTAATGTATTGCTATTTTATGCTCATATTATGTAATTGTTTTATTCTTGTAAAGTGTCTGAGTTTTATTGAAAGAGCTGACAAATAAAATATTATTATTATTATTATTATTACTGTAGAGCCTCAACAACACAGAGATTAAAAAAAAACGTATATTTAAAGCCAAAGAGATACACTTTTTGATTTTTTTTTTCATGTATTATTTGTGTTTTGAAAGGCAGCCACTGTTTAAAAACACTAACAATGAAAGTTTGTGGGAAAAATAAAATAAAACCTTGGATTATAAATGTGATTTTATACATCCATATTGTTTGTGAATAAATTAGACATAATAATTGAGAAACTGAGTTTTTTCTTCAGACTGTACCATCAAAATGAATGATTTTTGCATCCCAAATTGTCCCACTGTTCATATGTCATCCATCAATATTTTTTTGTCAGGTGACAGATAATAGAAATCCAGAAGAAGATACAGGAGGAGGTAGAGCAAGAGAGGCTGGAGGAGATGGAGGAGATACAGGAGGAGGTAGAGGAGGAGATGGAGGAGGTAGAGGAGGAGAGGCTGGAGGCTCACAGGTGAGGTTGAGAGAATAAAGATATGTTAGTCATGAGATTGAGCATTGTGACAAATGTTAGAGTGATGATAATCTTATTTTTATATCTTATTGTGGCTTATTATAGCTTATTTTTACTCAAAAATTAGGTATAATTTTATGTAAATGAGGTCTTTTGACCATACCCCCCGTACTCAAACCAGTTGTGTCCCCCCCACCTCTGAAATCAAAATTTCGTCCATGCTCAGGACCCACTAGTGTGCCTAGTGTGGGTGCACCCACTAGGCACACTAGTGGTGCACTCACACTGGGCCATCCGTACCGTGCCTAGGCCCGTTTCAGCCTAAAGTCCGGTACGTTTGGCCGGTGTGAGTGCAATCCTTCCGTGCTTCGCGGCCCTGGCACGGATGGACTAAGTGTCCATCGTGTACTAAGGTACCAAGTGTACTAAGGTGGGCCTAAGCACGGCATGGATGCAAATGAAGGAGCACAAGCGCGGGAATGTGACGTAGCGTCAAGTAACAATAAAAGGACCCGCCCCAGAGCAGAGGCAGCAGCTGCAGAGACAGCATGATTTTTCAAGAGAGAGAGTAATATGTATTTTGTCTCATTGTATTTCATCAAGCTACAAAGATTTTATAAGAGCTGAAGAATTTAACTTTGCACAGCTCCGACCTCTTTCTAATGGATCCCAGTCCAGTCCACATTTCTGACCAGTTTCAAACAAAGTCAGGCTTTAATGACTGTAAGAGGTTTTTTGGTCTGTGAAATAAAACTTCTTCCCTTGTTTTAGTGACAAACAGCAGCTCACGGATAACAAACACCTTTCATCCTCTGTGAGTAAAGGAGAGTGCCAAATATGCGGACAAGTGTGTGCCGTTAATCTCAGGCTGATTTAACCTCTCTTATTAAAAAAATATAATACCAAAGTATCATCCACTGAATTATCTTACCTCTAATTCTATTTCATGTCGCCAAGCAGTGAAATTGTGATCTTGATCGCTGACGTTTGGACGGAACATCGTTTATTAATCCATTCACTTCCAGCTCTCCTCACCTTAAAAACATCTTTTATCTGAACATTTAATCCTGCTCTGAACACAGACTGTCCGGTGACATGAGAGCTTGTTTGGTGCACCACTGAAAGGCATCCAAACGCAGAGAAAAGGTTCAGTTCAGGGATGTAAAAGAATTCCGGGGATTCAGATAGTATATTGACATGCAGAAGAGCAGCTGTAGGGGCTCATATGAGATAAAAAGTCCGGGTTTCATTCATCAGAAGTGCTTGTTACTCTGATCAGACTCCAGATTGTATGCTGTGAGTGATAATTCTCCACTATGAACCGCTTTTTCTCTCTGTCTCCTCACTGGGATCTGTATAGTTAATGTAGCTGCTGATGTCAGGTGTCAGCTGAAATACCTCTGGTGTCAGGTCAGATATGTATGAATCTGTTGATATTTTACAGCTTAAAAAACAACACTTATAAATACTGAGTCATCAACACCTATAAAGTCATGAACTGGATACTTCGTGTGATGACGTCGGCACGTGACGTATCCGTGCCCAGGCCTGGATGCGTTGCGCAGTGTGAGTGCGGGCCAAAGGGGGGCAGGGGAGGGGGTGAAATGGGCTTCAGCACGGTCAGAATACGGCACGGTACGGATGGCCTAGTGTGAGTACACCCTTGAAAGACAAATCGTAACCCACCAGTGTCCAAAAACTCTTAACACCTCATGTTTATTTATTGACAACTATTGATGTTTGGATTCGGAAGGAGGAATAATTTTTCCTTTTCTCCCTAAATGTATAATATTCAGTTTTTTCATCAGTTGTTCTTTTGCCCCCTTGGTTATTATTAGCAAGGCGTATTGTAGAAAACCTTAAAAAATAGCAACCACAGTAATTTATTTCAGTTACTTAAATAACACGTTGCTTTCATGCTTACAGTATGTATTCAACCTAGTGTGGAAAACAAGTTGGCAGTAAACTGATAGCACATATGAACTGATAAAAAGCACAGTTAGATGATGGTATTAAGAATTACCAAAGTTACACAGACAAAATTACCTGGTCTTGAAAGAAGCTCTAATGCTAATGGGACGTGGGTCTTGCATTTCTCTAAATTCCTTTGTTCTTCTTTCAAAAAGGCAGGGTTTTTGTTGAGCTCCTCTGCAATTTCTTTTGCCTTCTCCGTAAATCCAACATATTTACCCACAGTGCTGTTGTATTCTCCCCAGAGCATCTTATTGTAGAAGATCTGGCCCAGATACTCAGCATCATCGAGTGAAGTAAACTTGCAGTGCATCAAGAGGACACCAAAGAGGGCATCTGTAAACAACAACATGTACTGGTTGACGTCAAAAGGGCCTCTATTTGGTCAGTGGGCTCGTTCTGTCAGCAACACAAACAAGCAAGATCAAAGCTTTTTTTTTAATGTTACGTACCTGCTCTTGAAAATAGCAGAAGACTCAGCAGAGTAAAGAAGCTGCGTGTGTTCATGTTCACTCATCAGAGCAAATGAGTCACAAAGAAGAAGTGCATCAACCCCAAGTGTTTAAAATGAGGAAGTGAAGACATTATTTAAAGTAGGTGTGGCACACAGTGGCTGTGCTATCTCTGCACTACTTTCCCTTTGTGCTAAATTAATGTTGGTGTAGATGAACCTGCAGCGACATAATTCCCACAACAGGCCAATTTCATATCAGTTATTCAAGCGTAATTTGATCCCAGTTTTGATTAACTTTTCTACCTAACTTTATTTTGAATTAATTAACTCCCTCTCAGGGCTTTGTATTTAAAACTTCAAGAATGTTAATATTTCATATCCTAAATTTTATTACTTTAAAGTTTTCAAGCATTGCTTCTAACTGCAGAGGGAAATAAGTTGCAAGATTTGCAAGATCATCATGTTTTTCCTTTTTTTTCTATATTCCCCTTTATTTACATTGTATGAAGCTTCCAGAAACACAGTAGTGATAAACACAAATTATGCAATCACATTTTATGTAGTTAAGTATGAATATAAGCTGACTTTCCTGTTTTTGCAAGTGGAGAAAGAAATAATAACGGTGCTCAGCAAAAGTTCAACCAGGAAGACTGTTTCTACTTATTCATTAGTCACCACTCGTTCATATCACTCCCTTCTTCCTTTCCTTTGCTTTTCCAGTTGTGATGATCAGCTGATTATGAGCGCTCATTCTCTTAAGTACTCCGTTAATCCGATTTTGCCACAACTTTGTTTGACCAATCATCATGCACCTCTTGTTTCAGTGTGGACACTGCAACCCTCCTCCACCCCAGCCACCTCCACTCCATTCATCAGCATCTAGTCCAGATCTTCTGCTCATCTCATCCTGCATACCTCAGTCTCTTCCTACAAGCCATCTCATAGGTTCCTGGTCCAGCTTCTTAGAAGTCTACTCCTCATCTGATGCTGCATCTCTCACCAGCACCACCACCAGGACCTAGACTCCATAGGGGGATGTCATATTCCTGCGGTTTGGCTCACTATCCTTCAAGTACATGAAGTCATCACAATGGAGTCTAATTGGCAAATAGTTTAAAATAAATCTTTTTTTTTTAGCTCAAATTAAGTCTCTCCTGACTGAAATAATTTTATTTGTATAGCACTTTTAAATACAAAGGTTCACAAAGTTCTTTGACACGCCGAAAAAAAAGCTGCAGAACCCAAACAAAAGATGAAGACAACAAAACAACATCAAGAGAACCATAAAGTTAAAATAACCTAACAAAAAAAAAAAAAAGAAAAACAACCTACAGTACATAATAAACCCAAACAACATTATTACCCAGACATCATGAGTTATCATTAGTACTGACATCCTAAGACACCAGAAGAACCATGACATGCTAGGAACCAAGAACATCACATGCCAACATAAGAACCCAAGAGTACCCAGCAAACACAGGAATCCAACTACAAAAACTGAGACCAAGATGACTAAAGTTTAAGAAGTAATTTAAAGGGGAGCAATTAGAAGAAAAAAAAATTAGAGAACTAAAATGATAAAAGACACAAGGAAAGTAAGAGCATAAGTATGAGGAAGGGCAACACTAAAAGCAATACAAGCATTAACAGGATAAAAGCAAAAACCAATAAGACTAGCCTAAATGAAAAAATAGATAAAAGAATGGTTAATAGGAATTAAAACAATAAGAAGAGTGAAAAATGTTGTTGGCTCACAGGGGATCAATTACTCTGAATAGCTAGGAGCCAGACCTTTTAATGCTTTGAAAGTAATTAGTAAAATCTTAAAATCGACTCTAAAACTAACGGGAAGCCAGTATAGTAAAGCTAAAACTGGGATTATGTGATGTTGTCTGTTAAAACCACATTCTGGGTACTGGCTTAAATATACAGACTTTACAGCTAAATAACACTGTCTAAACACTTTAAAGAGAAGCTGGATGCTGGCTGCTTCTCCTTGTCTTTATTTATTTAGCTTTTGAATGAGCCATAAAAAGAGAAAACAAAGCAGACCTGATATTCACACCTTTTGGAATCAGATCACAGTTTAAAAAAATAAACAAAGCAAAGCTGATTTGCACCAGAAATTCAAGTATAAAATGTGTTTAATCTGTGTATTAGCTGCACAGTGGTTTCCTGGTTTCTTTTTTCCCCCCAAAGTCCAAAAACTTGCTCCAAAGCTCAATTAGTGACTCTAAAATTACTAATAGATGTGAGTGTGCCTGGTTATCAGTGTCAGCCTTGTGATTAACCAGCGACCAGTCCAGGGTGTACCCCGCCTCTACCTTAATGACAGCTGGGATCAACTTTAGTGCCCCCCGTGACCCTGAATGACAGTGCTGTGGATAATCAATGATTGAGTGGAACCTGTTTCTTAAACGCTCTTTAACGTTTCTGTGAGAAACATTGGGTTTGTAGTAGTTGAATAGTGATTTTGGTGCCCCCTGTGGGCTGATAATTTCCTGTACGTGCACATGAAAAGGATATATAATGAAAAATCTCATTCTGCTGTCAGTTGTGTTACTTGCTCTGAATACAGTACTTGCTCTGACAAATCTTTACAATGGCTGTTTTCTGTATCGGCAGTGTGAAGTAACACGTCATCTGACACCTTTAACTGGCGTAAAACTTTCAAAACAGCTACATTAATGATGAGTCTTGTCCCTGGTGGTCTGGTGTACCTTTGTAGCTCAAAAAGATTTTCATAACTAGCTAACACTTCCTCAAAAGAGCCTAAAAATATAGAATTTATTGGTGGTTTTTTTTACCCTAAACCCATTACTGGGTTTAGGGTAAAAGGTGAAACATCTCATCATTATCAAATTCATACACGACACCTGTCTTGTCATTGTCACAGCAGCCCACAGGATCGACTACTTTATGAGGAACTAAAACCAAGATATAAATAAGTACAATTAGAGAGGTAGCCTACATGTGTGACCGTACTTAAGAAAGAGCACATGTTCAATCCCATGACCACATTTTACAGAAGTTTTAAAGTAAAGATATCTCTCTTACAAAAACAAAGTAGTACATTTGAATCTTAGTGAGAAGGTGCTAAACTGTTAGAATAAAGAGAGAAGATAGCTTCATGGTTCAGCTGTAGTAAATGATTGTTTCTCTGCATGAACAATACATATTCCTGTATATTTTACTTATCAATAAAGTAAGTTATGTTTGGCTCTTTTGTAAGGCTGGAAAATCCTGCTCTCTGCACCAGTGACTGATAAAAGAAATTGACTAATCAAAGCAAAGTCCCCAGAAATCACTGCTTCCTTGAACTGTGGTCTCTTATGTAAATATGTAGGGGACAACAACAGTAGAACCTGTCCTTCCAGTCTGCCCTGTTTTGAATGTCATTTCAGCTGGCTCAGTCAAGATCCTGGATAAACTGTCAAAATTTGTTTAAAATTCAGATTTTTAATGCATCAAGTAACATAATACTATATTGTCTGATTGCTCAGAAATGCATCACAACTCATCGATCATCACAATGTAATCATATCACATGTAATCAAGCATAAAAACGTTAAAAGTATCAGACCACAGACCCAATTCTACGTAATGAGTCATTGTGTCTGAATACATGACGATGTCCTCAGTCAGTTTCAGGAGTTAAAAAAAGGGAAACAATAAATGATCGTAAATCCCTGTGTGTGAATGTCATTGTGAAGTGGGCTGTCCTGCCTCAACTCCATTGTTTGTTCAGTAATTAAAGAACAATCAAAAACGACATCTGTTTCAAAAGAGAAGTGTAGAGGAAAGGACTGAGTCCATCAGAAACTCAAACTTCTGCACATTGTCTAAGCTGTACATAAAACGGCAACATTTTTGATGCCATTGTACTGTATTGTTTTTTCCCATGAAGCATGTTTTTTTTTTTTTGCCATTTACTTGACATAGCATGCTCATACCTAAAGATGTCAACTTGGCTGCAAATTTTCCAACAGAAACCCATAAATCAATTGACTTAACTAAAGAAGTTTCATAAAGTTGAATCTAATACTTCATTATTTATTCACTCAACATTAATCAAGTTGGATTTTTTTACACCATAAATCTGAAAGGGGTTTGGCCTGTTGTAGATCGTGTACATTTTTATCAAAGACAAAAGTCCAAATGTAAAAGAAAGCTAATGAGAACGGCATTGTATCATTTTAATTACATATTTACATGTGGTCTATAGTCTGCTGAAATCTGCCAAAAATCCACCTCTAATCATGAGTGTAATCAGAACAGAAATTAACTCAGGCGTGTTTGACTTGAGTTACATCTGGGGAAAACTAAAAGAATTCACAAAGACTAGAACTTTGCTTATTTTAATGAATTATGTTTATTTTTTCTGCCCTTTTTATCTCCTGCAGTGAGGTCTCTCTTGCACAAAATATCAATCTTGTACTCATGTCTCAGGTTTACAAAGTGCTTTGACAATAAACAGAATCACAATTAAGACAAAACATCATAACACAAGCATAAGAACACAACAAGAAAGACAAAATCCCAACAACAGAAGAACCCATGAAAAATTCACTCAGCATTGTAACTCCAACATCATAATCATCCCAGTAGTCACATTTAAAAAAAAAAGAAATCTCAAGTTAGAAAGGCATCAGAAAAACCCAGATATATAAATTAGAGAATGAAAATAAAGACCAAGATTAAAAACTTAGAACAGCCTAGACCAATCCAGGCAACACAGGAACCAAACTACATAAAAAGACCTAAGGACCAGAAATGAAAGAGTTAGTGACTGAGTCTGGAGAAGATGAGGGCATGGATCATTCTTTCACGGTCTGACCAGGTGAGTACTGGTTTATTTTGTGATGTTTCGAATATGGAAAAAGCAGGACTGGACAACTTTATTGATATGAGATGTGAAGATGAGGTCAGAATCAAATACTACTAGATTTCTGGCCGTGGGTCTGATGTTTTCTGAGAGGGTACTAAGACTAGACTGTATGATGTGGGAGATTTATTTCTGATTTTGAGTTATTGCATTGAAGAAAATTCTGTGCCATTCAGCACTTAGACAGTCTATGACAGCAGCTAGGCTTCTAGGGTCCTCAGGTCTCAGGAGAAAGTATATCTGTGCGTCATCTGCATAGCAGTGAAAGGAGACCTTGTGATTCTGAATTTTTTTGGCCAAGGGGCAGCATATAAATAGAAAACAAAATCAGACCTAAAACTGAATCTTGGGGTACACCATAAGTAAGAGTAGAGTTAGAGGAGGAGTGGCTACCTGTGCTGACTGTAAAGGTTCGCTCTAAAAGATAGGAATAAAATCAGCTGAGTGCAGTGTTCCTGATGCACAGTTTTTAAGACACTCAAAAATCTGTAATCAACTGTAAAAAAAAACAAAACAAAATGACTCCCTCCTCCTCTATCTGCTGCTAACAGTAAATCACTGGTCACCTCGAGGAGGGCCGTCTCAGTGCTGTGACCCGCTCTAAAACCAGACTGGAATTTCTCAAAGAGGTTGTTCTGAGACATAAAAGATAAAATCTGTGAAGAAACCACCTTCTCTGGAATTTCAGATGAAAAAGGAAACTTTGAAATTGAATTAAAATGATTAAAATCAGAGGGGTCAAGGTTAGGTTTCTTTAAAAGAGGTTGGACCACAGTGTGTTTAAAAACAGAGGGAAATACACCTTCTGTTAAAGAACTATTAATGATAGATAAAATACTGGGTCCAACCATGTAAAAAACCTCTTTGAGAAATTTGATGGGACTAACATCAAGACTGCATGTAGCTGATTTCATCTGGGATAAAATTTCAGATACAAAGGGCACAGACAAAGGCTCAGATTACTAAAATAACTAAAAATGTCTCTTCCTGTGTCAAAAATGCAGGCAGGAGGTGTGATGTTGTCAATAATGTCCTTGACTTTATTCACAAAGAAACTAAAAATTTCTCACATAAATCATGAGAAGCATCAGTGAATGTGTAAAATCCTTTTCAAAATAGAGAACTTAATTTGGTCCAAGATGTCCTTTAACCATGAGAATTAATCCACCTGCCACCCCCAGTGAGCCCAGAGACATGGCCACTCCACAGAAAACTGTGGGCCAAATGCTGGGATGACTGATGTCCACTTCTGTGGAGGCAAACAGACACAAATACATCATTATTACAAGGACAACAGTACATCTTTTTATCTTAAAGAGTCAGATTGATGGATTAATCACCCCAGATCCTGGTTTGAGGCTGGTCCAGAGCTAAGTGCTCCACAGTGCAGCTGTAGATATCCCCCTCCGCTGGAGTGAATTTCAGGTACGAGAACTGGTGGAAGGTCAAATCTTTATTGGGGTAATATCGACTGAGCAACACCCCCTCTGACACCTGATGGCCATTTTTAGTCCAGCTGACTTTGATTTCAGGAGGGTAGAAGTGGTTCACAAAGCAGGTGAGGTTGTTTGCAACTCCAAGCTCTACTTCATTTGCAGGGTAGAGCATGCTCACCGGGATGTCTTTAAAGAGGTGAAAGACAGTTAAAACCCCTCTTCAGTGTTCAATAAAACACTCCACTGTTCTGATAACTTTCACATTCACTCACCTTTTTCCTCTGGTGGATTTTTTTCCTCAATTTTGAGGAAAGCGAGAGCTGCAACACATGCTATTTTTCCTTTCAAGGCATCTTTTAAAATATGGATGCCACTTACTATTTCACTTGGGTTTTGCAAAAGAGACGGAGGCACAGAGTAGACAATCTCATTTTTTTTGAAGTCCATGTACAAGATCTCCTCGTCATCAAACTCATACTGAACTTCTGTTGTGTTGTTCTCGGCACAGCCTATAAGATAGACTACTTCATGGGGAACTAAAAACAATGAAACAGAAAGAAAGGCAAGAATTAAAGTACAGCTACATGATATGTCTGCTAACAAACTGAACTTTTAAAACTTACTTTTTGAAAAGACACAGAAGATGTTCAGCATCAAAATAAGGAAAGTTCCTCTGCAGTACATTATCGTCTCAGCGTGAGCAAAAAGAAAGTACTGTACCTTTCAGACAGCCTCACACCCAAGACAATGTTGCTAAAGTTAGTAATGCATATGAATCCTAGAAGACTGCATTGTTGTATCACTAAGCTGTAGAAGCACTGTCACTATGAATCGAAACCAACCTTTAGCTGATAAAACCCCTCCTCCCTTACGTAAATGTGTACTGGAACACAGCAGACAAACTAGTTTTGCATGAATGATAAACTCACAACTCAGCGGCAGTGGACCGATGAGGAAGTTTATTCTAAAAAAACGGAACAGAAGGTTGTTTGTCATGAGCAGTGCTAAATGGCAAGAAGCTCCCAGAAATATAAGAGAAAAGGAAAAAGAAGGATGTTTGGTCTACGTTGAAGGCTGTACTATTACTCAAAGCTGTGGTGCTTACTCCATGGAGCCTGAGGGGACCCTTGCACCTCAGGACCCCTTTTCCAGTACATTGTGTTGATTGGTTCATTTATTTGCAGTACATTTGTGTCTCACTAGATAAAAATGGACAGTAAAGACTGTTATGATCAAAAAGGCTACTTAAAAAGAGGACAACCTGTGTTCAAATCTTGGCTGGGTTTCCTTTCCTGCACATGTCTCTCCCCAGTTTCTGACTCTATCCACTGCCTTATTAAGTAAAGCCATAAAAGCCCCCAAAATAAACCTTTATTTAAAGTGAAGAAACAAGATAACCTAGTATACCTATACATCAACACCACTTTTTCAGACCAAGTTTAAGCATGTAAATGTCAGTAATCATCTATATAGAGTAAAAATATTTGCAAAAATGATTTGGAAAGTTTAATTTGACTTCTCTGCTCTACTTTAACATCCTCATTTTTGTTGAAATATCACCAAACTGCCCCAACTTCCCCTGTTTGCTTAAACAATGCGAGGCTAACATGCTATCATGTTGTGAAATTATACAGGGTACAGGATCTATAACAACTTAGGAACTGATATTGATTGCCCAGTAAACCTACAAGTAAGGTTGGTATTGGGAAATCCCTAACAAATGTGAGCACGAAGGAAAAATAGACTCCTACAATCAGCAAACACAAAAAAGATTATATACCTTGATTTCTCTTGCAGATTCCAGATTTCATTGCTCCCTAAGAAATATCCCATGTTTGGCTCCAGGAGTCAGTAAAGTTCTGTAAATGTAGGCAGGTTTTGGACTCTTGACTAATCCGGACTTTGGGCTGTCAGCATGAATACATTAACTGTAATGAGATTAAGGACCATAACTAGTGCAGTGATTTTTGTGTTGAAGCTTAGCGTAAATTCAAACAGGAAGACCGTTTCATTTCCATTCATCCTTTCAGTCATTAGTAATCACTCACTCACATTCCCCCCCCCCTTTCCCACTCTGTTTCCTGCTCTGTTGATCAGCTGGCGTAGGCGTCTACTCACTTAAGCTCTAAGCCAATCCCATTCAGCCATGACCTCTCTCAATCCAATCATCCTGCTACGTCGTATTTTAAAATCTGTTGTCTCTCCTCCGTAGTCGGTCGTTTCAGTGTGACCGCTGCAACACTCCTCCACCCCAGCCACCTCCATTACATCTCATCAATGTCCAGGTCAAGCTCCTCTATGCCATCCAACATCCCTTCATCAGCTCCTCCAATTCATCCACTCAGAAATCTCTTAGTCATCTCGTCATGGGATGCTTTCCATAAAACATCTCAAAGTGGCATATTTTTAAATTGTTGTTAAAAATATCCTTAATAGGAGTTCAAATATCAAATCAAAGCATTTGAGTAAGACTTGTGTTTAAATAAAAATAATGTGTACAACTCCTTAAAATGTGAAACATTGTATGCTTTAACCCCTTCCAGGGATGGTGGGGATCCCTGGTCTCTGGCACTGTATTTTAGGAGTCACTGGTTGAAAAGTTTGGGAACCCCTGAGATAAATGATAAACATTATTTTATTAACTTTTAGATTTCCAGTTACACTTTCACTAACCATACTGATGCATTTAACTTCTTAGTTTTTAAGGATTTAAACTTTGATTGAACCAAATAACTTTACTTTTGTCAGAGCATTGCCCATCTAAATTTCTGCACTAATAATGTGCCCCGTCTATGGACACCAGCAATTAAAAGTTAAAGAGACATGTTGTTGGCTTGGCTGTATTATATAATCATATTTTTGTCAAGGTAAACGTACCTTTTGATCATAGTTGTCAGTGTTTTTATGATTTTTATGGAGGGTATTCAGTGCATTCAGAAAGTATTTGGAACCCCTCACTTTTTTTCAATTTTATGTTGCAGCCTGATGCTACAGAAATAAAATGTCACTCTCATCAATCTACACTCAATAACCCATCATAACAAATTGATAATAGAATTTTAGAAATCTGCAAATGGCAGAATAAAAAACTGAAAAATCACATTGACATAAATATTCAGATTCTTTGCAACAATACTTGAAATTTAGCTCAGGTTCCTCAGATTTCTCTTGATCATTGCTGAGATCGACACCTTTACTGGAGTCCACCACCTTAAACTGATTGGACATGATTTGGAAAGGCACACCCCAAAGGCCTCACAGCTGGCAATGCATACTAGAATAAAAACCATGCCATGAGGTCAACTGAGCTGCCTGCAGAGCTCAGCGACAGGATCTTTACAAGGCACAGCTCTAGGAAAAGCTGCAAAAAAAGAAGGAAGTTCTGCAGAACTGAAGGTTACCAAGAGCACCGGGGCCTCCATAATTCTCAAATGGGAGACATTTGGCACCCCAGGACTCTTCCAAGAGCTGATCACATTACCACACTGAACAACTGGGGAGAAGGGCCTTAGTAAGAGAGGTGACCAAAAACAGGACAATCATTTAGACCGAGCTCCAGAGATCCAGAGATATGGAGATGAGACAAAGTTTAAGGACAACCATCACCGCAGCCCTCCACCAATCTGGGCTTTACGACAGAGCTGCTAGATGGGAACCTGAGGTTAGTGCAAAACACATGGATGTCTGCTTGGAGTTTGCAAAAACTAGTGAGTGTAGATTAATGAGGCTGAAAATTAAACGACTCTAGCATCAGGCTGCAACATGACAAAATTGAAAAAGTAAAGGGGTCTGAATACTTTCTGTACTGTAAATTAGTTTATGTGTCATTTTTCTCTTCACTGCAAAGATGGCAATGAAAATGACAGAGCAACTACATACCCAGGTGTACCAAATGTAAACTAAAAGAGCACTGCAAAATACACAGAAATCAAAAAGGGTGCAACAAATGGGTAATCTTTATTTCAGCTTCAAAATTGGCCTTTACGTGCAATCAAACGACTGTGTTGTCTTTATTTATTTAACCCTATTTAAGTCGTATATAGTTCTACTGTATATGTTAAATAATTTAGAAAAAAAAGGCAATGAAAACTGAATCTTGGAAAGTATTGAGAAACTTTCCATTACTTGTCCAGTAGGTGTCGCTGGAGCTCCACAAAAGTTAGCGGTGTTGCGCGTGTAAGAAGCCGTCTGTTGGTGCTGTTCTGGGGCATGTGGCTCAGAGAGTGGGGCCGTCTTCCTCCCTGACCCTGGGCTATCGATGAAAAAACCAACGGAGCGGTAAAAGGGGCTGGGGATGCACAACAGGACGGAGGAACCACGGCTTCAGAGGCAAAAACCAGGAGTGCTGATGCTGCTAAACATGGAGCGTCGCCTCTGTTGCGAAGTAAAGCTTGTGTGCTCTGATGTGGGCACTCAGTGAGTTAAACGAAGACAAACATTGACCTTTATTTCGTTTTTATTTAACCGTGGATACAAACATCTGCAATGATGCGGACTGGAGAAGGGAGAGGAACCTCAGCGATTGTTCTCTGCCTTTTGGGATACCTTTTCTCTAAAGCAGTCGCGAAAACACTACCAGAGGACACAGCAACGCAAGGTAAAACAACTTAAAAGACTTTTATCTGCTTGCTTTGTTCAGAAAGAAGAGGCTAGTTGGTGGCTATCCTTGTGGCTAATGTTGCCGCTAGCCTGCGCGGATGCTGATGTGACCGAAAGTTAGCTAGCGTTAGCGAGTTAGCCTGTGACAGAAAAAGAGCACGAAAACTTCTCTGATACGCTTGGTTTGGCTTCTTTTAATGCCAAAGGATAACGTTTTAATCAAACTTTCTTTAAAACACATGTAGGGAAATTCCTGTTGGATTATTTTGTTGTTTCAGTGTCTGAAATTATGTCCTCTCGTTGTCCACATAATGCAGCAGGAGAGTCCAGCTGCTGGGATTTGTCCATTTTTGCGTCGTTAACTTTGTGTCGAAGGGGAGTTGACATCTTGGTCAGGTGCCCTTTATTAGCTGATAAATAAAAATATGGAGTCATTCTTTGTGTTGGATCAGCAGTTATTTATGAGGTAGCCTAGTATGTTGTGCACACTACTTGATGACTTTTGTAGGGCTGATGATAGCCATGATAAAATTTAACTTGGAGATTGTATAGACTCCCAGTATGGGGTAATTTAACTGTCGGTTTCCAAACATTTCAGCCTGCACACTGTCTAATTGCACAAATATTAGTCGTGCAATTAAGACGATAGAGGACATGTTTCCCAAGTTGGTTTATCTGTAGGGCCTTACTGTGTTCTCATCAGGAGAAGGACAGAAACGTTAAAAAAAATCAAAGTTAGATGCAGCAGCAGCATTTTTTGTCGCCTTTGTCAGATCTGTGCCTTGCAACAATCCTGTCTCTGAGCTCTGAGGGCAGTTCCTTTAACCTTGTGGCTTGGTTTTTGCTCTGATTTGCATTGTGAGGCCTTCTTTAGAGAGGTATGTGCCTTTCCAAATCATGTCCAATCAACTTAATTTACCTCAGGTGGACTCCAGTCAAGGTGTCCAAACATCTCAGCAATGATCAAGAGAAATGGGAGGAACCAGAGCTAAATTCCAGATGTTTCTGCAAAGGGTCTGAATACTTATGTCAGTGTAATATTTCTTTTTTGTTTTTAGTTAATTTATGAAACTAAAATTCTGTTTTCTCTCTTTCTCTCTGAAGGGGTACTGAGTGCAGATTAATGGGAATACATTTTTTGACGGTAGCATCAGGCTGCAACATAAACTGAAAATAAAAAACTGAAGGGGTTTGAATGCTTTCTGAATGTGCTGTATATTAATGCAGTTTGGGCATAAACTTTCAGTCCTTAAAACACTATAGGTTAAAAGATGAACAAAAAAAAACAAACTTTAGTTGTAGAAGACACTTTAAAGTTTAAGGAATGAGGATGAACAAAGAGTAAAACTTCAGCTTATATGGGTATGTTTGTTCAGCTTAAAACAGTAAATTTATTTTGTATAAATGGCAAAAATTTAGAGCAGATGTATCAATTATTGCTTTCTTTAGCTAATATTTCCCACTTATAATATCATGACATTATTATTGTGCAATCCTTGCAGATACTAGGGGTGGGAATCACTAGTGGCCCCACGATCAGATATTATCACGATACTTGGGTCACAAGTTGATATTATTGTAATTTTAAACATTTTGCAATAAAGTGAGTATTACAAAACTGTATATTGTGATATATTGCGATCTATGCCTTTTTTCAACTGTTTAGCTGATTTAACATTTGTCTTGCTCTCATGTTTGTCGTATTTCTGCGGTATTTTATTTCCATGTAGCACTTATTGCAAACCTCATGTGTCATGTCCATCTCATTTGGCCCTGCTTGCATTCCTAATGTTGTTCCCGTGGTGCTGCCATGTTTATACTAACTTTCTACTGCTGACCTCACTAGACAAACAATTGTCCAAGCAATTGATTTTAATTTTCCATTATCATAGACTTCAGTTCATGTTAGCAGTGTATTTGAAAAAAATCAATACTTGGTGGATGAGACAATACGATATATCATCAGACAAAATATCGCAGTACTATGCTGTATCTTTTTTTTCTCCCACCCCTAGCAGACACTGATGCCATTTAGATATTATCATGCCTTCATGCACGTTATAGCCATATCCTACAAAATAGGAGATACGTTTATGGCCACAGCTGCCTTAAATATTTCTTTTATTTGTTGTTTTGTTGTTTCTCTTGTCCCTCTGCTTTTCCTGCGTTTTCTTACCCCTTTCTAACCCCAGCCCTGCTTCAGCAGAGGGCATCATGAGGCTGATTCTGCTTAGGATTCATGCTTGTTAGAGAGAGGGTTTTTCTTGCCACTGTAGCGGTGCTAAATACTGGTAGTGCTGAGCTCACGATGATTGGGGCTGGTCTTTATTATAATAGGCCAGTTCAGACAGGACGATCTAGACCTGCCCTCTTTGGAAAGTGTCTTGTGATAACTTCAGTTATGATTTGGCACCATACAAAGAAAGGTTGAGTGATTGATCCATATTTAAAATTGATTCCATGAGCTGTTAAAGACAGAGCTAAAATTAGCTGCTGAAATTTTTAATTTTCTAATCATTGATTTCCATGCAACTTGACTTGACATCATGACTTACAAAATGATTTGGCATGAATAATGATTATTTGTTGAAAGATTTCTTAGGCAAAAATCCCAGACTTCCCTGGATTAAAGTTTTTTTATCTTTGTAGCAGTTTGTAACTGAAACTATCTTTAAGTGGTTTTGCTATATTTGAACAGATTTTGCAGACCAATGTATTCATGTAGAAAATAATGATAATCAAAGAGATCACCAGACCGGTTAAACTATGAAATGAAATGTACAATAGAAAATGTGAAGGGTCACAGTAACAAATACAACAGAATAAACTGTCTCCCTTTATTGTATTGGAGTATCCCGTCACTACAGCACAGACGTAAAGCTGTAAATCCAGTCTGACTCACAGTAATGTTTCTAATCTTATTCAGTCACTGACTTCAAAGCTTGCTTTTCAGATTCACTACTACAGCAAGCCACATCTGTTTTATCCATTACTGTTACCTGTCATGTAGAGACACACTTCACAGTCTGTTAGCTTACATTTTAGCCTGGCCTACAACCAGCGCTCTCTCTACAGCAGAGGTATGAATGTAAACAAACAGTAACTGATGCTGTTAATCAGGGTGAAGAAAATGCCGATGTGCTCTTCTTTTGGGCATTTTCTGCATCATGTAAATTGGATAAATTACAAACAGGCTCTGGTAGAGAACAAAGAGTAATTGCTCTGATAAATCAAAAACTTGTGGAGCTTTGAAGTCTGTGTTAGTCTCTCTCTGCTCTCCTTTTTCTGCCTTGCTCTCTTTCTCTGGTATTCACTTTGCCTCAGATTGACCTTTGCTGGTCCCAGAGGGAGAAGGGGAAGAGTGTGCGTATGTGTGTGTATGTGTTCAGGTCGATACTGAGGACTTCTCCTGGTCCGTCCAGCAGACAACAGGGATGAGTGGAGCCAGACAGACAATCTCCCAGCAGATATAGATCTCACTCACATTTCTGCTGCCCATAATAGGCATGGCATTGCATCTCAAGCAGACAAACATTCTCTGGAGCTGGACCAGGGCTGCATGGAAGTAGACGACCAGTCAAATCATGCTGTCACCAGCTAGCAAAACTTGATCTTTATCATGAGTACCTGCTGGGATTGTTAACAGCTGCCCATTATGGGGAGGATGTATATAGTACCAGCTGTAGTACTCCTGTCTTTATTACCAATTTCCACTACATAATAAACTCATAGGGAATGCTGAATGAATTAGAAATATGTTAAATGCTTGCCAAAAAATCATAGTACATCCCTACATATGATAACTAATGTCTGAAGGGGACTAATTGCTGTCAATTAAGGCTGGGAAATGAATTGCAAATTAGATTAAATCACAATATGGCCTGCTACAATTTTCTAATCGCAGAAGTTACAATATTTCTTTAACTTGAAATGTGTCAAAATACCATTTTAATCAATCAATATTTGTAGTGGCAGAGATTTTATGCACATTATGCAAAAATTCAAGTGACAATTTTTTATAATGGTTTTCAAAAATCCTCCTTTTTGTGTTTAATGCATGTTTTTCTTCATCAAAATGAGTGACATAAAAATGATAATACCCTTAAACAAAGTGAATGACATCGCATTTGCAATACGAGCAAAAATAGTTAGCTCACTCTATCTAAAACTGATGAAGCCTAGCGTTACTTCACAAAAGTCATACCCCAGCTGTAATCAGCTGGTAGCCAGCCTCACCTCCCCCACCCCAGCTGCCTCCTTTATAGCTTAAACCTTGTTGCACCCCCATATTCAGATTCATGCTACTATGGAGTAATTGCTTCGGAAATAATTTCATCGTATTCAATACACACGGTCTTATTTATGGAATTATTTGTTGCTTGAATTTGTTGAAAAATATACAAGATTAACCCAAGAATAACCGTATATTACATCACAATATTTGGGGAAAAAATAGCAATTAGAGCATTTTTGCAAATTGTTCAGCCCCACTGTCAGTCATTTAAGAATTCAAACTCCGATTAATTACAATTTTATATGGCTTGTATCTACTTTTTAAAACTTTTTTTTTTTTAGCTCTCCCAAAGTATTGCATTGGAATTCAATGAAAGATTCTAGCAGCCTGTGCCGACACTGCTCTCATCGTTAATTGAGGATTTAGGTGCAGGATCTGGGTGATGTGATAGATAGAAACCTGGAAATACAACAAAATTGCACATGCCCTCCCAGCGATAAACTACAAAGAACATTCAAACTACATTCTCAGAAACATATTCAACAGACCAGACAGACTTGTGGGGTTTCAGGTGGGGCCCATGCCACCCTGGACAACCCTTGCATTACAAAAAATATTTTAATATTTCTAGATACATTACCTGTATTAATGCGTTTAAGTTTACAAATGTCAAAGACAAAAAATAAGACCATAATTGTTTTATATTCACATTATTCACAACCCTCATATTAGATTTTAATGTCACAGGTTACTCTTCACTAAGTTTATCCCTTTGATGCTCCACATTAGCATCTAACCATTTTAGACAGTTTAATATCAACTAAAAAAGCACTCGGAGAGTGCAGACCTCCATTAGCCCTATCTCCCAATAGTAAAGAATCCTTTAAAAAATTCCTGGATCCAGATGGTGATCCAGATCACTCCCAAAATCTAGTCAGTTCTTCCTTATGCCATTTCTGACATTTCCTGAAATTTTCATCAAACTCTGTCCATAACTTTTTAAATTATGTTGCAAACAAACTAACTAACAAACCCTGCCGATCACATAACCTCCTTGGCGGAGGTAATCATGTTACAACCTGGATTTCAGTAGACTTCATTGGGCTCTTTTCTGCTTGATAAACAACTGCAGAGCAGTCAAAAATGAGGATCTGTGTCATGCATAAAACAACACTAATGTAATTTGTTGCACTTGATCCTTTTTAGGAATTACACAACAAATCACTGAAACCTTTTCACCATCTAACATATCCAACTTAAAAAGTGTAAACTATTTCATGTTTATCCATCACATGCAACCCAAGTTTCACCTGTACAGTACAACATATGGAGAGAAAACTATGCAAGGCACTATACAGCTATGTTTTATACTATTGTTTGTGTGTGGTTAGTTGAATAATTCCCATAGTTCTCCTTGTTCAGAATGAGAAGGTTTGGTATCAAGGAAAGCATTGACAGACTTTCAGGCCAAAAAGATCCAGATGCAGCTTGTAACCTGCAATATTTACTCTTTTTATATTAAAGGAAATAAATCCCTCAGTTTATCAGCAGGAGAGTGGAGATGTGGTGATGTAATCTTATTGCCATATTCCCTGCTGAGTTAACAGGATTAACCGTCCCTATCTAATCTGGATGAGGATAGAGTCCCAGCTGATGGTCTGTTGAAAGTCCTTAGTTTTAATGGCAGAGCTTTATGGGGGACCACCAAGTGTTCCAGGGGGATTCAATACAGTTTCACATGATTTGGTAGAGTAAACCTTGATCCCACTTGCATTTCCACAGCCAATATCTGCCATGCTTTGCTCAGTTTTAAGACATCTGGATCATTTGGCTCCGTTTAGTAAGAGGGGTCAGTCTTTGGCTCCCAAACAGGTCTTCATTTGGTACAGTTCTGGCTTTGCTATGTCTAGACAACCAAAAATGGAATTAAAGGAAATCTGTTATTCACATTAAAAGAATGATCCATCATTACGGCTCATAACTTGATGTCTTGAATCGAGTTGTTATTTCTATTTAAATAGCACCCCAAAAGGTTTATTTGCCAAGTTGTGCATCGCTGTTTACTTTAAAAGCACGACTTTTCAAAGCTGTTAAGCTTGTTGCAAAAACATGGCACTTTTCTGCTTGGTTCATTATTACTGCTGGTACACAGGAAGTGAAGATTATTTCAACCAATCAACAGACTGCAGTGAGTCTTGTTCCACTCTTTATTGTAGTATAGGTACGCTTCAAACCCCAACAGGACGGTGTGTAAAAGAGAGACGGTATGGACCAGTTAATTTGGTACCTTTTGTTTGTTTGGTACTTTAGACTGTGGCTGATTATTTGACTGTGCATACTTAACCAGTCCCCATTGTGGAAAAGTTCAACTGATATAAAGCAGTGTGGTGTTCTGTTTTTATTTTTGAAGCATTTTGCTTTGATTCGCTTCTCACCATGTGGCTCCACATGTTGTGACACGCTGTGCCATGTTTTCCCTTGTGATTCATGCTTTATCTCTGTGTTCCATAACAAGATCCCTATTTCAAGATCACCACACTGAAAATCAGATGTTTTTATTCATCCCAACAACAAACAAGTAGCTTCAGTCCTTGTGCTTCCTTTTGCTGAGGTTGAGCAAGTTATTACAGAAACACAGAATACAGTCTGCCATGACATGGATTTATATCACGAGGTATTTTTGCATTTTTTCATCTGCTTGAACTTTTAAGTGCCTTGCTTTTTTGCTGCACAGGTATGATAGCATTTGAAACGTAATGTGAACAACTCTTCAGTGTTTCACCTTTCTAAACTCTGTGACAAGAGCTCTCATGCTCTTGTCACATGATTTCTTGTTCCTCACACTCATGTGCTCATGGTCTTAATATGGTGGGGGAAAAAGGTTGTGCCGCACTAATTTTCTTTAACTGTCGCCTTTTTGGTAAATAAAAAGTCACGTCACATCAACCGTTAGTATAAAGTATAATTTTTAAGCCCATCATTGGCAGTCACCATACTTGAACAGACAAAGAGACGGTGCTGAGCCCCTTACTCTGCATAACTCGTCTCCTTAATGTGACCAAAATGGATGGGATACAGTGTTTCCCATAGAACGATGCTATACTTGGGTAGTTGTGGTGGCAGGGGGGATCATCTCGAGTCAGGCTCATTTTGAAGGTTTAATTTTTGTGTGGTGAAAAGCTCCCCAATGGCAAGGCGCAAGGTGTAGATGAGAGTCGCCTTCAGATGCTGAAGGCTTTGGATGTTGTTGGGCTGTCATGGCTGACACATCTCTTCAGTGTGGAGTAGTACACTGGGGTGGTGGTTCCCATTCTTAAGAAAAGGGACCAGAGGATATGTGTTAATTATCAGTGTATCACACTACTCAGCCTCCCAAGGAAAGTTTACTCTAGGGTGCTGGAAAGGAGACTCTGGCTGATAGTTGACTTCTTGAGGGAGCATAGGAGTTTGCTCATCCAGCCTACTTTTGTTTTGTGGACTTGGAGAAGGCTTATGATCATGTCATAGTGGGGGTTATGTGGTGGAAACTGTGGGAATATGGGGTCCCGGGGCTGCTGCAGTGAGCCATCAGGTCCCTGTATGACCAAAGTGAGAGTTGTGTCTCAACACAAAGTCATACTTTCATCTATGCTTTCTGCAGATGATGTGGTTCTGTTGGCTTCTTCTGCTGGGGCCTCTAACAGGCTTTAGGGCAGTTTGTTGTTGTGTGTGAAGTGGTCTGGATGAGGGTCAGCACCTCTAAGTCCTCTGAGAAGAATGTGAGTTTATTGTTATTTTAAGCACCTTGTTTGTCTCTTAATTGTCTCTGGGCACCAGCATGCAAACCTGATGTTTAATTAGGAGAACTGATTTCAATAAAAGGTCGATTCTCGTAACCTAAAGACTTTGTGATTTCAATAACAAGTTGTGTATATATTGGTATCGATATTAGTCTTCGGCGTGTTTTTGGGTATCGTTGGCAGGACCTTGTGTCTAATGCTGATGTGCTCAGGAAGCCGGGAATGTTGAGTGTCAGCTGCTTGATATGGGAGCTGTGCTTTAATTGGAACCTGGTGTGCTTTCCTGGGTCTGATCCAGTCCATTGCATACTAGGTGCTCAGGACTCAACAGTTTCAAGTTCATTACTGAATATTTTCTAGTAATGTAAATTTCTTTTTTCAAAAGTGAACTGGTGTTGCTCACTGAAAATGCTGGTAAATAAATCTATTCTGTGAGAAATGATTCACTTTAAGAGATTTTATTTGTATGTTGTGTGTGCTAAATGTGGGAGGTGGGGGTGGCGGCAGGCCTACAAACACATTTCTTTTTCTAGCTGCTATAAGTGCGTGAGAGTAGGGGGTACATGGCTGGAGGTCAAATGTCTGAAGGGGTACATGCTGTGAAAAGTTTGGGAACCACTGGTGTAGAAGCTTGAGAGATGTCCCATGCTTCATGTGCATCATGGTTTATTAGCCTTGCATGGTTCCTTTGCAGTCCATTGTATTTGTTTATCAACTTATTCAAGACCTACCTCATTTTCTACTAGGACTTTTATTTTTATGAAGGAATTTAAAATGTGCAAGAAAAGCGGTCCGTTAGTGCAATTTGTCTGTCTTAGCTTTTTTGTCACTCCCATCTTTGTAGTACAATGCTAAAAGTTAAGCAGCAAATGCTGTTGCAACTCTTCTTATTACAGAAAGTTGCTTCTAAGCAAACTTTCCTCTCTGCCTCGTATACAGAAAGCATCTGTTTCCCCCTCTGTCTGGAAGAACACCAACCCCCCCTTCACACCCAGCGAGGGCTCGTCATACTAGGCTTTTCCAGTTTATCACACCACACTAATGGTGTAGAAAAGCTCTGCCTTCCTCTAACTTCTGGTAAAGACCCCAAACATGGATTTATTCAAGCTGTGGTGGGCTAAAAACAAGCTCACAGATGAGTGTGCTCCTCTTGGGCCCATGTCTTTCTACCGAAACACACAACCACCCTGCTGCTTTGGCTGCTGCTGCCTGGGATAATTGGTCTGCGATCGCAGCGTTGGTAGCTCTTTGATGCTTTTCTCCTCCATATGGGACTCAATACACAATGATTAGGAGTGAAGAGCAGTTATTGTTTGAGCTACAGACTCAGTTTTCTGCCATTCTTCAGGATCTTTTTCTCCTGTGTGGTGGAGCAAAGAGGAGACTCCCAGCTTGTTTAACAGTGATGTCACTACAGAGCTGATTTATTGGATGAGGAATGGGCGGGGACTGTTGCATTTGTCAGTCAGGGGTCTCCCATGGGACTTCTTTTTAAAGTGAGCACAGCTGGTGCCCCCTAACAGCATATCAGTGGGAGTGGGACGGGAAGTGAGGTCAACGCACATACACAAAATCTTAATACGATGGGAAGTTTCTGTCAAGGGGAAATCCAGCCCTTTTTCTCCCGATCCTCTGCCGTGCAAATGTAATAACAAGAAGGAATGAAGTGAAGGGTCAGAAAGCAGCCACGGAGCAGATCTTCACACCCGACCTCTCTGGGTAATGATATGTTTGGTGGTTAAAGATTGACATGTTTCTCTGCCAAACCTTGCCACGTTAAAAGCGACACTTAACTTCCACCCTTTGCAGAGGGATCATTTGGTGCAGAGCTGTTTCTTTTTTTTTTTTTTTTTTTTTGAGGTGGAGACTGCACTTGGGCTGAACTCTTACCAGATTGTCAGAGCGGTTCCTTGTCTAGCGCAGGGTCCTGAGTGGGAGGAGGGGGATCCGTCTAGCCAGGGGTATAAATGTATGTGTCACGGTGGGTGGGGTTACAAGAAAGAGTTACAACAAAATTTTGAGTGAGTATGGGGGGAGGTGGATATGTTTAGGTCCAGGGCGAGTGAGGGTGAAACCTTTTCAGCCTTAATTGGAAGGTCACTGTGGGTCAGCAAGCAGCCAGTGATCAAACAGAGTTTATGTTGTCATGAGTGCACAGACGGAGGGAGAGCTTGGGTTTGTGTGGATGTTAAATTACAGTGTTTTAGTACCAAGTTTGTTTTCTATCATACCTTTGGCATAGAAAGCTGGAATTAACTTTTGTTTGTTTTTCTTTGTTTGTGGTTGAAGGAAAATGAGCTTCTCTGTTTGGCAGTGGTGGACAATAACAAAAGTTCATCTACCCATGAAGGTTTTTAAGGTTGTGCCTTAAATGAGTATTTCCATTTCTTGCCACCCAAACTCCCACAGAAACAGATTTGGCACTTTCCAGTCTGCTACATTTATTCTATAACTCTGTTTTATTTTTGTTGATTTAGGTAGCTCATATACCAAATATAATCAACAAAGACATTAAGATAGCATGATATATCCTTTTAAAGTAACATTTTCTTTCTTTTTCTATTTATTCCTCACTGCCATTATCGGAAAGTCATGCCGAAACAGACTGGGTGTAGAGCAAGAACATTTTTCTGTGACGGAAAGCTTTCAGTGTTGCTCTCTGCTCTGTATTTGTATACAACAACTAACTCTTTCCCCGTAACTATCATATAGTCAAGTCAAAGCGGGGCAGCAGAAGAACGACAACATTGTTTTCTGTCACAGAAAGCTTTCCGTGTTGCTCTCAACGCTAACTATGATGAAGAAAGGCCAAGCTAACGGCTAGCAGGCCGTAAATACATGCACACAACACGTAACCCTTTCCCCTAGTGGTGTAAAGATAATCCAATATGGATTGGTTAACTGATCTTGATGTCAGTGGTCCAAGTGCATCAGTCCGCGGAGCCCTAGACCCATAAAAATACGGCACAAACCGGTCCTTGGACCGGTTTTAACGTTGGAGATTGGTTTATTGATTGCTGATTGTTTTCATAGCCCGTTCCGCCATGCTCTGGCGTCTGTAATCTCGCACAACCTGTGGTGATCTTTTACCTTTAAACGAGAGTTCTGTTTGCTGTAGGTGCTCGCTAGGTAGTTGGATGTGTTTCACCGGTCGTCGCCTATACGTCTTTCAGTTACAGTTCTGCACCTCAGGAAAAAGTCATGTGGACTTTATATGAAGGAAGGATAACTTTCAAAATGTCTGCCCATCTATACGCTTTGGAGAAAAGCTACGGCAAGAACTACGACTAAGAACTATGGCAGCTCATAAATCTCACCTGTTGAGACGGCAGAGCTAAAGTTTAGCAGCACAAACAGACCCGAATATAAACACTTTTCCGAGTTAAAACTCGGAGAAGTCTTCAGTTATCACAATAGCCCATTTATTCACAGGGTTTACAACTGTAGCGTGTTGTTAGGAGTGATTGATTTGGTGACATAATCAATACATCTGAGCCCACTGATAGGATATTAAACAGAGAGGACTTCACTGAGCTGGAGATCAGCTGTTCTGCAGTGAATCAATTCAAGAATGAAAACAATCAAGAACGGTCAGATACACAGAGAAATGAAATAACCATGTTTTTGCCAAATGTAGACTGAAGACTCACATTAAGAGGAATTATGAAAGGAAAAAAATGTATAGAAAGCTGTTTTAATTTGACTGTTTTCAATATTATTTTAACCTCTTGTTCTCCTGTACTAGCAGACACACAGAGCTCTGTCTATCAAATCTCCTTGTGACTTTAAATTTGTTTTAATTTGTGCTTCTTGGGAAAATGTGATATTTAGTTTGTTCTGTTATTGGGATTAATAATGCTAAGGAAGTTACAAGTACAGAAGGATGGACATGTAACAGTAAAAACTCATTTGAATATTTATCTTCCAATTTAATGTCAAAGTAAGACACCTGGGTGTGATGAAAACTTTCTTAAACATAATTTCAGAATGTAAGCACAGGAGGCCTGGCATTTAGTCTCTTATAAATAAGATCAAATAAAATTAGATTATTATGAAATGATCTTGTTTTCCCCTTTTTTTGCTCATTTTTGTTAAAGAAAAAGTTATTTTGATTCTATAATCAGATTGTACTGGATCGGATCGGATCGGACCAAATTGTTCTGTCTTTTAATGAATCGTCAGTGGATCGAATTGTAGTCTGAATCGAGATTCGAATCAAATTGTTTTGAGAAGGAGAGATTCACACCGCTACTTTCCCCCTTAATTATAACACGCTCATGCTGAAGCGGTTTGGCAGAAGAGCAAAAACACCCTTTCTGTTACAGAAAGCTTTTAGTGTTGCTGTCTTTGCTTGTTTTAATAAAAAAATGTCCAGTTTTGACTAAGTGCGGCTTTGATTAATTTAGAGCTAATCACTACACAAGCAGCCAGCATACACAAGCATTCACACAAGTTACCTTTTCCCCTGAATTATCACATTGTCATGCCAAAGCAGGTCAGCAGAGGAGTGAAAACATCTTTCCCAACATGAAAAGCTTATAGGGTTGTTTTTATTCTTTATCATACAGAAATATGGCCCAATTCTGGTTTTTGTCTTTGCAGAAAGGCGATAAAGGACAAAGGCAGCACGTAAATCTCGCCTGAGACGGCAGAGCTAAAGTTTAGCTAAGATGCCAAGGCTATATGTAGCACAAACAGACCGAAACCTAAACACTTTAATGAGTTAAAAACTCGGGGAAAGTCTTAAGTTATCCCTTTAAAAACAGCCTGTTTATTCACCTACACAAAATATCATCCCAGATCATTTCTGACCCAGTAGACTTGCTGTTGTGAATGCCCATGTATGCGCTGAGATGGCATTATGCAAATTGGTCGGAGGCAAGGGGTCTGGACGGGTGAGGTCCGTATCCAAGAGGTCACTGGGCTGCAGCCATACCCCTCTTAGTGAACTGAGAGAGAATCAGGTTGGGAGGGGCTGAGTTGATGTTTCAAAATCTCTCCCCTTGGATGTTTGCCAAAAAGTTACCTACTGCACCTTTAATGGAATTTCTCTGGGGGTGTCCCCAGAGACTAATGATAATGGGGTCCTTTGTATAGCAAAGCATTACGAAAGTCATGAAATGTTCTTATTTTCTCTTTAAATAAAACACCAGTATAAGACCGGAACAATATCTACAAGTATGAAAAACATGTTTGAAAGCCTGTCCAGCTTATTTTGAAAAATAAAAGAGACCAAAAAAGCTATCATGGATGATTCAGAAATAAGATGCCAATAGAACTTACATGTAAAGGTAATAGGTGTAACTTCTTCACATGATGTATTTCGAGCCTTTCCTTTGGAATGATGGGATGCAAGGTGCCAAAATGAAGCACTGAAATCTGTCTTGTAATTGGATACAGTAGGTTTTACATGTGTGGGTCCCAGCAGGGCTGCCCATAAGGGGGGAAAAAGGGGTTTTCTGGGGCCCAACAGAATGAGGGGCCCGTGGAGGCTAGTAAATCATAGTCCATCCCAACCCTGTTTCAGAATGGAAACTACTTCACTTCTTCATAAATAAAAATCAAAAACAAAAGAAGAATTAAAAAAAAAATGCAGAAAACTATTGGACTCAATAAAAAGTTTGTTTGAGGTGCTCTTTGGAAAAGGGCCTCATAAAGTTGATAACAAACAAGAAGAGAAGGCAAGGCACTCTCTTTAAGCATTAAAATGCTTTTAATTTTCACTGCATGGTCATGTGTAGACCTTAAAAACACACTTCAATGCATTTCGGCATCAAGCCTTCATCAGGAAGTCAAACAAACAGATTGTTTGTTTGACTTAAGATTATACAGATTTTCTTTCCTGAAAACAGTCATTGACATCAAAAAGATTATTCTTTTCAAACGTTTCCTTATATCTGTTCAATACTTCCCTTAATTCCTGATTAACAATCACACACGCTGAGGTTTGATTATTCAAAATATTTCAATAAATTTCCTAAATAGGAGCATTTGCTGCACTGAGAATTGAGTATGTATGCCAAAGTATGTCGTGTTAAATGTGTTTACTCTTTAGTGAAACTTTCTGAAGTGCAGGTTGAAATAAAAATAATGTAAGCATTTTTGGGTGTGCAGGAGATCATTTCCGTTGGTGTGGTATCAAAACAGGTATCAGTATTGTTTGACTTTGACTAGTATCGTATCTAAATTCAAAGTCTGGTATAGTGACAAATGTAGTTCTATTTATAACATAGTTGTTGACTTCACCAGGCTTTTTGCACTCTCAAATATGCCTCAAAATTAAAGTTAGCGTGACACCGCATGCAACCAAGGTTTTATGTGCTTTCCACCTCATCTTGTGCAGTCATTGTTTATCTGCTGCTTCAGTTTCTGCCCTTTTATCAGTCAACAGGCAGTCTGTTTAAATGTTTTTATTCCTCCTCTTCATTAGCCAAGGTGTTTATATTCAGTTGTTTTTCCCTCTCATCCAGGGCTTCTTTGAGAGCAGGAAATAGTCTGTTGTTTTAGAGAGGAAGGGCTGCTGGAAAGAGTCCAGGAAACAGTCAGACTGTTGTTTCTTTGTGATTGGCTGTGATGTGGAAATCTGTGTCTGTGGATTGGTGGCATAGTGTCCAGCACCAAATCCAAACCCATTTAAATAGATGATAGTATTTTAGACAGCTTTAATTATAACACCACTGTGTTTCATGCCTATAAATCTCTCCTTTTTGCAGTGACATTTCCTGCAGTCTCAGACTAGCACCTTGCTCAGTAAGCTCTCTGCTTTGTCCACAGAGGTGACTCTGAAGGTTCACCTGAGCGATGCCAGCACCCAGCAGCCCATGGGAGGAGCCACCATACAGCTCTTTGCCAACCAAACGGCGGTAGCCACGGAAACCTCATCGGCTGATGGCAACGCCTACCTGCACTTCCCCTATCGCCTTGGGATGCCATTGGTCGTCACTGCAACCAAACAGGGATATGTGCCAAACTCTGTGCCCTGGACTCCCTCCAGATTACCTGGTACGTGTCTGAGAGAGATTTCAGGAGGAATTCAGGAGTCGTATTACTTTTCAAAAAGCCTCATTTAGATTTACAGTGTTGGTTTTCAGTTTATTGATCTCCTTGCCTGCTGCCTGCTGCCAGCTGAGTGTGTATGTCAGTGTAACATCAAAATGGTGTGTGTATGTGTGTGTGTGTGTGTGTGTGTGTAAAAGTGTGTGCCAGGTGTGTGAGTTAATGAGTGGAGTGCTCCATTACTAATTTATTACAATATATGCCAAAACCCGGCGAGGGGGCTGCTTAAGCTTCCCTTTCACTAACACAAATACACAAAATACCTCCCAGGAGGCTGGAGTACACTGTGAGTGTCTATGTGTGGACTGTGGGGTGGGGTGGTATTGTGAGCCAACCAAACGGCGGCCAATTGGATTATCACGCTTACCAGCTCTGAACAATGGAGGAGTGAAAGGAAGGAAGGAAGAGGAAAGGAGTGCAGTTAGCTGGGTCAGACTTGTGTCCTGCACAGCAGACAGGATGAAAGCAGCACTATTAAAAATGAATGAAGATGGTTTAATGACTTGTTATGTCTGATGGTGATCAGTAAAGTGTCCAGGTAGACTGCGGTTTGTTTCTCATCTAATTGTGCATTCATTATCAGCTAATGCATTTGTACACTTTTGTGTGCTTCTGTTGTAGTGTTTTCCTCTCTCAGCCTGGACCTACTACCAGAAAGAGCTGCTACTCTGATGGTGTATGAAGACGTGGTGGAGATTGTTTCAGGCTTACAAGGTAAATGCAGTTTGTAAAAATCAGTTTTTAATGTAGTTTACATACATTCATAGAATGCTGCAAAGATTATCGAGTCCAAACAACATAAAATGCTTTCACACTTACACAAAACTCCTGAAAGTTTGCAGAAAATGTATGGGAAGTTAGATAGACTCATGTGTGAGCGCAGCAGGTAGATAGAGTACGTGTTTAAGTTACCAGCAGGTGACCAGTGTGATCTCTGCGTGTGATGAAGTTGCTTCATTATGTTTTCTGTTCACCAGTGTGCTCTTCACTCTTTTGTTAATATGGTGAATATGTTGACCCACATGTATCACTAAAACAAAGACAAAATTTATCATCATAGTGTTGAACTCTGTTATCCATCTCTATATCTTTTTTGTTCATGTTCTTCTAGGAGACCTTTCCCCCTCTATCCAGGGAGCATTTTTTTTACCAATAGCCAATGTTTTAACAAAATAATCTAACATAAAGAAAAACTCCTCTACTGTTAAACTGTCAATAGCAATCCCAAGAGTAAAAACTTAAACACTTGACTGTCAGTAAAATACACCACAGTAGCATGACTTAAAGCAACATTATTTAAGAATTAGAATGGTTGCACTTTAGCGCATGTCAAAGGCCTCTGAGTGCAGCCACACTGTGGTAAAACACATAGTACTGTTACCTCCTCATAGACAACATGCATTAGTTGACAAACAGAGAGTAGTGAAGCCAGCAAAGATGCTGTGAGAAGCCAAAGAACTATTTCAGCTGACAAAGAACTGTTTATTACTGGATTTTGCACAAATGACTCTGGAGGTGTCTACAGACTGTTCTTTGCAAACTGTTTGCATGTGGAGTTTGTATCCAAATTCAACAGCTGTAATGACATCCATAGTCTGTGGCTAGATGGCTACATTGCAGAGAATAATTTAATTCATGCTGGTCCAGATAGTTTGTATGGGTTCAGACTCATAAAGTGAACCTGAAGATCGACAAAAAAAGAGACAACACCAGAGATAGAACCTGGGGTAGACTAGATTCTACATTAGGTAAAGCTGCTATTTATGAGACTACTATGACACAGACAGTCTTATAACCTAATGTTATGTCACAGTATAACGATTAATATCTGCAAGGATGTGCACTCTGCCATTAGATGCTTGCTTTTTGCCTGGCTTCTTGCTCTACAATCTCTTTTCTTTTTTGAAAACTATTCACATGGGATTAGAATTACCCCCTGACTTCAGTGTTTTGCATGGTGAATTTGTATGGGTTAAGTGTAGTCAGTAATGTACCTGAATTTACAGACATTTCTGACGGAGAACATTAAAGTGCCACATGGCTGCAGCAATGAAAACACACAGTGAATTTTTATTTTTAAAGTTCATACAAAAAATGAAATGTTGTGCACATTGTGTTCTGCAGGTGATGTTGTCTTCATGTGTCATTTACATACTGTTAACCAGAGTTTCCTAGTTATGACGTGCTAATTTTTTTTCTCTTTCTCTTTTTACACATTTTTTTGATATGTAGTAGTAGTAGTTTTTGCATAAGTCGACTGCGCGTATCTGCAGAAGATCAGGCAAAGCAGAAGAAGAAGAAAGATGAGCATCGCTCCTATTTTATCTATGGTGAAGCAAGACATCTTGTTTTAAAAATGAACCTCCCCTATCATTTAAACAGTTTTTATGTAGCTGCTGCTTTGGATATTACTTTATACTCTATTCATTTTTGGATTGTTACACACCAACAACGGCTCTCCTCGCATAGCTGTTGTAGCTTAATCACTGAATGTTTAATGACAGATTTTAAATCCAAATTGTGTTATGTATGAAATGTACTGCTAAATAATACCAACATAAGATCAGACACTTGTAAAGGAAAGCAGAAGCTCTGTGTGTAAGAGAGCAACAGTGTGCACACATAAGTTTGGACAGTAGAGTGCATATACACATAGTATGTTTTTTGGACATAAGCTGGAATTAACTGAAAGCAAAGCACTATTTATAAACTAAATTAGTCAAAACCTAGTTGGCAATGTCCTACACAGCTTCTTCTTTTTTGCAATCAGAAGAAGCCATGCAGACCTTTAAAAAACACACCACCCTAAATTAAAGTGATGTCAATTTGCACAGGATTAGTATTACCTGTGAACCTCTGTCTGTACTGGAATATGGTAGGTAATTTGCCCTGAATTTTTTACACCTCAAATAACAGACATGATTAATTCAAACAGAATTAAAAACACAGAGTCCTGTGCAATTATTACAAATTACCAGAGGTGCCTGGGTAACACTAATCTTGTGTGAATAGGGCTTCAGTTACCATCCTTTTCCATCTCTTAGCCTCAAATCGTAATAAGATGGGTTTACTGGCTTCTTTTTAGCCTATGGCTGCTGTGTGAACTAGTGCTATAATGCTGTGTGCATTTCTCTTCAAAGACTCAAGACCCACCAACAAATTTACAAAGTGCTGACAACAGGCAGTCTGGGTGCTTTGTGGAAATGGTATAGACACAGTTCTTCTTGTTGAAAGTTATTGTGTTGTTTGATTGACATTCAAAAACCTTTTTAATGGGGGAGGGTTACATATTGTTGCTTTAAACATTGCCAAAAATTTGTGTTTAGCTGGTTGATTTTTTTTAAATATCTGTGATAAACCTTTGTAGTCATGTAGATACTCCTAAGAAATGTTTTTTTTTTATGAAGTAAATGATTCTAAATAAAAATATGGATACCCTGAAAACCTATTTTACAGAAAAGTGACTTTTAGTCAATTCTAGACATTTTAATAAAAGCACTTTAACCCTGCAGGCTATGCTACAGGCACATTAAAATGAAAATCAAACAAAATTTCACCCTTTACGCAGAAATGTGTTCACACCTACTATAAATGCTGCTTTTCTTTAAATGCAAGATGGCGAACAGTTATTTTTTTGGGCCATTTTATGGCTTTATGCTGACAGTTGAGGGAAGAGTCACAGGAAACATCAGGAGAGATAATGATATGCATTAAATGTCAAGGTTCTGACTTGAATTTAAGGGGTCCATGCTACTGTGCCCTGTGTATTAGGGGTTTTGCTCTAAATGCAAGGCTAATCCAGTACCCTAGAGGAAAAAAAAAAATCTTTGTATGAAAAATCAACAGTTTAACTAAGGTTTTTATGATGACTGTTGTTTTTAAAAACCTGATATCTTTTATTGTCTTCATCATTTTTATTTTTGAGTTTATTTTCCCCTATTTTAATTATTAGTTAACACTGATAAATAAATGTATTAATTCATACTATATATGTGCAAATAAGGACTGAAAGTAATTAGCCTTGTCTGTAAATTAAATGGCCCACTGCTGAGTAAGATCTAAACAAAGTGATGAAGTCCACCCTCCTCTGCCCACACACAAATGTAAATCATGTTTCTTTGTTGTTCAGTCTCTTTGTTAAGGTCCATGTAATTATATTAGATGAGGCTTTCTCACTCGTGCAGAATCAATAGAGTGTCTTTTGTCTGCTGGGTCTTTTGTGTGTATATGACGGACAGGGGAGTAATTTAACATGTCAGCTGTGTTGCCAGACAAAAAAAACTTTAGACACAGCACACATAAATAGGCAGACACCATTAACATCCTGAATACACACACTGCCCACAGCACGTGTCTGAGCCCAGCAGAGTTTGTGCCCTCTGTCCAACACACTTTGTTCGTCACGATGTTGTGAACTTGGATGCCCAGGGGAGTGATGAACCTTGGCATGTGGCACATGAAGGCGAGTAAAAGAGGAGGAGGAGGATGATACAGTATGAGCTGGAGAGTGGGGCCATGGGTGGAGCAGTTGGAGAGTAAAGGGGGATGGGCAGTGTAGTGTCCGACAGAAGGAGGAACAGATGAGGTGAGGAGAAGTGGAGGGAAATGAGACAAAAAGAGTCGAGAAAGGAAGCATAACGAGAACTGATTCAGGACACTTGTCCATTATAGAAGGTAACAACATTCATCTGGATTTGTATTTTTTTATAAAAGCCTCTGACATTAAGTTAAAAGTTAAAAGATAGACACACTGCAGAGCCAGAAACGCATGTCGAGTGCAACCTGAAACACACAGTGTGAACACTCATACACAGCTGGATGTGGGTCTCACTGCTCAGGAATGTGCACTCACAGTCGGACCACAATGACATCACCTTGCTGAGTCCAGCCTCATGCAGCATTTCTGACTCTTCTTGCCTTTTACTATAAATTGTTTGTTGGCAGACAGTGACTTGATAGGGAGAAATGAAAAGTAAACAATTAATTTCAAAGCAAAATACTAGAAAGAGGCATCATGCTGGCTAAGGATAAGGCAAGTGAAGATTTATCCTCTGCACTGATCAGGAGTTACCTCCATTAGGCCTTAAGTGATGGATGGAATGATACAATGCCATTGAAATGTCTTGTAAAGCATACTAAAATAATACAGAAGTTAGTTTAGTTAAGTTTCTCTGATCAGTTTAATCATGAATCATGGGAGAGAAATATACGAAGTTAGATTTTCTCAGCTGTTTAGACAGATTTGTTTTTGTGTAGTATGTCTTGTAACTTGTTTTAATCTGATAAATGGAATCAGTAAGGTCATGATAGTCAGTCTATGCAGTGTCTTTTTCAATTATATTTTGCGACATCTGGTTCTCTTTTTATTTTGTAAAGCAGATGATTGGTGGAGTTTTGGTCTGCTGGATATAATAATCTGTTCTTAGGTTAATCAGAATGGAGGCACATGTCAAGTGAAACTAACTTCTTTATACTCAGCACAAACATCTCTGTTGCACAGATGAATAAACTGTATCAGGCTTTGGCTTTGCAGGACTTGCTCATTAAAGGGTAAAATCTTTTGGTTTTGGTCTTTTAGTAAGGATCTGCATGCTTTTTTAAAGATATACAGGATTTTTGGGTGCCTTTATTTTGTAGAAGAGTGCAGTCAGAGTATATACAGAAAAATCTGACATTAAATGTAATACTTTTTAATACCTTAAGACCCTATTGAAACATCAAATTTCTAACCCAATACATTAACTACAGTTATATTTAAGGTTTGTGCAGATTAGAAGATAAAAATCTGCCAAAATTTGCCAAAGAAAAGAAAATACCTGTGGTATTTCTTTACAAACCACTGTTGTGCAATGATGTTTTTACTTTGTAATGCTCAAAGCTTGTAAAATCAAAAACAAAATCGAAAACTTCAGTTTTTGAAAAATTCACTTTAAAGCCTGAACTGTTCCATAAACACTCAAGCAGACAACGGATGGAATTGCCCATCTCAACTAAATACAGCAAGACGTCGTCCGCGTACATTGAGATTTTGTTTTCTGTGCCCTTAACATTAAAGCCCTTGATTTCTGGTGTAGTTCTAATGAGTTCTGCTAATGGTTCATATGCCAACACAGGCATAAGGGGACTCAAAAGGACATCCCTGGTGTGGCCCACGCTCCAATAGGAAGGGCTCTGAGCAGTAAGAATTTGTAATAACAGCTACTGTAGTTGAAAATATAAGAATTTCACCCAATTAGGGCTGGGAAATTGGTCAAAAATTAGATTAAATCGCAATATGGCCTGCTGCAATTTTCAAATCGCATAAGGTGCAATATTTCTTTGACCTGAAATTTATGTTAAAATACCAGTTTTAAACTTTTTTTGTGGTAGAGATGTTATGCTAACAGTTAAAAAATAGTCCTACCTTCTAAATTTTTGTACTCTTTTCTTATTAAATATGAGAATGACAAGACCCCTTTGATGCAACAATTCCCATCCAATTTGCAAAACAAGTCAAAATCATGAGAATGCGATATTTATTTGCGATATATGATACAGTGCTTAACAAATTTATTAGACCACCACCCAAAGTAAGGTTTATGCCACAGCTGCCCTAAATTAACAGCACTGGTAAAAATTGGTAAAACCAAAACCATTTTTATGTCCCTGCAATGCAATAAAATGTAGAGAGCTCACTGAAAATGAAAGAATCTGCATTAAAGCACTTCATGATGCTGGATGGTCTCTGAGACAGGTGGTCTAATAAATTTGTTAAGCACTCTATGTTTTTGTAATAAAAATAATTTTGTTTCTTTGTGCAAAGTGAAATAATGTCAGCATCCAAAAATAAAACTAGGATACTTGGAAATGCTGTGTTAAAATGCCTAGGTCTGTTTTACAGCTCTTGGGAAAAACTAAATCAAATGAAATTTTCAGAGGTGGGCTAATTATTTTGTCCTCATCTGTACTTCTATACTAAATATTTACTCTTCTTCCTTCTGCCTGTTTTGGCCAGGACACTCGTAAATGAGATTCTTAATCTCAACAGGGTTTTCCCTGTTTGAATTTGAATGAATGAAAAATAAAAACAAATACCAGCTTATACAAAAGTCACAGTTTTCTGGTTTGTGAGACCTTATTAAACAATTATCTAAAAAAGAAAGGGCAAACATCTGAAAAATCTTTGAAAGCTATCAAAATTGATTCAAACAATGATGTTAAACTTTTATAGATTTACTTTTCCTTTAATACGGTGTTGTGACATGTAAAAAATAACACAAACAGAGGGCAACAGAGGAAAAAAGACATTAACCCTTCAAATACTGAAATGTTAGAGCATTAGGTTTAACCTTTCAATTGTTTCTGTTACTTCTCCAGGCTTCCGGCGTCAGCCCAGTGTGCACTTCCAGCGCAGAGCCCTGAGTCTTCCTTCAAACACATCCTACGCAAACCTCACTGCTCTGTTCACCGTGACCAGCTCCCCCCTGCACATTCAGCACTTTCCCCACCTGCAGGTCCTTGGTGGCAACGGCACAGGTCAGACTCAAACGGGGAACATTTTAACCCAAAAACACCAAAGACATTTTAGACTGTAGAGTAGAGAAAATGACTGAGGAGAGTCGGGGCAGAGATGGCGGGGCAGAGGGCTGCTGGGAGGAGGGGGCTGGGGGGAGTGAAAAGAAGAAGCAGTGGTACATCAGAGAGACTCTACCCTGTAGAGGCCTCTATATCTGACCTCCTGAAACACAATAACCCCTGTGTGTGCTCCCTCTGCCTGCAGCCTGTCTCATCATGATGTGTTTTTGTATGAATTGGTGTGTCTTTGTGTCTTCCTCCTTCAGCTTGAATACCCCTCAAAAGCTCCCCCTCCCCACAGCTTGTACCTTCTCCCTCCAGGCAACACAGGCATACTTGACACTTTCCACACACAGCCTCTCAAAATTTTCACTCTCCACACCATTTCCTTCTTTCCTGTCCTTCCCTTGTTTTCTTTCCTGTCTGTCTTCCCCCTGACAACTCTCCTTTATCTACACTTTTTATGTTACACACCCCCCACCGTCTGCTCCTTTCACCACTCCCCCTCCTGTGCACCTTTCCCCACTTCCCTTTCCTTTCTGCTACATTTTTCTCTCTAACACTCTCCCGCTTCTCTCACAGGAGCAGAGAAGAAGTTCGAGCTAACTCCTGTGGCAGCCATCTCTGTTCACTTATTGGCCAGCGACGGATCTGAGCTGCAGGTGATTGAGCCAATCACGGTCTCTGTCCCCCTGCTGGATGACAGCGGCCTCAAAGAAAATGATCACATCCCTGCTTGGAGATTTGACCCTCGCTTGGGTATGTACTGACAGAAACCTACATGCTTTTCTAACTTTTAGGTAGGTAGCACATCTCAAGTCGGTGTAACATTACCTCACAGTATAGTTACATATCAATTAAGTGTGGACAATTTAAAACAGTTTGACAAAAGTATTGTAATGCTATATATGACTGGTAGATGGCACCATTTGCACTTGTTTCCTCTTTTTAAACATTAATTACTGAAACAGATGCACTTATTAGTGTCAGTTTTTATAAATTATTCATTGTTGTTTTAGTAATTATAATAGCTAAAAGTATTAGAATTAAAAAGATTAAAGGAAAAAGGAATATTTTTTTTGTTATTGTCAGAGAATTTAAATTGAATAATCTTATTTAAACAGTGCCGTATATTTGTAAAAATTAGATTATCATTAGAAAAAGGAATAAAATTGTTTTTGATGAAACATACTGTTATGTACTGTATGTTGAATGTGTAGTTACAGCTCAAATTGACAGTATTTGTTTCTCCAATGAAGATGCAGAAAAATCAGCATGAGCTGTTATAACAAGGGACTAGGGATGGGCATTGCAAATTAGCTCCAGTTACAAATGCTGTAGTCTGTGGCAACAGTTTACTTGCTTCATACTTGTCCCTTTACAAATAAATATTAAATAAAACAAAGTGCTGGACCATAATATATTTACTTCTATGTAAATGAGAGCTGTTTTTACCAGTGAAAGAGTTATGACATCCTCAGAATACGAGCAGTAAACCAGACCCTGTGCGTATTGAGCCAGGCCACAACTGAGTCTCCCAGTAATAAATGCATTTACTCATAAGGTCACTAAAACAGTCAACATTTAGCGCCACATTAATCTGTAATTCAAAACACAAATGTGTCTACATATCCACTAGATGAGACCACGAATGCTAAATCTTCTATAGCTCCGTTTAGTCTGAACCTGGATGGCCCTTGCTCCTGCAGCAGACCTTTGAAGCCTCTCTGGACCTGTAGATTTATAGCATCAGGCCTAAATCTGCGTGGTCAGATGTCTGCCACAGTGACACACCCAATTTCTTGTGAACAAGCTGAGCTTAGAGACAGTGATTAGATCATCAGTTGAGTCAGATGTGTCTCCACTACTTAACATCTTTCTGTGTACATTCGTCTCACATTTCTGCAACTACTGTGTCCACACATTGTGTTATACCAGTGTGGACAGAGGTCTGTTGGACAGTAAATTAAAACATACTGATGCAGAGCTGAAATATTTAGTCAGTTGATTGTTGGTGGTTAATCTGGAAAATGGTATGAACTTGTGCAAAACAAGCCATTATCACAACACTGACCTCAGTAACAGAAATCTGGCTGCCATGAAGAAATTAAGTGAAGGGTTGACTATTATGAAAGTAGAGACAACCATGGATTGTTGAATCATGGTTTTTTAAACCTAGCTTTTAAAGCCCCATGATGGTGGTCACCAAAGAAATGTCTTTGTTAACCAAGAGACAGACAGAAATGTAAGGCTGGCTTAAAAATAAGATCTAACTTTTTCGACATCAACCCCAGTTTATATTTTTAAATTTTCTTTACTGTTTAATATTACAACCTTTCTGTGATGAGTGGAAAGAAAACAGGTGTTGTCAACTAGTATATTGGTCATAGAAGGCAGTCTTTTGTGGATTAAGAAGATATGCTTAAGGTCAGATAAATTGAGGCTGGCCGCCCAGTTATAATCTGTTAGGGAAGCACAATGTTGATGGGGAATTGCCTCTACACTTCACTGTAAATCTGATCAAATGCAAGTCTACATTCATGCGTCTGTTAAAGAGAAGGACAAAAAGTGAGCTGATGCACAAACGGTCTAAATGTTTCTCATTATGATGAGGCATTTCCAACCAATTTGTTTTTTATTTTTAGTTTTTTTTTTTTTTTAAAGATTTATTTTTTAGCCTTTTTGCCTTTATTTGGTAGGACAGTGGATAGAGTCTGAAACAGGGAAGAGAGCGGGGGAGACATGCGGGAAATGATGCCACGGGCCGGAAACTCGGGTCGCCTGCATACATGGTGCATGCCTTAACCACTTCTGACTTGGATTTATACGTCAACAGCAGAGGTTACATGTTGAACACAACAAGCAACAAAAGCATTCAGCACCTGAAGCTCTGTTTCAGTCTCTGCCAGCTATTGATCTGTCTTGGCCTCCAGTATTCTCAAGTATGTTGATTAGCTTATGTGTTCATTTTTGAGGGGTGTTTAGTCTTTGGTGGTAATTTTCTTATTTTTTTGTGGTGAACAAACTTAACAATCATGGGATGGTATTAAATGAAAAGTGGTGGGTTTGAAATAAAAGAGGATAGCCTGAATATGCAGAAAGGCTCATTTAAGATGCCCAAAACTTCATTGGATGAGAATGATTAACTAGGCAAGCAATTAAACTGAATAAATTTGGGACCCTCGCTAGTCTTCAGTAGAATCATATGTGGCAGCCACTCTCACAGACGTTTCATCTGAGATGCTGTGCGTCTCAGAACAGAAGAACTTTCAAAATAAAGTTGTGTTAAAATTATTTTATTGTAAAAAAGAGTAAACAGTCAGCTTACAGGAAAAAAGCACATCCTCCATGAAAACATTCTACCTCAGCAAGCATAGCTTATATAGCTGCGTTAGCTAGGTAAGATACATAGATAACAGAGCTATGTAACTAATATAGCTAAAGCTACATTCACAAAGCAGCTATGTAAACTACATATCTGTTCTCTACATAGCTAAGTTAGCTTAACTACATTTGCTAAAACTAACTTAGCAAAAGATAGTTAGCTACATAGTTAAGCTATGTTAACTATGTTGCTAACATATCTTATGTAGCTCCATAAGCTGCATAAGCTACATAGTTAACATTGCTATTTAGCTATCATAGCTAAGGCTATGTTCACAAAGCAGCCATGTAAGCTATGAATCTACATTATCTACATAGCTAAGTTAGCTGTTGCTTCATTTGCTAAAGCTTTAGTTGCTAAAGTTAACTAAGCTTTAGATAATGGAGCTACGTAGTTAATGTAGCTTAAGTTAAGCTCACAAAGAAGCTATGTAAGCTATGTATCTATGTTATCTATGTAGCTTGTTAAGCTTTAGCTACATTTGGTAAAGCTCACATTGCTAAAGCTAACTTAGCTACAGATAATGGAGCTACGTAGTTAACCTAGATAAAGCTAAGCTCCCAAAGCAGCTATGATATGTAGATAGGTTATCGATGTAGCTACATTAGCTTTACCAGCGTTTGCTTAAATTCACGTTGCTCAAGTTAACTTGGCTACATTGGCCAATGTAGTAACATTTATCATGTAGCTAGCATAGCTATGCTAGGATTTGTTAAGGCTAACTAAGCTGAAGTTAAACACCGTTCCTTTTCTCTATTTTATTTATGAAAATGTTTGTTAGTCTGTAATGTTTGCAGTGTGGTTACTTCATTAATGTAACTGCCAGGCTTTATAAATGAAGTTGAATTTGAATCAGCGTCATTATACTGGCAAATTACGGTATTTCCTTTCTGAGATATACAGCGTCTCAGATGAACGGTCTCTAAAGTGCCCGTCAGAGATTTACGGGCTGCGGCCAGACCCCTCTCCTCTGACTCGATGTTTACACAGATGTTGTGATTCAGTGTTATATGTTTTCAGGCTGAATTTCAAATGTTCTCTGATTGTTTTCCCACATTAGAATTAGTCATCTTGTCTGAATTCAAATATGAGTTGAACTGAAGTTTTCATGAGTTGCTAGGAACATTCCTAGTTTCTTGAGTCTTTTGAGGTTGTGAACTGATGGCGTAGGATGAGGTAACTTTTCTTACGTATTCACAAGTTCTCATTTTTTAGGCTAAACTATTGATGTATTGATAAAGGAAATAATCAGATAATTTGATAACTAAATTGTTTTAGTTCAGAACTTTTTGTCCCTGAAGTAATCTTACTTGACAGTGGCTTGTTGTAAAAACTCATGATCATTATATTTGAAACCTTCTTGCTCCGTCATGCTCATATGACATTATTATCACATAATTACAAGAAACAGAGCAACAGTAGTTACCCAAAAGACTGCAGCCAACCCCCACAATCCACGTGGGCTGTGCCAGACCACATAAACATTAACAAGAATAATAGGCCATTTGTCACACGTCATACATTAAACAGGCTGTAGCCCTAATGAAACCAGCATTAGCAACCAGCCCTCTCCAAATCTACCCGTTAAATATTCCTACCATGCATTCAGCTTTTCAGACTTTGTATCTGGACAGTCTTTCCTCTTGTGATAGTTTTAAGGATCTTGAGGCTCAGAGATTATAAAACAGGGCTTTGATAAAAGCTGAGAGAGCACACACTCAAGGCTTTCACACAGCCTCTAGCAGCGAGTATTTCCACAACAGAAGCCATCCCAGGACCCTTCCCTGGGCTACATCTCCTGTTCCTAAGCAACCCACAAATAAATAACACAACAGAAGGGCCCTGCTCCTGATTGAGTTTCTCCTCAGTGTGAATGTGTATGTTTTTGTCAAACAGAGGATAAAAACAGACACAAAGAAAGACCTATGAAGCCTGTCTGCTGCCTTTTCTTAGAGGAAAACTTCAGACAGATGAAGGCTCTCTCACAAAGGAGCTGCTTTTGTTTATGAAAGTGTGCACATGAGCCACAAATACACACAGACACACACTCAGAAACCTGTTTCTCTTGAATAACTGAAAACCTCCTCATGTATTGTTACTTATTAATGGAGCATGCCGCAAAATGATGTCATATACAAACAGATCAATTTCACCTGTTTGTGTAACATGTAAACACGGGTTCATCCTGTGAGAAGTTTGCTGATGCAGATAAGAGCAGCTTCATTTCTACCTGCCAGAGTGAACAAAAAAAAGGTCCACTGCTCAGCTGTGTTGACTTTGCATGAATGGGATGAGGAGCAGAAGTTAATGTGCACACTGTATTGACTTTTTGACATTATTGACAGTAATAATGCATTGTGTTGAAGCAGTCGACTGACTGTCTGTGGTGTGTTGTACAGAGGCCTGGGAACAGAGTCATTAATGTCAGTATTAAACGGGTCAGTCCCACAGAGAGCTCTCTACTGTGGAACTAGGGGGAATCTGGGCAGGGTTGGATGGATCTGTGTCTGTGTGGAGGGGGTGCTGAGTCACCAGGCATCTCCTCTTTCTCTCTGCTTCTGTTTCTGGTGCCTTTCCTCTTATCTCTCCTTCCATGCCCCCTCTTTATTCTCTCTGGTTTCCTCTCCTTATTTTCCCAAGCTCTTCTATTTGTTGAATATCCTCGGCCTCTTCCCCTCCTGCTTCCTCCTCCATGCAGGTCTTTGAGGATTCTTGACCCCTTAATGTCTTGTAACTGTGAAACAAAGTAGCTCTTACTGGATGTTTCCTCTTGGAGCACATTTACTGTCAAACAATTAATCAGGGCTTTTGGCTTTGCAGTGTTTCTTATTTTGGTTCTGGCAGCACTAGAGTGCTGTTGTGTTAATGTTCACAGGCTGTCAGTGATAAAAGACTGAGCACACTGTCTCCCTGTGGTGGGTTCAGGTACTGCCAAAACACAGGATCCTCATGCCTCCAGTTTAATTCATTCAAGTAAACTGTAATTCTGCAACTCTCTAAAAGCTTCAAATGGTTCAGTCAAACAAAATAGTTTTTTTCATAGGGGCTAATTTGACTATTAATGTCATTTTTTGTCATCATCTTTTCTGATTTTTGCCTTGAGCCTAGTATTTTATTCACAGATTAATTTTATTGTCTAGCTTTTAAAATGATGTCTGGTTTGGTTGGGGTGAGAGTGTTTGATGTATATACAGTGCTTAACAAATTTATTAGAACACCTGTCATATTTGTCTCAGAGACCATCCAGTATCATGAAGTGCTTTAATGTGGACTGTTTCATTTTCAGTGAGCTCTCCAAGTTTTTCCATTTTGAACAGGAATGAGGAATTTCAAACTGAATTCACCCAAATTTGAGCCGGCTCACTGGGCTTCTCTGAGAAGTCAGAAATTAATCAAGCATAAGATTCAACCACTAAACTTCATTTTTCTGTTCAGGAATGCAAGTAAATAACTATAGTTGGACATATTAATCAAGAAATAATAATGTGTTTTACTATTTTTTCAGGGTTTTTTTGTAAATCAGTAAATTTGAAAATTCATGGATAACAATAATCATTATATTTCAGCATTAAAATTATCATTTGGGTTGAAGAGCTTCTACATATTGGTGTATTAACCATTGCAGAAACATAAAAAATGATTTTGGAAATTACCAATGCTGTTAATTTAGGGCAGCTGTGGCATAACTTACCCTTACTTTGGGTGGTGGTCTGATAAATTCCTTAAGCACTGTATACATTTTCCAGGAACCTAACAATAAAGTTTAAAAAAGAAAAAAGTGCATTCAGAAATGCATTTTTCAGACCCCCTTCACTTTTTTCAGTTTTTTTTATGTTATAGCCTGATGCCACAACCTTTGTAATGACACAAGTATTCAGACCCTTTGCAACAACACTCAAAATTTAGCTCAGTTTCCTCCCATTTCTCTCAGACGTTTATTGAGATGTTCCTATACCTTGACATTAGTCCACCTGTGGTAAATCAAAATTGATTGGACATGATTTGGAAAGGTACACACCTCTTTACAGAAGGCCTCACACCTGACAATACATATCAGTGCAAAACCAAACCACAACATTAAAGAAACTGTCTGCAGAGCTCAGAGACCGGATTGTTGCAAGGCACAGTTCTGTAAAAGGCACGAAAAAATGAAATAAATTCTGCTTAACCAATGGTTCCCAAGAGCACAGTGGCCTCCATAATTTTCCAGTGGAAGAAGTTTGGCACAACCAGGACTCTTCCAAGAGCTGGTCATCCAGCCAAACTGAGCAACCTGGAGAGGAGGGCCTTAGTAAGATAAGCAACCTAGAATCTGATAATCAGTCTGACTGAGCTTCAGAGATCCTGTGTGGAGATCGGACAAAGTCCCAGAAGGACAACCATCACTGCAGCCCTCCACTGATCTGGGCTTGAGGCAGAGTGGCTTGACACAGAATAGTCTCTGCAGTGCAAAACACATGAAAGTCTGCTCGGAAGTTGCAAAAAAAGCACCTGACTCTCAGACTGTGAGGGACAAAGTTTAGCCTCAGTTTTAAATGTTATGTCAGGAGGAAACCAGGCACAGCTCATCACCTGCCCAATACCATCCCAACCGTGAAGCATGGTGGTGGCAGCATCATGCTATGGGGATGTTTTTGTTTTTGTTTTTTGTTTTTTTTTCAAAAATGTCCAAAATTCTGTTTTTTTTTACTTTGTTATTATGGGGCACTGAATGTAGAGTGATGAGAAAAAATGAATTAAAACAACTGTGCCATCAGGCTGCCTTTTGTATTTTGATTTCTCAAGATTCTGTGAAAATGACTGAAATTTACTTGTTTAAGAATGTGAAATAGGATAATATAAATTCTAGACATAGATATACGTATATCCTCTTTAAGCTTATGTAAAGAGGTGTGACTTTTACTTAAAAAAAACAATGAAAGTGGATTTATAGATGTGATGGTGGTAAAATTTCAAAAATGTCTTAAGAGTTGGATTGTATATTACAGTGGCTGTACTGTATGTTAGGATTTAGGAACCACCGTCAAGCCTGAGCCAAACACCATCATTTAAGCTTTCAATAGCTAGCTCATCTCATGACATAGAAATTAACTATAATGGCATCAACTTTAACATGATTTATAATGTTTAATTACTCCTATCTATTTTATGTTCAGTATTTAGGCTTAGGTAAATTATACGATAATGTTTGAAGGAGTATTTTTTTTATACTTGACTTCCATGTTCTGAAATAACAATACAATAAAACAAATTAATTCCAGGTCATATTGTCTCAAGTAGCTCTCCACCATCCTGTCATGCTTTTTCTTTATGATGAGTGTATACAGGTGGCAAGTTTGTTATTTTTGGATTAACACATGTCCTGTCAAAAATCATAGGATTTTTGTCAAGACTTGAGTCTTTATCATCATTATCATTGACTTAAAAATTTAAAGTAGCTCACTGAAGTACTTCTGTGTCTACCCTTTTATTTAGAATCAGGAGGGAGTTTGATGCAGGCTGTCTTATTTGCCTTTGTCTCTCATACACTGAGAAGTAATGCTATGAATAAATGATTAGGTATTTGATTTGAATCTCTGGTTTTGTGTGTGTGCACACAGGTGCCTGGATAAAAAGCAGCTGGGGTCATGTGCAGCGGGAGGGAAGTCAACTCATTCTAACCTACATTGCTCCTCAGCTGGGATATTGGGTGGCTGCCATGTCACCACTACACTCAGGTGAGAGATCAACAGCAGGGACTTGCTTTAAAATGACTAAAAATGATACAAATATTCACACAGAATACAGATTTATCTTTAAAAAATACCAGTAAAAAGACAGTGAGTGAATCCGGTTTATGTATAAAAATCTGATCTTTTTCCGCCGCTTCTCTGTCCAACAGGTCCAGTGGTTGCAAAGGACATCAGCACATACCACACTGTGTTTTTGTTGGCTATACTGGGAGGAATGGCCCTCATCCTCCTCTGCCTGCTCTGCCTTCTGTTGTACTACTGCAGGTGTGATTCAAATGCTTTGCACATCCTAAAGGATGCTAGACTTGTCTCATAAAATACAGTTCCAGGATCTGGTTTTATTGGAATTGACATAAAGCATTTTGTTGGACTTACTTTTGATAAGTAACCCTGTTTTGAATCAAACAGCCCTTAGTGACAGTTGTTCAGTTTTGACAGTATCTGACAATTCTGTTCTGCTCTTTTGTCCAATTTCCTGCGTGTTAAATGTCAATAATTGTGCACTAAAGAGTAATTCAAGATCAGATTTTGCTGATTTGATAACTACTGCATTTCTGTTGTTCAGACGTCGCTGTTTAAAGCCGCGAGGGTCTCACAGAAAGCTCACCCTGTCCTCTGGTGTGGACAGCAGTAAGAGGGACCAAGCCACCTCCATGTCTCACCTGAACCTCATCAGCAATGAGGTCTGTCTGAGTCCTCAGAAAACAGTTCATAGTACTAAGAAAGCACTTACCTTAAGAGTTGGGGCCTGAGCTCTTGGTTCAAGTCCTACATGTTTTTAGAGATCATCTGCTTAGCTCAGAGATCCATAATCATGAATTAACAAGTCCTTATGCCAAATCATGTATCTTGTATTTTGGTGCTGCTGTTTTTTGTGCATTTGCATTAAATCTTGATTAGAATATAGTGTGTTTAAAAAGTTTCTGACAACTCCATCTTTGTTGTCTTTAGGTGCCATTGGAGCTTGTTTCCACTGCGACTGAGCCTGACATGACCACGCCAATGCTGAAGCCTTTCTCGTACGAGCACCAAGACAATCAGCGTCAACGCGGTGTAATCCATCACAGCAAACACAGCAGCTCCTCTCTTGGCAACAACAGTCACCACGGCTCTTCCCTTGGCAACCTGACACCTCGCAGCAGAGACTACAGACAGTCTGCGGAGACGTTCCAGTTAAAGTCTGCGCTTTCATCAGGAACAGAAAGGGGCTACCGTCAATCATACACCTCTGTCTACTCGTCCACTAACCCTGTTTCAGAACCACTTTCATCTGCCAATCAAGCTCCGTTGTCAGCTAACCAGCTGAGCAGAGGGCATGTTGACTGCATCTCCCCCTCCTCTCCTCCTCACTCCCCCAGTAGAGGGGAGGGATGTGAGTGCAGAGCTCCTGACTACCTTCTGTCCCGCTCTGTGGACCACTTGGAGCGTCCCAGCCCCCCGCTGCTCTCTCAGACTGGCCAGCTTCTCTGCTGCGGCTCTGTGGACCTCCTGAGTGGAGGAGAGGGCTACCCGAGGGTGCGCCCCACCCTGGTGATCCCAGCACACTACATGCGACTGCCTGGGGAGCACCCACTGTCTGGTCAGGCTCTTCTGCTGCAGACCGATCAGCAGAGCGAGTTGGAGACCATCCAGGCTGAGCTCAATGCTTCACATTCCCAGCAGCCCTTGGGGCAAACTCCAACAGACTGTACCCCAGCCCCCACCAAGCAGGGTGATGGAGAAGGTCCCAGTCTGTCAGAGTCTCTGTCAATTCCCACAGCGCTTGGGGAAACTGCTCTGGTGGAAATTAACAGCGAGGACACATTGTTGGCTGAAAAGACTCTGATGGAACTCAGGGGAGGGAAGCCTCTGCCTCACCCGAGAGCCTGGTTTGTCTCACTAGATGGACGCTCAAACGCCCACATTCGCCACTCCTATATAGACCTCCAGCGAGCAGGGTGCCACAACAGCGCGCCAAGTGGAGGAGTTCAGCAAGTTAACAGCAGTGGTGGAAGACGTGGCAATGGAAACGATGCCAGTCTGGACTCGGGTGTGGACCTAAATGAGCCAAGAGCAGGCCGCAGGGTGAGAGACGGAGAGCGTGAAGAGAGGGAAATTGAGAAAGACAGGTCAAAGGGCACAATGCCGGCAATGGCTTACACTCAGCTGGTGTATGTGGACGATCTGGATGTGGGGGGCAGCGAGGAGGAGACACCTAAATGCAGCCCTCAGGACAGTCAAATAGAACCCACCCTGTCAAACAAAGCAGAGAGACAGAGAGAGGATCAGGGACAGGAGGATGAGCAGGGAAAGAACACAGAGGGAGTGGAAATACAAGAGGAGCCGCCATCGCTTTCTTCCTCATCGCCAGCCTCTCCTCCTCCCCTGCCAACACCAGATGGAGAGACTTTCAGGACTGATGGTGCGCTGCTCTCTGTGTCTCCCGATGACGATGCAGGACATGAGGATGGAGAGGAGGAGAAGAAGAGTCCGTGGCAGAGACGAGAGGAGAGACCCCTGCTGGCCTTCAATATGAAATGATCCCAAATAGAGCAGTACAGGGATAGATTCCCAGTGTTTCCAACACATGCAGTGTTTTTGGTGGCTTTAAATGATCCTCGTGTGCAAACTGGCTAATAACTAATGCAAATTATCAGAGTGAGAAAATGAGTCCTCATTATGTGCAAAAACATGTGTCCTAAGTTTAAAGCCAAATAGAAGCTCAGGCGGTCCTAAGAATCTTCCAAATGCGACTCAGTTTAGAAGCTTATACAAGCAAACAAGGTACTTTATCAGTCTCGATATAAAACAATCTTAATAAAAACAACATAAATTGTAAAAATCTTCTGAGTTATTTTCAATCCAATATTCTGTACATGAAATCAAATGTATAGCTGCAAAGAGGTCTTTCATTTGAATTGCATAAATTAATCAGGGATAACTCTAAATCTAGTCTCATTTACTTGCATAAAGTAATGGATTTTACACTTAGAAAGACTATTAAGGCTTAAAACTTAAAACAAAGTTGTCGGCCCAATTAGATTATTGAAGATTTGAACAATCCTCACATCTCGAGACTTTTCCACATTTTATGTTATATCCATTGAAGGAATTGATCCAACCATTGCTGCACAGGAGGAAAAGTTAAAGCCATCATCACTGTTCGCTTGAGATAGATGTAAGAAAATGAGAACCTGTCCTGTTACCTTGATTTCCACTGCCCAGACCATAACATGAAGGAAATGAAAGCCCTTAGTTTTTTGTAACATAGCACTGAGAGAATATTTCAGCACTGGGATCTCTTTAAGTCAGGAACATGAAGGTGTAAAATCTACATGAACTTCCAGGGCTCTGTTTGACACTACCACTTACTTAAAGCTCTTCACGCTCAGTGAACACTTTGGTCTGGGGAAACAAATGAACTGGCAAAAGAAGATATTTTATGCACAACAATAATATGCCTTTTTTTTTTAATAAATGGTCTTGTAAGCGTAGAAGAACTGAAGTAGGAACAGCTGATGAGTTTCTCTCACAAATGAAAGACTTCAGGAACCTTTTCTCTTGAGCCATATTGGTCTCACTCCGCTGACTGAAACACTACATTTCCTTAAAGTGAGACTATCAACATTATGGAGGCCGCTAACTGATCTTTAGGATTGTGTAGCATCTGTGCAAATATGGCAAGTGATTTGACTTTGGGGGAAATTCAATTTCTCAAAGGGTGTTTGTACACATGAAGCAGCCCTGATATATCAAGTATGTTGCTAAAATGTAGAAGGCTGTATTTAATAAAACCACTATCTGCACTGCAACATAATCAGATAATGTGACACACCGCCGTGCTGGTGCGTAAGGATGTAATGCCACTACAAACTAGTTCAACCCAAGATATTGTGAGGTGTACTAATATGAAGTGTTTTGTATTTGTTGAACCACTGACTTGCAAATTTTTGCTCTGAAGGCTATGCATTACTTTTATATGGCTGCTTAAAATGCCTTTTTTTGTTATTTTATTTACTATGATTTTATTTGCCAACATAAAGTATTTTACCCTTAAATAGGCTATTTTGTTTTCTTCATATATGTTAAGGGCTTCTCTTCTTCTTTCTGCCTTATTGTTGGGGCTAATAAAAGCAAACTCATACTCTTACTTTTTCCGGAAACCAAACTGTTTTGCATGTTTTTTTTAGTTTCTTATGTCCCAAGTGCCTTTGAACAACCCGACTTTCATGCAAAATTTGTGGAAGAGATAACTTATTTTTCACCTGCTCTTGCCTTCAGCTTCCCTCCTCTACCTCAGCTCCCCTTTTCTCTTCCACTGGTGAAAGAAAGCATGCAGTACACTTTCCTCAGCACTAGCTTGTTACAAGCTACACTGCAGACAACTCAGAAAATGCCTACCAGCTGCTGCAACCATAAAATTCCTCTACAGCAATCAGCAGGGCAACAATCTCTTTTTGAAAGAGCAGATGAGGTTTTATTGATATTTCCAGTGTAGTATGGGATAGATAAAGCTAAGTTCGCTTTCTATGTGAAGCTAAACTGCAGGTCATTTTGTTGCATTTTTGTGTTTTTTGATGAGTAAGGGTGAATGTCTGTCTCAAATGTGTTTATGTGCGCCTGTTTGGTGGCAGTATTCTGCAATACTGCTGTCAGTAATTATCAACATTTGTCAATACAAGGTTCATATAGTGGTAGCAATCATATTATCATCACTGTGTATATTTCTTTCTTTTACCTCTACCTGGTCAAACCGATGTGTGAGTTGGTGTTGTGAATGGCCTCTTTTCTTTTAGTATCCAACAGCAACTTCCAGTTTTAGAGTGGAGTTGCAGTTCAGCATCCCAAGTATGTAACTTGGTTGCTTGCATTATATTTGAAGCCTATAATTCTAAATAAAAATCCAAACTGGAATGGTTTGTGAGTGGGTCTGCATTTTTTTCAAAAAACACATCCTTTAATGAGTGATAAAAGATTATCAACAATTGGTTTTTAGCAATATTTTACAGGGTTGAAATATAACTAACAACATTTACTGAAATAACTGTAATTGAGTAGTTTTTTTGGGGTACATTTTTGGGTACATTTTAAAATCAGTTCTCTCACTTGTACTTCAGCAAGTTTTAACGAGAGTAGCTCTTCTTTTACTTTATTACAGTATGCTGTACCTTTTCTACTGCTGACTGCAGGAGCACAAAGTAATAGAATGATTCAAAATCACATCCCACAGCTCTTGAATGCTGGGTATTTTGATCAGTCTAATATGGTAGAGCGTCATTTTTGATGAGACACATTTGCACCATAAGTGAAGTTATCATCATCATCATTTTTATTGTCATTGTACAACGTACAATGAAATTGTTTTTTCAGTTCCATTTAGTGCTCGAGCAGTTTCTCATTAAATATTAAAACTGCTCTGGGATATGTGCTGTTTTTTAGTTTGTTAGTTTTAGTTCTTATTGTTCTGAACCATCTTCTTGAGGGTAGCAGTTGGAACAGGTAATGTGCTGGGTGGGATGAGTACTTCAGGATGCTCAGGGCCTTCCTGTGGCAGCGGGACCTGAACAGCTCCTCTCAGTAGAGGAGAGCACAGCCTGTGATTTTCTGTGCTGTGTTAATGACCCTCTGAAGAGCTGTCTTCTCCTGAGCAGTGCACCTGGAAAACCACACTGGGATGCAGTATGCCAGTACACTTTCAGTGGAGCATCTGTAAAAGGACACCAGCAGCTCCTTGGCCAGGGCATTGCTCGTCAGGATCCTCTGGAAGTGGAGTCGCTGCTGTTCCTTTTTGATTAGCGCTGTGGTGTTGGTTTTCCAGGTTAGGTCATCATTCAGGTGCAGGCCCAGGAACTTGAAGTCCGAGACCCCCTCCACACAGTCCCTTGTTAATGTGTATGTGCTGAGGGTCAGATCTGTTTCTCCTGAAGTCCACTATTATTTCTTTAGTCTTTGTTGTGTTGAGGACCAGGATGTTGAAGCTGCACCATGATGACAGTTTTTTGACCTCATCCCTGTATGCAGATTCATCTCCCCCTGAGATGAGCCTGACCACTGTCGTGTCATCTGCGTACTTCACGATGGAGTTGCCTGGGTGGGTGGGGGTGCGGTCATGTATGTAGAGAGTGTAGAGCAGGGGGCTTAGTACACATCCTTGTGGGGAGTCGGTGTTGAGGCTGAGTGCTGTGGAGAGGTGGGGCCCTACTCTGACTCTCTGTGGTTGGTCGCTGAGGAAGTCCTTAATCCAGAAGCAGGTGGAGTGTGGGAGGCCGAGGATGATTAGTTTCAATACCAGTCTGCTAGGGATGATTGTGTTAAATGCCAAGCTGAAGTCAATGAAAAGAAGCCTGGCATAACTGTTTTTTGTTCTATGTGGGTCAGGGTTGTGTGGAGGGCTATGGTCATGGCGTCCTCTGTTGATCTGTTTGTCCTATATGCGTACTGGTGAGGGTCAAATGTGGGTGCAAGTCCTTGGATGATGTGGCTTCTGATCAGTTTCTCGAAGCACTTCATTATGACTGGAGTGAGAGCAATTGGCCAGATGTCATTTAGGCTGCTGATGGGGGTCTTTTTTGAGACAGGGATAATAGTTGAGGACTTAAGGCAGGGTCGGACGGTGGCCTGAGCTAAGGACAGGTTGAATATCTTTGTAAAGACCCCAGTGAGCTGGTCTGCGCAGTGTTTTAGCACCCTGCAAGGGATGCCATCAGGTCCTGCTTCTTTCGTGGGATTTACTCTCCTTAGTACATGCCTCACATCATGTTCCTCCACCATGAAGGAGTGGCTGGTGTTGGCTGTTGGATGAGATGTGGCTACTTCTGATGTTGTCTGTTCGAAGCTGGCATAGAAACAAGCAGCATTGCTGCACTGGTAGGGGAGCTGAACAAGTTATCAACAAGTTAACCACCCAGTTGGAGTTCCTGTCTGTGACATTAGGTGTCCCTAAGCATGTTCTTTCTCAATATTCATCGCTTTGCTATGAGGTTGACTTTCTGCTTTACTCTTGCCAGAGGAGACCCACCTCTAACAAGATTTTCAACAGTTACTACAGCTCTGTCCTTTTGGAAAATACTTCTTTCAAAAAAGTGTAGTTTACCTTTATGTAGCGTGCACCAATATAGACTGTTTTAAAGTGTTGAATTTAACTAAATATAAGTTTAATTAAAAGTGTAAGTTTTCTATGAATTTTACCTTAATATAGAGGTGTGACTTTACCTGATTAACCTGGTTGGAGATCTGTTCTCTTGTACTTACCAATAAGGAAAGATCATATTTTATCAATCAATCTATCTTTCTTTGTATTGTGCATTTACTGTACAATCCCTCAGTACTTAAAGTAATCTTTAAAAAGCCTATAAAGTGAAATCCAAAATTTGTCTTAACACACAAGATATGTTATAATTCAATGCTGTTTTTGTTCATTGTGAGGTCAATTTGGAAAATCTATCAGCCATGGTGGTCTATGATCTTTAAAAGCACCAAAACAGAGAGATTTGAGCCAGAAACTTTGTCTCTGCCTAGCACATAGCCAGGTAGCTAAACTGTAATACAGGTCACCATAAGGTCAAGGGACAGGCTAATAGCATGTTCAGTGCTTTCCTCCACTCAGAATGTAGCTTCTATTTTAAATCTGAGAGGATCGTATTAATAGAGAGATTAATAGACCAGTACTTTTACTTTTACTTATGTACATTTTAACCAGAGTAACTGTAGTAACATATGTGTCACTAGTTTGGAAAATGGTTTTGCTTCAAAATTAATTTCAGAATAGTGTTATGTTTTTTTAAAAAGTCAGTTATTCAGAAATGGATGTAACCATCACTCAAAGTAGTTATTGCTGCTGCTAACAAGATCCATATGGCATTAATTTATCTTAATATTGAGGGTTTTTTCTAACTTGTTCTCTGTTACACAGTTAAATCTGTTAGTCCCATTGTTTTAAAATTCACAAAAAATACTTCTCAAAATTATGATTGCTATCGTATAAATTTTATTTTTTTCCATTGCTACATCATAAAAGACAGGTTCAACAGTATAGTTTCATGTTGATCTAGAGGCCGATTACTTTTAGTTAAAATAACCAACTTTATTTGAGTTTTGTTAAATTAAATAAATACTTACAGTTGCCGGTAGAAAGTTGGATAATGGTTTTTTTTTTTTTTTTTTTTTGTGGGAAAAAAACACAAATTACCTTAAAACATCAACATGGACAACATCAGACGTGAAAAGGTAGAAGTCTTCCCCTGTTTTCTCTCTCTTGGCCTCTAGGCGGGGCAGTTTCCTTCGGCATTTTCTTTGTTTTTCCATCTCTCGCCCGTCGCCCGTGATCTCTAGTCATACGGCGGCTGGTATTTTTTTTTAACATTTATATGATGGCGGAGGACAGCGAATCCGCGGCCAGCCAGCAGAGCCTGGAGCTAGACGACCAGGACACCTGCGGGATAGACGGAGACAACGAAGAGGAGAATGAGCATTTGCAAGGGTGAGGATGGCCTGCCTGGTCTGGCTATGAAACGCAGTAATGTTATTTCAGGGAGTCTGTCTGTGCGCTGCCTGTTTATGTGTGCTCCGTTAGAAATGACTAGCGCAGTATAGCTAACGTTAGCCGACCCAAACACAGACAGCTTACTGGAAGGCCGTTGTTTCAAGCTAGTAACCATAGTAGAAGTGCTAATTAGAAGCAACTTTAACATTGTTAATGTTGTTTTTGCGTGTGCGTATTGACATACAGTGTAACAGTCTAACGTCCTGACTGAATGACATGATGACAGCCAACGGTTGAGACAAACCGTTAGTTAGCTCGCTAACAATAGCCTAGCTCAGCTGTCAGTCGTTGCTATGGTAGCTAACGTTAGCTCAGTGCTTCTGCTGTGGTTGTGTGCGCGTGTGCAATGTGTATAAGGACTGAGACAATTAAGTATGCTCGCGGTTCAGTTATTCCCTTTGCTGTTTTTTTGGTTTGTCCCCAGGAGTCCAGGTGGAGATTTGGGGGCCAAGAGGAAGAAGAAGAAACAGAAGAGAAAGAAAGAGAAGCCCAGCTCAGGGGGTGCAAAGTCTGACTCTGCCTCAGACTCCCAGGAGATCAAGGTGTGATGAGAACCTGCTCACTAACTGACAAGGACTAGATGCACATAAACAACTCAAGACATTTTTTGTGATTGAGTAAAAAATCATACAGTTTTTGTTTTCAACTTTTTTTTATATTATTTTTAAAAGAGTTAGGGGGTATACATCCTAATGTATCATTAACATTGCATGAATCCCCACCTTTGTAATTAAGAGTGAAACACAAAATCATTGCTAACTTGCAGCTACCTATCTTTCTTAAATCCATAACCCTCCTGTTCCCTTTTTCTGAAATATGTAATTCAAGAAAGATGTTTACAATAAGTCCAGAGAATAATCAAGTAAATTAATAAATACATATAGAAAGAAAATAACCCCATACATATAATGATATAAAACAGTGACATCATAGATCTTGCAGTATTCAATGCCCCAATTCTGTTTCGATCATAACAATACCTGCCAGATTTGTTGGGCTGATGAATTAATCCAAAGATGTTAACAGTGAGCGCTAACATCTTTTTAGGTGCGGTACATGCTGATACAACAACAATCTTTGAGTTCAAGATTATGCCCTGTGTAATCCTTTAAAAGCATGAATTCAGGGGAACAAGTGACTAAAACTCCAAGTGTCTTAGAGAGAAGGTCACATCCTAATGTTTTTTAACTATCCGGCATTCCTACATGATATGTAGAAATGTCCTCGCTTGGTTAAAATCACACAGAGAATAATCTGCAATATTAATCCTTAAACAACATATGGGAGTTAAATAGATAAGTCTGTTATTTCTATTTGTGAAGAATACCCTATACATATAATAACAAACACAAAGATAAACGTACAACTATTTTTTTCAATTATCAAGCACCTCTTTTAAATGTTTATAATAATTCTGCCTTAAATTTTAGGACTGTATGTTACATGTCCTTGCATGTTAAGTCACACATTTATGTCACCTTGTACGTAAGGCACACTGTCCTTGATTTTACTTGTTTTGTGTTCCTTCTCTTTATGTAGAACCCAGGCCTGCCCATTCAAAAGCTGCAAGACATCCAAAGAGCCATGGAGCTACTGTCCTGCCAGGGTCCAGCAAAGAGTATTGATGAGGCAACCAAGCACAAATACCAGTTCTGGGACACTCAGCCTGTGCCGAAGCTAAGTAAGTTTCCACAGGAGTTTATGACCGAAAAAAGAAATTTCATTTAATTTGTATGAAACTTATTTGAACAGTACTGCAAAATGTTCAGTGCGTGCTTTATTGTATATTTTCCTCTTGACAGTGCTGTGTTAAGATCTCTTAAAATTTATTGTAATCTTTTGCCTTCCCTTGTATTGTTTGAGAATAGTTTTCTGATTTTTTTCTTTTGCTGAAGCAGTGTCGCTTCAACTCTCAACAGTTCATCATCAATATTAAATGTGAAATCTCTTTGCACTAGTGCCATCTACTGTCTGTTTGTTACAGTGGCTGCTGCTCAAAAGGTGCTAAAACATGCCAGATATGAAGTTCAGTCAGTGTCAAGCCATACACAGTTGGCCAGCTCAGTTGCATTGATTTCAGCTGTTTCTATTACAGCCATTGGAAATAACCACAGAACAAAGGTAAAGCCAAATAAGAAGAGCACCTCTTTTGTCTTTCCTTGGCCACTTTCCCTTGTTTAGAATGAAATGTCATGAGATCAAGGAGAATGTGGAGGAGAATCAAAAAGTTCTTTTTAAAAAGACGACTGTTGTTCTGGGAGAACTGATCTGCAAGTCCAGTAGGCAGCTATCATTGCTGTGGGTCTGCTGTGATGAATTCACAATCTCTTTAATATGGACTGCTAAAAAGCGCTTCAGTTGCTTGGTGAATTCCAACCATGTTGTTTCATGCTGTCTCTCACAAACATGGCACCCAGGTTATAACTTTTAGTTAATTGCCAAGTATACAGCATATGAAGCAGTGTTGCCTCCCAGGTTGTCCTGCTTAAGTTTGTTTGATGTTTGAAAACACCGGACAGGTACCTTTGGTGAGTCAGCTTTTAGCCTTTTCTGCTCCAAACAGACAGCTGCAGAGGTGTGTGATCCCTGAGGATCTGTGGGCAGCTGGGAGTGTTGGTATCTTTTCACACTGACTCTAAACCTTTTCTAAATTCTGACTTTAAAAAAAAAGTAATAGACTTATTAAAGATACGTGTTTTATTTAATTTAAGTTGTAAAAATAACAAAAAGAACCTAAGGTTTATTGTGATTAAAGTGAAATACTTTGATTCACTTACCTTTCTAAAGCCAGCCATGCACTGTGATTTCCACCTGACTATAACAGTCATGGTTGAAAATCAGCTCATACTGTGCGACTGAATTGCTTACAGTGCAAAGTATCGTGCACAATTTATGTGCTCACACTATACGGCCCGATGGTCTTGCACGACCTGAGTGCTTAACCTGTACGTGTGATGTCGCAACCAACTGCAACAGAAGTCTTTGGAGATTTATTTGAAAAAGTCTCAAATGCTGAGGTTGAAGTCATATCTAGTCACATCTTCTCTCACCCTATCACTGTCTTTCTCTCTATCACACACACAGGTAGGCACTAGAAAGTTTTACCTGCTATTTTCATGCTGATTTAGGGCGTTGCCTGACGGTTTACAAAGGAAAAATGCCTCAAAGTTTAGGATTCTGCTCAGGACTCTGCTCTAACTTTAGGAGTGTGTGTAGTCTTATGACCAAAAAAAAATTGAACATACCAGAATTCCATCCAGTCTGGAGCAGCTGGTCAGGCCATAGTTGGGTTGTTATTGGGGGTCGGGTCGTATCCCCTTGTACACTGCACAACAAAGATGCATGGTCTGACTGAACGTTGGCACGACTTCCAAGGGATTCTTTCAACTCAAAAGTTGTGTCTGAATCGAATGAAAGTCACATGGTGTATGCAGGCTTTAAAAGGGCACCATCACCTCATGTCTGTGCCTGATGGCTAGAACCATAGAGTTTTACACCTGGTCATGAAGTACGATTATTAGCAATTCTGTGGTTGGCGAATTTAAAAAAAAAAAAGGTCTGTATTTAGCATTGGCTCAGCGTTACTGGAGCATGAAAAGGACATTTATATTTGAAAAATGGTGTAAATGGTAAAAGTTTTTTATGTGCCGTCTTTTGCAGATGAGGTGGTGACGAGTCACGGGCCAATAGAAGCAGACAAAGAAAACATTAGACAGGAGCCATATTCCTTACCTCAAGGCTTTATGTGGGATACTCTGGATCTCAGCAATGCAGATGTAGTAAGTACAATGTGTCCATATACGTAAACATTAAAAAAATGGGTCTGCGGCTAATTAGTTTTGTAATACCATTTAATCTCAGAAAATTGTCAAGATATTCAGACTAACTTTGTGTAGGAAAAGTTAGGAATTCTAATTTCTGAAAATCTAAACCCAATAAAAGGTACTGGACTAAGCACTGTAACTCTCATTACATATTGTACAGCGTGATACTCAAAATCAAAGGCTTGCTGTGTTTTTTTTCCTAGCTGAAGGAGTTGTACACGTTGTTAAATGAGAACTATGTGGAGGACGACGATAACATGTTCAGATTTGACTATTCACCAAACTTTCTAAAATGGTAAGCTTTTATTTTTGATGTTGTCCATGTTTACTGCTTTGCTGATGTGTATTCAAAAGCACAAATATGTGTCGTTCATTATTCAACTGTCTTCCCTCTAATTTCACATTCTCTCCCCCTCAGGGCTCTGCGTCCACCTGGCTGGTTACCACAGTGGCATTGTGGAGTGAGAGTGTCTTCGAATAAGAAGCTTGTTGGCTTCATCAGTGCCATCCCTGCTGATATACGAATCTATGACACGTGAGCGCTCACAACTGATCGTAAAGTGACATGATTTAATATAAACACTGTGGTTTACAAGTCTTCTTAATTCCATTTCAGGGTAAAGAGGATGGTTGAAATCAACTTTCTGTGTGTCCATAAGAAGCTGCGTTCAAAGCGTGTTGCTCCTGTGTTAATCAGAGAAATTACACGGAGGGTGAACTTAGAAGGAATATTTCAGGCCGTATACACTGCAGGAGTGGTGCTTCCTAAACCTGTGTCCACATGCAGGTTGGCTTCATTACCATAAAACATGGCAAAAGAAAGTCAATTAAAATCACTTCTTCATGACTCTGTCTCATGTTTTTTGTTAATCTCTGTCAGGTACTGGCATCGTTCTTTGAATCCCAGAAAACTTGTGGAAGTGAAATTCTCCCACCTAAGCAGAAACATGACCCTGCAAAGAACCATGAAACTCTACAGACTACCAGATGTAAACGCTTTACACCCATCAGTCATCGATGTTAACAGTTTTTGTCAGTAGCAGAAGCTTATATGGACTTCGATCTCTTCACCCTGTGTAGAGCACCAAGACTCCCGGTCTGCGGCCAATGGAGAAGCGGGATATTCGGCAGGTAACCGAGCTGCTACAGAAATATCTGAGACGTTTCCAACTTGCACCATCTATGGGAGAAGAGGAGGTGGCTCACTGGTTCCTTCCACAGGACAACATCATTGACACATATGTGGTAGAGGTATTTGGAATCTGTTTCTATCCTCAAACACTGAAAGCACTTCTGTTGGTTCTTCTTTGGTGCATAAATACTCTTTCCCTCACTCTTCAGGGAGCTGGTGGTGGACTGACAGACTTCAGTAGTTTCTACACACTGCCCTCTACCGTGATGCATCACCCTCTTCATAGGAGCCTGAAGGCCGCTTACTCTTTTTACAATGTTCATACACAAACTCCACTACTGGACTTAATGAATGATGCACTGATCCTCGCCAAGCTGGTAATCTTCTCTATTGTAAAATACATTCAGATATCAAATATTAATTTTTTCACTGTAATTGTCTTTCTTGAGCAGACTTTAAGTTAGGCTACAATTTACTTCTTTCCATGATTAAGTTTTGTGATGACATGTTTTGTGTCTAACAGAAAGGGTTTGATGTGTTCAATGCCTTGGATCTAATGGAGAATAAAGTGTTCCTGGAGAAGCTCAAGTTTGGCATAGGAGATGGAAATCTGCAGTATTACCTCTACAACTGGAAATGTCCTCCAATGGACCCTGATAAGGTCAGTACCATGAGGATTTGCCTAAGCTGAAAATCAGGGGCCTGTTATAGCAGCTCTGCACGAATTTTGTCTTAAGTTATGCCATTAAGTCAACATTTAACCATAACAATGAGTTTGTTCGTGACTGTATTTGTGTGAGTTTGGTTGCATCACTGGAACATACAGTTAATTTAACTAGTAGAATGTAACATCTAAACGACCCAAAATATGGTGACTGAAATAACATTTACACATCATTTGACCAGTCAGTGATGAGCATATTTTCTTAATGCAGTGTTTGTTACAGCGCTGCCTCATGTTTGTCATGGTCTCTGAATAGGCTGTCTTGTCAGTACCAGGTTATGTTCAGAGTTATGGCTTCAAATCAGCTGTAAGGGGCCATCATTTTTATTTATTTGTATATATTATCCATGAGTGTTCTGCATGGATGTAATAAACATTCAGTTTAAGTAATATATTAATGGTCACTTTTGGAATCCTAAAGTTTTGTTTGTAATGCAACAAAATGAAGCAGTGCAGACAAATTTAAAATTTACTTTATTGGCATGAACAAATCAGTTATTACCAAAGCAGTGTACAAAACATGAATTTTAAATTTACACATCTACTAAAAATGTACATATTAGGTTGTTCCACATTCTGTGTAAGTTTGTAGGTATATACAGTGATGACATTAATAGTTAAAGTTATTAGTATTAATAATTACTATAATAGTAGAAATAATAAGAAAAAAATAAGATTTCAGAGTGCTGGTTGGATGAGACTGGATGCTGCAAAATGTAAAAAATTAGAAAGAGAATACCTAAAAAGCTTTTACTATAAGGGTCAAATAATTTTAAAGGCATTTAATGATTTGACCATTAAAGTAATGGTGTCTAAGTATTTCCTTCCTCAGTTTTTTACATTTCTTATGTTTGGAGTACCTGGTTTCCTTGTTTTATACTAAAAGCCTAAGTGTGTGGAGCCTTCTTGTTCAGTTAGCTTATAATCTGCAACAGTTATTACCCCCTACAGATTGTTAAGTGCTTCTATGAATTTACCCACAGTTTCTATAATAGATGTACTCTCTGCTTTTTTCAGGTTGGCCTGGTCCTTCAGTAGCAGGCCTCACAAAAGCTGCTACACAAACACTGATCAAGAGGTCAGAGGCCAGGGACCTCTGGCTGTCCCTTACCTGAATATACAGGTATCCCAAGCTAGACAATGAGAACTACAACAGAAAAAAAGAAAAAACACAGCGGGTTGGAGGCGGTTCAACCGGCACTCAACTCGTGTCATCAAGAACAAGTCTCAGTTCACCTGGAGGTGAAAGCTCATGAAATCATCACCATCCTGAATGTGAAATCATGCTATGCCTGAGATACTCATACAGTACAACGCTCCTGACATGATGCACACTCACATTGAAAACACAACAGCTTGACAAACAAGAGGATGCCTTGACATTGTGAATTCCGTTTAGTTCTTCTCCATCAGCAGATGCCTTGTTAAAGGGACTGGCATGTTGTTTTAATTTATCTGATATTGAAATATGTAAATGATAATCAATGAACATGAACATGACCACAGTACTACACGACAAGTCATTGTCCACTGCAACTGCACACTTGCAGTGTAAGAGCAACTTAAAGGCAACCAATGAGTAATTGTTTCTGTACCGTCTCATATCATCAAGGAAAGTTTTTCTGCTGGCTGTTTTTGGCGTTTGTCAGAAAAAATGTAATGAAGGTGTTTCTTTGAAAGCTGATGTAACTGGTTTCTTTTCCTCAGTGATTCTTGTTTGCACACACATACACAAAAAGGAAGGACTCATTCAACTGGTGCATTTATAAACATGTTTTTGTTCTAAGTATATAGCTATCTGTACATTTAAAGCCAGATCATATTTATTTCTGTAGTGTGAGTTTGGGCTTCAAAGGGCCGATCCAAAGTATTTTCCTCTGAAGTAGAGTAGATGTCACTGAGTCTGTTCAGAACATGTGGGTTTATGTTGATGAAGAATGTATTGCATCAAAGAAGCACAATTTTTGAGTTCATAAACAAGCAAAAGGGTCTATTTTTTAAAAGTCAGACTTCAACACAGATAGGCCACTGTACAGACTGTTCAACTTTGTTTCCTTTTTTTTTTTTTTTTTTCTTTTTTTTCTTCAAAGGATATGAGCTGTTTTCATGTTACAACCCTGTCTCTTGAGCTGAATGGTGTGTTATTTTGACAACAGATTTATTAAAATGAAGTCATTAGTCTTTAACAATAAGGATGGCATGGTCAGTGCACAAGCACGGAGAGTAAAATCGACAAAAAGAAAGAATTAAATGTATACCAGCAGGTTTTTATTTAGATTTTATACAAAAACTTATAAAGGATGTGGAGTTGATCTAAGGGCAGTTTTGTCAAAGAAAGAGCAACATTCTCAGTTCAGTCATGTTTTAAGCAGCCTGTTCTTCTGTTTTTTACCTGTCAGTAGATTATTGGTTATTACTGTCGTCTTTTGAATTGCCATGAATCAGATGTCTGTGTAAAGCAGCTAATTGGTAAGAAAAAGAACTTTGATTAATTGACCTTATTTTGAACATGCCAGCAAACTCAAGACTTTCTGAACCGGACCATCAATTCTCACTGGAGGAAGTTTGTGTTCTCAAATAAGAATTAAGATGTTTGGGATAATTAAAAAGCATTTATTCAGGGTGAAGTGGCTGCATTTACAAACGCCTGTATAAGGTACAGCATTATTTATGTTTCCCTGTTTTTCTGGGTCCATTTTTATCAACTTCTCTGGATGTTTTTTTAATGGTACTGTATTTGTGTGTCCAAAAGAAAATAATACTCTTGGTCATTTTTTTAGTGTGGTGTGTGGCTTAATGTGTGAAGCAGTTCAGTTGTTTTTAATTGTTCTTTGCAGATTTCTGGCTACATAATTTGCTTTTTTCCAATTTTCACAAGGTTAAACATAATTGGAGGTTCAACTGAAACAGATTTCTTTCCCCACCTTGGCATGACGCTGTGCTAAATCTTTGACTAAGAGCTGTTGTCAGACCTGTTGATTTTTTTAAAGGAGCTGCTGGTGTACTAAAAAGGTACAAATGTTTTATAATTGTCTTTTTGCGCTGAGTTTACTTTGTCTGATGTCTGCATAACTTAAGAAGTTGAGGCTTCTGCCTTTTCTGTTGTCAATTTTTACTGTCTGTGATGTAGTTTCTTCTCATCCCTTTATATTAGCAAGAAAAGAACCGACAGTCAGTGCTTCTGGGTTTAAAGTGTTTTTACCCTTGAAAGGTTGAATGAGTTTCACACACAAAGAAACTTGAAGGCATTTATTTATCACTGAAGCTGGGCTACTGAGTCGACAGTGTGCCTCATGGATGCTGGTTGTGTTACAGATGTGTTGCCTGTGGCTGTTTGAATGAGCATGTCGTCGTGCTGCTGTGATGATTTAACGTCCTTACTTGCCACACCCTTTAGTGAGAACTCAAACCCAAGGTACCTGCCTTATTTAAAAGATGTTTTGTTTTTTAATCAATTTTTGGAGGGATGGGAGGGTGAACTTTTGAAATGGCATACAGCTTTCTCTAACTGAAGAACAATATTTTTATTCAAATCCATTGTAAGCTGTGAAAAAGCTGAAGAACTTGTACCAGCATCATTTAGACATGACCCCATGCAAATAATCTGTTTCAACACACTCGTCAGCTATACCAGCATGGATATTTGATTGAATAAACTCACTTTAAAAAGGAAACTGACTGATGCACTTCTTTTACAATGTTACTGAAATGCAGAAAGTTACTCTTTGATGTATGCAACTGTAAATACTTCTTTTATATTAGCTCAAACCAAGATCATTTTTATGGCTTATCATCTGCCACTTTTACTAGAAAAATGAATTTACAACAAGAATCAAACTATTCCCCATAAATTTTCATCTCAAACATGTTAACTGATGTTTAACACCTTATGAAGAGTTTTACCAGACAATGTTTTCTACAGAGGCCCTTAAAGGATATGTGGCAATCTCAGTGTAGAGATATCAAGATGAGACTTAGCAACCAGTGGCAATCCCAAATCTCCACAGTCTGGGACCAAACTATCTTCCAGAAACTACCTCCAGGATTCAGGAGTAGAGTGAATGTAATGGCTTGCCAGCAGTCCTGGCCTCAACCCCATTGAACGCTTGTAGGATCAGCCTGGGTGTGCTGTTTGTGCCAGAGTGACCAACACAACCAGATTGGCTGACTTGTGATAAATACTGGTTGAGGAATGGGATGCCAAAAATTCAGAAAAATTAAGTAAATATCAGGGAAAAGCCAGAAATATTATACCAAGATAATAAGATAACAAGTGCAGATCTGAAGAGAACAAACGAAATTTACTTTTAACAACAAAGCAGAGTAAAACACCATGTACAGACATATGTCCGCATAGGGCTTCCATATTGTTCTACTCATCTCATTTGAATTTGGAACAGATTGCTTTAAAAGTTATTTACATAACAATTATTTCAATAACCAATTTAAGTTAAAAAAAAAAAAAAATAAGAAGAAACAGGAAACTTCAATTATTAAACTAATGACTTACTGGTAAGAAAACCCCCCACAAAACTGATTATTCTGACCCTTTATCCTTTTTAAAAATTAAATACTGAACATTTTAAATTTTTTAAAGGTACAGAAAACTCTTAAAATATAATTACCCTTGAAGAAAATATTCTTTGAGGCTTTGTAACTCCCAAGTAAACAAAACCCCATTGTAAATGGCATAAAGCCAATGGAAAAAAATTCAGTGTGTTTCTTTTAACATTAAGGTTGAGCTCTGTGTAGAATGACCAGCTATGACTTAGCCTTTGTTTTTCTTTTCTTTGCAGGATTAGCGACTATTTTCTTAACCTGGAGGGGTTGCAGGTTGCCAGAGGAGACAGATTCTGTGAGCTCAGATTCACTCTCTAGTTTTCTTTTCTGTCCCTTCCTCTCAGCTTCGCCTTCCTCCTCCTCAGGGTTCACAAAGTCTTTAGGTTTTACGCTCTGTGCTCCACCTTGTAACCAGGCGACATCCAGGGAGGGCACTTTGGCTGTTATGGCCTCAACAGTGTTAGTGAACACCTCATCACCTTGAGAGGCACAGTGTCTGAATCCCAGCGCGAGGACACTTTTCAGCCCCAGAAGCTCAGACAAACTCTGGCTCAGTCGAGGCACCTGGCATGCTGGCACACCTCGAGTTGCACTCAGAGCGATTAGATGATCCGTCATGTGTTTTGGCTTGACAGACTTGCACACAAGCAACAGTTTGAGCTCGTTTCTCTCCACAGCTTTGGTGACCTCATTGATGCCGATTGCTAGTTGTTTTCTGGCTGCCACATCTGTCCAGCCGTTTTTGGGAGAATCCTGCAGAGGAGGGTCCTGACTCAGCTCAGGAACAGGCTCTGATGTGGACGCAGCATTCTTATCTTTCTTTTTCTTACAGGAGTGAAAACCTTTCACCTCTCTCTTCGCAAGGCCAATGGAAACCAGCTTTTCCTTCAGGGTGTTCAGGATGAAATGCATATCTTCTTGGGGAAGTGGGCTCCATTTTGGAGTGTACGGTGAGGTGAAGGAGAGTTTGGCTCGAATAAATGTTGAATCCTTTTTGCTTTTCTTCCCCACATTGGCCATTCCTCCTAAGAAATCAAGACAGGAAAAGTTAGATCACAAAGTAAAGTACACATACTAGCACATAACCACAGATGCTCTGAGAAGATGTAGCTACATCCATACGATTTACTTTACTCTGTTTTCATTATCACTGTCTTTGTAAAACAACACTTTTTCCAGAAGATAACAAAGTTGTCTTAGTTTTTCCTTTGAGATCTTGAGAAATTAACTTAAAATTGGAAAATCATTGTGTTTATCCCTGTTATATGAAAAATACAAGCTTAGGGCTTCCATACATAACAAATACAAGGTGGCCAATGCCTCTTCAAAAACCAGGTCTTTACACAAATTAATTACATTACCTAAAAAAGATTTACTGAACACTGGTGCCTTCTGTCATTATCTATAGATTACATTGCTTGTTTTCTTTTGATAAATTGGGTTATTTACATTTTGAGAAAACAGCTGATTAATTTGTTTTTGCATGAAAGCCAGCCCTCTCATCTTGATACAATAAGATAAGTAAATAAAGATTTTGAGAAACAACCGAACTTGTTATCAAAGAAGAGCTTAACAACATATGTATGGACTTATGTCCTTTTAGAGCTTCCGTACTACGGGTGCATTTTCATGTAATGATTTCAATTGCCAACATTTACCTTTTTTACTTAGAGTGCGTTTTAGTGTTAATATTATCTTCTAAACAGTTTTCACTGGGTCTGGTACTTTGTGTAACATTACAAAATGTAGACAGCAAACGACACAACAAGGCTCCACAACACAGTCACAACACGTAAAAGAAAGAAAAGGGGTAACCATACAGTAAAAAAAAAAAAAAACACATCTGAACAGCAGTGAAAACGGCACATGAAGATGGCAGAGACTACAAAAGTCGAATTTACAGCAGAAGCTAATATCTGGTGAGCAAATCACTCTGATATTATGTCAGTCATAACAACTACCGTCCATGGTTGAATAGACAGCTAAAACACAAACACACTAAAAATTTGTTTGTTTTTTAAATCCCAAACCTTGTCTGATGGTGAACAGCAATTAGTTGTGGTATACACAAGCCGCCACTATCTCATACACAACAGTACACTTCATCAGTCATAATGTTTATTCTCTTTAAAATATCAAATACATTTAACATTTTTCAACATCTACGTCAACTAGTTAAGTTACCATACCTGATTTATTATGCCTCGGGATCACGTTTTTTTGATAAAGCTAAAGCCAAGTAAACATGCTTGGTCCAAATCATTCTGTGACAACGGGCAGCGCCATTTTGTTTAAATTGAAACAACTTTATTTAAAACTGCAAAGAAAAAAAAAAAAGAAACCAACAGTGCCGACAAGTGGTCAGTGAGCATATTTGATAGTCTGCATGGCATGACAGACGATGCTCGAAACTTCCATGGATTTTAAGAACCCTATGAAGTATTTCAAGAGCTTGTCTAGATTTCTGACACTTTGATACTATTCAGTAGCAAGTGTTTTAAAACAGTAAGGTCAGATGAGATGGCAACGAAAAGTGACTAAACTCAACCATTTCATAAATCAGATACTTTCTTTTAAAACGTTGACGACAAAGGTTGTTATTATTCTAATAATTATTATTATTATGAGCGTTGTTGTGGCTATTTCACCATAATAATAACGATGATAACAATAATGATAATTATATTGTTATAACTATTATCGTTTTTATGAATATTATCATTATTGTAATTGTTGCTATTCCTATAATAATAATAATAATTGTAATGGTTATTACTATTATTATTGTTACTATTGTTATTATTATTGTTACTGTTGTTGCTATACTTAGGATATTTATTATTTCGATAATTATTATGTATAATTATCATGTATTATCATCAGTTATAGTAGTAGTAGTAGAGGTACAAATATTATAATATATTTTTAAAGTTAATATTATCACTAATATCATTATTGTTGTTGTCGATATACTTATGATTAATTGTTAATTAAATATTTTTAACATTTTTCTGTTGTTTCTTCTATACTGACTTTAATCATCATCATCATCATTATCATCATCATAAAACAACATCAACAACAACAGCAATAATAATAATTGTTGAATACCTGTCCGGGCTGCTCGACGGCGCAGGGGTTGCGCTGTTACCTTACAGCAAGAAGGTCCCTGGTTCACGTCCGTGACTTTTACAATGCATCCCTCACATTTAGCAGCTAGTAAAAAGGCTATAACTGAAACAGGGTTTTTAATAAGGATTAAATCTTGCCTGGGTTTTGGATCTAAACAGACACTGGTTGCTGCCACTTTTTGTCAGTGCTGGACTATGTTGATGCTTTGTAAATGCATGCTTCATCTTAGAGTATACACGCTCTGTATAGTGTCTATCATGGAGCTCTGAGGTTCATCACAAACTTAAAATCTCTCACTCAACACTATCTGTTGTATGAACATGTTGGATGAGCCAGAGGAGCTCAGGAACTTACAATCTTCATTCAATGGATCTTTACTTGCTGTCTAAACATAATAATAATAATAATAATAATAATAATAATAATAATGTTTGTTGTTGTTGTTATTATTCAATCTATCTATCTATCTATCTATCTATCTATCTATCTATCTATCTATCTCTATCTTTCTCTCTCTCTCTCTCTCTCTATCTATCTATCTATCTATCTATCTATCTATCTATCTATCAATAGTAGAATAGTTGAAAGTGTGTTATAGTTTCTAATGTAATCATGGTGTTTTAACAGGCCTACATAGATGTATGAACAACATTGATTTTATTAGGCTTACGGCAGCAGAGGTCTCATCCTGATGCTTGCATGTGTGGACTTAGTAGCAGTAGATCATCCATATCATGTAGACCGGTGGATACATGCTGTAGAAGTAGCCTAAGCTTAAATCTTTGAGAAATAATTTGGGAGTGAAGGGTAGCATACATATATTTGAAATAAAGCCCTCTAAACCTTAGCACAGTATTAAAATGATCCGCAGCATACCTCTATAACTCCGTGTACTCCTGTTCGTTCTCGTGTGTGGAAGAGTGACAGGCAGCCAATCAGCTCGTGAGTAGCTCTCTGCTCCCTCCCCCTGCAGTCCTCTCCTTGGCGGACAGTCTTACATCGATCAGCTGTGCTGCAATTACAGCTGCGCAAATCCGTCCAGCAAACGGGGAGCATACTGTACATTTATCTGAACTGCAGGGCTGCAGCTGCGAGCATGTCTAATAAGGTAGAGTATAACGGATTTTGATATCATTTTATTAATGGGTGGAGCCTAGTTGTCGTCTACAGATTTCCGCTGTGATGTGAATAACGGTTCTGGCGAAGAGGGGTGTTCAAGCCAGCTAGTGTGAGTGGTGTCATCCATCTTTGGCAGTGTGGGATGGGTGCAAGCGAGTTTGAGCATAAAGGCCTATTCATCCTGCTCTAGCTGTACAGTGAGCTGCAGGTGTATTGAAAAGATATGGCTAAAATATTTTTATTGAATCAGAATTCTTCTAAATGCTCTCATTTTTGTAGTTTCAAAATTAATGTATTCTGTCTGTAAAGCAATGCCCTAGATCCTTTGCAAAGTAGATTATTCAAGTAGGCATAAAGCACTAGAGCCTGGAATAAAAGCCCATTGTTTGGCTCTAACTTGTGAAACAATAGGTTACCCAGGCTCTGCAACATGACTAGAATACTACGCTCAGATCTCTCATTCATCAGTGTAATCTGTAACTTATTTATATGCACTCTCATATTCTCTGATTGTTTTACACTCTTTCTTGACCTTAGACCTTGGATTCATGTGCCACACTTGGCAACAAGGAAAAATATGCTTATCTTAAACAAACTCAATAGGGAAGTGTTATATTTCTGATTAAAAACAGTGAATAGTCTGAATTTTTTTTATTTATTTATTTTTTGTGTCAAAACATTGGTTTCCTGCAGGCTGAGTTTGAGAAGTTGGCAGAGGATGTAAAGAAGGTGAAGACGAGGCCTACAGACCAGGAGCTCCTGGACTTGTATGGTCTTTATAAACAGGCACTTGTCGGTGACATTGACACAGGTATGACTTGATGCAGAATAAAAAATTAAGTTAGAGATAATATTTTAACCCTAACATTTCCCTCAATCTGTGTTTTGTTGTTTTGCAGAGAGGCCAGGGATGCTAGACTTAAAAGGAAAAGCTAAATGGGACGCCTGGAACTCCAGAAAAGGTGATACTTTCTATACCTTGTATGCATGTAGATGTTAAACAGATTGTTTTTTCTTAGTGTACTTTGTGGGTTTAAATGACTTAAAGTGTAAGCATTAAAGTACAAATAAGACAAAGTGTGTCCAGCAATGATTGTGCTATGTGAGGCTGTGAACGTACATGTCAGTGAAATGATAACATGGATTTTTGTGAAAATAATGACCCTGTATATTAGACACATGAAGAAAGGTTTTATGTTCATTGTTACATTTGTTCAAATGTAATCTGGATTAATACCTTCAACAACCTTCCGGTGTCTCTTAGTCCACTGATGTCAGACATATTGTAAAGTTCACAGCAAATATTGCTGACAAGAGCAAACATTATTTATCAATTTTGCTTTTTGGATTCTATACTTTATTTTCTGTTTTGATGTTAAAGCACAGGCACTGTTATGTTACAAGCATGTTAGCATGCAAAAACTAACACTAAGTTTTTGTGAAGTTTGTTTTAACAGATATTTGTTCATAAACAAAAAAAGTAGACAAATAAAATCTTAGATCTCATGTATATTTGACAAAAGGAAGTGATGTGGTGATTACAGTGTATCAAACACTAAATTATTATGTGGAATTAATTGAATAATGTTGATGAGACATTTTGCTCAAGTCAAAATAAAATAAAAGTATGCAGGGGTGTCGTTTCTCCTGGTGTAATGTAAAGTACTCTACATTTTCAATACTTTTTGATACCTCATGTTTAAACAATACAATCAATATTGTTTTAATTATAGATAACGTTTAAAAGCACCAAAGATTTAAAATATTACATTTATGTCCCAATACATTTGCTTGAATAAAGTATGAATTCATTTAAAAATGCAGTCAAACTCCAACATACTGTCTTAATTGCACAAAAAATTAAAACCAAAATGTCACCAGTTTTTTGTGCATTTAGTCAGTGTGTAGAGGCTTGTTTGCATTTGCATTTTTTGCAACCGAAAGCAAGGAGTTAACAAATATTAGGTGCATACAATCTTTGTTTTAGTTAATGTGTTGTAAAAATCTAGAATTGATATTGTTTTTCCCCCCAGGCTGTTACTCTGATATACACACAACAGTCACAGAGTCTCAGATAAAATAGATTTCACAAGAAACTTAGCCCTGCCTCATGCAAAATATACTACTGTCTCTTACTGCTAAACTCAAATACTCTAAGAAAGCTAACTGGGGTAAAATGCCTCACTTTATTTACACATTTGTACTAATAAATGTAAACTATCTTAATTCATCACCTTTTTTCACAAAGTATGCCCACATCCTTGCATATTTTATACTTCTGATCAGTTCTATGTGGCATTCCTGCACCCATTGCATATCTTGCAATTACACGAACAATACACACAGACTTGTAGAAAAAATACCAAACGACAGCTTGTTTGTATCTAAATCTTTATTCATTAATACTTTTTACCTTTTTAAAAAAAATGTAATATTGTTTCTTGCACATTTAGAGCATAGCTGACTGAAATCAAATTCCTTGTTGCGTAAGCATACTTGGCCAATAAAGCTGATTTTGATCTTGAAGTTAAAAATGATAGTCGTGACAACCCTAGCATGATGTCTTTAGTAAATGGTCAAATACCTTTAGTACTTTAGACTGTACTAAATGGTTGGGACACGGGATAGACTACATAATAAACCTAGGAGCATGTTGCTAGTATTAACACAGTAACAGAATATTTGTTTTTTCAGTCACATTTGTTTATATTCACTCTTTCAGGAATGTCCAAGGAAGATGCCATGGCAGCTTACATTACACTTGCAAAGGAAATCATTGACAAATATGGCATGTAATGGCTGCAATAATCTCAAGGGACTGAATTAACCCAGGAAATGTCTACTAACTCAGATAAATGCTACTGTCTGTACAACAAGTGGCATTCTGCATCAGAGACAATAATAATGCAGGAAAGAGAGTAATAAGTGATCAAATTTGCTGTGATTTCTTTCAATGATTCTTTTTTTATTTTGTAGTTTATACAACTGGATAACTCTATGCATTTTTGGATAAAAAAATTTGAACATGTTAAATTGCTGTTTAATAAAATTCATAGAGATTTGTGTTGTAATCACAAGCACACAGCATTACACTGTATACTTGGGCACTGTGAAGTGTAGCTTGATTCTTTATGAAAACTGGACAAACTAAATGCCTTTAATCATGAACAAATTGAAAATAAAATGTCTTACTGCACTTGATTGTGTTTTTTCTCCTTTACATTTAGTTTAACTGGGCTAAAATAAGTTGGGATGAAAAATAAAAAATGAATCTGTGTTTCTTGTGGAAGAAATTGCCATACAGTCGACTCACACTCCAACTCATTCATAGACAATAATCTTTGTCTTTGAATGTTTGCATGACAGCTGTTTTAGTCTGCATTATAGCTTAAACCACATATAGAAATAATCAAGAGTTTTTTTTCTCAGAAGGGACTTGGATTTTGTTAAACACTTCCGCAATATCACACAAGAGGCAGTGAGGCTATGATTGTGCCCAGGTGCCAAAGAAAACCACAATAGAGACAATGTCCAGATCAATATCTGGACCATGAGTGTGATTTTGTTTTTGTATTACAGTCACAGATACCAATGCAGAAAAAAGTAGAAATTAAAAACAGATTAATTGTAACATAACCAACTCTAGTAGTCCCACTCAAAGCTGCCCTTTGGGGCGGAAGTAAAGAGGAAAGCTTTCTGGTGCCCAGTGAAATGGGGGACCTATGGAGGTCAGGGAAATCATGGTCTGTTGTAGATTCTGTGAGACCATATTTCATTTTTAGCCTGAATAACAATCACTCTTATGGAAGAAACAAAAAGAAATGACATTTATTTATGTTGTAGTAAAATAGAGCCTTCAAAAAATTTTATCCCTTTTGTTAAAACACCCCTCTCGGTAATGGTCCCATTGTGGATGGGGAAATTGACTAAACCATTTGGAAAGTAAAACCAGGCTTAATAGATAAGACATGATGTGCACAAACGCAGACCTGCCAACCTTGGCAAAATATTTGGAGTACCACTTGTGTCATGCGGCTTTTTTTTGCAGATTTGCAACTCCTATGTGTGTGTAGGTGTGTGTGTGGGGGGGGGGCAAACATTGTATAAAAACAGCAAGTATGGGTTAAGAAAGGCACGAAGAGGCAGGCATGAGTGGGAAAATGGTGAAAAGCTGTTAAGAGTGGCGAAAATTGGTAAAATGTGACAGGTAAAATGTGACAAAATAGGTTAAAAGTTGCAAAAATTGATAGTACCGAGTGTTGAGATGTGGTTAAACACAGAAAAAAAACAGGTTTAAAGGAAAAATGAGGAAAAAGAAGACCAGAAGGGAAAAAATACACAAAACATGACGTCCAGCAGTGGGTTTTATTTGCCATGCCAATTGTGTCACTTATGAATGATTTAGTTTATCTGCCTTGACTGTTATTGTCTTTGAAAGCTCCTCAGTATGTGGTTTAAAGTATGCACAATTCTTAAAGCTAACCCCAGCCAATATAACAATCCCCATTTCAGCCTCTCTTTAGCACAGAAACTCATTATCAATGCCCCTTTATTACTGTGCTGATAAAATGTAGGTCAAAGGCAATCTTCCGCGCATGCGTAGTGATGTCTTCTTGATGTCGGGACATCAGTTCAGTGGGGTAAAGGTGAAGACCGCTGATGCGGACAACAACAAACTGCACCTCGTCACTGTATTGCGGGATAAGAGACAATTCTGCAGAGCGTGGATGCAGAGGGCTTGAGTCAGCACAGACCGAAGGAGGTAAGCTAAAAGAGGAGCTTCTCTGAAAAGCTAGGGGGAGTTTTTTTTAGATGAAGTTCGGTGGCTACGAGTCGGTGTTGTTTATGCCTCCGTCGAGCCCGTATCTGAAGTAGGGAGTAGATATAAAAAGATAACTAAAATGCATTGTGTCTGCTACCAGTGAGCTAGCATAGTGTCTGTTCAGTTTGAACAAATAACGCTACACGAGTAAAAAATCGTATTCTCTGTTCCCACATCCATCAGCCGTGTTGGCTATTTCTATTGACCTGAGTGGTGCAGCAAAGTTGTAGTCTTGCAGTCGCGAAAGGAGGCTCAATTCCCCGTTATCATGGCTTTAATATATGAAGCAACACAGACGCGTAATGAAAAGCTAAGACATGGGTAATAGAGGATTTTAAAACTAGCAGAAAATGTATTATTATTTGGGGATTTCAGAAGCTGTCATGCAGTCTTTCATTGCAGAGAAACTGAAAGCTGTTGTCTGCTGTGTGTACCTGCTCGGGGATCATGTTACCTAGCCTACTGGATGAGCCTTACACAGAACCCGAGTAGATCTTAGGGTTTTAGGATTTTAGGTATAATACCACAATTTTCAATTTTGAAAATGTTCACTTCAATTAAATATGCATGGAAGACATAACCAATTTCATTGACAGAGCAATGTATGAGTTTATAATTATATTAACAGAAAAAGTATTATAATTGGTATCTAAAATTCTGGGGTTGACTTTAAGATTATGGTTTGAAATGTCAAAATACTATAAAATGTGCACACAGTCTTGATCATGGTGGTGGTGTGGTGTTTAAGGCTCCTTTTTTGGTCACAACAGCTCACATAACATGGTGCAACATTTGCACTGTTGCACTTCACCCTGCAGGTATAGATGCTTCTATTCATGCTTATGCTGGTGAAAAGTGGAAAGAGCTTGTCTCTGATGCCCTTGCCCTCCCTTCTGACAGGCATTATAGGGCACGGCACACCAAAACAACCTGACATATGAACACAGGCTGTCATGCTGATGAACACCTAACAGTCACAGTGTTACTGTTACTGTTGGTAAAGCTGATTCTGATTGTACAAAGGACATGTGGTTAGAAAGTGCAGCCCTGTTTCCACCTCCTGTTGGCTTTTGGCGTCCTCTCTCTCGATTGAGAGGTTGTGCTCACTGAGTCAGTACATGGTCAAACATTTTCTCAGCTGTGTATCAGTCACTACTAGTCACTACTGTTTTATAGCTGTTGTGTGTTCAGGCATACTTATAGTTAACAACAAGCACCCTCGCAGTTTAGCTGCTTTTCTCTGAGTCTCCCCTGTTGTCTTTCATCACAACTTAGCCTAGCATAGCCTCGGCATCTCTGGGTCTGCCTGTCCTGCTCAGTGAGCAAGATGTTCTGCTTTTCCCCGTCCTCCTTTACTGATAAGGGTACGTGTATTGAATGTTGTTTATTTGTAGTTCTGGAGGACAGGGTAACTCTTTACAATACGTGGCTCCACACCAATGAATCTCAGTGAGTGGATGGGTAACACAAGGACCCACTCGGATCACCACCAGCGACTTCACGTTTCAAACAGATTTTTCCTACTCTGCGACACACCCACTGAAAATAAAACCGATAGATAGATAGATAGATGGATAGATGGATAGATAGATCTACTTTACAGAGGGAATAGCAAGGTATCCAGTAGCAGCTTACAAAGACAACATGAGACGTCTCCTACATTTAAGCCCCCCCATATTAAAAAAACCCATAATTTTCACACATTACTACATAGGTGTGACTACATTTACCTAATTGAAAATTAAACTTAAATGTGACATTCAAAATTGTACTATAACCAAAACTTGAATCTAAAATTCATGGCAAAAACATTACAACTCTTTGCATACGAACACATATGAGCCTGTGGACAATTTAAAACAAACCTACATTTTGACCTGTACAACAACAAAACGTGCAAAAAGTTCCAGCTACATAGCACTGTTTAAATCAGAAGAAGTATGATTTTAACATAGACAATACAAATGTGTAACAACTTGTTACTGTTTCTTAGTATATACCAGTAGAGTTGGGCGATATGGCCTAAAATTTATATCCCAATATATTTTTGCTGTATTCCGATACACGATATATATCACAATACTTTGAAATGTCCTCTAAGTGGCTGTATAATGTTTAATTCAGCCCTAAATGACACTAGTTTGGTGATTAAAATAGACTGTTCTTTCGGATTTTTAATGAAGTCAATATAAAGTCAAATTTAACACAGTGTTTTATTTTGTAAAGGACTTCATTCAGACTTTTACTTTTACTAATACTCTGTCTTTCATAGTGTAAGGACAGTTCTGAAATGTTTTCTGTGTTATGTTTACTATTGCTGCATAAAATGATTATTTTCCTCAATAAGGATGAAGCAAACCTTCACAAAACTCCGCAATCCTGCATGCAGCCGATGGCTAAAACCCTGCAGTCTAGTCCACCATTCAGGCTCACAGCTGTGATTATATTAGTCTGTTATCTGTGCTGAGGAACGCTGGAGCAGTTTCTGACAAGTTCATGACATGGGAGTCTCTTTAGAGCGTATTTAAAAAACTCTCCTGTGTGATCATGGGAGGAAAACGCTCATTTGGAGGCAGGAACTTTTTAACTCCGCGTTGTCGGTGTTTTGAGCTGTTAGGCTGAGATAAGGCTCTGTAGTTGTGGAGAAGTGGATCACAATTGTCCGCTGCTGGGCCATCTTCTCTCTGACATGTACGACTCTGGAAGTCACCTTTTCCTTTTTAAAGCTGAACCCCTGGCAGATGACAGACCAGCATTGTTTCTCATTATCTGTCTCTGAATACTGCTAACTAGCCGCTAAGTCGCCACGCTGCTCTGTTTGTGTACTCATAAAGTTTAGGCTATCTCCTCTCTCCTCCGCTGATACAAACACGCATGCGTGGAAGAGAGTTTTCAGGATGGGCGGGGGAGTGAGCTCTCTGCTGTGAGAGATACGTTCAGGGACAATGGGAGAAGCGATACTCCAGCAAGAAATGCACGCTGACGGCTCAAAACTTCCACACAATTTATACTCTGATGTTTGCGATATGGTCATTTTATATACACCCTGCATGACAAAAGCCATGATACATCGAGTACACTAGATATATCGCCCACCCTTATATACCAGTGTTAATTTTGGCAGCTATTTTTAATGTTAGTCTTAAGCCGTTTTTACACAAAGATTCCACAGTAAAGGCGAAAAGGAATGCCCTTCTCTGTTCTGAGCAATTCACACAAAGGTGTAACAGAGCTGTGCACGGCCGAGCTTACGCACACAACCCAGCATCCCGTAATCAGATGGCAGCCGCTGCCCGAGCTGCTGCTTTCAATGAAACTCGAAACTCTGGATTTCTTGGTTCAAAACTTTGTATTTTCTAAATGAAATACGGGGAAAATAACATGAACATTCATTTTGATCGATTAGATCCAACTGACTTTTTTTCTGAGTTGGAGGCCTTTAAGCAGTGTCACAGCGCATGTATTTACGTCAGGGGTTGGAAACTTCAGAGTACCGAGCTCACTTGAGCAGATCAGACACATTCAGACGCTGCTGTGAGCAGGGATGTGTCTGCTCTCTCCTCTCCTGTACCGAGTGTGATCAGCTCTCTAACCTCGTAGTCTCTCCAGTTAATCCACATTATTCTTTGTTTCATCCCTCTGTTGTTTTCTTTGATGAAATACCGCTCGATTAAACCGCGCTGGTTTTTAAATCTCCCGTTTATGGAGACAGCCGTGCACACTCGCCGTTTTGGAATGCCATGAAGTCCTTTCACACTCGTTGCAGAAAAGTCTGTTACAGCTCTGATACTACCTCTCAATCTGAATCAGAGGTGGGATGAGATCGACCCCCCATTGCGCTTTCATACTGAATGGCGTTGCAAAACGAAGGTGTAACAGACACGGAAAAGAGAGGCAGTGTGAAAGTAGCTTTAGTTTCAGTCTTTTGATGAAATGCATTTTAGTTTTAGTCACATTTTATACATTTCTATCCTTTTTAGTTTTAGTCTAGGTTTAGTCCATAAAAAGTCCTCACATTTTAGTCTTTACTTTTAGTCCAACCATTTATTTTCTTGCCTAAATCTGGTACCAAATCATGGTTGTGTGTTCTCTGCACCCTGCCAAACCTGGGGTCCCTGCTTTCTACAGCTGAGAGGTGGAAGAGCTACAGATGGATTTTTTTTTTTTTTGACAGATTTACCTACGGTGGAGAAATATCACAGATTTTGAATGTCTGACTAAAACTACATTAGATTTTAGTCTAGTTTTAGTCATCTTGACAAAAACTAAACTTAGTTTTTGTCAATTTTAGTCATCACAGATATGTTTTTGTTAGTTTTAGTCTAGTTTTTGTCATGGATATAAAGGCTGTCGACAAATAGTTTTAGTCATAGTTTTAGTCAATGAAATTAACACGTATATACAAGTCTGTGTGTACTGATAGTATGGTTGCAAGATATATAAAGGGTGCAAGACTGCTGGCTGGACAAGATCAGAAGTATAACATAGGTATGTAAGGGTACAAAATGTGCATATGAGGTGAGGGAGCCTTCTCACAGTATCTGAGTTACTGTGAAAAGATTCATTACTTTTACATCTGAATACAGTCAATAGATGACATTACGAATAAGTATGGTAACAGGTGCACATATGCGTATGAGATGAGACATTTTACCACAGTAATTTACATTACAGGTGGTAGATTAATTTGTGCCTATGTGCATATGAGATGAGTGCGATGGATTCCTGAGACTACAGAAGTCAACAGGCATAGTGAGGTGTAGTCCAGGGGCCAGAGTGGGTTTGACATCAGAATCAGCTTTATAGTCCAAGTACGCTTACGGAAAACAAGGAATTTGACTCTGGTTGGTTTTCCTCTAAATGTACAGGCAGTAAACATGATATACAGATATATACACTTGCGAAGTGTTACTGTTAAGAAGCTTTTGTTGGTATTGTTTCTGGTTTTGATTATTAAAGGATATTGCCCTGATTCTGTTCTCTGGATGCATTATTTGGTGTTTTTCCTTGGAGACAGAATGGATTTACAGATGTACTTTCCAAGTTCAAATTAATACTGATGCATGTTTCACCAACATGGGAACAAAAGCAGAAGTCCTGGACTTCTGGACTAATCCACTATTGGATTATAACTTGTTTGAATGATCAAAAAATGCAGGCAGATGACTGGTATATTTGTACAATATAGATAGTAACCAGGGCTCTGACTGCAATTTTTGATGGACTTACTTCTTTCACAACAGCCTGGCTTATGAAAGTATGTCTAGTTTTTGGAAAGCTTTTGTACTTTCACAAAGTATCAGTCGTCAAAATTACAAAGTCGTTTTATTTGAAAACACGTGGCAACTAAAACTTTGAGGTGTTTAATGGTTTTAATGAAAAGACCATATAAGGTTGCAGCTCAATAGTTCAGCATTCATGGGCATACAGTTGAGTATTAAGTATACTGATTGTGGCAGATATAGTAAATAACTTCAATAGTGAACAAAGATACAAAGATAATGTGGTTTGTAGACCTATACAGTAATTAAAGACTGTCATTGCTGCTGAGCAGAATACATAGATGGCTTTTATCCATATTAACAGATTTTCTACCCTTAGTTTCTAGAAGACTTTTAAGATTTGAAGAATTTGATTCCCGAGAATGATTGATTCCAGATTGTTTAATTGTTAAATTATACTACAGGGAGAAGAAATGGCAAATAATTTGTCACAGTCGATGCCTGAGCGGACTTTCCAGTACCAAAACAGCCTGCCGTCCCTGCCTGTCCCCTCGCTAGAGAGCAGCATTACAAAGTACCTGGATGCAGGTAGGTTATATGCCATAGAGTTACTCTTGTGACATTAGTTTCACTCCAGCAAATACTGCAAAGAATAAAGAAGTGTTGTGTTATCTTATGCCCTTTAGTCCTGCTCTTATCTTTTAAATGAAATCCAAAATTTTTGTCTTGGCTGTGGAAACACCAAAAATTGCATACACTCCTCATGTTAAAGTGCAGCAGAAATAACCATTTGTAAAACCTGGTTGGAAAAACCCCATTTAGGTTGGTATAGCTAAAGTTCCTGTAAAATGAAAACAATACATTTAATCCTGAACTTCTGTCTCTCTGCTCTGGTGCAGAGCCAGGCAGCTGAACTCTGATCAGAATCATTTTTCATGAGTGGGCTTGGCTTCAGCCCACATGATCCTGGAGCAGATTATTCTGCCTCGTTTTTCATGATTTTGAAGCATAGCTTTACCATAACTTTACAAACTTTGAGATGTTTTTCATGAGTGAAATTTGTTCTGGTGGTTGTCATAAAACACACCTGAAATAGGCCTAAATATTTTTTTTTTCACTTCACGGGGACTTTAAGGACATAAAAATAATTCTGAACAAAGTTGCTTGTTTTGGAAAATAAATTACTTATTTCACAGTTTTTACTCTAAAAATGCTTGGAGAGACTTGAAATGTTTGCAATGACTATATGCTGGTGCTCTTACTTGACTGACTGACTCATTTGCATCACCTTGTCTCCCATCAGTTCGTCCATTTGCATCTGAGACAGAGTACAAGGCTACATTAGACATTGTGAAGAAATTTCAAACGGGTGTTGGTAAAGAGCTGCATCAGAAACTGCTGCAAAGAGCCAAGGCAAAGAAGAACTGGGTGAGTTACAGAACAGTAAATTTCTTTTCAGTGTTACAGATTTCCTATTCATTGATGCATGTTTTACTTAGCTGAGTGATTTTTGTTCTCCAGCTGGAAGAGTGGTGGTTAGATGCTGCATATTTGGAAGTCCGCATCCCTTCTCAGCTGAATGTGAACTTTGGTGGCCCAGCACCCTACCTGGAGCACTGCTGGCCTGCCGCTGAGGGGACTCATCTGCAGAGGGCGAGTATAGCAACATGGCATACACTCCAGTACTGGAACCTCATACGCACGTAAGATATGTTCACAATTTTACAACTTGCATTTTGTGCATTCATCAGAAATTGTTTCCCTTTTACACGTCTTTTTCTTTCCTTGACGTGTTTTAGGGAGAGGCTGCCTCCACAGAAAGCTGGAAAAACACCATTAGATATGGACCAATTCAGAATGCTGTTCTGCACTTGCAAAGTACCTGGAGTGAAGAAGGACACCATTCTTAACTACTTTAAAACAGGCAGGGTGAATCTGTTATCTCTGACCTTTGGACTTGCTTGCATACCCTTTATCCTACTTTCTGAGCTAACATATCTCTCTTGTGTAATGTGTATACTGTGCCACAGAGAGGGAAGGTCCATGCCCATCTCATTTGGTGGTGATGTGTCGTGGACGGATCTTTACATTTGATGCACTCTGTGATGGAAAAATCCTCACTCCTCCAGAAATACTCAGGTGATTAACCACAAATAGACACATCAGTCAAGAATGAAATCTAAATGTGAAGACAAAGAGTACAAAATTCCTGTTGCTACATTAAGTTTTTACACTAGGATAAAATTACATTCTTCTTAATGGTCTAAGGAGGGTGCTACACAAACAGTATCATTTAGAAGCAGTGAAGAGGTGCTGTCTAGTTGTGTAATATATCACCTGGCATCCTACTTAATCCCAGTTAAGTTCCTCCGATCAAAGATGGAGAACTTTTGTTATGGTGTAATATGAATGATGTAAATAATGCAAAAAGGCAGTAAGTGTTGAGTTATTATTATTAAGAACAAGTGACACAAGTATGAGCCATCAAAAGGAGAGATTAAAGATAGATTTGTTTGTGATAGAATAAAAATTGCAATATAATTCACTTATCAACTTTACTGCTTGAAAGTACCAAAAAAATGTAATACAGTGATGATAAGAAGGGTCACTCCTTATCTTTCCCTGCCAGTAATTTGTATTTATTTTTTAATATTCTGTCCGTCAGGATTTCAAACTAGATTTTACATATTATTCCCTGGAGTGTATAAAAAGTCTGTAAGTCTTAAATTTTAACAAATAGACCTTGTAGATGTGCTTTGATAGGGTTGTGTGACACAACCTAGTGAGCATTTGAAAAGCCTCTAGGGTTTCATGTTTCCTTATTTTGTTTCATGTGTGCGATGTAGGCAGCTGAGCTATGTAGAGAAAGTCTGCGAGGTAGAGGCTGAGGGAGATGGAGTCAGCGCTCTCACAACAGAGGAGAGGACACGTTGGGCCATGGTAAGGCAGCAAAAATAAAAAATACGACCTTGAAGAGATTTAGGATTACATTACATTTGTGAAAGACTTCTTATGTTACAAGAGTGCATGTGAGGATCAGTGTTAAAGAGTTCACTGTCTCTGCAGGCCAGGGAGCATCTTATAAACATTGATCCACACAATGAGACCATCCTGGAGACCATTCAGAGCTGCCTGTTCATCATCTCTCTGGATGAAGTGAAACCATACTCCTCTGCAGAAAACTACACAAATGTAATGGTTACACTAACTTGAATAATTCCTGAGTGCATGATTGTTTACTGACTTCATCTTAAAAAAAGGTGTTGTGTCTTATTGAGTGTCTTATTGTTCCTGAACACAGATGGCTCTGGAGGCCCTTAAAGGAAACCCCACCATCCGCTGGGGTGACAAATCATACAACTCTCTTGTGTTCTCAGACGGCACTTTTGGATCCAATTGTGATGTGAGTTTGTTGTGTTTGTCATGCTGGGGGAGTTTGGACAGACATGGAAATCCTGTGTTTAAGATTTTTTTCTATACTGAATAAGAACTTATAAATGGGTCAAAAATAACAGATAAAACCAAATTGTTTTACAGCATGCACCTTATGATGCCATGGTTCTTGTGTCTTTGTGTTGGTATGTGGACCAACAACTCAAAGCTACTGAAGGCAAATGGAAGGTAAGCACTGTTAAATAATGCTACACTCTGTTTTATATCTGGGCACCCTTCAAACTTGGACGTCTTTGCTTTTAGGGCACAGACGTAGTCAGACCCATTCCCCCTCCAGAGGAGCTGGTGTTTATTGTGGATGAAAAAATCCAAAGTGACGTTCGTCAGGCCAAACAGCAATACCTAGAGTCTGTAAGCTAACAAACCCCACACCATTCTACACAAAGCCTAATGTAAAATCAACATAACCAGATGAGTGTAATTATTTGCTCTGCTGCTGGTTTTACAGACACAGGACCTGCAAGTTGTGTGTTATGCCTTCACAGCATTTGGAAAAGCAGCCATCAAAGAGAGGAAGCTGCATCCAGACATCTTTGTTCAGCTAGCAATGCAGTTAGCATACTTCAAACTGCATAAAGGGTACACGCTGCTTAGAAATGTAATCATGTCTTTATTTGATGTTTAAAGTCTAAGAACTTTATGATCCAGAGTGATCTTCTTGCAGGCCTGGAAGTTGTTATGAGACTGCAATGACTCGTAAGTTCTACCATGGCAGGACAGAGACCATGCGACCCTGCACCCAGGATGCTGTTAATTGGTGTAAAGCGATGATGGACCCCATGTGTGATGTTAGTGTAATTACGTCAGCACTGTTACAAAATCACCAAAGAACATAACTGGAAAAATCCCTTCTCTTCTGACCTGCTACATGAATATTTTCCTGTCAGGTCAATGCCAAGAGGAAAGCCATGATGCTCGCCTTCCTTAAACATGACAAACTGATGGCTGAAGCCCAGGAAGGAAAAGGTGAGTCAACTTTGAGTTTTCTATGTAACACTCTTCAATAGTTGTCACACCTTTTTGAAACAGCCCTGTTATTTTATGAGCATATATATTTTTTTTTAAAGTTTGGAAATATGTGTGAATGATAAGCTAGAATAACCTGAAAACATTTCCAGAAACACATCCTCTAGCTTTGTTTCTTTATTTCCAGAAACAAAGCTGAAGAGGATGTTTGACCTTTGAAACAGTTCCCATCCTGGAAAAAACCAAATTACTCTTCGGTAGTTGAAACAAAGCTGCTGTGAGGAACTTTCTGATGGTGTCAAAGCATAAACAAAGCACTACCACTTGTGTCTTTGCTGAATTTGTCCTGTTTGTACAAATGAAGCCAAGCATTATTCCATGCAGGACACATCAATAATACATTAGGATAATAAGGATCAGCTGCTGTGAAAAACACAAATAATTTTATTTTGTAAATGTTATAAATACTTGAATTGCAAATGCACAACATATTTAAAAGCATATGAAATACGGCAGAATTGGGATGTAAGAAAAAAATTAAAGTCATTAATGTAGCCCTGTGGCCACTGTCACTACAGGATTATAATACCCTGTGCCAGTAGGGATTGCTATAGCAACAAGATGTTCAAATGAGACTAACTGTTTGTTGCAGACCATGAACTACATCCTTTGATTTCAGGATCATATTTTGTTTATATGTTAATGAAAGGAGTTCTGATGTGTGTCTTTGTTTATAATCCATGCCATTTGAAAATCGTCTCAAGGTTTTGACCGGCATCTTCTTGGGCTCTATCTCATTGCCAAAGAGGAGGGACGTCCCACTCCTGATCTTTTCATGGACCCCCTTTATGCAAGAAGGTACACACTGGTATTAGTATTTAGACCCCCCTTCACCTTTTTCAAATTTTTTATGTTGCAGTCTGATGCTACAGTCTATATATATATATATATATATATATATATATATATATATATATATATATATATTCTCATTAATCTCTGAACCCCATCATGACAAAGTAAAAACAGAATTATTGGATTTTTTTGCACACTTGACTTTCATGTTGAGTTTTTTTTTTTTTTTTCAAACTCCAAGTAGGCTTTCATGTGTTTTGCACTGAGGAGAGGCTTCCATCTAGCTACTCTGCCATAAAGCCCAGATCAGTGGAGGGCTGCAGTGACAGTTGTCCCTCTGGATCTTTGTCCCATTTCCACACAAGATGTCAGAGTGACCATCAGGTTTTTGGTCACCTCTCTTACAAAGGCAATTGCTCAGTTTGGCGGGGCAACCAGCTGTTTCAAAGAATCATGTTGTGTCAGACTTCTTCCATTTGAGAATTATGGAGGCCATTGTGCTCTTGGGAACTTTCAGTGCAGCAAAAAACAAAAGAATTGTAGCCTTCCCCAGATCTACGCCTTGCAACAATCCTGTCTCTGAGCTCTTCCGGCAGTTCCTTTGACCTCATGTCTTGGTCTTTGCTCTGATATGCATTGTCAGCTGTGAGGCCTCTTATATAGAGAGGTGTGGGCCTTTCCAAATCATGTCCAATCAGTTTAATTTACCACAAGTGGACTCCAGTCAAAGTGTAGAAACATCTCAGCAAAGATCTGGAGAAATTGGAGACACCTGAGCTAAATTTAAAGTGTTTTTGCAAAGGGTCTGAATACGTATGTCATTGGGATATTTCTGTTTTTCATTTTTAATACATTTGCAAGCATTTCTAAAATTCTGTTTACTTTCTTTACTTTGTCATGACGGGGTACTGAGTGTAGATTAATGAGAATAAAAAGTTTCATTTTTACTGTAGCATCAGACTGCAACATAAGGAAATTGAAAAAAGTAAAGGGGGTCTGAGTATTTTCTGAATGCACTGTAAGTGTCTCTGCTGTTTGTTTGGCTGGTGTTTCTGCAAAATCAAACATTTGTTGATGCTAAGGAAATCATATTTTTAGGAATAATTTGAATCTGATATTTGATCACATCAGACAGTTTAAGATTGTGTCTGATAAGCAGAACTGTAGTACAAATACTATCAAACAGTACATGGGCATTAGATTTTAAAAAGTTATGACATTGTCTATTGGTCTGCCTGTACCTAAGTGTTGTTTGTGTCTGCAGTGGTGGCGGAGGTAACTTCGTGCTGTCATCCAGTTTGGTGGGCTACACCACAGTTTTGGGGGTTGTGGCTCCCATGGTGCACCATGGCTACGGCTTTTTCTACCGCATCAGAGATGACAGGTGGGCAGGCGAGACAAAGTGCCATTTCTTCCATGGAAAATCTTTTGCTCAGCCTTATTAATGATGAAGTAGTTATTTGTATATTTTCCAGATGTCTTAACTGTCCAATAGGCAGCCATAGTACTTATTCTTCATTCTGCAGTGAAACTATTCAGTTGTGTACTCACCCTGCATGTTTTAAACTGCATTCATGACTCTCCACCTATGTCTTCTCCTCAGGATTGTCATCTCTATCTCAGCGTGGAAATCTTACCGTCAGACAGATGCCGCAACTCTGTTCAACAACTTCAGCAGCTCAATGCATGAGATGCTCCACCTGGCCACCACATCTCAGCTATAGGAAGTTACACTGATATTACCCATTACACCTAATGTATGAACAACATCAATGCACACAGTTGGCAAATGATTCGAACACAATAGTTGTGTTTTTTCTCAGCACACATCAATGCAAAGATAGCGAATCAGTGCCTTTAGGAGATATCCACTGGGTTTAGGCTTTAAAAAATGTTAACTGAGAGTACAGAATGAAGAGTCAAATGCTCTGTTTCTCAGAGTGATAATAAAATAAGCTCTTATTTTTTCTTTTAGCTGTATATATTTTCCTGATCTCCATGATTGTAGAAAACGTTTTCTTTACTGAGAATGTATAATTTTAAACCAGACAGTATTAATCCTTTAAAGCTACGGTGAAGTTAAGGACCGAGGGAAATAATTTCTGGCTGCTCTGAATGTTAAGATTTCTTTCTGTGAAAACAAAAGGCATTCCATGTTAAAACCATATAAAAGACTTTGACTGAAGGCCAATTAAAGTGACTCATCTTCATATTTTTGAGATCGGTGTTTAAAACTAAAAAGTCCAAGAGCCATATGCTTGTTCAAGGCCAGCTTTACAATTTCTGAAGTCTGTTTTAGTAAAAACTTGCACAGAACATTTTTTACAGAAGCCCAACTACAACATTCACACATTTTATTTGAGCGTTTTCCAATTAAAACTATAGTTTACTCAAGTTCTTGACTTATTTATCTTTTGGTAACAAGGGTTAATAAGGTCATTTTACAAGTTGCAGGTTTGCATGTCTTTTAAAGGCTTCTGTAGGAGTGTAGATGTCCATGATTAATTTGAGATGCAGCTTAATAAGGGGTATTTCAACGCTGGTATGATGAGTTCAGGACTGTTATCTTCCTACTGAGGTTCACACACCACTGTGGGCCATTTTCTCTGCATTTTAAGCCTTAAACAGCCTGTAATCTCCTTTTTGTTGACTTTTTTGATGAAAAATCTGAATAAGACTATTATCCCTTAACATAAACAATTAACAAGTGTTAATCATGTCTGATCATGATAAAATAGTGTGATTCAGGAAAATCAAGTAAAGTTGTGTGGACATAATGGTGAAAGAATGTTATTGATTTTGTAGTTTTGTCCAATTCAACAAATAAAATAACTTGAACACAATGTGGTGGCTCAAAAACTGTATATAAAACTTTAATCATTAATAGCATATCTTGTTGAGTTATTCTGTGCATTTGTTGAAAAAAAAAAAGGAAAAACAGTGATTACAGCAAAAGTGTGAGAACAAACTTACAACCTACACAGCCATGTTTATAGAAAACATTTTCTGGGTTCAATTTTTCAGGCACTTTTGATATACTTATATCTGGACAAGATAAACTGCATCATAACAATCAATAAATTATCAAAGAATCTGCAAAATACATACAAAAGTAGAACAACTTATATGTGACAGTTATCCCATTGTCAGAGTTATAGCTAAGATACAGAAAAAAAATCCAGTGTATTGTTAACTAAATCCCTTGAATTTGGCTCTACACTGCTTTCAGTTGGCAGCAAAAATCAGCAGCAAAGGCTTGTTGGCATTAAGAAGCTCCAGAGAAAGGAGAACTGGCCATAATGGATTCCCAGCATTCAAGGCACAAACTTAAATGCATCTCTTTACAAAAGAACAAAAACCTTGAAGGATACAGTACTTTTTTTAAAGCAGATGCTTTGACTTGCCACAAGGCAACACTGCAACTTACAATCAGCAGTACAGAAGTGAGACTTTGGTATTTTATCACAGTCACAAGAAGTCCACTGCAGCGTCAAGGTCATATCTGGTCAGATTTTTATGTTTGGAAGCAGGAAGTGGATGATGGTAAGGCGTGCATGTTGAATTCACACCCTCTGGATATCAAAATTAAATGATGTATTCTCCCTATTCTTGCCGGTGGCCCATCTGTGTGGTGACCAGCATGTGGTAGACTCCCTTCTTGGCTAGCAGCTGTTGATGTGTTCCCTGTTCGACCACCACTCCTCCCTGGAAGACGGCGATGCGGTCGGCATTTTGGATGGTGGACAAGCGATGGGCCACAATGATACACGTCCTGCCCTGCCTGGCCTTGTCTAATGCTTCCTGCACCACCTTTAAAAAAACACAATCACCCCCCATATGAGCTTAGGTCATTTAAAACACTCCTAGGAATGCTGATAGATTTTAAATTAATATTTAAATATCCAATTTCTTTCTTAATTTTTACATTTCAGCTTTTTTATTCTTTTACTTTTTCTTTTACTTTTTTAATTCTCACTCCTAATGAACACTGACTATACTCTTTATAAAAACAGTCCTAATTAGAACTATATTTTAAGTTTTCATGTTATTGATAATGTTCAAAGAATTTTCCCAAAACTAGAAATCAAAAATAAAAAAAAGTCTAACATCTTATTTATTTTTCATTTGGGCTTTGGACAACATATTTACAGTTTTTTTTTTTTTTAATATAGCATTAATTATAAACAAAGTCTGGCAGCTACAATTATGAAATAACCACATTGCAAACATTTAAGACAAAGCCACAGAGAAAAAAGTCAGTGGTCTTATCCCGGATTAAATTATGTATAAACCTGTTTTGGTAGTAGTTAGACAAACGGTGGCTCTCTTTAGCTTTGTTAGCTTTAGCTAAAGCTGGCATTGCAACTCTAGCTGCATAATTAACGTTACTAGCTAAATTTGCTTCAGCAGTGTGAGCTTTAGCAAACGTAGTTACAGCTATGGTAGCTACATGGATAACATACCTACATAGTGGGCTATGCTTTAGCTACGTTAGCTACGTAACTCTGCGAGCTTTAGCGAATCTGTGTGGCTACACAGATAACATACATATGTAGCTTACTTGGCTGCTTTGTGAACTTAGCTTTTGCTGCTTGTTAGCTAGGTAGCTACATTACCTACGTAGCTTACACAGCTAACAAAGCTATATATTTAAATGAATTTCCCTTCGGGGATAAATAAAGTTATTATTGTATGTATAAGCTATGCTGGCTGCATTGGAATGTTTTCATGGAGGATGAGCTTTCTTCCTGTTTACTTTAGTTAACATGTTGTTCTCAAATATTGCAGGTCAGGTTTTTACTTTTATCTTTTGGTACCCTAACTGTTACCTTACCCTAACCCTTAACATAAGTTTAATTCCAAATTTTAGTTTAAGGCTGCAGTCAGACTGTCTTGAGCAGAGTCAGAAAGAGTGGGGAATGACATGTAGGAAAGGAGCCACATGCCAGACTTGAACCTGGTTCCCTGTGTACACAGGGTGCAACCTAATAGCTTGACCAGCTGCACCCCAAAGTATTACATTTTTACTGACCAAAAAAACCCAAGAGAAACTGTTTGCTCCATATTTATTTAAAAAATATATAGAAATTCTGGTTAAAATGTGCTTTTTATCATATCTTTAGTCATTAATGTTGATTAATTGGGGTTAGATTAATTTTGTTTCAACTACTGCATGGAAGAAACAACCAACTTCAATTAGAGGAATCTGGCTTTTAAATGTTTGTCCTTATTTGTAACACTCGTGAAAATAAATTTATAAATGAGGACTGCTCTCGTGCTAATCTTTAAGGTATAACCTGACTAATTTTCTTCTTGGCACTCATTTTTCCTCATGTAAATTTCCCGAGCAAAATCTCCCATTTTTGCCTATGTGTTTAACTGTCTTGTTCAATAAGATTTGACTCTTGATACCTGTTGGTGCTGGATAGAGAAAAACTCACCTTCTCACTCTCTGTGTCCAGGGCAGAAGTCGCCTCGTCCAGCAGCAGCAGTTTGGGGTTGCGGAGGATGGCTCGGGCGATAGCAATTCTCTGCTTCTGCCCACCTGACAACTGCGTTCCCTTATCACCTGCCTGAGTGCCATACTTCTGCTCGCAACAGGGAGAAAGGAAGGAGGTGTATTGTTATCAATATTGTTATATTGTGAAAATAAGTGGAAGAACCAAAAAGCTTCAACCCTCACTGTTTTCATATCTAACAGTTTCTTCTAAATAAGTGATCTGATAACCTTACAGATTCTTAGAAAGACAGGATTCTGGGGATGTAACAGTTTCTCACAGTACAAATAAACATCAATACAAACATGAACAATTTATGTTAAACAGATCTACCTTTTTACCAGCAGGGGGCAATATCTGCTTTTGGCTTCAATAATTTGTTGTTACAGATCAAAGCTGATGATTAATAGTTAAGAGTGAGTTGAAATAAGGGAGGCAAGACATTATTGGCATGATATCGGTATTGGCAGATATTAGCTTAAAAGTTAATTGACACTACTGTTTTATGTGATCACTTTTGTCATTAAAAAGTTTTTTTTCTTGTTAAAAAAACCAAACTATATTGATCGTACTTGATTTATAAAATCAATAAAAGAATAAAACATCCAAGGGGGTGAATACTTTTTATAGGCACTGTAAAAGTAATTGAATACCTCAGTGATCTTAAACCAAATGTTGTTAAAAATCTGCTAGTGTACTTTTAAAAAATCCCAGTTGAGTTATGTAATTCTTGGTGCAATCAGACACCACAGCCAAAGTGTTTATCAGCGAGGTTTCGATAACCCTTTTGATGTTCTACAGATAACATGTTCACATAAAATAAACAATTCAAATCCTCACCCATAAATGCTGTTGTACTATTTTTCCCTAATAAAACCAATTGAACAATTTCTGCAACTTCTACCCAAAATATGTCTGACACATGATGACATCACAGCAGTTACCTGAGGCAGCTCTTCTATGAAGCTGTGAATGTTTGCAGCTTTTGCAGCTGCCTCTATCTCCTCCATGGAGGGAACACGGCTGTTGTCTCCATAAGCAATGTTTTCGGCTAAGGTGCAGTCGAACAGCACAGGCTCCTGGGATACGATGCCTATTTGAGATCTCAGCCAGTTGATGTTCAGCGCTTTTATGTTCACATCATCTATCGCCTGAAAGAGGAAATGGTAGCACAATTAATGTTGAAGGAGAAGAAGACTGCCGCCAACCACAGAGGGAAATATCTGACCATTTCACAAGTACTTCATCTGCTATATTCTCCAGCTTGTCTCTTATTCCAAAATACACCAGTGAGGCAAGAGAACCACAGTCTGATGATAATAACGGGTTTCTTTGTTGATTCAATCGATCCATCTACTGTATACAAGCTGCATGATGAGTCATTCTTTATATAGAAATATTGACTGCTACCTCTAAATTAAGACAACAAGGTAATAAATGACACTGGTGGATACATCTGTTTTTAAAATGACTGCATTTTTAGGCTTGACCTTGTGATAAAATAAAAGAGCATGAGATATAAATAAGTGTTATAGCTTCCACCCTCACAGGTTGTCAGCAATTTTATGAATCCCATCAAGATAAAATGCGATGGTTCGTGTAGTAAAGATAACACCACACATGCTACACAGGCCTCTCACTGTCTTCAGGTCCCTGTCTTGTCAGTTTAGTGCTGTAAAAGCCATCATAAATACAATTGCTAGCTAACCATTAGCTAACTGGTAGTGGGTGAAGAGGCACAGTGTGTGTTTAAGCCGTCTTACCACTTGGCCTTCTCTGGGGTCGTAGAACCTCTCCAGCAGCTGAATGGTAGTGCTTTTCCCACAGCCACTGCTCCCCACCAAAGCCAAAGTCTCCCCCTTTTTCACCCTCAGGTTAAGGCCTTGCAGAATGGGCACATCAGGCCGTGACGGGTAGTTGAACTTGACATGACTGAACTTGACATTACCATCAAATTTGTCCTGGAGTTTAAAGAGTAATTAAAGCAGAGTGGTGAAATGTTAGCATGTGTGTAAAAAGCTGTTATGATGTGTCAGGCAATGTGTGTTACATACCGGTGACTCTCCCGCCTCTGACAGATTGTCGATGGCAGGCTCTCTGTTTATCAGGAACATGAGGTGGGCTGCTGATAATTTAGCCTTAGCATAGTTTGGAGCGAAAGAGTTGACCTCTCCGACAGCCATGGCACCATACAGGACTGCAGAAATGACGCTGGGATGGGAGATTTAACGCACATAAGTTTGACATTCAAACATAAGGATTCATGGAAGATTAAATCAGCTAATCTAACAAAAAATATATTTTTCTACTCATTGGACATGAACTATTGAAGCTGACAAAGGAGGACAAACATACACGTTATCTTAATCAATCTACCCATGATAACAAGCACATTTCAGTTGTTTCATGAGATCTTGACTTGAATATCTCATTATCTTGAGTTACAACCCTGGTTTTCTCAAGAAAACAACTGTAAAAGTAACTTGTTATCACTGAAAACAGTTAAATGAAACGTATGGGCTTCTGCATCTTGCATGAACTTGCATCTTGCCCCTTGTTCTCCAACTACAAATATTTCTTACTTATGAAGTAGTAACATGAGATAAAATATGAATAAAACTTTTAAAGTTGTTCTCTAAATATCTACTATTAGTGAAGCTTTGTGTCTCCACACTGGTAGAATATGTCACAGGAAAGTTAAACACAGCAAGTGCTTTTCTGGCTTCTACTTTTCAAAGTAAAAGCCCTGTTTAGCATTTCTGTAGAGAAACTCTGTTCACTTGTACAGAATTCTTTTGTTTTGAATAGTTCCTGACACTTCCACTATACACTGAATTAAGTAGCTTGTAGGGGGGTTTATTGAGGCAAAACTTATGAAGAGGGACAGGGCTTTGAGAGCAGGGAGATTCAGCTGACACGCAGCAAACTCGTGCCCGATGTGAAAGCCTCACCAGCAGAAGCAGGATCAGACATGAGGCGGGCTTTAGGGTAATTTTCTTTTCTCTCACAGACTCACTCTTTCTCTTTTTTCCTCCTTTATCAGGTTAGAACTTCCTAATTCTAACCCTTTGGTTGATAGCAAAAAAAGGCACAAAAGGTGTTGGTTTAGCCTACAAAAGCTATTGAATAGTGTGAAAGCTAATAAGAAATGCTATGACGCCAATTTTACCAAGCCGATTTCATATACGTCTGTTCATATCTTTATTGGTAGATTTATATTTACATTTTTTTTGCACTTCAACAACTTTTCCTACTGAGACCTATATTTGTTTACAGTATTCATTTTTGCATTCAAATGTACATATACTGTCTATATGTTTAAAAAACGTTTTTTTTTATATATATAGTGTTTTTATAACAAATACTAAAAACATTTTCGTCTACACTTAATCAATAAAAATCCTTAAATTTTAGTCTTTACTTGTCATAACAAGTATTTTCTTTGAAGTAATTCCACTAGCCATATTGTAAAAGCAATATGAATGTAAACACATATATTAATGAACTATCAATACTTTAATTACTTTAAAATACACTGAATACTGACATACAACAGTTCAGAACTAACATTTTAGTCTTGTTTTAGTTCATTTGGAAAAAAAAAAACTAAACTCACTTTTTGTCAGAGTTTTTAGCATAAAAGATTTATTTTTAACTAGTCTCAGTCTTGTCTTCCTCATGGAAAAAAGGTAGTCCACGAACATTTTTAATCACTTTTTGTCATCAAAATCAACACTGTTGTTAGCAAGGTAACATGTTTTTATTAGCTTCAACACTAACTAAGTACATTATACTAACACTCAAAGAACTTTTCATATCATAAACCAAGGTATTTATTGTAAATAAAGATCTTTCGTCCTTATACTGGAGGAAAAAATAAGAAGTGAACATTCAAACATTAACCTTTTTAAATCAGAGAGTCAGCTTGTTGTTAATGTTAGCAAGCTTACGTTAGCATTTAGTTAGATGCACTACTATGATGCTGTACATAGCCACAAAATTGCTAACATGGCTAGTCTGTATGTTTGTGTTTACACACTGGTAACATTTCATAACAGTTTTTTTTTATTTCTAATGTGCTCTTTCATATATCTGTATCCTCCAAAATTTACTAGAGAAATCCCACGGCAAGCTCTGTTTTTATTTTTTGTTTACCATGTTGAATCCTTTTTTTTTTTTTTACATGACTGTAGAAGGTTTTACACCATGTGTTTCAAGGGGGTTAGGAGTTAATATTTCTGTGTTTTATAGTTTTATGCCCTTCAGGGACTGCAGGTGCAGTGAGCTTTGGACTTCCCTTTCTTGCAGCAGTTGTAATAACAATAAAGACAATGGCTCCCTCCTACAATGACACTCTGAGTTATGAAAGCCACCTGAAACACGTGTATGCGATCATTACGTCAACAAAGCGCAGGTGCCCTCTGTGGCTATGTGCTCTGGGTTTGGAGCTTAGCCTTTACAGCCACCCTTCAACTACTACAGGCTGAGGTAATGATTAAAAGCTATTTAAACAACCTCTCATTACAGTAAAAATGCTTGGTTCTGATGTGTCCTGCTGTGGGACAATATCTCTACCATCCAAAACTACTTGGTGTTGATTGCCTTGTGTGTAGAAAATAACGCTGTGTGTTTACTCACAGGAAGACCCCCTCAACATCCATCCTTCCTTCTTTAATGAGCCAAGCTCCAAAGCGGAAACAGCCTGCGTACGTGAAATAGATCATAGCCTGAGAGAAGGAGTATGTGAGACCATATACATGGGCCTTTTTATGAGCACTCCTGTGTGGAGAAGGTGAGACAAAGTGGTGTGAATCAGAGGTAGAGTGCCACTCAAAATATACACTTCATATTTGTTCATTTATTCCATGGAGTCTATTATTAGCATTGCATTTCTTACTTGTATGGCACTACAAGGTTTTCCTGATACAAAGACTCAAACTTGGGTTCTCTGGTGAGAGAGGCAACTGTACGGATATTCTCAATAGCCTCTGTGGCAATCTGTACAGACAACAAAACAAACAAAAAAGTAATTTAAAAAAACCTCTATCACAAAGTCCTTTTCACAAATCATTTTCTGCCTTATTCATTTATTCATATAGATAGGGACTGTGGTTTATTGTTGCTGAGACAGTGTCATCTTTGACAAGACCTAAAGCCATAACCATAGAGCCTTACTTTGGTTCTAAGGTTGTAAAAGTTATTGTTGCTTTGATCTTCTTTGGATACCCCCATTTTGAAACACATGTCCTTGTAATTCTAAAGACTATACCAAAAATAAAACTTATAATAATATAATTCTTCATCTATTTCATAAGACAGGTGTGTGGTTTCCACACCAGAGAGTATCAAGCGTTTATGTACAATTTAGATGGTGTCCAGGAAGATGCCTCCAATAAATTACCCAATAATGCTAAAGAGATTTTAATACCACTCTTCTTTGATTTTTAAGAGTTATATTAAACTTTAAAATTCTGTTATCATAACAGTCCTATTTGGCATATAACGCCATCACTTCCTACCTTTCCAGCCTTCTCCAGCTCTTTTTTGTCTTCAGCAGCATGTCCGGCGAGAAGCTGCATCTCTAAAGCTCCAGCCATCGCTATGATTGGCACCACAGCCAGGATAAGAAGGGTCAGCTCCCAGCCATACACCAAAGAGATGATGATACCAGTGCCCATGTTAGCGAAGTTCTGCGTCAGAGAGGCCATTCGCACTCCTGTGGCCTGAAGTTAGGTCAAGAAGGGGATAAAGCAGACAACTTGATCACAAATTTGTTCTAAAAAAATGGCTTTGTTTGTGGTTTCTGTGTTTTAGACTCACCCCTTGTACTTGTGCAGCGTCTGTTGCCAATCTTGTTGTTAGTGCTCCAACACTATTTTTTGGGTCATCATACCAGCCAAGGTCCTACATGACAATAGGACAAAAAAGGTTATTTTGGTCATAAAAAACCCAGAATGAATGATACATATATTTACTAAATAAAATATTTTCAATACATATCAACAATTTAAAAAAGGGTAACATTTTAATATAGGGGACCCAAAATCTGAACCATACATTTAAAATCTGTATAGAAACTGGTATGTAAATATTCTATAAATATTGGAAATAAAAGATGCTGTAAACATGAAAGGAGAAGAACGTTAACTAAATAATAGATTAAGACCATGATAAGGTTTCATGTAGGGTTGTACAGGTCCATTAGAGCAGCCAGATGAACCCTTAACTGTCAGACTATGCCTGGGTCTAAAAGCAGCAAAAGGTTTGTTTTCCCATGTGTCATCTCACTTTTCCTTTTCCCTCTTCTTCTTCTTCTTCTTCTTCGTATTATTTTAGTCGGGAAACTTACTGTTTTCTGGTACAAATCTCTCTGTTATAGCAGTTGCTGCTTTTCAGCATTAGCTTCATTTTTAAAGCGTAGGGGTTGCCACTTGGTAGTAATATATCACATGAACCTATTTTTCCCTTCTTTTTTATTTACACCCCTCTCCTTTTTTAAAGTAACAAAAGAAATGTAATTCCCTATTAGTTGTATTAAATTGCAGTTTCTTAGCTTGCAGCACTTACCTGTCTCATCATGGAGGTGAAAGCTTTAAGCCTGAGTTTCAGGGTCAGAATCTCTCCAGATTTACCAAAACAGAAACCCTGTTCAAAATAAGTAGAGAAAAGACAAGTCACAAAATCTGCATTTGTTCATGCTGAAACACACAAACCATCTGTGTGTAAAACTTCTTATTCAGCCCTTTGTAATACAAAAAAATACCTGTAGAAACATCGTGACGAAGGATACTCCTCCAATAGCGACAAACATCAGAGAAAAGAATTCAGATCTCTCCCTGACCACATCCTTATTGGGCTCTGCAAACACCTGAGCAGAGACATTAACATTTTGATTTCTATCCGTTCACAATATCGGGCCAACACTTTAATTTTGTGAACTATTAAATTAACTTCTGAGTCAAATAAATGGAAAGAAGAGCGTACGGTGATGATCTTTGAGAAGAGGACAGCAAACAGTGGCTGCAGAGCTCCATTGATGATGGCACAGAAGATTCCAACCACAATATATGGCCACTCAGGAAGGTTGATACGCATTACTTGTAAGAATGATACGGGGGGAATATTTTCATCCTGCTCAAAGAGGAAAAAGAGCTCAGTTACATCCCAGTTCTCTTCTGTTTTTATTAGCCAAGATATTCAGTTACTAGACAATGCTAGAGCTTGAGTACATAGTTAATTTGCAGAGTTTTTTAACATACTACATACATAAGGAGAAGGACCAACTATCGCAACTAAGACACTCGATATATAAAATCTGTTTGCCTCATTGGTAGATATTTTTTCTTATTACAAGCAATCCAAGCCTTTTTTGAGTAATATATCAAAACAAAGTGTTTACCAGGATGAATTAAATAAGTGTAACTACATATTTTGATCAGAAATAAGACAAAGCAACTTGCAAAAATACAAGATTTTGCATTGAAGTTGGTAAGACCTTTTACTCATGAGGCTTCTAATTGTTGACCGATACCCTCAGTCTCTCAATCTGTGCTGCACCACAGCTCACCTCTTCTGCCTTGTCTGTTGCTAACTTTTTCAACTCCTCTTTGTCTCCCTCTGAGGGGGTGAAGGATGAGCCTCTCGTCGATTTCCTCCTGAACAAAGACGACTGTGACACAGATTTCTTTAACGGGCTCTTCTCATCCGCAGACAACTCTGATTCTGGACCCTCCTCTTCTTTCTGAAAAGTCTGAGAAGCAGAGTAACAACATATCAATGACTCACCAGATGGAAATAAAAAACCTGCTGTGAAGTCCCAGTCCAACCCAACACTGTGTCAAATGGTTGTGTACATTACCTGCATGGTTACCAGAGTGTGGTAGACTCCTTGTCTTTCCATCAGATCACTGTGAGACCCCAGCTCCACAATTTCACCTTTCTGGAAGCCAGCAATTACGTCTGCGTTTCTGATTGTTGAGAGGCGGTGGGCTACAACTATGGTGGTACGACCCAGTCTGACCTGCACACAAAGTTGTGTCATGAAGTACTCCATGAGAAAGTGGTCTTTTATAGATGTATGTAAATAAACAACCTGGCTATTAATCGGAGGTCAATGATATTTGTGCCTGAACATTAGAAAAACCAAAGTCATGACTGAAAAGGAACCAGAGTGATAAAACATTTTTTTGAAGTGTATTTCAGTGGCTTTTTCCTAGCCTGACAGCATAATGTCTCAACAAGATTATAATACTGAAGAGGTATTATTTCTCAGTTATATAAAAGCCATCAGAACCTGAACACTAACTCCACAAACTACATAAAAGAAAGATGGAAGAAAGAAAGTACTCTGAGGAAAACAGACAAAGAATGGCAGGTATTATCACTCCACATATGAAAGCAAAATAGGACAATAGCAGCTCTCAATGTTGGAGGAAATGCAACTCCTTTTCATATTTTTTGGGAATGCCAAAACATACAGAAATACTGGAAAGAAATACATACAGCAATACAAGACATTTTGAAGGCCAAAATACCTTTGATTTCAAAACCATATATCTTAATTATATCTCCTCTGAAATAAAAGGTATTGATAATTATCTGATAGCTGTTTTGTTGACAGCAGGTAAGAAGGCTCTTACCAAAAGATGGATAACACCTGTTGAACATACAATCAGTAACTAGATAGATGTGACTAGGAGGTTTACAAGATGGAAAAGATTACTTTTTCTGTTAATTTAAAACTGGAAAAGTTTAAATTTCATTGTGATAAGTTAAACCTCTGAGACCTGATTTTATGAACACTGCACAGTGCTGGTTTCATCAGTTTTTCACTGATCATGTCTCTTTTTTCTTCTTCTCCTTAATTCATCGTTGTTGTCATTTGCAAATTGAAAAACGAAAACTGCTACTTTTGTTTATATGGATTATATTATTATCATTTATTCTTTTTCGTTTCATTATTATTTCTATTTTCTTTTTCTGTATCACTTTCTCTCTTGATGTATATAGTTAACCTTTTCCTGGCTCCTCTGAGTAGCCAAGAAAGTGTCCAAAAAAAATGCATGTCAACAGATATGACAAAGACCTAGAATTTGGATTAAGGTACACAAGGTTGTTAGAATGTTTAATTTTGCATGGTCTTTTGATGGTGTATCATTCTGTTTTCTTGCCTGTAAGTGTGGAGACTGTATCATTGGACAATAAAAAATAATTTAAAAAACGATAATACTTTTGGATTTTTTCCTTCGTTTTTATTTTCAGTTTTTAACTATTTTTGAAATTTCAGTTCAGTTTTTATTAGTTTTACTGCTGTTTTGTCAATTTAGTTTGTTTTTTATTTTGCAAAAGTTTCTTGTTTTTGTTTAGTTTTTTATTAGTTTTCGTTTTTTTCAGCAATAAGGGGAACTGTCAGGGGTTAGACCCAAAACAGTCAGAAAAAGTAAACATGCAATTTTGGAAAAGACTAACAGGCTACTCCTCACTTATACTTTATTCATTTAAATTGATATTTAAACACAACTCACAACCTAAAATTAACCATAGTGTGAAGTCTTCTTTCAAATCAAGTCATTTTACACTCTCAAGGCTGTGGTGTACATGTCAGTCACTATACTAGCGTCAAAGACTAAAATTAAGGAGATTTTATTTTGTTTTAGTTAGATTTCTAAGCACAAAAAACTATTTTTAATAGTTTTTGTTTATATTCCTTTAAGTTTACTAAAATGTAATTAGCTTTAAGTTAGCTTTAGTTAACTAGTTAACTATCTATCTAGTTAACTAGCTTTAGTTAACTATAATAACCCTACATCAGTGTTACAATGCGGCGCATACAGTAATGTGCATTCCTACCTTATCAAGAGCTGATTGCACTATGGTCTCACTCTCTGCATCAAGAGCAGATGTGGCTTCATCCAAAAGAAGAATTTTAGGATTGCGGACAAGAGCTCGAGCAATTGCAATTCTCTGCTTTTGACCTCCACTCATCTGAGTCCCTCTGTCTCCAACAAGCGTCTCAAACTTCTGCTCAATGACAAGAAACTCAGTATTAGCAAGTGCTGGACAAGTTCTTAGAAAGCAGCGAAGACATTAAGAAATTAATGCAACATACATCAGGAAGATTCATGATGAAATCATAGGCGTTAGCCTCTTTGGCAGCTTGTTCAATCTCCTCCTGAGTCACGTCAAGCCGCCCATATCTGATGTTCTCAGCGATGGTCGTGGCGAAGAGGATGGGCTCCTGACTCACGACGCCAATCATCTCTCTCAGGAAGCGAATGTTAAGGGATCGTATATCATGACCATCAATTAACACCTAAAAGCAGAAGCAAGACATAGTGTCAAATTTTTGCACCCCCTGTGGACTAAGAAGTATCTTTTATCTGTTTTTTTATTTGTCCTGCACATGTGTAAGTAAAAAGTCTCATCCTGCTTTCTTTAAAAGTCAAATGAATCTTTTCTTTTGAAATGTTAACAAAAACTGTTTGAGCAGCGTAGAGTTAATCAACTCATCTGACACCTACCCTGTGGCAGCATGTAAAGACATTAATAATGATGATATAAAAATAAAAAAATCATGCTCCAGTGGTGTTTTTTTCTTATGTTTGTCAAACAGACAAAGCTTTATCAGTTTCAGTCTCTTTTATAACTAGCTAAAACCTCCTCACAGGAGCTTTAAGCTCTTTAATGTTGAATGTTGATACATTGTGGCTAAATTGCTGCCGAGTTTTGATAAACATAATATCTCAGGCTCTGATGCATTTATTCATGAAATCCTTTTTTGAAAAGGAAATAAAAAACAAACAAACAAAGGAACCCTACATGATAAGGCAAGTTATCTTAATGGATATATATATGTATCTCTCATTTTAATATTGAACAAAAAACTCACTACATATCTGCATTTTGACAAAATTTAAAATTATTAACTCATCATAAGGCCGCCATGTTTTAGACTGCTGGATAGTGTGACGTCACATGGCTTCAGCGGTTCTCTGCATGTTCTATTTTTATGCATTAGTGGCCCATCAAATCTTTATATTATGAGCATGATCACACTGGTAGAGAAGAGAAAAATCATGAAGACCTTACTCTTAGTGTAAACCAAAGTGGATGTAGTCAGAGGAAAAAAGACAGTGAGTGGAGCTGATTATATGGTGTCTGTATTAGTGCCTGCAGAGAGAGAGGGCCTCGATGGGTGAGCAACAAGCCCTGGATTTTGACACCAGTATGGCTTTAAGTACCGTTACGCACACCTGGTCTGATCCTCATAATTCTAATCTCTCAGTTATCACCTGGTCTTATTGGCCATACTAAAAACATGAACACCCATTCACCTTCAATAGCCTTTAAAAACAGGAAATAATGATGACACAGAAACATGAGTTAATTAAGCAGACCTTTCCCTCTTTTTTCCCTAATGTATACAGAGACTCGCCTTACAAAACATGATGTTACCATGTACAAACAGAGAATTTAAAAGGTGGACGAGGCGATTTTTGCTAAATTCTAACACTGAGGACATAAGCCAGGTTACATGAAGCATTTTGTGAGTCACGTCATCCAAAAATATGAACAGAAAGGACTTTTTATACATATACAGAGACTCATTAGATAAATCCCAGCTATTAGTATTTCTGGATGGCGTGAATCACACCAGTCCGTCTTTCAAATACTGTTTTTACATGCTTAACAACATGTTTTATACGGTGAGTCTCTGTATAAATATAAAAAAAGAAAAAAAAACCAGAGTTAATCAGCACACAGACCATGCTTGTGGTATGTTGCCATTATTACTTTTTTTAAGGCTACTGAAGATCAATGGGGCTCCAAGTTTTTGATGAGGATAAGACCACGTGTAAACAGCGCACCTTAAAGGTGTAAGAGCATCAACTCCCAGGTGGGTTCTCTCTTTATTTATCTCTAGACCCCATAAGATCAGCTCCACTTGCTGTCTTTTTGCCACTATGACTACATTCACTTTGATTTACACTGACACTAAGGTCTTTATGATTTTCTCTTCACTTACAGTGCGATCATGGGCGACTAATGCATAGAAATAGTACAGGCAGAGGACCGCTGTACCCTGATGATGCCACACTACCCACAGTGCAGTGTGGACCAAAACATGGCGGAATCCTGGTTAATTCAAGTTTTTATTTTAAAGCATTCTCAAAATGCAGGTATCTGGTGAGTTTTTTGGCTTAATAAACATGCAAGAGATACAATTAGCAATCCAATGTGGTGAATTTGTCTGATCATGCAGAGTTCCTTTAAAATTGTCCATCACAATCAGATAATGTTTGTAGAAAGCCAGTTCTAACTTGGAGAAGTACTGTTAAGTCCTGAAGTGACCAAACCACTTGACCAAAGCCGACTGGATAAAATAACAGGGATTAAATTTGAGTCTTTGGATTAAGAAATGCACAGATATCACTTACAGATCCTTCCTGAGGATCGTAGAACCTCTGCAGCAGCTGGATCGTGGTGCTTTTACCACAGCCACTGCTGCCCACCAAGGCCATGGTCTGTCCACTTGCCACTCTCAAAGACATGTTATTTAATATCTATAGATGAAAACAATGCAGGGTTAAAGATAGAAATTTAAGTATCGTATTTTTTTAATCTATGTGGATCATACTTTGACGTCCGGCCTTGATGGGTACGTGAAGTGAATGTTGTTGAACTCGATGTCTCCCTTGATGTAGTCAGGCTTAAATCCTTCTTCTGAATAGCTGTCGATGTTTGGTTGCTGTTGAGAAAAGATTGAACATTATTTTTACTTCAAAAACTTGGCCTTCCTCTGGTTTGTCCACAGTTAGATAGAGAACGTGATCCTTATCAAAACCTCAACAGACAATGAGAGGAAGGCCGTTAGCCCTGCAGGTTTCGGGTGAGCGTATTTAACAAGGCTAATGTTTATTTCCACAGCCCCCCTGTGTGTTTTCACTGCTTCTCTTGATGCTGTTAAACACACACATTGTTATTTTTCTCTTTTGCTTTGCCGCTGAGAGAGGTTGATGAAGGGTTTCTTTTGTGTTTCTTCTGGGGACTTCACCACTTTGTATTTCAGAACAGACAGAAAAGTTAGTCTCAAAAAGCAGCTCATGCTTCAGCAGGTTAAACAATATTAAAAAAGCATGTCAGGATACAGAGAAAATATGATAGAGCTAAAAATAATTTGGACATGTACATGTTCATGAGAGCTATGACGCTGATGACATTTCCTCCGGTTTGGAGCATGTGATAAAATAAGGAACGCCTGGGAGGATATTCCACACTCTTACAGTTTTACTTGAGGCCATTTTTATGCTAATTTCCATTCAGGTGCAAACAGAAGTACTACTGAATCAACAGTTTCCAAGAATGCAGCATCCTGTATCTTTGCTTAGGAGCTAATTTAAGAGTGTAAATGTAGTGACTAATAGTCTAAGAACCTGCCTCAAATCATCCTATAACGTGTTCAGTTGAATCAGTCATGCTGCATGTTTCTAAAGCTATGCCAATTAATTTAACAGTTTGGTAAAGTGATGCAACATTTGCAAAACTAATACCTCCTTTAACCTCACACAAATTCCCAATAAGTTCCAGAAAGGGGGAGTCCAAGCTGAGCAATATCAAGCAAATGAGCTTCAGGCTTCATTCAAACAGCAGGAGCCCCAATTAGAGTAAAATCCAACATCTTATTACGCACCCCAGGTTGTCGGCTTCATCAAAGCAGCCTCCCAGAGAGGCCAGAGTACAAAGGTGCATGTGCATTAACACAAACTGACACCTGTCCAGCAAGACACAAAAGCTATTTAGAAATCTTTTACATGCTGGCCAGGAACAAAAATAAAATGTACTCCTTACATGATCAATAATGCTGTAGACTTTATGTGCCGCTCCTCGGGCGCTGGCAAAGGTTTGGATGTTAGGAGAAGTCTGCCCGACGGCAAATGCTCCAATAAGCACCACGAAGAACACCTTCAAACAAAGGCACATGAGCTTTAGCTGACCTGTAAACATTAGTATTTATGATTAAAAGAATTTAAGCTCTGTCTACTCACTGTGAGTACAGATCCGATGGTGTACTCCCCACTCAGGACGAGCGTGCTGCCATACCAGAAAGCCAGAGCATAAGACAGGTAGATCATCAGGAAGGTGAAGCCCATGGCAATGTTGGCAGAGATGGCTTTCTTTACTCCCATGTCCTTTGCATCCACTAAGTTCTTGTTATATCTGTGGTACATCACACACATACAAACACATGTATGTTGGGGATAAATGATAAACTGGATTGCAGTGACAATATGGCCCCATGTCTTCCACAAATGCCCCAGCAGTAGAAAACACTAATCCAATTCAGTGAGGTTTTTATGGGTTTTATCCAGTTACAGTCGTTTCCTCAGGCCTGATCACGTTACAGGCCTTCATCTATTTTCTTGAACATGGTTTGCTCCACTAAAAAGAAAAAAAGCATTTTGTTTTTATAAAAAGGCATCTTAAACTGACTGTTACATCATACTGGATTTCCAATATAGGGCTATTAGTCTGCTTTCATTCATACTCCTGACACTTCCTTTACCCCACACATACTCAAGAATATCTTTGGACTATTTTCCCCTGTCACTTTTATCTGGCAGAAATTAAGGGTAGAATAAGGATTTCGCTTAATGAATAAAGGGAGGCCCAATCAAACAGATGAAAACATAATAGTAGAGATGCTGGTCCGTGCTCACACTCTCACCTCTGGATCTCTCTGTTCTGACCGCTGAAGGCAAACACCGTCCTGATAGAAGAGAGCACCTCCTCTGCCACAGCTCCAGCTTTAGCATACGCAGTCTGCTCTTTAGTTGTGAAAGATGCCAGCACCTGTTCAGACAAGGAAGAGGGCAAAATATTATTGAAAAACACCTGTTCCCACAAGCTGACCTCTGTTAAAACATGACTTCAGGCAGACTTTTACCTTACTGAACAGAGCAGCTGAGATGCCCAGCGCAGGGCTCACAGCCAGGATGACGAGGGTGAGTTTCCAACCTTTGCTGAAGCCGATGATGAAGGAGGCAATGAAAGTGGTGTAGGCCTGGATTAGCATCCCTGCCTTGTCACCGATACCCTCTTGGATCTTATACACATCACTGTGAAGGCAAACATTAAGAACATAAATGTATGCACAGAAAAATGTTTATTTCTATTTGTCAGACATATAAATTGGTTTGGCTCTGCTGTAGCTCCATGGGTAGAGCAGGCACCCATAAGCTGAGGCTATAGTCCTTAACGCACTGGTCACGAAATCAGGTCCCGGTCTTTGCGCATGTTTGGTGCATGTCTTTCCCCATTCTCACTCTCGTCACTCTCGTGAGATGTCCTATCAAAGCAGGCACCCATATGCAGAGGCTACAGTCCTCCCCCCTATTTCCTGTGTCTCTTCTGCTGTCCTTTCTGAAATAAGGCTGAAAAGCCCACAAAATAATCTTTAAAAAAAACAGGAAATTAATAAAAGCTCTAAAGCAACTTTCAAACAGATTCACTTGTAGTTCAAAGTCCTAAATAAAAGAGTGGGAAAGTGACTGGCAAAATATTTTGAAAAAAGATTTAGACTGACACACACCACTACGTACTCAATGAAATAAAAATAAAAATATTTTTAAAATAAGACAAAAGGATTGGATAACAAAATACAATAAATATATATTGCTAAAGCGAACCTAGCTACTATAGCTTACGTAGTAATATTTATTACGTAGCTAGCATAGCTATGTTAGCTCTAGCTAAAGCTAATGAAGCTAAAGTGCGCCACCGTTTATGTAACTCCTTCTAAAACAGGTCTATGCATTTTAATCCTAGATTAGAACTGACCTTTTTTCTATTTTATGTATGAAATGTTTTTAGTCTGCAATGTTTGCAATGTAGTAATTTCATGAATGTAACTACCAGACTTTGTTCATGAATAAAATTTAATTTAAAAAAAAACTGAAACTGTGAATAAATTGTACTGGCAAATTATAGATAGATGGTGTCGCAGATGAACCGTCTGCAGCCAGACCTCTCTCGGAAATTTTGAGGAGCATTTAACGGTTTAAGTGGCCAAAAAAATGATGAAATAATTTGATAAAATTATTGCTAAATTTAGAAATGTCCATATGTCATCTATAATCTAATAGGTTAAAGATTCAGGATTGTGTTTGTCATTTTCTTAATGTACATTTCTCCATAAAAAGATTAAGCATGTCAGTAGTACATTAAAGAAGTTCTGTAAAATACACCCAAAATAACCCACTAAGAAATAAATGACCTCCTAAATTTCTCCTAAAAACCACTGTAAACATGGATTAGGTTTAAAAGGTGATTAAATGAGGTTAAATTAGTTAGCACCATTCAAATTTGTTAGTTCATTCAAGTACTTTATGTTTAGAGTGCTGTCAAGGTGAAGTACCTAGTCAATCATTGCTTCATAAAATACACCTAACCACCTCAGAAACCTATCCAACACAGATTAAAAGGTTAAATATGGATAAAGTACAGTGCTTATCAAATTTATTAGACCACCACCAAAAGTAAGGTTTATGCCACAGCTGCCCTAAATTAACGGCATTGGTAATTACCAAAATCATTTTTTATGTTTCTGCAAAGGTTGATACACCAATATGTAGAAGCTCTTTAACCGAAACGATATTTTTAATGCTAAAATATAATGTTATGTTGTTATGTTATTATGTTATTGTTATCCATGAATTTTCAAATTTACTAATTTACAAAAAAACTGAAAAAATAGTAAAGCACATAATTATTTCTTGATTGATATGTCAAATTATAGTTATTTACTTGCATTCCTGAACAGAAAAATTTGTTTTGAGTGGTTGAATGTTATGCTCAATTAATTTCTGACTTCTCAGAGAAGCCCAGTGAGCCGGGTCAAATTTGGGTATAAAAAGGTGAATTCAGTTTGAAATTCCTCATTCCTGTTCAAAATGGTAAAATGTGGAGAGCTCACTGAAAATGAAAGAGTCCGCATTAAAGCACTTCATGATGCTGGATTGTCTCTGGGACAAATAGGGAAAGACATAAAGTGTTCTCACAGTGTGGTCAAGTATGCTTTGGAGTCAATTGCCGAGACTGGTACTTACAAAATGTGCCAAGGAAGAGGCAGGAAACGAAAGTTAACTGAAGCAGATGTCAGAAACCTCAAGATTTGAAGTACTAGAGACAGAAGGAAGATCACTGCTGATCTTCAGGCAGAGATGAATGCTTCTAGATCAGAGTCTGAGAAAGTCTCCAGAATGACCATAAGCAGACGACTGACGGAACAAGGCTTTAAGGGAAGAATAGCTGCTAAGAAGCCATTATTGAGGCCTGCAAACATCCAGAAATGCCTCAGATTTGCCAGGAAGCACAAACACTGGACTGTTGATGACTGGAAGAAGGTACTCTGGACAGACAAGTCCAAGTTTGAACTCTTTGGTCAGCATCGTCGTGTTTATGTTTGCAGAAAAGCTGAATAACGTTTTGATGCCAGATGTATTGCACCCACAGTGAAACACGGTGGAGATTCCTTTATGGTATGGGGTTCCATTTGTGGATACGGCGTGGGCAAATTAGTGAAAATGGACGGTATTATGAACAAGAACGTCTACCACACCATCTTAGTACATCATGGAATCCCTTCTGGACTGAATCTGATTGGTCGTGGGTTCATATACCAACAAGACAATGACCCCAAGCATACTTCAAAGCTGTGCAGAGAATATTTGAGCAAGAAAAAGGAATCTAGAGTACTGGAACTGATGGACTGGCCAAATCAAAGTCCGGATTTGAATCCTATTGAACAAATTTGGGATTTAGTAGATTCAAAGATTGATGACACAAAAGTTTCATCTAAAGCAAGTCTGTGGGAACAGCTAGAAACTACTTGGAACTCAATAACAAAAGAGACTGTGGAAAAGTACATACAAACAATGTCTGCAAGAATGCAAGCTGTTATCAAGGCCAAAGGAGGCCATACAAAATATTAAGTTTTTTGGTTATTATGTGTGAAAAAGGACTATTTAGTTGTTTCAGTTTGTTATTTGCCAAATAAATAACAATAACATTTTTAGTTTTAAACAAGCTCGCAAAAGATTTCTAAAATGTTTATGTTTTTTCGTTTTAAGACAGGTGGTCTAATAAATTTGTTGCATGTGTAAGTTTCCCATCACCCACTCTGTAAGACGTGTGTTGAGCTCTCCAGTCTCGTTGACATCAAACCAGCTGATTTCCTGCCTCATGATGCTGTGGAAAAACAACCTGCGGATGCGTTTGACCTGCCGCCCTGCTGCCACAGTCCAAAAAGAGACCTGTACGTAGGCTGCCGCCAGCACCACGAACCCCATAATGGAGTAGTAGATAGCATACCTGATAAAAGAGCAAAGTATTGTGAAAAATCTGACCTTAGATCTGTGTTTAATTTGATACGTTTGTCAAGAAAAGACCTACTCAGTCATATCCTCCTCTAAAGTGCTGTTGAACAGTATATTTGTGAAATCTGAGGACAAAGGAGAACAGAAAACATTGTTAAAAGGTGCTACATTCTTTAAATACACATTTCATTATCACTTTTGTGTACCTAGGCCTGTAAATGAGAACTCACTAGGATGGCTGGTGTTGATAAAGCTCATATTGGGATAGGATGCAGCGTCCTTTAAGAAGCTGTCTGTCATGTCGCCAAACACTATACACATGACAGGAAGAATTACGCCATTGACCATGGCCATTATTGCCCCAAAAAACATCAGTACTCTGTCCAAGTTGTCTGCAAACCTGAACTACAATAAAAAAAGAGACAAAAATTGTGAGCAGAATACAACAAACCGGGGCAAGCATCAATTTCTATGAATCAAGAAAGCCCCCGATGATGCTGGGTGTGAGACTGTTGAAATATGTGATCAAAACTGAGACTAAAAAAATTCAGACTTTAAGGAGCTATTATATTTTCACAGCAGGGGTCTAGTGAAGTCCACCCAAACAACAGGAGGATGTGCCTCACTCCCATCCTCCCTCCCTGCTTCCCCTTTCAACATTACACACAAAGACAGACATACACCATTACTGGCAGGCTAATCTTATACCCCCCACAACTTATTGACGTCTTATAAAATTACTTTTAAAATCACTCTTTACCTCTCAACCCCAAACAAGTCTCTATAACATAACATGATCTACTCCTTTAAAAAAAAAACTTTCAATGGTGATATTCGCATGAAATAACTAAGAAGAAATAATCTGTGTTGCTTATAGTTTTTAGACACGCTTTTGAAGGCATATAGATGCGTCTGTATTTTTCAGTCTTTTATTTACTGCGAAATCCTCTCAAAGAACTCTATTTTACACAAATAATTCAACTTACCACAGCAATAGGGCCAACCATGGGCATCTGCTGTTCTTTTTCTCCCTTTTTCTTTCCATCCTTGCTGTCATCGCCCTTTCTGTTGATAAAATCAACAACATGTTTGATATTCATTTTGAGTTTAATGGCAAAAAGAGTGACTGAGATCCTGGTTAAAGTTAAACTGTTACAGTTTAAACCATCTAAGCTAAACTTGTGAAGTGAAGAAGAGTGAATTTAAACTGTTTACCCTAAATCTCCATTTTGTTCGATTTTAGCTGCGGACAGCATTTCCATCTCGTCCTTCGCATCCATGTCTGGGTCCTGTCAGAGGAAAAACGCTCAGTCTAAACAATTTATATTCTTTCCTCTGCGGCACCCCAGCAGCAGAAGCTAGTGATTCACAGCTCACTCTGTATAAACCGTGTCATCACTTTGGCTCGCTCAAACACGATTAGAAAGAAATAGAAGGAGCAAAGTGATAAAAACCTGGGTAGGTCCGCTGTGTCCTCGGTGTTGAAGCCCCAGACCCCTCTCTGTCCTCCGGTCTATTTTTGACAGTGGTGGTGATCACACTAGCACACTCCTGGACCAAGGGCTGTCCCTCCCACTCCTCTCCTCCCCCTTCTCCTCTCCTCACGTGGCTTTATAACAGCTGTACACTATCGCGGGGAAATGAGAGCGCTGACTTTCGCCCGGAAAGGAAAAGCAGGTTTGACTCCAGGGGAAATCTTGCCGTTAGCATGCTCTGTAGTTTTCATGTGTGTTATCGACTAAGGAGTGTCTACATTGCTAATGGTCGTTTTGGAAAGCTTCACAGGAAATGATCGATCACGGTCTGTCAACATGCAGCAGAGGCGTGGCAGAGCATTATGGGCACAGGTGTCTGTAGCCCCATCAGAAAGACCCTGAGGGCACTGTAACTGTGTTTAGCTCCAGTATAATTATTTTAAAAAAAATTTCAAGCTATTTTAATTTACACTGATATGCATGTGAAAATTGATTTGTGATCACTTGCGATCTCATATACTAAGCTTAGATAAGACAATAATGCAGCCATGCTCTGAAACGCCTTCATAAACCAGCAGGAAATGTAACCGAAATATCTGCGTTGTGTTTATAATGATGTGAAGGAGACTTTGACACTGGAATTCTCTTTGTCTGGCAGAGATAAAAAGAGACAAAAACTCCCATTAATTTCACAGCCCGCTCCAGATCCTACACAAAATAAAAATACAGTACATAATGTTAGCTTATGGCTCTTCATTACAAACACACATGAAATTGGGTGGCTGTTTTTAAAAGTCAATGTTGTTTTTCACATTGGATGGTAAACTAGGTAATCTAAAAGGTCCGACCTAAATAAAAAAAGGTCGCCTAACTTTAGCTATATCTGCAGAGTACCCTGGCTATAGCTCCAATCGTTCAGACATAGTGTGCTGGTAATTTTAGATTAAATGCCGACGTCTCGGCGACATATTGGCGATTAGCGAAAGCTCTCCCTATATGCTCCCACATCTTGGCGATGAAACTTGATATGTCAGGCCGACATCAGTGCGATGTTTATGTGCTGTCTGGGAAATAACGTGCAGTAAACTAGCTTAACTTGCCGTATGCGGCACACGAACAAAATGACTTCCATATAAGTAATTATACAAAAAATACAAACAGGTCAACAGGTGTAGAAATGTGACAAGATATTGTAAGGACAAAAAATATGTACAAAATATGACGTTTAACTTAAGGATGGAAATAGATATAAACTTGGACAAAACAATGATCACCCACTTCTCCCATTCAAAGAGGGAGAAGGGAGGGGCCAAAAACAATATACATATGACCAACGAAGAAGAAAACAAAGGCAGGAGGGGCTACAAGTAACAACACAGTGCATCATGGATTAAGGAGTTTCTCTCAGGCTGATACATAACGGACAAATGCCAGATAATTTTATGTAATTATAACAAGCAATACTGAGCTAAAGAGGTGCATTTTTACCCCGTTACTGCCATACCAATGTAACACCACCAGCAAACACAGGACCCTGACAGATCTTACACATTATGTTCAAGGTATATAAAAAAAATATTAAGTTTTGATTTGGGGTTATATTTTTCTAAATAGATAATTAAAGGTGTCATATGGTATGTCAGAAAATGCATACATTTATAGCTCTGAATATATAATATTGTTAATTTGATTGAGAAAAAAGATGAAAGGCGAGCAAGTATATTAAATGGTAGCTTATGCAAGTATGGTCATTTTAGAACCCAGGCCTGTCATTACTTTCTAACAATGAATTGAGTCAATCTTAAAAAAGTGAAGACTTTCACAGATTCTTGGCTTAATTGTAGATATTTTTAGAGTGCTCACATGGACTCTTATTTCCTGTAAAGTGAGTAAATATTGTTTCTGGTGTCAGGTCTGACATGTTTCTTTGAGTACACGAGGTGTTTCACTGCTTGAGGTTAAACAACACCCTGATCTATTGTGGTTGGGGTTGCCAGTTTAGATAAATGAGTACATAGCTAATGTTATATCCTCATTACAAAACTATTTAACTTTGTTTCTAGAAGCAGAAGATAAAACTATTCCAAATCACAAATTTCAACTCCTTTAGTGCAGTTTTAATGTTCTTTAGTGTTTGTTCATATTAACATTTGTTTCGTTTATTTTTTCTGGCAGAACAACCATACCCCCCCAAAGGGATCCAAGTTTTAATAAACTCAAGAAGAAAATGAGAAGATCACAATCATGCATCATTTGCCAACTTCGAGGGCCTAAGCTAAGAGTTGTAGAGTTTATCTTGTAACTTTCATGACATAAAGTATATAGCTTTTAGCTGAACACTGACATCGCGTGACTCATAAGGCATCATAAAGACAGACCTCACCCTGAGTCATCATCTTAGTCAGGATTTACTCAAATATCATAAACTTTCTTTTGAACATAAGAAATATGAAAGTATCTTGAAGATTATGACACAATTACAACACAAAGACCACAGTTGCCCTTTGTTTTTTGTGAGGAGCCTCAGTAGAGTTTAAATTTTAGTTCTTTTAACAGTCATTTGTACTAATTTCATAGTAAGTGTAGAAGAATCAAAGTTCTTATCACTGTCATGAGAAAAGCAGTAAATGTCATCATATTTACAACTGTGTCAAGGGTTTCCTTTTTAAAACAGCTTCTAAAAAACAGTGTCATCATCATGAGGACTGTCTCCACTGTGGTTTTTCAGTGGTTTGTTTCACGTCATCCTCAGAGCACATGTTTGCTGCACAGAGGTGAACATGGTGAGAAACTTAAATCATACACAGCAGATCAGTCCCTGAGTCGTTCTAGTTCAGCTTCCTTCATTTAAAATAAAGATAAAACCTCAGGTATGTGACACATTAGTGGTCATTTTCAAGAGCATGACTCAAAATGAATAATGTAGTCTGTCTATAGGAACTATCAAACCTTGAATTTAAAGAGCATAGCCTATTTTTATATTTGCATATTGTTATGAAAAGTCATTTACTGTAGTCTCATGGCCATATAAACTACACAACTGTTTAAAATCCATGATAAAATGATGCATATGATGAACACAGTATCCTGATGTATGTCAAGATTTAAGTTTTGTTACATCTTCAGTGGTTATAAACACCTTACTTTACAGAAACCATCAATAGTTTCACCAAATCAATCTAAAAGTAAAAAACCTTCATCTTGATATAAATCTTAACAGTGCTTGAAAATCTTCCATGAAAGGTCACAATTACTGAATGAGTTGTTTCTGGGTCAGCACATGAGAAACTTTGAGCATCGGACACTCCTTCTACCAGGCCTATATTGTGCTGAATTTGTATTTGGGTCAGTGACATGACGTGCATATTTGTGTGTCTGGTTCTATTATCTCTTTAAAAAATAAAAAAAAATCTATCGTTGGTATATAGCAATGTTTTTTATGAAACCTGCTATTTTCAAATGCATTTCCAGTATATTGAACAATAAAGGCAAATACATTTAATATTTTGGCATCTCAAACCCTAAAAATGTCAGGTGGTGCTACCATCTAAATAAATCATCAAATTACTGGCAATATGAAAATGGCATGTTAAATGAGAGAAACTCACATCAGAGTACTTTGGCATGATTTTGTGGTTGAAATCTTTGAAATTAACAAATATTTTGAAATGTAATGCCAGGGCGGATCAACTGAAAACTTTGGTGTTTTGTTTCATTTTATTGTATTTTTTAAATTTGGTGTCACATAAAAAAAAGAAGATTAATTACAGTTTTGCTTAGGGGAATGGGCACACTAACCATGTCAGGTACAATCAAGGATAAACAGTTACATTTTATTTTACGATAAATTCTTCATTTTATTTAAAAAGATGTATGCGTACACTTTCTAACAAGAATAAAAGTAACAGTATATGTCAAAGCATTTGCTTGTTTAATTTGAAATTAGTTGCAAATGTCAGGAGGCGCAATAAGATCACTCATAAAGAGAAATGGAGGGGGGAGCTTTCTGGGGCCTGACAAAATTGAGGGACCATGGGGGTCATCAAAATCGAGGCTCATTGTAAAGGTAAAAAAGGCTTCTGTAAATAACCACTTGTATCAAAAGAACAAAAACATATTAGCACTGTGGTAGAATATAGCCTTTATTTAAAAATGTAAACTCCTCCTCTTAAAACAGAATTACCTATTAGTAATGTTAACAATGTGGTTGGCATACTGAACTAAATGATTAAATGTCAGACTTCAGAGCTCAGCCATGATGTGCACCAAAGTTACAATAGTTCTGGATTTTTCATAAGTCTTAATTTTTTTTCTTTTTTTAGTTTTTAGCTTCTGTTTTAAATTTCAGTTTAGTTTTTATTAGTTTTAGTGTTATGTTTTAGTTTTTCCTGAAATATGGGATACTTGTCAGAGCTGAGACCCAAAAGGGTTCTTCACTTTTCATTTTATTTGTTCAATTTAGATGTTTGTATGCAACTCAAGACCTAAAATTACCATTGTGTGAAGTCTTCTCCAATCAGTTCAGACAATTTTACTCTCACTAGGCCTGGGTGTTCATATCAGTCAATATGCTGCTGTCAATGACTAAAACTAGGGACATTTTGTCTTCTCTTTTATTATTATTATCTTATCTTATCTTATTATTATTATATATTATTATATCTTATTATTATCGTATTATCTTATTATTATTATTATTACTATTATTATTTTTAGTCTATTTTATTTTCATTAGTTTTGCCAGCACAGAATTGTTACTTTGTTTTTATTTTTTGGTAAAGCTTAGTTTTTATTTAGTTTCAATTAATTATAATGAATTTTACATTTTAGTTGTACTTATGTAGTTTGTTTTAGTTAACTATAATAACCTTGATGTGCACGATCATAAGGATGCTAGAAAATAAAGTAGAAGAAAAGAGGCAAAAAAACAGGAGAACAATGGCAAATAAAAAGGGTCAAAGTGGCTAAATTGAGATAAAGGGGAAAAAAGTTGCCAAGAATGGGCCAAAAGTGGGAAAATGTATCTAAAAAAAGGTGAAAAGTGACACAAATGGGTTAAAAGTTGCATAATAGTGGCAGACATTGGCAAGATGTGGAAAAAAGCCACAGAAAGGGTAAAAACACAAATGGATGAAAAAAGAAGTGTTAACAAAGGTGGAAAGTGGTGAAACAGGTTAAAATTTTTCATGAATAAATAATTTCATCAGAACCCAAGTTTGACACATTTTTCAGCTCCAAAATGAGGTAACAGTTAGCCAGGATGCTAGCACAGATGCTACAGATCATGCATTGATATGATCAAAAAAATCACAACTGGGGTGGGCCCATTCTCTGAGCCTAGCTGAAGGCTTTTGTGTGTTTCTGAGTCATACTCAGCTGGTTTATAAAAGCTAAGTGCACTTAACTTTGATCAACCTGATAAAAATGTTTAGGGGGGGTTATCCTGAACCCCACATCCTTTGTCTTTTGACCATAACCTACTCAGTTTGCTTTGGGACTTCTCATTTAATTGTTTATTATTGGGACTGTATTATTTTATGTCATAAAACCGAAATTTATTTGTCACTTTATTTGTATAAATTTACATACTTTCGCCTTTAACTCAAGAGGTATATTGTTATATGGAGCAGTTAATGACAAACATATGAAGTTTGTCTAATTAACTAAGCTGTAAGCAGACTACATGTTATTTCATTTGGTTTTACATAAGAAATCCAGTTGTTCTGTAGAAATGTCTGCTTGTTTATTATAATGCACACATACAACTTATTTTTTCCTATATAAATTAAATCTTCAAGATTCTGTCAAAAGACTTAAATAATATAAGATAGATAAGCACTGTTGTTAATTAAATAAACTGATTTCAAGAAAACAACCAAAGGTTAGCCATTATCTAGACATTTTTGTTATTTTGTCTCTGACCTCTAGATGGAGATGTGGTTCTTCAGCATTTTATTCAAATGCAGGTAAAGGTACAAGGAGAGATCTTTGTCAACAAAAAACAGGTATGTCTTTATAGTCCTTGCTTTGCATACTACTGCACAGTCATGTTGGAATAGAAAAGAGCCTTCCTCAAACCCTGAAAAACAGTCCCACCATTATCCCTCCTTCACCAAACTTCACGGTCTGCACAATGCAGTCATACAGGTAAGGTTCTCCCTACATCTAGTAAGCCCTGAATCACCCATCTGATTGCCAAACAAGCGTAATTCGTCACTCCACACTACACATTTCCGCCGCTGCACAGTCCAGTATCAGTGTGCTTCACACCACTTTATCCAAGGCTTGAGGTTGGACTTGGTGATGTGTAGCTGCATGCAGCTGTTTGGCCATAGAAACCCATTTCATGAAGCTCTCGCCGCACAGTTTTTCAGCTGGCATTAATGCCAATGGAGGTTCAGAACTCTTCAGCTATGGGATCAGCAGAGTGTTGGCGACCTTTACCATCATGCACTTTAGCCTCTGATTCCACTCTGATTTTCTGTGGTCTTCCACTTTGTGGCTGAGTTGCTGTTGTTCCTAAACACTTCCACTTTCTAACATCACTTACAGTTGACTGTGGAATAACCAGCAGGTATGAAATTTAACAAACCATCTTATTGCAAAGGTACCATGCTTGATGTCACCAGCTCTTCAGAACGATCACAGACATTTGCAAATGGAGACTGCATGGCTGGGTGCTTGATTTTATGCACTTGTCATCTGTTTGAAACACCTGAATTCAATAATGAACAGGTGTGCCAAAATACTTTTGTCCAAATAGTGTAGTCCAACTTTATTTAATGAAAGTTCAATTTAAAACTTTTCAAAGATTTTTTCAAACAGTTTATTTTTCTCTTTGATTTTAATTTCAATGGTACCTGAAGACAAAAAATAAATAGTTAAAACACTTGATTTAAGTTTCTTAATCATTTGACAAAACCATCTTAAGTTTCTGTTGAACATTTCTAATGAATGTTTGGATGTATAACTTGCAAAATTTGCATAATTTTTGGCAAAGGTTTCATATGATTTTTGACTACTTCTAAAAAATATCTGATAAAAGTTAACGACACTTCAGAATTTTCACTCATCCAATTTTCCAAAAAAAAGTTCTTAAAGTTATAAAAAATGTTTCTGAAAATGTCATTTTAATGAACGGTTCAAACTATTTGGATGAAGGAATAAAAAAATTTGGGATAATTCCAAGACTTGAAAAAAAGTTACCTTTTGTGACCTGATACTTCCTTAACATTGTTATTATTATTATTATTATTATTATTAGTATTAGTATTAGTATTAGTATTACCTTTGGCAAAGAAAAGTATTCACAAAAAAATTACGATTTTTTAAATTTCAAGTGAAACTTTCAAATACGGATTTTTTTTTCTTATTAAAGAGGAAAGATTCAAACAATTTTACGGGTAAATATTAAAATATCAATATATATCTGTTGTCAAAATGAAAACAGATGAGCCTTGTGAAAAAAAAATATTGAAGAGTTTTTAAAATTTCTCATTAAAAATCACAAGATTTTTTGACTCGTTTTAAAAGCTGTGTTTTGGTGTTTTACTTGCTGTGATTAATTCTTTTTACGGTCTATGGATTCAAGCTACTTCTCCGATAATCTGTTTCTGAGCAGACAGAAAATATCCGAGTGAAACTATGCGTTTATGTCGGGAGCCCGTCCCATCGTTGTATTGCATTCTCACATCATAAACATGAGTGTGAATGCTTCTCTATGTATGTACCCTTTTGGCATTAAACAATTCAAATGTGCTATCAGGTACTCAAGAAACAACACGGCGCTGAGCAGACAATGCTCTTATTTTGAAAGGAAGAACCGGAAGTCATTGACATTTCATCGACATTGGTTTATTCATCCCCTCTTCATCTTTCTGTTTAGCAGCGTGTGCTCCTTGGAGGTGAAGGAGACAGCTGGTCCTGCAGCATAAAGGGAGCGGAGCCTCCGGCCGGCCGCAGTCACGGACACGGGCCGGGGATGGCGTCGCTCGGCGTGGGGTTGCATCTCAGCCGCAAGCGGGTAGCGGGCCGAGGCGCTGCGGTGGAGAGGAGGAACTTGCTGACGGTGTGCAGGTGGGGATTCCTCACACTGATTTTTCCTTGACAGGGAGGATAAACAGCGTCTGCAGCCCGATGTCTGCAGGAGGGTTTGATCATATCTGTGGATCGTGTTTGTTTGAGGTTATAGCTTCAAGAGAGGGGACGACCGCGTGACTTCATCCTATTTTTTAAAATATCATCTCACATGCTAAGAGAATAACCCTGTCTGTATTTGATGCCTGAGCTGTATTAAAATACTATTAAATATTTAAAGACAAGCCGCTTTATGGCCTCAGGTAAGTAGCTAGCCTACATTGTGTGTATTTTACATGATAATTTTCATTCACTTACGCAAACACACATAATTATCACGCCAACCAACAGAATAAATAAAATTAATAATAGGCATATTTCAGTTAGTAAAAACCCATGATAGGAATAATTCAGTTAGTAAGAACACACTTAATGGTTCACTGATTATGTGGATTTTAGAAATACTGAAGCCAGAGAGCAAATTCTTTTCCACTCTTGCCAACATTTTTCTAATAATTTTTTTTGCCCCCAATCAAAAGTTTAATGATATGAAGAGATATGAAATTTTCCTCAATATTGTGTTTCCCCCCTGAAATATAGGAGAAGATACTGAGTACTGAACGGTTGTATTCTGAGGTTCATTCTTCACATTGGTAATGGTTGCTGAGGTGTGTGTACAAGTGTTGCCTGCTTGTCTTCCCTTCCTCCCTCTCCTTAGTTGTAGTGAAGGCTCACAGTGCACTGGGTATTGATCTGTGGTCCTCTAGTTGTTGCTGGCAGATGTCAGTTACTCGCTGACATCCCAGTGGTATATTTTTGACAAAAGAGTCAGGGAGAATTAGAGAAAAGGGAAGAAACCAAGGTGTAAACTGAGGATGTTCAGGAAACAAAGTGATGAGTGATCCCTCAGTCAGGCAGCTCCCATAAGAACAAAATTTCCAGCCTCAGGTGTTTGACTGTGCACAGTATGATTTCCTACATTAGTGTCACTTGAAACAGAATTAAGGTAGAGTAATTATACACAGATCCTCCTCACTCGTTGATTGGTCTGGGTTTTACTTGCCTCATTCTTCCTCTGCACCTGCCATCAGCTCAGGCTGACTGGCTCAAGGCGAGCAGAGGAAGAAGAGGAGTAAGAAACACAACTTCAAACTTCGATACAGTTCCAGGGAAAAATGGTCAATACTGACACCTGTTTTGACACCATGGCAACAAAAGTAGAAGTACAAGACACCCAGTATTGGGTAAGTCTGTGTTTTCTATTTTGAAGATTTCAAGCAGATTCCTGTACTCTGTCTAACATACACCAAAACACTGACAATGTTTCAGTGCCTTGCCATTACTGATGTTTTTTGTGATTAAGAGCAATAGTCTAAATCACAAAGCAAATCAAAACAAATCAGTGGTCACAAATCAAAAGAAAGTTCCCAGTTTGTTCCTAGTCAGAGCCTTTCTGTGTGGAGTTTGCATGTTCTCCCTGTGCATATGTGAGTTCTCTCTGAGTCTCTCTGCTTCCTTCCTCTGTAGGTGAATTAGTGGCTACTGAGGTTGTGACATCCTAAACTGTACACCGCTTCTTGGCCAATTATAGCTGGAATATCCCCCCGACCCTGATTGGTATATGCGGTGTAGAAAATGAATAGATGGATGAATAACCCAAAAACTGGTTATGCCATCCTTGGTGGCAACAGCTGCAAGCAAGCATGGGTGATAACTGTCAATGAGTCTTTCACATCACTGTGGAGGAATTTTGGCCCTCTCTTCTATGCAGAATTGTTTTAATTCAGCCACTGGAAGGTTTTCCAGCATAAAAGGCCCGGTTAAGGTCATGTCACAATATCTCAATCAGATTTGAGTCCGGACTCTGAGTAGGCCACTCCAAAAACCTTCATTAAGTCATTCAGAGGTGGACTTGCAGGTGTGTTTTGGATCTCTGTCCTGCTGCATAACCCAAGTGGACTCAACCTTGAGGTCACGAACTGATAGCCAGACCACTATAATAAGAAATCAGGAAGGGGCAAATAGTTTTCACAGTGCTGCATTTGCAAATCTAAAGCAAAGATTTTTGTATCTTTATACATCTGAAAAAATCCTGATTGCACACATAACTGATATATGTTGATCTTTGTCAAAAACGAGCGCACATTGGCTTCTTCTATAATGATTTCTCCATAAAAACTAAAACTGATGTTTCATTCGCTTATTTGTAGGTCCTGGGGGAGAGGGGCCTAACATCAGGGCCAACATGACTGAAAAACTTGAAAAATCCAATCTAGTCCTCAAAAGGACTAATGTGTTGCCCTGTCTCGGTATAGTAAAGCATTTGATTTTAACTAAGTAAGTCAGACGAAGTAGGCTAATTACTGTGAGGATGGGTGGAATATATTCTAGAGGAAAACCTGAAATAGAAACTACACGAGATGTAAGATTACAAACATCATTTTGAAATAAGACAAAATCAGTTCTTTCACAGGAAACAACACTCTGCGGTCACTGTGCTGCTAAGCAACAAGCTAAAAGAGATATGAAGAGAGATTATGCGGTTGATGTTAAGGGTGCACACAATGTGGCACTATCTGCACAACAAACACACACACCGACACATTGCAGTCTTGTTCATTAACTCTTCTTCCTGACTAATTAGCTGTGATCAGATTAGAGCCATCAGCACACACGACTGTCATCGTAGGCAGCACGTTATTGCTGATGTCTTTTCAGCAACTTAATCACAGCTTTATTACAACGGGGGTGTGTATTTGTCCTGTCTTGTAGTTAAGGGAATAGGAAACAGGAATGATGTGGAAATTTAGGTGCTAGAGTAAAAAAGTGGCAATTCATCCTTTGCAAAAGGGATACTCTCTTCTGTAATGTTGATGAAGTCCAAAGTGAAACATTTTTGAATAAAGAATATGAAAACTGAAGCTGCAGATGCAGAGATATCCTGATTCACGAGTGTCAAGTTCCAAAAAAGCTTATTAAAACCTTTCCCACAAAGCAGCCAACAGTATGTTTTCATTAACTGTGAGTGCGAACAAGCCTCCATGCAGGGTTTTTCCTTTTAATCTAAGCTCTCAAGGCCAAACTAATGTACAACTAGCATCATGTTTTCTGTTCTGTTTGCAAAATTTGTGAAGTTGCCAGTTATGCTGTAGCTCTGCAACTTATGACCTATGTGTCTTCTTTTTTTCAGGTTTTCAGTAAAGACTCTGCTGGATCGCTCTTGTTTTGAAACGATAGATGACTCGTCTCCAGAGTTTATTAACTTTGTTTCCATTCTGGAGCAAATCCTCAGCCATCGACTTAAAGGTAGAATCTTCAGCAAAATTCCTCATCCACATGTAACACAGATTTTTAATGTCAAAGATACAGATTTCAATGCTTTTTTTCCCTTTTCTCTATGTTTTTAAAGTGTTTTAAGGTATAATATCCATCCTTTTAAAGAACAATATTGCAGAAATCAAGTTTATCTGATAGATATATCATTGAGTAATGACTTTTTATAAAAAGAATGAAGTCAAACTCCTAGGTTTGTTGTTTTTAGCTCTCTGTTCACATGCATTATGAAGCGGTTGACCAATAAGGACTGAGCTCCTATTTTGTTGTTAAGAATGATGGCCAGTCTAGTTCTCATTTGGGGATTTCTCATAAACACAACACATACATCTAACTCAGAGTGCTTACTTACTCTGTTAAACTTTATATTTAGTATGAATAGTATGGAAGTATGAGGTTTCAGACCTTCTTGCTGCAAAAAACAGTATATATATATCATTATATTCCTATGAAACTACAGACTGAAACCAAACTTGTATGGTAGAAAGCACTTTGAAAATCTTTTAAATTAAAAATTGTTTGAAAATTGTACCCTACTTTATTTCTCTGTCTCTCAGGTCAGACAACTTGGTTTGGCTATGAGAGTCCTCGAAGTTTTTGGGATTGCATCAAAGTTGCCTGCTGTAAAGTCCCACATAACTGCATCAAGAGCATCGAGAGCATGGAGAATGTGCGATCATCAAGAGCAAAAGTGAGGATAAACCAATCTCGGGTTTGAATGGAATTTAATCAGGGTGGACTTGAATCTTGGAGACTTGAAGAAGTAAAATCTAAACATTTGAAAATGTATACCTGATTTTATTACAAACATATTTTACGTATTTAAAGGAATTTATGAATTTCAGCTTGTTTAGGACCCAGATTTTTTAATCCTGGTCCTGAAATGTCCAGAATTACATTCATCATTCAGAATCTGTCATTTGTAATGTGAGCTGTCTTTGTGTTGTCCCCTTCAAAGATCAAACCGAGCACAGTCAGAAAAAAAAAGCTAAGAGCACACTTGCAGGTAAAACATGACTCAGACTTAACCTGTGAGTAACAGAACAAATAACTGGAGTAAATATTGTTCTTCCATCAGGTTGTGGTAAAAAAAAAAACAAGAGGACTGGCTGTTACTCACACAAACAAACAAATTACACACAGAAATTTCCCTGCTCCACTTTTTTAGACAGTAAATTTAAAGAAATGCTTTTGGCCTCTCAGCCCCTTAAAAAAATCAGTCATGACAATGCCATATAAATTTACATCTGCACTTTTTTTGGGGAAAAAACAAACAAAAGAGTTATTTTCCAGAAAAAATGAATGTCAGGTGGCAGGGGATTTTATTTTTAATTATAGTCCTGGATGTGTGAAAGATCGGCAATAAAATTGAGACATGATCAGATTATTTGTAGTGTTGGATTAAAAACTTTACTTCCTTATCAGCTGTTTGTGGAAAAAATGTCCATTTATGAAAACTGTTATAAAAATATTACAAATTAATATTGATAACCTTTTTTGGTTTAGATTTTCCAATCAACTTCAGTCCTGAACAAAACTAGCGAATATAATTATTTTCAGGATTTTTACACTTTAAATACCAATTTGAATAAATGGTGTCAGTGTTTTATAAGAAAATCACAACCAAAAAATTAGGTATTTTCTTTACAAAACATGCTGGGGGCTGTCATATTTTTTTTCTTTGGTGAATTTTTTTGAATAGCAATCAAAATCTTTTTGTAGTCCATAAAAATGTTCCTAAAATATAAAGGGAAAAATGCTCGCTTTTGGACAAAGTTGTCCAGAGTGATACTGAAGGGTTAAATATACAGATAAGGTTGATCCTGCACAGTGTTTCTCTGGACAGATAAGATAAAGTAATCTTGATAATTTGATTCTTGGTAGAAAATCTGTTTAACTTTGGGGGATAAAACCTCTTGAACTACCTGGCTTATGTAAAAAAATAATTAGCCTAAGCTGTAATTTATTTCAGCTGGTTTATTGTAAATGTTACCGTGCCAGTATTCACAGCTAAGACAAGATAATGAAAAAGAATATGTCTGCAACAGCTGACATATTAACTTTGTGACTGTGATTGCTAACATGAAGAAGTGAGCATGAACCTCACTTATTTTCTATGTGATTTAATTTGTCCTAAAGTTTCCACTAACAGCGCTGCGTACTCCCACAGGGCAGAGCGTGGATCAGAGTGGTCCTGATGGAGAAAAGATTATCAGAGTACATCTCCTCTGCACTGAGGGATTTAAAAACAACCAGGTCTGTCTGTCTTACTCATACACCTCACAGCTTCCTCTTCAACACATTCAGATACCTCCTCTAACGCCTAGACCAGAGCTGAAATAGTGTGGATGCTGTGCGCCTGTGTTAACTGTAGGAGGTTTTATGAGGATGGAGCGATCATGTTGGGGGAGGAGGCGGGGCTGTTAGCTGACACACTCATCGGACTCAACACCATCGACTTCAGGTACCTTCTACAGCATCTCTCTGGGCTTTCTCTATCCTGATTTCTTTATCTATTGGATGGTCAGTGTGTAGCTGTCTTTGCAGGAATTACATTTATGGCAAAGGGTCTCTGGAAGTGGTATACAATTTCTCTGGCACAGTTAAGGTTGATCAAATTTATATCATTATAATGTAGTGGAGGTTCTTGGTGAATGATTTCAACAGTGCAAAGTCCAAATTGTTAACATTATTACATATACTAATAAGGCACAGCAAACTGCAACAAGAAAACTTTCAAACTGAGTGTCTGACATCAAAAGAGAAAACAGAGGCAGAAGTGTCCTCTGCTGGGTAAAAAAAGAGGATACAGTGCCTTTAAGAAGCACTCACCCCTTGGGTGTTTTACCCTTTTAATGATTTTATAAATAAGTCAGGGTCGATATAATTTGGCTTTTATAACAAACAAATTACAAAAAACCCTCTGTGATTTCAAAATGAAAAAAAAATTCTACAAAGTAATTTCAATTGAATAAAAATATGGCTGTAATCACAGCACTGAGTCTGTACGAACAGATCTCAAACAGGCTTGCACATCTGAAGATTCATTTTACTCCATTCTTCTCTGCAGAACTACTCAAGCGCTGTCAGGTTGCATGGGGATTAGGCGTGAGCAGGCCTTTCAAGCCCTGCCACAAATTCACTATTGGATCAGGGTCTACGCTTTGACTCGGACACTACAGAACACTAACTTTGCTAAGCAGATGGTTTCGCCTGTTTCCGTGTTTCTTACTGGCGAATCAATCTTGCAAAGCTTCCATCTTAACCATTTGGGACAGGTTAGAAAGGGACAGGACCAATTAGTGTTGAGGGGCAGTACTTTCGGGCGCGGCAGAGTCATGATGTATGCAAATAGTGAGAAGAGGCCAGTGCAAGTATGGCGGAAGACATTAGTGTGGATGCTGCCAAAGCATCAGTTTTAACAGAACTTGATGACATTTTAAAGAAGAACAAAGAACAGCAGTGAGTTGTTTTCTTTTCGAAAACGACAAGAGTTGTGTACTGACATGTTTACAGTCGCCATGGTTGGCATTATGCAGCTATCTATGGAGTTTATTTGTTGGTAGCGATGAACCTCGGTTCGGGGCTATGACGTCTTGTATTTTGTTGCTCTGATTGGCCTGGAAAGATGTGACAGACAACACATTCATCCAATCACCCTCCAAATTCTTTTCAAAGACTCTGCCTTTTTCCAAACGCCGTCAGTGGAAGGATGTGTCAGGTTAAGAACACTCACCTTGTTGTGTATAAACCATTTCAGTGTGGTTTTCACTCTATGTTTTGGGTCATTGTCTTGTTTAAAAATAAATCTTCTCCCAAGCCGTAGTTCTCTTGCAGACTGAAAAAGATTGTCCTCCAGGATTTTCCTATATTTTGCCCCATTCATTTTACCCTCTGTCTTTAACAAGCCTTCTAGGGCCAGCTGCTGAGAAGCATCCCCACAGTATGATGCTGCCACCACCCTGCTTCACAGTGGGAATGGTGTGTTTGTGGTGATGTGCACAAGCTTGTAGCCCCTTCATAGGTCATAGGTGTCTTGGTGGCCTCTCTCACTACTCTCCTTCTTGCATGGTCACTTAGTTTGTGAGGACGGTCTGATCTTGGCAAATTTACACATGCGCCATATTCCTTCCATTTCTTGATGGTGGATTTAACTGAACTCTTGGGGATGTTTAGTGCTAATAGCACAAATTGGCTGGACATCTGTTGAATTAGATCAGCCACTTTAGGGGGGTAGAGAATGCAGTCACTTTTGTCACATTACATATTTGGTTTAATTGACACTACTTTGTAGAAAGCTGTTTTACTTTGATACCAAAGAGGCTTTTTGTATTTTTTAGTCAAAAAAACAACAACAAATTATATAGACTATGACTGATTAATGAAATAAAAACAATGGTAAAACATTCAAGGGAGTGAATACTTTTCATAGGCACTGTACATTTTTCAGAACAATTTGAACTGTGCATATTTGTGTACGTTTTTATCCTATAGTAGGGTATTGTTACATCCATATCCCTATGATTTTATAATAATCACTGGGTACCAAATAAATTAGGAAGACAGTGACACAGCTATAATTCTGTCAGGAAGAAGTGCTGTTTGTATGATCTGACCATCCTGTCTTTTATCTTCAGCTTCTGTCTAAAAGGAGAGGGTCTGGATGGCAGCTATCCCGCTGTGATCGACTACACACCTTACCTGAAGTTCACTCAAAAGTATTTTAATGTCTAAGACTTTATTTCAGGAGCATGCAACGGTTAAAAAGGGTTGATTTATATGTTAAGATTGGTATTTACTTGGATAAACATAGTATGTACCTACAGTGCTATTGTAAGTATTTTTTAGACTTGTTCTGTGGGTTTCTGTGCAGTGCGGACAGCATCAGCAGTGACGAGGAGGAGATGAGAACCCTGGGCAGTGGCAGTGAGAACAGCACCCCAGACAAAGCAGCAACTGCTGCTTCTATCTTCACTGAGCAGAGCAACCTGGTCAGCAAGTGCAAACGCTTTGAGCAGAAGTATCGCATGGCGCTGGAGCAGAAGGTAATACTTGTGCTTGATTCATGAGTTTGAATTATTTTGGGATGATGAATTGAATGATAATTTATGCTAATGTGACATTTTGCTTCATTTCTGGATAATGATTAGATGCCTAAAGTGTGAAACGTCAAGAGGAAAAAGAAAAACACACACTGAGCTTGATGTTAGTTCTTGTTTTTATCATTTCCTTTTTGTTTGCTTTGAGCCAAACAAGCTGTGTGTTCAGACTAGGCTTGCCATGTTACTAGGATTTTAAAATTCTAAATGATGAAAATACAAATCATATGATATCGATACCTGTTTAAATGAAACGAAAGAAAAATAATTCCTAGGCATCACGGTCTTGTTTGGGCACCGGTGCAATTTCAACTATTTGCAGGAGTTTCTCTGCAACTTTTGGAGGATTAATTGTTCCTGTCATGAAGTTGTCTAACAAAATAGATGTAGCTTTTACAACTTTGGTACTCCTTGGTACCATCAAGCACTTTGAGCTACATTTTATTGTATGAAAAGTGCTATATAAATAAAGCTTGATTTGATTTGATTTGATTTGATCAATCAGTAAAATAATAAAGATTGTATTATATCAAAACATGTGGAATTGAAAAGTATCTTTAAACATTTTGAAAACCACAGTTAGTCATGGCAGAAACAATAAGATGCCAAACTGTTTGTGTGTTTATCTCAGGGCTACCTAGAAGAGCTGGTTCGTCTACGAGAAACCCAGCTGTCAGAGGCCATGTCTCACAACAAAGCTCTTCAGCAGAGCCTAGCAGACACACACCTCTCACACACACGGGAGAAGGAGCAGCTGGAGTACATCGTATTAGAGCTACAGGACCAACTGTGAGTATATGTCCAGCTACTTGTGTGTGCTTGTCAGTGAGTGCATGCGAAGTTACTGACGGCAAAGTGGAGGGGTACTCCGTGGCAGATCCAGCTGTCAGTCTGACATTCAGAGGTCAGGACCCAGCATGACATCTAAGAGCTGCAGGTGCTTTGTTATTTATTTGTTGTTGAATCAGTTGTAATCAAGCAAGGAGGCTGCATCATTGCTGCATCTTTCCATTAATGTTCTTGTCAGCGAAAAGATGCCTCTTCAAGATTAAGCACTAATTCAGCGTAGGCGGTCCAGTCTGTCAAGAGGGTTTGTGTCACGATCTCTGGAATTAAAGCTGTGTTCTCGAGACAGTCGGATGAGTCAGTGGGTGATTTTAAATGCAAATAGAGTGAAAAGCAAAGTGATGAGCAGAGTGAGCGAAAGAGCTGGATGCTCACAGTAGACACAGGATATTAAAGGGCTGGATTTATTTTTTAATATTAGTGACAGATGCGTGAGATATCCTGTGTTGCTGATGGTTTGTAATGCCTGAACATTGAATTTTTGAAAATAGATGCCGGTGTCTGACAAAAGGCTTGAGCTTGCAAAAGACTTTTCGAGCTGTCTGACTACTCACAGTGCTTTTTTTCACTGCAGGTCACACACCATTCACTCCACATTCACACACTGATAGAAAGCTACTGAGTAGAGTTGAAATCAGTATTAACTAATCCCATTCATAGCCAACTATACACATTTACATGCTGCTGACAGCAGTGGAAGCAAAGTAGGGGTACATGTCCTGCCCAAGGACACATTGACATGTGACTGCAGGATCAAACCCTAAACTCTCCGGTTGCGAGTTTTTCAGTCTGTGGTTTGTGTTTTGACGGTTTACACTGTCTGTTTTTAGGACGGTACTGAAGAACAATGATTTGCGGTCCAGACAGGAGCTGACAGCCCACCTGACCAATCAGTGGCCATCTCCAGTTGCCTTGGATGCAAATGCTGTTGCCTTGGATACATTGCTATACAGGAAGAGCAGGGGACAGTGGGAGGAGTATGTGTATGAGCATTCCTATCAGTATATTATTCATTTGAAGAAAACATTGCTCTTTTATTTTTTTTAGCTCAAAACAATGCTGAAAAGAAGAACAATGCATTAACAATGTAATCATATAAATGCTTGATATCATATAAATGCTGAATATCAAGGTTTACCTTGTTAATATCAAAATAATAGAATATATCTGCCATTAAAAAACGAGTGTTGTGTTTCATGTTGCGTAAGTCATTTTCTCAGCACAGTGTATCTGCTCTATTTTGATTTATCTGTTATTTTTTTCTCACCATGTAGCAAAAGTTTCCAGAGCCTGGAGCAGCTCTCTGCAGACATAAGCCTCTCGCAGACATCTCTAGAACGGTCACACACTATGAGTCTGGAGGCCAGACCGACCAGCAGCACACACTGGCCCCAACAAGGTATTTTTTCATCTGGCACTGTTTTCTTCAGAATAAAGCAAGCATTGTTCACTGTGTGTCATCTCATTCAGGTAAAGAAGAAACTCCATCGTTAAGAGGTCTGTGCGGCTCCCTGACCTCAGTTGCCAGCTATAAGTCTCTGGCCACCCTGAAGTCTAACGAGTGTTTAGCCAGTCCTACAACAGAGATCTGCAGCCCTGGCATCACGCCTACATAGCTCACGAACACTGAAAAATGGACCACAGCCTGAGGTCAAACAATCCGGGAACTTTCTAAATGTAGGTGATTTGCTGTGTGTAGACGTTTAGTTTTGATTTTTAAGAATGGACGACAGGCAGACTTGCCAAGGGTGGGGTGTAGCATGTTATCTTTTAGATTGCTTTAAACTCAACACCAGCTTCATGCAACTAAATCGTGTCACAAATGTTTGTTTATTGACTCTTTAGGTAAGATTTCCAGCTTCATCCTTATTTTTTAAAAATGTATTTGTTGTTTATTTTATCTGTGGACCATTAGGGGGGCTGTTGGGCTGACTCATGTCATGTCACATAACTGTAAGTCAGTACTGGACTCTATATAGCCATGCTAGGACCTGAACAATGCTCAACTTCAGCAAGTTAACCTGAGCCTGGCCAAGGTGAATGTTAACTAGGGTGTTAACGTTGCTGATCCATGTGTTAATATAATTAAATCACATCTGTGGAGGGCCTTTCAGTTGGACTTATAGGGGGTCCAGCATTTTCTGAGGGTGGGCCTGGCTCCATCCATACTATTTCTTGACAAAGCATGGCACAGACAGGGGTGGAAAATAACTTACTACATTACTTATTTACTCAAATTACTGTAATTGATTAGCTTTTGTGCAATTGTACTTTTTTGAGTACATTTAGAAAACAGTCATTTTACTTTAACTTTAGTATATTTTGGAGGAAGTATTGTACTTGAATACATTCTAAAAGGCATCAACCTATACCCCCCTATGGAGTCTGGTCACTGGTGGTGGTGATGAGGGATGTATGATCAGCCTTCTGAGAAGCTTGACCAGGAAACCAATGAGGTGTATGAGACTGAGGTTTGCAGGATGAGATGAGCAGAAGACCTGTGTGGATCTGGACTAGATGCTAATGAACTGAATGGAGGTAGCTAGGATGGAGGAGGGTTGCAGCGTCCACAGTGAAACAACAGGCTGACTATGGAAGACAAAACGACAGATTTATGATGTGATAGGTGCATGATGATTGTTTAAACAAGGTTGTCGCAGAATCTGATTAGCATAGTACTTAAGAGAGTAAACTCCTATAATCAGCTGATCACCAAAGCTGAAAAAGAGAAAGGATGGAAGAAGGGGTATACACAAGTGGTGACTAATGAATGAGTGGAAAAAAATCTTTCTGCTTGAACTTTCACTGAGCTCCATTTAATTCCACATATTTTTATAAAGTGTACCTAACTTCATCACAGTTGCTGATTACTCTGGTTAAATGGTTTTAACCGTGTGTGGCTGACACATTCAAAAGAGACTGGGACCAACAGTTTATCAGAATGCAAGCTAAACTAATGATAAATATTAATATAAGTAAAACGGCAACTTAATGTAACACACTGCTTCCTTGAGTTGAATATGGAAGTAACCAGCCTGATGACGCCAGGTATATCAGGAACACCAGACTTGATGAGCCATCAGACAGTGTTGAACTCACTTTGTGGTATTCCCCTCAGGTCTTCAATTGTAATGTTGAAAAAATTATTCAACAACTAGATAATGCAATTTCTTCAGAAATTGTGTTGTGAATGCTGATTTACTGAACAGCTGTGCCGAACTATTAATGCTGGGTTGAAAAAATCCCTGAAAGAAGCTAAAGGTAACTTTGAATGGCTGTGCCGAACTGCTAATGCTGGGTTGGAACGATCCCTGAAAGAAGCTAAATAAATTCTTGAACGGCAGATGCCGAACTACTAAAAGTGGGTTTGAAAAAAATCCCTGAAAGAAGCTAAAGGTAATCTTAAATGGCTAATGCCAAACTGCTAATGCAGGGTTTTCAATATTCCCTGAAAGAAGCTAAATGCTATCTTGAATGGCTGATGCGGAACTGCAAATGGTGGGTAGGAAAAATCTGAGAAAGAAGCTAAATGTCATTTTGAATGGCTAATGCCAAACTACTAATGGTGGGTAGGAAAAATCTAATAAAGAATCTAAATGTAATCTTGAATGGCTAAAGCCAAGCTGCTAATGCAGGGTTTTTGACATTCCCTGAAAGAAGCTAAATGCTATCTTGAATGGCTGACGCTGAGCTGCTAATGGTGGGTAGGAAAAATCTGAGAAAGAAGCTAAATGTCATGTTGAACGGCTAAAGCCAAACTGCTAATGGTGGGAATTAAATTTATAGGGCAGAAGCTTAATATAATGTTATAAAAAAAAAACTTCATCAGTAAAGAAGAGGTAGACAAGTTTGAATGAAATGGGAACTACTTTGAAAATGTAAATAAAAATAATCCTTTAAACCAGCTTAATTTATTGTTTAAAGGCCCAGGGCCAACTGCTATTGTTTTTCTGTTTATAGTTAACAAAATGGTTTCTTAATGTAGTGGTTGTAAAAAGCTTGTTGTAAAGAATTCTAACCCGATTAAACAGTAGCTGATCAGAAATTTCTTTGAAAGAGCTACACTGAGAGAGAAAAAAATAATCTAGATTAAATGAGAAGTCAGAACTGGATCTACAGTGAAAAAGTTTGACAGGTTCATCCTCCTCATTGTAACTGATTGGGATCCTCAGCTCAGCCTCTGTGTGTCCCTGGTTGCCATGGTAATTGATGCCTGCTAGGTCACGCATCAGTGATCACAGAGAGCACTTTTGCTAAGCACAATCAGTTACACCTGTGACAGCAGAGACCAGTTTTGGGGGAATTTGCTTATAAACACAGTCTCATTCTCCTCTCTGTGTGCCAAAACCGTACATGCTATCATTAAACGGATTTCAGCGTGAGCATCTGCAGACTTTGAACTAGCAGTGATGTTATTTTGATGTTGTTTGTGCAAGAAATGAGGCCAGGGAATGATCTAAAAAAGTGCTTCTTTCTGAGTCTGAAGACCAAAGTCCCCCAGTCTGTATTATTGTGGCAGATTGGGCAGATTTCTGACTCCTTGGGACAGTTGGTCCTCTCACGCAAAAAGCATGCATGCTATGGCTTTGGTTCTTGGTTTGACAGTAGCGGGACACAATTTTCTCTGTTTTGATATTAATTTTATGTGTGTGGTGTTAGATTTGTGGTGTCAGTGAGAATTTGTTTAGGAAGGTTGCTACTCATCCAATCCAGGCTCTGCAGTGTTAGGCACATGTTACCATGGAGCCAGGAGACTCACTTCAGTTCAGTGAGATTTTTAGTGGGATCTGACCTGAAAACATGCTCTGAAACTCAGGGCGCTGTGTCAAGACCGTACATGCTATCATTAAACAGATCACACCATGAGAAAGACAAGGCTTTGATGAAGCAGTCATGTTAATTTCATGTTGTTTGGGTGAGAAATGTGGTCACAGCAATGAGTTAAAAAGGTCCTCTCTTCAAGGTCTGCTCAGCAGTTTGGGCCAAAGTTTTACATTGTGGCACATGAGAGAGATTTCTGGGTCCCTCTGACAGTTGGCTGATTTCTGGGGAAGGGGTTGTTGCTATGGCTTTGGTTCCTGGTTTCACAGAGGCGGGACAAGATGTCCTCTGTTCTAATCTGATTTTGATATGTGTGTTGTTAGATTTGTTGTGTCAGTTGTCATTTGTTCGGAAAGGTTTCTGGCTTCAAACACAGCAGTCTCCACTCTAAAAGGTTTCAGTGCCACTGTCAACTGTCAGTGTGTTCTTTCCCATTGAAATGAATGTGAAATGACCTGAAGGCTGAGAAAAAGTGAATCAACTTTGAAAAGTTGCTGTGAAGAAATGATGAATGATATGAAGGAGCTGAATCATACTGAAATAGCTGAATGTCTTGTGAATATTGTAGAGGTTGAATGGAGCCTGTAAGTTTAAGTATAAATGGTTTTAAAGGTTTTAAATGAAGGTTAGAAGATGTGTGAAGTGTGGCAGTTGAGCCCTTTTTGAACATTCTACCCATTCATTTCAATGGTCCCAATTTTTTTGAAAATTGCTGAATATCTCTGAAACTATCAATGAGAGGTCTTAGAAAAGTCATTCTGGGTGACTCCTAATTAGGCTGAATATTCTGAAGGTTGAATGGTTTGCATAGGTTGAATTTCAATGGTCCCAACTTTTTTGAAAATTGCTGAATATCTCTGAAACTATCAATGAGAGGTCTTAGAAAAGTCATTCCGGGTGACTCCTAATTAGGCTGAATATTCTGAAGGTTGAATGGTTTGCATAGGTTGAATTTTGTAGGAGAAGACGCGTGCCAAAAAGTGAACGGAAGAATAATAAATATTACATTTTTCACACAGAATAACAATAGCCAGAATAACAAATGCCTTCAGCATTCACAGCAATAGCCTGAAATGAAAATTGACCATTTGTCATGCCTCACCCTTCTGTTTCCTGTGTGGAACAAGTAAATATACCCCATTATTTGATTTACATAATATTTAGTTTTTTTTTAATAAACTTGCCCTCAGTGAAAAAATAAAGACAATGATACTGTTGTTTGTATGAGAGTACCTTGAAATCGCTATAAACTTGTAAAAAAATTGTTAAAAATATGATGGATGTCTGATGCTAGTGATATTAGCTAATGTGGTTGCTTAGCAACAGAAGGTAAACAAGATGTTTTACATTCTGTTTGTCCTCATGAGACCAGCTAACATTTCACAATAGAAACGTTAACCTGACGCAATTGCAACTAAATGTTGTCTAAATATCACATAATATCATAATTTTTCTCTTCAAGCATATGCAGTTTTTCTGATTGTTGATGGGTTCACTTTTGAGTGTGGTTGTGCGCTGAGGCGAATCTAAAGAAGGCTTTTCCAACTATTCACCATATGCTGGCTCACACACCAGTTGCACTTTTATCTATGCTGAAGTAACCAAATCAAGGTCACAATTTTACCACGGTGCACTGGAGAGACTTGGCCAAGGTAAAGGTTTGTCTAGCCCAGCCTTTCCCAAATTTCAGTACGCTGTAGCCCAATTTGAGACCTGAAAATCTTCTGGGACCTACCAAAAAAACTCTCCTGTACAACCATGGCATGAGACTTGAATAGTTACCTTTTATTTATTATACGTTTGTTTTATAAACAGGGGATTTCAGTGCAAATGCTTGGCTTTCAGACACATAAGCATTACTGGGAAAGTTTGAGTGGGGGTCACAGAATACAATTGAGCCACTGCCATTTATTTGGTGTTGACCAGACATCTACAAAGTCACCTGAATTTTCTTTTCTAATATTGTTTTTTTCTGTAGATGTAGTTTGTGACCCAGCAACTTTTCCCAAGTAGCATTAATGTCTTTGAGGACATTGAGAAATTCTTGAAACCAGGAAGTGAGTTGCATATTAAAATATTTAACCGAGTGTCATCATCTAATCCAACACCAGTTAAACCATGACACCAGTTGTATACATCAGACGAAATAAAATATAAAAAAGTGACATGAGTTGAAACCTCTGGCTGTTTTCCTGTTACCTCTTAAAATAATACCATGTAATCAAGTATTCTATGATCGTTTCAAATTATATTAAATTTTTTTTCTGATTTTAGTTATTGTAAATGACCTTTTCAGCCAACGAGAAGACTCTCTAATTGGTTGGCCAGTGGACTTAGAGAGCCAACAAAGTGTCAGTTCCCTCATCACCTAATATTAGGACAGTAAATAGCATGTTTTTCCACTCCTCTTGTTTTTTTTTTTAAGTTTTGAGGATTTAAGCATGCTAAAATGACTGTTGATGTGATAAAGTTGAAGAGAAACACAAAACACTTCAAGTGTTAGAAAGTGTTATGTCACAAACATCTGATTTTTATTTACTTCCTTTTCTGTGCTGCTAATACTGCTGCCTCTGACTTGATGTAAACTCTTTGATTTATAATGGTGACAGTATTTCCACTTTGATCATATTCTTTCTCACATTTGTTCAGGTATAAATGTTCTGTTTTTTTTCATAAGCGTTATGTTGTTTGCATAGTGCTGTATCACAAGGTTTTGTTCTCAGGTAATGATCACTATGATTTATATTCACAACTTTGTCTTGGGTTTACTGTATGGTAATTTCTATCAGACCCAAATTATTGTTGTTACACCCTTTAAATATTCAAATGCAGTATTCTCATGGCTAGTTACCACAGTGGTTATACTATGATCTGATGCTTTGTGTTTAAAGATTGTTGGAGGATAACTTGCATCAGTTTAGTTGAAGTAAGGAGTGTATTGGCAGAATTGAAGTATAATGTGACTAGCCATGTACCTCAACAGTGAAGTTCTGACTTTGCCTTTAGCTTTTTGCAGCAGTCATTTGCACAGCCATGTATTATGTTTTATTGGATTTCTTTGCTTTTATATATGCTTTATTTTGAATAAACTTCACTTATTAAAACAGTGCAAATTTGATGAAGAAATGTGAGTTCTTTGTTGACAATGAATATATGAATGGATAAAGCATGTATAAATCAATGGACAAAAATCATTCAAAAAGAAAGTCAGGAAAATATTTTAACATTTGTGTTTACAAGTGTCACAGTTTCTTGTCATACTGAAAAAAAGCCTAATAGCTTCAAACTCACACTGTTTTGGCACATTAGCTTTAGTGCGTTTTGTTTTTTTTAAATCACAACTTCATGTGTTACATGGGAGAGGAAGTGGAAAAAAAGAAATCCTTTGTCTCCTCACACACACTCGCTCACAGGGTCTGTCTCTTACTGGTCCCTACACATTTCCATATGTTTGCAAGCTCACGTCAAGGGTTTGCACCGCAAAAACTTAAATCATAGTATCAGGAAGTCATTGAAGCGATAGTCATACTTCTCTTCTCCGTGGTGGCGACAGTGTCCTCAAACCAAAGCACTTCAGCATTACATGATCATAGCTACTATTGGATGGGTATTTTAAGTTCACAGACTTATCTTGCTGTGTAACTAAGAAGCTGTCACTATCAATCAATTAATTACATTCGCACTGCACATATTCAAACTTATCAAGTTTTCCTAGATTTACAAAAAAAAAGATACAATTTTATTTCAACAAATCAAAGATAAAATAAGGCCAGCATTACAAGCAATAAGACACGATTCTGCCATTTGTGCATAAAATACATACTTTTTTGAGTTTCTTTTAGTTAATGTTCATCTAATTTTAAAACATTGTGTCTGCGCCATTGGCAGGTTTTCTTAAAGACCTCATTTTTTCCTTTTCATATCTTGAAATAGAATTTTTATCTTGACTTGATACATGAATCTAGCTTAAATTAAGTCTTAAAAGATATTCTGAATAGAAAAAAGGCAAATACATGCCTTGAGTTTTAGCATGGCAAACCCCATTAAGTGTGGAGTCAGATTGTTAAACGATGCTTAACTGGTGAAAATGCCTTTCATTGCTTGTCATGAGGGATGCTCTGTACATAAAATTTCTGTCATCACTCACAAAAACTTAAGTTCCTCCAATGAAGCTAATAAGTCACACACATGTAAAAATCAACATGTTAACTATCAATTAGATCCTGAATTTTTACAGTCAGGATCTTATTGATGATTGTTCAGTACTGAACACCGTACATGTGTTTATTGGACAGTGAAGTGGATTTGCAAAAGCCTAGCATCCTATAAACGTCAAACTTTAACAATAAGGGGGGAAGAAATTATCTTGAACATGAACGTTTTTTTTCCTCATTCTATGGAGTGATTGTAACATGCCTAACAGGATTTATGTAGTGATTTGAGTGGCATAAAATTCTAGTTTCTGTGTAAGTGAGGAGAGTTTGTCCCAAAGCATGCTGCTGTGTTTATACCTCCATCTGCATGTACTTCCCATAGCAGTGGGCTTGTGTCAGACAAAGTTCACTCTGTACTGGGAAATGAGGGAGCGGTCAGAGAGAGCCCCATACAGGAGAGCAAGTAGAGACTGATCTTACATATGTGATGTAAGGACTTCAGGCACAATGCACATGATCAATGTGAAGAAAACTACATGAATACATGGCTGCCATCTACTGGTTGTTGTATGCATAAAGTATGATTTAAACACAGACAAAAATATTTCTTTTCAACTGTGCACTGACTCTGTAGGAATATCAGACCATAAGAATATTAAATTATAAAAACTAATCTTTTCTTATCCTTTTTGATCATCTGTTAAATCTGGTATGCAGGAATACATCAAGCAGTTCTTTGTTTTGATATCTCCTGTTTCTGCTTTCACTTGGCATCCCTCTCCTGGTGTAATTGAGCAGTAGTCGTAGTGATGTTTGATCTGGAGAGCTGTGACCTGAGGACAATCAAGTGTTGCTTGTCTGCAGCGGCCTGAGTGTCCTCTCCTGGTTGTGCTTGTGAAAGAAGGCTTTTCCAAACTCATACGTGCTGATCATGATGGCGCAGGCCGGAGCCACTTTGATCAGCCTGGGGAGGAGACCTGGCAGAGAGGAAACAGACAGGAGTGAGTATGTGTCATTCACTGCAATACTAGAATAAAGGAAAATAATATCACAAAATATCAACCTGCAAAGAGTCCAGTGATACCGTCCTGGGCCACAATCCTGCTCATCACACTGAAGGTGTAGGTGGACACCTCAGGAGACACTAAGAAGACAAAGATAACTGTCAACAAACTCTTGCCACAGCAGATAGAGTTGTAACTATGTAAGAAATAGGGCTGGGAAATTAACCGAAACTTGAGAGAGAGAAATGTTATGCCTTGCATATCGTGCAATCATTCAAGTGTCATTATTTAAAAATGGTTCAATAAAAATCCTACTGCTTTTCTTAATCAAAATGAGACTGACGAAATTGATTACTCCCTTCAATACAATAATTAATATCAAAATTGCAATATGAGCCAAAATAATCACGATTAGATATTTTTTCAGAATTGTCCAAGGGTATATCAGCTACTTTAGAAAGCTTCTTGCAAGTAATCTAAAAAGGTTAGGCATAAATATGCTGTCCTTGTTTCATATGGCAATTTTCTTTTACATTTTTAATGTTCAAAGGCCCACTGATGCTAAATCTACAAGACTAGAATATTCATCATAAATATATTCAATATAAATATGACTGTTTGTGGCTTTAAAACTGTAACCTGTTCACAAAATCTGATCTGATCCTTATTTCACCTGGTCAGTTCAGAGTCCAGAGAGGAGATGAGAGAGACAGAGGAGGATCCTGCAGAGATTTATTCCAGACTGCTGTGCTATTACTACTCAAACTGCAACAAACCCTCACCTGCTGAGTGAAAACTTGACGTTTACACACATGTCTGAGCCCCAAAAGTTGTTCTTCTGCATGTCCATTCTCTCTGAATCCCCCTGACATACATGCACGGGTCATGAACAGGGCCATCTCCATGCATAAATTTGATGCCTTTTAGTGGTGCACCAAGCCTAAAAATGCCAACCTCTCTAACATAGGACAGCCTGTGTCCAGATTAGGATTAAATGTTCAATCATAAAGAAACTGTTTTATGTTATGAGAGGATTTTTCACCATTTGACAGGACCTGGAGTTAAATATGCTACAGGATGGTGGTTCATCATAATCGATAAATAAATGAATAAATAAATAAAAGACTAAATAAATCCTTCTCCTTCAGTCTCAGAAATCATGCAGTCTGTATCAGCATCTCTTTTCTTTCTTCTCTCTTTCTCAGCATGTTTGCAGAGCTGAGATGAAGCAGGTTCGCTGCTGTGCGCTCTGACGTGCACCTTTTTTATGTTCCTCTTTGCTCTAAAGAGAGTACAACGTACCATATTTACTCATTTACTGCATCGTATTATGATCTTTCGTTTCTATTATTTATTATAGTTTGATCATGAAAAATTAGTGAAAATTTGTATTTCAAACACCTAAGTTAGTAAATAATGAAAATTAATAAATTAAAAAAAAAATGTCCATCTGTTTCCCTAAACATCTCGTATGGCACCTGCTGGTGGGCCAGAAGTGGCCCACGGGTCGTAAGTTTGACACCCCGGATTTAGGCTGTTTGAAAGTGTTTCAAAGAGTGTGGGGCTTGATGATATAATAGTGGTCTTGTGCACACTCCTCCTTCATGCCTGAGTCTTCACTTATCCTGCTCATTTTCAAGACACCATAACAGTCTGCAGTTTTGCTAGCTATCTTTAATTCCACAGGTGTATCTTCCCAGGATTTGAAGAATCCCCATTCTACTTTTTGACAGAGAGAGGGCGCTGTTTGGCACATTCAACTGACAGGCCAACAGAACCCCAGAGAAGAGGTTATGCTTTCTTTATGATTCTAAAACTTAATTTAAACTCAGAAATTCTTTTCAGATTTGAATTATTTCCTGGTGGTTAATGATACAGTATTTTGTTTTTTAAGCCTAAAATACATATTATATTGCTTTCCAATGACTTTAAATACAAGAGAGACACATTTTGCACTCTGTCTGGTAACTAATGTATTCACTTTTTACCTCAAAGAACTTCACTTTAAAAGAGTGGGGGGGTAATTGGGGTTTGGGAAAAGGACTGATGTGTGGACAGTATTAAGGTAGAGTAAGGGGGTTAGGACTTGAAAAGCTTCTGCTTCTTCCTACTCTTTTTTCGGACTTATGAGATGAACTATGATGAACTATGATTTGTTCGACTGTTTTTTTTTTTTTATTTTATCTTAATTTTTTTGTTGTTGTGTATGTCCAAAATAAATAAATAAATAAATAAATAAATACTACAGAAAGGGATGGAATGTATGTAATGTGCCATTGTGTAACTCTAGTTAGTAGTTAATGATTTCTTTTCAAAACACAATGACAGTTAACAGACCCAAGGTCTTTTCAATGTCAATTACTTTGTCAATTATTTGCTATACTAAAATAAGCTGTTGACCAGACAAAGTATACAAAGTATAAAGTGCCCATCAGTATATCCCAAAATATATTTTTGTCCACAGGTAACAAAAATTAAGCTTAATTTGAAATGGTATGAAAAAAATATAAACTTACAGAATATCTCAGTAGAACTTTTTCCAACTTTAAGTTGAGCTATTAAACCTTCTGATCGGTTTGTTTTTACTTTTTCAATTATGAAGATCTTAAAAGAAAATCAAGAACTGAAATTAAAAGCCTGTGACAGACATTTATGCTTGCTTTTTTGTATATGACCGTGCTTTCTTTGAGTTTCACACCAAACACTTGATTTAAAGGAATGTGTTGTTTTTCTAATCATTATTTCTCTTCAATTTTTGTGGATTTATTCTTTATTAATTTTATTATTACATCCTCTGTTATGATTTTTTATTAAGTTTGGTGATACAGTTTTTGTCAGGGTTTACCACTGGCTAGCACCCCATGTTTAAAACTGTAATAAAATTCAATTTTACAAACAAAAATCACAACACAGCTTTTGTGATTTTATGAACTACTCATTCGAAATATTAACAGAAAGCCCAGTGTTTTCCATGCTTACAGTTCTTGGCTTGTAGCTCTCCCAGCTCCACCTGTCTTCTCGTTTTGACCACATCAAAAGGCAACGTTACGAGAGAAGCAATCTGAAATAAACAGATATGTGTACATCACATATCAATCATAAGACTAAAGTCCACTTATGAAGTAAGACGTTTTTCTTTCAAACTTATCACTGCCCTTATAGATGCACTTACAGAGCCAGACACCGCTCCAGATATGAAGGTAATGGTAAACGTGGGCTCTTTGGTGTTGTACCTCTCACACAGCCTGCCCTTGGTCTTCTCATAGTTGTACCAGTACATGGCTGAGAATGGCACATCTCTCAGCAACGTGGGCCCAAGACCTCGCCACAACGACAGCCAGCCTTCTGTCTCCACAGCTGAGCGGATGCAGACGATCAGCTCCCTGTACGACTGTTTCTGAGACTGCAGCTTGGTGCGAATTAGCTCTAAGGGGCTGATCACCGTTGCTGAACCCACTGACGAGAGAGAGGAGAAAGTAGCTTGACACATACAGCGGATAAAGATGAGAGCAAAAATCATCCCCTCACAGAGAAAAAAAAATCCACATATCTAAATTCTTTTGACTTTAAAAGCTTAATTGTCACTGAAAATTGTTTTCAGTTTACTGGAAAGACAAAAGGGAAGTGTATCCTTTTATAATCATTGTAGAGCTCATTCTTACAGTATGTCCTCACAAATCTAATCTTTCTGAATCTCTTTCTAATAAAGCCACACAGGCCAATGTTAAGAACTTGTTTCAGACAGAATTTCAGATGTAATTTGATCAAATGGTGGAAACACAGGTCTGTAGGGTAAAAAGAAAGAATATTTGATTAACTGCTGTGAATGCTTGTATCCAGACACTACCTCTTCCCTCTTCTCTTTTCATTTACGAAAACGCAGTTCCCTCACCTCTAGCAACAGCTCCAGCTACGAGAGGAGCCTCCTGAGCATAGTCTCCCATCCTGAGCCTCAGAGCTGCACACAGCTGGTCGTAGCATGTGAAGTAGATCACTGTCGCTGGGACCGCCATCACACTGAAGACAGATAAATTTAGTATGAAGAAGTTATCCATCAACATTACTGAAGTTTGGGGATAAATATTAAATGCAGAAAAAGAAAATATATTTACAGACATGATGTATCAGTCACAACAAATGTTACCATAAATCACTCTTTAGTAATCAGCCTTCAGGAAATCCTTAGATGGTTTCCCACTAATAGCTACATTCGAAATAACAGCACCCTGAACATCTGCTAAAGCAGTTGACTTTAAGACGAGGGTAGGATGACTGTTATAAAAATAGGAAATAAAGCGGCACAGAAGTCTTCAGACTCACAGGGTCGGAGGTAAACCACTCCATAATGACTTTATGCCTTCATGACGAACTATCTTGACAAAGGCATCCTGTAAAAGCACGAAAATGAACCAAACTCAACAACTAGACCTCGAACTTTCAAATCTAGTTTCAAAATGTAAGTGGTGATATGCAATTGGTATGTGAAATTGAGTTTCTTACTAGTGTGCCATTGAAGTGGCCTGGTGCTTTATACCAGGCCTTGGAGTTGCCGTTTTCACACACACATATGTGGTCCATAAGTCCATTGCAATAGACAAAGCATTTCCCTGAAAGACATTAAGGAAATATGTGCACTGATCTAATATCATCTGGATTAAAAACAATGCTTGACCTATATATACATTGACTTTACCTTTAGGGAAGGGATTTTTCTGTGCCTGTAGTCTGATCTTCACAACGTCCAAAGGAGTAACTAAAAAAGAAGAAACAACTTCAACTGTGATACTGCTTCATTATGGCTTCTTTTAAGCACATTTACTTTACCTATATTATACACCAATGGTTGTACTATATGTATTATTATAAGTAGTGTTTCCAAAGTGAACTTATATCCATGAGTGTTTCAGCCTGTCAAGGCCATTGATAAGAAAAAAGCATTACATATCAGATTGGTATCAATAGCTGTTAAAGAATAACTGATTTGGCTTTAACTGCCTTCATTCAACAATACAATGAACTTTTCTTAAACTTCAAGCAGACAGTTCTCACCTAATCCATGTTTGCTATTCATGCAATTCTAACAGCATCCTGCGGAGAACCATACTGCTTTCTTCTGAAGACCTATCAATCCATGAACCCATTTAAGTTTTTCAATACTTTAGGGATTATATTACCATACCTACTAGGCAGTAGTAAAAAAAAAGGCTTAAGGCCTAGTTCAAAGAGAAATTTGATAAGCTGATCCATATTGGTGCAATCCACTGGAGCAGCTGGTGAAAATGGACGTAAAGCAATTTGTGATTTGGTAGATTATTTCTTTGTTTTAACAGTGCCTCTTGGCAATAATTCTTTTATGGTTGGAAATCCTGTTTATTTTCTTTTTAAATGGTGCCACATTTGTAAGGAACATGCATCTGTGGGATGAGCAGCCGAGTTGAGGACGTGGGTGTCGCCGATGAAAAATGTGCCAAATCTTCTCAGCCAATGCAAAAACAACTTATTTTGCTGTTGCTCCTGGCTCTTCTTTGAAGCCTCTGGTACCCCAGGTGCTGATTATCCGGGGCCTCATTGGCACCTGTTATTTTCAGTGATGAGTCCAGATTCTGCCTATGGCAGTTGGATCATAAGGTCATAGTGTGGAGAAGACGTGGAGGGGACTACACTGATTGCTGCACCAATAGAGTAATATCTTTTGATGAAGGCAGTGTGATGGTGTGGGGCAGCATCTCCCTCACTGGAAAAAAACAGGCTTTTCATCATTCGAGGCAATCTCAATGCAGAGATATCGAGATCGGATTCTGTAACCAGTAGAAATACCTTATTTCCAGAATCTGGAACCGAATTCTATCCGCCAAGATGACAACACTCACCCCCGAGGGGGGTTTTATCAGAGACTACCTCCAGAATTTGGGAGCAGAGAAGATGGAATGGCCTGCCAGCAGTCCTGACCTCAACCCCATTGAACACTTGTGGGATCAGCTTGGGGTGTTGTGTGTGCCAGAGAGACCAACACAATTGACTGGCATGTGAAAATGCTTGTTGAAGAATGGGATGCCATCCCACAGCAGTGTGTGACCAGGCTGGTGACCAGTTTGAGGAGGAGATACCAGGCTGTTGTGGATGTGTATGGTTCTTCCACACACTACTGAGGCTCCTGTTTGTTAAATGCATAAATTGTTAAATTGCTCATGTGTCTTGTTTCTTCAGACCGCAATCATCCAATCCACCAAATAACACAAAACAAGAGTCAATGGCAGAAAAAGCTGTTTGGCACTGGCAGAGAAGCTTGATCAAATTTTCATGGGCACAAACAACATACTCAGCTCTGCTGCTCATCCCACAAATGCATGTTCCTTACAAATGTGATCATTTAAAGGGGGAATAAATGGTCTTTCCAGTGGTATAAAATGTATTGCAAAGAAGCACTGTTACAATAAAGAAATAATCTACCAAACACACTCCCTTAATTTTTGATCCAAGTGTAAATACAAAATTATTTAAAGGTGACACATAGGAAATTTAGAACATTATGTAAGGAAACAGGAAGCACTGGGAGGTTTGCAAAAAAGTATTGTGAAAGTAGGCCAAACATTTTGTAAAAGAACATAAAATCACACAAAGAATTGCAAAAGCATTGTCAGGGAATAATAAAATATTGATGTAACACAAAAGCATTGGGAGATAACTGAAAAGTATGGTGGTGAGGAAACTCAAGAGTAGTAAAGGGAAACGTCTATTATAAAATGTCTATTATGTGATGCATTGTGTATCCCTATTAGAGAAGACTCTTTGAATTTAAACAAATGGCAACATACAGCTCTATAAATTACCATTAATTCAAATTAACGTCACTTCAAAGTCTACTAGTGTATTAAACTGTAATAGTTTTGAAAGTAATGAACGGATGTCTTTATGGTTAATTTTCAGAAGGGACTAAATAGAGTAGAAACCAACCGTAAGAGTAGGGGGAATATATACAAATCACGCCTAAAAAGAAATTGCTTGACTCTAAATGTGTTGAAATCAGAGGAAATATGAGTCAGTTCTCTGTGAAACAAGTAGTTTTCATGAGAGATGATGTCCAGGCATCTTCCGAGGGCTGTCGCAATATACCGGTATTGACGCTAATCGTGATATTAAAAAATAAAATTTCAATATTGTGTTAAAAATGTGTATATGATAATATTGTGTAAATGACCCAGTGCCACTTGAACACAGTTTGGAAACAGAATGGAAACAGAAAAAGAAAGATATGCCAGGGACTGTTCAGTAGACACTGGATTATTCCAAAGTTATTAGTTGTCATTCTTCAGTTGCACACAAATGCTGTGTCCCCTGCTAGCCACAAATGATTTGGTTTCAGTTAATATTGTAGTTATAGCAGATGTCGCACCTTGTGGACTTTCTGTTTATCAGTTCATCTGGTTACCTTTTAACTAGCTATCGAGTGTAATTGCACTTTTTATATGCAGTTGTACAGTTACTATTTTCATATTGTCTCAGTACCTCCTTAGACAGGTATTTTGAGTGTAATTCATCTGCCAAAAGAAAGAACACAACATATATATATATATATATATATATATATATATATATATATATATATATATAAAGTTAAAGATAAATTTGATTGATTGTCCCATTATTATTTAAATCTTATTGATATCGTGACGATATCGTTATCGTGACATTTTTTGCCCACGATCATCTAGAGTGAAAATCTGATATCGTGACAGCCCTACATCTTACCAAACAAAGATGTGAGGATGGCTCCGGAGCAGGACGCCACCATCTGCTGAAGTGGAGTAATGCCTCCATTGACAGAAGACGCAGGACTTTGACCACTCATATTGTCTCCTTAAAACAAGATACAGTTTGACATTAGACTTGTGCAATCTGCATTGAGGCATAAACAACACTTGGGTTTTTACTGAATGGGAAAATGTATAGTCACAGCAGGCCCGTTATCTAGTATCTTTCAAAATAACATTATGGCAGCGAGCTCTTCTGCTAACCTGATTTGGCTAATATAAGTTGAGCTAACACCGACCTTTAAAAGCGACCAGGCATCCACGAAGTTCTCCACGAATGCAAACATTCCTCTCGGGTTTTTACAGTTGCTGACAGTATGCCGGTTTCTACTGTCTGACGAGCTTCAAATGTAAAGCATAGCTTCAACACGTGTACATGTCAGGGGTTACAACCCCAGCTAACTTGACAGTTTCTCAAAACATTACATGATAACAAAAGTTACGTAGTATTTATTTCAGTCGAGCACATTCTTCATATTTAAAATCCACTAGATGTATTAAATCCAAAATACATACGCATCACATATGCTATGTGTTTGCAAGTAACTCAGTATATTAATTTATTGTTTTTAAGAAGTTGTCTTTTGCTTTGTTTTATGCAATTTTAAAATGTGGAAACATCACATTCAAACACAAGGAGTGCGTTTACTCATTGTGGACGTTGCCAGATATGAAGGTTTTCCGCAAAACCTCCGCGTTTTTATATTCTCGACAACGTGGAAATTTTACAATGATGTCAATCAGATGCGGTAGTTATATATTTGAGAACAAATGTGGAATTTATTTATGCATTCATATTATAAACTGGGATGATTTTGAGTAGGAACCTTTGTTTACAGAAGTGGCCATACTTATGTTGAAGGTCAAACATGGCAACGTACACTTCCTAAACCATTGGATTTGAGGCGGGAAAGAGGTTTTAGGTGAATGAGAACCCGGAAAGTTCACTACTATTAGAAAAAACATTAGAAAGTCTCTTTCCAATGGGTAGTCCTTGTTTACGAACACGCTATCGGCGCCTGTGTGCCCTTTAATAACGGTTATTAACGGCATTATGTAACGTAAGTTTACCAGAGTAGCTAACCGTCGAAGCTGTCTGTCTGGGTAATAACACAGCAAGCTGACGTTAAACGGTAAGACGACGTTTAAAAGTTAAAGTCATCGCTGTGTGAAACGATAAACTGTATTTATGATTGTATTGACAACTTATTACTGCTTTGTTTATTGTTTGTCTTCCCTGTAAATATTTATTTACACACAGGCGACACGAAGTCTTCCCGAGACTGTTTACGGGAGACATGAAGGCAGAATAAACATGAAAGTTTAAGAAGAAAGGGACTAAAATGAAGCCAAAACGTACCCAGAGGCATCCGGGATCCCAAATACAAGGTGATGTAATAGTTTACTACCATTTTATACAAGTTTATGTGTATTATTGAAGCTTGTTCTTGTGTTTTTTAACCAAATGTGAATGGTGGAATTTGGCTAACCAACAATTATTTCCTTTTACCAGTTAGAGCATTTTTAGTGTTTTAGGTTTTAATAGTTATCATCGGCTTCATTCACGATATTTGTTCACTATTATTCCCACTTTAAGACACTTTGATTTTAAAATCACCATTTTTGTTGAAGTATAGCCTGAATTCCTTGTTTGTTTAATTTTTTTTCAAACGCAAAGCATACCCGTGTCATACATTTACTATAGTTTTTGCTCCATTTCAATTAAATAGTTAATGTAAGTAAAAGCGAGGCTTTGTCTGAGGCTGCCAAAAATAGATTTGCAAATATTGGCTAAAACCATGGTGAAACAGTTGGTTTACACAAAGGTCTTTTGACAAGAAATGCCTGCATGGGCTTTTTTTTAAAGAGTTTTATCAGTGAAACAATTAAAATCTATGTTGATTTTTAACACGTGTGTCATTATTTTCTTCTTTTTTGGGTCTTGGGGGGCTCCACTTTTGTAAGGTACATACAGAGGAGGCTCCAAGAAAAAAATGATTGGGAAACGCTCTTATAATAGAGAAAAACTGGTAATGTTGAAGGCGAGTAGCATTCAGAAAGAACAGAAAATTCAATAGTTGTCAGGCACTGTAGATATAAGAGACAGCTGAGATGTAGCAACAGTTAAAAATATGTGAGAAAAGAGCAACAAAACTATTACACCTTGCACATACTTAAGTGTTACTAGATATGCAAGCTTAAACAGCTGCACTTTCAATTTCTGAATAATTTCATCAGGTAACCTTTTTTTTTATCATAAAATGAAACCATTTGATTTCATATGTGATTGATGACTCAGTTCATTACCACAAAAATGAAGGACTTGAGCTGAGATTTCTACTGAACATCCTGTCTGATTTCTCTTTTTAACCCTTTAGGAAAAGGCCTTGGTGCTGGTGGTGACAAGGCAACCCTGAGTCAGGCTAAGCCTGCTCAGGTCAAACCTTTTGCTGGGAAAGTGTTTTACCTGGATCTGCCATCAAATAGAGGAGCAGAGACATTGGAGAGGGACATCAAGGAGCTTGGAGGAGTAAGAATAAAATCAGAAACAAAAAATAATATCAAAAAGAAGGAAAAAAAAAGACTTGCCAGATTACTTGCAAATAAAGTCCATGGTAGAAATGGCAGTCAAAACTGAAAATCTGAGGCACTCTGATGTGATAAAAGTTCTTTGTTGAACAGATAAGTCTACCAATTCAGCTGCAAACAGTCTTCATCATGGCATAATAGGCAGATAAAGAACAGGTGTTTAAATACAAATGAGGTGTCACGTGGCAAAAACATGTGACAAAGGTCACCACAACACTGAAAAAGAAACACTGGACATAAATCACAACAGCAGATGTCACAAAGTACAAAAACATTCATATTATACAATAAACTGTTAATACTGATACACAGGTTTAAAAAGTTCATGAGAGTAGTCGCCACAAAAGATATCAATAGACTTTAAAAACTGATTTCACCTTACTGCATCAAATAGAGTAGCAGAGACATTGAAGAGGGACATCAAGGAGTTTGGAGGGGTAAGAATAAAATTAGAAATAAAAAGTCTTTTATTTGGGGGACTGATGGCCTAGCAGTTAGGTTTTTCCCCTGATATACTGAGGCAGTCGTCCTACAAGTGGCTGACTTTCCTGCTTGTAATTCTCCCCAATTTCCTGCTGCTTCCACTGACCCATATGAATAAAGGCTAAAAGTCTCAAAATGTTATCGGAAAATTAAAATCGAGCATGTCTACCCTGCAAGCATTATGTGTATCTTAAGTTGTTATTGTTGGGCTGTTTTTCTTCTCTGTGTTGTGGATGAATTTGGTATTGAAATCATAAAAATTAGTCAAAATCCTTACCCTACTTTTCTTGTGTTTCCCACCCAGACAGTGGAGAAGTTCTTCAGTAAAGAAATAAAGTACCTGGTGTCAAACAAGAGGGAGGCTAGATTCGTTCATTACCTCAAACAGGACTCTCCAGTCCCCAGCCCAGATTCGGGACCAAGTTCTCCTCATCCTTGCTCAAACCCACATCGACCTGGCAGCCATGGGGACATCATCAAAAGCAAGTCTCAGGGCCAAACAGACACAGTGAGTCCACTTTAAAGTCTAGATATGTTTTAGAAACATCTTACCTCACTTATATTTGCTCTTGTTTTGTTTTTTTTCTACTTAGTAATGTCCTGGGTAATAATTTTCTGTTTTTGTCTTGCAGATTGTTACAAGTAGGGGGAAGTCTTTGGTGGAGAAAGTGGTGAAAGAGCAGGTAAGTGAAGTTAAAGTGAGTGAGTTTCGAAAGACACAGTTATTACATCATCTGTTTTCTGGACTAACACATTTGTTTGCTTTTCAGAAGAAGGTGCAAATGAACAAGATCTTGTCAAACGCTCTGGAGTGGGGTGTGAAAATTCTTTATGTAGATGGTAAATAAGGAATATTGTATTTTTAGGTTACTTTTTGTAAACCATTTGGTGTGTTTTTATTTGCAAATGTAAATAATGACTTGATGTATTATTACATTGTCCTTGCAGATATATTAATGTATGTTGAGAAGAAAAAAAAGACAGTCAGCAGCCAGTGCCCTGCTACCACTGCTGTAAAAAAAAGTGTAAGTATATGGTTTCATAATCATCTGTTCATACCTTGTAAATTGGTGCTGATTTTTAAGAGGAAATTATCAAAAATGGTTTTTAAAATTTAGTTTAAGATGTTTTCTGTTTTCCTTTGCAGACCAAAGTGGAGTCAGCAGAAAAACACAGCTTTCAGAAAATCAAAGGTAAATGCTTTCGGTGGTTCTTTACCTTTCTCACCACCTGTCCTTTATTACACAGAAAGCCCTTGACTTACTTTTTAGGTGTTTCAGTCGTGTATATAAATGCTTAAATCAAAACTAGTGTAAAAACTTTTCTTCCAGGAGGACGGATTAGTAAACCCTTTATCAAGGTTGAGGACTCAAGCAGGTAAGAGACTAGTAGGTAAAAAGTGACATCCCCTTCTTGGCTTGTTTACATCTGTTAACCGTGAGTATTTTCACGTTAGGCACTACCGTCCAATCTACCTCACTATGCCAAACATGCCTGAGTTCAACCTGAACACTCTTCCTCCCTGTACTCCATTCCGTGTCGAGGACAAGGATCCCGCTGGGAACAAACAGAGAGGACAGAGGTACAGTTGATCCTCCCTGATTTGTTTGTTGCTAACTTAATATCTTATGAGGAGTATATGAGGTATATAACAGTGAGAAAGAAAGCATGTTTAAATCTGTAATGTTTCTTGTAGCTTTTGAAAGATTTTAACCTTTGTGGCTGCTACATCCCAATGAAAAAGAGCTTCAAAGATGCGCTAACTAACCTGATATTCACCCAGCTGTTTGTGTTTTTGTAGTGGTAGTGTCTAAGGCTGGGCAATTAATAGTGATTTAGACTGGTCTACTGCACAAAAGTGAAATATTTTTTAAATATAAAATGTGTAAAAAACAAAACAAAAACACAATATTTTAGAATAGTTTTGCAAAAATCAGACATTCCTTACTTTTTTGAGATATTTTCCTTGTTAAAAATGAGACTGTCATAAGAATGATCATTTCCTTAAATTCAATAGTTCATATTAAATTTACAAATAAGTCAAGATAGTTACCACTAGATATGTTTTCAAATCGTTTCTATGCTGCTTGTGTTTGTTGGAAAATGCACAACGTGAGGAACTGTAAGAAATAATTGAATGTTAAATTGCAATTGTGATATCTGTTTATTTATTTTTCCAGTGCACTGTTGTTGCAGTATTGACCCTTGTGCCTTATTTTTTCTGAAGAGGCTAACAGATAAATATAACTTCCACTTGCTGTAGTTAATCCACAAATAGTAATGAAAAAGTATAGGCTATGAAATATGACATAGCAATATAAGTAGGCAATAATAGTAACCTCCAACCTGAAAGAAGGGGTATTATACCTTTTTTCAAGGCTTTACACCATCTCTCTGATACCCACATAGTAGCTTCATATGGTTTACAGTTAAAAAAAGTCAAAATCAGTTCGCTCCATCGAAATCTCGTCTTGGGAAGATCTCAGAGAGATTCCCAACGAACTGTTCATCAGTTTACAGTCTAATTCCAAGATTACTGCCACATACTTTTATCTTGTGGTTTGAAAATTTACATACGTGAAGTTTGGACACCCAACATTTTGACTTTATATTTATGTTTTAAAAATCGGAAAAGTATAATACCCCCTCTTTAATCTACAGCTACTGTAAAATAACAGCAGTATTTTATAATAATTAAATCTTTAACTAAAACAAGATAATTTAATTGGTCTTTGTCATTGGAAAGATCAAATTATCTAGACTCTTTATAACAAAGGGGAGTAAAAACAAAGTCATCCTACATTTCTAAGTGGTTTTAATCTACTGCCAACACCAAGCAGACAGTAAGACCTTCTGCTCCTCCTTATTCCTAAAGCTATACCATCCTTCAAAACATTTCTCAGTCACAACTAGGGCCTCTGTAATCTATTATTTCTGTAATTGAGTACTCTATTGATTCTTCTGCCGATTAACCTAGCACTGTAATAGGAAATATTGCTTTTTTAATCAGTCACAAAGGTTTTCTAAAGAAAATGCATTTTACAAAGTGCAGTAAAGTTCTGATAGCAATATCCATTTATTAAATTTAAAAAGAAAGGAAATTTAAAAGTTGAATTAGATTATACCATACTTGGGGTTTAGGGATCATCTTTCAGGAAATTGTGGGTACAAACACTTTATTCTTTATGTTGTAGTTTATTTTTATTTTCCAATTTGCCACTAAAGTAAACGGATGCTTAATCACTTTAACATCCTCTACTTCATGCATTAGTGTAAAATTTCAAGTGTCGGTCTAATAATGCTGTACTCTTACATAACAGGAATAGGATCTATTTTCAAAGGGGGTTTACTTTTAATTTTTACCACCACATTTTTGTTTGTGAATTAATCAACTAAAAATATGACTTTCTAACACCATAACTGAACCTGGAGAATGCATTTAAAGAGACAAAACTGTTTACGTGACCTACTGAATCCTGTGCATGAAGGTGAACTCTGACCTATTTGGTCTCACTGTCTCAGTCTCTGTCTGTGGCACTTACATGTTTATTTCTTACTCCTATCTCATTATCAAAATGTAGTCTTATTAAAGCTGCTCCAATGTTGGCATAGTGCCACATCTGCCATACTGCCGCGGCCAGTGGAAACGTAAAAAATGCAGGATAAGTGCCTGTCAGCATCACTGCAGCATATTTTTACTCTTCCCTTATGATTTTCATGCCTCACATGATGCATGTTAGGTTATAGTTATGGTGAAAGCAAGTGAATTGTGTCACACACATTACTGTCTGTGCGAAACACAGCACACCGTGCCACACTGCTTACATCATTGGCATGTATGGATACGTGACTGATTTAAGCAAGCCTCGAGGCAGATAATTTGCCTTGAGGATTGCATTTTACAGAGGACTCACCTACTGGGATTGAGGTGTAAGATTTAGATTTTAACTAATGGTCATGTTGTAACTAACTCAGCAGGCGCAATAGCTAAAGAGTACAAAAACTCAGTCCTAAATTTAAATTCCATTTAAGCTACATAAGACATCATGCATAGCCGATGCATCCCAGAGCTGTTGCCAAAGACATACCATTAACATGATGGAAAACTGGGTGATTGCACACTCAAAAAGATCAGACTATTAGTTTTTTTCCCCTGATTATTGGCTAAATAAAAAGTCAAAATAACGTGTAAATTTTGATAAATGAATCAAATAAACATAATGCATTAATTTTTTTCTTAAGACAACCTATAGGTTCTGTCTCTCCTCCTCCTGCCTGAGGGCTCCCCAGCGCATGCACACAGACAAGCACTGTCACCTGCATGCAAAGCCGTGCTGAAAACACTACGTCCAAAAATGATAAATTCGCCTACTGATGTGCAAACGTCCTTGTTTCAAGATGTACTCCTGTTCTGCTGCTGTAAAACCTTGTAAAAAGGACACATGCTGCTCAGAAGTACGTTCTTTTATTACAGACATTCGTGACATTACCAACAAAAAACTTCCATTGTGCGCTTGTTGTGTCCTGTTTGTTCATGAGGAATAATGACTTAACTTTGAGAATTAAACAAAAAACCACTGAAGAGGCAAAGAGACAAACAGGAGACAGAGAGCAGAGGTAGGCCTACTGAACAGTCAGTGAGTGTGTGTGTTAGGAGGATAAAGATCAGATTTAGTAAATAGTGAATTCACTGTTACTACTGTGAAGACCAGCGTTAAATATTGGCTACGAGCAGACATATATTTATGAATTTAAATATAAAATCTATTAAATTTAAAAGGGGATTATACAGTAAATCTACCTGTAATGCATACCTGCTCATTTTATCCATTTATGTGATAAATTGCAGTTAAATAATCACAAAGCCTTCAATTAATTAGATTGTTTTACTGCCTGACAGCACTATGAAATACAGCTATCTTGTATAAGTAAATACATTAAACCTTTGGATAAAAAGCAGATTTTTGAATTCAGTGAGTTTAAGAAGCTTGTCCTAACTTTTTTATTTGATGTCCCTGAAGCCATCCATTGAGACTGAATGTAAAATGTATCAGAATTCTGAAATCCAAACTGTTTTTCATCATTGTTTGGTTTTATCTTTGAAACCCCCGGGCTCCTGTGAAAACAGTGAAGAAAGAGCGCATGGCCGAAAGAAGAACAGAGACAAGAAACGAGGCGGCTACTGCGAGTGTTGTTTGATCAAATATGAGAACCTCACATCGGTAAGAGCAAATTTACTACAGTATGACCATAAATCATACTGTAGTTAATTCTAACTAAACTGAACATCTAAACATCTTACTGCAGATACAGTATGGTTTACATACAGCCATTTTTACACCAAAGGTAGGGCAAATACTTGCTTCAGAAAATGCATACAATTAAAAGAATCAAAGTCACAGCATGGCTTTATTTTCAGTGAACGTCTGCATAATTGACACATTGCTTTTTTATCATAAATCCTTTTCATTTGGGTCATTATTATGTAGTAAGATTTTTCCATATCTTACAAAGACTTAAAGCCAAGATCTCAACTGACACGTGTAGCTGTACTTATTGGATATAACTCATCAGTGCTGACAGAACCCCTCCATTTCAATTCATTCCAGTTTATTACAGGGTACCAACAGATCCTTGAAAGGTCTGAAATAGTTTTAAATTTAAAGAGTGAAATTTAAGGCCTTAAAAAGTCTCAAAATGTCTGATTTTTTTTTTTTTTTTTTTTACCTGTGAGAGGTCTTGAATTTTAAATGGCACTTTTACAAAGACATTTTAAACATCTTCCTCCAGAAACTGTTACATACATATTCTCTAGAATTCTGGGAGTTTAGTGTAAGGTGGACCCCCAGATCTCTCTCTATTTTGATCTGGCTCACTGTGATTAAATACTTTGTACTGTTGTAAAACAGTCGTCCAGTTCTCTTACATCTGGCTGCCAGGTTGACCACTTAAAAATCCATACAGCCCACCCTTATTTTGACAGGTTTGCCCTGACATAAAGAAAGTATGATTCTGCTTTTAATGTGTCAGAAATCATCACATTTTGGCATTTAGGTCCAAAAAGGTTCTCTGCTCTATACCAGCTGAAATTTGCATAAAATCATTAGATTCAGCTGGGGTCTGGTATACCAAGAAGTCTCATATGCCTTTATTTTTGACGATGTAAAAAGTGGTATTTATTTTTCTGTCCAGGTCACAAGAAGTCTTGAATTTGATTTTATTTTTTTAAGGGTTTAATAGTACTGTATAGTTTGGACGTAATTTTAATGATATTTGGTGTTGTTGTTTGAAACAACGAGATAAGTAGCTGCCTAACTTTTAACACTATGAAGTTTACCTAAACTAAAAGATGTAATCGTATGAATAAACATTAGGCGTTAATAAAATGTTTGTGAAGGAAAGGTAATTAAACTCCAAAACTTCAGATTAGAAGTTGTTTCGTGCAATAAAAATTAAAACTACTTAATAAAGCAAATTTTCTGGTGCAGTATTTTTTCTTTCAAACGTTTTTTTTGTGATGAAAAGAAGTGTGGGAATAGTAAGATGTTTGGTTGTGTCAATCAAAGATTTTGGTCTATAGACTACTGTATTTAATATAACTGCATCATCAATTATCTATTTGATTTTTTTTAAGCATCTGCAAAGTGATCGCCACAAGGCTTTCTCAAAGAGTGAGGAATATTTGGTCGTGGACAGACTGGTTTCAGCTCTTCCCTGCAGCTTAATTCACATGAAACCTCAAGTAAAAAGGTGACCTATTTCAGTTCTTTTAAAGTCTTTAAAATCTCAAGATTTTTATGGTAAACTAGCATGTTAATATTATCTCCTGTTGCTTGGTGTCTTCTTGACACATCAGTGATGTATCTGTATTACTCCCTGCTCATCTTATGGGTTTTTCTTTATTCCTGTCAGACCCAAGTGCAGTGTTTCTTCAGTTCTGGTCACTCCTGGACCGTGTGGAAAAACTGAGCAAAGACACAAGAGAGACCTGAATACCTCAGAGATTCTTAAAGAAGAGCAGCAACAGACTGACGATGGGCACAAGGGATCTAATTCAGGACAAAGTTTGAAAATGAAGAATGTCTCTGCTTCTGCTCCTCTAATTCACAAAGAGAAGGACAGGCGGAGTAATTATACTCACTTGGACAGATCCAAGCACAAACCTTCTTCACATAAACGGCCGTGCAGACAGAATTCATTGACTTTTTGCACTCAGACAGCAGGGCTGGATGAGATTCCTCAGCCTGATACAGAGACGGCTCCCTCTAGGGGTGAAACTGTAGCCTCTACCCTTTCTGGTTTTACTCAGGTTGACCCAGCGGACGAAATCATAACTCAAGAAATGAATAGCTCACCCTCCCACTCCTGCTCTGTGAACAAACAGAAGGAAGCTTCACATCAACATGAGGAGTCAGACAGGAGGCAGGACTCTTCATTGTATGAGGCTGCTCAAAACAAAGTAACAGGAAACAACTCAGAGAAGGATGAAACAAGTCCTTCCTCACTAAACTTTTCTCCTGTTCGGAAAATACAGAGGAGGGTGAGAGTTTATAAACGCAAAAGACGTAAAGTGGATGCTCAAGTTGAATGTGTAAAGCCAAGTGAAATTCCCACTGACCCCTTGATGAAACTTTGGGAGATTTTTCAATCCAGTGATGACATGGAGGTTGAATTTCTTGGCTTTTAGGACCAGGGAGGGGACAAATGAACTAAAGGGATTAACTGGGAGTACTGCTGTCTGTTCTATGACAAGAGCCACTTCAGATTGTGTGCCATGGACTCTGCAAACCACTGAAAGCTTTTTGTCTTCAAACACAAGTGAAAGAACAACAGTATGATATCCACTGATAAATAATTATCTATACAAAAAGGAGAGATGTACCATGTGCTCTCGTTGTGTAGTAAACTCCAGGTAAAAGCCAGGTGCTCTTGAAGAATATCGCGTAAATTGTTGAAAAAGGGTAGAAGCCACCAGGGCAATCTTTAGGCACACTCGCTCGAGTCAAGGATTAGGTTGAAAAGCCTGTAGTGGTTCAGGGCATATCTAATAAAACAGTAAAACCACAGAGAAAGCCAACCAGTTTCGACCACACAGGGTCTTCATCAGGGTGTCAACAAGACACAGACACAGGTGAGGTTCATTTAAAGAATCATGTGACCTGAAGACTGAACTAACACCAGCTTGAAAGTATAATGCTAAAGAGATTCTCAGAATGAATATATAACCCCTAATAATCTGTGGGTTTAAAGGTAATGACAATATAAAGGAGAGTTATATGAGAGAGTGACAAAAAAGAAAATATGCTGTGTATGTAAAATGTCTACAAATGCAAAATATAAGTTAAATTAATCAAAAGGTGCAGGACATAGAAATATATATATGTGTGTATATAGATGCACACATACACACACATACCTAAAGATATAACAGGCTACAGTAAAAATATCAACCTAAGACAAATTCATAAAAAAGGGGGGTAAGATGCTCAAAGAAGGTATAAGTGTGTAAATTAATAAATAAATCAATTATTTAATCAATATATCAGTTTAGAATTCAATAAATCTTCTATAATTAGACATGCCCTGAACCATTAAAGGCTTTCAACCTAATCCTTGACTTGAACAAGTGTGCCTGAAGATTGCCCTGGTGGCTTCTACTCTTTTTCGACAATATAATTATCTATAGAAGTGTTACATGAGGTGAAAGGTAGCTGTTGTGCTTTTATTTAAGTATATTGAATAAGATGCAAAATTTACAACAGGTTAACAAGCAGACATTACAGTATTTCACATTTCTCTAGACCTTAACAGGGTTTACCTGGCTGCAAAAAACTCCTCACAAAGACCAGTTAAAGTGCACAATCAAAGTGTAGTAACATGTTTAAATTATCTTTGCTTTCAACATCAAAGTGCCAATAAGGCACAGCCCATTCTGCCTAGCAATAACAGCATACAGTCATTCATGCTGGTCTTTTTAATGCGTAAAAACTTCTTTGTAACTTAAATAAAATCTGGACTTGTGATGGTAAGTCGTCCCAAATTCCCTTCACAAAATAAAAAGGACAGAACACAATATTCTTTTTGTCAATCTGAAACTAAATGTACAAAAAAGTATTTTAAAAAACTTTTACCAACAGTACAATCAATTATTTATTACACTGTGGATTTTATAGAAGTCTGAATACTTTAGTTAAAGCTCAATCTTATGTTGAAAAAGCTGCTTTTGTCAAGGTGTTTTACATTACATGCCATCCTCTCAGACACGGGTAACTTATTGTTTGTGTTTAGATGCTGAATATGTAATGTGAATGATCTGCACGATTAATGTGTAGTGCTTGACATTATATATGACACTTTCAGACTCTTCCTAAGTGCACTTTGAATGACCTGCTTTCATTTGCTTTTTCTCAGATGCATTAGCTCAGCTTCTCCCTTCTTCTCTTTGCATTTAGTGCATTAGCATGGTGCCCTTGTTCCCTCACTGCTCTCAAATGGGAGTCTTTGTGCCCCTGGCATTATTAAAAGACACGAAAACTGTGTGTCAATGCAAGGGGCAGCATACAGTACATCAAATTAAAGGGAAAGGCTACACTGATTGCAGACATTGTTTCTTTTAGTTGCTCTTTATACAAATAATACTGTTTTTTCTCCAGTGTCTGACTGAATCAAGAGGCTTGGAGATTTTAGACTGGCAGAAGAAGAAATTTAAACATATTACGTTGGGATCTAGGAAATACTGATAGGACAATTTCACATCATAAACCTGTATTTTGTTAGTTAAAGCTTTACCGTAAAATGAACTAAATAGTAAAAATAGTACATTTACATTTCATTTCATTGATAAATTTCCTGTTTTCTCAGGAGGCTTGAGCCCTTTACTGACACATACACAGTATCAAACCTCACTGAGTGTAGTCCTACATACGTGATCTGTTTTGGCTTTGACTATTCTAAGAAAATAGAAGACGAGAGAGTTCCTTAAATGGTCCTCATCAGTCCTTTTTAGAACATGATAAATATCAACTGTGTTTAAAATCTTTAACTTGGATCCAAGATGTGTTATTCCTTTGCATTTGAGCAGTATCAACTCCCTGAGTGAGCTATCACAATGTGTCTACCAATAAATTATTGTCTCATGCATGGACAAGCTTACACCTGCTGAAATAATCAGATGCACACTTAAATGAACAACTGGAAGAGTCTTCACAGTACCATTGTTTAGAACGTTGTTTTTAAACCTACTACTAAGGTAAATTCTTGCTTTGTAGGGACAGATTTATTAGTCTCCCTATGAAAAATTCAATTTTTGTTAATATTTCCCAAGTGCTGTTAAACAGAGCAAGGGATTTTTAATACAGCTTCTCCAAACGTCTTAGTTTTTAGGGTTAGCTGCTTACATTATTTTAATTTTCACACATGAACAAAATTAATTTACTAGAACCAAAAACTACCAAGGTCTAAATTATTAGCCCCCCTGATGATAATAGTCAGTTGTGTCTCCTTTTTGCTGGGTAAGAGCCTGCAGCTGTTTGCTGCAGTTTGAAAAACAAGTCATTCACTTTAGTCTACTGGAGGAAGTTTTTCACCAGGGCACATGTATGTTTTGGGGGTGTTGTCATGTTGGTAGATAAAGCAACAACCCAGACCCAGTTTTGCTACTGGTTTTCTTTCAAAATCCTCACATATCCTGCTTTCTCTAGTTCCAGGCGCACTGAAGCATCTCCACAGCGTAAAACTCCCACTGCCATGTTTCATCATGGGGACAGTGTCCTTTGGTTTATACGACTCTCTATTCTTTCTCCAAACATAAGCAGCAGCTCTGTGGCCAAAGAGCTCTACTTTGGTCTCATGTGACCAAAGAGCACACTCCCAGTGTGCATAATCTATCTTCAGGTTGTCCTCAGCTATCTGGCTTGAAGGTGTCTCTTCTGCTGAAGTGGAATTTTTCTTGGTCCATTCCTGCATAGAGCTCTAGTGACTGTCTTCTTTGAGACTACAATTCCTGACTTGGCTAAATCATTTTCTAGTGTCTTGGCAGTTGTTCTGGGGTCTTTAGACACATCTCACACTAGTTTTCTTTCCAGAATCTTAGCAAACTTTCTTTTCCTACCTTTGCCAGGCTTGTTCTGGTGTGGCTGTCATTGAATTTCTTGAGTATACTTTTCAATCCAGTTCTTGACACTCGAAAACGCTGTGATAACGTTCCCAAGTCTGAACCGATTTGTTTTTGCCACAATGCTTTCTCCAGTGACAGCTCAAACCTTTACTGAAGTTTTTAGACTGTGTGTAAATTGGAAGATAACACTCAGTTTTAACTTGATTTTACAAGCTTTGAGCATTACAAAGCTAAAATCGTCATTGCACAACAGTGGTTTGTGCTTGGGCTCTTCTAAAGGAGGCTGATAATTTTGACCCTGGCTGTATTTGATTTTTTGTGAAATAATTTTGTGTTTATGTGCAAAGTAAAATAATGTTGGCATCCAAAATAAAACTAGAATGTTTGGAAAATTTATGTTATAAATCCTTGCTTTGTTTAACAGCACTTGTTTGAAAACAATGACATTTTCATCCCCCATTTCAAGCCCCTTTGCTTTGGCTTCCAAAGCAGTTTGAGTCTGTCTATTGTAAGCATATAGCTGATGTCACACAGGCTGTGTCCAATTCTTTTATCAGTCTTTGATAAAATCACCGAGCAGTTCGTCTCAGTACAGTCTGTTACTAGCTTATGTCACATTGAAAGTTAGCCAGTTACACACTGTTTTTGTTTCTATCAGCCACAATGGCCTACGGGTCATTAAAAAACATCATAACAGAGAGATTTGTGCCAGAAAACAGTAAATTTAATCCTCAACTTCTGTCTTTCTGCTCTGGCACAGAGCCAGATAGCCACACTCTGATCAGAAGCATTTTTTTTATATACAGCTGCTAGAAAAAGTATGTGAACCCTTTGAGATTTCTGGATTTCTTCATTGGTCATCAAATGTGCTCCGATCTTCATCTAAGTTACAACAATAAACAGTCTGCTTAAACTAATACTGCACAAAAATAATATGTTTTCATGTTTTTATTGAACAAAACGTAAACATTCACAGTGCAGGGTGGAAAAAGTATGTGAACCCCTAGGCTATTGACTGGTTGACCCTCCTTTGGCAGCAATAACCTCAACCAAACGTTTCCTGTAGTTGCAGATCAGACCTGCACAAAGGTCAGGAGGAATTTTGGATCATTCCTCTTTACAAAACTGTTTCAGTTCAGCAATATTCTTGGGATGTCTGGTGTGAATCGCTCTCTTGAGGTCATGCCACAGCATCTCAATCGAGTTGAGGTCAAGACTCTGACTGGGCCACTCCAGAAGGCGTATTTTCTCCTGTTGAATCCATTCTGTTGTTGATTTACTTATATGCTGGGTCATTGTCCTGTTGAATCACCCACCCTCTATTGAGCTTCAGTTGGCGGACAGATGGTCTTAAGTTTTCCTGCAAAATGTCTCAATAAAATTGGGAATTCATTTTTCTGTCAATGACAGCAATCCGTCCAGGCCCTGAGGCAGCAAAGCAGCCCCAAACCATGATGGCCCCTCCACCATATTTCACAGTTGGGATGAGGTTTTGATGTTGGTGTGCTGTGCCTTTTTTTCTCCACACATAGCGTTGTGTGTTCCTTCCAAACAACTCCATTTTGGTTTCATCTATGGACAGAATATGTTGCCAGTAGTGCTGTGGAACATCCAGGTGCTCTTTTGTAAACTTCAAACGTGCAGCAATGTGTTTTTTGAACAGCAGTGGCTTCCTCTGTGGTGGCCTCCCATGAACTCCGTTCTTGTTTAATGTTTGACTTATTGTAGATTTGTCAACACAAATGTTGGCATGTGCCAGAGATTTCTGTAAGTCTTTAGCTGACACTCCAGGATTCTTCTTCACCTCATTGAGCGTTCTGCGCTGTGCTCTTGCAGTCATCTTTACAGGACGACCACGCCTAGGGAGAGTAGCAACAGTGCTGAACCTTCTCCATTTGTAGACAGTCTGTCTTAACGTGGACACATGAACATCAAGACTTTTAGAGATACATTTGTAACCCTTTCCAGCTTCATGCAAGTCAACAATTCTTGATCATAGGTCTTCTGAGAGCTCTTTTGTGCCAGGCATGGTTCACATCAGGCAATGCTTCTTGAGAACAGCAAACTCAAAACTGGTGTGTGTTTTTTATAGGGCAGGGCAACTTTAACCAACACATCCAATCTCATCACATTGAATGGACTCCAGGTTGGCTGACTCCTGGCTCCAATTAGCTCTTGGAGAAGTCATTAGCCTAGAGGTTCACATACTTTTTCCACCCTGCACTGTGAGTGTTTAAATGGTTTGATAAATAAAAATGTGAAAACATATAATTTTATTGTGCAGTATTAGTTTAAGCAGACTGTGTTTGTCTATTGTTGTGACTTAGATGAAGATTGGAACACATTTGATGACCAATTTATGCAGAAATCCAAGAAATCTCAAAGGGTTCACATACTTTTTCTAGACTGTATGAGAGGATCATATTTCTTGTGAGTGGGTGTGGCTTCAGCTCATTCAAGACACGCCCACACATCCTAGAGGAGCTTTTACTGCCTTATTTTTCATGATTTTTGAAGCTTGATTTTAAAAACTTGCTTTTGAAAATGCTGAAATTTGGCCTTGTGGTTCATAACACAGTGGCCTGTCATACAACTAACCTAGAATACAGATTTTTTTGTTTTTTATGATTTCACAAGGACTTTAAAGAGTAAGGGTGCATAAATCGTTCTAATTAATGTGTCTTTACTATATATATAAAAAAGTCCCTGAACATGTTTTTACTGGCCGTGTAGAGTGTTAAAATGAAAGAGTATGAGGTAAATGATTGGTAGAGCTCAATAAGAGACAACAATGCCACCCCATACTCGCATAGGAATTCATTAACTGCTTTTTGGACTCCTGACAGATGACAGAATGGCTCGCGCAGATAATAACAATCAGAACTGGGAAGGGATGTCTCTTCTGCAGCATTTGGACATGGAGGAGGAGGACCGGGCGTGGATGTGGGTCCAGCCGGCGGAAGGCCCGGTCGGCAGCTTTCCTCCATCCCGCCTCCACTCATAATTATGCATTAGGCGTTTCTGCAGTGAGCCGCTGGATATTGATGTGTTTTAAGGAAGTGTTCCCAGTCCTCTCCTCCCCTTCATCCATCCCTGCCTCCCTCTCTCACCCTCCCTCTCTCTCCTCCCTGCCTCCTCCGTGCGGCTGATCCGCGGGGTCTCGGTGCGCTCGCTCTCTCTCTCAGACGCGCTCGGCGTTCACACTCGCAAGGACCCCGATGGCCCCCATCCAGAGGGACTGCGCTAACCAAACGAAAAGCTCCGGCTCCCAGCTCCCCTAGCGAAGGCAGGACCCGAGAGCCTGCTCCTGGATTACCGCATTGTTTTATAATTTCCAACAAAAGAAGGAGAGAGAGAGAGAGAGGAAGGTGATGATGCTGAGGATGCGCCCGCGATGGTGGATTTCCCTTTTGTGCGTCTGTGGATTGATGCACGGCGGTCACCAGAGCAGCCCTAATTCCCCAAATGGTAACTGATGCTATTCATATGTTAATTGAATTATCATCCTGCAAACATATTCTACTCGTGAATAGGCCCGTATTTGTGTTTTTATTCGTAGCACCGTCTATCCCATCCTCTCCATCTGAAATATATATGTAGCCTGTAGCTGCTTCTTGTTATCAAAGAAAAACAGGGCGCAATCGACATTTCAGATGGCGCTGTTTGTGATGAAGGTAGCAAGCACTCGTGTTATGAAATCGGTGTTTTCCTCCTTCCTCCCTCTCTGTGCAGGAGACGCCTTGTCGAGCTTGAAGGCTCTTCGTGATGCAGGCAGGTTCGTGGGGAAGGAGGACACGGTGCCTCTCCGCCTGCTCTACAGCAGACACAACCACAGCCAGATCACAGAGGACGAGCTCAGCACCAGGGTGAGAGCCAGCTCCGGATCCACGCAGGTGGGTACACCGTGTTTTTAAAGGAGTGCCTCAATGCAATGTTGTGTGTGCTTGTGCTTGTTTTTGTTGTGCACTGATTCATACTTCTGCTCTGCCCTCACCCTCAGAGATAAGATTAATCATCAGTTAAATAAAAACAAAGCAGAGGAAGCTTGAAACATGAAGAAGGATGGAGCTGCTCTAATTAGACTGTCTGCAGGTGCTATTTGGGTCATCAGTGTTTTACACATGTGTCTACAGTACCTTTTAGATCACAGCTTGTATTGATAAGCCCTCACATTCACTTAGTCAACAGTGTACATTCAGCCATAGTCATCAGGCTGTCAGGATAATTAATAATTTATTGATCACTTGCATCTTGTGTGCCCAGCTGGTTTGCTGTCCTAGCAGCTGTCACACCTAAATCAGCTCAAATCTCAAATCCCATTAAGCAGTTTTTAACCGTTTTCATGAATGGAAAAGACAGAAGAGCTGTTAGAGGTTGACTGATATATATGAGTTGATCTTATCAGACAGTTTTAGACATGATTGTTGACCTTTAAACTTTGCAAGAAGTATTTTCTAAAGCGGGAATGATTCCTTATTTTATTTTTATCTATTTAATTTTATTTAACCAGAAACCTCATTGAGATCAATAATCTCATTTACAAGAGTGTCCTGGACAAGAAAGGCAGCAGCACAATGAACAGAGTTAAGTTTAAGAGTGAAATATAACAGTTATAAACACAGATCAAACAAATCACCAATCACAGAGCACAAAGTCATTATAATAATCAAAATAAGTATTAAAACCAGCACTTAAATTTATTGATATAACATCTGTTGCACTGTATTCAGAGCTTATGATATCACCTTCATGCAGATGAGTAAAACACTATGATATGCAGTAGGGATGTAACAGTATCAAAATCTCAGGGTACAATAACACCTCAGTGACAAGTTCACGGTACTGTATTTACTGCCAGATCAAAAGAAAACCCCAAAAGAAAAAATGAAGACTTCACAATGATGATGGCATTTATTAAACAGCAATTTAAATATTACATTATGTGCAAAGAGTGGCGTAGGTATGCATTAGGATTAAAATATATACTGTGTGTTTACTGACCTTCTAAGCTTTGTTTTCCACCACTGAAAACAAGCTGTCGGTCTTTGGCAATATACAGTATTCACTGGTACACCTGTGATCTGCTGAGTCCTCCTGCTGTTGTGGAGGACGTTGGATTGTGAATGCTTCCTTAAAGACTCCTCGACTGATCATTTTTAGCAATCTCCTATGTTTCTGGCCCGCTATGCTGTGCGGCATGAATATCAGCAAGTTTGATGTGTCCAGATTGTATGATGACAACTCTCACTTAACGCCAATGAAGCGCAGGTTACAACATACAGGATTTGCAAGAAAAATTGTCTCAATTCCAATGCTAACCTGTTTGTTTGATGGCGTCAGTGTCGTGTCTATCATTCTGTCATCTCTTCCTGCATTCCTGTTGGTTGGTTAGTCGATGTAGGTCGTGGCAGCTGTCCCATTGTGAGATGGTCATCCTAAATGTCCGGCACTGTCCAGGCTATCTTTTGTCTGTCAATTTGCCGTACAGTATGACGTATGACCACTGTCTTAGAGCCATGAATAAAGATATCCCCCATTGGTCATCTTTTGTCTGGGACAGCCCAAAATCGCATGTATACCAGGCTCGAGAGTGTTTTGGCCTGTCCGAATTTGGTTCCTTGTATCTCTGTGAATCTTTTTGGGGTGATGTATTGCTCAGTGGCTTTTCATGTTACTTGTACTGAAAGAAAACATTCCCCATCTGGCAGTCTGTCTGCATACTGCTTTATTTTTATTTTTTCGACACTAGGGAAGCAAAATGCTTCCACACGTCAGAGCCTCTAAAATCTCAGAAACTTGTTACTCAGTTCTCCTTTGCTGCTCCTAGCATCCACTTGTTGCGCTGTTAGATCAAGCCAGTGATTGGAGCACAAAGTATGATGGGTAGGCCAGGGCCGATGGTAACTGTAGTTTTCGCTTCCCTTCACTCTGCTACATGAAATGAACAACACTTTTTTGTCCATCGCTCTTCTCCAATGAGGTGGCAGGGTTAATATTTAGTCAGGGAGGGGTTTTAGCATCTGAGTGGCACATAAACGATCTGAAGGAAACACTCCCCTGTCAGTGTGAACACAGAGCTGAGAACAACAAAACCAGATAGAGTGTGACAGGAACAAGAATAATGATCAACAAAAACTGTTAAGTTGAGTCATTTGGAAGGCTAAAGGTAGACTGCAATAATCACAATTACTGCAATTATGTTCACTGACTCAGTCAGCGAAGCAGGATATCTGCTGGTCCATTTCAACAGATGAGTCAATTAGCACTGTGCAAACCCATCATGCGTTTTTAATTTGTACGGCTAAGGCTCTTGTTGGGCTAGCCTACTCAGGGCCCAGAGAGTGAAGAGAGGGCTACAGATGGTAGCAGGCAGGGAGGTGGCGCTAACCCTTTGTCTCTCTCACACCTCAGACAGAGCTGCAGCTTGATGGGTAAACAAGCTAACAGGAACCATCTGCCATCAGATATAATTTTAATATTTTCTCTTTGAAGCTGATACTAATCTCCATCACAGGTTGATCACGTAACATAGTCCTCCTGTGAACTGAATTTCAAAGGCAGGACGCCAATACCTGCAGAGCAAGAGGAATTATTTTTTAAACTTTTATACTCTTAAGATATGTACAAACTATTTCACATCACACCTAAACCTTAACGTACAGTTATGTGTGATTGCTGTGTTTATTTTGCTCTGTAATATGTTATAAAAATAACTTGCATACTGGAAATCAATACAGCCTCAAAGTTCAAACTAGGCTTTAAAATACATGCTGCACGTGAGGAGTGTGTTAAAGTAGGAAGGGGAGGAGACAGACATTTCTTGGTTTCTGATGTTTTAAATCTCTTATTCTCTAGGGAGCTACAGATAGTGCAGTCGGCTGTGATGTCACTTGTACAAAGTTTGATCAGTTATTGGCTGTTTTTAGATCAACAGCCTAAAAACAAATCTGTCAAGCAGATCTAAAAATGTGTGACACAGGAAGTTATTTATAGACTTCTGTTGCTTTGCCTATTTTCAGTCTCAGACACAAACAGCTTCACCACTGAATGAGCAATGTGGAGTTCAGCAAAGTGCTCCTGATGTTTTGGTTGGAAAAACAAAAGTGGAAACAGCCTGAGCATGGACTTGTGCGTGTTGGTTTGCGCGATTGCTTTCCTGTGTTTGTGTGTATGTGTACAGTGGATTAACTGCACTTACAGTCATACTTGGAGAGTCATGAGTGGAAAGTCAGGCATGCTATAACTCAGAAATCAATGTTGGAAGAGTCAGTGGTAGCATCAGAATATCGGCCCGGCTCAGTAAAGCTGGGATGTGCTTTCAATAAACACAATTACTGGTACCTCCTCCCATCATGGAGCCAATCTGCCGGATTAGATTTCATCACAAGTGTGCCATGGAAAGGGATTGCTCTTTGAAAGTGCTCACACACCCACACCCACAGACACGCTTACCAGCTCTTATATTCATTGGCCACGCAGCGACACACGCCTACAAACAATAGAGTCTGTGGTCAGCGGGGACCTCATGGGCTAAGGTCGTCCTTGGGTGAACACAGCGGCACCTCCTCAAACAGAGTCAAAAAGAAAACCCTCTCCCCTCCTCCCCTCGTTGTCATGCAGTGTCCGGTCTTTAATAAAGGTGACAGCCCGTGGGCTGAGTCTGGGGGAGGGGAGGGTGAGTGGTGTTTTAGTCCAGCTCTGGGACTCCCCCTCGATCTGCACAGAAATGATTGTTGGGAGATCTCATTGACCCAAGGGTGTGTAATAAAGCCTGTACCATATGTGCCCAGAGCTCAGAATGAATTCAATCCCCCAAATCAATCACAGTACATGCACATTTCTGTGTTTGTGTACATATCAATGCTGCAGGATGAAGATATGACATGAGAGAGTTTCAGCAAAAATGTGGCTTTGCTTCTTTTGTAAAATCAGTCTGAAACACAGAAATAAATGGTTATTGAGTTAGAGCAACAATAAGCTGTATTATTTTACTATATTCATGTGTAAGTATTTGTGTCTGTACTTCATAATTAAATTGCCAAATGAGATGAAAACAAAAAGAAATTGAGAAAGTCAAAATGTCCCTTCTTACTGCTGATTGGTGTTAGAGCTCAAAAACAACACAGCCATCCATCAATGCAGATGAGAATTGATCATAACTAATGAACTGAGCTTTATGATAATGTTTGCATTCATTTATGGTTAATTGATCTGTCCTTTTCTGCCTTTTAGGTGAACCACGTGGCTCAGGCAAGCTTTCAAGTTGATGCTTTTGGCAGAAAATTCATCTTGGATGTGGAACTGAATCAGTGAGTTTTGCATTATTCAATCTGTTTATCTTTTGTCTTGCTATCTGTCGAAGGGAAAAACATTGTGTCTGGCTCCCAACTATCTGTGTTTGGCTTATCCTATTGTCCAAGGCAGTCAGGCTGCAGGGCGTTCATCTCTGACAGCCACTCTCACAGACTGTTCATCTGAGATGCAGGCTATATCTCAGAATGGAGCTGCCATAATTTGCCGGTACAACGTGGTTCCAGTTTAAGATTTTATTCCAAATTCAACTTTATTGATAAACAAAATCTGGCAGTTACATTCATGATATAACCACACTGTAAACATTACAGACTAAGCAACATTTCATCAATAAAATACAGAAAAAGTCACCGGTCTAATCTGGGATTAGATTGTGTATAGATCTGTTACATGGATGGTGGACTGCTTAAGCTTAGCTGGCTTTAGCTAAAGCTAGCATGGCTACACTGGCTACATAATTAACATTTCTGCATAAGCCAATGTACCCAAGTTAGCTGAGTTTGGCAATGTGAGCTTTAGGTAAAGCTAATTTAGCTACACAGATGTCGTAAATACTAGTATGTACCTTATGTATGCTTTGTGGTCTAAGCTTTAGCTTTGTTAGCTGCGTAGCTTCATTATTTCTGTAGCTTATGCAGCTAACGGAGCTACATTAGATACACTTACTGCTTATAAATATTTTAATGGAGGACATGTTTTTCCTGTGAGGAGGCTAATTGCTTGGCTTTATTAAACATTTGATATTTCAGGTTTTGCAGATTAGGTTTTTAACTTTTAGTTTTTGACATCCTAACTGTTACCTTAATCAATAACATAGCCCTAAACAAAAGTAGAATCTGATTTTTTTTTTAAGTTTTAGCATGTATTTCAGTTTGAGAAATACAGCATCTTAGATGAACAGTCTGCAACCAACCCCTCTTCATTCTGGCTTCTATCTAGCATTTTACAGTAGCCATCCATCCATCTAGCTGTCTTTCCATGTAGTGACATTAAAGCTATTTTGTCTAACTAGCTAGCAAGTAGCTATCTGTTTGCCTGGCTGGTAAGCTGACATCTGCTGGTTTTAGCTCATCAGCAATATGCATTTGTAAATATTTAAGAATTAGCGCTATAGCCACACTTAGTCCAAGTCAGGATACAAAAAAGCCAAAACTATTTCACAGGAAATACCCCAGGGGACAATGGCTATCTTTCTGTCGGTCTGGCTGGTTAGCCACTTGCTGGTATTTGACAAACTAGCTAGTAGTTTTCTGCATGTCTACTAGCCTTCTTGTCTGTTTGGCTAGCTCACTTTTGGTTTTCTTGCTGTCAGCTAGGCTAGCTATCGGTTGGTCTATTTGTGTAGCAAGCTCATTAAGATTATTTTGGTGTCTTTCTGAATCTGGAGATTTTTGAGCTACCTAAATATCTATTTGGCTAATTCTCGGTTGGTCTGATCAAGCTAGCTATCTATTTGTCTTGCTTTTGTGGCCCCCAGTCTTTGAGTCTCCATTAGATTTCTGTTACAGAGTATTTTTTTTTTATTTACAACTCAGATATGATCTCAGCTCTTGTCGATGGTCAGTCTTTTTGGCCTTCACAGCGACTCACTGGCACATTTTTATGTGGGGTTGTACGAGGTACTTGTCAAGAAGTTTATTAGCCACAGGAGATGCAGGCCAGCACAGCTTCTATTTTAGAAACCCACTGGAGATCTGGCATGGAAGCTAACTAGACATTGTTGCATTTGCACCTCATAATTTCGTTGATTTTAAGAAAAAAGACCTGTAAAAGCAAGTCAGCACTTTCTTAGGGAAATTATAAGGACTAAGCTTCTTTATTTAAATATCACTTTGTTTGGCGCTATTCCACTAACCTTGCAAAGCAGATGGATGTTTTTCACTGCTGAGTCCATCTTGCCAAGCTCCTGTCTGAACCATTTGGGCCCGGTTAGAAAGTGACAGGACCCATCAGCGACGAGGGGCAGTGCTTTCAGGCGCAGCAGAGTCGTGACGTAAGCAAGCAGCAACAAGAGGCCGGTGCAATTATGGCAGAAGAGCTTAGCGTGGATGCTGCTAAAGCGCCAGTTTAATCAGAACTTGATGACATTTCTTTGTTAAAAGAAGAACAAAGAACAGCAGTGAGTTGTTTTCTTTTCAAAAACGACAAAAGTCGTGTACTGACACGTCTATAGTCACCATGATTCGCGTTATTCCTCAGTAGCTGTGCATGCGCACCTCGATAGCGGCTATGTCACGTGTTTTGTTGCTCTGATTGGCCCGTAAAGATGTGACAGACAGAACATTCATCCAATCACACTCCGAGCTTTTTTCAAATCCTCTGCCCTTTCCCAAACGCTTAGTATTGAAGGTTGTCCAGATGGATGTGTGAAACAAACATCCATCTGGTGTGTCAGGTTATTATTCCACACCACATCACCTTTATGTTCTCCAGCCTGAGGCAAACCTATCTGGTCACCTACTGGTCATCAGTGTATGACTCACTTTAAGAAACTTGGTTTTTAGTGAATTTTGATATTCCTTAACAAAATGAGATCATTTTGAACAAGGAACAAGGAACTATCCCTTTAACCCCCAGGGTCTGTGTTGTGAGCTGTCATTTTTAAACTACAACAGTCTCTGCTGTTTACATCTTCTTTTCGGCAACCCTTCACGTACATATCTCATACTGATGTATGTGCTGAGGTGGACCATTATATGAATGAATGTACATGTGTCTATGTGGCTGTGTGTGTTAGTGAGTGTGCAGCTCTCCACTAATTGTGTGTTTGTGTGTGATTAAGAGGTTCCATCATAATAGGAAGTGATTTATGGTAAAGGCTGTAGGACTACCCTGTCAGACTCTGATATTGATCACATCTCAACCGATAAAAAGTAAAGCTTGCTTCTTTTTTCCCTCTTTCATTCTCTCTCTCTCTTAGCATTTGGAACACACTGTCTGGCATCTTCCTTGCTATATCTCTGCTTTGTTCTGTTTCGGTTTCCCTCTGTCATGCTTTGAGTATTGTGTTTAAAGGGTCATCTCAGTCCACTATGGTTTTGCAGAAAAAGAAACAAAGCAAATTGCAGCAAATTTGATCTGCAAAGCGCATGTCTTTATCGGCACACATTGTGTGTGTGTGTGAGGGGGGATTTGTCATATAACTCACCGCTTTGAGGGCACAGTTAGAAGCCTGGCTGGACACTGAGTGTCTGCCTGAACTCCACATTTTTGTCTGAGATGACAAAAGGAAGTATGAGACAGCCACGGAGACTGCCATCAATGAGCTTCAAAAGTACTCTTCAAAACAGTGAGTGATGTCACTGAGGTTGCGTCCATGTTTCATGCAGTCTATGGTTTGTGAGTACTGATATGTGATGTTATGATGTGTTTGAATAACTCTACTTAAGACCTTACTTGCAGTTACTTTGATAATAGACTCATCAAACCTATGTGCCATGGTTTCCCCTCTCCAGAGGATAAATTTCCTATAACTTATTCTTGGAAATGAGAATATGGCTGTGTCATCAAAAGGGAGCCTGTGAACCTGTCAAACACATAAAATGATGTTGCCTGCTCACACTAGGAATCACTTCCTTATGAGTAAAATGTTACATCACAGGAATTCACAGATTTAGAAAATTTGTTTCAGTAAACCTGCAGCTCACTACATGATGCATCAACCAGTCATAGACATAGATTATGCGTCCACAAACAAACATATCACACATATCATTATATCAGCACTTGGATGAATGCAGTTGTTATTCATCTGTGTGACTTTGTGGTCCCAAGTTTTACCCCTATAATTTCTAAACTCCATTCTGTCAGAATATGGGCTGAAGAGAAACACTTGTGTGAGCTGTCGTTTTTTAGAGAGTGAAATAGCCTCCAATCAGCTCTCGGCCACAGTTTGACATGTTTGGTACTGAATAAGAGTGAGAGACTAGGATCAGAGTAGTAGAGCATTGTGCTGTGCAATGTTTGTCTGTCTCTGCCCTGCAGTGCTAAAACATCAGTTATCTTTAAATGAAAACAGAAATTAACTCTGCAACTGTTTGGATAGCCAATTAACCTTTTTTCTACTATAATAACAGAAACAGAGAGAGAATAAATAATGTCTCACAAGACTCTCTAGACTCTTGTTTCCCTTCATCTGGCTAGATGATGCAGGAGTATTGGTGATATTGATCACCTCCACACCATTTAGATAAGTTAAACTGTGGTAGAAATCACTATTTAAAGTGTAGGGATTGTATTCAATGGATGTAAACATTTTCTCATAATTACAGATCCATTTAGAACTTTAAGTGCTAACTTTCCTCAGTTCCCATTCATTCCTAAGTGCTGTCTCCCATTTTCAACCCCCAACACACATTCAGGACCATGTAAATGCATACAGCATTTACTTTGGATGAGTTGTTGAATTTAACAGTCAATTTGGGCTTCTAAATCAACTTTTTGTTACTATTGACTTTTAAGTGATGTTTAGAAAGCTGTTTAACACATTCACTGATAAAATAAATCAGTTTCTCAGAGGAAAAAGAATAAAAGAATGAAGGTTTTGTCCAGGATTAGTTGGTATTTTGGTCAAATGGACCAACACATTTTTATTGAATTTTTTTTCTTCCTGCAACAAAACCCACTCACCTCATTTTTATCCCCTAAGTGACTTACTTCTTAGCATTTTCTTAGATTAACTGTTGCCATAAGTAAACAAAAAGACATGTTTTTTAGCTTAATATGTAAGATTTGTTTGTTGATTTACAGTGTATATCATAATCATTCTCCTCTTCTCTCTCAGTCTTTGCCTCAGGTCATTGTTTTCCCGTAGACTGTGAATAATATAAGTGTAGGCGTTTGTATTTTTTAAATAAAGTCATATGTCTTGTAAATATGAAGTGCATGTGCTCTAAAAGCACATGTTTGTACTTAAATGGAAACTGTCATCTAAGTGCTACTAGTTCAAATTTGAAAATACTTGAAAACTGCTTGGTGTGTGCTTTTTCCGCAAACTCCTTCAAACTTTCTGGATCATAGATAAACACTGACGTTTCACTGCAGGGCTTTGATTGGAACTTTAATAACTGAAATTAAGAAATTTTTGGTGCCTATGACTTTTATTTTTTTGTGGTTGTGATATCAAAACATTAAATCCAAGGTCTGAAATTCAAGAGGGGTCTGGCTGCAGACCGCACATCTCTGATGGCCACTCTCACAGACTGTTCATCGGACACTCTGTAAATCTCAGAAAGAAAATGCCATAATTTGCTGTTACAAAGTGTTTCCAGTTTTAGATTTTTTAAAAATTCCACTTAACTTGTAAATAAAGTCTGGCAGTCATGTTTATGAAATAACTGTATTGCAAACATTACAGACAAATGGCTAAATAAAACAGAAAGGGGTCAGAGGCAGGGCTCAACAATTTGGGAACCAATGTAATTGCGATTATCTTTTCTGTTGATTTTTATCTAAATCTTAAACCGATTGCTCAGCTGTAGTCAGAGGTCTAATCTAGTAATAAAGTATGTATTAACCCATTGAAGAAGTAGATGCATGAATGATGGCTCACTCTAGCTTCATTAGCTTTAGCTAAAGCAAACATTGCTTCGTTAGCTTTTGAATGAATATTTCTATATAAGCCAATGTTTCTAAGATAGCTATAGCAATGTGAGCTTTAGCACATGTAGCTAACATGGCTATGTAGATAACGTATCTACATACTTTACATAGCTACTTTGTGAGCTTAGCTTTAGCTACGTATGTAGCTCCCTTATCTTTGGCCAAGTTAGCTTTAGCAATGTGAGCTTTAGCAATGTAACTAACACTGACATAGCAACATATATAATGTGGATACATAGCTAGTGTATCCGCTTTAAGCTTACCTTTAGCTATGTTAGCTACGTAGCTTACACAGCTAACGGAACTTTGTAAGCTACACTTGGTGCATTAGAATGTTTTAATGGAGGATTAAGTTTTTCATGTAAGTTGGTTTCTCAGGTCAGGTTTTATTTTTTTTCCTTTAACTGTCCTAAATCTTACCATAACTTTACCAGAAGTTCAATCCTATTTTATTTTGAAAGTTTCAGTATTTAGTATTTCTTTTCTGAGATGTACAGTGTCTCAGTTGAACAGTCTGTGAGAGTCGCCGTCAGAGATGAACGGTCAGCACTCAGACTGTCTTGGAGGGTTTTAGATCTCTAACACCAGACAACACAAAGTTGAATTTAAAGCAAGTCTGTTTTAGTTTACTTTGGATAAAGCTAACTTTGGTGATTTTAGAACCCTTAGAATGATTTTTTGGCCGGAACAAATCACTGTCTAGAGCTCCACATGATAAAAAGACAATTTTTAAGACAAAGACAAAAAGTGATCAGGGTTATGGTTGTCGATTCTAGTGACTGATGGATCACTCAGATGCATTTGGGAGAACTCTTCCCTTTCCTTTCCAAATTAAAACCCTGCACATAAAGCCAAATGTATCATATTTGATATGTAGTTTTGTGAGACCTCTGTCTGATCAACATAATCAATAATTTACTTAAAAACCTTTTGTATAAAATCTGATTGATGAAAAAAATGCCCTCCAGCAGATTGTTAGGTGCCAAAAATGTCTCTGAAACAAATTTGATACAAACAATATATGTGTGAAATATTATGGCAATTTCTCCTTTTTTGGATTTTCTTAGATTTAAATAAACATCTCAGTTCCAAATTATGAGAATAATTTGGCTTTTATTAGGGCATCAGGCTTTAAAGGGTTAAGTAAGCCACTTGAACACAAGCAGCAAAAGAGACCAAAATAACTTTTGTCTTTTTGACACTTTTGGGCATAAATATTTGTTAACTGGCTCGCTAACTATATGAGAGATTGCATTGTTTTAAAACATGCACTAGAGCAAAATTTTAAAATATTAAAATTTTCCACAACCTTTATCCTATCATGAGTGGCTGGTATGCTTGGTGCTCGGCTGTGTCAAAATGCTTCCTGACAAAGCTCCTAAAACTGCAGACAGCATGATCATATGATAACATATTAGGTGATCTATGAGATTAAAGAAGAAAAAACATCAGATTTTGTGTATATATGGTTGTATTTTGAAATTGAAATGTCTCCCATGCAGACAAAGAAAAAGTGTTTAATTTGCAGCTGATGTTGTTAACCTATTCATTACCAACCATCACCATGTACACATCTGAAGTGTGATTGCTTAAAGAGAAAAAGTCAGGAGGGGGTTGGTCGGTCACAGGCTCTTTAATCCCACTCACGGTCTTTGTCCTCCTCTTTCCTCCTCAATCTCAGCAGCCGGCTACAATTTACCATTCATGGGACTGCAGAGTGTGCTCAAATTTGCACAGGATGGGGGGTTGACTCCTTTTTTTATACACCCACACCCATCCACACACAAAAACACCCATCCACACGTCTCCACCCTTGATTGCCCCGCCTTCCATTCAGCCAGCTAGCCCTTCACCCCACCTCTCCCACCTGCTCCCGCTGAATAATAGATGTGCTATAAGATTAAAGAAGGGTGCCAATGCGCATGTGTGAGGCTGCGGTGGTTTCCGGCTTGTCCAGTGCATGACCAATGGAAAAAAAGAAAATGATTACTTGTGCGTAGAAATGGCTTTCCTTAAGAATACACTACACATTCAGGCATGCCCAAAAAGCTGATTGATCAGGTTTGAAATTAGTTAAACTTTAAACCATTCAGTGGAGGTGAGGCAACACAACCATCATGGTCAAATAAAAGACAAAAATGTGGGACACTAAATAAACACTTCACTGTGCCTGGAGTTCAGTTCATTTATAAATAAACCATCAGTGACTGATTTGCTACCTTAACTAACACTATTGCAGCTTCTTTGAAATAACCAACTATTTTAAACACAATGGATCAAATCACTTGTAAGTATTAAAATAAAGGGAGTGTCATTAATTTTTAACTTTGATATGATTTTAATAAAAATAAAATGATAATGATACCTGTTGTGCCACAATAACAAAAATCTATGTCTGTATTGTGTAATTTCTTGTTTTTACTTATCAAAAAATATAAGCAAAGTCAGTCACACTCATAAAATGCACAAACAACAGACTGTCAGATTTTGTTTATTCAGACATAGGTGGATGAAGACTAAATGACTGGTTGGCTTATTTAACATTTTGTGGGTCGGCAGATCTCTGGATATCCAAATAGTTATGCTGTATGTACAAACATACCCAAAAGTAGGTTTTTCATGATATCCCGTTTAAATCTTTGGTACTTTTTGATACTGTTGATCGCTAAAATAAAGGTTGGGACATCTTTAACCTGTGTCTATGTGCCTCATGTGTGGTGACTGTTGCTCTTATAATAGACGACCCGATTCAAATCCAGAGTGGGGCTCCTTTCCCACGTCATTCCCCACTTTCACTCTCCCCAGTTTCCAACTCTTTCCACTGTCCCAGAGGTATAAAAGTCCCAAAATAATCTGAAAACAGAGGTTGTGTTGTTTGAAACCATGCGGTATTGAAAAGTATCAAAATGTTGAGCATTTTGACAAACTGAGTTGAGATTTAATAGCAAAACAATTCCCTTTAAGTTGATATGTTTCCTGAACTCATTAGAGGATATTAGAAACCTAAAATATAAATTAAATAATCACCTGATTTGCTGTCCATAAATGTTAAGCTTGTGGCATTAAGGTGTGACGTGTCAAGGTGATATTAAATTCATACGGTTTTGTATGTTTGATAGAATGCGAGTGTAGACGGACAGAAGAATGGCTGGGAACTGTTTTATAACCTCTGTTGCTATGAAATGATGCTGTGCTGCAACATAAAGAGGAGAGGGCTTCTCCCTCCACTCATGTTGACTCCATCAGACACTCATCATTTAAAAAAAAAAAACTACTACCATGTCGTGTCAGCTTTCCCTTCTTTATGCAAATGTTGAGGGGTCAATTACAGGCAATGGTGAATACCTTATTCATCTTTGTGAGGAGTGTGTTTGCAGCAGGGATGGCGGCATCAGAGGGGAAGGGGGTGGAGGGAATAGAGCACTGACACAACCATAGGGTCTCTCCTCAAACCGCTGAGATGTAAGAAAAGAAGCAAAGCAAACATCCCAACGGTTGACTGGTTTGATGTATGTCTGCACGTGTGTGTTGGTGCGTCTGATTGAGCTGGAAGGTGTGTGTGTTTGTGTGTGTCCGTGGGTGTTGAAATGAACCTGGAAAACTGTGTTTCCTCTTGTCAAGCCTCAGGTGCAGAGGAGGAACGTAAAGTGTTGTCTTAATTGGAGATAACAAGGACGGATTGACAGCAGTCAGGCCCAGAATCAATACTAAGACACAGAGCAAGAAGGGAAACGGCAAAGAAAGGAGAATTTTCCTTTACATTGCTTTTAATTCAAGCTGAAAGTTTTGGATAGCCTCATTCAGTCTTTCTTTAGTTCTCATTAGACCAAAGCCTTACCTTGATTACTGTGGCTGTATCGGCACTTACACTTAAAAATGCAAACAGTTTTCCATGGAGTAGTAAGAGCTTGGTAAATCCTTTTTAACACTTGTAGTTTAAAATAAAGCTAGATTTGTAAAACCGGCATTTACATTGTTCTGTCATCTTTATATTATGGATGGATCTAAACTTCTGAAATTCAGAAGTGCAAATTAAAGCTGCAACATTATCATTTACATCTCATTTACAACAAATTTCATAATGACCAAGAATAATAAAGAAAAGAAACAGGTATTAGGTAATAGGACTGTCAGTTTAACTGTTTTAAAGCTTCAATATGTCGGCTTCTACTTTTATAGTTTCCTGTCTGTATTAAGTTGTCAAGATTTTCAACAATTTGCTGTATTGTTTAAGATTTTTGGAGCTTTTTATTCCTTTATTCAGAGAAAAGGGCAGTGAATATAGTCAGACACAGTAGCTATGTTTACATGGACCACTTGTTATTTGAATAAATGTCTGATCTGAATGAAAATGCTTCATATAAACACTTCATTCAGAAAGAAATTTCATTCTAATCAAGAGGGGTGGTTTATGCTATAGTCATTCAGATCAGTGTCCATAAAAAACACCTGATCTGATCGTCTCTGTAAGAGGTGATTTTTGTCTTACTGTGCATGTCTGCCCCACAGACAGAACAGACAGTAATATGGCAAGAGCAAAACAAAATCTGATCTGTTGCTGGGACAACTTTTTTACTCTAAACTTAAAAAGAGCTCAGAAATGTTGATCAGATAATATAAAGTACAGATGCGAAAGAGTAGAACTGTACAATAATTTGCTTGGGGAGGAGAAAAAACAAGCGAGTGATGGCAATTTGTTTACAACAAATGCAAAGAAGAATTTCTTTTAGATTTGACCGGTGGGACGATACTGTGCATGTCAGAGCTGTTTTATACAGCTCAAATGTATGATGCATGAGCACACACATCTGAATCATATCGCATCTTTTAGCATCTACTTAACAGAGAATTTAAATCTCCAATCAGAATAGATATAACCAGACTGTGGAAAAAAAATGCTCATGTAACTGCAGCTACTGAGGAGATGGGGCTTTTCCACTAGGACTTTTGGCCGTGCAGATCCAAACCAAGCCATGCTGATTTACTTTTCCATCTCCGGTCCGGCCACACCAAGCCAAGCCCAGAATGGTCTTGTGCAGGGGCAGTGCCCAAGTGTGACCACCCTGCCTCATCGGTCAGGTATGCCTTGCAGACGTGTTTCAAGAAGAAGAAACCTTGAAGTAGAAACCAAGCAGTGCTAGCAGCTATTTAACGACATCAACTGAACTGATTATGTTTTTGATTATTGTAATAATAGTCCTAAAGCTGATAGTAAGTTCTCAGAGATATGACTAACAATAATAGCTGAAACAGTATCTGTTTAGAGAATTCAAATAAATAAGTAAATGAATAAATTAGATACAATTTTTTCCCTTTTTTGACTCAGGAGCTCACCGTTTTCTCTCATGTTGCTCATTCTTTGTACTGATGATTCAGCTGGGAGGATTATGTGCTTGACAAAGTCCCGGAAATGATCTAAATGCCAGTCATCAAACAGCGCCTTTGTGTAAAATGAGTAGGATGTTGCATTTTTTGGGAAAAATACCCCCTCCCACTTGTTCTGAGGCGACTAGAAGATTAGCTGATTCTTAAAGTATGTTTTTCCCACCAACAATGATCTCTTGGTTTCTTAGAAAAAAAAAGACCAACAAAATCCTGCTCAGCTGCCGTCGTTTTTATAAAATCTGTGTGACTTTAAGGAGACTTTTGATCTCTAAAATGTGTGTCTGTGTAGCTGCAGATGCTTCGGTGTTACAAGTGTGTCCTCTTTGTGCTGTGCATGTGTACATTTATCATGTGCTGCATGCATGCAGCCTTACATCCTCCACATATATATGATTTAACTCTCTCTCATATCCCATCCTGGGATAATATATCATCCAGCCATATCTCGCTCGCTGCGTCTTGACATCCCTACAGCACGACTCCTCTCTTCTCCTTCTTTTCCACCTCCACCTCTGTCTCCCTCTCTGCTCCCAGGTTTGTAATTTATTGCAGACAGGCGTGATCCGATTTACTAAGGACTTAATGAGAAAACACAGAGAGGAGCATGTCTGACAAAGAACGGAAGAATGAGAGGTGGAGAGAGAAAAGAAATAGTTAAGTATGAAGAGTAAGAGGGAAAGGAGGATGTGTATATGTCCTTCATGCACCCTTGAGTCTTGGTGGGTGGGTTGAGTAAGAGCAGGAGATAGGGTGAGATAAAGTGTCTGTGTTTGTTCATGCTCCAGGGAGGTAGATACTTGAAAGGAGTACCCTAAAAAGAACATAGTCCCTGCTTCCTCTCTCCTCTCTTCTCCTCTCTTCATCCCTGTCTCCCACTTCCTTGTTTTCCCTCTTGCTTCAGGCAGGACTTCTTCCTCTGATCTGTGTGTCCGCTCATCACACACTCTTGCTCACACTTGAGCTATGGGAATTATATTTGTGTTTGTGTGTGAGCAAATGGCTTACAAACACCACATTACAGCTTGTGTTTGCTAAGTGGCTCACAACACATGGAGGGCTGTGTATATGCAGTGTTTGTGTGTGCATCAGAGTGTGTTTTGTAAAGTTTGTGGTGTGTGTCGGAAAGGTGGGTACAAATTAATTTTATGGAGGTGCTCTGGGTTAATTAGAAGGACAAATAGCAGCAATGATGTTAGCGTTAACATCGAGTGAAAGTGCCTGTGTGTGTGTGTTTATTACAAGTCTGTCTCACATGGCTGTGTGTACAATGGAGCAGTTTTAGCATCAGTGCATCCATGGCTTTGAAGGGATCTGTATCTTATACATTAGCAGCATAAGTGAAAGCTTGTTCTGCAAAATAAAGAAATGCACTTGGTTGGTGAAATTTATTGCTTAAGCCTGATTATAGCTTCTACTGTATTTTATAATACATTTTGCAGCACAAGGCCTTTACATTTTGTCCCCCCATCGCTTAGATTGTGATTTGTCAGTATGCGGTCCTTTTATAAACATTAAGGAGAAAAATTGCCAGCAAAACTGTTTTTATGCCCACATGGACAAATCAATATAGTTCACAGTCATACCAGCAGCTCTGTGAGGCTGTGCAGCAGCAGTAAGCTAAACGCTAACATCGTCAACGTGCTACCATGCTTACAGTTCATGTTAAGACTGTTTTCAGCAGCTTTAATGTCAATTGTATGTTCCATAATGACCCCCTATATCAGCAGTGTTAATTCAATACCTATAGAGTTGAACTTAACACTTTAAAAGTGTCTATATTGGGTCATACTGCATATACAGTAGTTAGATGTACACTTTTGAAAGTGTAAAATGTTTTTTACTATGACTGTGTTAAATAAACTCTATATTGTGTTATTTCCCTCACATCAGTTAAAATCAGAGGTATTTATAATTTAAATTATTTACATAGTGCAAAGCACTTTACATTCTTAATTAATATAATTTAGATTACCAACTTGCATTAAACAGCTGTGGCAATGTGAGGTGTCTTATGGCAACCATGGAGCAATAAGACAGATACAGAGCTAGAATATGCCTTAAGTGTGCACTCTTATTTTAGACCATCCGTTACCACGGTCAGATGTGACCAACTTAGTAGGTCACTTCACTCATGGTGCAGAAATGTTTAACAACAAAAACAACAATAATTTGCCAGAAACATGAGAAAAGGAATCCCAGCAGATGCCACTGTACAACAGCCAACATCTTAACAGATCTAAACACATAAAAACATATGAAACATATCGAAAATCTCTGCACAAAGGGATGATGATTTGAGATGGTAGTGGGCAGAGCTTTTATCAGTTGACTCACTACAGAGTTAACACTGAAGTGGATCAAAACCGTCAAATAACTCCAACACTGAAGGCCTATTACTTTAAATGGGTTAAAAATTACAGTTTAAAATCAACTCTGAAAAGTTAAACACTGAAAATTCAACACTCCAGTTTTTGCTGTCAGAGAAATCCATGTTTACATTTGTTACAGGCTAAGCACAGGTAAATAAACAAAGGCACAATCTACCCTAACATCAAGTGTATTAAAGAAAAGAGACGGTCATAGAAAGAAAGGACTGGTTTTCATGACGGTAGATAGTAGCTGGGTAAGCTCACCTGCATGCCGGTGTTTTCTGGGCCTCTGGCCTGGTTTGCTCAAGAATTTTGGTGATCAGTGATCCCAAGCTAGTTCAGTTTTAGTTTGGTTGGGTTTAACTAAAAAATAATGACTGGTTGGCTGTAGAGTCCAGTAACAAGTGAGTTGTCGTCTTCTCATCCTTGTGCACACTGTTGAAATGATGCATTTAAGACTACTGGACAATCCAGAGATGTTTCAACACAGCTTAACCCACTGAAACAGGACACTGAGAGAGCGAACAGTGACATCATACTCAATGAAAAGCTAACTAAGAGTCTAACACAACTGTAACTTTAGTGACACGCTGCTCTTTCCTCATACATCTGTTGTAGCTGTTGTTAGCCGAGGTGGCAGCTTTTTTTCTATCTCGGCAAACACCATCGGTAATTTTGTTAATTGCAAGCTAATCTTCTCTGCTGAGGAACCATTACCAGCAGTGTGAGCTGCAGTTTTTGTTTAGCCTTTGACTTGCATGTCCCTAGAGTTACCGTAGCTATCGTAAAGTAGTTCTTGATCCTGTAATCTGGCTCACTCTGCCACTAAATCTAGAGCCATGGCTGGAAAGGATTTATTATTTTCTTACTTTTATTATTTTTTACGGAGTATGAACAGTTAGACAAATCTAGAGAGTTCTAGCACACATGTTACGCTGAGAAAGTTACAATATTACTACTTTAATGGTGTGTGCAGAGTGCAAGTAATGAAACATTACTGGAGTAGTGATAGTACTCGTGCCCATCTCTACTATGAACTTGAGTAAATGGAGATTTGTCAGAGCGAGGGAGCTACACATGGGGCAGCCCTGCTTGAAGTAGTGATCTGATGTCTGATAACATTTCTTTATCAGTGCCTCCTGATACAGATGGAAATGCTGTTGATTCTGCAGGTATTTAGCCAGAAACTGACCACTGGATAATAAGAATAGACAATAGACAATCTGGGGACATCACAAGGGAATATCACAAGAGGATAATAAGGTAGCCACCTGCTGATGGATTACTGGTTATTATATGAGCAGAGCATTTTATGATATCTTATTTTGTTGTAAATATTCAGAAATCCTAAAGAAATAATCATGATAAAATTTCATCATCAAACTAGTATCGTGACAATGCTGAAGCATGAACTGAATGTGTGGTTACATCCTGAGTACAGCTCATCCCAAGGGGAACATGAATATGTTTAAATCATTTACTGGTCCAGGCCTTTCACCCAAAATCACAAGCACCAGCATGAGTAAAAGTCAGTAGGAAGCATTAACTAAAATGTATGAAAATTAATATGGCAGTCTTTACTTTTTTGTCTTTTATATTTCAATCTGAGCAACCGTGCTCACTCTCAGAGCCATGCAGCTGTTAAGGGTTGTATGTAAGTGAAACGGTTTGTTTGTAGTGTTTGCAGCATGTTAAGCACTGACTGAATTACCAGTGTTCTCTTTTATGCTTTTTCTTCCTCACTATCTCTTTATATCCCTTTATATCTTCACCCTCTGCCGCCCCCCACCCTCCTTTTTCTGTCGAGCCGTCTCGTCTCTGAGTGGAGGATTAGTGGAGACAAAGAGAGATGCAGAAGCTGACTGTGGCTGACGACAGGACAGGAGGAGAGACTGTTGTTCTCTCAGCAGGAAAAGATACTAATGCCTCTCTAAAGACCATTGTCTCTTACAGATTATTCATTTTCCTTCATCATGCTGTATAAAAATCAATCGAAAGTGTGGTTTACTGTCAGGGGATTAACTATTTAACAAAATCTAGCACCCCATAAAATCTGATTCAGTCACTGAAAAGATGGAGAGACAGTTTACCAACAGCCACAAACACAATGATTCAGGTTTACCAGATCCTTTATACAATGCTAGTAAATGTCAATTGATTAACACCTTCATACTCCAAGGCAACAAAAACAGAAGTCCTTGGCCCAGGTATTGGGTGATTTTTTTCTGTTTTTGACAACCAAAAATTGGCAAGCAAAAACCAGCACCTGTCCAGTTTACTCAAATAAGCAGCATAAATGATGAATAACTTAAGTTACTTTTGTGAGTGGCAGCTTTTGGTTACAATTGTAACAAAAATGCAGTTTAAGTTTCAATACTATTGGTATAGAGAACCCTGAGTTTCAAAAATGTAGATGAAACTGAAAGAATTGTAAAATAAAGTTGGGTGCTCCTGCTAAACAGGAAAAATTAGAAACCAGTATACAAAGAGAATACCAGGCACCCCAAGCACGAAAAAATGTAACTATTAGGAAGGAAATGCTTAAAATGCTTAAAATAGTTACAAAAACAAAATAATTTTGAGAAGCAGGCATGTTCTGACCATGTAGGTCTTCGTTAGGGCTGACAGACCAGTGGTAGATGTGCATCTCCCATAGGGTGTCATACTTTGAGCTATGGAGCTAACATTGATAACCTAGCTTACACAGTTAATATTAAAACTTGTTAGGTTCTAGTTAAAAAGGCAATTGAAGCAAGTTTGAGGATTTATTTCCATCCAAACCATGGTTTCTGTGTCAACAAACAATTAAAGTAATAGGTGAACATAAGCATTAAAAACAACAAACTTTGTATCATTAACATAAAAATAGTAAAGAAAATGCTGTCAAACAGCAAACAGCTGTCTTTCTGTGTTCGATTTCAGTTAAGTTTTTGTAAGTTTTGACTGCTGGTTTGTTAGTTTAGTTTAGTTTTTATTATGCAAAAATTCTTTGTTTTAGTTTAGGTTTTATTAGTTTAAGTGTTTTCGTTTTTTACGGATAGATGTCGGGGCTGAGTGATCGTCATACATTTTTACAACATATTTAAACAGGCCACTCTTCACTTATTATTTTATTTACTTAATGATTGTTTAATGATTGTTTGATTGTTTGATTGTTTGAATACAACTCCAGACACAGAACTACCACTATGTGAAGTCTTAACCAATCAGATCGGGCTATTTTACATTCCCCAGACGTGGGTGATGGTGCCAGTCAGTATGGTTGTGTCAGAGACTAAAACTAAGAATATTTTGTTTTATTTTTCTTTTATTTTAGTTAGTTTTGTAAGCACATGATACAGTATTAGTTAGTTTTGTTTTTTTGGTAAAGTTTAGTTTTTGATTAGTTTCAGTTAACTGAAATTATTTTTGAATTTTAGTTTTAGTTATTGAGTCATTTTTAGTTGACTATAACAACCTTGATGTTTACTAAAGCTCATGTTGCAAAAGCTAACATAGCTTTAGTAAACAGAGCTACATAGCTTACATAGTTACCTTGGCTAATATAGCTAAAGTAGCTTAAGCTAGGCTCATTAAGCAGCTATGTAAGCTGCATAGGTGCATTGTCTACAAAACTGCTCAGGACTCTGGCTCAGGGTCTGTAGTCTCGCGCCATCCACGGTGACCTTTTACCTTTAAAAGGTCACCGTGTTCGCCGTAGGTGCTCGCTAGGTAGCTGGATGTGTTTCACCAGTGGTTGCCTAAACGTCTTTCAGTTGTAGTTCTGCACCACAGGAGAAAGTCATGTGGACTTTAAATGAAGGAAGGATAACTTTCGAAATGTCTGCCCGTCTGTACGATTTGGAGAAAAAGCGATAAAGAACTACGGCAGCTCATAAATCTCACCTGTTGAGACGGCAGAGCTAAAGTTAAGCTAAGATGCTAACACTAAACGCAGCACAAACAGACCTGAACATAAACACTTTTTCTGAGTTAAAACTCAGAGAAGTCTTCAGTTATCATCGTAACAACAGCCCCTTTATTCACTGTTGGGAGTTGGGAGTGATTGATTTGGTGACATAATCAATACATCTGAGCCCACTGATATGATATTAAACAGAGAGGACTTCACTGAGCTGGAGATCAGCTGTTCTCCAGTGAATTAATTCAGGAATGAAAACAATTAAGAACGGTCAGATACACAGAGAAAAGAAATAACGATGTTTTTGTGACATGTAGGCTGCATATTCACATTAAGAGGCATCATCAAAGGAAAAAAATGTATAGAAATCTGTTTTAAGTTGACTGTTTTCAATATTATTTTAACCCCTCCTTCTCCTGTACTAGCAGACACACAGAGCTCTGTCTATCCAAATCTCCTTGCGACTTTAAATTTGTTTTAATTTGTGCTTCTTGGGAAAATGTGATATTTAGTTTGTGCTGTTATTGGGATTAATAATGCTAAGGAAGTTACAAGTACAGAAGGACGAACGTGTACCAGTAAAAACTCATTTTAAGTAAATAAAACACCGGGGCACCTGGGTGTGATGAAAACTTTCTTATACATAATTTCAGAATGTTAGCACAGGAGGCCTAGCATTTAGTCTCTTTTATAAATAAGATCAAATAAACTTGTTCAAGTAAACTTTGTCTTGTTTTCCCCTTTTTGCTAATTTTTGTTACAGAAAAAGTTATTTTGATTCTATAATCAGATTGTACTGGACCGAACTAAATCAGATCATACTGAATCGTTCTGTATTTTAATGAATCATCAGTGAATCGAATTGTAGTCTGTGAATCGAGATTTGATTCGATTCACACCCCTGTTGTTTATACAAAAATGAAAGGTAGTTTGACAGACATGTCAGTCCTGCACAGGCTAATTTGATATACACATTTAAGTGTTTAGCTGGCCAATCGTCTGCATCCTTTATCCTTAATGTCATTATTTAATCAGCTCTGTAAACTTAATATTTTTCTTTATTCAAGTAAATATAAGAAAACAAAACACTGTAATGGAAACTCCTGACATTGCAGCAGGTCTGGCCCCAGAAGCTTTACTCTCAGATCAGTTTTTTCGTCTACTGTTGACAAACTGTCCCGCCCCTTCTTGATTTTGATTGGTCATTGAGGTAGAATTGACATTCTAAGTTTTGTTCTAAATGTTGACCTTTTTGTAAACTGAGAGGACTAGGAGAGCATCAAAGCTGATGCAGAGGACATTTTTGTGTTCTGTGTTGAAAATGATGTGCCACATTGTTTAGTATGGAATATGATTGCTATCAACTCAAAACAATGCAGTGGTTGACACAGGCCCTAACAGATCACCCTTACATAAACAAGTCATGATTATTTGGTCCCATGTGTGCAGCCCTTCTAAAGTCTGTGTATCTGTTAACCTAGAGTTATGAAAGATCCACATGTTGTCACAGATACACATCTACATGTTCCTCTACATGCCCACAACCTCCCATCTGCTGCATAATTCAAGAGACAACTCTATTTGCCTGTATGTTGCATGCTATAGAAATAACTGCATAATGGATCCAAGCCTGCAGTGTATAGAAATAAATAAACTTTTAGTTTAATTTTCTCTGCTCTGCTGGCATCAGGATGTCTTGTTTGAGTATGTCTAGTATTCCCTGTGCGAATAGAGCAGGGTTCCCAGTGAGTGTGTCGGTGGAATTGCATGTCGGATAAGTGATTGGAGAGTGAATGAATTATAGCCTGGAGACCTTTAATGAGGCCTCAGTGGGAGGGTGAGGGTAAGAGGGGCAGGTGAAAGCAGCTGCAGCTTCCCCCCAAAGAGAAACAACCTCCACCAATCCCCCTCCTTCCTTTTCCTCTACTTCACTCCTTTTCACATCTTTATTTCTCTTATCCATCTCCATCTTGCTTCACCCCCACCATATTTCCTCTGGTGCTCTTCTTCCTCTGCACTCCCCCTCCTCATTACGAACACCTGACACAGCACATGTTCAGCCCTTTGTGTGCCGCTGCCCTTTTATTACTGGGTTAAATAACCAAAAAAATCCATTTATGGTGCAGAAGTTTATTTGATGCCTACAGTGCTTGTGAGCAAATGTTGATGGACATTCTGATGCCTCAGATTAACTCTCCTCATGTCCTTTTATTTTCTGCTTTTTTAGATGTTTTAGGATGCTGAGGTGAATTAAGGAGAGTCTTTGAAACCAGCTCTCAAATGAACTGTGTGAAAGCTATGAAAAGGCTGCTACCCCATCTCTTGTGCCAATCTACTAACACACACACACATGTAGTTACACACAGCCACACACATAAACATTAGTGCTGCCAATCTGTCCTTTTTGTGTTGTTTTTCATCCCAGTGCCATGGTGCTGCCAGGCGACACAGATCGTGAGAGGAATTTTGGACCACATAAAAACTTTGTGTGAGCGTGTTTGTATGATTCACCTCAGGAGATCAAACTGGGTTGCCATAGCAGATGTCTTTGTCCAGAGCAACTCTAAACAAAAAGCTTTTAAGGACTGGTGAAGTTTGATGTGAGTGACAGCCAGACGGACTCTGTGCACCTAATTCACTTTTAATTTCCTAGAGACCCGCTTAATAATGTTGAAAAGTCTTTTCAGAGCAAAATTTTCCCACCTGAAGCAGCGTCATTGCTCTTTGGTTCGTGTGTGAGTGGGCAGGCTGAAGTTGAGTGTTGAGGAAGTGAGACAGGGTTGTGATTGCTATGTAAATGGCAGTTTCATGATGTAAGCTGAATAAAGGAACGTCTGTGGATCCACCTCCGAATTCTCCTCCAGGCTTTGATTGACAGATCGGACGCCAGCTCTCCCACAGATGTTGCTGTGCCGATGATAGAATAAGAAAAAAGAATCTCACAGTGAAGCGGGGGATAAGTGGAGTATTTAAAAGCAGTGAGCAGAGAGAATAAGAGTTAGAGAAACTAAATGACACAGAAATATGAGCAGCAGGCGTGGGTGTTTGGCCTCATATCCTGTCTGCAGGTATTAGACACTGCACTAATTTGTTTGACATGAGATCAAATTCATTTTTAAGTCTATACTTTAAGCTATAGATGTTGTAGTTAAGGTTGTGAACATTTTTTGAGAAATTTCTTGTCTGACAGCCAGATTGACTTTTTCATATATCCATAACATGGGTTGATTTCACATCCATCTGGGCAGCAGCTCATACATGGAGTAAACTATGTAATTAAGCTTGAAGACAGCAGTTATTGTTGTTCACTATCAGTGGAACCAGATCATAAATCAAACTCTTGCCAAAGCCAGTAGGGAGAAAAGCAAAAGCATCTTTCCGCCAAGAAAAGCTTTCAGTGTATTTCTTTGTTTTTCTTTGTCCAGCTCTGATAGAATAGTTGTTATATCTGCATCTGTACTAACAAGAAGAGACAGGTTATTAAAAGGTAAATAACTTTTGAACAATAAATAGTAGCCACCTGCTTACTTTTCCTCATTGAAGCTTGTTATTGTGCCATTCTAATCTTGCTATCCATGGCATTGTAACCCTTATGGAAGCTTTTCTAGCAAGCCTGCACTGTAGTGACTTTGTTGGGTATCTAAAGATTAAATCCATACCAGTATGACTGATATTGGATGTCTTTTTGATCAATTCTTTAATAAATTCTTGATTGTTTCTGCTGCTAGCTTAGCATGCTAACCACCATATTGTTTTCCACAATGCTTTGTGTGACAACCAATGGCAGGCTGTTCCATAATCGTGTCATGCTTTGTTAAACTGCACATGTCTAACTAGGCAGCTAATGTAGGAGACAGCCTGAATAGCTCATAATGGAGAGAAAAAGAGTCAGAGAGCCTGTGATGGGGCCCTCTGTGTCACTGCAGACAGGAACTGCTTTGAATAATGACACAAAAATAAACAATACAAAAAACCGCAAGGACTTTTTTTTTTTTTTTGTAGATATGCAAATATTTCAAAGACTTCTTTTCACAGAATGATTCATTTTTCCCCATTTTGGTCTCCAGGAGATGGGAGAACAAGTTTGTGAAAAAGTCTTAGTTCTTATTGTTTACTGTGTACAAAAGATGTTTCAACGTATACAGGCAAATCCAAAGTAGAAAGTGGAGCAACCAATTCACTTTTTTTGTTGTTTTTTTTTTTTTGCAATTTAATCAGGTTAATCCCGTCACAAAAGTTTGAACATATTCATCATCTATTCGTCGTCATTCATTGATGTTTAGAGCTTAACTGTGACCACAGTGTTGATGTTCTACAAGCTTTTTAAGACAAGTCCAGGCGCGACAAATGGTTAAAAATAGCTTAGGGCTTGAAGTGTTTTTCTCTTCACAGACTGCAATTTCTTACAAATGATGCCGATTTGTCCATTTAGTCTCTAACTGGGCACAAATATTTCACAATATGGTTTAAAAGATGGATCCACTTAATGAAAGACGTGGAATCTGGCCAATCCATCCACTATTTGAGCTTAAGACTTTTCAATACCATGTGCTTTTGAGTGATATGCTCTCAGTCATTTTAATGATCAATAGTATCAACAAGTAATAGTAGTAGACAGGTGCCTGGGGGGCGGAAAGGTCCATCAAAAATGGTAAGTAAGCACCTGCATACTGTCTTTAATTGCACTAAAACATAGATGTTTATTACTCAGTATTATATGCTGATGACTTCTGGTCATCAAGGTTCTTCCTTTCCCTAAAGACTGTCTCTGGGGTGTTGCCCATATGGATGTCAGATATATTCCATGTCATGGATATGTGAAACAGTTTGTCTAGCAAGATAGAGACATCCATATAACACGCAGTTTACAAAACAGATGTTGCATGAAACAATACAAAACACACAAGGAAATATATTTAAAACCTACTCAAAATTAATGTAAAATCCTTGAAAATGCTAAAAACAACAAGAAATGTCACCGTGATCAGTTTCCACCAGTCAGGGTATATAAGAGAAAGAAATAAAAAAAAATCAACAAAATGTGTATAATTTGATTTTTATTTCATATCTAAGTTTAAAGGTCTTGTTATTTTGACACTCCTAGTTTGTAGAAATATAATTTAGCATCACATAACCACATTCTCTGCTTCTTCTGATGTAGCAATTTTTAACTTCTTCAAAACAAATCACACATGAAGTTGCAAACTGATTTGAGTCTATTAAAGCAAGATTAGGATTTCATTCACAAAACCTCATGTTTCATCATCCAGTGGCAGCAATCATAGTGACTTTAGTAACCCCATTTTCCCCTGACTCTCCTAAACTAATACAGAGCAAAGATCGGCTTCTACTCGGTTCTTTTGACCCTCATTTCTTCTGTGAATTTTTATTAATGAGGCCACAACTTTGTTTTGAAAAGCCGCCTCACTTTGATCATCATTTATGTAGGGAATTTGCAGCATTTACTTCTTTGAAGCTACAGTACTTTTAGCTCTTTTTTTGTGTGTTTTATCCACATGAACGACAAAGTTCATATATTTATACTGTACATGTAAGCATGTTAACAGGAAAGGGAGATGAGGGGGATTTGTGTGTCACTGTGGGGGTTGGGGTCGAGGCTGAGTTTGCGTCTTTGTCTGTCAAATAAATTATTTAAATCCCCCAACAATTAAAGCTGAAATCTGTTATCAGCGTCCTCCATTAGAGGCCCGTGTGCGCGCCGTGCTGCCTCAGTATGCTGATGCTTGTTCCCCCAGCCTGTGCTCAGCGTGGAGCCGGATAAAGATCACAAGCTCTGAATCTTAAATACACATCCCAGCAGAACAAAGGCTAACAGCGAGACTGTGACCCAGTGACTCATGCACACACAGAATGTCTTCATCACACGGATGGATGGATATTTTGACGGGAGAAGTTTTTGAGGCACAAATGTTGATAAAATGTGATGTGTATCCTTAGGGTGCTTGCATGTTCAACCTGCAGGATTTGGTTGCAAGTCTGCGGAGATGCGATATATGTGTGTCATGTGTAGGGATGTGAGGAACATACATTTACTTCATGGTAGATGTTTCTCCATGTTTGTTTTGTGTGATTTATTTATTTCGTTTTTTATGTGACTGAAAAGCGAAACCAAAGTTGTTTCAGTTCAGTCCTCCAAACAAAAAAGCACCAAGTGTGTGAAAATATTATTGGGTTCAAATGTTGAAATTATATATTTCTGCTACTTTTTGCCAATTTTATTTGTGATTTCTTCATTTTCTGCACTGTTTTAACCAATTTTGCCTCTTTTTACCCATTTTTGCCACATTTTAAACCTGTTTTGTTACTCCAATTTTTTAAATACACTTTTGCCACTTTTAAACCATTTTAAAACTGTTTTCACCACCTTCTCTGTCCGTTCTTGCCTCTATTGGCCCATTTTTTTTTGCCACATTTAACCATTTTTCAACTCAAAATTCACCACCTTTTCTGCCCATTTGTGCTAATTTTAAAACTTTTAAAACAAAAATTTGCCACTCTTAACCCATTTTTGCCACTTTATACCAACTGCTGCCTATGTTAACCAGTTTTTGTCAATATTAACCCTTTTTCTCCAGTTTTTATGCCCATTTTTGCAAATTTTAACTGCATTTTACTAGTTGTTACACCAATTTTTACCTTTACCTTTTTACCTTCTACCTTTAAACCCATTTTTGCCACTTCAGACCTACTTTTGCACTTGTAAATCATCTAGCCCCTTTAAACTCATTTCATCACTCTAAAACTCATTTTAACGGGATTACATTTTGAAGAAGGCTTTATACGACAACATGAATAAAAAAACATTTGCTTCTTTGATAAGATTATGATAACATTATTATTCCGTTTAAATAATAAAAAATGTTTTTCACAGCCTAACTTTACAGTGGACTATGATTTTGACCTTCATGGACCTTCCCATTTAGCTGGGCCCCAGAGGGCTCTCCCCTTTATCCCAGCCTTGCCTGTAATGATCATAAGGTAGAAAATGTTACTTTGTGGTAAACCCTTAACACTTTTTTGTAACAGATTACAGATTTTGGTAAAAATGTCTCAAAAGTCAAAGTATAGCTATATATTTTTTGTTTCTGAGTTCTGTATTTATTCTTTTTCTCCTCTTGCCCATCTGTGATATATGAGAGCGTCAAACACCATTCCCTGCTCATTAAGCTTTGTGCCGAGATGCATGATGGTAAAAAAATTGCTGCGCAAGTGACCATTGATGTTTTACCACTTTTCACAACGCATGGCCAGACACATTGAGTGCACTATTAAGGGTATAACGATGCTCACTGCTAATGGCGTAGTCACTATGTTGTGCACTATGAAGTGAATAGGGTGTGATTTTGGACAATTAAAACACTTGAATCTAGGTCACCAGAGAGCCTAAAGGTAAATTAAAATATTCTGCTTATAATCCCAGAGCTTTTGACAAATACAAGTACAATATTCTTTGACTTTTAAACTTCAGATGGCCCTCCCTGTTGTCCCTCTTGCTTTTGTTTTTGATACAACAGAAACATTCTGATTTCACTTCACTGTGAGTTCACTTGTGTGTGCAGCAATGTCTTTTTGCTTTACACCTGCATGCAACGTAGGCACCACAGTTTCTATAATGAACCAGAGAGTGGGGATTAAATAGAATGACTCACTCTCTTTAAACAACTGCTTAAGCCTTTGTTTTGAGCTACGCTGTGCAAGCTCAAGTCTTTGCAAACAAAGCAGGGAAGTGCTCGTTTCATTTTCAGAGCCTGTTAAGAAGTTGAGGGAAATTTTGATTTGAAAGTGCCTGATTAGAGCCTGATGTAAGGCCTGGCATGTTGTACCAAGCCCAGCTGTTTTCACTAGCAGCTAATTAGGTAGGTGTCTTGTCATGTGTAGATGGAGGTTGACTGTGTTGCTGCAGTATTTTACCTTGTTTTTGTTGTTTCCAAATCCCGACTTCATAGTGTTTACAACAATCTGAAATACTTACTTAGACTTTTCTTTAGTTTTGTGGGCCATGAATAGAGTCTTTCTTTCATGCTTGTTTGTTTTGATTTGTTGATTCTGTAGCATCTGTACTGGTGCACATAATTGCAAGGAGGACATAACAATATATTGTCATGTTAATGTTTTTTCTTTAGAAAAAAATAAGTGCTACTGCTGCACCTACTGATGTCAAACATATTTGAATCAATTTGTAATTGTGTATAAATGTGAGGCGTCACTACATCCCTGGTAATGTGCAACCTGATGTCAGAGGAGGTGAAGTGTGTGCAATAGGGGTTGCTTGTTTTACACCTTTACAGAAGATGTGATATAGCTTCAAGATAGTGAATGATTGGATATCTGTTATGGCCCTGAGCTCTGTATTCACACCTTGCGCCTCCCTCTCTTTTACTTTTACTGCCACTCTCCTTTCCTCAGTCATTATTCCTCCCTTGACGGTTATTCTCTCCCTTTTTCCATTTCACTCCGCTCTCCCTGCTCCCTCTTTGCAGATTTTTTTTTATTGCTGTAGCAAAATGCCCATTAGTCATGTTAGAGAGCCTCCTCCTTCGGTGCCTGTGTACATGTGCATGCTGATGTCAGTAGGTTCAGCTGAAAGATATAATAAACAACAGTATATGCCAGCTTTGGAAAACTTTTACCTTTGACAGAAAGCTCAGTTTATATTTAAAAAATCTCATCATGTGTCTGTCTTCACAAGCAAATGTGTTCCTTCCATCTGCACTATTATGACTCATTACAGCTGCTTATTTTTCTTTGCTTTCAAAAGTCTGCTGGTTAGTGAAAGATTGAACTTTTTTACATTGTAGAATATTAAAAAATAACTGATACTTAGAGATAATACAAGTATAGCATTTCAGTGGTTAGGGAGATGCCCCAAAAAGGTCAAGCTAAAGTGGATGACATATTTTTGTCAATCAACTTGAAAGTTTGAGTTTCACTTGCTCTTTCTAACAAATCCAATAATAGTGATCTTAATCTTTACTCATTAACATCATATTTACAATTTTTAAATATAGATAGAGTCCCTCAGTGAACTGTGCTATGAATGAGTAACATCATGGGTGCTTGCCTGCAAAAAATATTGATAACCTTTGAATTGTTGTTGTGCTCTGTTGAGAGGTTTAACTTGTAACTTCTTTCAATCAATGTTGTGCTGTAGCATTCATCTCTCAGACCAAAGTAAAACTCCACTTGTGTTCTTACTGTGTTCAGCTGTCTGTAAGACTGATCTCTATTCAGATATACAGCCACATGTTGACTCATCTCTCATTATTTTAGAATATTCCAAACCAAACAAAGTCTTTCCAGTGGTTCTTCAGCAAATCCTTTAGTTCTTCTTCAGTTGTACTCTAATCTAATGTAATGACTCTCTGCCAATGTGCCTCTAATGTGTAATCGAGGCTAACGGTCAGAGGGAAGGGCTCATGTGGGGAAAAATGTATGATGTATATTTAAGCCTCCTAGCAAAACATAAATAAGCTGAAGAAGTACAGTCCTGTTAATGTTAACACAGAGCTGAGAACAACAAACCTGAGGGGGTTTGACTGCACTCTAAAGTCACCACTCAACCTATTTGGTTAAGATGCATATTTCATCTGCTGTATTAATGTGTAAAGTGGCTTTTTATGCCTGTTGCTAACTATCACAGTGGGTCGACTGCTAGCTTCAGTAAGCATTTAGCAATTATTGGATTTGGGGAAAAACATGGCTCCCTTCCAAAGTAGCAAGATCCAGTCTAATTTGATCGCACCAGTGTACTGAACCTTTAAAACAAGTCAAAGTCATGTTTTCAGCTATTTCGAGCATTAATGATATTCCAGGTTAACCAGCTACTGATAGAACGTTACTATGCTTGAATCAAAGCGAGATGGGGCTATTCCACTGACTTTTGGCACCGATCCAAACCAAGCCATGCTAATTTACTTTTCTATTACCAGTTTGGCCACACCAGGCTACGCTGAGCCGCACACTGATTGGGCCTGCTCTGCAGCAGGGCCCAAGCAGGGTTGCCAGGTCTGGGTGACAAATCTAGCCCAATGGCTGAAAAAAACTAGCCCGAAAACCAAGCCCAACGCTGAAATTCAACATAAGCCAGTAAAATCTCTGCCACTTCACAATATTGCTTGTGTAAGTGCAGGTGTGTTGCTTTTGTATGCCTCTGTGCCAGAGTAGCACAGCGGATCTTTGGTTGTGTGCCATGTTCTCTGTTTTCCTGCTTCTCTGCTGGTTGGTCTAGTTGCATTTGAGGGTAAATAAAGTCGTTTATTCTGCTTTGTTATTAAATACACATACACAAGACACCAGAAAAGGGTCTGCTCAACCAGCGGACAAAAACATCTACTCTGGGCAGTTCATAAAAAGTAGCCCAATTCTGTGGGAAAACTGGGGACCTGGCCACCCTTGGCCCAAGGGCGCCTGCCCTGCCTCCAAAATAGCCGCGTTGACATCACAGCAGTTTGTCATCGTTGTTTAAGTAGCAACCACTGCACCAAACGTTGAAATACCTTGGGAAAACTGAGGACAGGAATGATGTGAGTGGAACCAGTGCTTCTTTTTCTTAAGGTGGAACAAAACAATACTTACAGAAGTGCAGCTATTGAATTTAATCGACTCAGAACGCTTTGTCATCAGCTCTAGACACACCCACAAATGGGTAGCTCGGTTGTGGTGGAAAAGCAAATTCCCTGTAGTGCTGGGCTGCCGTTCTGAATCAAACCTAATAGAGTCAAGCTGCTCGATGTCATGGAAAAGCCCCAAGAGTGATTTCTAACTTGTCTCTACAGCTGTGTGAGAACTATTTATTTGTATATCTGACACAGTCCTAAAAACGTTACAGTTAAGTATCCGTTCAGTCAATTTATAAAAGTCTGTGTCAACCAAAATCAGACATGTGGACATGAGAAAAGACAGAAGTAACCTATGCCTCGATAAATTTAGACAATAGGACAGTCATCACTTTTAGTTCTAGTATTTTTGCATGTCGCCCAATTGCAGGGCTTGATGATTCATGGGCTTAATCCTACCTCTGAAAACATGAAAACATTCCACAAATGTAGATGTAACGGACCAAAGATAGTTGCTTATTTTTTAATGAGACTTTATTCATTGTGTTATTTTTTGCCCATCATTTTATTTTGGCCTGGTTAATGTCTTCCTTGTTACTTAATAACAAATCTGCCTGGAAAAAAAATCTTCACAAATTGTCAAAACAGTTGCAAGTTTGCTCATACTTTGATTAAATGATTTGATTAACCAGCCATTCAAAGGCTTTATGTCAATTTCTCTGTGCTTTGTATCCCCAAACACAACAAAAAACAAGATGTAAAACAAATATGAACTATTGTTATAAATCACAGCTGTTGTTTTTTTAAATGTTCAGTAGATCACTGAATTCTGTCCTATAAAAGCTATTTTATTTGTGTATTTGTTCTGCCACATTGCCATATATCTTTATAATTGCAGTGTCATTGTGATCAAGTCATATTTATGTTCACTCTGCAGTGGTACTGTATGTGAATCTAACATTTTGGCCTGTTTTCCTCCCATCTCTGCATCTTCTAACTGTTTGTGTAACACTAAAAGTGGCTGCTGTGTTTGGTGAGAGAACAAGATGAAGATTAATCCCGCTGACTTGTCTCTTGTCTGGGTGTTGACAGGAAGTCAGACATGATTGATGGCTTTTTGGTTCAGCGTGGCAAATAGCCTGTTCAGATACGGCACATTGTTACAGTTGCACAGTTTTGTGTCAATTCCATCACTTTGACTGATAAACACGGCAATCCAACCTGTGATTTGAAACTTTTGGAAACTATTTCAAGGTCACGTCTTCAGCCAATCCTAAACCCAGTGTAATCTGATAAAAATGTAGTTTGTCATACTGATTCAATTGTTTGATTTTTGTTCTGCTCTCGCTCTTTTGTTGTTTGCATTAACATTTGTTGGTGTTTGTGTTGTGAGAGGGTTTGTGTGTGTATACAAGCCTTGGATCAATACTGGCTTTGGCTCGACTGGCTGAGTGTGTGAGCATTAGGAATGAAATCTCTTTCCCCTTCCAAAATTTAAAAAACAATTTGTGAAACTAACATCAGTGGTAGAGTAGTCACAATATCAAGATATTAAACTTCAATACCTTACTATTAAAAATCAGACAATATTTATGAATGTTTTGATACTGGCACAAAAGCAAAAAATATCTTTGGCACCGAAAGGTTTTTGTTTTTCATCATCAACAATTGCAAGCAACCCCTGCACATTGTTTCAATTGCACAGAAACAGTGGAGATATAAAATGTTTAAAAATTGAAAATGTTTTTGTGTCACATACAGGTGCTTTTTCCTCATTCGGCATATTAGTTTAACATGTGAGTGTACATCATGAGCTGTGTGGATTTGCTTGATGACAGTTTGGCAAATCCAACTGCTTTGCAAGGTTAAATTTTCACAGGAAGCCAATGAAAGAACACAAGGATAGGAGTTACACTGTCACACTTCCTTTTTTCAGAGAGAAGACGACCAGCAGCATTCTGCACAAAGTATACATGGGGCAAAGAAGACAAATTTAAACCACCATACAAAGAGTTACAGTAGTCATTCTTACAGACATAAGATTTTACTTCTGCTTTAAATTTGAGCTGAAAACCCTCATTTAGATTTTTTTTTTTTTTTTTTTTTTGTCCAGCCAGGTTTTAATATCTACAAGGTAGTGTTGGCATTGAATCTTCACATAATTTTTAAAGGCAGATTTGAATACCAGGGGTTGCTTTCTTAAAAACAAATAGGTATCAAAAGTTTTAATCATTGACCTTTATAATGGCATGTATTTTATTTCTGTATTATACTTTATTCTACCATTAAGAACTTTGATATGTTTTATGTTGTGTATTTTATATACATTATATGGTAATATGGCTTGTTTTAAACTGATAGTATCTCTGCTACATAACAAAAGTAACAAAAAAGAGCAAAAATTTAATATGATATGATAATATATATATTTTTTAATTTACTTTTATTTGTTGCTGTTGTGGTCAAATATTGAAATTTTTTTTTTTTTTTTTTTTTTTTTTTTTTTTTTTAATTACACCAAGTTTTAAATTTAAGTTGAAGATTCTTGTATGGCAACATCCCTGGTGTTTATTGGTCTAGATTAAGTTATCTAAGGCTGAATTTTGAGTTGTGTTTGATGAAATAGTAATCTGCATATTGGACAAATCCTCATTCATTTGCTGCATTTCTGTGTGTGCGTATCTGTGTGTGTGTATCGTTGTGTGTGCAGTTGTACTAAAGCTCATACATCTCTGTCTCAGAGCGGCCCTGCAGTGTGTTTCTCCGCTGGGATTCTTGGGTCCATCTCTGCTGAGAAAGCACACATGGACTGATTTCCTCTTGTTTATGCCATTCTTTCACTTCCTCGCTCTCATTTATTTCCTGCCTCCTTCCCATTCTGCCGTGTCACTTCTTTTACTCCTTCCTGACCTTCACTTGTCCTTATTTCCACGGACAGACGCACACACCAGACATTTGCTAGAAGGCTGGATATGTATAATTGTGTTTGTGTGAGTTTGCTTGCTGGAAATAGCCTCGTCCCTGTACGCTGGTCATAATTAGCAGAGCTGATGTTCTGAAGCTCTGTGCTGCTGAGACTGAACACAACCATCCTAAAAAAAAAACAAGCAAACTTGTTTTACTGAGTGACACTCAAATAAAAATCACCAATGTTCTAACTTTAATTTTCTTCTGTCTTTTCTCTCTGTTCCCAGTGATTTGCTGTCTTCGGGGTACGTGGAGCGGCATTTATCAGAGAAAGGGACGACTATCATCACCAATGTAAGATTCTGCAAATCATCTCTTCTCATGCCGCTCCCGCTTTCACTTTCTGTAGACCATGCAGTCTGTATCTGGTTATGAAGTAGAAATGCAATTAAACTGACGTTGGAAATGTTATTGGAAAAGCCTGACAGCAGCAGGTGCTGATCTATTTTAGAAAACAATCAGTACAATGTTCAAACACCTGCTTAAGGTGAATTAAATGACTTTGCTAGATCTCTCAGCTCTACAGTGTTCAGTGTCATTCAACTTATTGTTTGTGTCTTAATTTTACTTGAATCCACATTGTCTTTGACCAAACTTCTAAGGAAGTTTAATATTCAAACCCTTTAAGGTAGAATATGCAGCTTTCTGAGTGGATGTCTAGCAGATCCTTCTCAGACTAAAATCTAGCTTATCTCCTCTGTCTCTCAGCACACTGGCTCCTCTCCTCCCCCGCCCCTACCTCATTACTCTGACTGAGTGCAGCCATCTGTAGGACTGATTGTCTTTCAGATTTTCAACCCAAAAATGGATGTGGTTCTTATTTATCTGATGTATTTTAGAATGAAAATGACATTTTCTTCAAATTGGGAAGTCTGTTTGTTCTCCTTGAACTGCACTCTTGCCATATGTCTACATACAGTGACCGTATGTGGGTAAGGCTGTCTCTCTCTCCCCTAAACTAATAGTTAGAGAGGGAAAGGTTTGCATGATAAATACATTAAACACATATCAGCGTCTGACACATAAGCAAGGTGAATGTGAACACAGAGCTGAGAACAACAAACCCAGGAGAAATTTGGCTTCAGTGACTTTTCAGAAAGTCATACTAGATAATATATTCATTTAGGATACGATATGTTTAAAGTTCTTGTAAAGTAAAATCCAACATTTGTGTCTTAAGTCTCTAGATATGTTGTGATAAAGTTGCTGTAACACTGAGATCTATGTGTGACTGAATTTTTGAAATTTGTTCACCTTTTGCCTGGCTTGGTTTAATTCTGGCACGGCAAATAAAGTGACCCACCACGTTGACAGTGGGAATTTAACCCGCCCCCCTAATGCTATGTGTTACAATACACCGAGCAGTTAATCTCAACACAGTCTGTTGTTAGCCAGTGTCGCTGCCTTCTTTGAAAGTTAACAGCTAGCTACATGCTGTTTTTGTTCATTGTGTCCTTGAACCAGACACAGGAACAAACATCTGACCTGCTTAATGTGTGTTTATCCATATTTCACTTGTCTTTAGTCCTGGATGATTGAAAGAAGCAGACTGTGGCTTTGTCTCTCTCAAAGCAGCCGCACTTCAGAACCTCCTGTCTGTTAGCGTTGGGATGCTAATGTTTAGTAAAGTATCCGATGATGGACATGGGTCTATTCCTGTGAAGTTTGCCACTATAAAAGCTTTCAGAGCTATTCATCATTGAATACTTTTATTTTGAAGAGCAACATCAGGAAATTAAGTGTTTTCAGCAGTCAGTGAACAAAGCGTTCAAATAAACGGAAGAGAAATATAACTTCACTTACTTTAGATAATGAGATGTAAGGAAAACCTGAAGAGTTAAATACAGGATTTTTTTTTTAAAATCTCTTAACTTTCTGTCGTGACATAAATGTGATATTTTCTCTAGTGGCTGACACAGAGCGCTGACAGGTCCAGCAGAACAGGCGGATGATTCCTCCATTTAGGTTATAGCATTTTTTTTTTAATTTTAGAGGATCATATTTCTTGTGTGTGGGCGTGGCTTCTGCTCATTCAACCAAAATGCCCACACCATACTAGAGCGGATATTACTGCCTTGTTTTTCATTATTTTGAAGCTTAATTTGATCAACTTAGAGATGTTTTCATGACTGAAATTTGGCCTAGTGTTTTATAACACACTGGCTTGTCACACAATGAACATAAAATTGATTTTTAAAATTCACTTTATAGGGACTTTAATATCTGCTGTATTAATGTTTAAAATATAACAGCTCGCTCAACATTTGATCTCAAAGGCTACAACTAACAGGTAAAAGTAGCTCAGCATTTAGCAGCATTAGAGCCACAGAGAGTGAGTGGAGCTGAAAAGGAAAGACTGAATCAATCATCAATCAGTACAACTTTATTTATATAGCACATTTCAAGCAAATTAGATTGTAAGTCAAAGTGCTTTACAGGAGAGTACAAAAGTGATGGACAACAAAGTAAAATGGTAAAAGGATTTAGAGACTGACTCACACCAAAATGGATTCAATAATGTAATTGATGAAAGATGGATGATTAAAAAGAGACAATTAAAATAAAAGAGACAGAGAGGAAAGGCAAAGCAATAAAGGAAAGAATTAATGACATAAGAAACATGAAAATTAGTAAAATATAATAAACAATGATAAAAGATTAAAAATCCTAAGAAGTAAAAGCCTATAGAATCGGACATAGGAGTAGAGGATCATACTTGGAAATAGAATAACATAGAGCAGTGATTGTGATGATACTAATAATCGTAAAATTGTAGTACTACATTAAAGCCAGACTGATAAAATAATTTTTTAGCTTGTATTTAAAAATCCTGATATCCTCAGCTCCTCTCATATCCTCTGCGCATAATTGCTGAATGAAGACTTACCAGACTTTTAGTCCTGCTCTGTGGAACAGCCAAGAAATGACAAACCAGAGGATCTGAGGGTCCATCCTTTTTCATAAACTAAAACCATCTCTGAAAGGTAGTCTGGAGCAAGGCCATATAATGCTTTATAAAGTAATAAAATAATTTTAAAATCAATATGGAAACTAACAGGCGGCCAGTGTCAGGACTTTAAAATGGGTGTAATGGGTGCCTTCCTTCTAGTCTTTGTCAGTACTCGTGCTTCAGAATTTTGAATGAGCTGGTCGACTTATAATATTCTTTGGTAGACAAGAAAGGAAAGCATTACGGTAGTCTAGCCTGTTGTAATAAAAGCATGCATTAGTCATTCTGTTTGGCTCACAGAGAAAAATGACCTCACGTCACCAAAACTCCAAATGATTGATAATATTGTTACAAACTGATGTGTGACAGAGTGCCAATTTGCTAAAAAGTAGTCATGATACCAGAATATTTCATTTTAGTATGATACTAATAAAGATCAAAGGATATCACTACCTCTTTTGATAACTAAGTAACAACATTACTAAAAAATACCAAGCATTCTTTATTGAGCCATTTTTTGTTTTTAATGACTAAAATTTGAAGGAAGTTTGAGTTGTTGCTGATTTTTAGTGCAATGTTAAGGAGTCTTCCTGCAGTGTTTCATTAATTCATTCCTCTCCTAAGCAACTGTCTTATTGAATAGATGTCGTGTTTTAAAATTTAGAATTTAAAATCATTACAGCTATGGAGATTGTAATGTTTTAAAGCATCAAATGTACAAAATTACAAAATCCACAGTTTGATGACTATTCATGTGTGAAGTAAAAGTGTAAACAGAGCTGGAGGTAGGGCTGTGTTGACTCTTTATAGGCCGGTGAAAGTTGCTTTGTGGTGCATGATGCCAATAAAGTTGAATTTAAATATATTCCTACTTCATAGTTGGACCATATGAGCGGCTTGTCCTGGCTTTAGACGGAGGCTTTTTTTCTTTCATTCCTACCTGCTGCCATTTCTATGTGACTTTTTAAGAACAAAAGTAGCTTAAGAATGTTTATATTTTCAAACTTTGAACACTTGGCACAGTCATTAAAAGCTCAAAACATGGCCTTTATGATAATGTTTCCCTGTATAGAAATCACTTCTGGTGTCTTGTTTTTTCCCCCTAACACTAAGATAGTCCACTCATGCAGGCTACAATCAAAATATACTTATATTCAGCTACTGAAGTAGTTGGATATTGATTTTATAGATGTATCAATCAATCAGTCAGTGGACTTTTGCATATCTATCCAGCAGAATTGCATCCATTGACCTGCTGAGCATGTCTGCTGACATCCACCAGCTCTGCCTGCATAGTTAACATAATGAGAATCATTAGCAGGGCAGTTGAGAAAACAAATCACTGAAACACGCTGATGAAGTGAATATCTGTTAGATTTCCTTTAAAAGATACAGAAAAAGAAGAGGACAGGCTCTGACACTGTAACAGGGGTGTAACATGTCAGGATTTAGTTTACCGAAGACAGATGTAGCTGTCTAAGACCTTGCTTTGATTTCAGATGTTTGCATGCATCGACTCAGCTGAAGATTTGTTCTCAGCTGTGTGTTTTTCTGCTGCAGTTCCCTGTAGCTGCGACAGGTTCCACCCCCTCCCAGAGCATTTTATTGGTTAATCAATGTGTTCCTCTGTACACACACGCGCAGAAATCACAGCCTCCCATTCTGTGTTCAGCTTAGATTTCAGAGGACCAGAGTAACGCCGTAGCTGTGGCCTGAACCGAACCTGAATTTAAGATTGCTGTTATAATCCTCTGAAATCTGGACTTCAGTTACAGGACGGCCTCTGAGGTGTCGTGTTACATTACATCACATCAGTGGGAGGATTATAGTGGTCAGGATTTACTCAGCTAAGCAGCAGATTAGTGATATATATGATACTTTACAGAGAATGATCCAAATGATTACTGCATATATCATTTGGTGTAGTCTCTTGTAATTATGGAACTTATTATAAAGTGATCTCTCTGTGAATTAGTTCACCTTGTGGAGTAAAATTCACTTTACTCCGTCTGGATTTTATTCTTGTACTTTATAAGTAGTGTAGAGAATATGAGACTGTCGTTATTGATGGCTGCTGTGGACAGAGGTTAATATGAGACAAGCTCCAGTTTGTTGCTCTGCTCTCAGAGGTCAAAATGTCAGCCGTCATCACACACAGCTGCTTCTCTAATAGTCAGCTTCAGATGTCTCTCTGTTCATGGTAAACATCAGTAAGAGATGTAGAAAAGTCACACATTTCATCTCTTTTAGCCACAGCATACTTTAATTTAAACCTGTCAACAATAAATGTATGCAGCTGTTGGAAAAATGATCCATTTTGATGCTGTGCTGAGCTGGATTGTAAAATTAAAGAGTGTTGCTGGTGTATAAAAGAAGCATGTGATTATAAAAACCCTTTCCTTCGTGTGAGCATGATGTACTATTAATACAATGATTTGAAGTAAGACTCCAAAGCTCTTTTTCAGGTAGTAAAAAATGTCAGATTTATGTGCTGTTTTATACAGTATGCATTAACACTGGGGCTGTCAGCATTAATACATCAATCATGATTAATGAAGGTCCATAATTAGTGCATTCATTTTGTTAATTGCAGTAAGTCACATGCTTTATTGTCCCTTTCAGCACACTTTGGCTCAGCCACAGCAACACCTCTTTATAGCCACAGGGGTGTTAAATAAGTAAACCACTGCTCCTTAATATGTCATTTCATTAAAAACCCTCACAGACAGCTCAGTGGATGAGTCAAAAGTCATCTGCACCTCATGATATCGAACATTTTCCTTTTTATTGTTCCCCTTAACTCCTTTCCAGTCCAACACAACTTTCTTTTTCAGTGATTAAATTCATGGAGTGATCTACGATCTACCAGAAGTTCATTATTTCCTTTTAGATAAGATTAGGTCGTCTCTGTATCCAAACAGGAAGTCCGTTACCCTTAATTTTAGACAGAATAAAATTCCAAAATGTAACAAAAACAGTTAAAAAAAAAAACAAATAGAGGTGGGGAGACTAATCTTGATTAGCTAAAGATATTTCAAGGTGAATTACAATTAAATATTTTAACCTATAGGTCAGGTCAGGTATGCGAACATATGCTGTCTCTGCACTTCGCCACATCAGCCCTCGTTTTGCACAGGCCATCCTCTAGGCCTGAGCCAGGCCCATGTCCCGTCTCTCCAGGGTTCTCCCTGCTCCCAGATGTGCTCAACTCACCTCAAATGCATATTTGCACTGATAAATCTACTTACTGTACTAATTAGTAATTTAATCTATTTACCATACTCAAATGCTGTGGGTAATTGTAAGAAGGCTCTCTGTGGTAAAAAGCCTGACCTCATTAAACATTGCACTAATCAACTATCTTAAACTATCTTATCTACCTCATGTAAATCTGCCCACATCCTAGCATATTTTATACTTTTAATCATTTGGAGTCAGCATCCTTGTACACTTTGCACATTTTGCAACCATACTATCAATGCACATGGACATGTATATACATGAAACAGTACATATAAGAGCTTTTACATGTTTAAATCTTAATTTTTAAAACTTTTTTCTTTTTTGTACTTAATGTTTAATTACTGTACTCTGAGAACAAAATGAGTCAAATTCATTGTTGCGTAAGCATACTTGGCCAATAAAGCTGATTCTGAAGAGAAGTTGTCAGCCACCTCTGGCCAGGTCAACATCCTGCCTCATAAGAGTATAGTCCTTTGAATGAGTTAAAATGATTAACATAAAAATGAACATAATGGCAAAAAGGGGTAATAAAGAATATATGGATGTATGTCTGCTTAGGGCTTCTGTAATTTTAGTGTGTGTAGGTATGGATAAACCATATTACATCCTACTGAAGTAATATATGAAAGAAAATTTGGTTAGTCGATGGAAACACAGTTATTGATGACAGTTTATCTGCAGGTTGAAAACACAGAATAATCAGCAGGTCAAAACTTGCCATATTTTGAAATTTTTTTTTGTTCTTAGTTTTTTGAAAATCATAATATCCCATATTTATGATAAACCCTGTTAAAAAGTAGTGAAACTACATCTTTTTCAGAAGGGAGGTTATTAGTAGAGGAATGAATCTATCAAAAACTCAAAGTACAGTCCAGCTCATTGTTAAACTCCACAAAAACATTGACAACATTTCTGTACAAAATTTTTGGAAATGAAAACCAAGATAGTATTCAGTACTTGGTGCTTATGGTTTATCTTTTTGCTGCAGTGATATTAATTGTCTGATATTTATTAGTTTCATATCAAAGTTTAACATTCTGCTATAGTTACAACTAACACATTTAACTTAGCGCTGTTAAGACTGTAAAGCATTTTTTTTTAATTTTTCTAGTGGTTTATTTTCATATACAATCACACCTTCTACCCCATTCAAATGTTTTTAACTTATTAAATTTCCATTAACATGCAGAGTAAAGGATAGTGTCCTATTTGTTTACTAACTGACCTCAACTTTTTCATTGTGCATTGTGTTGTCCAGATAGTTGATTAATTACTCCTTAGCTGGTCTTAGGAGATCACAGCTCAGACAAATTTAGGAACACTCTCTCTCTCGCATCCACATGCTGTGAGGATGTACCCACAGCGCTGGGTTTTGGGTGTTTCTTGCTTTGATGAGAAGTGGAGCAGAAGGTTCAGGGCGACAGGGGGAGGAGAGACGCTGGGATAGCAGAGCACAGCTCTGCTTATAAATAGCCCTCTCTGTCTCTCCAGTTCACACTCGCTTAACGTCTCTTTACCCGACCTCTCACTCTCTCAGCTTCTCTAACTCCACTTAGTTCTGTCCAGCAAACTTGTCCTACTGATGCACCCACAGACTGGATTTACACTCACTGGATTCACCCAATTCATATGTTTCATCTCTCTGTTATTTAATACTTTCCCCCTCAGCCTTTGGCTTTAATCTTAGATGTGATATTATAGACACTAACAGAGCTGCTGAGAGCATTACACAGTGCTACAGACGGGTACAGTTGATTTATGTAGTTTACTGAGTTCAAGGGAAAAATGGGAAAAAAAACAAATTGTTCACTATAAGGAAGTGTGTTTGATGGACTGTTTTGGTCTGCAGCCTTCATCAGAGTCAACAACAAATTGTGCTAAGTCAAAACTAAAATGAGCACTTTATATATGGGTATCAACTCAAATGAATCTGGAAATATCGCAGCATCAGATATTGGCAAAAATCCAACTTCCTGCATCTCTAATGTCTTGTCCTGGCATACTTTCTGTCGGTTAACTTTACAGTTTCAAAGAGACATTTATGTTTTTGGGAGGCATTTTTTATTGGTTATGAAACAAGATGGAATAAATTTCAAAGGCTCTAAATGACCTACTAAAGCAAAAAAAAAAAAAAAAAAAAAAAAATACTGTTGGGAACGAGACTGGATGTTTCAATATTGTTTAAAAATGCGGCTGCAGGGTAGGTGACAGTGTTGTTTTCCTCTTATCCACTGAAAAGATTCTTCATGGTTGATATATTTGCCAGTTAAAACAACAAGCAACATAAAAAAGAAGTAATGGAGGTGCATTTTATTGACCCTGTATGGCAAAAAGACCATCTGCTTCCAGCCAAGCTTGGCCAGCTGGCCAGTGCCCCAAACTGAACACACGCAGTTGTGTCAAGATTCTCCTCTTTACTGTATGAAGAACAGAAAATATGTGTTGTTCCTCAGAGAACAGAACATTCCTGTCACAAAAAACAACTAATTTTTGGACATGATATGCAGTTAAACAGTATAGCAGCAGTGATGGGAAAGTGCTCCTGTACAAACATGACAGTGTTCATATGAAAACAAACCATGTACATAAAGTTTCCGAGCTTAGAATTGAAGGTTCTGACTGGCCTCTACTGTGCCCTGACCTAAAACTCATCCAGCATGTTTGGGATGAGCTTGGATGACATGAATTCACAGACTGATGCTCCTGTGACTGAATGGGAGCAGAGTTCTTCAGCCAGGTTCCTACTTCTTGTGTAAGACTTTCATAAAAGGATGTAGCTCAGGCTTTCACCCATTTTTGGCCATGTCTTTTAAAACTTACAGATATACTCCCACACACTGTCTTATTGGAAATTATGTATTTGTTGGCACTGTTTTAGTGCTAGACCTTCATCAGGCATACAGTTTGTTTAAATCTTTTGCAAGCATGCAACCAATCTTCATCATGACATCACCATCTTCTTAACTAAAAGTACACAAACTGAAAGTTAACAGAAGCTGAAGAGGTTTTCAATTTGTCCATAGAGGTTATGTTTATGAACAGAGCTAGATTATCACCATCTCAGCTAAAAAAAAGAAGCACTTTCTAAACCTCTGAACAGAAGCAGATTCCTTGTTGCTGCTTGTTGCTCAAGTCTCACCCACTTCTGGTCATGTAGTTGGACAACAAAAACACACCCTGAATGTAACCTCACAGTAACCCACTGGACTGACATGGATTTGGATGAAGTCCACAGACGGAGCTGCAGGTAGAAGTAGATGGAGCACTGCGTTGTTGTGCGCAGCATTAGACCATGGAACAGAAATTGATCCTCTGATAAAAGCTGCGTTTCCTCGGGGAGACCGGCTTCCTGCCTAATGGCTGTTAGGCAGGGAGAAATGGACCAGGAAGAGATGGCCTGTAGAGCACTTAGACACTTAGACATCATACACGTCTATAGAAAATAAAAGTGTGTTTATGCTCGCAGAAAGCACACACACACACACACACTCATAGACAGATGGAGATGGAGAGAATGACTGGGAGTCGTGACAGAGATGGAAACATTTTTTTTTACAAGTGACCGATGTTGTGGCCTCCTATTGTGGGCAGAAGTTGGGATGGAGTCACAGAGCAGTTAACACACAGATGGTAGAGCTACAGAAAAACACAGAGTGAATGCACGCACACATACTTTCACTTACGTGTGTTAGCAAATGAATTCTGTGTGATTGATCACTCTGAACTCATTTCCTGATGGAATATGGTAATAAAAACAGCAAGCGGAGGATTTGGCTCTCTGTTTGAGACGTTTCAGCAGGCAGTCATGTGTTTGAATGTTTGTCTGATCTTTATTTGTGTGTTTGTGTTTTCTCACAGGGAGGAGAGCACTGCTACTATCAGGGGAAGGTCAGAGATGTTCCTCGCTCCTTTGTGGCTCTCTCAACCTGTCATGGGTTACAGTAAGTATAAATATTAACACATTTTATGAGTATCTTGCAGTATTTGTGAGTGTATTCAGTCAATATTGCTGCTGGGCTGTGCTCTCATTATTCCATTAGGTCAATGCAATTATTTTAAGTCAACCCTGCTGTGTCCCTGTGAGTTTTGTTGTAAATGTTATCACTCAGCCAGACAGGTGCTGCTCAGATGTCTCCTCTTCCTCTTCCCCTCATTGGTATTTTTAGAGTTAGAGCTCCAAAGTGGTGCTCTGTCAGAGAGAGAAACAAGGCATGCCTCGAGGAATGCATGTACACTGTTTATGTGTGTCATAAGTTTGTATATGTGTGCTTGTGTTTGTCCTCCAGGTGTAAAGAGAAAAGGAGAGAGAGAGAGTAGCCTTGCTGCTAGGAAAAATATCAGCCCACGTATTTTCACTAGTCGCTGGTGCATTATTCTCTGCAATTTCTACCAGATGGACTGGGATGTACATCTTTGTTAGCCTGCTGCCAATCATTCATGGGATGATTGAATCAGACAGTCATTTTAACCTTTGAAACTTAATATATTGCTTAAAGATATTAAGTAGAATTGATGTTTTAAAGTTAACAGACTCCTCTGTAGCTTTTGAAGCATTAATTCTTCAGTCTGTCCTGCAATGATTGTGTTATTGATTGAAAGCATAGACTTTAAAAAAAAAGAGTTTATTAGTAATTTATTCTACAAAACCATAATCTGTGGCTATTAAGCCATTACCTAAGAGTTAAATAAATGGGTAACACTTTCTATGAAGCCTACCTCTGTAACACATTACAGTTATATTCATAATACATTATAACGCACCTTTAATGCTATATAAGAATAGCTGTAAGCACTTATGATTATACTGTCTCATAATAGCAAACCTAACCTGTATAATGCCAGTTTCTACAATGCAGAGTTTACCTCAGATTTTTGTTTTCTCTGGCCACAATGGCTGACAGCCCTCCAGAATTCTGTTTCAAACAACTAATAGACATATGCTTTAGATAGCCATGTGTGACTGATAACCTGCATTTAACAGCAATTAAGCATACAAAAACCAAGACACAGTTAGACAATGCACGCCTACAGTAAAACGTAAACAACACCAGCACTGAGCTTCATGTTAGCGCCGTTAGTTCGAACAGCACATTAGCTGTCACCACAACTTAGCAGCTTAACAGCCGGATACCGTCCTCCACTGAAAATACAGACACATCATACAAATAACTAGCCACTGCTCTGTCAATAGACACCACCTGAAAACTCCGCATTTCAAATAAAAATTGAGTCTTACCATCAACTGTTAGTGACAGTTGTCCAATATTAGTCCTTATAAATGGATAAAACCAGCTGTAACCCCCACTAAATCAGTAAAATCCAAACACTCGTCAGGTAGACAGTGAAAAGTATCCACTAGTTCAGTACTACTCCACTTGTTAGCCAGAAAGCCCTGAGCTCATATTCCCAGGCTCGATTAGGGAGCTGGTGATCTCGCCATTGGCTCCAACGATCCACGCCTTTCTGCATATGATTCTGTGTTGAATACAGCTCCACTTCATCAAAGACCTGGTCATAGGTAGATCGGCCATTAATGTTTTTTATCTGCCGGACATCCACCTGTGAAATTGGCCAAAAGCCGGTAAATATCGGCTAACGTAAACTCTGCTATAATGACTTATAAAAATACTTATAATGTGTATGGAAGTATTTATTGATATTCAGAATACTTTATGAAAACACATTTCCATACTCTATAAGGCATTTTATACTGACTTTTAAGTCTGGAAGTCAATATCGTGTTTGCTGGCCACTTGAATTTGCAAAGGTCAAAGTTAAATGTCTTTTACAATAGAAATAATCTGCTTTGTTTCATGAGATCAGACCATACTTATTCAGAGTAATTAAGGGAGAAGAACTATTCCTCTGATACTACTACCTTAAAGTCAGAAAATGTAGAGTTCAGTGCTTTCTAAGGTGGTCATGATATAAGAATTTAAACAAATCAATCAATCTTTTAATCGATTTAAAAGATCTAGCTGTTTTTAAAGTAGCCTACCTTGTGAAAGCATGGATCATTAAAACTATGGAGACTATCTTTTTAAAACGTGGTTTTGGAAAGATTCAAAAGATTTGAATTTTGTGGGAAGGGCCTTGTTCCTTCATTGGACAGGACGGCTGAAGAGAGACAGGAAATATGTGGCACAGAGTAGTCCTGGAATCAGGATACGGTCCTTCATCCAGTGTGTCGAGGATTGTAGCCTCTGTATCTGGACACCTACTCAAACCGCTGAAGTAAAACTGAAGCCCAACAGCAAACCTTTTCACAGCTTTCACACAGTGTTATTAGTATTTCTTTTAGTTCACTCTGAAACATTGTCAATAATTTTCCTTATGCCTCATCAGGCCAAATACATAAACAAATGAATAAATAAATAATAAGTAATTAATCATTACTGGAGGTAAACTCTGGCTAATTAAGGAAATCAGATTGCTTAATAAGTTAAGCCTCAGCTCTTTAATAGCTTTTGCATATTTCATGTGATTGTGGTAACTTGTTTGTCAGCACAACAAATGGACAAAGAACACTGAAAAGTAGGGCATTCAGTCCTCAAACCCTATCAGGGTAAATGTGCTGTACTTAGAATAAGTTAGTCCATGTTGTTAGACGTCTGGCATGCTTTTCTTTAATAGAGGTGGTTTAATTTATCCGGGTCTCAGTTGTATTACCTTGTTTTTCATGACATTTAGAGAAATACACAGGCAGACATTATAAATGAAACAGACACACCCAATGTATGCATCCACATTAATTTGTGTGTGTATGAAGGAGACAGTAGGAAGGAGGTAGTTAAGGGAGTGCTCTGTGGTGTCAAGGGGTTAGACATTAGATGGAGAGTATTTCCCTTATGCTGAGTCAGGTATTTACCATAATATACATCCTGCTCTCTCCTCTTTCTCTCTAGATACACATATACACACACACACACACACACATCCCTGCACCCCCCCCCCACACACACGCTTCACACCGCAGTGTAAACAGTGTATGAAAGAGAGAGAGTGCTCTTAGCTGCAGACAGAATAGACCGTTGTCTCAGGTTCCTGTTTCAGCAGATCCTCATCTGATTAACAAGATATCCATCCGCTTACTCATCACAGAGAAACCTTAAAGTTAGAGTTATGTGTTTATGTGACGGTGTTGTCTTATTGGTCTTTTTTCTTTAATTTTTTCTTTTATGTCTTTTCCTAACATACCTGCTACTGCTTTAACTGTCTAAAATAATCAAATACTTATGACTTGTAGTATATTTTTTGTTCTTTGATGCCTTTTATCTATGCCTACATCTTTGGCTCACTTAGACCAAGTCTGAGTGTCACCATCTATTTGGCAACTAAAGCCATCATATGAAGCTAATCCATGGCAGTCGCCATATTGCATTAGTAGCATTTATGCCCCTAACTATCACTCAGTCAGGAGAGACTTAATATGAGTTGACCGTATTTTACAAGTCTGGAAAAGTATGGACCCCACCATGATGTTTTTATGAACTTGAAGGGGTAGTGAGGCCAACAGCAGGATAGGATCCCCCATGGAGTCTAGACACTGGTGCTGGGGATGGAAAGAGTTGGATAAGATGGGGAGTGGACTTCTGTGAAGCTTGACCCACACTGATGAGATAACTGATGAATGAAGGGATGCAGGATGCACAAAAGAGCTTAACCTGATGAGATGTAATGGAGGTGGCTGGGGTGAAGGAGTAACCTTGCAAAGCAGATGGATACGCCTGTTTCCTTGTTTTTCACTGGTGAATCCATCCTGCAAAGCTCCCATCTGAACCGTTTGGGCCCAGTTAGAAAGTGACAGGAACAATCAAGTTTTCAAGTATTACACATACTGTAGAGAACTGAAACAAGAAAATCTGAAATCTGAAATCTGAAAATCTGAAATAGTTCTGTCCAATCACAACAATCAGCGCCATTTGAGGGGAATGAGGCGGTAGATAAGGGCGTGGTTCGTTTGTATTGCAAGCCAGTAAACACTGGTGGCGGTGTGCCAACTAGCTTTATATAGCTGATCACTGACCACTGATTCGCCAACTGCCTCCAATGACGAAAATGACTACCTGTCAAGTGTGATCTACTACATCATACATCTTAACCCTCTGATTGGCCAGTTATGATCGGACAGAGAGAAGATTTGTCCAATCATCCTCCAAGAATTTTCCCAAAGGTTCTGCCCTTCCCAAACACAATGGGACATTGCTCAGATGGATGTGATATACACTAAATCTCTTGCAATGGACATAGGAAACAGTCAATCTGGCTGTTGTGTCATGATAATCTTTTTATAATAATTAGAAGTTTGTTTGAATAAAATTGCATTAGGAGTCCATGATAATGATACATATATTTAACCTTGCAAAGCAGATGGATTTGCTCGTTTCCTTGTTTTTCACTGGTGAATCCATCTTGCAAAGCTCCCGTCTGAACTGTTTTGGCCCAGTTAGAAAGTGACAGGACCAATCAGCGTTGAGGGGCAGTACTTTTGGGCGTGGTGGAGTCGTGACGTAAGTGAGCTGCGACAAGAGGCCGGTGCAATTATGGCGGAAGACATTAGTGTGGATACTGCTAAAGGGCCAGTTTTATCTGAACTTGACGACATTTCTTTGTTAAAAGAAAAACAAAGAACAGCAGTGAGTTGTTCTCTTTTCAAAAACGGCATAAGTCGTGTACTGACATGTCTACAGTTGCCATGGTTTGCGTTATGCAGTTCTTTATGGAGTTTAGTCCTTTGGTATAGGCACAGGCACAGTTTGTTAGCGGCTACGTTACGTTTTGTTGCTCTGATTGGCCTGTAAAGATGTGACAGACAGAAAGTTTTTCCAATCACCCTCAGAGTTTTTTTTCAAAGGCTCTGCCCTTTCCCAAACGCTGTCTGTGAGTGGTTTTCCAGATGGATGGATGTGACAGGTTAACATATTGCAGCATGAGTTAAAAATATTGCATATTTGGGTCTAGGCTTCTGTAACGGGGATCTGACTGCTTTGCCCTCTTTTTCTGTTCATATGATCTGCTCAAAGTGCAGTGTTGGACCAGAATGTGAAAGTAGAAAAGAGGCGGGGACAGTTGTTGGAGAAACACAGATGTGTGTGAGTGTGTGTAGTGTTTCCCCTTGTGACTTCACAGTTTGACCTGACCAATCTTCTAAAAGCTTTCGATAAAATTAATTAGCACATGACGTCCGTTTTTCTGCACATGCACATACGGACGGGCAGAGACAAGGAGACCTTTATCCAGCTGCTAAATGAGGAATTGATCTTTGGACAGAAAAATGAGTGCTCACACTCGGTCATGATGACCTTTTGATTTCATGGTGTTTTTAAGTCCTGCCTCGACACAACTAGTGATGTTAAGAGTTGTTAGCTGCATGTTTGTAAGGGTATGTGGTGGAGAATAACAACTTCCAATAAATGATAGAGAAGATCAGCCAGAATTGTAACTTATTGCTGTAGAGAACCAAAGGTGACCTTGAAATGATGTTGTATGGTTGAGTTTACATTATTCTCCCCTTTCCTCAGAGCTAAACATGTCCCGGACGCGGCCGTCAGGACTGACGAGAAATCTGTCCAAAACTGCACCTCGTAGGAGTGCATTATAGTCATTATTCTGACAGATACTGCAATAATACAATCAAACCCTACTGGGCAAGCCCTGAAATAGCTAATGTATCGCTCTGATAGCGGAGGAGGAGCTGAATTCAAATGCATTATTCCACTTAGTGTTGAATAAAACTACAGCGACAGGTGCTGATTTGTGCCCTCTCTCTCTTTCAGTGGGATGTTTTTCGATGGCAATCACACCTACATGATTGAGCCTGGAGGAGAGGGAAGCAGTGAGGTAAGTGCTCTGCAAGACTACATGAAAAAAATGGACTATTTTGTTGAACCGAACTGTTTCTCCTCATGGGAGAGATTACTCATTTCATCTTCAACCATCTCCCCACATCCAGCCCTGTTATACATCCTGTGTCCACTTATCCTTTCATGTAGGGGTTTTCTGATGTTTTTCACCTGGTCTTCTTAATATGTGGCTTTCAAAGAAACTAGCCAGGGTGTTTTTTAACACGACTGTCATCTCGCTTTGCTATTGATTAAAGAATATAAAATATCATCTAGCTCTAATTCTTAATTATTGTTTGTTTTAACATATTGTTTTTTAAATTTGTGATTTAACATTTTAACTTTTATTTGTCAAGCCTACTTAATAGAGCCTTTAATGAGATATCTCTGTGTTAATCTTCCTATCTTAATGTATGACGTATACATATAATTTTAATGTTCCTGCCACCAGAGGGCTTTCAATCAAAACAATTACCAAATGATGAAGAGCGGAGACAAGGTGCTAAGCTCAGCCCACTTCTGCTGCTTACTTTTTGTTCAAAATTAAGGCCATGAGGGGTAGTTACTAAACTGTAAACCCACATTTTAAGTTTCATGGATGAATATCGTGTAATGAGGGAGGAAAAACTGTTAAAGTGATCCTCCATGGTTGTGTAGTGAATTGTCTTCATACTGGGAAAGTATATTCAATAATTTTTCTGTTGTGTGTGTGGAAAATGTTGGAGACCTAAAGAACTTGTTGCTGGCCTTTGAGCTATAAGCTCCTTAATTTCTGTTAATAAATATGTAAAGAGAGCAGTTTTATTACCTCTGCCAAGGAGGTTATGTGATCGGCAGGGTTTGTTAGTTTGTTTGTTAGTTTGCTAGCAACATAACTCAAAAAGTTGTGGACAGATTTTGATAAAATTTTCAGGAAATGTCAGAAATGGCATAAGGAAGAACTGATTAGAGTTTGGGAGTGATCTGGATCACCGTCTGAATCCAGGAATTTTTTAAAGGATTCTTTACTATTGGGAGATAGTGCTAATGGCGGAGGTCTGCACTTTCCGTGTGCTTTTCTAGTTTGGTATTGTGGAAGATGGATTATGTGCCCAACTGAGATTTATGGATGTTGAAAAATGGCTAAAACGTTACATCTTCAGAGACTGCGATTTTACAATGAAGACAACAGGTTTGTTTACATTTTTTTAGTGGTGAAAAAAATAACGTGTTGGTCATAAATAATTTTGCTGCATATGTTTAATTGTTATTTTTTTGTGTCTTCTCATCGACAGATGATATAGGTTGTTCTTACAATATCAATCATGTGGCTTTTCTCAGGAAGACTGCAGTAACTTGTTTAAACAGAAAAATTATAGTTTGCCACATCACATGCTTCCTACCGCTAGTTGTGACTAGATCACAGCCTCTTACTTGTAATCACAGTGTGAGATGTCCAACAGATTCAGAAGTGAGTAGAAGTCAGTCCACGGTTCCTTCCACGGTTCCAACAAGTTAAAAGCATTGTGGCGTCAAGATTCAGCTTTAGGGTGAGAGCAGGGCTCGTATTATCCTTTGGGAGGTGGGAGAAAAGTTGCGGTTCCTTCTTTGGATACTAATGTGCTTCCTGCAGCACTCTGTTTTTTTACTTTGTCACACTTTGTTTGAACAGTTTCCTGCAAAACTACATAAACAGGCCTCTGGAAGTTTACTAGGCCTGAGTCTTGTTGTCAGCATGGCGGATTCTCAACTATATAACATAGGCTTAGTCATTCTTAATCAATGTATACATTTAAGTAGAAAAAATCTACATGTTGTACTTAAACAAAATTATAATAGTAACTGCACATGAGCTGCTGTACATTGTTTGAGTGTTGCTCCTAGTGGCTGCAGAAGTGCTACGGCACTGTGTGAAAAACTGATCACTGTGAGAATATTATGTTCCTAGTCTTACAAGATTCATACTGGGGTCAGTTATTGTCCTGAGAGGAAGCTGAATCACAACCAGAATGGGTTACAGATCACACACCCAGCTGTCGACACTTTCAGTAATGAGCCCTGAGCGAGGCAGACAGGTCTCAGGACGGAGAGATTTGCTGGATTACAAAGCTCGCACACGTAGGACAGCCCTGCAGCCAATTAGATAATAACAATTACAGGACGCCTTGAGCATAAGAGGGAATGAACATACTGCTGATACTGTGTGTGTGTGTCCTCCCGGCTCTAATTAAAACGTCCAGAAAATAGTGTTTGTCTGGTGTTAATCAGTGAAAGGAGACAAGATAAGACAGGTCAGGGATTACTGTCTGTGTCTGCATCTGTACCTGTCTGCATGTGCTCTGGTGTGAGTGTGTCTACGTGCTGATAGTGGCGTCCCGCACACACAAGGCGGCTGAAGATTCATCCCTGGATGACAGCTTTAGTGCCAGCATTGATGAGAGACAGGTAGAACGAGCATGGAGAGGATGGACGGAAGAACGGGCTTGAATGGGGTAATGGGGATTTATAATGGAATATCATTACATTGTGGTATTCTCTGACAGAAATTTCCTAAAACAAGAGGTATTATGTAAGGACAGGTTCAGCATCACAGTGACAAAAATACATTGGAAAGAGAATTTTCAAGCAAATCTTCATGTCAAAGTAAGAATGAAACATAATATAGAGAAAGAAGGAATCAGAAACACGGGCTGACCAGGGTTAATTCATGTCTTTCACAGCTACTCTTCTTCTTTACTCCCTGCTCTTCCCCAGCACCCACTGCCTCTGTCACTCCTCTCCAGCATTTTCTGGAAAGTCTGAATAATTCAAGCAATGAGAGAGTGAGAGATCTTAACTAAGAGTACTGCTGAAGCACTTGCCTTCAGAGATAACGTATCTTCCGTTCTCTTTTTTGGTCATTCATACTCAGCAATGATGTAAGATGCTCTTCAAAATAAAGAATTTGTCAACAGTTTTGTTTTAAAAGTGTTGCATTGCAAACATTTGACCAAAACAATGAAGAATATCAAATATGTAAATACAGACATGGGTTTATAGCTCATGTAGTAAAAAGAAAGAAAACATAGTTCAGTCTTCAAGACGCATCTTACCAGAGGACACATCTATATGCAATATTTTAAAAGGATAATTCTTTTTTTCTTTTTTTTTGTATACATATTTTTCTTATACATTCAGACAGTTTGAAAATTACAATAGTAAAGGAAACACACTTTGGTTACACAAGCTAGAGTTCTCATGACTCACAGAATACTATAACTGTTGCAGTCATGGTGTCCATTCTTGTATAGAAAATACTCAGTACATACAAGCCTGCCCACAGAATTGACCTATGGCTAAGCCACACCCCCTCCACTTACTCGGACAAACAATGAACATTCAGTGACAGGCACTATGGCAGATGTCACAGTAGGAGACATTTCGCAGGAGGCCCTTGATGATTTTTGGAGACAGAAAGATCACATATCATCTAGAAGTAACCAAAAGGGACTAAACTATGTATTTGAGGGATATATTAATCATTTTATTGTTGAGAAGGTGGACAAAAAGCTTCAGTTACAAGCCAAAATTTACAGGTCCCAGTGCAAACATGATAAACCACATCTCATTGCCATCACCATCTCAGACAACAAGATAGAAGATCAGCATCAAAGAGCCACTGAAGTTAAGGTTTTTGGCTCAGAATATGATAAAAATATAACGGCCTTTTTACCATCTTTACCAAGAGTGTCTCTCTGTTAGTTTGGTGCTACAGTATTTACATTGAATCATTTAGCATAACGTTTGCCAACCTTTGTTATCTTGGCTATTACAGATACAGTGCTTAACAAATTTATTAGACCACCTGTCATATTTGTCTCAGAGACCATCCAGCATCATGAAGTGCTTTATTGTGGACTGTTTCATTTTCAGTGAGCTCTCCACGTCTTACCATTTTGAACAGGAATGAGGGATTTCAAACTGAATTCACCCAAATTTGAGCCGGCTCACTGGGCTTCTCTGAGGAGTCAGAAATTACTACACAACTTTATCCAAAGAAGACACTTTTCTCGGTTAAGATGTGGCTTGGGAAAGGATAAAAAATACACCCCATCGCCTAGCCTCTTGGGATGCCTTGTGTCGGAGTTGCGTGTACCCCATGAACACCGTTTGACCATTTTTAAACATAAAATCTCAAAAATACCTCATAAAACTGAACGAAAGCTGACTTTCTGCAATGCATTTCAATGGACGTCCAAGCAGAGGATGCCTGAGTGTATGGAATAGCTATACGTACTGTGATTGGCTCATGGCGTTTGAGGGTGGGACTTAGCCATAGGTCAATTGACTGGGCCTTTCCAATCATGACTTGTTGATGATCTCCATGCATGTGTATTGGATCAGTAGTGATAGCGTCCTGACTAAATGTTGCTTCATTTTTCACAAAAAATGTGCGAAGCTATTATCTTATCAAGCTAGTGGGTCTTGATGTTCATCTAACTTATTAATGCCAATTTTAGGCCCATTTCTACACTGTTTCTGCCCATTTTTGCAATTTTAACCAATTTGGCAACTTTAACCCTTTTTTGGCACTTTTTAATTGCTCTCCTGCCCTTGTTTTCCCCCTTTGCCATTCTTATCCCATTTTTGCCACTTGTAACCAATTTTTGTCACACTTTAACTGCTTTTCTCAATTTTTCCCAGCCCATTTTTCCCCTTATTGTGTTGCTTTGCCCATTTTTTGTGCCTATCCAATTTTTGCCATTTGCCTGTTTTTAACACTTTTAACCCAAGAGTCTCTTTTTAACTTTTTAACTGCTTTTTACAATTTTTTCCTGAAGACCCAAAGACATAACTTTGGCACTTTTCAGGATTATAATCTGCCATTACTTTTAACACCAAAGTAGCAAGTCTTTTACCAATGTATCTAAAGAAGGGTATCCAGGTTAAAATTTGTATTTATTATTATTTTTTTTTTAATGTGAGCTTATGTGAGGTGCTTGTCTGTAGTATGTATATTATGTAGTATGGATTATACTGTTCAGAAAGGCGCTCAAGTGCCGGTAAATAAGCTAAGCTACAGGCTGAGCTGTCAAATACAGAGAAATTTCTCAGTGCTTTACTTTTCTGTCACCAAGCCACTTTGTTTGAGCACTAGACCCCCACTGTAGCGTTTACGTGTTCTCTTGCCTGCGTGCCCTGTGGCCAATAAACTTGCTATTGACAAGTACCTCACATAACCTCATTTAAAAAAATTTAAACTATCCCTTTAAATCGATCACTCAAATAGAGAGAAAGCCCCAATATGTTTGTGTGATTGCACATTTGTAGATATGGAGAGTGAAGAGTGATTGAAAGCTGGAAGTGGAAATAACTGAATATATAGTTAGCTTGAAGCTCAGTTTTTATGCTCTGTTTTTTAATTAGAATTTTTGCAGAAAGTTAAAGCTCTTATATCCAGCACTGCTCTCATATTCCAGTATGACTTTCCTTTTAAGTTTTGGTGTCAAGTTTAATGACAGAAAATTCACTGGACTCAGAGATCTATTATTTTTAAATGCATAAAAATGATACAAAATATTCTGCTGAAGGGAAAAATATTTAGCACGTAGCTCCATCTGCAGTGTTGGTTGGCTTGTGAGGTGTGGGAATCCTGTCTGCATGACAATGCAAATGGACAGAACTGCCCCTGAGCACAAAGGTAGCTGTCAGTTTGTCAGGACTGAGCTCTGGATGCTGCTCCCTGCAGGCAACGGTCCCTTTTGACTGCCTCCTTACATCCATGGCTTCCTCTCGCTGTATTTCTTTATTTTTTTCACCCTTAGTCTATGTATCTTTGTTTCTGACAGTCTGTTTGGTTTTCAGGTTATTCTGCTGTTTTTGTTGCTGTAAAAACTGTCAATGCTCTCTGTGTACCCTGAGTGTCAAAACACAAATACTAAGAAAAAAGAGTGTGTCTTGCTTTGAGTTCATTTTAAAGGGCTTTATTATTTCTAAATATTAAATAGTAATTCATGAATATAGGCTTTGTAAACTGTGATGCACCACTTATTTGGCTGTTGTGATCTTTGGAGTGATGAAACAAAAACATGACAGGACTGGGTGTGTTGAGCTGAAGAGTCTGCATGATCCCTGTTGGCCATATGGTAAATCCATCTGCCCTTCTTCCGCCAAGGCAGAAAAAAGTTTCAGAATATTAGATAAGTGTGTCTTGAATGAGCCACTCTTGAGCCATCACCTTCTGAAGCTGAGTTTGTTTTTAAATATCATTGTGTAATGAAAAATCACCTTTGAACAAGAGGACTTCTTTTGTTAGCTACAAAGAGCAGCAGAGTGAAAGTTCAAAGCTAAGAACGTGATGTTCCCGGCAGCCACATGGCTGATAAATCTTGCACTTCTTCAGTGTGGAAGTGTCTGAGTGTGCATGCAGACAACTTGCAGGAAGGATTTGTGATGCTGGCTTGCATATGCAGAAAACACCATATGTTTAGCTCGGGTACTGAACACCTTTCAACCCACCTGCACCTCAGGGCTTCAGTGACGACATCCCAACAATTTTTTTGTGTATGCTTTTAGTGAGAAAACAACAAGCTACGATATCTTTTCAAATGTTGCAGCACATTTGAAAAAATAGTAAAAAAGTAAGTGTGACCCAACCATTACCATGATTGAATACCCACTAGATTCTGTTTCACAGTTTTTCCCACATTGCAATGCATAAATGAGTGGAGAAGCAACTAAGTAAACACCCTTCGCATTTAAAAAATGTTGACTATTGGTGACAAAAACTCTGTACTCAAATATATTGGGCCTTTCCTGATAACATAAAGCATTAATGAATGTCGATGTTCTTGTGGAGGCTAACTGCTAAGACCAAGTCAGTCTGGCTGTAGACTGTAGATCTCAGACGATCCCTCTCACAGACTGTTACTGTCAGATGCAGTGTCTGTCAGGACCAATTTGCCAGTACAATGTATTTCCAGTGTTTGATTTTTGTTTTCAATTCAACTGTCTTCACAAACAAAGTCTGTCAGTTACATTCATCAAATAAAAACTGCTTTGCAAATATTACAGACCAAACAACATTTCATGAATTAAACAGATGTTTTAGAATAAGGTATGCTAACGGTGGCTTGCTTTGGACCTCATTAGATTTAGCTAAAACAAACAGAGCTACACTAGCTACATAGTTAATGTTACTACGTAAGCCAATGTAGCTAAATTAGCTTTGGCAACATAAGCTTTAGTAAACATAGCTAAAGCTAACATAGCTACATGAGCTCAGTAATTATTGTAACTGCATAAGCCAATGTAGCTAAGTTAGCATTGGCAACAAAAGCTTTAGTAAAAACATAGCTAAAGCTAACATACCTACATAAGCTCAGATATTGATGTAACTACATAAGCCAATGTAGCTAATTTAGCATTTGCAACAAAAGCTTTAGGAAAAAATGTAGCTAAAGCTAACATAGCTATGTAAGCTTAGTAATTAACGTAACTACATTAGTCAATGTAGCTACGTTAGCTTTGGCAACATAAGTTTTAGTAAACATAGCTTAAGCTAACATAGCTACATGAGCTCAGTAATTATTGTAACTGCATAAGCCAATGTAGCTAAGTTAGCATTGGTGACACAAGTTTTAGTAAATGTAGCTAAAGCTAACATAGCTACATAAGCTCAGTAATTAATGTAACTACATAAGCCAATGTAGCTAAGTTTGCTTTTGCAACAAAAGCTTTAGTAAAAACATAGCTAAATCTAACATAGCTACGTAAGCTTGGTAATTAACGTAACTACTTTAGTCAATGTAGCTACATTAGCTTTGGCAACATAAGTTTTAGTAAACATAGCTAAAGCTAACATACCTACATACGCTCAGTAATTATTATAACTACATAAGCCAATGTAGCTAAGTTAGCATTGGCAACACAAGTTTTAGTAAACATAGCTAAAGCTAACATAGCTATGTAAGCTCAGTGAATTATATAACTACATAAGCTACATAACAACTACGTAAGCTTGGTAATTAACGTAACTCCAGAAGATGCATAGCTTTGTAGCTCAAGAAACAGCATCTTACAGTAACGTTTTGGGACATGTATGTTTGGTGACTCTAAATTGTCTGTAGGTGTGGGTTTGCCTGGCTGTTTGTCACTACATGTCAGTCCTGTGGTTGACTGGCGACCAGTCCAGGATGTTCCCCAGCACCCAGTTACAGCTGAGATTGGCTACAGCCCCAAATGTGAAAGCCATAAAGCTAATGAATGGAAAATATGACTTGAACTCATAAGAGTATCTTCAGGGCCAAAAATGACAGTTTGACCGATTATACATGACATTACTGAATATTGAAGAAAATCCAAAGTCCTTACAATCCTGTGATTTGCAACCATCAATGTTTAATTTCAGTCTTAAACTTGGATGCTTTTTTGAGATATGCTTTGCTTTTAGAGAAATTTCCTTTTTGTCTCCTGAAATCCTTCAAGCTTCTCTGAAATCATTATTCAGGGCTTTTTTGGATTTGATATTAAAAAGCATTTGGTTTTGACTATAATAATCTTTGCATTTGTAGAAAATATTTTTAAAGCTCCCATCTTATGATCTCCCTTACTTGTTTTATGCTATTTACCCCTCTGATCCCGTGTGGGACTCTGACCTGCCGTTGCCAGATGAGGAGGAGATGGGAGGATGGCTGAGGGAGAGGGGGGTAGAGGAGTTGAAGGGTGAAGGACAGGGTGTGTGGATGGGGGTGGTGGCAGGTTATAGGGTGGGGGTGTTTGCACAAGGTGCCAGGAGGAGGATTTTTTATACTCTGTGTGCGTCTGAGCTGATGGGATTAAAAAAAAACGGGGTCTCCCTGTGGCCTCAAGCCAACTTCACATTACTAAACCTGGACTGCTTCATTTACACATACAGAAAGAGAACAAGAATGAAAGCATGTTCCCCCTCCCTGCTTTATATTCATAAGCCAGCAGTCTGTGTCTGAGGTACCATCTCCCATGGCAACCCAGGCTCCGCCCCTGTCTCTTTGTAGCAACATATGAAGACCATCTGTGTTTAGACCTGAACCTCCATCCCTACTCGCTCCCTGCAGAGTCTATATGCTGTGTGTATTTTCTAACAGCGCTGTTTGGCCGGGAGTGATGATCTGGGGAACAAAGAGAACACAGGGCAAGAGTATGTTTAATTACAGCAGCTAATGTAGCAGAAACAGCTCTGATAATCGTGGATTTTGCTGCGTGTATGTGCAAATATCACACACTTCTTATAATTATGTTCTTATTAATCATCAGCAGCTAAACTCTCAGTCAACATGAAAGTGTCACATCAAAGAAGGAGTTGGCTCCAATTATGACTGCTGCTATTTAGGCTGGTGGCTATTAATCCAGACGCTCGGTCCACAAGGACTACATCAAAGATAAGACAAAACACTGGGGCGCAGAGAGATTCATTTTAATAGAGTGCTCTCTGTTATTAATTGGCTCTGGTTTGTCTCTTAAGCCTGTGAAGTGATAACTTCAATATTTACTCACAGCGATGATCAAGGTTCAGGGCAAATGTCCAGCAGTTTATGTGCTCATTGTGGTTATTAAAGTGTAAAGAAAAGCTTAATGTTGCTACATTTGGCACCTTCTACTCCAACATCATGTTTACATATGTTTTGGATTGTAAACATTTTTTTAAAGCTCCATTTTGAGGGAAACTGGCATATCTTTTAGTTTCACATTTAAAGTTTTTATGAGGAATTTCTGGCTAGTTCAGCTTAAAATGAGTAAAAAAATAGATTTCTTTTACAAGTCTGGGAATGTTTGGAAATGTCTTTGGTGAACAGATTACTTTGTGATTTCTTCAGGTATACCCCGCTATAGGTTCTTTGCAGATGACGTCACTCAGCAGCCAAGGACACCCTTTTGGGGGGCAGGAGTTGATTTCTGCATGGAGAAACGCTACAAAAATAGCCTCAAAATAGATTCTTAATTCTGAAACTACTTCTGTGTACTGAAAGTAGTGAAATATACAGGCAAAAAGCTTAAAAAACTTGGTGAAATGGCAGCAGAAGGAATTAAAGAAGCTTGCTTTCATCGCCTTCACCCGACACCTGCACCCCAGTTGCAGTTTTTGACATTAATGGAACTATAGAGAAAACAAACTGAACCTGTCACTGATACACTTTTTTGCTTTTTAGGATATAAAGCAACATTAGCATTTATTTAAGCCTGTTTTGTGGCGAGTTGAAAACTCCTCACAGGAACTTGAAGAATAAGAAATGTATCTCTATTCTGTCAACATAACTGTCCGTGTGGATTTATTCACAGTTAATCTAGCCTGGGGCAGGTGGGGCCATGGTACATTTTCTTCTCTAAGTCAAATTTAAGGGGCCCCTTAAATTTGTCATAGATACAGTCATTGCCTATGGACAGAATTCATCATCACCTTCATCTTTTCCAAATCTCTTTTCTCTCTCTCTTTTTTTCAAAGATCGTTTCCACGCTTCAGTTTACAGCTCAGTCACTAACTGGCTAATAGGTAATTTTTCAAGTTGCAGCCAAGGGGCGCCGGGAACATTTACTGATTAGAAACACAAAAGACAATGAGATTTGAGGGTATTTATAGAGAAATGGCCAGTGGCAAATCAACTATCCTTAGCTGAGTTATGAAAAAGTCAGAATGATGCTGCTAATGTGCATTAAGTTTAAAAAGTGGTAGGTTAAACAATGTTTATCTGCATTTAAAAGGGTACATTAAAACCTGTTAAACAGAACATTTATACACCCCATATTTCTTATGCTGTGATTCAGCTTTGGGTATAGTCAATAAACCTGACTAATAGCCTACCATATGGATTATGACTTGCATCATCAACAACTTCTATGGGTGAATTAATGATGTTCTCAAACATTTATTAGTGGTTTGGAGATATAACTAGCCAAATTTCGCCAAAAGCTGGACAACGATATAAATCATAATGAATTTGAAGCAGATTTTTGTACCTCATAGCAGTTACTGCACAGGTTTTTGTTAACCAAGCAAATAAACAAGACATGCCAAAATGTTGTGGTTCATGTTTTAATAAAAACTAAAAAAAAGAGATGACAGTGTAGAAAACCATTTAACAACATCATTGACCTTTTATAAAGTAACATGATTCACACAACAGACAGTGAAGACATGCTGATTAGTGCTCATTATGCAGAAAAAACCTGGCAAATGATTACATTTGGCTTAATCACAAAAATGAACCTTAATTTACACCTAAACAACATTTCTCTGAGTATTTTTCATAAACAGCTCTTTATGTCTCCTACATTTGTTCTCCTTAACTACTTAGTGTCACTCAACCCAGTGATGTAACTCTGCATTCATTTTACAGCATTCAAATTACGTAGTGCCATCTTTTTATACAAAACATTTGAAGTCCATGTTAATACAAGGGATATAAAACCGTGTTATAAAACACAAACTTAAAACTAAGTGAACAAAGGCAATGTTAACAGGCACAGTATTCACATAATTAGTGCATTTAAACATTAACAGCTGCTCTCCACAGGGCACTATGGCGTTGCAACAATAACAAACAGGTGATTAAGTCAGAAGAAAACCACTGAATCTTACCTCAAAGACAATGTTGTGTTTAGTCATAACAGACCACAGTACAGGCTTAGAAAACATAAAATTACTTGTGTCACTTGAGCTTGAATTTCATTTAGCAGGGGAAGAGAATTTATCTGTAGTGTTGCATGTCTGGCATTTATCATACACACCTTAATATCTAAAGGTGAGAGAAAGAACCTCTGCCATAAATTAAAGTCACTTTCTTGCTTGTGGCTCTTAGCTGGGTTCTCTCACACTTAGGCAGGTTAAAAGCATTCCTCTCTACTTGATTAATACTAAAATAAGCCACGTAGTCAGTTGATGTTGTTTTCACTGTTCTTGGCTTCAAATAACTTCATTTCCTTTATTCCTACATTACTCAGCTGAATAGAGTTGCTGCAGCAGTGATTTTCTGTTAAAGAAAACCTCATCCTTCATATAGTACCTCCTTGGTCCTCTGACTGGATCTCATCCTCCATAATCAGCACTCTACAGACCTGGACTGACTGACTGAATTCTTAAAGCTATCACTCTGCAGGCTGTAAATAGCTCTCATATTATTAACTTCCATCAATCATACACTATTAGTTTTATTAGGAGTGAACCTGATGGTATCAGCCTCTCTTTTCCTACTGTCCCTGCGTCAGGACGGGAATGTCGATTTCTATGGCAGACATGCGTGAACGGGAAGAGTAGCGATGGCCTGCGTAGCTGGATGCGTATCCCTGAGAGGGGGCGTAGCTCTGCGAGGGTGCGTAACTCTGTGAGGGTGCATAGCTGTAGGCCTGGGTCCCTCCCACCTCTGAGCCGTACCCATCAGGAGCAGAGATCTGAGACATATACACCTGCGGCGGTGCAGGGGCTACTACGCTTTGTGCATAGCCCTGAGAGGCCACATAAGGCTGGGTATCGATCACAGTGGGGGGAAATGTTTGTGGTGGGAATGGCTGGGGACCATAAACTGGGGAGGGAGGATATCCATTGGCAGTTAGAGGCTGGGTGGACAGAGAGGTAGACATATTCGGCAGAGGCAACCAGAAAGGCGAAGGCAACTTTTTACACATACAGTACCACATGAACATCAGCAGAGCGGCCAGCATCAGTCCTCCAGAGCAGCCGATGGATACGTACACAGCAAAGCCATCAGAGAAAATGTTGTCATATCTGATGTTCATTTCCTTTGTACGAAACAGGAACCAGACTGAAGGCGCCATGGCGATAGCTCCCCCCAGAAATAAGAACATCCCAGCCACCAGGTGACAGCCTGCACTGTTGACCAGGAATCTGGTGGTCTTGATGTCTGGTTCAGGCTTGTCCGAGCAGCAGCAGGTCTTACACATTCCTGACATGCACAGCAGCAAGGCCAGAGAGCCGAGCAGCAGGCCTGTTGGCAGACAGAACTGCAGCAGCCGCAGGTCCAGCTGGTCCACTTTTGAGTACCACTGGAACCATTAGAAGACATGATTTCAGTACATAACCACACAAAAGAAAAAAAAAACAAAGGCACAAGAAATCATTTTTTAGAGAAATACCTCTGAATCATAGTAGTAACATCCTGAATAGCCATCCTGTTTCACACATTTAGCCCACAGCCCGTCATACACGCTGATATTCTTGGCATTACGATTGAATGTGACGAGTCTGGTTACTCGCCACTGTGGGATTAACGCTGCCACAGCAATCCCTCCTACAGACACAATGGCAATGATGAAGGCAAACGCGTTGGTGGCGTGGATGTCCCGGCATGACATGGTGGAAGCTGACAGGAACCAGGGCCAAGTTAAGAGTTCCTGTTTGAGGAGAAGATGAGAGAAAGTCAAACAAGAGACTGGTCTGTTAGTGAAAAGTGAAAAGCTTTGAATTTTACTACAGTGAATATTTTTTATGTGCTCAGAGCACCCAATCCTTGGAAAAGAAAGCTGGTTATACAAGTTTCTTCAAATGGCCCAATTATTACTAAAGTAAGCTAACTGTGCCACAGACTGACCTAGCTATGGGCAACCCCACTGTATTCTATTCACCACAGCATAGCTGACCCAATATCTGCTGTCCCCAGGAAACAATGCTCTCATTTCACTGGCAAACAAAGAGGGAGTGACTTGGGGCCTGAGGTGGCAGTGAAGAGTGTCTATTCTGCAGAGCTTTACTTAAACTAAACAATAAGCTATTGAATTAAATGTTTGATGTTTCTTTAAGTGGCAGCATGCAGTAGTGACTGACCAAGACTCAGTGAAAAGTCTTGAATGCTTTATTATATTCAAACTTTGATAATTGCATTTTGCTTAATGTAAGCTTAAGCCTAAAAAATCCTTCTATCACATCTAATTTACATAAATAATAATGCTGGATTTTGATCTAAATCAAAACTATTAACTCGGATCAACATATCAACAGTAATGGGGAGGTTTCCGGTGTACTGAGTATTACGAATTTACTTACTGACTGGCAAGTTTATTTGTATGAAGGGTGAAAGAAACATAAATTAAATGTTAAAAATCTGAGGTGATTAAAAACTTGTTAATTGAATTATAAAGTAATAAAATGCATTTGAATTTAAAGATGAAGTGATAATTATGTTTTGATTTGATTAATCTGAGGTCAATTTGATGAGAGGTGGCAAATGTTATTCTTCTAATTGTTTTTATTCATCATTAAAGTAAGAGAACTCAAGGGCGAAAGTATCGAAAAGTGATGAAAAAATTAAGGTGGTGAAAATGAATGCAACTGGAATCACTAAGCATTAAAAATACGCATAAATAAAATATAAAAAAGTTTTAAAGTGAAAATAAGAGTAATGAACCGGTAATTAAATTATCACTTTTTCTCATTTAAAACATGTAACTTTGTGAATGCTGATTCAAAAAAATGTCCCATCTCCACTCAACTCTGCACTGAAATGTGTCAAACTACACAGCAGTGATGGAGACTTTTTAAATACTTTTTGGGTAGTATTTCATTACTAAATCACCCTTAGATAATTTCTGAGGCAAGAAATGGATGTTGGTGACTGTTAATATTTAACATTTTACACATTTTAACATTGAATTGGAAATGTTTTGTTGTTTTCTGAGTTGAGAAGCTCCAGGCTCAGCCAGATGCAGTAAGCCAGCAAGCCCGTCAGAGATACTCCTGACCCACAGTGGCTCAGACCACAACAGCCGGCAGCAGAGAGCAGGCTTCGTCAGTAAAGTTTGCAATGCTGCAACAACATACTTTATTATGCATTTGTCTTAAGTTTTTTGTGTTTGGCACAGCTAAAATCAAGCCTAAGTCTTAAGGTGCACCTTAACCATATTGTACAAAATAGCCCTCTTTGAAACACGTTTCAGTAACTCAGTTTGTTGTATAGTTTAGTAGGGATGTACAGATTTCCACGGTGCACCAACACTTGCCTCATGCCACACCATTTGTAAACCACTGGATTTGTGACTGTAAATGCTGAAAAAGCAATTGAATTTTTCAGTACAATAAGGCTTCAGTTCTGAACTGGAGAAGGCTTTTGGATGAAAGGCGAAACATCTTCAAGAACCTCAGCCAAGTCCAATTACCCCCTTGACGAGGATTTTGATAGTTCAGCGCTGTGGTTCTCAACTGGTGGGTCGGGAAACATAAAGTGGGTTGCAAAGCTGTGTCATGAATTGGTGCCTGGAAAAACTGCAGCAAAGTAGCAAGGATGTACAGAAGTTCTAGGTTGACATATTTCCATTTATTTTTATTACCTCCGCCAAGGAGGTTAAGTGATCGGCAGGGTTTGTTAGCTAGTTTTTGTTAGTTTGTTAGCAACATAACTCAAAAAGTTATGGACTGAAATTTTCAGGGAAATGTCAGAAATGACATAAGGAAGAACTGATTAGATTTTGGGAGTGACCCGGATCACCGTCTGGATCCAGGAATTTTTTAAAGGATTCTGTACTATTGGGAGATGGGGCTAATGGCGGAGGTCTGCGCTCTCCGAATGCTTTTCTAGTTTCAAACTGTTTTACTGGAAAAAAATCTGTTTTGCTGGTAAATTTTGGTTGTTTTCTTGAGATTCTGACCTTTTTATCCTATTATTTTGGATAGAAATACTATCAAGAAATCTGATTTTACCATGAGCATATCTTCACTTTTAAGAAATATCTTTAAGAAACCAACCAAAATCAATGTTACCATGGTAAAAAATGCTAAAAAAAGGTAATAATTGTTTTATTTCATGCATGTCCTCCAAAAGTTTCACACAGTATTTTTGTTCAGGGTCAAAACTGCAATATTTGTTATTAAATGAATTTTAGAGGTTAAAATTTGGGGAACTTTAGGTCAGGACTCAGTTAAGGAGGTGATGGGTCCCATGGCTAGACCAGTTGAGAACCACTAGTTTAGCCCAAGCTTTACCACAGTACAGCCAACATCCATCGACAAAATTCAGATTATTTAATCACTTTCAGACGCAGCATTGGCAGTAAAGCTTCCATGTCAGCATGCAGTATTCACTGGCCTTCTCTGGTTTACATGTTAATATTCATATAATCTTTAAACTTTAATTATCACTCAAATGATATAGTTAGAAGCAAGCTGTTGCCTCTTACATTTTTAACGTGGTCATCGTGGTAACAAAAAGTTGTGTGTGCAGAAGTGGGAATACTCTTAATTTATAAACTCTTTAGACGTGGGTATACTCGGTATACCTGCGTATACCCTGCACTACTACTGGTAACATGTAACAACAAACGCACAGGACTTCATGGCTAAAACCTTGACTATTTAACACACACCCATTCGCTATATTAACGTTTTTTTTAATAAACACTACTTCATAAACAGAGGTAATGGGTATCTTACAGTCAGTTACATCTAAATGTAAAACAGCGTCAGACTCCGCTACTGTAAAGATATGCTATCAGTATCTCAGACTAGCTTACCAAACGTTTCGGTTACTCTAAAGCTCGTATGATGGTCTAAATACGTCGATACTCATATTACTAGCTACTTTTATCATCTATCAATGAGCGTGAATAATAACGAAACTCACAGGTGTGCTAATTAACCGACATTTTAACGATGCCATCGGCTTGTTAATTAGCTAAAAAGTTAGCTGATGGCTAAAGGTTAGCATTTTGGGGACTTGTTGGGTTCCGACTTTGTCAATATGAGACTCAAACACACATAGACACAGACAAAGGTCGACGACTGAGTACAATACCTTTAAATTCCCGCAGTTCAATCGTATTTAGATCGTTTTTGACATGACGTTTCTTCACACGTTTAGACACGAACCAGCCAAGAACCCTTTTTATAAAATTACAGTAGACAGCGCCGTAAACAGGATATGGCCTCATAATAGTAGCAAGTGCCTCTGCTCTGCCCTCAGTGTGGTCTCACAGGTGGTTCACGCATGCGCGGGCGGTTCTTGTGCCCACCAAACAGTTATTCCCTGCAGACAGAGATGAAAGAGCATTGAAATCACGGGGTTATTGAATAAATCTCATGAAAGAATAGAAGTAGATTAAGATATTGCAAGAATAAAGAAGTATTATAATCGAATAGATTAGAAATATGACAACAGACCCCTTACTGTAAATTGAATACACACAGACCTTCTCTGTTTCAGAACTAACTTTCATTTAAAGTACCAGCTAATTAATTTGAAATGTTGCAAAGGTCAGTTTATATTTTGTCCTTTTTACGTCGTAACTAATGACATCATACGTGTAACAAATGTCAGTTATTTGCCTCATGTCTGATTATTTTTATCTGCTTCAACAGATGTTACTAAAGTTTTGTAGTGGGGATTTGTCATTTTGTGCCTCACATTAACAACATTAACTCCCACGTGCACGCAGGTCATCAACTGGACATTGAAAAACAAACAGGAAAGACATCCAGATATGATAAGAAAGCAGAGCTAAGTCTGTAATCAGACATCAGCAGGGAGCTATGGTAACATTTCCCTGTTTGTGTCTTTCAGGGAGATGTTCATATTCACATGATCTACAAATCTGCGATGCAAGGATTAGGTGATCTTCTCAATGGTAAGATATAGGCTGAATACACAAGGAGTTTGATATACTGTATGACTAATCTTTACTAAAAGAAGAGAGATAGCTGTATTTTTTTCATATTTGTCATAAATAATGTATCTGACTCTGACTGATTAAACAAATACTGTACATAAATATTGATCAGCAATGTATGTTTTTGCATCCTAGGTGAACTTCCAGAGCCGCCTTTTCCCAGCCCTCCTTTTCCTGGGTCAAAAGTTGTTCACAGGAGAAAAAAGAGACAAGTATGAAACCTTTCATGTCATCATTGCAATCAAAAGGGGATACTGATAGGCTTGTATTGATTTAATGTTCACATGTTTGTGTGTGAGACTGTACTGAACGGTGTGTGTATAATTTTATGGTAACTCACAAAGCTAAAGATAGAGCACTGTTTCCAAACACCCCTCTGTCTTAGTCTTTTTCTTCTTTTCATGAAATATTTACCTTGTGAGTAGCAGCTGCTTCAAACCTCTTCGTCTTCTCTCAGGCACAGTCAGCTGTCTGCAGCTGTCCGTCCCTCAGAGCCGTTCTCATCTTTATTTGGAATTTGGAAACCCAAAAAGCGGCTTTAGTTTAGCAGAGTTCATTGTTTTTGAGTTGTTGTTACTCTTCTTTTCACTGTGATGCATGAGGCCTAAGCCTATCTTTGTGTTTACTTTGTCCTAGTTTTTCCTGATATGGTCTTGATAAAGTTGTGTTTCTTTCTTCTCAGGTTTCACATAGGTCAAGAAGTGTAGAGGATGAGACAAAATACATTGAGCTGATGGTGATCAATGACCATCTAATGGTATGTTTTTAACTGTAAATACTACTGGGATCTGCATTTAAACTAACTATAAATTAAGGATTAGAAATAAGTTTCCATTGTATGGAGACCAAAAACAGGCATTTTTATTAACCCAACAGGAAAAGAACTATTGATAAAAACAAGAATTTTCAGACACTGACAAAGTCATATTTCTACAACTGACGTTGCCCTCTATGTAGTCCCTTTACAGGGACTTTAATGTTTTATGTTTTCTGGATGAAAATTAGAAATTGAACATCCTGGTTCTGGCTATCTCATCTTATAAGCTCAAATGGCCCAGGCATCATTTACAGGCAATAAAATCCCCAGACTCCTTTATATTTATATTATGTGTGCAGGATGCTAGGTGGTCTGAAAGCCAACACTATAAATGAAATAAGTGGTCTCACTCTTGAGGCACTCTACGTTTTCCCACATGTGTACATAAAGAAGATATTTTTCATCCAAATGGCCCTGACTAAAATTTCCTGGGCCTGAAATGAGTTTATGCACAGTGATGCTGGTGTTTTGAACGAAGCAAATGTGCAGACATTTGCTCCTTTTGGACATTTAAATGGCTTGTGAGGAATCTGTTCCAGATTGTGAATCACACATTTGTTTGTTTCCTCTCCATCCCTCTGTGCCCCCCCCCCCCCTTCTGTGTTTCTCTCTTCAGTACAAGAAGCATCGGCTTTCCGTTGGGCACACGAATAACAATGCTAAGTTAGTGGTCAATATGGCTGACATGGTAAGAATTGTATTGATCCTCTTCTTGGAAAGCTTACCACAAGCACTCCCAGGTATTGGAGCTGCACATTGCACTGTTTTTTCTGCTTTAACCAACCACACTCTCTGCAGTTAAAACCTCTTATGGCTCGTAATATGCTGCACACAGCCATTAACAAGTCTGTCCAGAGTTTTCACTGAAACAGCAATGGCATGTCCACAGCACTGAGGCAGATATTTCTACGTTTCATTAAGCAATGTCTGTGTGCTGTGTAACTGAAACCTGACCTGCAATAGGGTCATGTCTGTAAGCTGATAGGCTTGATAAACTGAATAAAGGTCGTCTTTTTTGCCATGTCCTTGAAGAGGATCATATGAAGCAGACCCTATTTGGGATGTGCACATCGATTTTATGTATGCCATTATAGAAAACTGTTTTTTTTCTTAGTGTGTGCCACGCTGCCATGTCACTAAAGCTCCGTCCACAATAGCATGTGGTATGATAAATAATAGAAGGATCAGTTATAACTTTTAGTCACAAAAACACAAGCAGAAAATTTCTATGACAGTAATTGACCCTTTTTGAGATTGATCAACCCCGAGTACTGAGGGGGCAGGAAACGTCTGTCGTCTTTTAAACTGACAGTGCACATTTAGCTTCAGTCTCAAAACATTAAATCTGTCAACATTTCCAAAAATTAAGGCAAGAAAACAGAGAATCTACTCTGTAGCTGCCTTTAAATTACTTTGATGCAATTGTAGATTTAGTCTGCTAAGTTTGATTTTTAGGACTAATATTTTAGAGGTTAAGTGAAAATTTTCCTGCTTAACAAATACATTAAGCATTGAAAAAGAGATGGTTACTTTTTCCCTTCTTATTTCTGTGTTTATAAGCCCACCCTGAAATGAATTTATCTGATGCTCTTATAATTATTTAGGAAGAATCAGAATCTAAAAAAATAATCCTTGAAAACTCTCGAGATACTGGTTCACAAGATGATTCTGTCAGGGTTTTTTCTCTTCCATCTTTTCAGTGATGTGCATTTAAGTTTGTTAATGCTCAAAGCTTGTAAAATCAAGTTAAAACTGAGGGTTATCCCCAGAAAAATGCCAAGAGACTAGAAAATGAAAAGGGGACATATTTTACTCGTTTAAGACAAGTTTATATTGTTCTCAGAGGTCCCCAAAACATGCCTGTGATGTTAATTGCTGTAAAAACACTCTAGTATTGGATTTTTGCGTGTCTAAAAATCCCTCTTTTTCAGCCCTGCTCAGAACGAGCTGCTTCTGTGTCTGTGGCTTTAAATCTTACTTAGCTGTCTCACTCCGCCCCTCTCAGGAAATGGATGTGGATTAATCATAGACTGTAGAAAGAATTAGACAAACCCCGTGTGACGTCAGTCGTCTGTTTACAATAGACGGACTCAAATGGCTCTTGAAGCCAATCCGTGGAGACTTCCATATTAAAATCGCGGTCTCAACCGAACTTTGGATCAACCTAACAGGCTGCCCACTGAGCGCAACTTCCTGTCAGCCTGCTAGCGAGCATTCTGGTTGACAGAAACGGAGCCTCTGCCTGCCGGGCTATTTGTCAATCAAATGAGACGCGCTAATCAGCTTTCATCCTAAATAAAATTTAAACGATCTTGGTACAAAAAAATTCACCCCCCGTACAGTGGGAGCACAATAAGACACTAGATAATGAGACACATTTGGTGTTTTGAACCAGGCTGTAAACCAGTTCGTTTCTAGTGTCAAAACTGGCTGTTTAAAAGGTGTCCAGACGGGACTACTGGTGTTCCTGCAGCCAGCCTCAAGTGAACACTCGTGGTATTGCATTTTTTTGCACTTCCACATTGGCTTCATTTTTCAGGCTAATAATTTCATCCTCATCTGTTTGAAATAGGTCCTGAAAGAAAAAGCGAGACATGCCCATACACTTGCTTAATTCCATAAGTATAATAAATAACATTTCAAAAAGACATCTTCTTTAGGTGATAGTTTTGAACAATGGAGGACTGCAGTATTCAAATGCTGTCCCCTGAAGAAGACCTCTGATTGAGTCATTGTGATTTATTAGCTTTTTTTTGTGGAATTGTGTAAGTGATAGGGCATACCTCTTTTTTGCTGTCCTTCTGTTCAGGTACTAATTGTACCTATCTAACCCGAAAGGATGGAGCTATCATAGTGATATGACATATGATGTCACTCTTATGTTGTTATTGCCATCTAGCTTACACCTCCAACTACCAAGAAAGGGTACAGTTGGCCATTAAAATTCAAGCAAGATCAGGGGTTACTGTACCAAACTGTCCTGAACCAAAACAGAGACCTCTGTGGAAATGACTATTTATGTAGCCCCTGACCAGATAGGAAAGCTGGCAAATGACCTTAAGCACTTTTCCAAATATCAGTGGTTATTACCTCCGCCAAGGAGGTTATGTGATCGGGTGGGTTTGTTAGTTAGTTTGTTAGTTAGTTTGTTGGTAACATAACTCAAAAAATTATGGACAGATTTTGATGAAATTTTTAGGAAATGTCAGAAATGGCATAATGAAAAACTGATTAGATTTTGGGAGTGATCTGGATCACCGTCTGGATCCAGGAATATTTTAAAGGATTCTGTACTACTGGGAGATAGGGCTAATGGCGGAGGTCTGCGCTGTTACCACTTTACACCAGGAGATGGTGGATATGAGTAACTTCAATCCCAGCAGCATTTTGGGTGTGTTTCTATTCAAAGTTTTGGAGTTTATAGAGTTTGAAAGACGCACGCCTGGTCAAGGAGACGAGTCGGAGCGTAACAGAGGGAAAGACAGCGAATTGTAGCAAGAATACTCACAATGCTGGGAGGAATAGAGGAACATTCACCCTCTGCCATGACTTCTAGTCATCCGGAGAGACCACTGGTGAGACTGTCAGTGCATCTGTTGGCAATGGCAGGCAATGCTTCCACCATGACAGTCCACCCGTAGCAAAGCCAATGCTTTGCCTCGCCATGTTTCCACCCCACTGGAGAGGGAGTAATCGGCCGTGGTGGGGGGCACTTTGGGACGGATCTAGGAATTTTTGAAAGGATTCTTCACTATTGGGAGATAGGGCTAATGCCAGAGGTCTGCGCTCTCTGAGTGCATTTCTAGTTTTATTGGTTAAAATCCAACACGAAGCAATGTTGCTCTAAAGTGTATTGGCGCTAACTTTGTGGATCTAAATGAAGTAGAAAGTGATGTTATAGAGACTAGATTCACTGCACAGATGTCTGATCACTTTATAAAAGGTCTGTCAGCTCTGTTGTGCTCACTCTTGGTATCCAGCTTAAACAAAGAACCTTTTCTGTTGTCCTCCCCTCTTCTGTTTGTGTGGACAGAACCTCACCAGATTTTCATCTTATGAGAGCAAACAATAGTATTTGCTATCCACTTTGCTCCTCTCTGTTCTTCATACTGTTACCCTTTTGACTCTTTCGTCGCCTCTAATATGCAGCTGTCTGCTGGCTGATCATATTGATCATATTGATCTGCTCTTATGAGGAACAGCTGGAGATGATGATTTAAAAAATCTGGGGGCCCATTGCTGGGCTGGCAGATTTTTTTTTTCTAAACTACACAGTTATTTACAGAGTGACTGTTCAAAAGTACCAGTTGTTTTACATCTCCAGAAAGATCTGATTCTCAGGATTCTGTCTATGTTAACCATTCCAGGATTAAACCACCACAGCAGCCACAATGAATGCATTTGTCAGGCTACAAACAATAATAATAAAGGTGACACAACTCACCACTAGAAACTCTCCTGATCATAATATTCCATCATAAACAGTCCTGCTGCATCAGAAATAATCTTTCACCCACAATCTTTTAATCAATACATCAGTCCACCAGTCCAAAAACATGGTTACATCTATAAAGATCCATGAACTGGTGCTATATAGTTTTAAATTTGCTATTGTTGTTCTCAATAGTCCATTGTATTTACTTTAATGGTGTCTTTTTCCAGACAGTTATGAGCAATGCTATATAGAACAACTGATCCTTTTTGGAGTCTCCAGTTTAAAAACACCTGGACTTCTCCAAAGAAAAACCTGTGTAAAATCAGCTTTTTCTGTTATAATGTATTAACCTTTGAACCTCAACTAGCCAAGGCTACATGCTTAAGTCCAGTTGAGTTTTTTTTAGCTAATACCTCCCAACTACAGTCATCCACAGGCCTCTGTTTCACAATGTACATTTAGACTTAAATGAAGGGGTTTTGTTGAATTACTCAATGGCAGCTACAGTGAGTCTGATTGTGTTTGAAATGGGTAACAAACCTAGCATTCAGTTTAATCTGGGTATTCCTGAAGGTATTTGGACTACTTTTACCCAGAATTGTAAGGAGTTAAATGAGATGTGGCAGTCATTTTTCAAACTGATCAGGCCATCTCTAGCTACTTAATGACTTTAGAATTAAAGCTTAACTTCCTTCAAAAGATAACTATTATATCAACTTTGCTTTCAATCCTTAGATTTTCAAGGAACAGCTTAATACCAGGATTGTGCTGGTTGCCATGGAAACATGGTCAGCTGATAACAAGTTTAACATAGATGACGACCCCATGGTGACGCTGAGGGAGTTCATGAAGTATCGAAAAGATTTCATCAAGGAGAAATGCGACTCTGTTCACCTTTTTTCGTAAGTCTGGAAAGATTTTCACACTTATTTCATGACACAGGTTCTTTTTTCTTACAGACTTGTAATTATTTCTTTTCAGAGGGAATCGTTTTCACAGCAGCTGGGGAGGAGCATCATACATGGGAGGAGTTTGCTCCTTGACTAAAGGAGGGGGAGTCAATGAGGTGAGCCTCAAAATCACTTTTATTTGAACACAAATTATAGGTTGGTTTAAAATGTTTTTTTGTCTCATTAAGTCACAAATGTTTAACTTTTTAAAGCTTGGTAGTGACCTAATGTCTCTGCTTCTCTGATTGTTTCTGTTTATCTGTTTCGTGCTGTTTCCCTACTCACTATGTGTCTATCTTTTCATCTGTTTGTCTCCACATCAGTATGGGAAAACCGATGAGATGGCCATAACTCTCGCTCAGTCTCTTGGACAGAACATTGGCATCTTCTCTGACAAGAAAAGGATTCTTAATGGTACACAGTAACATCTTGAAGAAGTCTTTAGGTTTTATTTTACATGCTCATATTTTAACTTACTTCTTACTTAATGTAAGCATGTTGATGAATTTATTTTTTCCAGGTGAATGCAAGTGTGATGATCGATGGTCAGGCTGCATCATGGATGATGTTGGGTAAGTTCCTCCACAGTATACACCCTAATCAGGTCATTGCCTTAAAGCTACAGCAGAGACAGACAACAGAAAATTACGAATGGGATTAACTGCAAACATGCATATCTAAGCAAATACAGTGCTTAAAAAATTTATTAGACCACCTGTCATATTTGTTTCAGAGACCATCCAGCATCATGAAGTGCTTTAATGTTGACTCCTTCATTTTCAGTGAGCTCTACACGTTTTATCATTTTGAACAGGAATGAGGAATTTCAAACTGAATTCACCCAAATTTGAGCTGGCTCACTGGGCTTCTCTGAGAAGTCAGAAATTAATCAAGCATAACATTCAATCACTAAAACTCATTTTTCTGTTCAGGAATGCAAGTAAATAACTATAATTTGACATATTAATCAAGAAATAATAATGTGCTTTACTATTTTTTCAGTTTTTTTGTAAATCAGTAAATTTGAAAATTCATGGATAACAATAATAATTATATTTTAGCATTAAAAATATCATTTGGGTTAAAGAGTTTCTACATATTGGTGTATTAACCATTGCAGAAACATAAAAAATGATTTTGGTAATTACCAATGCTGTAAATTTAGGACAGCTGTGGCATAAACCTTACTTTGGTTAGGCTTAGGGTGGTCTAATAAATTTGTTAAGCACTGTATATTCAGTTTAAAATGTCTCATCAAAGTTATTTGAAATGTTTACGCCACATTTATCTAATGAATCCCAAAAACTTATTTAAAGATGTAGAGCTAAAAATGAGGTTGAATTCCTTATGGTATATAAGTATTTTTGCCAGTGAGGGTGGAAAATTTCATGTTTTGAGTGGAAGCAGAAAGGACACTGTGCTCTTGGGGAAACTTCAGTACGGCAGATTTTTTTTTGTAGCCTTCCCCAGGTCTGTGCCTTGCACCAATCATATCTCTGAGCTCTAAAAATATCTAAATTCTATTTTCAATTTCTCTTGATTGGAGATTAATAAGAATAGAAATGACTGCTTTCAGCTGTAGCATGAGGCTTCAACATAACAAAAAAGTGAAGTTTACTATCTGAATGGAATATACATCTAACTTCAAGGTACTTGACAAGCAAAATTAAAGTGCTACTTTGGTAGATATTTTGACTTTCTATATAAAATCCAGGCGTTGTTTTTGTATTTTATACTTGAAATAAGATGCTCATCAGCATTTATGAAGAGAATGTACCTTTGAATAATTGTAGCTTTGTATTTAGGAGAAATATACAATCACAAAATCTTAGTTTCTGCTTCAACTTTATTAAACATCATACATTTGAATAAATGTGCTGATGTCCTTAGGGTTTTTTTTTTTTGGTCAAAGATTTATTCCACCATAGAAGCAATTGACATAGTTACCTTAAGCATTGCACACGTTTGTATATTTGTTTGCATCAGAGTTAATCTCCTACTTTAAATTGGTATTGACTAAAGTTTAAAATTAACTTTATGACTGATGAAAGTGGATTGATTTTGGATTAATCTGTTCATAACTTTTACTAGAATACATTTTAAAGCAGTTTAAATCACATAATCCCAATCTTTAATCTATTAAATTGAATAAAGTAAATGTTTGTATACGTTTTGACTGTATTAGTAAGTTAGCTTGAAGTACGTTTTCTGTCCTGAGCCCTTTAGAAATAGACACATAGACACAGACAAACACACTTCATTAGCAGCGTCCTTTAACTGGAGTGTTGTTGTAGTTTGGTAATCCACCTCTAGGTGTCAGCCAGTGTTTAATATCCATAGGGCTTGTTTATATAACTTTTCTGGGTTTCTTTCAGCAGTAATGTGTTACATAATCTGTTGCTTTCTAAGATTAGAACATAGGCGATGGATCAGCCTGTGTATGTTTTGTGTTTTCATGCAGAAATCATGTCAGTGTTTGTTCACATCTGCAGTGTTTAAACTGTACAGTAGTTCGGCTTGTGCACTCGGATGTGACGGTGTGTTTGTGTGTGTATGTGTGTACCCCTTTTCTTAAATACCTCTTGCGTTCCCCCTCTATCCCGAATGGGACAGCAGGTGAGCAGAAGCTTGGCTAGAACGTTGCCTGTGCTGATTCTGAAGCAGCTGGCTGCCTCGGAGGGGTTGTCAGTCATCACAACCTTCCCCGCTCTCATCCGACAGCACTACAGCCGCTGTGGCCCCAGCTTCTCTTTTTATTCAGATGATATGAACAAATACAGTCTGATGTCCTTTATCATGCACTGACTGTATTTTTCATTATCATTTTGTACAATTTCACATAAACTTTTTGTGTATTCTTCAGTTTTTTTAAGCCAGCGTCACCGGGTGATCCGCCAAGTTATTCATTTATTTATATTTAAGATTATCAGAAGGCTCCTCCTCCCTCCTGCCCTTTCAAAACAGGACTTTCATCAGCTCAGTTTGTTCATGTCTAACCTATTGATACAGTCTGCAATGTCATTCATCTGCTTTAACAATGGTAACCCTCCTCTAACACTCCCTGTGCAGATTTTACTCCTGCTCTGTTTGAAGCTCTTAAACATATTTGCCGTAACGTCATGTGGTGAAGATAGACCCTCACCTGTAAACAGACCTGGCCCTGATCTGGACTCTCTAAAACAATGTCATTGGTATTTCAGACATTTGTATTCAATGATAGAACCTCAGTCATGTCCATTGACTGATTTTTTTTAAATCCCTCAGCTACTGCATGTCTGATCAACCTAATCAACTAATCTCACAATTTTTTACAGGGTTCAGCTACTTTATGTGTGTTTGTGTGAGTGTGTGTGTTTTAGTTAATATTATTGCTATGCATAATGTTTGACTGCTTATTTAGGTGTGTTTAAGGTATAATATTTGACTTTCAGAGTAGATGTCATGCTGTAGTACCAGTCCAAAAAAAGGTTTCTCCTCCTCTCCCACCCCTCCCTCAGTACTTCAAACAAGTAAACCATTTATAGGACGGATCTCCGTTCAGAAAGGCAGCCCAAAATTAACCTGACACGCCAGATAGACTGTTTCATAGATCCATTACATAGGGCATATTTCACATTCATATGGGAAATCCAATACGAAGCGTTTGGGAAGGACAGGAATTTTTCAAAAAAAAATTCTCTGAAGATGATTGGACGAATATTCTGTCTGTTACATTCATGACGGGCCAATCAGAGTGACAAGACTGGTTCTCTGGTTGTAACCTGAGCTTGACAGACAGGTGCTGCTGTAGTTTATGGACAGTGGAGCTTATTGGTGGATAAAACTCAAGCATAGGTGGTTAGGAGAAGTGCAAAAACATCCTCTCTGTCAAGACAAGCTTCCCATATGGCATTTTGCTCTTAGTTTCATAAAGAAATGTGTCACATTTCTGATAAAACTGCTGCTATACTGTAGCCACATCTGTCCTCTGCTCTTTATTTTAAACATCTGAATATATACAGTACTGTGCAGAAGTTGTAGGCGTGTTTGGGCCAAAAATTGAGGCTAAAGTAAGCAGTGATGTGGGGTGAAAAAGCTACCTGAGGGCACCATCAGGTTGGAAAGAAGATTGCCACAATGTCGGCTGTGCTCTGGATGTCCTTGCAAATATCCAGTCAGCCTTGTATGGCACGGATGCAAACAGGGAAGACTGGAGGCAAAAATAATGGATTTGGTTCAGACGATGCTGTGACTTCTTAGCACCACTAGGGGGTGACATGCCCCTTAGTGGGGGCTTGATCTGAGCTTTTTCAGGGAGCATGAAGTTCTTCCTTTAGTGAAAAAAATTTGTATGAACTGCTTTTGAAATATGCATTTAATTCAGTAACATTTCTTTGTACTTTTACATTAAAATTCTTAATACTTCTTGAATGAAACTATTAGTCCACACTTTAGCAAAAATCATAGAGTCATTGCCACACTGAGGTCCAGTGTGCATTACTGACTTATAAAGTCTATCATAGCTTTAACATTAAAGTAGAGCAATGTTCGATGACTATGGACTGGATAAAGTCAGTGTCACATGGGGTTTTGAGGTTATAAGGCTGCAGTGTTATTGATGTGGCAGGCAGCAGAGGGGCAGAAACTATTTGTATGTCATGAGGTTTGGGTCTTGATTGCCTCATACAAGATGGAGGGTCTAAAAGAGTGTCTGAGGTGAGAGGGGCTGGCTGGAATTTTACCATCTCAGGGTCCTGGAGATGTCCAGGTCCTAAATAGACAGTAGATTACAGCCGAACCCCCCTCATCTTCTTCTGGTGACTTCTGGCAAATCCTTTTTTAGCACATTTCATTTGTGTTTCACTCTTTTTTACTGTTTTAAAGGGGAATAAACACTACAAGATTTTAACCAAATTCAAAGACATCTTGACACGATAGCTTGGACTTATCTAACCTGATACGTTTAGAAATATATATGAAATATTGTAGTGTACTTCATCCATCATCCAAGCTTCATCATGACTGGCTCTTCATACAACCATTATCACTGTAGGAGGCTTTGTTTAGACCCATTTCATGTCAAATTATGTCGACCTCTCACAGCCCCCGTCTCTCTCTGGCTCTGTTATTGCATTGTCTCCTGATGAGGCTCTCCAGTCCTACATGTGCCGGCAGCATAATCAGCACCGGAGATGATAGCACCTAAGTGCTGCTCAGGTTTGGGTCGATGTCATTATGAGCATAACAATGAACCCCTGACATTTGATTGTGAGAGATTTGCATAAATACTTTAGAGGCTGATCAAGTGAAAGCATAATTCAGCCAGAGTTTATATTTTTTTCAAGAAATGAATCAAAGCAGTCAGACAAAGCATTGAACATCTATTAATGTCAAATCCACAGTTTGATTTCTGTTCTCTGGGTATGCTGATTTAATATATATGACATGATAATGCAATAACTCCTCGTAAGAGTCATCCAAAACATTTAAGGTCGTTTTAAGGACCATTTCACAAATGCATCTTTGAACCCGTCACCATCTTACCCGTCTCCATATGTTCCTAACACTCTTAGCTATACTGCATATTTACCTCCTGTTTATAGTAAGGATCTCCTCAAAACTGTAAGTATGGTTAACTTGTGGTAACACCTGAAGTCTTTACAATTTGTGAGAAATACTGACTTTGTTTAATTATTCAAACCTATTGATTAAAAACAACTTTTTTTTACACTTCCTTTTTTCTTTGTGTAATGTGCTTAAAGGGTGGAGGCCCCCTCTCCTCCACTCTGAATGCTGTCTGAACTCCTTCCACTGTAACAAGACTCTAAAATATACCCAATTTGTGTTGAACAGTTTCTACCTGCCTAAGAGGTTCTCCGACTGCAACGTGGAGGAGTACCACAACTTTCTGAACAGTGGTGGGGGAGCCTGTCTGTTCAACAAACCCCCGAAGGTTCGTCACACTCACCCGCACACGTTTAAACAAGCTGCAGTTTTCACCATACCAGAATTTTGATCTTTAATGATACCAGTAAAAATTAAGCAATTTAAAAACCTGTTAAGATCCTAAGTTCCTTGCATTCCATATTGGATATTTTTTTGTTTTCAGTCATCCAAAACTGCAGGCCAACTCCTCTTAACTTTGTAAATTCCACAAAAACATTAGAAACATTTCTGTTTTGTGCAAATCATGCAGTGTTTAAAAGTTTGCCTGCAACCTTAGATGGATTAACTCCTTTGCCACGCACCTGTCCTATGAAAGCAATGCTTCTTTTAAGTTTTAAGTTTCTGTACTTCTCAATGTAGTGACTTATTAAAATAACAGAGATTAAATATTGTACAACATGGTTTTGTAAAAGTATTAAAGTATAGAAAAATGTTGACAGCCCTAACTCAAGCATTAATCTTGTCCCTGTGCCCTTCAGCTGTTGGACCCTCCAGTGTGTGGAAATGGCTTTGTGGAGCCTGGAGAGGAGTGTGACTGTGGCAGCCCAGCGGTAAGTGGCAATACTCCTGATGAGCGTGGATGGCTGTTAATAGGGATGTAGTGTAGAACCCAAAAGGGGAAACTTGATAATCATGCAAGGTCAAAGCAACGGGCTAATTAACCAACATCATAACCACCTGCTGTGCCAGACTTTGCCTAATAAGAGCTGATTTAAAGTGTTGAAGGGATTTCACTGCAGAAATTAAGACACAGCTTCATACATGCACAATAAGACTGAACAGGTGAAGGTTGTTAAAAAATGAGTTCTGTTAATTTGAGAATCCAAAATACCTATTTCAGCTTTATTTTTCTGAGAACAAATTTTAGCTTTAAGTAAACAGCACTTGATAATTCGAAGTATTTTTGTCATTATAGCAACATGTAGCAACAACATATAGCTTTATGAAAGTTACTTAATCATGTTGTTTTGATCTGGATTCAAACAGATTTTTTAAGTGTAAGAAAGTTTTTACAGTAAAGTTTAACTTAAAAAGTCACTTTAACCCAACACAAATGTACCGGTACTGATTACTCACAAATTTATTTCCACTACTTAAAAACTTTGAAGTAACCAGTTTCAACAAATATTTTGAGCAATTTCAACTTGTTCAGTTTTACAGTGCACTTTGTGCTTGATTATCATCCATCCATCCATCTTTGTCCACTTAAGCAAGTCAGCCTAGACACCTCTCTCTGCAGTGACATATTCCAGCTCTTTCTGGGGGATTTCGAGGTGTTCCCAGTCCATATAGGCTATATAATCTCTCCAGCAAGTCCTGGGTATACCCCCAGGATCTCCTCCCAGTTATGCGGGCCTGGAAGACCTCCACAGGGAGGTGTCCAGGAGGCATCCTTAACAGGTGCCCGAACCACCTTAACAAGCTCCTTTTGAGCAACTCCTCTTCAGGCTCCACCAGGTGTCTGAGCTCCTCTCTGTGTCTCTAAGGCTGAGCCAAGACACCCTCCTGAAATATCTCATTTTGACTGCTTGGACTCACAGTCTCATTCTTTTGGTTGTTACCCAAAGTTGGGATGAAGATCAACCAGTAAATTAAGAGCTTAGCCTTCCAGCTCAGCTCCCTCTTCACTACGACGGTATGGTACAACGTCTGCAACGCTGTGAATGCTGCACCAATTCGCCTGTCAATCTCACGGTCCATTCTACCCTCACTCATGAGCAAGACCCTGAGATACTTGAACTCCTTCACTTGAGGCAGAGACTCACCACCCACCCGCAGAGTTCAAGTCTTACAGGAAAAATGAAAAACTTGTATAGAACCCAAAGCAGACCACAAAGAGCAGCTCTATTTTGTCTTCCAGGAGTGTGCCAGAGAGGGGGAGGCCTGCTGCAACAAATGCACTCTGACACAAGGCTCCAAGTGCAGCAACGGACTCTGCTGCAACAACTGCCAGGTACAGAAACCAATATTAATGTTCAATCCTCTTTAACTACAGAAAATAAAAGGGACAAGCTTAAAGTCCTATTTGTTTTTTTTCCCTGTATATTACAAGTATACTCTAATTATAACAGCCCTATCAGACTTTGAAATATGTAAAAGGAGCATTGCAGACTTGTGGACCAGTCAATTAACCGGTCATACATTGACATATGGTAGTTTTGGAGTCCATATAACAAAAAAGGCACTTCTTGATTGAAGTCAAACTGACACACACCCACAGCTAAGCACACTGAGAATCTTGTTGCTGTAACAGATGGAGTTCATGGGGGTTGTATGCAGAGATGCAGTGAATGATTGTGACATCCCTGAAAACTGCACAGGCAACTCCAGTCAAGTGAGAATGAACTTCCTCTACACTTTTTTAATGCAACCATAAACCCACACAAAACACTAATGTATCGCTGAGATTTTCTAAATCTTTTTAAACTTGTTTTTAACCTAGTGTCCACCAAATGTGCACAAGATGGATGGCTATACGTGTGAAAAGGACCAGGTGAGCTGTTGAACTTAAGATGATTAAGTCCTGCTGTACTTAACAGTTAAAAAGTATGCTTTATTTATGTCCTATATTTCTCTTAACAGGGTCGCTGCTTCAATGGAAGATGCAAAACTAAAGACAGGCAGTGCAAGTACATCTGGGGAGAGAGTAAGTGTGATTTATATACCATCTGTTGCTTAAAATGTTAAATCAACAACATGCACATAAATTATGCTAATTCTGCTTTGCTTATTCCTTTTTTTCCTTCTGAGACTTTAGAATAAAGTATGTTCATTCTGTGTCATTGTGTCCCCCCTTCCTCAGAGGCAACTGCGGCTGACAAGTTCTGTTACGAGAAGTTAAACATTGAAGGGACTGAGAAGGGAAACTGCGGGAAGGACAAAGACACCTGGATCCAGTGTAACAAACAGTGAGGATGCCTTTTCTGTGACTAAACTCAGTATAAATCTAACATTACCTAATTTTACTCTTTGTAATTGCTGTGTTGTTGTATTTTTATTTCAGGGATGTTCACTGTGGCTACCTGTTGTGCTCTAACATCTCACCTGCCCCACGCCTCGGGGAGCTGCAGGGGGGCCTGACCTCCTTTTCAGTAGCCCGTCACAGTGCTTCTCTTGACTGCAGGTACTCCTTATGCAGAACAAAATACTGGAAAAAGTCTTGAACAAGTTTTATTACCTAATTTTGACTTTAAAATCAAATAATACTTTGTACGAAAGATTTAATTTCTTCTGCACAGCACACATAAAGACATGCGAAGACAGTGTGTAAAGACATGCAATTGCTTACAGCTGCATCTGATGATGTCCATCCTATGTGAATGCACTAGTTGACTCAGTTGTGTGTCTGTTTTTCAGTGGGGCTCATGTGCTGATCGATGGAGACACTGATCTGGGATATGTCGAAGATGGTACGGCCTGCGGGACAGACCGTATCTGTTTCAACCACAAATGCCTCCCCATACAACAGTTCAACTTCAGCACTTGTCCCGGGACCACTGACAAGATCATCTGCTCTGGACATGGGGTACACACATTCAGTAGACATACCTGCATGCACCGATATAGCAATGATCAACTGCTTTTCATTTAGTCAATCAATACTGATGCTATTTCAAGACACTTTACAAAAAGAGCAGAACCCCGTTAGCAAAGCACTTAGCAACATTTAGCAGAGTAGCAGTAGCATGAAAATCTGCCTTTAACAGGCAGAGACCTCAAGCAGAGTCAGACTTGTGTTGATCCACCATCTGTTGCAGAAGAAGGTGATCAAGAGGGAGAAGAATAGGGAGCCAAGGAACTCCCTAAAGGATACACTATATGGACATAAGTATTTGGCCCCACCTGTTAATCATTGAATTCAGGTGTTTTAATAAGACCTGTTGCCACGGGTGTATAAAATCAAGAACCTAGCCATGCAGTCTCCACTTGCAAACATTTGTGATACGAAATGGGTCGTTCTAAGGAGCTCAGTGACTTCAAGCATGGTACTGTGATGGATGCCACCTTTGCAGTAAGACGGTTCATGAAATGTCATCCCTGCTGGATATTCCACAGTCAACTGTAAGCAATATTATTAGAAGGTGGAAGCATTTGGGAACAGCAGCAACTCTGTCATGAAGTGGAAGGCCACATAAAATCACAAAGCGGGGTCAACAATTGTTTAGACACATGGCACATAAAAGTCGCCAACTCTCCACTGATTCCATAGCTGAAGAGTTCTGAACTTCCAGTGGCATTAAGATCAGAATGGGTTTCCATGTCCGAGCAGCTGCATGCAAGCCTCACCTTGCAAGTCAATGCCACACAGTGTTGGATGAAGTGGTGTAAAGCACAGGACACTGGACTGTGAAGCAGTGGAAACGGGAGTTATGAATTACGCTTCTCTGTTTGGCAGTCAGATGGGTGAGTCTGGGTTTGACAGATGCCCAGGGAACATTGCCTGCCTGTCTGCACTTTTTCAGGGTTTGGGCTAGGCCCTTTATCTCCAATGAAGGCCAATCTTAATGCTTCAGTATACTAAGACATTTTGGACAATTCTATGCTTCCAGCTTTGTGGCAACAGTTTGGCGAAGGCCTTTTTCCATTACAACATGACTGTGCCCCAGTGCACAGAGCAAGGACTAGATTAATGAGTTTGGTGTGGAAAACTTGACTTTCAAAGAAGACTGGAGGCAAGAGTTGACTCTGGAATATCCAGCAGGGATGAAATTTCATGAACCATCATATGGCAAATTTTTTATCATTCATTACTTTTTGTGATTGAGTAAGGTAATTTTAAGATACTCTTGTCTTGAAAATGCCTCTTTATTTTTTACCAAGCCTAGTTTTTTAGAGAAAATAAAAGTAGAAATTGAGATAAAAAGGACAAATCATCATTGTAACTTACTTTTTGTATTATTTAGAAAATTAAGTTCTATACATCTGCGGGTGTACTTTAACTATTATATAATCTATCTATCATCATTAATAAGGATGTAAGAGATTTGGTTGTAGCCATAGACTGCAAATTTTTAAATCAGACTTCCAGGTAAAGGGAGCACTGTGTGTTCCTGTCACATTAGCTAAATTATCAATGGAAGTCCTGGAAATCGATCTCTGGAAAAGAATGATATGTTAAATATGTGTTAACTTTGTAATATTTTTGACATAAGCATAACAATTGTACTCAAAGTCTGTGTAAAAAATGGAAAAATAGTATATCAGCTTTGTTTTACAAGAGACGACTGCATTGTCAAGCACCTGAACAAATTCAAATGCAAAAAAAAAATTAATTCAAATTAATTAAAAGTCAAGCAATAAAAACTGTGATTACTTTATAATGCATGGTTTAAGTTTTAAGACCTGCCAGTCACTTTACACAGCTATAATTGTTTCTTTTTTCCTTTAATATAGGTTTGCAGCAATGAGCTGAAATGTGTGTGTTACCTGGGCTGGGCTGGAGAGGACTGTAACTCCACGTCTCCTCTCAGCTATCTCGTGGTGGGACCAACCGCCCCAGTCTCAGGTAGAGAAGCTTTCATCGTTTTTTTCCCCCAACAGCCCTCTCTTCATCTCATATTCTCTGCACCTCTTCTCCTCATTCTTCCTTCTTTCCACCCTGCTTTTCATATTAAAACTCACCCTACCTCCCACTTCATCTCTCAGTTCTTCTTTTATAATCCTTCTTCACAAATGTTGTGTTGAATATTTGAAGCTTACATGTGTTGCATTTTTAAAAATTTATTTCTCTATGTTGGTTTCATGTCTGCACATTAACACCAACTGCATTTGTATTCACTGAACCATGCATGTCATTCTTTTTGTTTGTCATTATTTTCACACTCATTCTTTGTCGACAGGCTGATGTCTTTGACGGAGTGACTTGAGGTCAGATTTGAGTTCCTTCTCATTGTGTTTGTCTCGTCTTTAATGCCGTCATTCTCCTGCTTTCCTCCTCTCTCACCCCAAACTTCAGCTCACCTCGGTTGATTGTTTCTGAGAGTATTTCAAAGATGAGCAGTTTTAAGTTTCAGTTATCCTCAGTGTAAAGCTGAGAGCGGGTGGTTTTTCCCAGTTTCTTTCCTCTTCTTCTCCTCTTACACTTTACCTGCTAAATGTGTTTTTCTGTGTCTGCTGCAGTGGTCTGTGGTTTGTGTATCCCCCTGTGGTCACATGATTTAGGAGGAAGGAGACAAACATCCAATTAATACGTATTTGGTTCCTTTCTCTCCTCTCTCTCCTTTTCTGTCTCAGGTATCACCACTACCAACATCATCATTGGGGCCATCATAGGCTCCATCCTCTTCCTCGCCCTCATAATGGCCGTCACAGCCTGGTGTTACAAGTGAGTGTCGCCTCAGCCTCCAGGACTACTGGCTCAGGAGAACTTTACCAGACTAGGGGAAAAGGCAGATTATTCAGCTTACAATTATTGTTTCAAACTTCTCTCTTCTCCTTTGTTACAATTCTGAATCTCTGTCCTTAAAGGTTTTAGACCTTAACATTTTAATCTTTAAACTTACAGTTCAATAAAAGTCTGTAAATGTCAGCATCTATTTCCAAATGTGGAATTAATCCTCTTAAACAAGTTAGCATAGCTACTTTAGTAATCACTGTTTTTTATCATGCAGTACATTTGGCATAACTAATGCTGGTTTTTGACCAAAGATATTTGAATTTCTCTTCCCAGGAGCTACAAGCAGAGACGCTATGTTGAGTCTGAGGTTCACAGAAGATTCTGCCGGTTTGCTTCCTTTGATTCTTGTTGCAACTGGTTTAGTTTCTGCCATAGCATATTCACTTAAATCACAAAATTACATTGTTTAATGTATGAAAATCTTATTCATTGTATCTTTTTTTTTGTCACAATGCTTTTTATGTATGCATACATTAGCACAAGTCTGAATTTATTTTTAAAGGAGATAATTACAACAGACCACCTTTTCCTCAATCTAAATTGTCATAAACCCTTGAAAAACTAAATGAGTTAATATCCATGGAGGGGGAACACTTATATTTTCCTAAAAAAAGTACATAAAGTTCTACCAAACATTGTTAAAAGTATCAACCTTAAGAATTATTTATAATGTAACAATTTTATTATGCCTCCATGCTGCTTAGGCCAGGGACGTTAGGTTTTAGGGTTGTCTGTCTGTCTGTTAGTCCATCATTCTTTTGAACTCTATACAGTGCCTTTAAAACGTCATTCATGGTCAATATATTGTGGATTTTTTTGCCCAAATAAACAAATTGATGCCAAAGTGAAGACCGATTTCTAAAAGTAATGTAATTTAAACCAAAAATATGTAATATAAAATAAGTGATTGCATAAATATCCATCACCTTTAAAGTGACTGATCTAATTCAACAGAGGACAAGCCAACTGGTGCTAGTAGTCTCCCAGTTAGTGAAATGGCGACCACCTGAGTGCAGTGAATGTGTCTCAGTTTATTGTAATATAAAGACAACTGTGTCTGGAAGTCCAAGTTACTGATTGATCAGTATTCCTGGCTACGATTACTCCATGAAGACAAAAGAACACCCCAAGCAACTCAGAGAAAGGGTTATTGAAAAGTATAAGTAAGGGGATGGATACAAAAACTGAACATCCCCCAGAGTTCAGTTAAATCTGTCATGGGCCTCGCCACAAACTGATTGGCCATGCAAGAAGGAGACTGATGAGAGAGGCCACAAGACACCTACGACTACTCTGAAGGAGTTACAAGCTTCAGCTGCTGAGATGGGAGAGAAGAATTATTTTTCAGCAAGACAATGACCATACAGTGAAAGCTACACAGAAATGGTTTGAAGACAACAAGGTGAATGTTCTGTAGTGGCCGAGTCAAAGCCCAGACCGACATCAAAAAGAGAATTTGTGCCCCGAAAAATCAACAAAAGGGTAAAACATCCAAGGTGTGAATAATTTATATAGGCACTATATTTCAAGAATCCTTTAAGGGATCTTCTTCAGACTTGGCACAAATATCCTTTAAGATTCAAGGATGAAATGAGTGGATTTCATCCCTGGCTAATAAGATCCCTATGAATACCACTAGCACAGAAACCACTCCATCCCTTTTCTTATCCTCCACTGTACTTTCACCGTCTGGTAATCCTAGATCTTGTGTAGGCATACAAGCAGCTCCACCCACAGAAACTACTGGGCCCCTCATAGGCTTAATTAAAAAGACCCTCCTTGGATCTGATATGATAATATCAGTGCATCAGGGATGTTTATATATATATATAGTCATATAGTTAAATGCAGCATATTCTGACTGATTTTAGTTTCCAATATGAGTACATTCTTTTCTATTTCCAGACAAATGCCCCCAGGTGACTATGTAACAAAGCCTGGGGATGCGGACTCATTTTACAGCGACATGCCTCCAGGGGTCAGCACAAACTCAGGCTGCAGCTCCAAGAAGAGGTCAGCCTGCCTGTCCCACCTGCAGCTTTGTACCCTGTCCTTCACTCCCTCCATCCCATCCATTTCTCAGAACATCTCACTGTTTGGCTTCAGGTGTGCCATCTCATCATCACTCATTCATTCGCCTAGTGTGCGTGTGCATTTGTGTGAGCGTGGATCACTGGTATGTTGAACTCTTTCATATCTTTCATGTAGCAGCTCTCTCCATCAACATTTTGGAGGGTAACCAAAACGTTACAAACATTTCTTCAAAATGCTACATTTTCCATGCCATCATGTCACTTGCAGCTTTCTCTAAATTTCATGTTTTTTGAAGCTCATCTGCTGTAAATGGGCCTTCCTCTCATTCATCTGTATCAGAGCTCTTCTTCGTCTCCTCTTGTGCAGAAGGAGCAAAGCTGTATTTTAAAATCGACTGAACAATGCCATGCTAATAATGCAATCACCACGCTAATTGTGTGCATTTGTGTAGATCTAATGGTCTATCCCACTCATGGAGTGAGAGAATCCCAGACGCCAAACACATCTCTGACATCTGTGAAAATGGGCGACCAAGGAGCAACTCATGGCAAGGTAAGACATAAATCCACAACATCCTTAAATAACTGCTAAACTATGACAACACATCCTCTGCACTCAGGGCTTCTCAGCTTTCTGAGTGCAGTACCACCAAATCAACACATCATGTTGTATGATGGCAGTAAAGGTGAAAACTTTTTTAAAGCCAGAAAAAATGGACGGGATTGTGTAAGATACAGGGGTAGTTAAACTTTCAAAGCTCTGGATTATCACTTCTAATATTTTTAAGATTTGAAAAGCCATTATGATTGGATTAAATTTGTACAGTAAATGATTACAAATTGTGTTTACATGAAACTTTTGATAGTCATCCTTATAACTCCAGGTACAATAAGGTGCCCACTAAGTCAGTGTAGAGGCAGGTGTACTCTATGTGACTTGAGCCGACTCTTAAACAGTTGTGGTGGAATGTCAGCTCAAACTGTGCAACTGAATTATTTACGACACAATTATCGCACAAGATTTAAATAGTCAGACTGTACAGTCAGCCACATCCTGAATGCTCACACTGTACAGGTGAAGTCAGGATGTGCTGTAAGAAATGTCAATGAAAGTTTCCTTTGAAAAGCCCCCAGACGTCATATCTATATAAAGTCATATTGCACAAGTAGCAGCTAAATAATCCTGTAAAGCCTGATACTGCAAATGATAGATAGTATTTTTTGGGGGGAACTGAGCAGTTTATTAAATCTTATATATATTATTTTTAATTGCCATAACATTGCTCATGTTTTTGTATCACATTTGATACATGAGGTGTTTTTGGCATCTGATCATCCACTGGAGGGCATTTTTTATAACTTATCAGATTGTATACTAAAGTTTTTAAGGAAAGAGTTGATCATTTTGATGAGACAAAGATCTCACAACTCACATATCAAATTGGCTTCAAAGGGATAATAAAATATTTTCTGTTTTGTGTTGGGTAAGGCACATCAGAAAGGCATTCCTGCTGTGGTTTAAGATGCTGTCTGACAGTTGATGAAGGAAAAAAGCCCCTTAATTTTAGGAATATGCTCCTGGTTCTGCTCTCACTGTGGGAGCATGTGCAGTTTTAGATCTGAATATCAAATGTGCCAGGAATCCATCCGACCAGTCGGAAGCAGCTGATTGGGCCGTGGTTGGCTATCCTGCCCACCTGTACACTGCACAACAAGCAACGCACCTTCAGGCTCAAAGTTGGCCCAACTTCCAAGTGAGTTGGGAGACTTAAAATGTGTCTTAATCAGCTAAAATGGCTGGCTTTACTCTGCTTTGTGTGAGACACTAGACAAACAAGAATGACAACAAGATTTAACAGGAACAAGCACCATATTTATTCAAAAGATTTTCCAAAAACATACAAAGCGAAGACAGATACTTGGTTGGAATTGCGGCATCAAAGAAAATGGTGTCAGAGAAACTGGTTGGATAATGTGGAACCACTATGATAGAGGCTAAATGGACTCTGACACCAAGCCAGAACTACACTGAAAAACCTTAAAACTTCTGTTTTGGTTCTGTTTGTCTCCAGGAAATCTAAGCGGTAACCGTAAGAAACTGAAAGGAAAGAAGTTCCGTGCTCGCTCCAACTCCACAGAGTAAGTCTCCCAGTGTTTGCCATGTGGTGAGAATGGTGATAACTGTAGATTGGATATGCTTCAAAAAGAAGATCTAGAAGAAAAAAAATGAAGGCATTGTTCTTTACTTTTTATTAAACTTTCAATGTCAACAAATACAACAAAAGACAAAAACAAAGACTATCTCAGTACCATACTAATGTAACTATTTCTAAGTGTATAGCCCATTTGAGTTAATAGAGTAAGATAGTCACTCACTGAGTTCTGAAGTAAGTTATTTTTGTAGTAGGAATTGAAGATGACCATTTCGAATATTCATTGTTAGGCCTCTTTCTGAACAAAATGTCACTAAGTACCTCGTCTGTTACAAGTACAAGATAGTTTACTTTAAGAGACTTCATTTCAATAATTTGTCAGTGTGCTCTACTTAATAAGTTGTGAAACTACTAAATGAAATCATAAATGTGTTGGTTGAATGTTATTAATTTAGCAGAGAGTAATACAAGTTTTCCATTGACTTAAAGGGATCACATTTTGCATCCAGATACGGTATATTAAGATGGACAGAACAACAGGAACCTGGGAGTGAAGCCAAAATATCTAGCGCTGTCCCTGCTCATAGTCAGCAGTAGAGTTTATAAACCCCGCTTCCTCAATGTTGACTGATAAAATGGAAATATTAATCATTATGCAAATGAAAATACCCAGTGATGGCCGGAGTAAACCTGATTATATTTGCAAGGTTTTATTCAGTTCATACGGCTGATAGCCACCATGTTCAACTTAGAAACAGCTCCAGTGAGACAGGCTTTATAATGAACAGATGTCCTAATAGAAATTCTCTTTCCAAACATCCATAGAGTGTAACACTTGACCTTTTAGTTTTCTTGAACACATACCTTATTTGGTTCGAAACCAACAGCTGCACCTGCAACAAATTACATCATCTGCAAAATATGACAGTCCCATCATGGAGTTACTTCAGTTTTCATTATTTTCTGTAGAGGACAGAGATCGCTGTCCATATGAATACACAGTCAATGTTTGCAACCAGCAGAGTCGGCCCTTGTTTGTTATTAGCAGAATCCAAGAGACTTCGTACATGCAGTCTAACTTTAAATGTGTTTGGGCAACAGTGAAGAAAAACAAACTTTGGCTAGGCTAATGCTACATCATAGCAGGAATGATTTAAGGTTTGTTTTGTCATTTTATTGCGTTTGTTGACAGCCAGAAAATAAAACAATGTAAATAAAAATGATCATATTCTCAAATTTAGTATCAGATATAAAGAGAGGTGTAAGTAGCACTCAGCCTCACAAGCTAGTTGAGTCACAAGACGTTGGAGGTCACATTGTCACCCGCAGCGTGAACTCTCAGCTCTTGTCCAGCTTCTGAGGCTGCACTTTACCTCCAAACCTTTTCAGCTGATGTTTCTGCATTTGTGCCTGCTGACTGTAAATGAGCAGTTTGCATCGGCTGCGTCCCAGCCTGGCGTGTCGGTTTGTATGTCTGAAGGTCTTGGCATTTAAGACTGCAGTCTGCAGTGCACCTGTTCTCGCTGCTAGCATGAGACAGACTCAGCGGCGAGAAGCTAACTGCTTGGAATGATGTGACATGTAGCGGATATGCATCTGAGCCTGTAACACACAACACGGTTGTTTGTGATTTCCATGATGCCGTGTTCATCTGAAACCACACACAGGTCTGTCTGCCATCTTCTCACCATTTCTCGATTGCATCTTGGTGTTTGTTCAGGATATCTTTGCTCTGCTCTGCTTTCCTAAAATATCTCCTCTTCCTCTCTTCTTCCCCCTCCCACACCGGCTTATTTCTGGAGATTTTTTTGTCCTCTTTTATTTCTTTTCTCCTTCTTTCTACCTTTTCTCTCCTCTCTCCCTCCTTGTGTTGTGTCCATCACCCCCTCCCTCCCCTTCTCACAGGTATTTAACCCCTCGCTCCAAAACAGAGTTTTATGATGTAACTAAATGGGTAGAAGATGTGAATAGAAACACTCAAGGACCTTACCTTAGGTATTACCTCAGACCATGTCCTACCCCACACGCTTGTCTTTAAACCCTCACTTTTGGTTTGATTTCTGCCTTGTCAAGAAAAGTAATAGTCAGCTCCAGTCTGGTCTTTTTATGTCAACACTTAACAGTAAAGAAAATACATCCATGACTGGCATGACATAACGCGGGGTTCCTTAAAGGGGTTTGCTGCTGAGCATTAAAAAGATATCATTTAGTTTTTCTGTTTAAGATCTTAATGTGTTGTCCTTTTTTGTTCAAGTGAAGACACATTTTTCTGGTCAGCCACGCTTTGCAGATTTTTCAGCAGATCATTTTACTGTTTTATTGCAAATAAAAAACAAAGCAGCTCTTACTGCCTGTGCTAGTATTATAACCATAATATAGTTTTCTCTAATTTATCAATATCCCCTCCTTTGCTTTTCCCCTTCTGTCTGTTGTTTCCTTAGCATGTTTTGTGTTGTGTCCGTGTGTCAACTCTGCCTCGCACCCAGTGACCTCTAAAGTCTAAGCATCACTGTGATGTCACGAGAGCGCTCTGCTGACATCATCACTGTTGTGCTGTGACAAACTGCAGGCCACCACTCTGATAATGTCCAAGGTCTATAGATGAACAAAGAAGAGTGTTGTTTCATGTTAACTCACGTGTACAAGTTAATCATCACCAAATAACAGTCTGCACTGTGATCTATAGACCTTCACTGAGTCTAGAGCACTTAGTCCCCATCTTCCTGTTATCACACTGAAGGACAGAAACAGTCTACAACAGTGGAGAGATGTGGAGGATGACAGCAGGGAGCGCTGCTTACACAACTAAAACTGAATTAATTTAAACAATTTTACACCACTGACTCAGTGATCAGTTACATCAGCACAAATCAGTCCTAATTAAAGCCTCTGGGAGGAGTTTTTGCTGGTTAAGAAACAGCTTGAATCTAATACTGCTGCCTTTTATATGCTTGATATGTAAAATCTGCTGCCAGGGGGCACTAAATTAAAATAATGGAAAATGATGATGAGTTGTTTTTGTTCCTTTTTTTAAGTAAGACCTCCTGAAGGCTCAGGAAAGGATAGGTGGAGGGTCAACCAAAAAGCAGGGAAAGCAAAGAGAGTGAGCCGGATAATAGTCCCTCATAAATGCTCTGCGACTAGTAATAAATTAACCAATGAAGTCTTTTAAAGTTTGATAAAACAAGTTTTGGCATGCGCTACCTGCAACTATTGGGGCTAAGCCCCTCTGTCTTTCAATCCTAGTTCTGTCATGTCTACAAGTTAAGTAAATATAAATAGGAAAAATGTTGCCATGCAGTTATTTAACAATATTAATAAACAAACCATCCCACCTGTAGCAGAACCTGTATGTATTGTTATTAATTTGAGGTATTTAATATATTTAGAACACATTTTTCATTTGTATAATATTTTATTCAGATGTGCACCAAGTTTTAACAGAATATTTGCTTTAGAATATTTTAACAAGAAAATTCCATATAATACCAATTGTTGCAATAATCACTATTTAAAATATTTTAATTTATTATAGTTAAATAGAAAATAGAAGAGGTATTCAACCCTTCAGTCACCTTTATAGTTTAGTGTTGTAGTGTGCCAGGATGTGCTACTGAGCAATGAATAGGAAGTATAGGTGAGGCAGAGAGCAATGTGGGGACACTCTTGACAGTAATTTCTGAATTGACAAATGCAATCTGATGCTTTTGCCAAATTATTTATTGGTTTATCAGTGCTAAATAGGCATACATTCTTGTGCCACATCTTGAAAATCCATGTATTTAATATCTCAATATTACCACCAATCACAATGAGTGATATATTTGATGGTCAAAAGAAATCAGCTATTTTTTTTTATCATAAAACTACACTTGCACATACTGTATGGAGATTAACACAAGACAGTCTGGCTGCAGCACATTCACATCTAATGGCCACTCTCACAGACCATTCATCTGAGACGCTGTATAGCTCAGAATGGAATTACAAGATAAAACTTTAGAAATAAAACTGGAATAAACTTTTGTTTAGGGTTGGGGCGCAGATGGCCTAGTGGTTTAAGGCACGCCCTTTACGCCCTGAGGCCCTTTACCGCATGTCTCTCCCCCGCTCTCGTCTCTGTTTTCGACACTATCCACTGTCCTCCTCTATCAAAGAAAAGCACAAAAATGCCCCCAAAAAGTCTTTCGTTTATGGTTAAGGTAAGGTAAATTATAAGGGTTAGGATACTAAAAGTTAAAAGTAAAAAACCTGATCTGCAAAAACCTTATTACAAAATGTTTATTAAAGCAGAGTAAACGGTCAGGAAAATGAAGCAAGCAAAGCTCACATAGCGCTGTTAGCTTCCTAAGATATGTAGATAATGGAGCTATGCAGCTAACAGAGCTATGTAGGTAATGTAGCTAAAGCTAAGCTCACAAAGCAGCTATGAAAGTGACATATCTGTTATCTGCGTTACCAAGTTAGCTTTAGCTTTGTGAGCTTAAGCTCACAATGCTAAAGCTAACTTTAACTATTGATAATGGCACTACATAGCTAACATAGCTATGTAGCGATGTAGCTAAAGATAAGCTCACAAAAGCTACATCGGTTTTCTATTAATGTAGCTATGTTAGCTTTGGCTATGTTTGCTAGAGCTTACAATGCTAGAGCTCACATTGCTTGAGGTGACTTAGCTGCAGGTAATGTAGGTAATACCTAGCTAGTGTAGCTATGTTGGCTTTAGCTAAAGCTAGGGAAGTTAAAGTGAGCCACTGTTTGTGTAACTGCTTCTTAAACGGGTCTGTACATAATATAATCCCAGTTTAGACCCCTGACCTTTTTCTTTGGTTTGTTAATGAAATGTTTCTTAGTCTGTTTGCAATGTGTTTATTTCATAAATGCAACTGCCAGAATTTGTTTTTTGAATAAAGTTGAATCTAAAAAAATATCGAGGCACCTTCTTTCTGAGATATGTGGTGTCTCAAATGAATGGTCTGTGAGAGTGGCCGTCAGAGATGTACGTTCTGCAGTCAGACCCCTCTTGATAAAGAGCAGCAGATAGAGAAGATATACCCCTTCGTCACCAGAGGCCACCAACATTATTGGAAATCAAAAACTCCTCACAGGAGCTTTAAATAATAATTAAGTATTTAAAAACAGGAAGAAATCATATGTGTTTGAATGAACTGTGAGAAAGAAACCTCCTAAATCATCTTCTTCCAGACTCTCTCCACCTCTTTGGCTTGTCCAATCACCACACAGCAGTAGTTAGCAAGCTGCTGTATGTAGAGCAGGCTCTCAGTGGCTGTTCTACTGAACAGACCCTCCCTCTGATTCTCTCAGTCTGTTGTTCTCACCCAGCTCCGGTCTGTCGTCAGTCGCCTCATCAGACTCACTGCTCCCTGCATCCCTCATTGAAAACACACTAACTCAATGTTTAAAGACACTGTGGCTCAGCTGGCAACAATGGTTACCTTTGATAGAATTTCTTTTGAAACTGCGGCTCTACACTTTCTGGACATTTCTCCCAGATCCAGATGATATAAAGTAATGCTGAGGCAGGCTGAAGTGTGTGAGTTGACGGAGACTATGATGATGACAACACCGCTGCTAGGAAACGTCTGCTCCTGTGCACAGAGGTTGCCACTTAAAGCTGGGATATGGTTATTGTTTAAAAATGTAAAATGTCTTGATGAAAAGTAGAAAAGCTTTTAAGATCAACCTCTCTGCAGGAAGGTGAAATAACTGCAACAGTTCAAGGATGAAGTTGCCAAAGTCTCAGATTTAAAAATAACTGATTTCACTTGATTAATCTCTCTGTAACCTTGGCCAACTTCATCCTAAGCCAACCAGAAGAGAAAAGGTCATTTTAAAATTTTCTCACATCCTTTTTTTTCTCAGGACACTATCCCCTGCCAAGTCACCGACTTCCTCCACAGGATCTATTGCATCCAGCAGGAGGTACCCGTACCCCATGCCCCCCCTCCCTGACGACCAGAGGAAAGGCAACAGGCAGAGCGCCAGGGTAAGTATTGATCAGGAACACATGCGAGCAGGGTGTCTGTAGTGTGAAAAGCTTGAGCTGATGAATGGCAAGTTATCAGGAATTTTGGATGTTTGGATCAGTTTATGGATTTGATTTGGCCAAGAGAAAAGTTAGGATTCTACATTAGAAATGAAAATATAATAGCATGCAGGTTTGTTGTGTAATGTAACCTTTATACACTGAAAAACTCAAATCTAAGCAAGTGTATTTCTAGTTAAAAAAAATCTCATTACACTTATTTTGAGTCACCTTCAAATGACAAATATAGATGAGAATCTCATTCCAAAATAGAAAACACAGAAGGGACCTTTATGCCTTGTATTGTGCTTAATACTCCATTTAAGACCTGCCCCACTCATGATCATTTTAAATTGCTGTTAAAAACACACCTCTTCTTTTTGGCCTGCGTTTCAGGATGAGAATGTTTAGTCCCATGGGTGTCAAACTCAATCACAGCAGGGGCCGGATTCTGAATTTAGGTCTAACCTTTGAGCCTAACAGGGTCAACATTTAACCATTAACAGTCAACCTTATTTTCACTGGTAATTAATTATAGGGAGGGAAAAATGGAGCACTAAAGTTTTTAAACTCATCCAAATTGGTGATGGATCGTGTTGACAAAACAAATCAAGTCACATTTGTTTTTTGCATTGGCAGATACTGGCAGTTATTCAAGGCAATTCAGGCCTTATTTTCAATGTTTTCTGTTTTGAAATAAATTTTTAAATGACTTTTTAGGTAAACATGTCTTAAAGTTAGTGTAGTGACATAGTGTTGACAAGATAATACACTTTCTTACATTTAAATTTGTGTAGGTATTTGTCTACTTTGACATACCAATAATAAAGGTTTCTAAATGTGATCAAGTGTAATTAATGAAGGAGTCTTTGACATCAGTGCAACAGTAAAAAAGTTTTAGTGTTTAAAAATGAAATTCTAATATCAACATGCCTTTTTTGTTTTTCTCTCCACATTCTTTCCTCTTATCTCTTCAGCTGTGGGAGACTTCAATATAACAGCCGTCTTACCCTCTCTGCAGAAGATTTTAAGGAACCACGCGTCTCCTTTTCTGTGAATGAAAAACACAAAAATGAAACATAATTGACTCTTAGTGAATAGAGAGAGAGAGCCCCCCACTGGAGTGGAACTAGGCAAAGGTGTGTGTGAGTAAGTGTGTACGAGCATCTCCGAGGCTGTTTCAGTGTCATTAAGTGGATCTCTCCGAGACGAGTGATGGCGGAGAAACCACCACATCCACTCCAGACCAGCTGGAAGCTCAGGCTGAGCTGTTCCTGTCTGCTCAGGCCTCATGACCCCCCCCCCCCCCCTTTCTGCACCAGTCCTAAATCCTTGAACTTCGTCACGTCCTTCTGAACTCATCCTCCCCTCGACACCACTGTCTCCCCTCTAAGTCGTTTGGATCTCCTCTTTGAAAGGAGCCGTGAAACCAGAGCAGGTCAACATATCACATTGCATTGTTGGATTTGTTGGATCATTTTGTCGCACGTGAATCGCCGTAGAAACTCCAACACTGTATGCATGAGACAACCCTCCTCCTACTGAAAAAGACGAGAAGAACCACCGTCTCGGGTGAAAGGAAGGCATGCGAGGGGGCAGTGATTTTATACCTTCTGTAGGCTTTGACGCTTTCTTTCCACTATAGGTAATCCAGATTGTATCATCATTTATAGCCCATAACCCATAACATGGGCCCATATTGACCCCCTACCCCCAGTTTGTGTGTAAATATGTACAGTGAAATACACACAGAGTATGTTTTTGCTTTTATTCTTATGGTGTTAGTCTGTAGATAAGTGTAGAGACCCCGCACTCATTCGTCCGTCTTTGTTTCTATTTGTTGTCCCTTTTTTTTATTCCTCCCTTCCTGAGTGACTGTGACCTATATAGCTTCCTCCATCTATGGCAGAACGTGAAAGTGTTTTTTTTTTTTTCTATCATATCTAGACACCACCTTTGGGACACCCAGAAATGACTGATGGAGTTTTGGTAGAGATGTTGATGGAGGCACACTGAGTCTTATTTAGGGAAATCTTTATAGTTTTATGTGCCGAATGGACTGAGATGTGTTTGGTGTAGTTATAGATGTGCCACTTTTCACGTGTGATTATGGAAGTTTCAGATTGACTATTAAAAAGTATTGAGTTCTGTTTGAGTCGCTCAAATAAAGGAGAGTAAACGCCAATAACTGGATGTGGTTTTTGGCCAAATTTTTTGCAAGAATCTGGAAAAAAAGTGATTTGAAAAATGTGCATTTTGAATTTAGCTGTGATGATTGAGATATTTAGCCTTGTAAATGATAAATCTATGCTGTACAGTGCTTGCTGTTTGAGCTTGTGAAGACCAACAGCATGATAGTTTGATATCAAATTAATTTATTTCTCCAGGTAGGCTATTTGTGAGACCAAAAATGGGAAAAAATCATGCCACTGAAAGACTTTTCTTCCACCTTATTGCCTCTTTGCAGTCTTAATGGGTACTGTATGTCAGCAAAGTCAGGATTATTTATGTCAGGAACTCCTTTAAATTAATTAAAGAGGATTTTTTGTGCTATGCCTGATCCTTGTGGCGCTATTTAAAGTGGATCTTTTGACAAATGTTTCTATATCACTCCCAAGAAGCAAGTTCTGTACAGTTTTACTCTCTTGTCTTCAGGCCTCCTGTTTGTCATCCTGCTGTTGTTTCATTATTATTCCTGTGTGAGCACTTTTTTATTTGTTATCCATGTATGCATTAGGACTGTATAGTTATATGATGGCCACAATATTGAATTATTATTGCTACAAGTATCTTTTTTATTAAATACCTTTGTAATGTCCACTTCTTTTCTCAGCATTATGTACAGCAATGATTCAAACGGTAATTAAGTGCATTATTGTAATTATGTGTGTTGATGAGTTTGAATGGAGACATGTTGAGTTTTTTTTATCACATTTGTTGGGTGGTTACTCCGGCATGTGCTAATCTGTATCATAAAGTTTGGACACATAACATTGTTAATGAGATCTGTACGGCCTCATGATTTGCCTTCTATCAGAGCTCTCTGTTTGGCTCTGGTCTTCTTTCAGTATTGTCAGTGTTTAATAGCCCACTCATGTTCCCTGGGCTATCCAAGGCTGTAGAAAGCAGTATCTCAGTGATTATATTTCTAACATCATGTATTGTGCTACAGAGAGACATTCGTCCCAGGCATTGCTCCAGGCTGTAGTGACTTCTGTCTGAACATATCTGTTGCCGTTGCCTGCACACACTGTTGGACTGATCCCAACAGAGGACGATTCTGGAGAAATGTCCCCACAAATGAGCTGTCCGTCTTTGTCCAGCCAAAGACTTGAATGTATTTGTGTACTGGAGAGCACCAACCATCCGGTCTCACCCATACAATCCCACCCTGCTGCCGGGCGCATCAGCCCCCTGCTGCAGGAACAATGAAAACCCTACATGTGCGAGTTCATATCTAAGTACTGCTGTTGCTTTTTTAAATTTAGTTTTGCCTGTATGCTGTACAGACTGATGATGCAAAAATCAATGCCATTAATTTAATTTCTTTTAATCATTCAGTATTGTAATATATTTAATATAAAATAAAACTTTCATCAACACTTGTGTCCATGCTGCTATTTCTCACTACTCTAAATATTATTGTAGAGGAAAGAGAGCACAGTTATCACACAACACTGGCTCCTCATATTGGTGTCTATTTTAATGAGGTAAATAAGCAACAGACACAGAATTATTCTCCTACAAAGGAAAGCCAGTCAATGGTTTCGTTATAACATCATGAAACTTTGAGTATGAACCACCAAGAGGCATTGTGGCTTCAAATAGCTCCAAAAATGATCATTTATTTCCAATATTGGCTTCACCGCAAGGTGTAATTCGTATAAAGTTGCATGCAGGGCCGATGATATTCTGCCACAAAGCTCTAGGGTGTATTTCATTTTATTTTGTTAAGGAACTGTGCACAGTATGACACAAAACTCTGATAACCACTTAACAGTCAAGGAGTTACCCTGATGATCCCTCAACAGTCACTGAGTTACCCTGATGATTATTCAACAGTCACTGAGTTAACCCTAATGATCCCTCAGCAGTCACTGAGTTACCCTGATGATTACTCAACAGTCACTGAGTTAACCCTAATGATCCCTCACCAGTCACTGGGTTACCCTGATGATTACTCAACAGTCAGAGTTACCCTGATGATTACTCAACAGTCAGAGTTACCCTGATGATTACTTAACAGTCACTGAGTTAACCCCGATGATCCCTCAACAGTCACTGAGTTACCCTGATGATCACTCAACAGTCACTGAGTTACCCTGATGATCCCTCAGCAGTCATTGAGTTACCCTGATGATTACTCAACAGTCACTGAGTTACCCTGATGATTACTCAACAGTCACTGAGTTAACCCTGATGATCCTTCAGCAGTCACTGAGTTACCCTGATGATTACTCTACAGTCACTGAGTTACCCTGATGATCCCTCAGCAGTCATTGAGTTACCCTGATGATTACTCAACAGTCACTGAGTTACCCTGATGATTACTCAACAGTCACTGAGTTAACCCTAATGATCCCTCACCAGTCACTGGGTTACCCTGATGATTACTCAACAGTCACTGAGTTACCCTGATGATTACTCAACAGTCACTGAGTTAACCCTGATTATCCTTCAGCAGTCACTGAGTTACCCTGATGATTACTCTACAGTCACTGAGTTACCCTGATGATCACTCAACAGTCACTGACTTACCCTGATGATTACTTAACAGTCACTGAGTTACCCTGATGATCACTCAACAGTCACTGAGTTAACCCTGATGATCACTCAACAGTCAGAGTTACCTTAATGATTAGTCACAATCACCCTAATGATCACTCATCAGTCACAGAGTTACCCTAATGATCAGTCACAGTTACCCTGATGATCACTCAACAGTCACATGGCTGAGGGACACCAGCAGCTTCTTTCTGATTTGTATGAAAGATTTAGCTCCTGGTTTCAATTTTTTAGTTCCATCATCAAATACTGCTTACTGGGGGAAACTCAGTGTTCTATGTTGCTTTTGTGTGAGTCAACAGTGTTTTTAAGGATAATCCTTGATATTTTGCATCTATTTCAAAACAAGAGAGCACTGAGATTGGCAAAAACAGACAAATGCAATCAGATACATCACTGAAAATAGATAATTTAATCAACACACTAGCACAAAAATCAAAACGTAAAATAATAAGTTGTTAAAAAAAATACACTTTCATTCCAAGAGTGCCAGGTACATTCTTTGTAATTTTATTCATCTTCTTTTCAAGCTGATGCTGCCCCTGCTGTTACATAACAGTTAAGTCTTTGAATGAATTTACAACGAATTAAGGAGATGGATCCTTTAAGCAGAGGTTTTGAAGAAAAACTGACCAAAGAAACAGCTGTCTGAAGTTTGGCTGACCATGTGAGGCCTCATAACTTTGGGTGCTGAGGCTGTAACATGCAGGTCAATAAAATATGTCTCTGTATTACTGCCACCAACAGGTCGGCACTGATACCACACAGTGTCGGTCATCACAGGTGCCTCATCAGTGAAAATGTTTATCTGCCATTTCAGTCAGCCATTTTTTTAATGACCAGTTGACAGGTTGGTCACATACACCCCTATGAGCGGTGCCTCAGGGCCTGCAGTCTTTCTTGATGGATGGCTCTGGATTCTGTTTCCGCACCTTCATCAATGGATTCTCTTATACAACTTTTTAAATGTTCAATACCCAAACCAGTGAGGGCTGAAACAGGAACTACGTGTTGGAAACTCAGAAAGTTCTTTGGTTTCATGTCATCGGGCAACCGATTGGAAAACTCTGCAAGAGGGAAAGAATAAATATTAAAAATACTTTTAAAAAAGTTTGTCATTTTCTATTTTCCTGTTAACACGATAAAAGCAGCTACAGTGAATGTGATTCTTCGTATTTGATTTTAATCAGTTAATGTGATTCTCTAACATTTCAGTTATTTGCATATGTTTGTTAACTTTTCATGCCTGCTTTACACATGGTGGTATTGTGTAAAAAAAAAAAAAAAAAAAAAAAAGTAACATAACATTTCCAATCCTCATGATCATATTCGGTGAAATATATGGAGGCCACAATAGATGACTCACAAAATCAGCTTGCTGTATGTTATAACAAGAGACTTTAGCACTGCATCAAACATTCAGTGCCTAAAGAAATTATTCATCCCCTTGGATGTTTTACCCGTTAATTGACTTCATAAACAATCATTGTCAATATAGGTTTTTTTTGGAAAAAAACAAAACAAAACAAAACAAAAACAAAAAAATCAAAGGAACAAAAGTGAAGACAGATTTCTAAAGAACTAATGCCAATTAAGTAAAATATGTAGTGTAAAATAAGAGACTGCATAAATATTCACCCTCTTAAAGTGACTGACTTTATTCAATGGAGATCCAACTAATTGGTGCCAGTCGTCTCACGGTTAGTGAAATGAGGATCACCTATGTGCACTAAATGTGTCTCAAGTAATTACAGTATAAAGACACCCATGTCTGGAAGGTCGAGCCACTGTTTAATCAGTATTCCTTGCTACCATTACACCATGAAGACAAAAGAACACTCAAAGCAACTCAGACAAAAGGTCCAAGAAACTGAATATCCCCTAGAGTTCAGTTAAATCTATTATCAAGCCATCAAAGGAATATGACATGTGCAAATCTGCCTAGAACAAGCCGTCTTCACAAACTGAATGACTGTGGAAGAAGGAGACAACTGAGAAAGGCCACCAAGACACCCATGACTACTCTGAAGGAGTTACAAGCTTCAGCAGCTGAGAGGGAGAGACTCTGTGTACAACAACTTTTGCCCGGGTTCTTCGCCAGTCAAAAGCTTTATGAGAGAGTGACAAAGAGAAAGCCACTGTAGAAGAAATCTCAGATTAAATCTCTCCTAGAGTTTGCCAGAAGGCATGTGGAAGACTCCATGGTCAAGCAGAAGAAAGTTCTTTCGTCTGATGAGGCTAAAATGGCGCTTTTTGGCGGGATGTACAACAAGGTGAAACTTCTGGAGTTGCTGAGTCAAAGCCGAGACTTCGATCTAGTATAGAATTTGTGGCTGGACATGAAAAGGGCTGTTCACACCCAACCCTTGTGCAATCTGACAGAGCTTGAGCAGAGCTTTTGCAAAGAAGAATGGAGTAAAACTGTAGTGTCCAGGTGTGCACTGAGACCTATCCACACAGACTCAGTGCTGTGATTGCAGCCAAAGGTGCATCTACTAAATACTGAATTGAAGGTGGTAAATATTTATGCTGACCCTTATTTTATATTACATATTCTTATTTAATTGAAACTACCTTGTTGAAATCTGTTAATTTACTTTAACATTTAAGAGGGTTTTTTTATATTTTTTGTCAAAAAAGCCAAATTATATTGATCATGATTGATTTATAAAATCAATAAAAGGGTAAAACATCCAAGAGGATGAATATTTTTAATAGGGACTGTAATAGTGATTACTATAGGACCGTTTTGATTCATTGAGGGACATCTGTGACGTGTATTTGTGTTTTTTTAGTTCAAGTATTTGTATTTTTCTTCTGAAACAACTAACATATCATATCTGTATTGATTTTTATCATTTTATAGTATTTTTTCTATATGCACTCCATGGGGCTTCAGTTGGTCATACTGTTTTCTCTTTTTTTGCACTGACTACATGAATGTGTAATGGACTGTACTCTCAGAGTCAATGCAGTATAGAGATCTTTCGGTGAAAAAGAGACATCTACCAATACATGTATAACTCATTTCACATGATTAATGGAATAAACCTCAAAACTATTAATGGATAAAATTTAACAAAAATACCATCTGGGTTTTGTAGTTGCTCCTTCAGTTCAACCAGTTTCTCTTCAGCATTAGGCAGGTCCATTTTATTCACCACTAGTAAAGCAGGCTTTGATACAAGCTCCTCTTTGTACATCTCCAACTCCTTGACACAAAGGGGAGATTGGGAGGAAGAAGAAGATGGAGAAGGCAAATGAGATATTACTGTAAGGAGTCAAGTCCATGAAAACAATGGCAGGAATATTAAAGTGACTTTTAGACCACCAAATCTTTAAGGCCATGTAATATATATAGCAATGAAGAGTCTTATAATTTGAGTCTGACCTTAGTGAGAAGTTGAACTGCTTCAAAGGCCGACCTAAATGGTGTTTTACTTGCCAACTGGAAACCAGAAACATCAACCTGTGCCCCATAAAGCAAAACAAAATCAAACTCCATTGTCTTACATTTTTCACCTGTTTACTCAGCCAACATTCACACGTACATCAAAATGTTTGTCTAAAATATACAGTCATGGACGAAAGTATTGGCACCCTGGAATTTTTCCAGAAAATACACCATTTCTCCCAGAGAAATGGTGTATTTTCTGGAAAAATTCCAGGGGTGCCAATACTTTCGTCCATGACTTTATATGAGGGTGTCATCTTAACAACATACCACAAACAGCAGCTGCTTGGTTCTCTCTACATGTTTTAAGAACTTGTGGCCCATGCCTTTGTTTATGTGAGCTCCCTCAATCAGACCTGGGAGATCAGCAACAGAAATCTAACAAGAGGAAAAACGTATGAGAACAAGACTCTATAAAAAAGGAGACCGATCAAAAAAGTTATTACGTACTGGACATTTAAGTAAAGCACATTTGTGTGCATCCTTTACCTGCTTGTAATCTTTGTACATTAGTTTTCCAATCTCAGGTTTCAAAGTTGTGACTGTGGAATGGCAAAGATTTGAGTAAGGCCTCTAATACAAAATAACAAAGCACACTGCACTAAGTACATCTGTGTTGTGAGTATCAAGATATACTCACAAGCATAGCTGGCAATCTGAGGAGTGGCGTTAGACACTGCTGTCAGGAGAGAGGACTTTCCTGCATTTGGGAATCTGACGTTGAAGAAACAAAAGAAAATCAGAATCTGTGCAGCTTTTAATCACAGTTGAACCTAAAACATGTATGTGTATGTTTGCTCTCACCCAACAAGGCCCAAATCTGCAATCAGTTTGAGGTCTAGCCGTATGTGCTTGACCTGACCCTTACTGGGCTCAAACCCAGAGTGAAAAGAGCCTCCATTCCCTCCTTTGGCAACCAAAAGACGATCACCATCAGCATTCAGTTCACCTTGAAGGTTTGCAGAAAAACATAATCACCAGATTTTCTTTCACATCTGTTTACTATTAAACCCTGATTTGATCACTGATAACAGAATTGATGTGCTTTATCTATAATCACACATCATCACATGCATCCTTTGTATTTAAGTAAAACTACCTTTAAAGAAAAAAAGGGGGCCACGTTATTAGGAAAGATCTTGGACATACCGATTATTTTGCCAACGTCCGTGGTGACTGTGATGCCGACAGGCGCACAGATCTCCTCGTCCTTCCCTTTCTGTCCTTTCAGTGCTCGCACACTTTGAATAAAGCACATTAGCATATGTCAAAACATGTCTTGAAGATGGTCCCACCATCTTGGTATATATAAAATATAGACATCACTGTCAATAGTCACAGGATGATAAAATATTACTGCTCAAAACTTAAGGTTGTTTTGCAGGAACAAACCTGCTGTTGGCTCCGGTTCCACCTATGAATCTTTTGTGAGGATATTTGTCCTTGATCCTCTTCAGTGTCATGTTCTGTGAAGCCACCACCCAAACATTTCCCCCGTCCCCTCCCTGTCCGCCAAGACGAGGAAGACCCATTCCACCACTGCCTCCTCGGACGTAGAGACGCAGGTTATCCACAAAGTTTCCATACTGCAGAACAAAGACGACTGAGTAATAACATTAAACCACTACCTAAAGACTACAGTACATAGTGTTACAATAAGACTTAAAAACAAGTGAGGTGACCTCACTGTCCCTCACTAGAAACCACTAAGTAGGGAATATGATACTGAATTTTTGAAGATATTCAATATGCCAACATTTTTATATAATTTTACCCAATACGAATATCAATACTGACAATTAAATGTAGTTCAGACAAAATTAAAAAAAATCAACAAAAAAGGCCTCCAACAAGGCCAACACAAAAGTATGTACATGTGTACAGATGCGTATGAAGAAAGAAAGGGAAAGAGAGTGGGGGGAAGTAAAAATCCTTGCTCATATCTGGGGATACCTCAGAAGAAAAAAGGATTAATTGAATCTAACAGAAAAAGGTTAAAAGGGCCATAGAATAGACAAATCTGTCAGAATAAAAGAAATACAAGACAAAAAAAATATAAGCAAATGAAACATCATAGAATAGGCATGGTGATTATTGGCAATTAATAAAGAAATACATTTTCCCTATACAATAGGCCTACATATATTATTATTATAGCTTATTCTAACTGACTTAACGGGATGTTAATAATGCTGCTTTAAGCACTCATTATCTTAACGGACAGTTTTTCAGTCAATATTTTTTATCACAGATGACAACAGACATAATTCGTATAGTTATATCAAACCAAAGTGTAATTTTTACGCTTTCAAATGGTAATCATGTTTTAAAGCAAATGCTTGCGACATAAATGTATAAACGTACAGCAGTATATAGTGTTAAAATCCTCATGCATGCTATGGCAGTATGACGAAATCGTTTCAAATGTTAAATATTTATAAATCCAGTCACATATGCCAATGTTTTGACTGTAAGCTCAGTGCTTGACTAGCAGCTGGCTAACAGTTAGCTTATAAACCAATTTCACCATTACACTCATCAGTAAGGGGGCATTGTCAGAAAAACTTACATGACATTGGTGAAATATTTACCTTTCGAAAGCAGATACTACACAACCGGACCATCTTTGGCGGTGTTTAGTGCCACTTTCGATACTATTTGCTAAGCTAGCAGCTGTTTCCCATGTGCATGGATGAAGTACCGGAAGAGGCGGGACTACGAGGGTGTGAGTGACAGCGGCTTGTAACCGCTAAGAACGTGCTTTTCCAATCAGGACAAAAACATGAAGCCATGCTGAATGCTGCAGTCACTCCTTTGACTTTTGGTGTTTTAAAAGGCAGAGATTGATTTATTTGAAATAAAACAATGAGGTGCCCTTGAAAATAAAGTATTAGACCATCACTACTTTGATGTTATTTCCCAGATAATTTGCATTTTATCTTAAGCTAATAGGCTTTTTTTTTTTAACTGCAGATGAGGACAAAATTATTAGAACCTTATGAAAGTAAAGTATTTCCCAAGTATTACAAACAGAGAGCAAGAATTTTTTTACACAGTTTTTCCAATCATCCCAATTTTACTTAGATAATTACATTACTTAACTTTGCACACAGAAACAAAATTATTTCACACAACAAAAATACTTCTAAGACTCTGGAAAGAAAACTAGTGAGAGAGGTGTCTAAAGACCCCAGAACAACTGCCAACGTACAGGAATGGACTGAAAGGTTTAGACCTAGAAAAACTCCACTTCAACAGAAGAGACACTTTCAAGCCAGAGTGACATATGCTAAGGACACCTGGAGAAAGAGTATGTATACTGGAGTTATGTCCTATGAGCCCAAACTAGAGCTCTTTGGCCTTAGAGACACTGTTCATGTTTGGAGAAAGAAGGTAGAGATATAAAACTCAAAGAACACTGTTTCCATGGTGAAACAAGGTTGTGGGTGTATTTTGCTGTGGGGGTGCTGGTACTGGAAATCTCATAAAGGGGGAAGGAATCATGAAGTAGGATATGTAAAGAAAGAAAGAAAACCTCAGACAGTCAGCAGCAAAACTACGTTTGGGTCGTTGCTTTGTCTTTCAACACGACAACAACCCAAAGAAGAACTGCCTTCAAAAGACTAAAGTAAACATCAGTGACTGGCTTGCACAAAGCCCTGACTTGAATTCCATTGAAAATCTGCAGGGATAAACTGAAAACCAAGGTCCATGCCAGAAGACCATCAAATCTGGAAGAGCTTGGCAAAATAAGAATTGGCTAGGATTCCTCAGATGCGTCTGAGACTTGCTGAAAACTACAGCAAACAACTGCAGGCTGTTATCTAACAAAACGGAGACACAACTGACTATTAGCATGGGGGGGGGGGTAATAATTTAGAATAATGTATTTTTTTATTTATTTATTTTTATGTGTGAAGTTATCTTGTTTGCATGGGAAGTAAAATAATGTAATTATGGTATCCAAAATAATGTTCTGTTTACCTGCTAAAGTGTTTGTGTGTTGGTTAATATATAACTAAGTCATGAATGAAATGATACATAAGTTTGAAAATGTATTCTACTTTTTCCTTACTACTATGAAAACTACACAAAACAAATAAATAAGACTTTCCTATTCATCACTTGAATGATGGAGAAGCTTAAGACAAATCAATAGAGTGTGTAACACTTGTTTACTATGTCAATTTGTGCTTGTTAAATATATGTTAAAAAAAAAAGACCTCCATGGGCCGCCGACTAGACTGGGCCCCCAAAAGCTTTTCTCTTTCCCTTCTAATAGGACCCCTTGTTGTAGCATCAAGCTAAAGCTTTGTGCAAAGCAAAGGCAGTATTGTCATTTGTCAGCACATTTTGCTCTCCAGAAGATGAACCACCTCCTTTTTTGGACTTTCTAGTCCCGCCCCCTTGGTTATTTTCTGCTTTGATCCCTGTGCCTGAGGTTTCTGTGAACTACCACAAAAAATGCTGTTAATGTTGTCAAGCACTGATACATAATCTGAAACAGATTACATGAGCCTTTGCAGTTTGTTTCCATATGGTAGCACAGGACGGTGCCTTGAGCAACATTTGGGTTGTCCTGGTTATACAGCCAGTGAATCTCCATCATACTAAAATGTAGACTCTGAGCCCACTCCAGGAGCAGAAGAGTCGGCGGCGCAGTGAGGATGCTCAGAGATGCTCGGGTCTTCCGGCTCTCTTCCTCACGCCTGCCGGTGCAGTGAGATGCGCATGTGACGACAAAAGCGCACGCAGGACCCGGTTTCTCCCTCTCTCTCTCTTTCATACACTTGCATCAAGATACGGCATAGATCGACGGTTACAGGCAGATCAGACCTGAATAAACCAGGTCTGTGTGGATGTAACAGCTCAGAGGTAAGTGTGAGAGTGATGACGAGAGAGAGAGGTTGGCTTATTATCTCATGCAAGACCCCGGACAGTTGCATAGGTCCTCCCACTGATGTCTGCCTATTTATACGGCCAGAAACGCCGCCGTGGGTCGTGATAAGAGGACGCGACTAGGAGACAGGCAGACACATCACAAAGCGGTAGGTAAGAGACCCTGATCTTGGATGAGTGTTGCGTATGCCCGTGAGTGAGTGTTTGACCTAAATTATGCAATGGTGATGGTGACACAGCCGCTGTCGCATGTGCTCCTTGTGCCTTTAGTGGATGCAAAGACTCCACTGCTCGGAGTCAGAGGAGTGGAAGTGGGAGGTTTGAGCATGTGGGACCATGAGGATGATGAGGAGGAAACAGACTGCTACATCATTCAGCTCCTTTACTAGCTTACGAGGCAGCAGCCTCCACGTCAAAGTGCTAAAGTTAAGCTAATTTTGTTACAGGCATGGAAGCGCATCTGTGGAAATTAGCTTAAGTTGCATAGTTGGGGCTGCAGGTGAAGGCCAAAAGCACATTTTCAACCAGAGTTAAAATAAGTCTGAAAAATTAGAAATCCTTAGTAATATTTTCCAAGCATAGTTTCCAAGAAAACAAGACTTAGGCTTTTAGATCAGGTCATGTTGTCATTGTAAGACAACCCTGAATATTGTCTTTAATTTAACATACATTCTAAGTACACCATGTTCTAGAGAAAGAGTCAGTCCTCTCCACACACATAAGACCGGGAGGACAGTACAACAAATCATCAATAATTTAAAGCAACAACTCTACATTTGTATTGATGTCACATTTATGTCAGGTAAAGCAGGCTGGTTGATTTGCAATGACATGGTTTTTACTTTGAATTGTGTTTAGTTAAAATATAACTTTGTATAATTGAGTAAGACGTGCAAATAATGCAACAAATATTTGTATTGCATCATTTTGGCTTCATTAGATCAGCCAAATTTTGCAATCATGTGACATATGATGGATATTTATGCTTGTATTTGTGCTTAATTTTTACTTAATGTAAATCATATGCAGTTATTTTCTAAAATATCCAGTCTTTCCAAAGTGCCTTGATGAGCCCTCGCTATATAATATTAATGTTACACCATCAAGCATTAGTCCTTAGAACGTGTAATGTCTATGGTAGTCTATCAGATAACAACAAAAAAAATGGCTCTCAAATGGGATCTGAATCCCATCGTACACTTAAAAGAGCTGGCTTTTTAAACCAGCTCGTTCACGAACGACACATCACTATGACGCAACTGCAGTAAAGTATAAGATGTTGAACAATGTCAATAATGAGAACTGGAAGAAGTGTGCTTGATAACCATACCATTTTAGGATACATTTCATACCACTGTATAATCTAATTTTTTGATTTAACCTAAAAAATGTATTTTTCAAGAGTGTCCTTGTCAGGAGAGGTGATACAAAACACAATATAAGATTCATAATTATAGTACATTAAGATAAGCAAAATTAAACAAAAAATTTGCGACATCATTGATATGATCAGACAGAACATGTACAGTCAGAAATAGTTTTTTCCATTAAAGTCTTGAGATCAGCCAATGAGACCTGCTTTTTAATCCCTAACAATCACTGTTTTGTTGTTAAAGTCTTTTTAGTAAAAGTAATATTTAGTCTGTGATTTTTTTGTGAGTCTAAATTTAACCTTCTGAGGTGTTATAGGAGACTTTGTTAGTTGGATCATTCCTTCATCTTGTTGGTGGGCTAAGTTGCCAGTAGAGACCTTACTTTAGATTAAAAGCTTGTCAAATAAAATGACAACAAAAATAACATTTTTACTGTAAACAGTAAGGGTTGTCAAATGATCTGCGGTATGGAAATACCAGTATCTGCTTGCCAACGTGGGACATGCTGTTTTCCAAACAGGGCAGGCAATGTGTGGAATCCCAGTGCTTTCATTGAAAAGGGTAAACAAGCCGGCCACCAAAGACAACCAGTTAGCCTACAGACACACAGACAGAGGGGGAGACAGGGTGGGAGGGAGGGAAGAGTGAACGTAAAATGAGGCAGACTATATTAGCAGCAGGGCGACATGGGAGTTTTAAGGGAAGTGAGCCAGAGATTTGGGATGCAAGACAAAAGCAGCGTGAGCAGTGTAGTGGTTATGAAACGGGCAGTGGGCACTGCTTGCTGTGGCTGGTGGGTAATGTTTTGGCGGGACTGTCTGTAAAAGTGAGTGTGGTTCTAGTTGGTATGAGAGGAGGAGGAGCTCTCATGGTTTGGTCTGTCAGCATGCCAGGACCACATTCTCACCCTGCTGCCGTTGAAAGGGGCGGTAAAGACATAAACAGGCCCAGTGGGATTAGGGCCCACTCGGAGGAGTGATCTGGGGGGATTTGCTGCCCAGCGGGCACACAAAGGCACTGTCGCATAACACACAAACACGCGCTACACATGCTCAACGGCAACGCTTCACAACAGACCCAAGCCTACATAAATCTGATTAGAACTCCCTTTTGTTTGGGTAGCGACATTGGGGTTAACACAGGCTAGCTCCGCCGCAGGCCATGTTTGATAGGGCAGGGGGTGTGTGGACGTTGGCAGGACGGCAAAGAAAAAAAGCATGGGGTATGTTATGTTGTGGCGGGGTGTTTCCACGTGTGTGAAGCCCCAGACAGACAGGGAGGGTCATGGCTATGTGTGGAAGCACAATAACAGGATGGATAAAGGTTTTTTTTCTCTCCCTGTTCAGTGTGTGTTTGAGTCAGCTGATGATGGTGGATGGAGACAGGATCTAAGCTAACATGGGACAACAACAACATTGTCAGACACAAAGAGAGCAAGCCAGTCTGAACCTGTTCAAATAATCTGACCCAGAAACATGAAAGCAGCGGAAGGACAAAGCACAAATGGGCCTCTGCGTTTACTTTAATATCCAATGGATGGCTACAGAAGTGTCTAGAACTTTGCTCATGTCTCCATCATTCTTCCTTAGTGCCGGCTCTGGCCAAGGCTGCAGCCATGCCTCTGCTGGAAGAGATCATTGTGCCGCAAGAGCACCCACCCACTGTCCCTGTGGTCATCATAGGTAAACCTTGATCCCTTCACTTCTTCCTGTGCCAGCATCTGTTGAGTTGACTTCATCAAATAATGCTCTTTTGTAATACATTTCACTTCCCCTGATTTTTAGGCAATGGACCATCAGGAATTTGTCTGTCTTACCTTCTAAGTGGATACAAACCCTACCTAGACACGACAACTGTCCACCCAAACCCTATACTCTACAGGAAACTACAGGAGACCAAGCACCTACCCATAACTGAACAGGTAAAGACTATTTCCTGTCATATGCACTTGATCACTGCCCCTATGTTGTGTCATCATAAGGACTTTCTTTTACAGGATCTCGAATATTTGAGCGAAGGTCTCGAGGGGAGATCAGGGAACCCAGTGGCTGTCCTTTTTGACACCCTTCTTCACCCCAATGCTGACTTTGGCTACGAGTTTCCCCCTGTCCTTCAGTGGAGGAGGGAAAAGCAGCAGCACATCTCCCATTTAGTGCTAGGGAGGGCAACACCCGGAGGTGCTTGGCATGTAAGCTACAACCCACACAGAATCCATGTATTCTAATATTCAATCTTTCTTTGGCCTTCTCTGACATTGTGTTTCCCACCCCTCTGTAGGCAATGCAAGGATCCATGCTGACTATCAGTCTTGGCATATGGATGGAGCTACCAGGGGTAAACTACAGAGACTTGACCAATGGGAAACGCAGGTGCTAAGAGATGACAGTGTTGACAAATCTGAGTTGAATTTTGTATTTCACACATTCTCATCTTCTCTTTTTATTCTGCAGGGATGTAACCAGCGACAGAGCTACCCCAGAGGAGATCTCCTCCTATTACCGTAACTATGTGAAGCTAAAGGGCCTCCAAAAGAATTTTGTAGACAACACCTATGTAACCTCTGTCCAGAAACTTTCCCGAGGGCATGAAGATGCAGATCTTGAAAATGGGCACACTCATCAAGGAGATGGAGGGGTGGGTGATGGAGGCAATGAAGGCTTTGAGGAAAAAGGAGTCGAGTGTCTAAACAAAGGAGTGCTCTGGGAAGTGAGAGGATACCAACAGTTGCAGAACGACACTCATGTCCCCTTCTCACTGTTTGCAGAGAATGTAGTTCTGGCCACTGGTGCAAGTGATTCGCCAGTCCGATTAGGTGTAGAGGGGGAGGACCTACCGTTTGTATTCCACAGTATCTCAGACCTGGGTTTGGCTGTAAGCAGGAGAAAACTAGATATAACGTCCGATCCAGTTCTAGTCGTGGGTGCCGGTTTAAGTGCTGCAGATGCAGTTTTGTGCGCTTGTAACAGCAACATCAGAGTGCTGCATGTCTTTCGTAAGAGCATAGACGACCCGGACCTCATCTTCAAGCAGCTGCCCAAAACCCTGTACCCCGAGTACCACAAAGTCTATAACATGATGTGCTCTCAGACCTACACTAATGTGCCCCCCTCCTCTGCTTCTAACAGACCCAAGAGTATTGCCTCTTCAGTATGTGCCAAGATGTGCCCAAAGCCCCAGCTTGCCGCAGGTAACATGGCAGGTAATTCCAGTGTTGACCTGTTCCCCGACTATACCAGTTTCCCTGAACACTGTGTGGTGTCTTTCCAGTCCGACATGAAGTGTTTGCTTCAGGGGAACAACTCCCTCAAAGCATTCAAGATCTCCATGGCTCTGGTGCTGATTGGGACCAACCCAAACTTGTTTTTCTTGAAGGGGCATGGGCAGTACCTCGGTCAGGATCCAACAAAACCAATCAGTTGCAAGCAGAACCCCATTGACATCCATCCCTACACTTTTGAGTGTACCAAGGAGCCAGGTCTGTTTGCCATGGGCCCACTTGTTGGAGACAACTTTGTTCGCTTTTTGAAGGGTGGGGCTCTTGGTATTGCCTCCTGTCTGCTGAAGAGACTCAAGAAGAAAGGGAAGCTCATCAGCAATGGAGGGAATAACTTCATCTGAAAACATGATGGAGAAGAGCCGTGCATGCTGGTCATAGTGCCAAGATTCAAGCACTCTCACCAACAGATGTAGGAGGTGAATGGGCAAACCAAGAAGTTTTGATATGTCAACATAATTAATGGAGTTTTTTCTCAACAAGGCATAAGCATTTTTACAAATGTGCAAGACCAAAAATACCATGGATGTACACTAATTTTCTAAAGAAACAGTTTCAAGAGTCTTGTCTGACTTCATCTGAAGAAGTCTAAACAATCATGTGCCAATGCTTTCAAGTCAATGTGTAACCTCATAACTGAACGGGACCTTATTTTTAATCAGGGTTATTTATTTGTTTACCGTGTGTCTTTCAATCTATTTACTAACAAGTCTTTAATGGCTATTTTAGCCCACTTCTAGTCGTACCTTAGCTTAATATTATGGAGGGGAAAAGTAGAGGCCACTACTGTCATTCTCCACGAAACTTAAAGGCTGGGGAAACGATCAGATTGGAGAAAGTGGGGTCCAAGTTCATGGCCAAGCAGTCCTGAAGTTCCTGAATACTCTGAGCCCAACCATTTTTTATTTCAACTTGAGATAAGTTTTTTGCTGCTTATATAATGGGTAGATGATGTAATATACCATAAAGTTAGAAAATTCAAATAAATGTTTCCCTGTTGCTTTGGTGTGGTACCACTTACACATCTTTCTATGCAAAACAAATACTCCAAATGTGAAGCTGCTTTCAGTAACCCACAAATTTTCAAACATCAATGTACCCTCCTGATTTTATACCTTCTTCTTTTCTTGCTGTAAAATCAGTATGAACAACATCTGTACTCCAGCAGACACTGAAAACGTGAGAAGATTTTGTTTTAAGATTTACCCCTAGAACTAAACATCATAGCATTGGAAATCCGTAAAAGCACAGCAAATATTTTCAACAAAAGTGTTTGCCAAAAGCTGTCCTGCCCTTATTTTTTTGAACATGTGTGAAGGATCAGTGATAAGACACGGAAATTAACCAAACTCTGGACAAAATGATAAAATTTGACAGAAAAGACATGAGCATGATGTTCAGTTAAAAGGGTTCTCTAGCAGTATGATGCAAGAAGTAGAAACAAGATATAAAAGAAACAACAGAGCAGTTACAGTGATTAACTCTCATTTAATCATGGCTGAAACAAAAAGAAAACCAAAAAAGTTGTTACCTTAATTTCTAATCTTGACACTTCAGTTATTACAGTGAGTGCAGGTTTGCTTGCCACTTAAGCCAAACTATATTTGAGCATATTTAGTCAACTTAATTATAGTGCTTTTTGACTTTTTCTAAAACATCAAACATTAACATGTTTTTGCTGTCAATGTAATAAAACAATAACACCTCAGCTCCATCCCCGAACTCTCTCCGAAAAATATTTGAGATTCACAAACGAGTACAAGTTGATTTGTTTTATTTTTTTCTTGATAGCCAAAATTTACAAATTTTCATAAAGAAAAATCTTCAATTTTCTTCAGTAAAGCTTCCTGGTAAACAACCAACTCTGTTTTGTCAAAATAAAAGTTTAAATAAGAGGTGTGGATCAATGACAGTAGCTATCTGTTCTTCTTTCTACTTTTGCTTTCCTTCCTTTAAGTCTCTCCAAGAGTGTGATGAAAGAGTGCGATGATGCGTTATTTAATTGTGTGCTCCTTGTACACAGCTCATGGTTTATTTATAATGATGTGGCTCTTTGATCCCTGTCAGGAGACTTCTTCACCCCCACAGTGCAACCTGGGAAACAGAGTCAGTACTTGAGGAACGCATTTCTGTAGTCACATTACTCTTCTCCACTAACATCATAGTTCAACACTACTGTGTACACTTCAGTAATTACAGAACAGGAAGCTAGTGAAGATGTTAATTATGTTAAACACTGAATTTAAGCTGATTTTTTCCTTATATTTTTTGATATAAATATTGAATTTATGCATGCAGGCATGAAGCATTGCCTAGCAGCGGCTGCTGTGAGCAGAAGACAAAAAGGTGCTTCAAGGAAATACCTGAAAATGGAAAAAAGTGAAGCTATTAGTAGTTGTATTTTGACATAAAGGTCAAATGAAAAATATGTCCTGCTTCGTTTTGGTCAGATACAGCTGTTGGCTGCTTTCAAATCCAAGATCTTCTGGCCTGGACAAAATTTATGGCGTGTTCATCCATATGCTTCTGTATGAGGATGAACACATCATTTTAGCAAAGATTTGTATGTGTTTAAGCACATTGCAAGTAGAAGTAGAAAATTTGCTTTTAACTTAAATGAATAACCTAACTATTCTCATTCAAATGCAGAAAATAAATAGTGATTTCTTTAAAAAAAATCACTTATATCACTTCACCAGTTAAGCTGAAGGCTGGGGCACCTCTCAGCTCATAGATGGTCTATTCTGGCATGATAACTACTTATCTGAGCTATTTCAGATCTGTAAAAGTGCCTGTAGGGTTGGCTGGTGGGTTTTGTTTAAAAAGGGCGCAACTTGAATCCTTTTATATGTTTTTAGTTCTGCTAAAACCAGGGAACACATTTGGTCTTAACTTCCAAACGAAGGAATAGCTGCTTTCAGCAGGAGGAGTTTTAAGGCTCTCTTGTACAATGGAAACGTTTCTAGTGTTTTGTATGACGCATTTTTTATTATTGACAAATAAAATCTTTGAGATTATCGCTGAACGTGCGACTTTTTTTATTACATCTCTTGCTGTCAGTGGCTTTATGAGTGAAAATAACCAACACAAGACAAAGAAAAGACCAAAGAAAGTGTGGCAAACATTCATTGTTTTAAATGATAAAGAATTAGCTGTTATCTTAAAGATTACAGCTGAAAGACATAGCTTGCCGCTCCTTATAAAGTGTTGGTGAAGTTGGACATTCATCCTGGGCTTTCCAAATGAATCCCTTCTGCAGGATGTCAAGATGGAGATGTTTCATCTTCTCTTGGCCAGTTTGGTTGGGTTGTACCTGAAGACAAATGATCACAGACACAGAGGATTTGGTCTCACAGAACTGTCCATGTCAGAATGGGCTTTTAAAATTCCTCATGGATCATTCCTCAATGTCCTTAGAGCCATTTTGAACAAACAATTAAAAACAGCCATAATTAAGCGCTGTAAAACACAGACAGTGTTTGAACAGCTTAGAGCAAACAGACTTCCAATAAACCACGTCTGGAAACTTTGTTCAGACCTACCAAAAAAATAGCGTGTTGTTTTCTTAGTGGCAGAGTCTGTTCTGCAGCTACGCATGACTGACTGAGCATGACTCAGTGATCAAACAGCTCAGCCTTGACACTCACACACACATAAAATCAATCTCAGACCATCTCTTTTCTGCCTAGTCAAAGAAAACACGGCAGCGGCGGCGACAGCAGCTTACATCACCTCTGTTTCCTTGGTAACCACTGTGACGAAAGAATTACTACATTCTGATTGGTTGGTACAAGGCGAAAGAGGCCCCATATCCATAATTCTAGTTAATTATGTAGTCTGGCACCATTTGATAATGGTTAGACCTTTACAGATGGACTTCATTTAAAAGCTTTAACCCCATGGACTAGAATATAAACTATGACAGGAGCAGAGCAGAGTGAGAAAAACAGACACAAGGGTTTGTTCATATCCTCTCTTACACAAACAAGCCCTTCTAAAGGGAACTTCGGTCTAAATTAGAAAAGCTTCTGTAGAACTCATACTTAAACTGTAGAAGAACATGAAGACCCATTTATTTGACAGATTAAGTAATTCAGTTCACTTGGATTCTATTTTCTCTGATGTGCCCTCAATGTAATACTCCAAGACAAATTCCTTGGATGTCTAAAGCTACTTGGCTATTAAACCTGCTGCTGACAAAAAAGGGACAACTTATTAACTGATAAGATAGCTGTATCTTAAATTGTATAAAGTTTCTCAATTAGGCACATTATTAGTTTTTATGTCATTTAACACCAACCTTATAAAGACAATACACATTATTATATCCTAGTAAATCATTTCTCCCTTTAACTTAAATCTCTGTTTTGAAGTCACAAGAATATAATTGTCTAGAAGGTTTCTACAGATTTGTAATGCAGAAATTTATGCAGGTTTCAACTGACGATGATCAGCTTTGTAACGTGACTAAAATAATGTCTTCAGACTTTTGTTTACACTTTTTCTGTTGTAACGAGTGATGTAACTTATTTTTCAGTTCCAGTAATCTGTGATTGGTTAATCTCTCATAAACGTAATCAATTCCTGAAAAAAATCACCAAGCCCTGGGCCTTTTGTTGCTACAAAAAGAGAGAGAAAATCCCTGAAGAACCTACACCAGTTCAGTTCCTCTCCTACCTGCAGGGTGTTTTTAATCATGTAATCTAGAATGTCCGTAAGAGGTTAGGTAGTGCGAGACAGCCATAAGGAATGAACAGGAGCAGAGGAAAGTTAGTAATTAACACTTCTAAATGGATCTCTATGCTGCACTTATCATCAAGAAATTTCTACATATATTTAATAAGTATGATCCCTACACTTTACAAAACAGTGATTTTTACCACATCTCAAATTATTGACCTGGCTTATTTATGTTTACTCATATTGCAAATTTGATATCAATTGTTTTACTGAAGGGGCTTATCATTTTTATGTCACTTGTTTTGATAAAGAAAAACAAACATAAAACATGAAAACGTGGATTTTTGTAAACCATCCTAAAGAAAAGGCACCTGAATGTTTGCATAATGTGCATAAAATCACCACTGCTGCAAACAAATGAATGTATTAAACTGCTATTTTGACACATGTCAAGTCAAAGAAATACTGCAACTTCTGAGATTTGTAAATTGCAGCAGGCCATATTGCAATTTAATCTAATTTGCAATTAATTGCCCAGCCCTATTCATTATTGAGCCTGTACCACAAAACCACTCATTAATGTTAGTCAAGGCAGCTAGCTCCCATGAGAGCCAGTTTTCTTTCCTTCATCCTTCATGGTTATATATTCTATATTTAAAGCCAAACTGTTACCAGATAAAGAGCAGTTTGGGAGCTGAACAACCAGCTCTACTGAGCCGAACCAAAAGATCTGGATCTCTAAAAAGAGGAGGATTCCCATCCTAACAAGCAAGGCTAGAAGGTGGTGAAACAGAGATCAGCTAAGGAATCATGGGTGAGATCAATATTTAATGAGCTAAACCATGGCAAAACTGTACTGAACCAAACAAGAACACTTTGTGGAAACAGAAAATACAGGCTTTAGATAAACACTTTTTTGAATTCCTTCCTGCAGCCTTTTCTCTGTGACTTTTCAAAAACTTTTTACTTTTTGGCTGAATATTTCACTACTTTCGAGACACAAAAGCAGCTAAAGAATTATGAATGTTTATATTTTCACACTTTGAACACTTGACATTGTCATTAAAAGCTCAAAACATGGCCTTTTGTAGCATTTCCCCTATGTAGAAAACCCCAAGGGGAGCTCACTGCTGCAGCGTGTCGTCATCGACAAAGCAACTATTGGCATGTTCAAAGTTACAGATTATGTGCAGAAAAGTAGGCTGTGGAATAGAGGTGGGCGGTAAACCGGTGTTAATATAACGGTTTACCACTATACCAGCACCGGCTATTGTATTTTTGGTAAGTACACGTGTAAACCAGGGCTATTAACTGTATAAATACGTAGAGATGATCAACATGGAGATCCTTACTATGAACGAGATGGCCGAAGCTTTGTTATCTCTGATGAGGCACTGTTTATTGGTAATATGTGATGATAAACAGCAATCAAGCTGTGTCTCATTTCTGAAGGGAAGGTTTTCATCCGTACCCCTTACCACTCTGTTTCAAGGGGCGATGCAAAGGGGTAGAAAAAGGGGACTAAATGTTCCTTTTTTACCAGTGAAGTGAACCTGTGCTGATATGACCCCATAACCAAGGAATGAACTGAATCGCTACCTCTGTGAACCATTACACCCCTAGTAAACAGCATAATGAGATATTCTGTATCAGGAAAGGACCATGAAAAATCAGACAAAAACACCTAGTTTTTTACGAAATAATCTGATTATATTTAGTTTTTTTATGTTCTATTAAATGACTAAAGTACATGACTGAAAGTGGTAGAAGGAGAAAAACTAAATATGGCAAACAGCAGCCTTAGGAGGCAGCATTTTTTGGATGAAGCTGAAACAAATTGCATTCACAATGAATTGAAGAAAATGAACATCCATCTTGAATATAGGAGGAAATAAAGAAATATGGAAATAGTTCTGTCTGGAGAATTCCTTGAGCAAAACTCTCGCTCTGAGTTCAGCTAGCACAGGATTTTGGGGTGGAGGTAGAAGGAGCAGTGACCAGACCATTGGTCGGCAAAAATTCATGTAAACACATTCATTGATAGCTCTGAAGTACAGACCCACAGACTCTCAGGAGTCTCACTGCCCACTTAAGCTGATCACTGAGGACAAGCAACACCACCAACTTGGTCTGTGTTGTCACCATTTATCCCAGCATACTTTAGCAGTGAATCCACTGCTTCTAACACACAATAACTGGCTGTAACTGCATTCATGATGATGCACGTCTCAGCCTTTTATACTGGTATATAGAGGAGGCCACTGGAGGGTGTAACTAGGTAAAAGTACATGTCTCACCTGAAGAGGTCATCTCCAGCAGTCTCATCCCGTTTCCTCTGGTGCTCCTCCTACAACAAGCACAGTCTCAGATTATGTTTGCAAGGCTCACACAGATTACAGACATATAACACTGGGAGAGTGAGAGCAGTACCTCAGCTGTGTTTTTCAGCCATTCATCCAGATCAGTGTTTTTTCCCCTGTTGTGAACCAGCAGATCAGAGCGTCCAATGATCTGGGGGGCACCCTGTGCCCCTGGCACATTTATCTGTTATAATCATACCACCACAGTTAGATTAAAAACAACACACTCTTTCTTTACATCAAGGAGCTTATAACATATTTCATCTTTTTTTTTTTTTTTTAAGATTTATTTTTTGGGCATTTTAGTGCCATTATTTCAACAGAGGAGGACAGTGGATAGAGTCGGCAAAGGGACGAGATGAGAGTTGGGAGAGACCCAGGCTGCCTGCATACATGGGTCACGCCTCAGACCGCCAGGCTATCTGCGCACCCAACATATTTCATTTTTGGTATAAAAGTTTATTTAAACAACTTGTGTCCCATTATTTAACCCTCTGAGGTCTAAGGGTGTTTCCTCAATTTTTACATTGTTTTTAATTCACCTTTTCGAGGCACTTGCAAATAACACACTACCCAAGTGTTTCCAATCAAAATTTTCAGGACAATCTCTGCTTTATGCGTGTAGAGGCCCATTTTGTCCTAGAGGACAACTGAAATTCTGTCATACTGTCTTTTGAGGATAAATGACGCCTGTCTTACTATTCACACCAAAATGAAGCTGAGTTATCTTCTGCTTCTTGGCATTTGTTGCAAAACTTCTGCAACATCCAAACGCTTTGCCAACATTGGAGATCAACAGGTGGAATTCTCTAGTCTCGCCTTACCTCACCTGCAAAAACTGTGATAGGGAGGGCCTTAAGGATTCCAGAGTGTCAATTGGTTGGCAAAAGAAGGATTTAACCAATTATGTAAGCGCAAGTTGACAGACACAGGATTCATCCAGTGACAGTGAGAGGTGACGACATGTGCCCATTGCTGTAACCCTAAAACTCTGGCTGTGAATCAAGTGGGATGTCAAGAGAGGGCAGAAGTGAATGACAAGATTCTCCCGCTCATGAAAGTGTTTGAACCGCATTTCAATGACGTAAAATGACAAAGATATTAATAATAACAAACCGAAAATGTGCCGGCAGGTGTGCGGACTCAGAGGGTTAAGATGATGTTTTTGTCAGTAGATACATAATTATAATCTCAACCTTTGGCCATAATTAATGGTGGACAATTCTGAAGGAAAACATCTATAGGTGTAGGGAAAAGAGTCTTGCTAAAGGGAAAACAAATGGTGACACAGAAATCTGAATGCATGAAAAAACAGGAAGTAAATCCTTCTAATTTTTTGCTCATCCACTTTAGTTCCTGAACTTTGTTTTCCCCAACATTTTAAGGTGTATGAACATCTTTTTTCTAATTAGTGTTATATTAGTTCTGTCACAGGTGAGCTATAGAATAAGTTTACAGTGAGAGTAGGACAAGATAATTTAGATCAGCATGTCCATTAAAACAACACTACCGGGCCTTCAGGGAAATTCAAATTTAAATTTCAAATAAGGCTCTGCTGTGTGTTTTTGTCGTGCAAGTTTTAGTCTAACCTTGCGGAAACGTTTGAAGTTTGTTGTGCAGCCGTTGTCCTGCATCCTCTGTGGTTTGGTTTTAGCAGGTGCAGACACAGTCAGGGATCTGAACTCCAACACCACCAGCTTTTGAGGAAGGTTTTCATCTATCGATGACTCCTGCAGTGAAGTAGCACATCAAGTTACTCTGTTGGGCTGTCAGTGTTTCTTGAAAACATAGTTGTTTAAAAGTATCACAGAAAACACAGTTTCAGTTAAACAATAAAACCTGAATAAATACATTAAAAAGGTGCCAAAAAGTTAGGCAAGAATTTTTATGAATGGCTTTTATTCATGTTCAAAGAAATCTGGCTTTAAATGCTTGACTTTTTTCTGTTACCAATAATTAGACTCTGAGGTAGATATCAGGCCGTGCGGTCTTCAGTCTACTTTATCCAACTTTTTCCACACCGCCTTCTGAATCTCTGACGTGTCGGTAAACTCTGAAATTTGTATATTATCAAATGGATAGTACTTCTGCAGTGCAGAAAAAGTGACCAGTTAGACAAACTCTGAACTGTTCATCTGACTGAAAGGTCAAATGTGAGAGGAAACATCATACTAAAAGGAGAATTTTAAATTCATCTCTATAGACAAAGTTGAATCATGTTAAACAATGACATGTTAAACAATCTAGTATTTGTTTGGTAACTTCTATATTAATATGTAATATGTCAATTATATTTAAATAAGATCTTTGTCACTGGACTTACTTGGACCTCCTGTTTCATGGTTATTGGCTTTGAAGGTGTCCTACTCTCTTCTTTAGGCCGGCAGACATCTTCTTGAAGTTGTTCTAAATCCTACGGTGATATAAATGGGATGAAAAAACAGCGGTTATAATAAAAAATAATCAAAACAAAGCTGATCATTAAGCAACTGTATTTGCTGGGATAATTCTTTTTTAATACATTTTCAGATGAAGAAAAGAATAAAAGCAAATCAAATCCTCACCTTCATAAATGCCTCATCATCTTCGAAAGCCTGCATTTCTTTACTTGCAGAGGCAGTTCTAGCTGGAGCTACTTTGGTGGGTTTACTGGACTCATGCTGAGATGTCCTGTTTTCTGATGAATTGATCTGCTTTGTCTTTATGGAGGTTCGAGTATCATCAGATGGTATGTTGTGCTGGAAATGGGAACCTGACTCTTTTTGTTGGGATTTCTGTGCCCTTTTATTTGTTTCATTTTCTTCTTGGTGAAACCGTTGCCTCTTGCTTGATGATGAAGTCTCTGCAGTATCAAAACCTTGTTTTACAGTATGAGCCTTCTGGCCTTGTTTACCTGAAGGTGGTTCATCAAAGAAGTCCATATCCTCAGACATTATAGACTCCAGTTCATCCATCTGTATCTCTTCCTCCATCTCCTTCCTCTTCTTACCCTGTGGCCCCTCCTGTTTTGAGTGGGAGACCCTGTGTGACTCAGCCTCTGGCAGTCCTACAAAAAGATCTGCTGCCGAGTCTTGAGATGCTGCTGCAGGGACTAGCTCTGAACTTGAGTACCTTTCTTTGGGGGAGTGTGGTTTCTGCTTTCTGATGGATAATTCCAGCACAGGTCGTTTGGGCTCTGACATGACAGCAAAATCCTCATCCTCCAATGGCCTTAATGACAGGATGAAACAAAGACAAGGGTGAGAGCAGACTTTCAGCCAGAAGAAACTGACTGAGATAACTAAAAGGCTGTTCTCATGCTATTTTGATGCTTGAGTCAGATGCTTTACTCAAAAGGTGTTTTTGGATATCAAAGCTATAGCTAATGGCCAATGTTGTATCTTCTCCGTTCCACTATGATGTGGGAACTTATTCAAAGTCATAAAACCAGACAAAACCACTTAATTGTCCTGTCAGGGTCCCTGAAGTTTTCAGAGTCAAATGCATGTTTACTGCTGAACATCAGATGCACAGTTCATAAGTATACTTCATCATGATATGATCCCTTTACCTGCTTTTGGAGCAGAGGTTTACCTTTTCTTGTTGACTGGTGTAAAGAAATTGGTAAGAGTCGACTGTTTCTGAGGAGAAGCTTGTGCAGAGGCTCTTTGTTTCAGAGGAGATTGCTTCTGCAGGAATGTCTTTGTGCCACCGTTCATCTTTGGAAAGGATGGCTGAGACCAAACGCCACTACTGCCCGCACCTTGAACAATAATAATATTGACATAAGCTGATATGGCAATTAGAAACGGTCAGATAATGCTCATGTGACAAATTAACTTTAGGAATGACCGTTAAAACTGAATATCAAAACCCTTCTTATCTGTCTGCCACACCTGCAGCCTGGAAGATTAGCTCATTACAGAGACACATAACAGGGGATATTGCTGGGCAGGATCTTTCCAAAGATAAAATATGTGCCAACAAGAACCTCACTGTTTAACAAATTTTATTTCAAGTAGCTTTTGATGAAACATGTTTCATACAATCTTAAACCATTCATTTAACAGGAAGGTGTTTGCTGAATATGCATTAAATATACTTAAAATGGGATGGAAAAATGAAGTGAGATGGATAGACTCCAAAAATGCACCAAATCCAATAGACTAGTTGGTCCTGCAAGGTTTTGTATATTAGGGATGTGACTATTAACTGAATATTATTACAATTAAAAACATCTCCAACTTCTCCTGCTGCAGTGAAGCCACTAAGCCGTTTTCTATTCATTTTTTTAATTGTTATTATTTTCAAAGAGCAAAAACTAATAAAACAATAGGAAATATTTATTAAAAACTATAAAGCTAAGAAATATATCAGTCAGGCTCCATATTCTAATATCTATTACCTGTTGGTTTGGGGTCGGGCCTCTTCCTCAAGTCTGGTTTCTCTGAAGTGCTGAATGATGAGCTCATTGTGTCATCCACCACATACTGACTCGTCGTCTTCTTCTGCATTTCAGATTCCTCATGTCTTTGCTTTTTCTCTGGAGTCTCTCCCACCGCTGTAACCTCTGTAACTTCACAGCGATCCATCCTTGTGAATAAATAATGAAAAACTCATCAGACTGATGCAGTTACAAAAACCTATAGAGACATAAGTTTGGACAACTTCAGTGCATAGTTGGTGTCTGTCTGTACCTTTGAGATATCTCTGTGTTAACAGCATAAGCTGTGATGTTCTGAGATGCAGCAGGTAGGACTGTTTCGTCCACTACTGCGTTCTGCGACAGCGAGGCACTTGGAATCCTGGATTTTACTTTTGGTGCTGCCTCTAACACATTAAAAACAGAAAAATCAATGTAAATAGCCACCTTAAAAAGAGAGTTTTAGAATTGAAGACAAATAAAGACAGCTGCATTGTTTTTCTGTCTGGTCCCTCACCTGAGTCTGCTATTACACTGGACGGATTGCAGTACTTGTCACAGGAAGCATAGATGGCAGCCAAACCAATTTCAGACTCTGTTATGACTCTGAGGCCTTTTCTGTATCATGAGAAAATGAGAAAAATGCATCAGAGTGTTTTTGAAAGTTTCAAAATCATCACCTTTATGGGAAAATTGCCAAAACAAAACTGAGTGCTTTTAAACAGGAAAATGCAAGCATAAAAAACCTGTGAACAATATTCTTCACGGAGTTTGCCCACTCAGTGGCGGAGGAGGAGAGCAGAGTTTGTGAGCTGCCTGTTGTAGTATCGACCACACAGCTCTGTGGAGACTCCAGCAGCTCTCTGGGAAGAGAGTTCTCCTCTAGCAGGTGACTTTTGCCACCTCCAAAACTCACTGCTGCACTCAGGCGCTTCATCTGTGAACAACATGAACAGAACAAATAAACATTTTATCTGTAGAGAAGATCAGGGATACTGCAGCAGTGACTGTGTCTACTGAATTCCTATTATTAGTATTGTGACCAAAACACTGGGGTCAGAAAAACCGCCAAACAAAAAAGACTGGTTGGCATTTTCTGCCATCTGATCGACAGTTTTCAAGCATGTTTATGACTGAAGAGTTGCAAAAAAATCCTTGTGTAATCTCTATTCCATCCCTTAATTTTTTTTAATCACCTCTAAGATAGACAATAAAAATTATACTTTAAATTTGGAGGAAAAATCTTTTATTGGCTCAAGTTTCTAAGTAACTTTTTCATATCAAACCTAATCAAAAATTCAAATAAAAAAAATACATAAAAATGCAGAAGGCACAACATAGATTTGCTTGGTTTTTGGAAATAATAGAGAAATTTAAACCTTTATAAGAAGGAAACCTGTATACTTTCAGAAACTAGGGTTATAGTTGCAGTTCAGGCCTCACTGGCTGAGGAGAGAATTACAACGATATAAATCTTAATGAGCATCAAGATGGATTACTTATCTTAAATGTTTTCTACCTGAACTGGGGAAAAAATCAAAACCGAAAATGTTTGCCAAAGGTTTTTTTTTTCAACCTGCTCTTTACAGAAGAAAAAAATTAAGAAATTCAAGATTTTTTTGGGAAAACTACTTGTGCACCTGCCATTAAACGATAGATGCAGAGCAAAAAAACTATTAAGATCAGCCTAATAAAAGAAATCACCAGACTGGAAACATTCCTCTGTGATTTTTGTCCATGTTGACATAATAACATCAAGCAGTTGCTGCAGACTAGTCAGCTGCAATGTTAATTTCATCAGTTCAGTTTGAACCTTGAATACATTGTCTTGACCATGTCCACATTCTGCATGCACGGGTTGCTGCCATGTAATGACTTAAGCTATTAGATACATGTGTTTGTTCTATTATGTTGCCATCTGAATGCATTTTTATCTGAAGCTCGGAAAGACAAAAATAAAAGTCACACTTTACATTTCACCCTATTTTTAAAACAGAGGTTTGGGAATAAGGTAATAGAGGTCATTGCTACACTGTAAATAAAATAAAATAAAACAAATGAAGTGTTTCAAACTGTTGATAGGGCCAGCCAAGATGGTACAGATAAGCTTTCTGTCCCTTAAAAGGATTCAAAACATACAAATTCCTTCAAGCGAGCTCCAGTTGCAACTTCAGTTTCTATCCACATGTGAATCATCTCTGTTTTATTCTACAGCATCAGCATCAGCATGAGGTCAAAGGTAAGATGCTGATTTTTCTTCATTATTGATTTATTGTTACACAGACACCAAAAAACAACAATCATTTAAAATCTGGTCAAATCTGGACCTCATCTGGACTGAGTAAGAAATGTTGTACTTAGTTGTAATAGTGAAAATAATCATCTTAAGCCCCAAGTCTCTCTCTCAACTGATGTTCAAAAACATGAAGCTAACAGGGTCAGCTAATGATTGGAAACAAGAGTTCATTTCTCTGATTCTCATTGGTTTTACTGTCTGATAGCAGGGGTGAGCAAATGACATAACAATCATGTTTTTCAATGTGTAGCCTGCCTTGTTGTTTATATATGCATATTATCTCATAATCACAAAGACAGATGTTAACATACCTGTTTGGCACTGAGGAAGATAAAAGTCTTTCCATTGAAAAGCTGTTTGCGAAGCTGATTTGCTCTGAGGTTTACATCCTCTTTACTTAAGCTGGGCTCATCGATCTCAGGGATGAAACTTAGGCACAAAAAAGAGCACTAATGACATAAGACTAGTTTGGTTTAGAGTGGTGTCAGTGTGGAGGTGTTTAATTAAAGGTGGCTTGTGGTGTACCTCTCAGCTTTAGGAGGAGGTCTTTTTTGTTGAGCGGCGTTGTTGAGCTCTGAGAAGAAGTCAGGCTTCACAATGGGACAGCAGCACAACAGAGCGGAGATAGTCTGATAAGGAAAACAAATACACATACAATATATCAAACCATATTGAAGAGCAAACACGACATGTAATATTGAGGGTGATCCACTGCCTGCTCCTGACCTTGATGGTGACTTTAGTGGTGGGCATGGCAAGATGGGTGCAGTCCTGAGTCCAGGTGTTGACCAGTTTTCCACCCAGAGCCTGCAGGGCCTGAGAGAGGGACGCCTTACCATTATTGTCCAGACATGACGAACACACCACCGGCTTCACATGGTCCACACTGACAGGAGGCAGGGAGCACAAAGGAGATGCAAATTTATTGTGAGTCACGTGTAACATCTTTTAAGTTTGGGGCTCAATAAAGATGGATATGAAAGCAATAAAAAGATTTTTTTTAAACTGAGCCGCAAACCTGAATTTGCTGTGAAAAACCCCAAATGTAACTTCATCTCCTGAATTCAGGTTCACTGGTAAGTTTTCTGTCAAACGCTGGCTGTTGATAAAGGTGCCATACTTGGAGGTATCCTTTACGGTCAGGGTCTATTGAGGAAATGCATAAGAGCAACTCATCATATCATCCACAAACAAACAATCTGATATACAGTCCACGTTTCTGTTCAATTATTCATGTTTAAAGAGAGCCCTTCATTAAACTGAGCTGAGACGGAAACATATGCTGAGCTGAAGAAAATGATTTGATTTCAGTTACAGTAAAAATGGACACAATAGAGTCTTTTCTTGATTACTAGCACTGAATATTCAGATTCCAGCTTATAATGATAAAGCATTCTGGTTAATTTTCTTTAGTAACAGTTTAATGATTGTTTTAGCATAGCAGAGTACCATACTCGCTCATGTTTCTCTTTTACAAGTCAAAGGTGTGAACTAAACAGAAAATGGGGATTTTCATCAAAAGATAAATGTTATCAACTTGCCATGTATAAAATAAAAAAAATATGTAATAAAAACAAGAAAAAGCTCAGTGAGCTCAGTGGGTGTCTCTGCAGACTTAGTGTGAGGGAATTACCCATAGTTCATTGCATTGTGACATATCACAGAGATTCTCGGGGATGCCTGCTACAAAAGTTAAGTGAAAAGAGCGGAATTGTAAACAAAAAACATGGAAGGTGCAAAAAGGGGTGGACGTTGCAAAAAGGAAGTATTTTTCCTGTAAGTATATTATATAAAACAGCCTTCACCCACTGAGGAAATAGGTCTGTAGGTTAGGCACGCTTGTTTTTATCTTTGTTTTAAGCTCTGCAAGATGCTGACTATCAACAAAAAAACCAAGGGCTGTTCCATTCCTATTTCTACCACTTCAAGCTCCTGCAGCCTCATGCACTCAATCACTTTCCAGGTGCAGTCAGTTAAGTCAATTAGGGCTTAGGGCTCATGGTTAAGGGAGGAGTTTGAGATTCAGCCATAGTAAGAAATTAAGGGTTCTTTATGAACCAAAGGCTTGTTTGATCAGGTTCAGAGAAGGAAAAATAGTCAAACTCATGTGGACAGAATCAGGACTGTGTAGGTGACGTTTCAGTTGTTTTAAACCAGTACAATACCGCCACCTTCTGTGTAGAATTTGCATTACACACACAAAAATATTTTTGGGAAGAATATTTTTACACATTGGCCAAGTAAAATGTCAAGGCTGGGTGATTTTACCAGCAAAACATTCACACTACTAGGAAAATATCTGCAAAACAATTTATATGCACTACAAAACAAATAAAATTACAGTAAAACACAGTAATAATGACATATTTCTCATCCTGATGACCAGTTTCATTTTGTTTTTTTGTATTAATAATTGAATTCAGCTTTAGTAGTAAAACCTTAGACGAGAATATACACCCAACAAAAGTGAAAGTATTATGCTGCTGCATTGCTTTGAATTGCTTATATGAATGTGTAAGTGCATTCTGTCATGAAAAGTTACAAACATGAACTTATTATCAGTACTTCCTCTCTCATTGGTTAAATTTCATCTTACTTATTTAGTCCTGAATATTCACAGGGGTTGATTTCGTAAACAATATACAAGAAAATACAGTTACCTGAAAAAAGCTTACTTATAGTGCAGACAGGATCATTTCTTTTGCTGTTGGGGTTGTATACCAACATACATGGCACTACCAAAAATGATAATGAGAAAGCTCAGTCAACTGTTGACCTGAAGTACAGCTAATAATGTTCATCATGACACCACAATTCATACCTGTTTTGACCCAACACCAAAAGAAAATACAAAACCTTGGCTCTCAATATTGGTAATTTATTGTTTTTAAATTGTCAAAATGTTGGCTGAGTCACACAGGCTTTAGTTTTTTGTTTTTTAACACTCTAGACACTGTACCATTTTAAAACTTTCAAGTATTTTGACAATCTCACAGCACACAATGTTGAACAAACTGAGTTCTTCAATAACAAATTACACAATGAATACTTTTATAACAATTAGCATTTAATGTCTTTATCTTACCTGGTCAGTGGCAGTGAGGAGAGCATGAGCTCTGCTGATGGACTGGTCGCTGGTTAGAAGTATGTCACAGTTCTTGCGTCCCACCACATACTCTTTACTAGAGAGCAGATAGTGCGTCTCACCTGATGGGTGACAGGAGGGGCATTATGGATTATGTGAAAGCATAAAGAGAAACCAAAATGTGGATTTAGAAATTGGCACAGTAAGCAAGCACATACAAGAAATGTGACTGCTGTTGGGCCTTTCTTTCAATGCACGGAAAAGCAATTGACCTACCACACTTAAACAAGTTAGACAAGTAAGACAAAGGTAACACAAGTAGTTTAACACCACAAAACTAGAAAACCTTCATTTCTTTAATAGTCCTACAGATTAAATTTGTTTATATTTGAAAGTATGAATATATTAGACATAACTAAAAATATTGCAAGAGCAAAGGTACTGTAGAAAATACTGTTATTGATCATGTTATTTATGAGTCAGATGAGGTAATAGTTACATTATAGATGGACCTTTAATGTGGGTAATGATTCATTAAAAAAGGTGGTGAATTGCATGCACTGTGTATTTTTCAGCACTTTTCATGCATAATAGTTTGGTTTAAAACATTTAAATCTATTTTTTAATCGATTTAGTATTTACAGATCTGTTTCTCTGAGCATGACAGTTGATAATGACAAAAAACGGGATGACTCCGTAAATCTTGTCTACACATTTAATCTGGTTAAAATAACTCTAGGTGACATGTTCCTTACGGATTTTAAACTGAAATCATCCAAAAATCTCGTACTAACATTTCCTGAATTGCTTGCTGTAACTCCCAGTCTTTTTAATGCGAGAATTTAAAAAAGCGGAAAACTTCACAAAGTCAAGAGACTGTAAAAGTTTCATTTCCTGCTAAATCAAATCCTAAAATCATCGCTATCAGAGGTTTGTCATCCATGCAGTTTTACACCTGTAAGTCTGTTATCTTACACCTCTGTAGAAGATGTGGAGTCCATACCTGGGCGGTGTGAACATTAGTTATTTCTCTCTTAAGTGTCTACTCAAAGCTAACTTTACCGAGCTGCTAACATGAGCCCGTTAGCTAAGTTTTAAGCTAGCGTTAAATGTCCCCACACAGAAAATTACCTCCAGCCTGCAGGGGTGTCAGTATCCACATTGTAATGTATGTTGTTGCTGCTTCGCTTATTAAACACCAGAAAGTCAGGGGAAATGCAAAACTTTAAAATAACTTGTCCATTTACACAAACTATCAACAAGGTGGACGCAGCGGCCGCTACTTTGTGACGCAAAAACCCTGCGCCACGGCTCTGTCTTTCAAAATAAAAGTGATTCAACAAACTTATTTCTCAAAGGTAGAGGTTCTGTTTCCTGTGAGATTGCGCCTCATTTTTTATTTTTGAAGATATCTGAAGAAAATTAATACTTACACACATGGCTATGGACTCACGGTCGAAGAAAAACAGCAATGGATGTAAAACTTTATGGTATGAAAGGTATGTTTTCTTGAATGAGTTTATGGGACACGACTATTGTACTCAGAGGCGTAGATAGGGATTTAGGGCCCCCAGAAATAATACTACAACAGGGTCCCATTAGCCAGCTAGCCAAGCAACAAATGTGGTTTCATTATAACAAATATCTCTGCTTTTTAATGTACTTTTGATCCATGATGTCCCTATTTATGAGCAACATTTCTACTATGGTTAAATTAAATTAACTTTCATTATTTCAAAGTGCTGGACAAAACCAGTTGGATATTTTTGAGGGAGGGGCAGGGGCCCCCAGTATTTGTTCTAATTTTATTTCATACAAATTCCAGTCTGTTGGCCAATTAATTTAGTTGCTTTTGATTTAATAATGACAGTAAGAAAAAAGAAATAAAAACACACTTTTCATTGCGGGTAATCAGTACCCCCCGCTTCGCCCCTGATCTGGTCTATAATTCTACTCAAGTAAAAGTAAAAGATATTTCATTTAAAGTTTACTTTTAAGTACTGAGTAGGTACTGAGTAGTTTTACAATAAAATATCATCTTTGCTTGTTGGCAATGACAAAAAAGATTTCAACAAGTTTACTTGGGTGAAGTCACACCTCTAAAATAAAGTAAAATACACAGCAAAAGTGACAATGTCAATTAAACATGTATAAAGTTAGATTTGATACTTAAAATGTGTCTCTATTGGTCCACATTACATCTAGTTAAAAATAAAAAACTGTTGAAAATGTTAAATATTTTACAATGAAGCAAAGCTGCATTAACCCTTGTGAATCTGTGGCAAGATGGGCCTCCTCTGGCAAGAACAAAGCCGAGAGTCAACCTCATAGTAAGACAAGAATACCAATCTACTAGAAAACACGTCAAGTTACAGGCAGGAACTCTAAATTAGTGGATAACTTCACTCATGGTGCACATGTGTCTCACATCAAAAACAACAATCCACTGGAAACATGACCAAAAAATACACCAGCAGGGATAACTGCACAACAGGCAAAATCCAAAGACAACCAAACACATGTAAACACTGCTGAAGGGTATGATGAGAACTCTGTCCAGACATCCCCCAGATTTTAAATCACAATGGGCAGAGCTGACATCAGTTTACTCTTTCCAGTTTCAACAGTGTTAGTTGAACTAACACTGATTGTATACATCAGACAAAATAAATGAGAAATAAGTGACATGAGTTAAAACTTTGGGCTGTGGGTGTGTTTTTCCCCAAAGACTTAATAACATATTAGAAAGTATTTAAAGTAATTTAAAAGGGATAAATAAAATAAAGAAATCTGTGGTTTTTAGTTACTGTGAAAGACCTCGTTTGGCCCAGATACTAAAACTCTGGGGCCCACTGGGGGGAAACTGTAAAGCAGTGCTTTCCACACTTTGAGAAGCACTACTGGCTTTACTGACTTACATACTTCACAGTCTAAATATTTAATTTGTTGTAATTTGGTCTAATTTGGCTTTTCAGACTCTTTAATTTGGTTTAACTTGGCGTAATAAGGAATTGTTTGATTTTGATTATTTGATTTGGTCTAATTTGGTTTAATGAAAGACTTGTTTGATTTAAATGTCTGAATTAGTTTGATTTAGTCTGATTTGAAAAATTAAGACTTGTTTAAAACTTTACCATGGTGTTGTCTCCCTTCTTTGTTGTGACAACCTGAGCCAAATAATGACCAAAGAGTCTCCCATGTGTTTGCAGGTACTGTTTAAGGTTGAATTCCCTTTAACTAGAAAGTAATTGATGAAGTGGTTTATGCGATAAAGTGGGTAGATGTAAACAAAAGTCAGAAAATTGGACTTACATTTTTATTCAATCATTAAACACTAAAAGAGGAAATATCAGACAGTGTGATCAACAATATACATAAAACAGACCAAAAAGCTAAGTTCTGTAAATGTTTTTAAATGAAGAATTATTTACTTTCACAAACCGTCTGAGACCACAAACCCAATTTTATTAATTTACTGATGTTAGAGTAAACATAACACTGCAATATTGCTATTTCATTGTCATTATTTGCCAGACTCAAAATATGGGATCGTTGTCAGACATCCAGGGTTGTCCTGAGGCGGGTCTGTGACGGCCTCGCCCCCAGAGGCAGGGTAGTTTACGATTGGCCCTCATTACTGCGACACTTGTACATGAGTCGGGTTTACGGATGATCTCACACCAGTCAGGATAGTCCACAGGTTTGGATTCACTGCAGGAAGGGGAGAGTGAGAGTTCATATCTAGCAATGCTTTTGGGATGATGAATGATTTAAATCAAACTCACTGGTCACAGCATCCAACGCCAAAAGGCTCCATGCAGACGCACTGGTAACAGTCACTGGTTATCCAGCTCTCGCCTATATCATACACCTTTCCCATGTGTTCACAGCTGCCTGCAAATTAAAGATCAGATTTAATGAGAGACATCTTAAAGGACTCTTTACCTCGGTAAAATGACTTATATAACTTGTAGTATAACTTGTAATTTCTCACCATTTTGCCTCTTTTTATCAATCTTTGCCTCTTAAAACCACTTTCTGCCACATTTTTGCCACTTTGCCACCTTTTCCACTAATGTTTTTTCTGTTTTTGCTGCTCTAATCCATTTGCCACTTAACACCTAGCGTTGCCTCTGTTGAGCCATTATTTCCCTTTTAACCCCTTTTCACTCACTTTTGGGCCCATTTTAACAACATATCACTAATTGTTTTGTGTGTTTTTGCCCTCTTTTACCAGTTTTGCCACTTTTTGCTACTTTTTGTTTTTTGCCACTTGACCGCCTAGTTTTGCCCGTTTACTATTGACCCCTTTTCAACACCCATGCTTGCCTATTTTGAATGCATTTCACTAATTTTTATAAATGTTTTTACCACTTTAACCCATTTTTGCAGCTTTTTGCCACTTTGTACCCCTGTTATCCAATTTTTGCCACTTTCACCACATTTTTGCCATTTTTTACCCACCTTTGCTGCCTGTAGAAAACCTTTCACCACCTCTTCTGCCCAATTTTGCCATTTATAACATATAATTATATTTATATATTTTTTAAGAAGGCTATATACCACAGCACAAATGAATAAAAAATGTGTTGCTTTGAAAAGAGTGGTCACTATTCAGGTTAAAGTACAATATGCTTATTACAGCCTAACTTAACCATGAATCATGACTGTCCTGATCTCTATGGGCCCCCATCTTGGCTGGGCCCAAAAAGCTCTCCCCTTTATCCTCCCTTATGGGCGGCCTTGCATACAAGAAGAGTGAATCCATCAAAAACTAAAGGGCACTGTCAATGGCAATATTTTGGTACTGCAGTTTCTAGTACTTTGAAACATAGTATCCAATATTGGGTTCCTATGAATTTAATTTTGCCTGCTGTGGTTTTATAATTGGTATTTAATACTAGTATTTTTTGTTGTCAATTATAATATAATACTAGTGTTTATTAGTATCGTATTATCACTGCATTTTTTGTTACTGAGCTGCTTGTGTTAAGTTGCTTTTTATGCAAGCATGCATACATTTTATTGACTAGGTGTTGGACTCAAAAATTGAGCCTTTAAAGTAAAAAAAAATGTTATTACAACTAACCATATAACAATTACAGAAAATATTAGAAAAGGAAAGTTAAAAGTATTTGAAAATCCATGGTTTTCTTTCACTGGTCATTTTACATGCTAATTTATTGAAAATATAAATACATTCACATGCTCACACTGTACCTTTGGTATTGAAGAAGCATTCGCCACTGTTGTACATGGAGCAAGATGGCACACCAGCGCTCAGAAACACCAGAAAAGCCAGCCGTGCTCCTCCTGTTGTGTTAACCATGTCTAAATAAAGATGAAAATCATAAAGAGTAGCAGACATGTGTGAAGCTAATACAGAAATCAAATCACTACATTCAAGAAATGCCAGAATTTTATTCCTACCTATTTTAAGGGGTTTCCAGTTGAAGACCTCCCTTGCTGTTATCTCTTCCCGCTCCTTTTCCTCTTTTCCCCTTTATTTCATTCACACTTCTGTCGTCCTCCTTCGCTCTTCTCCTTCCCTTCCACTATCCGTGTCTCCTCCTCAGCGCCACATTTGGACTGACTCACTCCCTGCTCTCGGATATTTATACTGAATGTCTTTATCGCCACTTTCTGTCTTCATTGCTATTTGTCAATACACCCCCTCCTTAATTACCCTCCTATATCTGCACCCACACATACAGTACGCAGGCACACATGAGGCAAGCATTATTATAACAATGTTCGTCATTGCCCTCTTTCACTGCTACACAGAAACTGCCCTTGAGTATACAGTGTGCACTCTTTCAGATAACATTTGTCTCACAGGCTGGTATTTAAACCTATCAGCAGATCTCACTGGTGACACCATCTTCAGGACAACCAGGCTGTGGCCTATTGTCCCTCACAGGAGCCACATGTGGGTGTATGAGTGTGACCCTCTGACCCCTGCACAACATCCAGACACAATTTAGATGTGAGCTTGAAATCCAAAATCAAGAGAAGAGCTGTTTCCCCATAATTGTATAAAAACAGGAAAAGACAGTACCTTCCTTTGGCCCGGGCAGTTTATATGAAATTGGGAAACTTTTTGTTTGTTTGTTTGTTTTGTTTTGTTTTTGTTGTCAACTGTTTCTCTTTTTTTCGTTTTCTAAAAAGAACTGAAAAAGGTTTCATTCTTTTGGTTTTGTGCTCTAATCTAAAAAGGAAGATCATAGAACACAACACGGGTGATGTTACATTCAGTTTTTCCTGTATGTGTGACTGCTGCAGATGTTCTGAAAAAGAATGTTATAGCACCAGTGTTACATTCTTTCATTGCCCTGTTTTTGGTAAGAAAACAAAAACAATAGGATGAAAAACACTCAGTTTCTATTTTTTCTTTTTTTTTTTTTTGATAATAATAATAAAAAAAGATTAATATAAAACCAAAAAATGAAAAGAAACGGGAGATGGAAAATTGAAAATGAAAAACAGAATGTTCTTGGTTAGTGTTTTTCTGGCAGCTCCATTTCCCAGTTGAAACCAGCCCCACAAATCAAAGGAGAAACTCTGGTCTTTATGTTTTTTTTTTGTTTGTTTGTTTGTTTTTTGTTTTTGACAGAAAATGGAAAAAAAATTAAAAATGAGTTGGTTTCTCATTTTTTTTTCATTTTCTGAAAAAAAGGGGAAAAACAGAAAAATGAAATTTTTTCCCATATTTTTTGTTTTGTGCTGGTAACAAAACCAAATAACATGTTTTCAATAAAGGGGTCCAATTTTTTTTCAATCCCGTTTTAATGAAAATACTTGAGAAAAAGGAAATCATGTGACCCAATGGGAAATGTGAATATTTCAAAATAAAATCCCTCACGTTAAAATTAAAGCCTACGTAGCCATTCACTGTGTTTTACAGTGTTATATAAGGTCAGCTTATGACAGATTATTTAAAGGTAACAAGTATAATAAGTACATTTTCTGAATTAAAGATGTCAAGTTACAAAAAAGCAAAAAACAAATCCTACATGTAATTTGTCTTTGCTGTCTTGCTTTATAATGCTCCTCTCCAATCAATTTGACTCTTTATATTTATGCACATTTGTTACCAATAAATAAAATGTGATGTTAGCCTAACCAGGTCTCTTTATTTAACAGGGCTGAACCATCAGCTGAACCAAGGCTAGGAAGTACTGAAGCGAATGCTGCCAAGACATCCTTGAAAAACAAGAAATACATGTGATTAAATATGATTAGTCTTTTACTCCTGACTAAAGCTCAGGGTCACTGATGCACATCATTTACTTAATTCAATTTCCTGTTGTTAACGAGTCATCAAGCAGAGTAAAAGACTGTTAATGTGGTTTTATATAACTCCAGTTAGTTTTCTCATTTCAGCAAAGAAGTGTGTCTTTTCCTGGTCTGGATCAAATATCTCTTGGTATTTGACATTTAGTCAAAATAATGGTTGTTTGAGCAAACTGATTTGTTTGAACAAACATCCTGAGCCCTCTGATAACGTCTGCTTATGTTGACATGCACGTGCATGCACAAACATGCATGCTTAGTCTCATTCACTTGAATGGACATTATTCAGAGTTGATTTAATTTCCTAGATTGGGAAATAAATGCAGGTAAAAATGCAGAAGTTGAGATGCACTGATTTCGGAAATTAGGGCCAATGCTGATGTTAAAGATATCATTTAGAGGACTGCCGATTCCCATGTTTTTTCATCATTCCTTTAATATCCCACACTGCCAACATTTTCTCTTTTCCAACAGGTGACTTCTTATGCCTAGAAAAAAACCTTAGGTGTAGGTTAGGTGACTTGAATGTCAGTATAACATGTGAGAACTGAAACATTGACTGTTAATAATTGTTTATACCACATGATCTGCCCATAGCGGACGTTTATCAGCAGGGCTGATATCATCCTACACTGTTGTCAAACTGGAACATCCCCATAGAGAAGTGGAAAACACTTTTTTTTTAGAGCAGATTGAAATAGTTTTATATCCTGGCAAAAAAAGGTCTTAATAGCTCATTTCTAAACTGGCACACAATTTACGTGGGGGTGTTTTTTCTCTAAATAACTAAATAATTGTTATCATGTAAAGACTAGGCCATGACTGGGGATATTGTGTCATCTTTGATATACGAGGTGTGCCTATTAAAAATGAGAATAATGCTGTAATATTTTACTGAACATAAACATTTTCAGTGTCTTCTCCTTCAGTATCCTCCGCTTCTGTATCAACACACCACTGCATTAGGTCTTCTTTAGACACTTGTCTCAGAACCTCTGTCCTCATTTTCTTAACTTCTGACACAGACTCAAAACGTGTCCTTTGAGCATAGATGTCACAGATTGTCACACAATACTTGATCGGGTGAATAGGGAGGATGATCAAGCACCGTGATTTGTTTTTGGGTCCGAAACTGCTTTACTGAGAGTGCAGTGTGAGCTGGCATGTTGTCGTGATGAACAATGAAACTGTTTTTCCACAGTTGTGTCTCTGTCTTCTGTCTTTTTCTCATAGTTTTTCCAGAACCTGTTTGTAACAGTGTTAATTCACCGTTAACCCTTCTGGAACTTAGTCCTCCAAAATGATACCCTTAATGTTAAAGAAAATGATCAACATGGCCTTGAATTTAGACTTGCTTTGTCGTGCTTTGATCATCCTTAGTGACAATGGTGTTTTCCGATGCACTGACTGCCGTTTCGTCTCAGGATCCAAGTTTCATCACATGTAATCACTCCTTTTAAAAAGTCCACAAATTTGCTTTTCATGCAAAATTTACCAAACTGTTTCTTTATCAATGGAGACAATTTCTGTTATCTTTCTTATACTGAGCCAGCATCATTTCAAACAACTTGTTTGATTTATTGTATGTTTCAGACGTTTTGGATGAGCATGGGCGCCCAGAATGTTCATTGTCTTGGACATCCTCTATACCTTCTCTTAATACAATACTTAATACACTTAAGACAATATCTATCTATCTATCTATCTATCTATCTATCTATCTATCTATCTATCTATCTATCTATTTTTTAGTTAATGTGTTTAGTTTTCCAATGCATTGGTAAAAACATTTATATATCAATCAGTAGCTAGCAGTGTACTAAAGACGTCATGCTTTGCAAACTTACAGCGTGAATACTGAACCTTTAATATATAATTCTCAGTGTGACTGTGAACCATGAAGAACAGTCACATTATTTAATAGGCATACCTCATACATACACCTCATACATCTATGTTTTGATTTAATTTTAAAACGATGTTTTCTAAGATGTGACAGTCAGATGCCTGAGGCATAAAGAGGGGCCGAGGTGATCCCCCTTCTGTGTCGTCTTCAGAGGTAGTAACAGAGGCACAAAAGAGGGGAGAACAGGCTCAGCAGAGCCAACAGGTAAGTGCAGCATAGTGTATGTGAATGCCTCACTTTGTATTTATGTGAGCTCCCACCCCCATGCACTCTCGATGTCCTGTTACACCTCCACAGGGCAGAAAACAGACACGACTTTTACAAAAGCATCTTCAGTTTTAAAGCCAAGACCAAACCAGACTTTGAATGTGGCTGCAGATCAGACCAGTAGAGGTTAGATGCCCTCTAGTGTTAAAAAACAAACTGTGCAGACTTTGTTAAACTGTGTGAAACTTTAATGTAATGATAGCTTTTGTGCACTGGGTCCTGTCTAGGTTGTCTTTGTTTGAGTGTAGTTTCATGCATTCTTGTGAAAAATTAGTTGTTGAAGCTCAGGAAAACGGACATATTTGAAACACATTTCTGGCCTTTATTTTACATAGTGAATTCTTTTAGAGTCAGTCATTTGTTTAGAATGCAAATCTTCATCACTGCTACCAATTTGGCACCCAGTGCTCTCACATGTCTGTGCATATGAAGTTACTTATCACACTTCTGTAAAAAATTAACTATTACATAACACATTGTCCTCTATAAAACCATTGACTGAGAGGGAGGATCTATTTCTAGCCCAAAGTGCAAAAGTGTGTTCCCTAAACGTACAATGAAAGGTTAAAAATAGTCAGAGAACATACAGCTCACTGCATGTCTGATGTGAATCAGACGTATCACTGCAGTTAATGTCTCATCACTGTTCATATGGATTAAAAGAGAACTCTTTAACTGACTGCATAATCCTGCAAAAAATGGCTCGTCAAAGGCTGTTAAGGAATGAAAACTGACTTCTCTCTTCTCTGGAAGGACAAAGGCTGTTATGAGCTTGGTCTTTGTTGATGCTGTTTGCACACGGAGCAGGATGTCCTTGTAATATTGTAATTGAAAAAAAAAATTACAGCAATGTCTGAGCTGTAGGAAGATGATTGCACACTTGGGTGTGTGTTTGACTTGGTGAGAGAAAGCAAACAGTGACACAACATATTCAGGATCATTTGCTTTATTATTTAGAGCATCAGTGACTTCAACTAAAAATTAACAACATTTTTTAATGATGTGCATTTTTGGATTTGAAAGATTGATGATGTTCTACATGAAAATTTCACCTGATGCTTTATTTTCTTGCAGTAAAATTAGCACAGTATTGATAATGTCTGGATAGATTCAAGTTACATGAAGCAACTGATGGAAGTACAAATAATGATGCTGCAATCTTCCCATACGATTTACCTGAACAGCTGATGGCATCAAGGATGAGACGTTAATGCTAGACTCTGTAGGAATATGTCTGATATTTAGTTGACAGGATAAAGCACAAGAACAACCGAATATCAAACATATCACACAGCCTCCAGCCAATCACAGGGCCTCGTCAGACAGGAACAGTCTGTGGCAGGTAAGAAAGATTGTTTGGTAATGTTACTCAGCTTGTCTCAAATTGAGACCAAAGGTGAAAACAAAGAGTTAAGAGAAAAAGCACAATAAAAACCAACTTGTCTAATGTAACACAATCAGTATATGACTGAGGAGAGGCCTTGAGGGAGGGAATAAGAGATCCTGTTTGCATTTGAGATCACATATCAGTGACTCCATTTGCTCCAGGAAAGACGGGGCTAATGGGAGAAAAGGCAGGAAAATTAAAAAAAAAAATCTTTAAGATTAATCCTCAACTTTCTGAAAAAAGTCACACACACAAAAAAATGATAATACTCACCACTTATTTGGTCAGCCCAAGAGTAAATATCAACAAAACAAATAACTAAATCAAGGGTTCAACTTTCACACATGTGTAAGAGCTACAATCTGTGTGTGAACCTCAGTGGGACGGTATTTATATACACGACCCCGTGAGTTTTGGGGGAGCACCTCCACTTACTCTTTCTGTAACACACATAAACACTCACTCACACTGCTTCATGTAATTAGAGGGATATTGATCAGCTGCTGTGGCCTGCAGCTTTTCCTCCCCACATTAGCCTGATCAATAAATGTGATGTTCAGTCTTCTGTGAGCCCCTCTCTACCCCCTCTCACACACAGATTCAAAAGTCAAATAAATTTCAGTTATTGCCTGTAGGGAGGACAAGCATGGACGCTAGATGGGTGGTTTCATTCTGATACAGTTCACTCTAAAAATGAAGAGACGGACATCACTGAAGTGTTTTATTTATAAAATAGTACAGCAAACTTGCATAATTGTCTTGTTTAAGAGGGTTTCAGAAAGGATTAACAATTTGAGCTCATGCGAAGAAGATAAATATTTGTAGATATTAACAAGGGTGGCTGCATGACAGTAAATCAGACAAAGGCAGAAGGTTGTTAAATCCCCGTCTATGAATTTATGGAAGTCAGGAGTTAAAAAATCACTCTGAGTTTGAGAAAAAAAGAAGAGCAACTCATGAGAAAATTGAATAAACAGGGAAAGAAAACTAGTGGAGAGGAATGATAAAATGCAGATCATTTACGAGAGCATAAGAATGCGTGTTTCTGCCCTTTGACTCTTCTCTCCATAATCATCACTTATCTTAATTTTAATACCATTAATTTTTCTGTCAAACAAAATAATGTATAAATGCAACAGGATGAATGTAGTATGGAAACTGCATTTTCATTTCATTTTCACTGGAGGTGTAAAGTGGAGGCATTTACTGTATTGGTAATTGATGCATTTTGGTGTACCTTTAACCCTTTCTTATTTTGACCTTGCAAAAACGAGGTAGTCAAAGCAGGCTTTAGCCTCCGTACATGAGAGTGAGACAGAGAGTTGAACTCTTCCCAGGCACTTCTCATTCATGTCAAACAAATATCTGTTGAAGCATGGTCATGGTCAGAAAGTGACTAACTCAGTGAACGATTTCACTCATGGTGCAAAAGCGTAAAGCAGGTGTGTCCAAATTTTTTTCCCAATAAAAAATGGACTCTGGTTACATTTGGCCCTTGGGCCACCCCTGGCGTATAGCATCAAAATCATCAATCCACCAGAAATATGAGCAAAGGATCTCTGTGCCCAGAGGTAGGAAATAACAAAGTACAAATACTTCTTTACTTTGCTTAAGTTGCTTCGTTTTGATTTAAAAACATCAGATTATGAGAGATATCCGCTCATATGCGATCTCTGCCTCCATCTCTGCCGTTTCTATTCATGCATTATAACTTCTCTTCCTGTATGCATCAGTTTTAGAGTAAAACTGATCTTTTTATAAAAGCTGAATGCCTAAAGCCATATAACTGAAACCACCTCTGTATACAAATAAAGCAAACAGATGGTAAAATCTAATCTAGAGATTTTTTTGGTACCTAAACTGTTTTTTTGTATATTTTCCGAATTATTGAAAGAGGCATTAAGTATCATTGTTGGAATTTTTTCTTTTTTTACGATTTTACTTTTGTACTTAAGTACATTTCAGAGCTAGTACTTTTTTTTACCTACAGGAGTTGAATCAGAGTATTTTCTCACTCAAGTATCTGTACTCCTTTGTGAGTAGGCTACGTTTGCCACCTCTGTCTGCACTGTGATCTCTGTACAACAGGCAACATCTAGAAACATATTAACACTGCCAAAGGGAATCATGGGAAAATTCTACCTGTCCTCAGATTTGGTATGGCAGCTAGCAGAGCTTGGATCAATTGACTCTAGATAGTTGGATAGATCAGCACTGTTGAAAAAACATTACTGATGGCCATTTCACTCAGAATAGAGTTCAAATTTGACTTTGGGAGTTTAATAACTTTGAAATGTTTAACACAGATTTCAACACTCCAGTTTTTACTGTCTATCTTTATAAAACAAACCTTTCCACTGGTAATTATTTAATTTCTTAAGAGCTCCAGAAAACAACGACAAGTTGAGTGCAATCCCAGGAAACAGAGTGAAATAAATGTTTGTGTGCAGGTGTGTGTAAACATGTTCACCTGTCCTGTCTCTTTGTTTTGTTTCTTCTGTTGCACTTCCCATTGCTGTAAATACAATTGAGAACCATAGCTATAAATGACTGTCATGCCTCTTGACTGTTATTAAATATTAGTTTTATTGATCAACCCTCCTTTTAAGTTTCATTCTGGGATGAACATGCCAAAAACCCTGACAGTGGAAATAAGGAACAACAGAAATGATGGAAAAAGTTTCATGTGAGGATATGAACAATTGTAAAGCCCCAATTCATAACCAATGTCTCCTATTTTATCAATTTTTTAAATCCTTTCAATGATGTCCATTATTTTCCTCACTGTTTTTTTTTTGTTCTAATATTCATGTTGTTTGTTGTTGTATATTATTAACAATTTATAAAAGAAAGTCATAAAGGTTGAAATTAATACATAAAAACACTCATAAGTTTGTCTTTCTGCAGTCAAGGTGACCTCTGGCTGTCAGGATGACCTCTAGTCATTAGTACGACTGGTGCTCATATTATCAGGCCCTCTTTGCCTTAAGGGAGCTTTGTATGGGACTCTAACATGTGTTGACTTCACATCCTCTGTCAGACATGTCCAAGGTTGATCATGACATGAACATGACCCTGTCACCTGTTGGTGAGACGTGAATTTTGTTTTAAATGTGGGATCAGATCAGATACTGGAGATTGTAGTATGCTGTTATTCAAAGAGATGTTCAATCTGTTCCAGAAATGTCAACATCATTTAATTCATTCATTTACAAACAATGCCAACCATCACAGATGATAGTCTATATGTAAGACAAAGGTACATCATATTCTCTGTTTTAAATAATCAGAAAACAGCGTTTAATGATCAGTCATATCTCTAATGAACGCCCCCCTCTGCTGTCTCTGCATCCTCTCATGCTCGGACGCTGACCTTGTGAGTCTATTGGGGCGGAATGATCGTCCCTCTGATTGCCTAACTGTGAGCCTCGGGGGGGATTTTTGATCTCCAACAGGCGGGGACAGTGTGAGTGAAAACTGAGAGATGGCATGGTAGCAGAAAATGATTCACACGGGAACAAGATGAGAATTTGAGAAAAAAAAACAAAACTACATTTTCTTTATTTTTTGACTTGTCTTTTTAATGTTCAAATGAAATCATACGAAATTCTTAATCAGTGACATTTTCACTATAATATCATCATATTAAATGCAAGATCTTAGTTTGAGTTTAAAACTGATGTTTGAGTCCAGGCAGATTAATTTGGAATTGACTTACGATTTCCTTTTAGGGATGCAGCACTTACAAAAAAGAAAATACAAAAAATACTTTAAAATATCATTTAAAAATATGGTTGTATCCAAAAGAAGCAGTTATTCACTCTTAACTTGTTACGCTACAAAGTAGCTTCTTTAAGAGAGAAACTGATTTTTTCAAAGGTTTTAACGCTTGACCTGATCAAAACATAAACTACTGAATATGATGATCAAGAAAATTATTTACTTATCATATGATGATATCATATGGTAGAAAAAATAAATGAAACACCTGCAGTATGATAAAATACCAGAACTGTTAACAGATGTCATCAAAAATAAAAATCTAAGTCGGTTTTTTCCTTACTTTTTTAAAAACAGTGTCTATCATCTAAAGCAGGAACTGTGCTGTGTATTTTCTTATAATTTATTTTATACATGTATGCCTTTTGTCATCTCATTTCAGTTATATAATCACTGGTAACTTCTATAATATCAGTGCCATAATAAAAGTAAAAAAGCTGCCGTATCAGCATTAAATGCATCCCTTGGCAAAAGTGTATTTTTAGCCTTTTTGACAATAGTTGTTATGCCTCTTTTGTTAAATTTCGGGTTCATTAAATAACACAAAACATAAATAACAGTCCTCAAATCAAAAACTCAAAAATGTACATTTTTATTCCAAAACAGCAAAACAGCTCTGACAAAATGTGGATAGTTACAGTGTGTGCAGACCAGTTAATAGAACATTATGTTCATAGAAAAATATTTAAAGGAATGAGAGCGACTGCACATGTGTTGTGATGGTACATACATGAGTATGTTGGAGGCTTTCTGGTGAAGGTTATGCGCTGGTTGGATGGGTGAAAAGGGGAGAGATATTCCCATTCCAACAAGAGGAAGTTCTAGGCAGTGTGAGAATGTAAACTGTGCAGCCAGAGCTTCACCAGAATAACAGAATGAAGAGAACAGGAAGTGACAGATAAAGGCTGTAGCTTCTGATTGGCTGGCGCTTTGGTTGCGCTCTCTCTCTCTCTTTCTCTCTCTTAAAACCACTCTGACACACACACACCGTTAGGCAGTGCCACAAAGGAAGTGAAAGGCAGACAAGGTTAACAACAATAACTCAGTAATCCAGGTGCTGAATGAGTTGCTGTGTTTCAGCATTGAAGGTAGAGGAGTTACCTAACAAAGAGCCTGAAGAAAGCGAGATAAACTTAAGGCAAATGCCTTGTTGGTTTACATATTTTTCCTATTTGCTCCATCTTGTGAATATTCTTGTGAATCTTGTGAACATGATAAAAATTCAAAGTAAATTGGATCAAACTCACAAATAAGCTATAAGCTATGAAGGTACATTTGCAACTGTTCATGTTGCTAAAGCTTACCTGGCTATAGATAATGTAGCTATATAGCTAACAAGCTAAGGGGCTAAAGTCAAGCTCAAAAAGCAGCTATGCAAGCTATCTAGGAACCTTTGCTAAGGCCTATATTGCTAAAGCTTACTTGGCTATAGATACTATAGCTAATGTAGTTCATGGCTAATGGAGCTAAAGCTAGGCTCAAAAACCAGCTGGGTAGGCTATGCAGGTACGTTATCTAAGTAGCTACATTAGCTTAAGCTATGTTTTCTAAAGCTAATGTAGCTACGGCTACAATGGCTTGTGCATGTGATAATGCTAATTTCGTAGCTAGAATGGCTATGTTAGCTTTAACTATCGCTAACAAAGAGTGTCACCGATTGTATGACTACTTCTTAAATGGATCAATGTATAAATCAAATCCTAGAATAGACCTCTAGCCTTTAACTCAACTTATTTATAAAATATTTCTTAGTCTAATGTTTGTAATGTAATTATTTTGTTAATGTAACTGCCAGACTTTGTTTATGAAAAAAGTTGAACTTAAATAAATTCTGAAACTGGAACTATGTTGTACTGGCAAATTACAGCACTTTCTTTCTGAGCTATATGGCATCTCGGTGAACGGTCTGTGAGAGTGGCCATCAGAAATGAACCATCTGCAGCTAGGCCCCTCTCAAAAAGGCCCTTGCATTTACAGCAGATGGTCCTGTTCTTTAAAGCACATTTACATGACAAACTCTTCACCAGAAACCTCAGAAACACAACATACTCCCTTAAAGAGCAACATTCAACACAGATTTGGGGGTTTGACAATAGTTATTCACCCCAAAATGTAACTTTCTTCAGCAGATAGAAATGCATCAGTTTGTTAGCATATTAGCAATGCTAGCTGAGGCAGCACCGTTGCTAAACCTACTCTGGAGGTAAGTTTGGAAAATAAATGCATAATCTTTGAGGATTTCTCAGCATAGTTTCCTCCTTTTTTTCTTTCTACCCCACGCTTTGGTTGTCTTACTACCCGGTTTATCATGTCTTTGCCTAGTGTTGCTGTGTAAACATAATTCTGTCTTCACTTAACCTTGTTATGCTTGCTATCACAACGGGATCACAAAGAAAACATTTCATTAAAACTTTTTCTCTCAAATGCTTTTGGGCTTCACCAATAACCTTTTCTAAGTAAAACATCAATGAGAAAAAAGTATTCTAAGCCTTTTTTTCAGTAGAATAATGAGTATTTTTCAGTGGCCCAAATGGCTCATTGTTGGGTAGCCCTTCTTGCATTTGCCCAAATTCCAGATGGTCGGTCGATCAATAACCAGGGGGCAGTTTTTGCTGAGACTTATTATGGTAGAGCATATTTCTGGTGCCTCCTTAAAACGACACACACTACATGACAAAGGGTAAGTGTCCGAGTGTTTAGCAACCTTGTGTTTATTTAATACCCAATCCCTGACTTTAGCATTCATGCAGATTTGATGCTTGGTGCATCCTGAAACACTGATCATTACTGTAGACTCCCTTTAGTAAATCCTATTCTGAAAGGACACTAGCATAAATGCAAGGTGTAAACATTGTCATAATGCTTACTTAAAGGAGCTGCTGATAGTTCAAACAGGGAGGTGGAGATAAAGAAAGGATGGGGACTTGTGATGACACTAAGCATATGGACACTATGTTGCCAAAAGTATTCGCTCACCTGCCTTGACTCACATATGAACTTAAGTGAGATTCCATTCTTAATCCATAGGGTTTAATATGATGCCGGTCCATCCTTTGCAGCTACAACAGATTTGTGAGGTCACACATTGATGTTGGACGAGAGGGCCTGGCTCTCAGTCTGCGCTCTAATTCATCCCAAAGGTGTTCTATTGGGTTGAGGTCAGGACTCTGTGCAGGCCAGTCAAGTCCATCCATACCAAACTCTCTCATCCATGTCTTTATGGACCTTGCTTAGTGCACTGGTGCACAGTTATGTTGGAACAGGAAGGGGCCATCCCCAAACTGTTCCCACAAAGTTGGGAGCATGGAATTGTCCAAAATCTCTTGGTATGCTGAAGCATTCAGAGTTCCTTTCACTGGAACTAAGGGGCCAAACCCAGCTCCTGAAAAACAACCCCACACCATAATCCCCCCTCCACCAAACTTTACACTTGGCACAATAGAGTCAGACAAGTACCGTTCTCCTGGCAACCACCAAACCCAGATGGAGAAGCGTGATTCGTCAGAGAACACGTCAGCACTGCTCTAGAGTCCAGTGGCGGCAGCTTTCCTCCACTGCATCCGACGCTTTGCATTGCACTTGGTGATGTATGGCTTGGATGCAGCTGCTCGGCCATGGAAACCCATTCCATGAAGCTCTCTACACACTGTTCTTGAGATTATCTGAAGGCCACATGAAGTTTGTAGGTCTGTAGCGACTGACTCTGCACAAAGTTGGCGACCGTTGCGCACTATGCGCCTAAGCATCCACTGACCCCGCTCCGTCATTTTACGTGGCCTACCACTTTGTGACTGAGTTGCTGTCATTCCCAATCACTTCCATTTTGTTATAATACCACTGACAGTTGACTGTGGAATATTTGGAAGCGAGAAAATTTCATGACGGGACTTGCTGCACAGGTGGCATCCTATCACATGCTGGAATTCACTGATCTCCTGAGAGCGACCCATTCTTTCACTAATGTTTGTAGAAACAGTCTGCATGCCAAGGTGCCTGATTTTATACACCTGTGGCCATGGAAGTGAATGGAACACCTATTTCATATACAGTTGCTAGAAAAAGTATGTGAACCCTTTGAGATTTCTTGGATTTCTGCATAAATTGGTCATCAAATGTGTTCCAATCTTCATCTAAGTCACAACAATAGACAAACACAGTCTGCTTAAACTAATACCATGCAAAAAATGATATGTTTTCATGTTTTTATTGATCAAACCATTTAAACACTCACGGTGCAGGGTGGAAAAAGTATGTGAACCCCTAGGCTAATGACTTCTCCAAGAGCTAATTGGAGCCAGGAGTCAGCCAACCTGGAGTCCAATCAATGTGATGAGATGGGATGTGTTGGTTAAAGCTGCCCTGCCCTATAAAAACACACACCAGTTTTGAGTTTGCTGTTCTCAAGAAGCATTGCCTGATGTGAACCATGCCTGGCACAAAAGAGCTCTTAGAAGGCCTATGATCAAGAATTGTTGACTTGCATGAAGCTGGAAAGGGTTACAAAAGTATCTCTAAAAGTCTTGATGTTCATGTGTCCACGGTAAGACAGACTGTCTACAAATGGAGAAGGTTCAGCACTGTTGATACTCTCCCTTGGTGTGGTCGTCCTGTAAAGATGACTGCAAGAGCACAGCGCAGAATGCTCAATGAGGTGAAGAAGAATCCTAGAGTGTCAGCTAAAGACTCACAGAAATCTCTGGCACATGCCAACATTTGTGTTGACAAATCTACAATAAGTCAAATATTAAACAAGAATGGAGTTCATGGGAGGCCACCACAGAGGAAGCCACTGCTGTTCAAAAAACACATTGCTGCACATTTGAAGTTTACAAAAGAGCACCTGGATGTTCCACAGCACTACTGGCAAAATATTCTGTCCATAGATGAAACCAAAATGGAGTTGTTTGGAAGGAACACACAACGCTATGTGTGGAGAAAAAAAAGTCACAGCACACCAACATCAAAACCTCATCCCAACTGTGAAATATGGTGGAGGGGCCATCATGGTTTGGGGCTGCTTTGCTGCCTCAGGGCCTGGACGGATTGCTGTCATTGACGGAAAAATGAATTCCCAATTTTATCAAGACATTTTGCAGGAAAACTTAAGACCATCTGTCCGCCAACTGAAGCTCAACAGAGGATGGGTGATGCAACAGGACAATGACCCAAAGCATAGAGGTAAATCAACAACAGAATGGCTTCAACAGAAGAAAATACACCTTCTGGAGTGGCCCAGTCAGAGTCCTGACCTCAACTCGATTGAGATGCTGTGGCATGACCTCAAGAGAGCAATGCACACCAGACATCCCAAGAATATTGCTGAACTGAAACAGTTTTATTTAGAGGAATGGCCCAAAATTCCTCCTGACCGTTGTGCAGGTCTGATCTGCAGCTACAGGAAACGTTTGGTTGAGGTTATTGCTGCCAAAGGAGGGTCAACCAGTTATTAGCCTAGGGGTTCACATACTTTTTCCACCCTGCACTGTTGAATGTTTATGTTTTGTTCAATAAAAACATGAAAACATATCATTTTTTGTGCATTATCAGTTTAAGCAGACTGTGTTTGTCTATTGTTGTGAATTAGATGAAAATCTGAACACATTTGATGACCAATTTATGCAGAAATCCAAGAAATCTCAAAGGGTTCACATATTTTTTCTAGTGACTGTATTTGGATGGGTGAGTGAATACCTTCAGCAATATGGAGTATGTATCACTGAAAACTCTGTCTACAGCAGCTTTCAAAGATATTACTCAAAAGTGCAGGCTGTAGTATTATCTTAATGCAGAGCTATTCATCTGTTTTGTTTAAACTGCTTCACATTCACTCCATTGATTGTGTATTAACCATCTGGTATTAGACAATTCTGATCCAAATCCATCTTTTTTAGTTTTTCTTTCACACTTTGGCTGAGTTTTTCTGCAAAATTGCATGACTCTTTGTGCAACTGCTTTTTATTCTTTGTAAATCTTAACATTTAAATTTGGATTGTTTTTATACTGGCTACGGTCCTGTGTGCGGATTTGCATCCCTTCAAGGCAACTGAACAAAAAAAAACAATTTTTAAAAGCATTCACATATTACATCAATATTGTTTTACCACTTCCCATCATTCATACAAAAGAGCTAGCTCTCGCTTGTTCATAACACATTTCTGTCAGGTGGAGGTCTACATATATTTCCAGCTAAATTTCTATCTTCAGTGATTGTAGGGGAAGGTACATCAAAACAGACATGCCTGCTGCTTAAATACCAGATGTTGTCTGACATTTTACACAGGAGGAAAGTGGTGTACATGATGTATGGATGGGTTGGTTGCAATTGATCATCTCTATCTGTTACAGACTTTAAAACAGTGAAGTTTATAATAGAAACAGCATTATGCAGATTTCCCTCCTATTCTTTAGAGCTATCCAAGTTTATATACATTAAGGATAAGTCTCCTTTCTAAAAAAAAAAAAAAAAGTCAATCATGGTATTCTACAAGGTTTGGTACTTAAACAGATTGTATTCTTTACACTGTATATGCATCCGCTATCATAAGAAGACACTCCATTAACGTTTGCTATACAGATGATAATCTTTCATTTCAGTGATGCCAGATGAAACCAGTTAACAAAACCAAGTATAATTTTAAGACTTAAAGACCTTGATGACCTGAATATTCTGCTTGTATAAGTAGTACCATATCACCTCACACGTCACTGTCATTGCTATTGACTGCACAGTATACACTGTATACACCTCTTCTCCTTTAAATTTAATTTGATTTAGTTTATTTTTGTTACTTGTTTTTATTCAGTTCGAATGTATTTTTACCATGTTCTCTCTCTTTGTGTTGATGCAATACCAGAACTTCCCCTCTGGGAATCAATTAAGTATCATCTTATCTTAACTAGTCCTCACGTTGTTATCGGCCCCAAATACCATAGAGAGATTTTTTTTGACAATAAAGAAACATTAGCACATTGTATACACATAAATAATCAATGAAAATGAACAGCAATCGTCAACATAAGGAGCACATATACTTTTGATACTTTTGAGTGAGTCCTGCTGGTAACTGCAGAGGTGTACTAATTAGATATCCAATAATGACTATTTATACTTTTAGAAAAAAAAAACAAAAACATTTTTATTCAAGTTCATCTACATCTCTGGAATTATTTACATTTGCAATAAAGCTAAATTGATCTATGTCAGATAAACAGTTACAGATTATTTAAACATTGTTTGAGTATAATCCCTGTGGGATGAACTGTTGCAACTAGATGGCAAAAAAAATTGCATCATGTTAGAATATTTTAATAAAGTATTTTAGGCCCACATACACACAAACATAAACATAAACCACATCAAAATGTAACGTAAAATAAATAACATTTTGTAAAAAGATACTCATGAGTATCCCCTAAGCATCAGCTAAATTTGCATAGTTTTTCCAACTTTTTAAAGACTGCAACAGCTTTTGTGACATTAACTGACTGCCGTAACTTGCGAGACTGGAAAACATGTAAAAAAAAAAGGGGTTTTGCACAGGGAAGGTGTTGTAAAGTGGCAAACATACTGTAGGTTGAGGCATTTCATCTTCTTTTAAGAACCTCTTTAGCAGCCTCTTCTTTTGGGGGCTCTGCTTTAGCTTCTTCTTTAGGGGCCTCTGCCTTCGCCTCTTCTTTTGGGGCCTCTGCCTTCGCCTCTTCTTTTGGGGCCTCTGCTTTAGCCTCCTCTTTTGGGGGCTCTGCTTTAGCCTCCTCTTTTGGGGGCTCTGCTTTAGCCTCCTCTTTTGGGGGCTCTGCTTTAGCCTCCTCTTTTGGGGGCTCTGCTTTAGCCTCCTCTTTTGGGGCCTCTGCCTTAGCTTCTTTTGCAGGTGTGCCACACAGCTGACTGTAAGAGAAAATACAACAATGGTGTGAATCCATAGTAATTTGTTTTGAATACATGAATGCTCTCCTCTATTCCACTTTAAAAAGTCACTCTACCTAACTTCTGTAGTTCCTGGCTTCAAGTAGTCACAAACTTTACTTCGTGCTGCTAGTTGCTTTTGAAGAAATTCAATCTCGTTTTTCCAGCTGGCCATTTCCTTCTTTGTTTCAGCTGTAGGCATGAGATGACATGTTTAATTCAACAAATTTAAGCAAATAAAGGACTATCACTTCAGGTTATATTTTTAACTGGTGAAGATATACATGGGAATGGGAGGGGAAAAGCTGAATCTTTTCACAGTAAATGAAAACTTGACACTGATGAGACCAAACTTACCTGTGACATCAGTGAATTCTTTCAGTACAGTGTCCAGGACAGATTTCTCAGATGTCTGCAAATGAAAACAGAATCTAAAAAACAGAAGGTAGAGTATTTCCAGACAAAAGTAACTAAAGAGAAAATATATGTGGTAAGAGTGATTCAGCGGCACTCTTGAATACAATCTAATTGATCTGCACACATTAGCTTTTGAACAAACATTCTACATGACCAAGTAAATGCAAACACTGTATTATACTATTGTACTTGTCCTCCCCCCTTCTAACATCTTGACTAATCCTTGTAGTTACTCCATTTTCTTAATAATACAAGATTTATCTTGGGATTATTCAGTTTATAAAAGGCAGTAAATGGGTGTGATAGGCAGTGTGTGATACTATAAATCAAAAGAGATGTATCCTGTAAAAACTTTTCAGGAAGTGTCAAACATTTTAACAGGCACACCGGAATGCAAAAACAGGATGGGAAATGTTCATGTTTCTCAGTTTAAAACAGCTGATTTTATCTGAAATACCTTTTACAACCACACTTTTTAAACGACTGTGAGACCTGTAGTTTAATGGTTTCACTGGAGGATGAAAAAAGGAATAAGCACTGGAACTAGAAGAGGCAGTCAAGCAGCTAGATGAACACGCCTGATAGGCTTCAGAAATCATACATTTTTCATTAAAAAGGGAATAAACATATAGAGTTTTGTTCTTGCAATGAAGCCCAGCCTGCCTTTCAGGTACTGACAGCCTGGTGAAACAGGTTATGCGTCTTCTTCTTTGGCTCCTGCGTCCACCAGACGTGACACGTCATATCAGGATCTTAAATTGCAATTTTCAAGTGTCTTTAAACACTTTAAAAACCTAACATGGAAACATTGCATTTCTTTTCAGCATTTTTCTTTGATACTTTAAAAGTGAAGTTCCTCCCCGTACTTTGTTTTAAGGCGACACAACCTCCCCATATTATCCGATTCAAACTTTATTTTCCCCTCACCTTGTCTGCCAGGCATTTGTCTGCTTCTACTTTGGTCGCTTCCTCTTTGGTCTTGAGCTTTTCTTGATCCTCATTCAGCTTTTTGATCTCCACCTCGGCCCTCTCCACCAGGAGCTGCTTCCCAGTTTTTTCGTTTTGGTAGTCTCCCAACACATCGTTGGTTACCCGCAGTTTGACAGTCTGAAATCTATCCTGTCTGTTTTCTCTGTCGTGCTCCCTTTGCCGTATTTTCATCAACCCTACCACGATGACGGATACGACTATTAACAGAGGTAGTAGCAGGTGCCCCTTCATGTTTTCAGCGAAACTGCGGTCCTCCTTAAAGTGAGATGTCTTGTCCTGGAGTAGTAGCTTAGGTCTTCATACAGGTGTCACAGCACGGTTACTTTAACTTCAATGTGGGGTTCTGACTCAGTAAATCCACGGGCTGAACGCGGAGCTCTTCGTGTCTCCCCGGTTACACCTGTCCGTGTTTGCCCAAGCAAAAGTCAATCAAGGAAGAAGGCTGGCTCACCTGCGCTCGTGAGATGCACATTGGTTCGCGTGTGCTTGGTCTGAGCTGCAGCGCTGCGAGTCTGTCAAAATCTGACAAACGCCCTCTTCCTGTATGACACCTGGGGAAAAACAAATGGCCCTGCAAACTCACCTCCATCAAAAGTTATCTCACAAACAAATCAAATAGGCTGTCTGGCCTTAGAGTTTGTATGCGCATGTGCTATAGAGGAGACTTAGAATTCATTTGAATTCTGAAGGCTCTTTTTTCAGTCTACTATAAAAAGGTTAAATTAAATGAAACCTGGTGATTTCTCCACATTTGTCTTCTTAATATCAGATGTAAATGCAATGTATATAGGCGCTAAGAGGACATACATTCATATATTTTAATCTGTCCTGTTTTAAATGATAATCATTTCCAGCTATTGACTTGTGTTCTCTGGGATCGTAAGTGAGAAACCATCAAAATTATCTTTAGAGAGCTAGATTAATAAGCATAGGTGGAGCGAGGGGGTGGCTCAAGGTGCTAAAACCCCAAGTCTTCATGGTTTGTTAAAAGTATGTTGTTTATACATTTTATATGCAAAAAGTGATAAACAATTGGGCCTTACTGATTACATGAGAATTAAATTCTTATAGCCAAACTTGATAATATTCATAAAATGTCACATCTTTTTGAAGAACTTATGCACTCAGTGCAGTATTAAACTTACGTTTAACATTACTGTAAAAATACAATTTTTTTTAGCAATTTTCTGAATAAATCAGTGTTTGAACCCCATATCTGCTTTAAGTGTTCTTTCTTTAAAAATGAAGTGTCAATTGTTAACCTTTACACCAAATTCCTACCCTACCTATTTAACGTAACATAAAAATACAAATCAGACATTCTGAGAGGCTTGACGTTGCATGGTTTTAGAATGATATATTATTTTTTTCAGGTTGAACTGCTTCGTCTTTGCCTAAATGATGTGTAGATTTGTTAACATTTAAAATCTAAATTTCTGTTTATAAATGTGTAAAAAATAGTGCATACAACTGCCTGACAACCAAGAGATATATGGGGAGCAGCCCTCCTGCACTTTCCTTTGTTTGAGCTTAGCCCCAGATGTTTAAAACATCTGACTTCGCCCCTGCTGATAAGTCAAAATCTCAAGACAGCAGCTAGAAATAGGCTACTCATAGACTAACTAGGCAAATACTTTCACATACAGTCAATGCAAATTATAACTGCATTTAGTCAACCTTTCCGAAGTTAAGAAAGCACCCAAAAAGAGTCAAACTGATGTATTTTTTGTTCAAGACAGGATCACAGTAGCCTAAGTAAACAGAGTGAAGAATGTGGCTAACGTTAGCAGTGCTAATATTGCTGGCCTGAAGTTCTCCTTGGTGGACCCAAGTAGACTTTTAACCTGCAAACATGAGTAAGGTCAGTGTCTTGGGATGTGACAACATGATTTAACCAACCATTTACAAAATGTGACATGAAATCCTCAATCAATGACGCAATTGCTGTGCAATTTATCAAAATTTCATATATGAATGTGTTCAGGCCCAGTCTTTTATCAAACAAATAAAATTATGTGACTAGTAGCAATACAGTCGGCTTTGTCCATCTCATCACAATAATTTGTTGGTTTTGTGATAACTGATGGATTATTGAAAGTTTGTTGTGGTTGGTATTTATCAAGAGTTTTCGGGCGTATTTTGGAGTGATACACGGTATTATTTATATTTTTATCTACCGTGTTTATTGTAGCCCTGCTATTGACTGGTGACCGGTCCAGGGTGTACCCCGCCTTACCCGATGACTGCTGGAATAGGCTCCAGCCCCCTGGGACCCATAGGTTTAAATTGTGTTTCATTGTGTTTAGAAGGAAAACGTATAAAGGCATTTCTAAAAAGTAAAATTGAGATTATTCTTCATTTTAAGAAGTATTTAAAATACATTTTGCTTATTGATACACATCATTATCTTTGATTTGTGAAGAACTAGGTACTTCAAAAAAATCCAAAAATCCTTTTTTAACTCATAGAAAATAGGTCTACTCAGTAAAGTTCAAATATGAAGATACTAAAAATAGAACAGTAAAGGCCTTTGCACTAAAAAAAGACATGAAATCTATAGAAGTGACAATTATGTTTGCACACCGACTCAAAATCTTTAATCCGTTCTTATTATTGTGTATAAACCTTACAAGTAGTAATGCAAACAGTGGCTCACTTTAGCTTTGTTGCTACAGCTTAACCTTTAGCAACAGGAGCTTTAGCAAACATAGCCATAGCTAATGTTGCTACATAGGTATTGTAGCTAAAGCTATGTTATTTAGCTTCAGTTACATTAACTATGTAGCTAGTTACGTAGATAGCGTAGCTTTTAGCTTTAGCCTTAACTACCTTAGAGTGTTTTCATGAGCTTAAGCAAATGTAGCCAAAGCTAATATATCTACATAGGTAATGTAGCTAAAACTAACCTAGTGTGGGAGGTGTCGATATAGCAACATATGGGGAGAACGTAAGATATGTTATTTAGCTTCAGTTACATTAACTAAGTAGCCCCGTTAGTCATGTAGATAGCATAGCTTTTAGCTTTAGCCTTAACTACATTAGATGGTTTTCATGAGCTTAAGCAAATGTAGCCAAAGCTAATATATCTACATAGTAATGTAGCTAAAACTAACCCAGTGTGGGAGGTGTCGATATAGCAACATATGGGGAGAACGTAAGATATGTTATTTAGCTTCAGTTACATTAACTAAGTAGCCCTGTTAGTCATGTAGATAACATAGCTTTTAGCTGTAGCCTTAACTACATTAGATGGTTTTCATGAGCTTAAGCAAATGTAGCCAAAGCTAATATAGCTACATAGGTAATGTAGCTAAAGCTAACCTAGGATGGGAGGCCTTAACTATGTTAGTGTTCTCATGAAGGATGAGGTTTTATTCCCCTGTAAATGGACTGTTTACTCAGCTTTATCAAGAGTTTTGCAGGTCAGGTTTTTGACTTTTACCTTTAGATATCCTAACCCAGGGGTGTCAAACTCAAGGCCCGGGGGCCAAATCCGGCCCGTGGAACAGTTAAATCCGTCCCGTAGGATGATCTCATATTTCTGTTCTAACTGGCCCATCAGTCTGAGGTCTGCAGATTTCCTCAAGTATAAAAATGTGAACGTATCCTTGATGATTTAAGACATCCTTGTTAAGTCATCAAACCTGAAAAAGTAAGGAGTAAAAATATTTAGGGTAAGAAGTAAGGAATGTGGGAAAAGAAATTAATTTGTGTTTTAAATTCATGTTTTCAATTTAGCATCTCACAATTAGGACTCAAACTTAGGATTTTGACTTTTTATTTCATACTTTGAACATTTCAACTCATAATTTTGACTTCTCATATAATATTTTGAGCTTTAAGATTCATAATTGTATTTTTTGATTTATATTTTGACCTTTTTAACCAATTATTTTGTATTTTATCTCATATTTTTAACTCCATACTTTGACTTCATAATCCCATAGTTTGACCTTTTAGACTCACAGTTTAAAATTTTGAACCATATTTGACTTTTAATTTCATGATGATAAATTTTATTTCATATTTTGACCTTTTAAACTCACGACTTTGACTTTCTAATATTTTTGTCTTTTGAGCTTTTTGAACTAATAAATTGACTTTTCTCGGATTGTGAGCCTTTAAACTTTTCTTTTTAACTTTTTAAAGGTTAAAATCATTTATCATAAGTTTGTTTTTTCCAAATTTTATTACTGGTGAAATGAGGTTGACAGTTTCTGGTTTAAAGGTGACCCTGTTAGGCCCTCAGGTTAGACCTGAATCCAGAATGTGATTGAGTTTGACACCCCTGTCCTAAGCCTTACCTTGACCCTTACCCTGAACCTAACCGGGAGTTAAATCCGATTTTATTTTGAACGAGTATTTCCGTATTTTTGTTGTCGTTTATAAATTTTACAGTAATATATAAAGCAGTGGTAAAATTTTCAAACTTCTTGTTTAACAAACAAACAATTGTGTGTATGATTATTATTTCTCAGTGTATAATCTTTTCATCAGCCTGTTTTATATAAGTGTGAAGTTGTGTTTATTGTAGCCTACAGTTAATCTACAGTAGCATGAAAGGTTTCCGGTTTGAAATCCATATCTACATACACATATCCTTATTTAAACCATTCACTCTGCAAATCCGGCACAAATGTTTGCGTGTCTCCGGGAGCAGAAGTTTGACAGACTCAGGAGACAACAGGTGGATGGTCACGCCCAGCTTGTTGAGCAGGTAGAGCAGGTTACAAACACGGTGCCAACAGACGTCGAACAGGAAAAACGCAGGAGGGGAGTGACGCGCGCGGCCAGGACAGACACTCGGAATGAGCAACAAGTGATCCGGCAGCTTGTCTGCTCCAGTAGGTCCAGTATCTCCACGCAGCCGCCGAGATGAAGCTCGTGGTAGTGGTAACCGTCCTGAGCGCGGTTTTCATGGTCGCACTGATTGTCCAAGCTGTGCGTCAGGAAATGAACCTACGTGAGGTGAAACACCGCATGGAACAAAACACGATGGAGGTCAAGAGGAAAGAGGCAGCCATCATCGAGATGAAAGCCAATATCGACACGTTAACGAGAACATTGGACGACGCCAACAGACGGGTAGGAAGTGTGAAGCAGAAGAATGAAGAAATAGCATCGTCAACAAGGAACTCTGAGGACGTTCTGAGGGCCTGTAACAAGGATAAGGTATGACACGCACACACCAGCTCATCTGCAGGCTCAGCCTCCTGTTACACTGCCAGACAGTCAAACATCAGACCTCTGAATCAAGATAACGGCCAAAAGGTTGCACCTGATGTCTAGTGGCATGAAAGCCACCACCACACCCCACTCCCCTCAAGTGCATCCACATGTTTGCCCCCACTGCTGTTTTTGTCTTTATGCTACAATTCATCTGCTGACTAATACTTCACCTGTGTTCCTAGGGAAAAATTGTGGACATGAAGACAGAGAAGACTAAGGTCATTGCCCAACTCAGAGGTAAGAAGTGTTTATTATGATGGAAAATAATCAATACCTCATTACTTTTTCAGTACCACGTGTTTTAGAGCAATGCAATCTGTAGTTTCAATGACTGATTGAACAGTAAAGTACTAATTCAAATAAAAACAAGAAACTGGCCAATATCTGTGTGACAAGGACTTTTTGTCACTTTTTGCATGTAAACAGGTGCTGATATTGTTTCTTTTATACAAGGACTGTATCAAAAGTTTAAAAATCTGACATCATGGCAAACTTGTTCATAATTCTACTCTGTTTTTGTCAGCCCTGTGTGGCTAGTCTTCATTGTGATTCTGTAAAGTGCTTTTTGCTGTTACAAAACTGATCTAGGGGAAAAAGAGTGATAAAACTTAACATGGGTAAATCAAGCCTTTTAACTAAAAATGCTGTTTTTAGTTTCTGATATAAATCCATCTTGCACCATTAAAGAATATTTTTTTATAGTAGAATAGCAGAGTTTTACATAGGGAAGTCCAAAGAGGATATCCATCATCTACACATTTTCTTTTTTTAAATGTTTATTTATTTATTTATTTGTTCTTTTTTGTGATAATTGAGAAATTCATGTTGTTTTATCTTACTTATCTTACAATCTTGGGATAAAAAAGTTGGAATTCTCATAATAAAGAATAACTCAAGAGACAAATAGAGATCCCAAGAAATCAACTAAAGTTTACTTATAACATCACAGGAGAACAGAGTGCAATTAAATGTATAAATCTGAGCTGTCAGCATTTGTGCATCAATTGTGATGCAATTATGGCCAATAATTAGTGCATATTTATAACGGCATAAATCGATACTTTGTCTCCTTCAGTACAATTTGGTTAAGCCAAAGTGATGTAAACAAGTGCATAAATGCTGCTTAATGTCTTATTTCAGTTTAACAAACTTAGCCAGCTCAATGGACAAGTCAAAGCCATCTACACCTTATCATATGAAACATTTTACCCATTTACCCTCACCTTTCTCCGTGGTTAAGTTTGTGTCATAACCTTTGATCTACCTGAAGTTCCTTTCAAAATAAAAGCAGGTCCTTCTCTGAACAGGAAGCTAATTACCCTTAGTTTAATGGTGCATTCCAGTTTATCTCAGACTTCCAATTTTCTGAATTACCAGTCTGATTCATCATCATGAATGCCCCCTGAACCCCAAATTCCAACTCAGAAACCTGGATATCAACTCTGGTGTGATGTCATTCCCAGCTCTGACATCCAAAGTAAATGGAACCCAGCGTAAGACAGCAAAATGAAACTAAAACTGTTTTAACCCCTTAAAGCCTGTTGTATCATATTTGATACATACTTTTATGATCATAAATTACTAAAAAATCCTTCTGAATACAATCTGATAAATGATAAAAATGCCTTAAGTGGATTATCAGTTACCAAAAACACTTAATGTATCAAATGAGATACAAAAATATATATATATGTTAAATTGAATGAAAATTTAGATTTTTTTGGATTTCAGTAGAAAGTGAAATAAACATTTCAGTTCCAAAAAATTAGAATTTTCTGGCTATAATTTGTCTTTTCAGGCTTTAAGGGGTTAAATACAAAGTACAGTTATAGTTAAGATTAATTGCGATTAATTTTTTCAAGTTGACAGCTTTAATATCAATGCATGTCCTCAGAGCGCTTTGATATCATTCCACATACATTTTGACAATTTAAGATCAGCTACAGCCCACAGAGCTGCACGTAAACTGCCTCTGGTTTCAGTCACTAGTTTGCACACTGCTTCATAAAAAAAGATTAAATCTAAACTGTTTGCTGCAACTAATATTTCATGTATGATCGTTAAATTAAAGGAATATGGGACTTCTTGCCTTGTTTGCGCCATATAATCAGGCTTTTCTCTGTTTTTGCTGTTTTTTCCCCAGCTGATCATGAAGAAGCCAAAAAGAAGGCTGAGGCAGACATTCAGAGCTTGAAACAGCAGATTTTGGATAGAGACAAAGCTGTTTGTGCCTTTGCAGATACATCAAAGGAGGAAGCACGGTAAGATCCCAGCAGCAAATTTAGATTGCAACATCAGAGTGAACCAGGCCTTGCTGTTTCAACAATATAGCTACACAGCCATCAAGACCATACAACTGGCATAGTTAGACTTGATAAAGCATTAGGACTGTGGAATAATTTTGTCTTCTCTTTTGGTCATCTTTGCAGGAAGCTATGTGGAATTACTGAAACTTCACAATAAAGCCACTTCTCATAAATGAACATCCCCATGAGCTGTTTGAAAAAGAGGATTATCATGCCTGAAGAAACAGTCAAATACACTGACGTGTTTACAACCTGATTCTTTATGATAAGAAGTATTTTTTTTTAGTAATGTACATTAAATTGCACAGACATCACAGGGTGAGAAAATATGTTACATACCATTTTAAAATTTGTGTTTGTTTGTGGGATCTGGTTTGGCATTTTCTCCCTACTGATACTTGTCACAGCCTTACTTAGTAACAAACTCTCTCATGTCAAATGATTTCCAGAAATAGCTGTCTGATTAAACCAGTAAATCTGCATTGTATTGCTCCATAGCCAGAGCGGCATACTGCAAGTTTCTCCTGTCACAGTGCCTGGTTAACCCTGAAAGACTGCAAGGGAACAAGGAGGCTGTGCAGACAGCTGTTTAATGTGTGGTTAGGGGAATTTGATAACCGAATGGGTTGAATGAATCGAAACAGTGTAATTATGCTTTATGAACATGTGCCATGGTTAAACATCAGAAAGTGCAACTTGAAACATTTTTAAATACATTATTAAAAATATGTTAATCCAAAAATAGGACAATCTCTATCTTTCTGGATCTATCTGGTGTTCTCTGATTACTTTAGGGACTGCTTTTAGCGAAGGTTGTTTTTCTTCCTAATGTGAAGTGGATCAAATATTTTGTGCTTTAAAGTCACGGTATACAACAGCTACACATTAGAAACCTTGTGCTGATGTGTACCTTTAATGGCATGAGCCTCTAGCTCCCTCTAGTGAGGACAAATGGTTAACATTGATGGTGTCACTATAATTTTAGACAGTTACTAAACTTGTGTCCCTTTTTGTGTTTCCTGTTTTGTTTTGAACTTCATCTGAACAGTTAAGACAAACTTTAAGTGTGTTTTCAGTTATTCGATTAAGTTCTTTAAGTACCTTAAAGTTGAACTTTATTGATTGAACCATTTTCTGAAAATTAAAAACAACAGGGAAGCATGCAGAGATATTGTTACATTTGGTGTAAAACTCAGGAAGAGACATCTAGTTAAATTTTGTCCTGACCAATTTAATGTCTGCTTTAAGGCTATAGCACTTAAGTAAATTCAGAGCAATATAAGGTTGCCTTTCTCACTTATTTATTATTTCCTAGAAGACTTTGGCATAGAAAGTAGAATTGACATTTAAATGCATTGTTACTGAATTAACTACAAACCAGTGAGGCTGTTTGGATAGGACATTAATGGATAATGTAGCATTACAAATGGAGAACTTTTGCATTCAAGTATTGGTGGCTAAATTTGTAAACAACTCCTGGCATGAAAGTATGGGGGGGGGATGCACCCTTATAAAGACTTTTACAAATGTACATTTAATGTAGTCCAGCAGATATGACTGATTGAAACCATCAGACAAAACTAAGTCTTAATATCACAGCTGATACATGCTGTAGACTTAACTATGGCTATACATTTTTATCTCGTTAAGTGTGTGTAGTGCAGTGTGTAATATTTAGCCTATTAGCATTTAGCAAAACAAGCTTGGTTAAAATGAAACATAACATTTATAAGTAGATTGATCTAAATTAGTGTTGACATCTGATAACACATTTTTTAAATTTATGTTTTAAATTAACTCAGAATAAGCCTTTTATTCATAAATAGGGAGGGTCCCCTCCAAGGACGCTGCTATCTTGGATTTTTGCATTTTGCCTGTTTCTATGGCACCATAGAAGGAACCAAATAACAGTTAAGCATGTATTGATTTTCAAACTTCACTGGTTCCCACAGTTATCACCAGAGAAATGAGCATCACACTCCAGAATTGACTGTTAGATTTTGATAGTCCCATTTTTACACACTGTACCTTTAACCACCGATCTTCCTGTTTAGTGCAAAGTCAAACTGAAAAAAAAAACCCTTAGATTAGATAGATAGATAGATAGATAGATAGATAGATAGATAGATATTAATGCTTTGCAAGAAATTCAGTACAACAGCTACATCCAACGTAACGACATTACATAAATATGACCATATAAACGTTAAATAAGTGTTTAAAACAGACTTTATCATTATTATTATTATTATTATTATTATTATTATTTTAACAAATAAACGATATCGAAGAAATGTGATCAACTTATCCAGCATGCAAAAATATCTTGTTCACTACAATTTCCAGTAGCCTACTCATTAGAGTGTGTGGCTACCTCCCTGGGATATGCACAGTCATCTTCCTCAACCAATCACAAGTCAAAGCGTGATCACGTGACCAGAATGACGCCATGGTAGCTACTCCGCTTGATCAGATGACACATGAAAGTCACCGGCGAAATAATTCTAGCTGGTCTTTACCAGGATTATCAATATTTTCATAGATAACGTTACGCACTTATAGCTGTTACCTGTAGAGACTAGTGTAGTTTTGTTGTGACGCTGTCAGCTAACATTAGCTTGCAGAGTCGCCGGGCAACTGCATTACAACGTGTTACACTAGCTACCTGCCTGTTACATCAGTTATCTTCATTAGAATACAGGCAGCTGTGACAGAAATATTTACCCTTATTTAAGAAAGTGAAGAGATGGCAAGGAGCCTCGATAGGATATTGAAGGATTTTAGACGCCTGGTAACTCTCTCAGCCACATGGTCTATCAAGCATCCGATTTACAGCGTTCCTTTGAGGAGCCCATCTGTCCGGAGCATGGCGGTACGTACTCTGAAATGTTGGGAGGAAAGTGCTTGAATTGACCTGTGAGTGAGGTTTTCTCTACATGGATGTTTCTCAGCTCAGTGATTGTTTCAGTTAGCCTGTGTAGAGCACCGGTGCAATGAATGCATTATTATCAACATTATCATGGTTGTAAATCAGGATTTGAATTTCAAAAAGATTCTAGAAAAAGTCTTATAATATCAATGCTGGACTGAATACAAAGGCCACAGAAGTGGAAGTCCTAGACTCTCAATAATAGATAATTGTTGTTTTTAGTTGTCAACATATCCTTATTTGACTCTGTTTACATTAAAGTTGCCAATTCAGACGGTAAGTAGGAGTTTTCTGGATTATTTTGATGGCCTCATTTCTTTCCTGTGCAGTCAAATGAAATATGTTGCATGTTTTTCTAAAGCATCCATGTGTTTCATTACTTTCAGTCATTAAATAACTCCATGCAATTTCAGTGCTTGTGGTATTAAAACATATTAAGGTATCAAGCTTTTTGTTACTTAATTAAATATCAAACCTAAAATAGCTGTTAAATTTATCCTTAAACTAAAAATGAACTCTATAACATCAAAGTGTCAATATTGAGCTTTTTAGGAGGACGTTTTCATGGGCTGCCTTATTTTTGATTTACTCATTTTATTTTCACAGTTTATTTTATGAATGGAACTGGAGAGGGTGTGCACAAAATCGTATTGTTTTGCACTATGACTAAACAGTTAATGGGAACATTACTATGTTGGCCTATATCTATAAGAAAGAATATTTGAGTTTGTTATTGAGATTTTTGCTTTTATTTGTGTTTGACTGGATTTCATCATACTTACAGCTGTTTCTACTGCAACTGTATGCATTTACACAGACGCCCCAGAGATGAAACGCATCCATACATTTTATTTTACACTATGTTTTACAAACATTGTAGGAGGCAGTTTGAAAACACATTTCATACAATAGTGCTGAAGCCCTTAGCCGATATACTTCACTTCAAGTAAAATTATTATTATTATTATTTTATTTAACTCTGTATCTCAGAATAACCACACTGGTTTTCTGGTGGTGTTGAGTCAATTTGTTGACACCCGAGAATCCTGGGATGCCTGATATTATCAGCATATCTGTATCAGCAGATTTTAGCTTTAACAGTGAATTATAGGTATCTGCAGATATCTAAATTTCTGCTGATATTTACTGCTGATATTTTGGCTATAAAAATCTGCCTATATCAGCTGTAAATATTTGCCTACAAACAAATAAGTTTGTTGAGTTTCAGGCTAGACCAACAGACCTACGTCAGCTGAAGTCTGTGTCTTTATTCATTATCATTCCTTACTTTTTGAAATGAGTTTGAAGGATTGAAATTTGTCAATTTGTTTGCAGTTCAATCTGAATTTTTACATGAATTGCGCAGCCCTTATAAAAATGCCCACACTAACAAAATAAATAAGTCAAGAAGATCTTGAGAAAACAAGTGCGATTTACTTTTTTAAATTCCAAATAATGGGAAAAAGAAAAGTTAAAGTGTATGGATACATGCCCCCTTAGGGCTTCCATATTTTGCTAGGCATCAGTAACATCTTAGCTAAATACAACCTTATATACAACACATTAACCATATACTTCCTATGCAGTGGGATTACATGTACAAAAGTAGGCTATATTCTTTTTCTGTATGCTTAAATATTCTGGATATTTTACTGCTGTAAGAAAATCAAGGCAACAGTTGCTGCAAAAGGCCTTGATTTAACACAAACCTTTCAGTGAGCTAGATATACCATGAAAGAGTGAGGTGTGTCACAGCCTGGCTTGAGGGAATGTTGAAGAAAAGACCATTCATGAACCAGAACTGAAATTTTGATAAACCAAATATAAGCTTAAAAGACCATGTCAAAGTATGTAAATGAGTAAACACAGTAGTGCTGTCTACACAGCTAAGAGGGGCAAACAAAGAAAACAAACACAGGTAAAAGTCTAACCATATGCCCAGGGGGAGAGAGAGAACCTGTCAGGTATTATGTCATAGGTGAAACAGATAGCTCTTCACAGTTACCTTCTGTCTCGAGATGTTGAATCACCTTTAGGTTCATAGATTTTTACATCATTCAAAGGGAGCAATGCCATGCTTGAGTTATTCAGCAGAAAATTTGCCTTAAAAATGATTAGGATTTATGTTAAAGCGTAGAGAATTTTCCTCCACTGAGTGTCAATACAAAGTCTTACTAACTGAAGGTAGAATTTCATGACTCAGCAGTTGGATTAGATTGCATGTTATTTTACAGATGTAGCTATTAAAATTAAAAATATATAATGCTTTGTCAATGGCAAACTTCACTTATGACAGAATTGTATGACTGACTTGTGCAAAAGGTATTAAGAGTCAAAGACATGGAAAAGATAAGAGTATGTACTTGACAAATGTTACATTTTTACCATGCTTTTATTTGTATATACTTCACCCTTGTTCAACCATGAATAGCAAGATAAGATTAAGACTTTCTCTTTCTCCTAACTCATGTAGCAACAAATTTCAAGTTTCTGGCAGTCGGCTGTAAATACAACTATGGTACAAGATACATGAATATGATATATTGAATGCTATGATATATCACCTAATTCAGAATCTAATTCACATTCACTTTAAAAGAATCAAATGAGATCAGTTACTTAAGCTAGGCCTTTTTGTAAGATTGTCCAAGAACTAGCAGCAGCAAACTTACATGACCTTTACTCCAGTTTAGTCCCGGCCTTTAGGATAGGCAGAAGACAAGGTCTTGGGGGCAAGGATTGCAAGTTCCAATAGATTTACACGTATGAAAGAAGCAGAGATAAAATACACTCTTTAGTTGGATCAACCAGCGTAGACCAAAGATGAGTGAGAGCCTTATGTGATGGTTCTGAGTGCTCTATGATACAGAGCCCAGAACCTGTATTCCTTTATAATTTAGTAAACTTACCACAGTTGGTTTCCAAAGGCTTTAAACTGTTGACTGGGGTTGTCATGACACCAGAATTTTGATCTTCAGTATGATATTAGTGGAAATGAAACAATATAAATCGTATTAACATGACTTATTAATAATAGTTTTGATACCACAGCAACTAAAATAGAAGAGTAGAGCACACAGTAATAATGATCAGAAAATCCATGCAAATTCCTACACACTATAAAAATTGCACAAATAACCTGGCAGTATCTCAGTACCAAAATGTTGCCTATGTATTTTTTCAGTTAAGACAGTGTAAGCTAATGTGCTTACAAATTTCTGATAAATTCATTTGCACTTGTCTTACAAAATAGATTTTTTTGTTTTTAGAGCTGTGGTACTTTGAGATACTGTGTAGAGCATTAAAATAACACATTGCAGTGTTTAAAACATGTTGTTCAAAAAAATATATATTGAAAATTTTGTCAACCTCACCTCCCTAACTCAAAAAATAGCAGATGATGATTTGAAGCATTTCTCTGTTTGCAGGCACTGACGTTTCCTTTTTTCAAGCCCCGGGACCTGGCCTTGCCAAACTCCTCTTGGGGTCCAGAAATGATGCAGTTGTATGAGCATTATAGCAGCTTATGTGAGCAGGTGACTGAGGGGGGAGAGAAGAAGGACGGACCGTGGACGAGACTGCCAGACTACAACCGCATCCTCAAGCATGCGCCAGGTAAAAATGCAATCTGTGTGTTTCTGCTTTAAAAATAAATAAATAATTTTTTTTTTTTTTTTTTTGGAATAATATCACCATAGTAGTCAAATCAGGGGATCAAAAATCCAGGGGTTTAAATGTTTTATTTCAGTGGATTTAGTGGGATGTTTTAGCCAGGACATACTTTGACAGTGCTGTACTTGATGCTTTTTTTTTTTGAAGAGACGGAAAGAAATGATGATGAACCTATGGACTTACACCACTCCAGTTCTCCATCTTGCAACTTTATTCATATTTTGGTACAAATGCTTATTTCTTGTTCAAAATATATTTTCACTTTGGGCCTGTGTCCACGGCTGCTGTCTTTATCGCCCACAACCTCAGGTTCAGGACACTTCTCACCGGTGCTTATTGTTAGCTTACGAAAGCTGACTTCTGCTTCATTGAGTAGAATCTGTAACACCTTTTTAACTGGCTCCGTTTGTGTTATACATTTCTTCATTCAAGGAAATATCACTAAGAAAACATGAAAACAGTGTAAAGAAATTATCTCCTGACATTAGCATTGGCTGTAGACAGGGAAACTTTACCCTTAAAAAGATGAATCAGATCATTATTTCCATCGCCATTGCTGTTGACATAGCTGGTAACATAAGTCCTGCCCCTGCATTTGAATGGTCACTGTGGTAGAAGTGGGATTAACGAGTGCGATGCTCTTCCAATAGCTGGACTGTTTTTAACTGAGAGAGCTTTGAGTGCAGTGACAAAAATAACGTGGCTTTGTATTGAAAATGAGCTCAGCTAGTGCCAAAAAATATGGGCTGTGCTTACAGACCCTTTGAGTATTATAACCTTAGATTGTAATTTCTGTTTGGGTTTTTCTGCTTTGTTTTTTAAATGCCATCTAGAGCACTGATACCACTTTAAATTTGTATTATTCATTTATATCAATTAAGATCTTTATTCAAAAGTGTTTGATACCTTACAACCATGTCTTTATGCCCCCTGTGTTTCTTCAGTGCGAGGATACCATGTTAGCTTCAGAGAGTTAACTTGTGGTTTTCTTTTTCTCTCAGGTGGAGTTTATCTCAGTAAGTTGATCCAGTCAAAAGCTCGTCTTTTCTCTCGGAACATCAGAGAACCGGGGGCAGGATTTGAGTACGTTTTGTTCATCAACAAAGAGGAGCAGAAGTGTGTGCTCATCATGCAGGCCGGACACCTACTGGAGGGACCACCAGGGTGAGAGAGCGGTTGCTGCTGTAGGGTTTGTTTAAATGCACAGTGTAGGAGCCACTGTGTATGTCTGTGATTGTTTATTGTGTTGTATTATAGTTTGTTTTGCATTTATTGTTGATTAATTCACTTAAACACTTGGATGGTGATAATCAGTTGTTGGTTAGCTGGTACTGTCAGGTATTTAAGGAAGGGTTGGTTTCATTTGGCATACTGTGCTAAATTGATACTTTTAAAACTTGCCTGTGCCAAAACATTGCCTGAATCAATCCTTTTAGAAGGGAAAATAATTGATAATTACCAACAATATTAAAAAATACTTTTATAATTGCAAAGACAACTCTAAACTCTAAACTGAGAAATACTTTGAATTTTGAAATTTAAAAAAACTTTGAACAAATTCACATGATTAATACTTTTTTTTTAAATTGACTGTTACCCCACCCCAATTTCTACTAGGAATCTACCCTCTATTCACTTAAAATTTTTGAGTACTTATTTGTTGATGCTACTTTGATTAATTTATAAATTTATACATTCATTTTTCCAAGTACATTTAAATCATAAAGTGAGCATCTCTGTTTGCTTTTACACCTTTATAAATGTTTCCTATAGAGACTGACAAATCCAAGTAACTAACAGAAGGCCAGGAGGTAGTGCTTAAAGTTTCTGCTTTGTTTCATCGCTCATTGAATATCTTTTCTGTTGAGATTAGCTTGCCAGTAGACTACGCAGTGCACCACATTCTCCTTCATTAAAGGCCATTGCTCATCAATGATGTCCGCTGTGAATTAAATGAAAGAGAGATTTCTCTGAAACAGAAACAGATTTATCAACACCAACAATACTATTTTTGCACCATAAGAGCGACATGCAAGTCAAACATTACACTGAAGACAGCATGTGACTAAAAACTGACAGTACTGTAGGCCCAAATAATTCAGAGAAATATCTTTAAAAGACGCCAGTTAGGCATGGGATAAGAAAAACTAAACACTGTAAAGACTGGGCTAAATTAACTGAAAGAAGACGCCAACAGAGCAGGAACATTGCTTGAGACAGCATAATGGATAAGAGACGTTATGCTGTGCTGAAATGAAACAAGTGTAGGCCTACATAAACTACGTCAATCTCGTGAGAGATTTTTTTGCCCTCCAGTTGGACTGGCAGGCGGGCACTTTGGGGCATAGCTGTACTGAAATGAGGCACCCAAAGCTTTGTTTTGATTTGGCTCGGCAGGTATCTGACATGTTGGCGCAGATTTACTCATCCCTATCCAAAGGTCAGGAACAGGAAGTTAGTGTACAGGTACATCTCAAAAAATTAGAATATCATGAAAAAGTTCAATCTTTTTTGTCCCTCATTTCAGAAAGTGAAACCCATATATTATGTAGACTCATTACACAAAGAGTGAAATATTTCAAACCTTTATTTCTTGAAATGTTGATGCATATGTAACATATCTATTTAACAGCGTTGAATTTTTGGGATTTATATCACCATATCATGTGATCATCATCACAGTAAATCTCGTCTTCATTTCACAATGAAATGGAACGCCACACAGAGTAGTATAACTTTGGACAGTTGGATAATTTTGGAAAGCTTTCAATACAGTCATGAAAGTGACTTAAATTTTCAACAATGGGACATTACATTGTCACTGCACACAAATTGCACTACAAGGAATCACTCAATCAAAGCAACAATAAAAGATGATGTTAGGGTCACAGGGATTGTAGCGATCTTTGACTTGACATCAAGTGTTTCCACAGCAGTGATAAACATGTGCCTTGTAATGGCAGACACATCCTGTTACAATCATGAAGATTAAGAATTTCTCTGCCTTTGAAACAGTTGGAAATATCAGAGATAATGAAAGAGCTCATCTAAAATACTCAATACAGATTTAATCATTTTTAAACTAATTAAAACATTTTAATGAAAAAATTGGACGTTACAGCTACTGCTCTACATAAAGTAATCTTATAAAGTAATGTACTGCATTGTAAATTTATTTGTCAATATAAATTTGTATTTCTTGTCTAAAAAAGAGTTGTAAGGAGAAAAAGGGGACTATAAAAGTGCATAGCATAAAAGCACAAGGTCCTTAATTTGATTCATGTCACTGAATTGTGCTGCATGTCTTATCTCCCCTATGATCGGTCTTTCCCTTAGGCTAATTCCCAGTCTGTCTCAATACTTTCAGTGTTGAAAATGAAATGAAATAAAAATGCTAAACTGAATTAAAGAATAGCCTCGTAAGAACCTACTTTAAATCTCCTCTTAAAACAAACCACACTCTTAAACTCTGAGTTGGATTATTTACACTGTGTGTGCTTCCAGACATGTCCACGGGGGGGCAATAGCCACCATGATTGATACTGTGACGGGGTGTCTTGCGTCTCTCTCTGGAGCTGTTATGACAGCCAACCTTAACATCAACTACCGCAGGTACAGGAAAAATACTTTGTTTTGTTATATATTGTCCAGTGAATTCAGTATTTGTTTAGATAAACAATAAAATGTGACGTGTCCTTCTGCATATGCAAGTTTTTAACAGGTCTGTAATGAGATATTCACAGTTGAGGTCAGCATCTAGCTTGCTTCACATGGATAGCCAAGAGTTTTTTCATCAGATTTAATCCCAACCTTTGATTTAAAGAAAAACATCAGTAAAGCCAACATTAATAATAATAATAATAATAATAATAATAATAATAATAACTTTATTTGTATAGCACCTTTAAAAACAGAAGTTTACAAAGTGCTTTGACAATAAGCAGAATCATAAACATTATAACACTGTGAGACTGTTAAGCTACACTATAAGTTTTTGCCTTACCAAACACTTGTCTCATCCCTAAGCCCCATCCCGCTGGGCAGCACTGTGGTGATGGAATCCTCTATAGACAAACAGGAGGGCAGAAAAACGTTTATTTCATGTAAAGTGACCAGCCCTGATGGCACCAAGCTGCACACAGAAGCAACAGGTAACACACACTTTAATACGCTTGCAGAACATATTCAAACATGTCATTATAAAAGCTTATTTCAAGTCACATCCCTGAGCTTTTTTATTGTTTTACCTCCTGCAGCACTGTTCGTGTCAATCAGTCTCAGCTATCTTGTACTGGGAAGGTGACTGAACACACCTGCCAGCCTACCTAAGTACTGTCAGCAATCTGAGGCCATGACGAATGTGTGTGTGAGAGATAACGTGAGTGTGTCATGGCTTTGAAGTATTTTTTGGAGAGTGTGAAGTTAAATGATTGAAGATGTAACGTCTGTCACTCTGAACATGACACTGTTGACTTTTTATTATCCATTGCCAGTAAGTTATTAACAACATACTGTACAGCTGTACAGAGTACTCTAAGTGTCTACCTCTGCTATGTGTTACTAACATATCAATAATACATATTTAACATTACGGAAACAAACGTTATTTATTTCACAGCGTTTTAAAGGTTATTTATTGTTGCTTTGACAGTATTTACTACTTCTAACACTGAGGCCTTTTGGAAATGAGTTTAGCTGTGTTGTACAGGGTTATTTTATTTCTTCCACTGAGACCTCAGCTATACATGTTGTATGAATGACACATTTTTTGTGAACAAGTTCAGTTGTTGGCAACGGGAAATTAAAAGCATGATGTCTCCTCTTTTTTGCTGGAGGAACCAAAGTTAAAGCTTGAAGGTATTTCTTAAATTAAGGTTAAACTAAAACTAAAAATTGAGAGTTTATCACAGTATGATAACAACTGAAGGTATCTTAAAATATTTTACTAACTCTTGCCAAGGATAGTTTCTTTAATATTAATATAAACAATTGATCTTTTTGATGTAGCAAATATAATGTGCATTCAATTTCATCATTGCTGTTTTGTGTAATGTTTAAATAAAAGTTGGAGTTCACAAAAATAAATAGCGCCTTTGATTGGTGTGATAAGAAGATTGCAGAATGTTGTGTTGCTTTATGTCTCGCTAATGTGTGCATTAGAAGACGTACTGATTTTTTATTTATGTTGTTAAACTACATTTTAGCTGAGCATCAACTGTCACTGTTGGACCATAGTGTGACTGTTTTGATAATGTTAAAATATGAGGTGTGAGTTATTGTGAGTACACACTGTAAAACCTAATTAGTAAACCTGACTTTGAAAAATAGTGCAAACCGACTGTCTTTGAAAACCAAAGTAGAAATGAGTCCGTGTGGGTTCTCATTCATTCAGGTCACACTTACACAATTCTTCATCAAAAGGGCAACTACACTTGATAAAAGTTCTTGAAGACATTTTGCCTGTCCTCCAAAATACTTCAGTTCTTCTCTAATAATGAAGAAGCCTTGCATATTACCCCTGTGGATGTTGGATGTTGGAACATTCACAGCACGATCAGGAGCTCTTGGAAAACCTCCTACCTGCCCAGAAGGTACCCTGGGCTGTGCTTACTCCCCACATCCAGGCCCTTAAGGTGTGGACTTTATTTTTTCAACAGACTATTTTCACATGCCTCTGGTAATAGGCAAGGACATCCAGAGCACAGCCGGGGTTGTGTCAATCCTCCTTTCCACCCAATGGTGCCCTTGGGCAGGATTACTGACGTCTTAATGCAGCCTTAATTTTTGGTCCAAACATGCCTTAAGGTTTTTCCCAGTTCTGTATATCGGCTTTGAATATGGAATAAATTTTCATATTGACCAATACTGGTGGTTAACTTTTTAAGCTAACTGTTGTTACCACTATCATGGCGATGATATCCAGCATTCCTACTAAAGTTACAAAATGCTGCCAAAGAGAAACAGACTTCTAGCTAAAATTCCTTTCTCTCTGCATGTCTGGAGTATTTTTGTGTATGTTTCTCAGGTGACATATTAGCAGTTTTTAAAAACTACTACATTTCTAAGTCAGCAGCAGTTCAACTATAGCAAAGAGCTTTACTGCCTTTGATTTGGCCTAAGCAAGTGTCGTATTTCAGAGTCATCTTTTGTTGCTATTGATTATATATGACACTTTTTGATTCTTCTGCATTTAAACAAAAGATACCAGCTGCTTCGGTTCACTGTTTGTAATTTGAGTAAAATACCTCAGAATCGGCTGATGTTTTAGAGATTCAGCTTACAAACCACTCTGGCAAGTCTTGATGTCACTCTTTTGTATGTTTTATAACTACCAATAAGCTTTTAATTATATCTATATTTAATTCATTTTTGTCAAAGTACCTTCCTATGACATTTGAGCTGGTGCTGTCAAAAAATTGTGGTTGATTTTGATTAATTAATCAAAAGGAAGGAAAAAAACGTGAAAAAATGTATGGATACTAATCCAACTCTGACGCCTTCACAGGACTATTCACAGTAGCTTTGCATATTTCTTTAAAACAATACCAAAGCTTAGTTTCATTCAAACTACATCTTTCGCATCTTCCCACTTATTAAAATTCAGTTTGTTTCGTAATAGCAGGTACTGCTGATTGAGTTAAATCTTTAGCTCTAAATTAACTTAGGCTGAAGGCTTTAAAGTGCATTTTACTGAAGTTCTCCCACAGTCTGGTCTAATGTGTGGTTTTTGATAACAAAGCTTCATCACAGTGCAGAGCCAGACCTGGCGGTCTCATTGGGGCCCCTTACCTCTCTAACCTCAGATGGATGTGCTGCCGAAAAGTGTCTCAGACCTGTCGGTGTGCGTGTGTTTGTTGGGTGGCAGATGCAGGATAAATGAACACCAGCAGTTTTTTTCTTTTCCTCTGAAGACCGATGTGGTCAAGTTGGGTTTCAAGAAGTGGGTGGGGGGTTGATGTAGGGCAGTTGCTCAAAAACTTTCAGTTAAAACCACCTGAAAGAGCCATGTCCAGCTCTTCAGGGCTTGATAATAGTTGCTCTGTGGGCTCTGTGTTTGCTACTCCTATTTGAATTATAATCTTTGAACCAGGAGCCCTTTGAAAGTTGAAAGCAGGACAGTGAGATGTCTGTGGGTGATTTTATGGTGGGCATTTATCGTTTAAAGCTTCTGTGGGGCGTTTTTAACTATAAAACAGAAACAGACTAAAACTGATTTTATTGACTCTTTATGAGCTACAAAAGAAAACATGATCATCAGGTTATTTCCGCATAGGTATTTCATATACCTGTGACTAAATGCCATGGGGTAGGTGTTGGATGAGGAGCTTAGCATCACACTAGAGAGTTAGCTAATGTTTCCAATCACAAGATTAGCATGGGGTTGGATGTTCATAAGTATGCCACGTTATACACCACCTGAAAGCTCTGAATCTCTGGATTCTGACCATGCATACCATCCCAGGACAAAACCACCACAACAGACACAATCACTGCATTTGTCAGACTACACACTAACAAAAAACAATCAAAATGACACAACTGACCATTAGAAGTTCTCCTGTACTCTCCTGATCGTGATATCCCATCAGAAACAGCCCAGCTGCATCAGAAAGACATCCCACAATCTAAATCAGATATTTAGTCCAAAATCAGAATTACAGCCATTAATATCCATGGACTGGTGTTGTATAATTTCATATTTTCTGCAGTTGTTCTCAACAGTTTACTGTATTTGTTGTTATAATGTATTTATTTCCAATCAATTATTAGCAATGCTACATAGAAACATGTCTGACAGCCTTTGACCTTTAGATTGACACCTCATTTGACTAGTTAGGACCTTCCTCACTCTTTCTAGAGCCTACAATAGCCAATGAGGGCCTGGGTTGAAGAGAAGTACCCGCCTGTCATGTGATTTCACCAGCCCTAGCCATGTAAGGACTGGCATGCTGCCAGTTACATGAAACTAGTCAAATTAGTAAATAATGCCTGTAGTAAAAATGAGTGCAGGATTATATGAAAATGTAAAATTTGTGTGTCTATTTCTTCACAATTACACTTGTTTTTATAATTTTTCCCCCAAGCTCATTAGTTATGCTAAAAGTTTAAAAATGCACATCATCGCACTGTTTCCTCTATTTATGTGCCAATAACAATGACAGTGATTCTGGACTATCAACATAATTCCTCAAAGTGCCACCTATCCATAAAGACTAAGATGATGTCTGTATGTTGAAGCATTCAGGAGCAGCAGCCTTTTTAATGCAGGTGTATGACTATGGTTGTCATGGTTACCCTGAGTCCCTTTAGGAGTCTCCAGTTTGAAAACACCTGGACTTTTCCTCATAAAAACAGTTGTAAATACTCATTTTCTGTTCTTTTGTGATCAACTTTGAACCTGGATTAGCTAAGGCTTTATGCTTTGGTCCAGATGAGTTTTCCAGCTAATATCTCCCAGCTACAATCATCTACAGGCCTGTGTTTCACCATAAACAATCATTACTCAGTACCAGTAGTAGTTACAGTGAATCTGACAGTTTGGGGAGAAACTTCTTAGTATTAACTTTCAAAACATACTTTCTTTGTGCTTGTACTTCGAATGGTTCAAACACAGCATTCAATTTATCTTGGGTATTCCTGGATAGGTGTTGACAGAAATTTGATAAAAGCCAAATTAGGATTTAATCTTTTTCCTGTTGGTTAGTACATATGAGGTATTTGTCTTTATTTCATAGGACAGCTTGAGAAAGGCAGGAAATGGAAGAGAGAAAGTGGGGGGTGGCGTACACCAAACAGCTACTGGAGGACTGGGGACTAAATTTGCAACCAGTCTCATGAGGTCTAAAGCCTCTGTTTATAGAGCTTCTTCATTCTGAGTTAAAACCCCCAAAATAGCCATTTTAAATCAAACCATTGGTATGGGAAGGCTTGATCTGTTATACTTTTGAGGATTATTAAGACAAAGTGATTAAACACATTGTGAAATGAAACAAATATAAACCTCACTATGTATAGGATTATTGTTGGTCATCTTCCACTTTTGTAATGTGGCCATGGAACAAAATACAGTAACTGAGTATAATTATATTTTAGCTTGAGATTGAGGTCATTTACTTAAGTCATTAAATGTGAAAGAAATTAATGCAAAGTTCTCTTATAAAGATAAAGAAAATATAGATCATATCAAACTGTCACAGTAATTGTTTTTACAATAGAATGTCTAGCTTTAAAACTAATAGTAAAATATGCTATATAACATCATGGTAGATTTATTTAACGTTCAAATCCTTAAATATGAAGTCATATTTAAAGTGTTTTAATTTATATTGGGTTTGGTGACCTTTAAAGACAAACAGGTACCTCCTTTTTTTTATCAATTTTGTCCTATCCATATTTAAGTGGCGTCCTATCCTGCTTTCTTTTAAAATAAAAAATGTCAACCAATCTCTGCTGTTAAATTAGAAAAAATCAATAAAAACAGAAAAATTTTAAAAAAAAGGCTGTTTCTTCCATGGACTGTAAGTCCCCTCATGTGATACCTACCCCCCAGCAGTGGTTCTATACATTTAATATTACAAGATTGAAATAATCGGTCTTTTCACTGCTAGTCTTGTTTTCCTTAATAGGTCAAAAAGAGACAGAAGTATCAGTTTCAGTCTGTTTCATAACAAGCTAGAAAACTCTTTATAGAAGGTTTAAAGAGTTTGGATATGTGATTGAAAGCTACTCCAGTTGTCAGATTAACAACTAAATCTCATGTATGACGTGCAGAATTTCCCTTTGAAAATGAATAGAGCAAAAATTAAAAAAAAAATGCGACAACCTTTTTTCCAAAAGTCTAACTTAGTGTAAATGAATTGCATCCCTTCACGGTCTCAAAGGATTTATAACAATGATGTTAAATGAAATGACATCTTAGTAAGTCACACTACAGAAGCCTGAAGCAGATATGCATCAATTCATTTTATGTTAGCCAGTTTTCCAGTGCCAATTAGTAAAATCTGATGTTTTCTTGAGATAAACCCCTGTGACATTTCACCCTCCTTTTAGGCTGATTCACAGTGTTACTTCATTGTGTGATATTTACATCCCTGTGATGTTTCACCTTCATATGAATGTTGCAGAGGTGTGATGCTGGCAAGACTGGCTGCAAACTGCAGCTCTCGTATGCTTCATCTTGCAGACCATTACTATGTGATGCCAAGGAGATACATGCTTAATGGTCACATATTTTACCCTTTGAGACATCTTTATATTGGTCTCAGAGGTCCCCAAAACATGGCTGTGAAGTTGGGGGCGGTGCTAAACTCCCAGCATGACATCATGAGGGGAAAATCTGAGAATGGCTTGTTTGTTTCAGCACACATTTTTTGAAAGGTGGAGAAGGGGGGGAGGTTCTGGTACTTGGGGAGATTGTGGACAGGCCAGGGACACATATTTTTGTTAGAAAAGCCTGAAAAACTGTATTTTACATGATATGTGACTTTCAAAATAAAATCAGATTAAACTTCTGGTAAGGGTTAGGGTAATGTTTCAAGTAAGGATCAGGACAGCGTTTCTCAACTTTTCCTGTCAAGGCACTTTAAAATTTCTTAAAAATCTTAAGTGACCCCATCATAAAGAAAAAGAATGAAATGAACAATTTACATCCCTATGACTGCTGAGGGATTCATGTAGTATTGGACTTAATGAGATAAATCATTAAAGCACTCTTGGAAAACTATTTAAATAAATTATCTTGAACATAATGCTTTGTGGTGTGTAGACCTTAAAAACAGCCCATAATGCTCACTCCATGGACATCTGCCAAACTGAAAAGAAAAAAACTGCATGACCCCCTACGTTGATATGACTTCAGGAGTATGTTAGACAATATTGAATATTTTTGCAGGGATAGCTTATGATCTGTATATTCATTAGAAGTTTGATTACATACAAAGCATTTTAGGGCATCCCTGACAGTGCCAGGGCGCTGTGCCACCTCTGTTTAGAAAGGCTGGGTTAGGACACCGAAAGTTAAAAGTAAAAAACCTGACCTGAAGCCTGATTACAAAACTTTAATAAAGCTCGGTAAACAGTCCGTTTCCAGAAAAGGTCTTTCTCCATGAAAATATTCTAATGCAACTAATGTTGCATGTATGGCTACATTAGCCATAGAAAGAAAATTTGTGTTTAGTAGATTATTTCTTTGTTGTAAAAATGCGTCTTGGCAATAAATCTTATACTGTTGGAAAGCCTGTTTATTACCCTTTTAAATGGTGCCACATTTTTAAGGAACATGCATTTGTGGGATGAGCAGCAGAGCTGAGTATGTAGGTTGCGCCCAAGGAAAATGTGCCAAATCTTCTCTGCCAATGCTAAACAGTTTATTTTGCCATTGACTCTTGTTTGGTGTTTGGTGGATTGAATCATTGAAGTTTTAAGAAAAAAGACATATTGGCAATTTTACAAGTTATTCATTTAACAAACAGGAGCCTCAGTAGTGTGTGGAAGAACCATGCACAGCCACAACAGCCTGGCTGGTCACCAGCCTGAGGAGGAGCTCACAAAGCTACACTCCTCCAAAAGTAATGCAACGGTGAGGCCAACTCCTTTATCTGTCTATGGGTGAAAAACAAGTGATTGTAAAGCTACATTTGCTAAAGCTTATGTAGCTCCTTAGCTAGCATTAGTAATGTTGGCTTTGAAGCTACTTTTGCTTCTTAGCTATATCACTCATGTAGCTACATTAGCTTTAACTACATTTTCTAAAGCTCATGTTGCTAAAGCTTACTTTTTGAAAGCTTAAGCTAACACAGCTACATTAGCTTATGTATTTTCAATAATTATGTAGCTAGCATAGCTACATTAGCTTTAGCTAGAACTCACAAAATACAAAAGTGAGCCACGATATGCTTAACTACCTCCAAAACAGGTCTATAATTTACTCCTAGATTAATTGAATGTTTCTTAGTTCTCTCCAACTCAGCCATTTTGCTTACATAGTTCTGTTAGCCAGGAAAGCTGTGTAGATAATGGAGCTATATAGCTAGACTCACAAAGTAGCTACGCAAGCTATGTTGCTACGATATCTGTATAGCTAAATCAGCTTTAGCTACGTTTGCTAAAGTGGACACTGCTGAAGCTAACTTATCTACACTGGCTTAAGTAGTACCATTAATTATGTAGCTGGTGTAGCAAAGTTATCTTTAGCTAAAGCTAATAAAGCTAAAGCAAGCCACCAATCGTGTTACCACTTCTAAAATGGGTCTGTACATAATTTAAACCCAGATAAGACCTCTGACATTTTCTCTGTTTTATTTATGAAATGTTTCTTTGTCTATAATGCTTGCAGTGTATTCAAAATATCATGAATGTAACTGCTTAACTTTGTTTATGAATAAAGTTGAATTTAGGTAAGTCATCCTGGGATAAGGAGATAAACATGTTCAATGTGAGAAAACGACAGAAATGAACTTGTTACAAGAAAATTTAATAAAATAAAATATAAGGCTTTTTGTCCGCCTATGGCTTCCGCAGGCCTATTGCCTAATTATTTTATATATTTTGGTATAGGTACAGATTTCTTCCAGCTTGCATTGCATGAGGTGAATTTGACAAGCCACCTGGATAAAGACAGCCTATGAATGACTGTCCCATTAGTCGTGGAGTTGAAAGCGGGACCTGCTCTGGGATTTAATGTCTCCTCTGTGGATTGTAGTATTCGATTAGAGTAGCGGAAATTTGTGGCTGTAACATGGGATTATATTTCTCAACCGAGCGCTACAAAACGAAAAAACCCGATCCGCTGCTATTACGTAACAGCCGGTGACATAACTCTCCAGCCTGGGACGGTCAGGGCGCACTGAGCGCGCGGGGGTGGGGGGTGCTGGGGAGCACGGCCGGTCCAGCTGCACTCTCTCCTCTGTGCTGCTGCTGCCTCGAGGGGAATTGAATTATTTCAAAACAACCACACAAGAAGAGGAGGTACGCTCTTGAACAATAAAAAGATGAAGAGTGACTTTTGGGAGTCGTGAGGAGAAAGAGGAGGCGAGATGGCTGTGCATGTTTTTAAATGCCTGCGCCGACCTGGGCGCTAGAACAACAACAACAACAGGTAGGAGAATTTGAGTTTTGCCACATGAATTAAAAATCTGCAGGTGGAGTTAAAAGTGACTGACTTAGCTGCTTTCTTTGCTACGTGTACGTGAGAGGCGCGCGTGTGTGTGTGTAGGGCCAGCCAGTGTTGTGACAGGAGAGTTATGGAATATGAGGAGCTCCACGTGCTTCAGTCAGACAACCCCATCAAAACAGGTGAGATGGCCCATCACTGAGGTTTAATTCTGCACATTTCCCTTACGCACACTTGAAGATATGCATATCTACTTCAGCTGTCATCATGTGTTCCTTCTTACCTATACAAAAAACTCCCAGCATGTCTTTGATCAACCCACTTCCTCCCTCATTTATTCTTTTACCATTCTTTACCACAACTTTCCTCTGCTGGCATTGACTCAGTTTCTCTGTGTTTACTTGCTATGATCACTTTTATCTTCTTTTCCTCCTCTCTCATCCATCTTTACCCCAGTAACCCTCCTCATCCCTCTCTCTGGGGTGTGGTTAAAGTGCTGTGAGTGGGTAAGAATAACAGTAAGCTGGAGTAATCCTTGAGGATTAGTTCTTCTTTTTGCCCCTATTTTTGGTCAATGCTAGTCTATTCAAAGCCTTTCGGCTGCTAAAATCAAACCGTTGGCAGTTACTCAGGTTAAGACATTTTGTCCTTGTGCCACAGAAACCCACTGCACACCTTTCCTACAGCCCATAGCATGACACCTACATATCCTTGACCATGACTGCACTGCTGTATCATGGATGACAATGAGAAGAACATTTTGATGGACAGAGAAGAACTAAGGCAGCAAGATTTAGCTTACACTCTTAAATGTAGCACAATAAAAAATATTTCAAACGTGTTTAACCTTACTTTTAAAATGCAGTTCACATTACAAATATATATATATATATATATACACATACACACATACAGTACTGTGCAGAAGTTTTAGGCATGTAGACCGCTAACGGTTCTTCACAGGTCCTGATGTTCCACAAACCCGGGCTGAAGGGGGGGTGTCGACATATTTGACATGTACGTGTGTTGCTCAGCAGCCAAGGTCGAGCTTAACAGCATTTCTTTTGTCCAGGCCTTTGCACCCCTGGTAATCTGTCCAGCAACCACCAACAGTTTTCAGGTGCTTAGAACACACACACAACAACCAGGGAGTTGTGACAACCCTCCTAGCCACCCTAACAGTACCCTAGGCCATTGGTTCCCAACCTTTGGTCTGGGACCCCCCCCCCCCCGGAGGGTGCCTAAGATCTTAGGGGGGGCGCGAGGCTTTGTGTGCTCTGAGGCTGCCAAATTAGATTTGCAAATATTGACTAAAACCATGAAAAAGTGGTAATTAAGTAGTTCATACAGAGGTCTTTTGGTAAGAAAAGCATGCATCAGTCTATTTCAGGGTTTGATCAGTGAAACAATTAAAATCTATGTTGATTTTTGACCGCAGTGTGTCACTTTTTTTTCTCTCTTGGGTCCTGGGGAGGGGCTCTGCTTTTCTTAGGTATATGTAGGGGGGACGCCAAGGAAAAATGGTTGGGAAACACTGCCCTAGGCTATGTTTAACCACCTGTCGCCATTACATGCCTTACTTCAGCCTCAAATTTCGGCCCAATAGTTTATTTGTTTTTTGTACCTGTCTTGCTGTATGTGGAGATGTTTAGTGGCCTAGATGACTGTTCTTGTTTTAGGGGTGAAAAGGTAAAGAAATTGTCATCTTGTATATTGGCATGTTGTCATCGCAAACTTTAAATGATAAAAAGACCTTTGAAAGAAAATAAAATTCTGCCCAAACCTAAAACTTCTACACAATACTGTATATATATATATATATATATATATATATATATATATATATATATATATATATATGTGTGTGTGTGTGTGTGTGTGTGTGTGTGTGTGTGTGTGTGTTTCAGATAATAATTGGGTACAATTCAAAGTGTTCTTAAAAGTGTTCACCCCCTTGGATGTTTTATCCTATAACTGATTTTATAAATCAGCCATGGTGTCAATTTAATCATTCACCTTGCTGTCTTTAAACCATTTCTGTTTAGCTTTAGCTGTATGTCCTTCTGTGTTTTGCCTCATTTGTTTTATCCTCTACCTTTACAAGCCTTCCAGGATTGGCTGCCGAGAGGCATCCTCATAGCATGAAGAAGCCACCATCATCCTTCACAGTTGGGATGGTGTGTTTGTGGTGATGTGCAGTGTTTGGTATCAGCCAAATACAGTTTTTTTTTTTTTGTTTTTTTGGATGGCCAAAACGCACCATTTTGGTCTCCTCAGACCAAAGAACATCTCTCCCATCTCAGCTGAAGCTTGCAGCTCCTTCAGAGTAGTCACAGGTGTGTGTCCTCTCTCACTAGTCACCTTCATGCTAAGTCACTCAGTTTGTGAGGACGGCCTAGGCAAATCTACACATATGCAATATTTTTCTTGATGATGAATTCAACTGAACTCCAGGGTATGTTCAGTGCCTTGGATTTTTTGTTTCGTATCAGTCCCCTGACTTATACTTTTCAGTAATTTTTTTTTTGAGTCGCTTTGAGTGTTCTTTGGTCTTCATGGTGTAATGGTAGCCAGGAATACTGATTAACTGCAGTCACTTATTTTACATTACATATTTTTGTTTAATTGACACTGATTTAAGAAATCTGTTTTCACTTTGACATTAAACATTTTTTTGGCTCCTCAGAGACAAATGATTTTGACCATGACTAATTTATTAAATCAATAAAAGGGTGAAACATCCAAGGAGCGAGACACTTTTTATAGGCTAGGCAATGTATACATGAACATGGTTTAAAGTGTTTTTTTTGTTTGTTTTTACTGTAAAGGACTGGTATGTTGGAGTTTCTAATTTAAGAGTTTGAAACTTTACTGAAAAAACACATAGTACAAACCTGAATTCCAAAAACATTGGGACATGTTCAAATCCGATTTCAAAACAGAATGTAGTTGTTTGCAAATCCCTTTAAACCTATATTCAGCTGATTACAGCACAAAGACAAGATATTTAATCTTCAAAGTCAAACTGATCAACTTTATTGTTCTTTTGACATAAATGCACATTTTGACTTTGATACCTCCAAATATTACCAAAAAGTTGGGACAAGAGCATGTTTCCACTGTGTAACATCACCTTTACCTTTACCTTTAATGTAACAACACCTGGTAAAGGTCTGGGCTGAAGACACTTATTATTGAAGTATTAATAATGGAATTCTTTCTTGCTGTGTATACATCTTAAGTTGCTCAACAGTGCAGGGTTTCTGTTGTCATATTTAACACTTCATAATGCAATGTACATTATTAATGGGAGACAAGTACCCACACTCTTTTACTGTGAAGCCATGCTGTTGTAGCCTATGCAGAATGTGGTTCAGAATTGAGGAAATAAGTAGGGATGTTTAAAAAAACATGTCTGGGTGGAAGCCTGTGTTGCTCCAAAACCCTCTATGTATCTCTGATTAATAATCATGTCTTTAGATCTGCAAGTTACCCATGCAATCGAAACTCATACTCCTAACACTACCACAGGTGCTTGGTTTTGAACTTTGTTGATAACAATCTAGACTCGATGGCCTTTATTTCCCAAAGCATTTTGAAATGTGGACTTATCAGGCCACACTTTCCCACTTTAGATCAGTCAATCTCAGATGAGGTCTGACCCATGAAAAGAAGGTACTTCTGGATGTAGTTGATATATGGCTTTTGCTTTTGCATTGTAGTCTAAACTTACACTTGTGTATGCGGACTGTGAATGATGCTGGTTTTTAATGCAGTAGGTCCTAAGGGATTAAAGGTCACAGGCATTCAGTGATGGTTTTTGGCCTTGCCCTTGACATGCAGAGATTTCTGCGGATTATGTGACTCTTGATGATATTATGGACTGTGGATAGTGAAATCTTTTAGTTCTTTACCATAGCACATTGAGGAAAGTTGTTAAACTTCTTGACCATTTGCCCACGCACTTTCACAAAGTGGAGAAGCTTGCACTATTGATTGTGAATGACTTAGCCTTTCAGGGGTGCTCCTTTTAACCACAGTAAAAACTGAAGTGATATCTCAGTATTAAATATTTCAGTTGATTTGATTCCCAAAGTGTAATTTCTACTCCATTCTGAGTTAAATGACCATTTGACATATTGACCATCCAACTCAATTGAGAATCAATTGAACAAAACTCTGCCTACTGCTATTTCAATTCTGTATTATGTACGCATAGTTGTCCAATGATGCCCTTGGGCAAAGTGTTTTTATGTGATTTAGAGTGTTTAGATGTCACCTGTTATACAGTGATCACTAATTGAATTCCTTTGCTCATGTTTCTGGAGTGAAGTTATTCACCGGCTTAGGTACCTTCCTTCCAGAAGGCTGAATATATAAAGGCATTAAACTGTGTTGTGTAAATGAGCACTCATTGGCAATGAGCTCTTTCACTCTTACAGAAAGACAAATACATTTGCTTTCATTGTCTCACTTGCAGTTAGTATTAAGGAAGTATCACAAAATTGACTATTAGTAATATGATAAATGCTTCAGACTGACACATGCAGTGAGAAAGATATAATGATTCAGTGCTAGAGGTACACTTTCATGTAATAAAATCTAACACTATTAGAAATCTTGGAAGCCCTGGTAATTGTATAAACTCAGGGAAAGTGTTAATTTAAAGCTATGGGAGTTGAATTGAGAGTAATTTTTGCTCTCTTTTGAGTTTATTAACTAGTAGTGTTAAGTTTTAATCACACCATACAGTATGCACAAGTGTTACACTATTACTCTATTTAGAGTAAATTTAACTCTAAGATTTCAACACTAGAGAAAGAGTTCATTCAAAACCAATTCTAGTTTGGGCCCCATGTATGCTTGGATGAGGTTTTATATTTAATTTTTTGAGTGTTACTTCAACAATGCAAAATTTACTGTGTACCCAATCATGCTACGTGATTGGCTATAGGTAGTTTCTGAGAATTTCACAACTTTCTAAGTTTTTTGTCACTCTTGTTCCAACTTTTTAGCAACTTTTTAGAGCAAGTAGCAGGCATCAAATTTAGAATGTGTGTGTATTTCCTAAAAAAATAATAAAACTGATCGGTTTGAGCGTTAAATGTCTTTGTGCTGTGTTCAACTGAACAGTAGTCAAAACTGATTTGCAAATCACTGCAGTTTTTATTTACTTTTTAATTGGAATGTGTAGTTTAGTGGAATAATGTTTAGTTCAAGGTTAAAAATCACTCATATTTAATCTTTCTTAAACAGATAGTTCAGTCATGTTTATGACTTTAACACACAGGGGTCCACAATCATGCCAGCGGGATTTCATCATCCTCTATTTTTGGCACATGATAGCATGAAAACAAAGCCACATTTTGCATTGCAGTCTCTTAGCGTGGAAAGCGTGATTTTTAAGCTGTCTGTTTTTGTTTGATCTCAATAGGCAAAGTAAAACAGAAAATTTGATCATTTCATTTTCATGATTTCAGCATTTTGTAGTTTCTTTTAATAAATAATATATTGTTTCAAATAACCATTTTTGAAAATATATTTCTGGGTGTTTTTTGGAGGTCACAGTAAGGTAAACTTGAAAAATTATAGTTCTCATTTTATAAAGTTGAGGTTGTGCAGACAAAAAAGATACCAAACACGAGCATGGTATACGTATTCTGAGTGGTTTATATTGTCCACAGAAAAGTATTAATAAAATGGCAAAATAGCCATGGACCTTTAAGGGCTAAGGATAATAAATAGTTTAAGCTATTACTACTTAAGTTTTGAGCTATTTGCTGCTTTACTCATGCCACTTCTCTATACATTCATAGTTTCTTTAAATAAACTGACAGTGATGTGTTTTAACATCAATTTCCGTCTTGGCCTACTTGTCTTTTTTTTTTTTTTTTTTTTTCTTACTTAAGTCAGTGATGCTAAAGAAGATATTCTTAATGTAAGCACACCATATTACAAACATGTTTTTTAATGCCAAATAATTTACTTTAGAAAACATTACTCTCTTTTAAACCCCTTTCTAACAAATAGGTGTAGTTATGTTCTATAAAACTGTCATGCAGTCCAGAAAACCAAGTAGGCCTACATTTTTGACAGAATTCATACAAAAACACCACAGTTTGTAAAATAACTGTTGAAAAGTATGGAGGACTCCTTGTCTGTGAATACACAACATTACTGGAGTTTGAACAACATGATATAAATTACACTCTATGCAGAGAGGAAAAGTCTTCAAAATATAAGGCAGCTGAAATGGATACAAGATGGACATTTGGGGGTTAAAGAATTAGTTAAAATAAAACTCACTTCTAAGGTACTGGAACTGCTGTAATGTTGTTTCAGTCTGGTTAAAGTGGAGTTTCACTGTGGTTGTGCTGTTTTTCAGAATGCTGAGATGGCCCTTCTTAAGGTGATGAGTGTCTTGGTTTTAGTGGCTGTTGTGGGTGTCTTCTTACTTTTCTCAAGTGCTGTGCTTGTCTCTCTGGTACTGCTCCACATTTCATCCTGCCTGTTTAGATCAAATCAACATGTGAATTATGGATGTGATTGATGTGTGGTGTTCCTCAGGGATCTATTAGGGGGCCAGTTACCTTTCATATCTTCTTTATGTTATTCTGGAGTTTCAAGCTTTGGTAAATTACTGGTTCACTCGTCTATTATTTTTTGTCTTTTTTTTTTGCTCTGTTAAATGTCAGGAAACAGCAAAAAAGTTGATCAGACAATTGTGTGCCATTTAAGTCATGTAGTATTTCATATTTCAGTTACTGGAGAAAAAGAGCCAGATAATATTGACATTTTCAAAGCTGACAACAAAGATTTTTAATTTAGTTAAACTGATGATAATTAAAAAGGTTTGAAAAGATGTGTTAGTTCTCAAGTGCTGGATAATTAATCAATGATGTAAGGTCTTCTGCGGCCAGCTGTGGAATTGGTGTAGCCATCACAATCAAGCATTTATAGCTGCCTTATTTTTTAACAGTCATGAATAACATATTTTTTATGAGAATACATTCAGTGCTCACAGTTCTCATTCATATTGCACCATTTTGTCTCTTATTTTGTTACTCAAAAAAAGTAATTTATACTTATTTAGGTCAACACCCTTTCAGTCTGCTAAGTCTGACTCTTGTATTGTGTCATTTCAGTTGTTAGAGGAATTATGCCCCAATCTTTATTTCTGGTCATATATATGATTGTTTTGTTTTGTTTTGTTTTGTTTTGTTTTGTTTTATAGATGTGTGTGTGTGTCTATATAAATTATATCCATTTACATACATGCATACATATATTATACAAACATATACATATATTTGTATATGTATGAATAACATATATTTTAAGCTATGTATATATAAAATAGATTTTATATATGTGCCTATATATATGTATGATATTAACACACACACCCCCCACCCACCCACACACACACACACATATATCTATATATAGATATAGATATATGTGTGTGTGTGTGTGTAATGGACCTTTACAGCTACTATGACTGAAGAAAATTGTTGATTGACTTTTTTACTGTACATCATGTTAATATGGAGATTGGAGAGTATAGAGATATAGCATAGACAGTTGATAATTGCATCATTTGCCTGTGATCAATATATCTTACCTTTTTTTTGCATTGCTGCTTTTATTCGGCAGTGTCGTCAGCCTTGCCTCTGTGATCGCTGCTCTTCAGTGTCATTATGTAACACAGCAACTTTCACTCCAGCAGACAGCCTCGATGTCGGCGTTTGGAGACGTTACTGAGATTTTGACTGAAGAGTGGTGTTAATGTTTGAGGCACTGACATAACTATCAAGCCTGTGGTTGTTAGTGTGTGTGCCTACATTTATACATTACTGGGACACTTTTTTGTACAGAGAACCAAATATGCATGATAGCATCAGACAGGTGATTAAATTTTGCACATAAATCACTTCAATATGATCAAATCAATAAACCACATCTCAGATATGACTGTGGCTTAACACTTGATTCATTTTTTCAGGTGATTTTAAATCATCTATCTGTGGGATGTGTGAGACGAAGGAGAGAACTGACCTTTTTTAACCTTTTGTACGTGGGCAGTCTCTTGGTTATCATAAAAACATGACTTCCATTGATCTTTGATCTATTTTAACCTCTTGTGCTTTTTTTTTTCAACTGAAGAAAAATGAGTTTCCACTCTTAAAATGATTGCATTTAATTTATATTGTTTGGCACATTAGCATGCTTATGCTAGGGTGAAAAAGTGCTTTTCAAATTTGAATCAATGTGAAACAATTCTTTTACATTTTGTTTTGCAATCACCCTCGAACCTCTGCTCACTGAGTGTTGAAATTTCTTTACATTTTCCGTGTGTGTGTGCACTTCGCTGCTTTCATTCCATGCTTTCTGCTTATGAAGCAAAACTGATTTGATGATGGGAGGAAAACAGTGGAAACCACAGAGGGCCCGATGTGGCGCCAGACAAAGACCGGCTAGCTCTACGTCTTCCATTGATGCTTATCTCCTCTGCCTTTAAACCTCTCTGTCTCAAACACAAACTCACACACACGAATGCCAGAAATAAACACCTTGGTTCAAATCCTCCACACATTTACCCACACACACTGCAACTTAGACTTTCTCACAATTGTGGTCAAACAGGCAGACAAAAAGAGGACCTATTGCTTCACAGACACCCACCTTCCTCTGCCTTCATCTCGTGTTTAGGGGGGTTGGTTGTACCTGAAGAGTCAAACAAACAAAGCTTTGTCAAACACAAGCATGAAGAGGAATCCTTCACTTTAACTTTCTGCTGTCTGGAGGTTATCTTATTTGCCCACATGCCTTTGTATAGCTATTAGAAAAATACTATAAAAGGACTACACTCTAAATATACTACCCTAAACACTAGTTTAAGTACTTTAGGCAGCATTACAACCAGTTTAACTTCTGCCCTGGAAGACTTAAGGTGCCACAATTGCTCCACAAGTGCATGTCATTTCAATATATTTAACACTGAATACAATATATGGAAAAAATAGAAATATAGAAGCAAGAGCAATAAATTTAAAAAAAGAAATGTGTCAGTATGGACTAAATCTGAATATGTGTTTCAAAACTAAAGCCATGCATCAATAAAAATGAGTGTGTTCAGATAAGTTAAACATCAGTTCTCATTCAATAATAGATAATGAAGGGTGCATATAAAGAAGACTTTAGTGGTTTGTCACCCTAAATGCTGCACTGTAATTTTTTGCTGTAAAATAACAGAGACCAACTGGCAGCAGGGTTTCCATTTTGTTACCCTAAAATTAACAGGTTTTTACCATCATTAAAATTTAGTGTCGAACTATTAATAAAAAGAAGTATAGGCTTTTTTTGATTACTTTAAGTTTTTACTTTACAGTATCGTATAGTTAGGAGATTTGTCTTACGTGCTATTTTGTATGTTAGTTCTTGTTTGTTTGATTAACATACTTTCAATAAATCTTTATTTTTTATCCTAAATAATACACAAAAATTTATAGTTTTAATAACGTATACAGTGCAATGCACTTTTCATACTTTTAAAAGATTGTCAGCTCACCACGTACAACTGTGGCAAAGTCACGAGTCTTATGGCAACCGTTGAGCAGAGAGACAGATGCAGAAATGATCTATACGTTCTGAACTGAAAATCTGCAGTCTGTCCTTCATTAAAGACCATACCATGATCTTTAGTGACTAACTTAGTGGGTAGCTTCACTCATGGTGCAGAAGTGTTTAATAATAATAAGTTTATTGATATAGCACTTATCAAATCAGAATGAATGAATCAAAATTAAAACAAGAACAGATTTTTTTAAAATCAAAAGAAAGATAAATAAAGACAACAGGATGAATACACAAGATAAAAAACAGTAGAGATTACAGAAATAAAGATTAGATAAATATCTAAATGAACACGGATTGGCAATTAAATAAAACCTTCCAAGTTTTAAGGATCGATTTAAAAACAGGGAGTGAGTGAATCAGCTTTGTATCTTCTTTTAGGGAGTTCCAGAGTTTAGGGGTTCTAACGTCAAGTTCGGACCTGGGAACAGCAAATGAAGGGGCTCTTAAGGATCATAGATTAGGATTTTGGATGTTAGAAGTTAAAGGTTCAGTGATATAAGAAGGGGCCATATGGTGTTGTGCTTTAAAAGTTGATAAAATAATCTTGAAATCAGTTTTGTGTTTTATGGACAACCAGTGGAGGGAAGAGAGGACGGGAGTGATGCAGGACCAACGGTTTGTGTTTGTTAAAATCTGAGCAGCAGAATTCTGGACCTGTTAGAGCCAAGCCGCTGCAGACTGACTAATGCAGGTAAATAACATTAAAACAACAATAATTCACCAGAAACATGAGCAAAGGAGTCCCAGCAGAGATTACTATACAACAAATGACATCTAAACACACATAAACACATCTAAATACATTTAAAACACATCTAAATACATAAAAAATCTAAATACATTAAAAAAACACGTAAATACATTTAAAAAACATCTAAATACATTTAAAAAACCCATCTAAATACATTTAAAAAACATCTAGAAATTTTGTGCAAGGGCATGATGGGAAACTAGCATTTTTTAAACAGTCTACATTCATTGTGTCCTGTGAGTTTTAGCATAAACATGTGTATTTCACTTTTTTAAAGCACCAGAACTTTAAAAATCATAAAGTTTAATGCCAAGAAATGTAGACCTTTCCTTTTCCTTTTCCTGTTTCGATTAAAGATTTTGTTTTATCAGTTGAAGTGTTGATTTTTTTTCTTTTATCCATGTAAATTTTAAATCAGAAAGCTAAGTTTATATGTGGAGCAATTTTTAGAGTAGATGTTACAATGAACTTCACAATAAGAGGTTAGAAAAGGCCTAACAGTGAGAAAGCAACAGACGATTAAAAAACGATGACACAGAAGCAGACACCCAAGGCTTAAACAAGTCTAAACAAAAGGGTTTTTAACTCTGGTGCAAGAAATCTCCAGAGTTAAGGAGCTATGGCCTCGGAATAAAAGGGAAGCACAATATTACATTTAAGTTTATATCTGGCATGCTGATATCTCCTAAATAGTTTTAGTCTATACCACAAGATATTTTACATGGTAAGGAACACTAGGGCTACAACACTGCAGGCATGAAGGCTCAATTCTGATCTTTTGCTCAGATTTAATTTGTTTGTTTGGCTTTTCACACTGAGATCCAATTCCAATAGATCAGACATGTATCTGATGAAGTACCACACATGAACATGGCCTGAATCTGAAATGAAAATGTCAGATTCAATGTGTCATGTGCTGTTTACACTGTCAGAGAAAAATCAGAACTGAGTCACATATGACCCAAAAAAAAAAAAACACACAATAAAAAAGAATAAACAGATTTGGGTCACTTTAATTGCAGTGTGAATGTAGCTTAGGTCTCAGTGAATGAGCCCCTTCCAGATTTTACTCATCAATATTAACACATTGATGTTGTATCGGTGGCTGTGGTGCAGGCCTCCTGGCTAATCTGCTGAAAAGTGTGATAAGTTATTTCTGTGTTCAAATAGTCCTCAGACATCTGTCTCAGTTTCTTCTGCAGGCCATGGCTTAGATGTGATGTCCAACATTACCAGCCAACTAGTGACGCTCAATGGGCCCTTGTTAACAACATATATATATATATATAAAGTTTATTCTGTTCTAAGAAATGATTTTGAAACATGCTACATTAATTGAAGAAACAAGAAATAAAAGGTGTATTATAACATTGTTATTGTTTAGATTAGAATTCAAATGTGGTTATCATAGCTTATCTTTACAATGGAACATGTTTCTCCCCTCCACGCCCCAGACCCTCATGTGGCGGGGCATCTTTGCTCTCCTGCACCAGGTCTGAGCTGGTACTCTTACTTGGACTCTTATTTTTGTTTTAGAAATGTACATAAAACTATGTTTGATTCCATCATGAATGCATTTAAAAATAGAATAAAATATGTGTATTCATTTTCTAATACAAACATCAGTAATAAAAAACTGAAAGTAATTTTCTTGAATTTTATGTGAATGATATAAAAAAAATGCATGTTTACCAGTAACTGTAAAAACAAGTCTTAACTTCCTTTCAAGGAAGCGTTCAATTTTAAATGAAAATTATTTCTAATGAAACCACATGTTTATAAAGTGGTTCCCTCAGACAATCCTGGCAAAAAATATAAAAACAAAACAAAAACAAACTGAAATAGCCAAAGAAAAAAATATCAATTTTAATTCTCATTTACATCAAATCAAACTGGCTGTTACAGAACAAACTTTGGTTCTTAGCACACTTTAAAGTTTGAGGATCAAGGATGAAAGAGAAAAGAACTTAAGCAGAGACAGGTCTGCTGGTTCTGCTTTAACTCCACAAACTTAGAGCCTCATTAGAAAGCATGATGACATTCTGCCCTCTGTAGAAATGGCAGAAACTTTAAAGCTATTATCTACCAATACCAACATTTATCTGATATTATCAGACATCCCTAAACCACAAGGATTACTGTAGTGAAGGTTCCTTAAGTACAATAAGCAAAATATGTGATAATTATTGAAGTTAAAGTAAATATATGAGGCGAAATACTCCCTGTCTGTGCTGTAATACTGGTGAATTTAAGTTTGAATGTTAACATTACTCTGTGATACTCTTTTTTTTTTTAACCCAGAGGCTGTCTAAGCCATTTTGTGGCCATTTTTTGTGTAATTTTTTGCTTTTTTTTTTTTTTCCCTGTGTTTATGCTAACAACATTCACTTTAGAGGGCAAGGTTTTTTCAGTAGAATTTAGAAATTTTATCACCAAAACTTGTAACAGGTCAATGATAAGCTCAGGGTGTTTGTGACAAATACTCCACTGAAATCCATTAAAGTCACAATTCTTGATCCCCCAGCCATCGCAGTAGGGAAAAAAAACCCCAAACAAACAAAAAAACATGTATCTTATGATATTATGCTTAACCTTTTGAGTCAGTGCTTCAAATTTGCAGTTTTTCCTGTTTGTTACCTAATGTCAACCATTTTCCCATATTTTGGAGGGGGGGATCACATGCTTTTTTTCTGATGTCCTATAGGGGCGCTATTGTAACAATTTATCAAAATGAAGGTTGTTGCTCTTTATAAACATATTCAAGGTTGTTATAATCGTCTTCAAGAGAATCCAGCTTACACAGTGTATTAAAAAACATTTATCATATGTGTGTTTTTACATTACACAAATCAGGGTTTTTGTTCTTAACTGGCATTTAAAGGGTTAAATTCATAAAAATTAATCAATATTTAATATCTAAGATCAGGACTGATCTTGACTTTAAAAATAATGCAAAAGTGGATTTATAATGTAATTTTTTTCTTTTTTCTTTTCTTTTCTTTTTTTTTTTTTTTTACTGCTATCAAATGATGGTGTCAATTTTTGACCACATACACCTGTGCACACTAATTTACCAAAATCTTGAAATTGAAAGGAATAATGATGCATAAAAATCAAAGTTGTTGCTGCTTATAAGCATACTTATTAAGTGTAATAAAAAGTTATTATACTTAAGGCTGTGATCAGGGCTGGTTTTGCTTCAAAAATGAATGCAAAGAAGTGGAAAAGATTTTAAAGGAAACTTTTTACACCCTGAGTGTAACAATGTATTCAAATCTTAAAGTAATAATGATTTTAAAAATGCATAAAAATTAAAGTTATTGTTCATTATCAACATTTTTATGGGTATGATATTCCCCATTTAAAAAACATTTTTCATTTTGTATGAGACAAACAATCTTTTTTTTTTTTTTGAATGTGTTTTTTACATCACAAACTTTAGGGTTTTGTCCATAAACTGGCATTTAAAGGATAAAATTTCCCAATAATTAATCCATATTTGATATTTATGATCAGGTCTGGTCTTGATTAAAAATTAAAGAAGCAAAATAGTTAGAATAAAATGCTACTGTAGTTTATTGTATTGTTATTTATGTATGCTGCCATTTTTGGTCTCAGACACCTCAAGTGTTCCAGTTTATTTTAGCTCATCTGAGGGTCAGTACTATTGTACACTGTAAAAAGTGCTGACAGATGAGTTTCATGTAACAGAAAAGTACATCTTCAGCATTCTACATTCTTGAAATGTTCATTTTTAAAATTTTCTAATTTTTTTTTTTATTTTTTAAAAACCACAATCCGATCTACACTCTTAGATAAGTACCAGCTCTGGAGGTTAAGCTGTCCTGCATGTAGGGAGGCCATAATCCTCCAAGTAGACTGTGTGTTGCTCCTTCCTCCATATCATTCCCCATTCCCTCTCTCTCTGATTTACTGTTTTATCCTCTGTCCTATCAAAGTGGAGACATAAAAGTGTTAAGCTAAGCGTGATGGATTCATGTTGTTCAGTTTCAGAAATTTCCCCTTGCTTCTATTAAGTCTGACTTATAACTCATTTTATGTTTACAGTTCATGTTGTGTGGTTTTGATTGACCTTTGTTTCTTCCTCAGGAGGAGCCGTGTCGAAGAAGACTCATTTGAGTAAGTTTTTATAATGACTGCTCTGTAGGACTGTGTGTTTGCTGATGTAGTGATGCATGTGTCTGTTTGTATGTGGTGATGTTTGCCTGTGTTTGTGCTAGATATTTGTGCATGCAATGTGGTTAACTTCATAGTTTGTGAACATACAACACTGCACCTGTGCAGACGCACACACAAACGCTGTGTAGTCGGGTCATTAGCAGATCGTGTGAGACCTGTGTGTTGCACCTGTGCTGCCCCACACACACACACACACCCACACACCCACACACACACACACATCGCTTACACGTTGATGAAAAAAAACACACACATACTCTGGTTTTGGCACTTTGGTATCTGAATGCAGATGATGGCGATAACATCGAGTCTTATTTTAACTTCTCTGGTTTAACACTTTGTGCCACAACTGTAACACACCTGGTTTGTTATCAAGTGTGGAGATGCTGAATTGAACATGCCACCAATGTTCATGTAAGGTGACTAAAAGCATGAATATCACTGTAAGAATAATTATCATTGGACTGATGCTTGAGACGGGGTGAAAATGGGTGCTACTTTACATGCAAGGAGTGAATCGGTTTATTTTGAGTATAAGCAGTGAGAGTCCAGAGCTGTTAGAGAACCATGGTGGTCCTATTGTCGTGTAGGCTACATTCAGTAGGTCAAGAGCTGTAGATGGAGAAAGAAGGGAGGGTGAATTAAACAATCAGTCTACATTTGTATACTGCTAACTCATAACAAATTTTCAAACAAATCTTCTCCCAAGCTGTAGCTCTCTCATAGACTGAATAAGATTGGCCTCCAATGTTGTCCTTCATTTTACCACATTCCTTTTACCCTCTACCTTTACAAGCCCTATAGGGTCCTCTGCCAAGAAGCATCCCTGCAGCATGATGCTGCCACCACTGTGCTTCACAGTGGGGATGGTGTGTTTGTGTTGATGTCTGATGGCCTAAAGCACCATATTGGTCTCATCACACCAAATAATTTTCTTCCACTTGACCATGGAATCTCCAACATGCCTTTTGTGGAACTCTAGTCCAGACTTAATAAGCGTTCTTTTGTCTTCATGGTGTAATGGTAGCTAGGAATACTGATCAACCAGTGACTGGGCCTTCCAGACACAGGTGTCTTTAAACTACTATTATTTCAGACACATTTACTGCACTCAGGTGATCCCCATTTTCACTAATTGTGAGACTACTAGCACCAAATGGCTGTTGAATTAGATCAGTCATTTTAAAGAGGGGGATATATGTGAATACTGTTGTTTATAGAAACTGTATGTTTTGTTTCTCAGGTCCAAACTGCAACATTTTTCATGAAACACATTTGAATGATTGAAAACATTTGGATATTTGTGTTGTGATTTCTCATTAAGGCAGTGCTAGAGGGTCCAGATGCTAGACCAGTTAAGGAACCACTGTTTTATGACTTTCACAGACCCAGCGTTAATCTACCATGAGCAGCACACTTGGAAACATTAAGCAACGTTACACAGCAGGAAAAGCTTCTGTTTAACAGGCACAAACCTCAAGGAGAACCAAACTCGAGTTGAACAGCTGTCTGTTGCAACTATACAGGAAAAGGAAGAGAAAAAGACAAGCAAACAGAAACAACAACAACAATGAATAAGACAACAGCAAATAAAACAGTTACATCTTCAAGCAATATTAGGAGGTGTTGCTACTATGAATTCTGCCAAAAGTACACAACTTTATTACTTGAGTCCCTGGTTAACAAATAACCATGGTTAAAAATGACTCTAACTGAAATACTTAAGTCACATTATGACTTTAATTAAAGTAATGGAGTACCTGGTTTTAAGAATACTTAAGTATTCAAACTAATTCTTTGAAATAATCACAAAATGTATAAGTATGATGTATGAGTATAGTCAATAAAAGACGTTTGTTCATTGTAACATTTTAAGTGTATTTGGAAAACATTCAAATTTGTTTGACTCACATGCATACATGCCGTATGTAAACCTGTTTTCAATTAAGTGTCCTAATCATAAATACATGTCAGATGTTTGTGACAAAAACAGCTTGTGAATGGATGTAAATTCCATTTATAGAGAACTATTTAGGCCCCGTCCACATGCAGATGAATTCAGGAGTATACGCTAGAGTTTTTTGTCGTGTCGGTGTTTCATCCACATGGAAACAGCATTTGGGGGGGCCGTAAATGATACTTTTTGAAACCAGGTCCCAGAGAGAACAAATCTGTAAACGCTTACCATTTTGTCTCCGTGTGGACAGCCAACCGCATCTTTCTTGAAACAATAACATCACACATAGCGTAATCCACTTACATCGCATGCCCTGTCGAACCAAAAGAACAATGGCAGATTACGGGGTTGTGTTCGTGCTGCAGAAGCGACTGTGCTTATTATGGCTTTTATGGCAAAATCTGATGCTCCTTTACCACCACCAAGAACAGCAAACACCAGACGTTCTTAAATCCACCTCAGAGAACAACCAGAAGGGCAACCAGGAGAAAGTTTGTGGCAGTTTTCTGTAATCTTCTTCTCTCTTTTGGTGAATTTGTGGCAGTGTTACTGCGCCACTTACAGGCTTGGCATATATACTACAGCGTTTTCAGTGGTTCCGTGCTAATGCAGACATTTCCTGAAACAATCCCATGTTCATGGAAAACTTTTTCAAAACAAAATGGAAATGTATCGTTTTCGTCTCTGTGTGGACAAGGCCTTAATCATGGACAGACCCCCTGCTGTCATAGACTTACATTTATTTTGAGTTGCAGCTACCCCCTACCCTTTGCTCTTCTTGTAATACAGCAATGAGAAAAATAAATGCAAGTAAAGATCTGCTGCTTTACTATAGCTATATCTGAGCTTATCTCTTTGCTATGCTGTATATCAGCTTGCATTACAACTAAACCCCGCCTGTGGCTAACGCCTCATTCTCCTTTAATGAATCTGACTGGTCCGTCTCTTCTAGACTGAGCACAGTTGTTTCAGATTGGAGGTTTTTGTGACGGACATTTAATCTGGCCAGTCCATTAGCTTAGCATAGTTAGTGTCTGCCACAAGGAGTAACTACACAATGCAAGCTCGACAGGCAGCCATTGTCTTTGTTTACTATCAGTGGAACCAGTTGGTAAATCAACCTATTGCCTAAGCTGGTTGGGAGAAGAGTGATTGCATCTTTTACACCAAGAAAAACTTTCACTGCAATTTTTGTTCTTTTTTTAATAAAGAGAGGCTGTCCAGTCCTGATGAAACTGCTAGCTGTATCTATGCTAATCTCATCACCAGCAGCCTATAGTTACAGGCTTGCAGTAAAACTAAAACATACCTGTGGTACTGCCTTGTTCTCCTAATTGGTCTGTTGGATTGACGCAACCCAGGCTATGCTCTGGATGTTTTTGCATACTAGCAGGGGCATGGGAAAATAATCTGTTGGAAAAATGGCAAAGTCAACATTTTTAGGATGGAGTAAGGGGTGGATGTGGCAAGTAAGCGTGGCCAAGGGCAGTGGTTCCGAACCATTTTTTCTTGGAGCCCAGACCCCAAGTTAAGAGCCACTGGCCTAGGGTACTGTACAGACAGGTTGTAGGGTAGCTAGAGCCCCTTGTCTTGCTGTGGATGTCTTAAGGGCCCAAAAACTGCCAGCAGTCTTCAGGTGTATTACCAGGGGTGAAAAAGCCTGGACAAAAGAGATGGGTCAGGACACAGTGGGTCCTGTTGTGAATTCTTAGCACCCTATATGCCTAAAACTTGTTCACATGTCTGAACATAAACACAGTTAAATCAGATTTTAAAAAGAAAAGAAAGTTCATCCGCTGTACGACTTCAGAGCAAAAGAAGTAGTCAAAGAAAGTACAGATACATAAAAAAGTTGGCTACCTTAGTATATTGCTATATGCTGCAGTCTATTTGACTGCTGTCTTAGATGGAAACATGTTAAAAAATGAACCAGAGGTTAGTGACAGCCAACTAAACTTGAATAAATAGAATTATTAAAGAAAGATGCAGAGAAGTTAAAGATCAAAGTGAGTGAAAACCACCTTTGCATCATAAATATGAAGAGGATATATATTTAAAAAATAATAAAAAATTAAAGATTGGTAATAAAATCTTACCATATTGAAAGCTTCCTGTGATTAAATAATCTTAGTGTGTTGTTGGATTGTTCTCGCTGAACATAGTTTGATTCTCAGGGAATTTTAACACTGTCCGACACTTAAAAGCAGATTTTTTTTTTTGCCTCTTGGTTCAGAGTGAGGGGGTGACAGTTAAAAACAAAGGCCTGAGTAAAAAGTACCTTAACAAAGAGCAGGGGACGGTCCCCCCTTTTCTTTGTTTCTACCTCTCTCTCTCTCTCTCTCTCCCCCTCTCTCTCTGTCTCACACACAGACACACCACTAACAAGGAAGGTGAGGCGGTGACTGTCACTCAAAAAGTCTGAATGTGGGTGCTAAAGCTGCACAGAGCACCTGACCTGCCACGCAAAAGGACCGACAACAGAAGAAGAAAGATTCAAAGATAGAGGAGAGTGAGAGGACAGTAGTTTGACAGAGTGAGAGGCACAGTGAGTTTGTGAAAGTGGGACAAACGTCTGAGACGAGTGGAGGAGTGAGGATGATGCGAGGTAGGGATGAAATTTTTATCTGTGAGTGTGTGTGGGGGGGGTGTGGAGGGTTACCAATCAATCATATGTGATTAATCAGATCAATAATACACTGTTCTGTCATTCATTCAGTCCACACTTCACTGTTTGCAACAAAAATAGTCTATTACACACCAAGGAGACCAGAAGTGTCTAATGTAGGTGTCTTTAAATGCACATTTTCTGTCTTTATATGGATCTTTATTAGCTTGAATCTTGGAAATAAATGTTTGTTCATGCAGAAATACACACCTTTATCTTCAAAAGCGTCAGCTTTATCAGACTGAAACTTTCAGTTTGTTCTTTTTGAGGTTATTCTGCACTGTGAACAGACAAACCCTCAGTAAAGTGGCTTACCAAAGCTTCTGTCAGCCAAAAACTTTCTGTCATAAATACCATAAAAACAAACATGTTTAGACAGTATGCATGCTGCAGTATATCTGATTGGCTGCCTGCTGTGTGCATTTACAGTGGTCCTTGTTTCAGGCTTATGGTTTGGTGAAATGACTCAATTCTGAGCTCCCTTTGATCAATTTAAGATTTGAATCATAATCTCAGATATTTCTTCCCTTTCCTCCTTCCGCACGTACAGTATAGAGCACAAAGTGCAAAAACAGCTGCTTCAACTTGTCAAAAATCAGAGTGCATTTTATATAAGATAGAAATGTCTTATGCATTGACATGTAAAGCTGCTTTAGTTTGGAGAAATCACACTTCTTCAAAATAAGAGCACAAAACTCTAAAACACTGTAAAACTGTAAAAACAACCATGGAGGGTCAAAGTGCTTGAGCGTGTGACAGTTGAGATACCTGCCCTTTTTTCAGATCTACTTCCACCGAATTCTAACCATCGTAAAAGTGAAAGAGGGGAAAACAGGATGCTTTACAACCACAACATATCACTTTGAATGGACTAACCCAGCCCACACATAGAGCACACAAGATGCAGAGGAAATGCTGATAATGTTGTGAAAATGTGGAGATTGAAATCAAAAAAACAGAATTTTGTTCATACAAGGTACTAAGAATTTTAAAGGCTTTCACAATGCAACAAGAAGAAGACAAGAAATAATGCAACAGATTGCTGACATTATCTCTCTCTGCTGCAATGTGCAAACACACACACAGATGCACAGCTGCTGCTTAGATGGCGCTGAGATGCAGCCTATCTCCCTCCTGCAGCTGTGTGTTCATACAGAACAAATGAAAGTCCTGTTTCTGACTATTAAATTATGTCTTCACCTCAAAGTTAACAACTTAAACGTCTGATGTAACACACTCAGAGTGGGTTTGATAACATCAGAATTTACGCACACACATTTTATAATCACCTTTGTTGTTGGGGGGATTCCTGTGTGGATTCAGACTGTTTCTTTATCAGAGAGGATTTCCTTGTTCCTTTTGGGTGCACAAACCTGCAACAGCACTTCCAAAGCAGCAAAGCGGTTTTCTTTAGATCAAAGCCGACGTCAGAAGTCGCAGGTGACACAATCCAGCCCGAAAATGTACTACAACAGTGGAGCTGATTCATATCCTCTGCTTGTGACAAAACATTGCCTTTTTCAGACACCCCCAAATTTCAGACAGCACTTCAAAGTCAAATATGTTGATTTGTGTTTGGATCAGCTTTGATCAGCGTTCTCTTTTAAAAAAAAACAAAAAACCTGTGATTTTCTCACTCGGATGGTGTCGATTCATGAGCACAAAGCAGTCGTAGGGGAGTTCTCACATTTATGAACAAGCAGCACTGATATTTTACACAAGTAGCCTGCATTTTAAAGAATAAATCCCATATGTTTACTGAGATGATACAGTAAAGAGGAATTATGGTTCTTGACATCAAATTTACACAAATACAAACTCAATTTTTCCTTCTCGTTGTTTCTTCTTGATCTTTTAAACACAGATGACAGTCATTAATTTTGAAATCACAAGAGGTGTAAATAAAATAAACTTTTACAGGACTTAAATTTTGTTATAATAAGGTTGAAATATTTTTTAAAGTGATGTCCACTATCTCTGTGACTCTAAACCTTCTTTGCAAAGTAGAATTGTATGTGACATTATTTTATTTTAACACACAAATGCTTGACAACAAAATTACACTAATAGAACTGATATTTTTTTCAAAACATTCTGAAAGTTACAGCTTATAAATTACAAATAAAAGCTAGTGTGATTATTTCCTTATTTTTGTGTGACCTCTTCAAATAAAAAATTCAAACGTCTCATCAAGACACTTAAATTCTTAAAAGCTGGATTTATGTGATTCACAGTGGACTGCAACATTAGCCAAAACAAATATTTCTTCCTGTTGTGAAAAAACACGAGTAAAATAATTATTTTTAACTCAAAGTTAAGGATGAACTCTACTGTCACGTGAAGGGAGAATATTGACTTGGGCTCTCCACCCATACAGCCATGATATGACAACATTTAACACCATTCACAATAAACATGTAACAATTAATGTTTAAGTATAATTTAAGAAAAATTATTAAAAGATGATTAACATCAGGTTCCCAAAACACTAATAAAAAACCATTAGAATTCATAGTCCTGTCCTATACATATTTATTGTTTTTAGTCATCTGTTTTATCGAATCTGTTGTGATCTAATTTTTATTTAGTCATGCCAACAGATCACGTGTAGATGCAAATATATGCTGAGAGTCATTTAACAGAAGTTTGTTTCTTGTGTTCAAAACATCTGTTTGAATAAAGACTGATCCACAAAAAGGGTCTTCATGATACACAACCTCGATAACTAGAAAACCTTCGATCATGACTGCATGAGAAAGCTATGGCAGTTTAAAGAATAAAAAACTTAAAGTTCATGTGCAGCTAGTTTGCAGAATATACAGTATGTCCTCGTCTGTATGAAGAACATATCAACTGCACTTAAAAAAATAAATCAGAGCAAAAGTAAATTTGGCTTAATTTAACCTGTGACATCAACAATAAAAATGCAATTCTTGCTTTAATACAAATAATTTTGAAGGCAATTTATTTTGTTTAAAGCACAAACCTTCTTAATTTCATTTCATGGACAGAACAAAACCCAATCTAGCTATCTTTATTCTGTTCCATTCTATAATTTAAAACAAAATAGTACTTTACCCATGAACTATCAGGATCCCCCTGGTGCATTGTGGGAATTTACAAACAAGTGATAAAGAGCTTTTCCAACAATTAGGAACAGCTAAACTGTTAACTGAGGACATGGTAGTGATGGTGGATAAGATTGGTGGATTTCAAATCTATATGATATGCGGGCTGGATTTTCCCATAATGCCCTTTGGCAGAGTGGTTTAAGATGTGTTCAGGTGAATTAAGATATTGTTTGTTGTACAGAGATCACTGCTGGGATTTCTGCTCATGTGTCTGATGGATTCATGTTGTGTTTGACTTTTGCACCACGAGTGAAGTGAAACTTCCTGACAATAATTTTGACTGTCTAGTTCAGTGGTTCTCAAATGGTGTGCCGTGGCACACTGGTGTGCCTTGAGACAAGTCTAGGTGTGCCTTGAAAATTCATCTGGCTTTACATAAGTACTACAACTATGCTACAACTAAAGAGACTATAACCAATGTCCTTACTGCATGCAAGCATTACACATTGCATTGAATCATATAGCATTGCACACTCACTGTCCATCTTTTATCTGTTAAATATGCAAATGTAAATTTACATGTAAAAATATGACATCTTGTGCTTTTACTTAGAAAATCAGCAGTATGGTGCTCTAACAGCTGTGAGCCACATAGTTTTGTCTCCATGTTAGCACAAGTCAGACCATAAATATTCATAAATGGGTATGGAGAATATCCATGCAACACTCTCCTCTTTGTAAAAAAAGCTAACAGGTTTTGGGAGTGAGAAAAGTGGAAGAAAATTAAGGATATCCTATGGTGGGATACTCCTGGTGTCTTGTCATCCTTTGTGCAGCCTCTCCCCTTGTTACTTGTCCATCTTAATAGGAGCGACAGAGAGAAAATAGGAACAGGGTGACTGGGGATAAACCTGGGTAGCTGCAGTGTATCACTTGCAGAGTGTCAGGATGCTACAAAAGGGAACTCCGTAATCAAACTGATGTAGCTGGCACTTGCTCACATTGCATGCAGTTGGGACTAGGACATGTTGCTACTTGCTACACATGCTAAAGAGGCTATTTTGCAAGGACATTGATATGGTGTGCCTTGAGACGTCAGCTTGCTTTTGGTGTGCCTTGGGCAAAAAAAAGTTTGAAAACCACTGGTCTAGTTTATTGATACATTTGAAAAAATCATCCGTTGATGATAACCACAGTTAGGAGGTGAAAACAAGGAAGCGTTCAAAGTGCACTTAGATGCATCTTTTACTTACATGGCAAAAGATGCTTCAATTGAATATCTCCAGTGTGAAGGATTCAAAATTTATTTGAAGCAAAGTCTGACTTTGTTTAATCTTCGCCTCTTGCCTGGTTTGGTTGTATTTGATTAACGAAATAAAATCATAGAGCAGTTCATCTCAGTACAATCTGTTGTCAGCTGATGGCGCTGCATGTAATAAAAGTTAATAGCCTGTTACATGCTGAGTTTTTGTTCTTAGTGAGGTAAATTTCCCAAATCTATCAGCCATGGTGGACTATAGGTCATTAAAAGTATCATAACAGAGAGATTTGTTCCAGAAAACAGTAAATTTAATCCCCAACTTCTGTCTCTCTGCTGCGTTCAGATCAGAAGTATTTTTTTAATTTAAAGGACTGTATTTCTCATTAGTGGGCGTGGCTTCAGCTCATTCAACTTACACACCCACACATCCAAGAGAAGAATTTTACAGCCTTATTGTTCATGAATTTGAAGCTTAATTTTTTTATAAACTTAAAGATGTTTTTTATAACTGAAATTTGGCCTGGTGGTTCCTAACACAGTGGCCTGTCATTCAACAAACCTAAAATAGAGATTTTTTCTATCACTTTACAAGGACTTTAAATAATTTAAACAGAGATTATTTTGTTAGATCTGGCTAATCTACATCAAAAACTATGCAAAAATTTGCTTGGTTTTTTTTTTTTTATTTTAGTAGATCTGGCTGGATATTCTTATCTGTGTAGTGAGGCTGCAGTACCCACCATCAACTCCTGCAATGAGAAATTGTGACCCAAATTTGATGAATCAGATTTATTAAAGTAAAATAGTGCAGTTTAAACTTCATACAGCTCAAAACATGAGACGAATCAAAGAGACATGTAAAACAAGCATGCTTTAAAAGACTTTCATGAGCTTTTCAGGACATTTTTTTCCAGGAATACATTTGCAACCAACTCAAAAAATGCTACATTACCAATTTTTGGGTCCTGACCCATCAGTTGAGAACCACAGCAGTACATACATCTATGTGTGTATATTTACAAGTACACTTGAAAGTGGTCTACCGTAAACCCCTGATTTACCTCCCCAGTGTTTATTTGATTCTTTTTAATGTTATTCCAGTGAAACAGAACTTTTCTGGCCTTTTTTTTTTTACTTCATCTTATTCTTAAATCCTCTCGAGGGGCATTAAAGTGTATCCTTATTATCCTTAACAAGTTTTGAATCTGTCACTACACAGAACTGTAAACCTCATACCAGAGGACAGTGCCACTCTGTATGTCGATCATGGGATGGATCGGTGGTGGTAAATGCATCCTAAACTGCACTTTTTGGTTTGATGATACAATATTTGAAGACAGATTTACGGTCTCTGTGTTTGACAGAGATCAACAGTGTGTCTCCAAGTGTGTGTGAGGTGTGTGTACGCCCTTTGATTGCACTGTTGCTTGCATGTGTACTAAAAGGAAGCTTCCGTCAGAGGAAAGTTGAGGTTTTTTGTCCATTTACAGTGTAGAGAACAGACTGCTGACAGTGTCATTTCAGACAGAGTGGTAATCTGTATCATCAACCCCCCCAGACCCCATCAGTCCTCCCACATCCACACACACACACACACACACACACAGAATTTTGAAATTAGATCAGTGTATGTCGAAATCCTTGGCTCACATCTTTTCCTCTTTATTGTACTTTTAAGTAAATATATTGATTATCGTTTCATCTTTTTGCACCTGTCATGAAAATGTTCTCATTAATCTCTTTCTAAAAATGGTTTTATACTCCAACTTTCACTGTTTTAAATGATAAACATCAACAAGTGTAAATACTTCCAGCACCTTATCTGCTTTCACTTACAGAAGCTAATATCGTTTGTGCAATGGCATTGATCAATGTGCTTAAGTCACTGATAACTCCAGATAGTGATCAACAGTATTTCTTTGTGGCAAGATCTTTGTACACTTCGCTTGCGGAAGTGTGGGAGGTGGCACTCTTTTATTTTGACGGAAAGAAACACAACATTTACATCGGTGCACATCCACTCTGCTTTTCAGCCTCACCCAACACACAGGCAAAGCATTTTAAGATGAAATCATTTCGATCGATCGGTTTTGACTTTTTTCTTTTCAGCGTTAACATGATGGCTATGTGTTTTTGTTTTTATTTGTACAGTTTTGCTGGATTGGAGTGGAAAGATCATGTTTAGGGTTTCTAAGAAGTAGAAATACTTGACAGACTGTCATACAGAGTATTTTGTGGTCAGACCTCTTGATAAAGGTCACATCAAAAAGAAAATAATAATGATAAAATGAAGTGATTTAAAAGATCAACTTAAAACAATGAAGCTGTCAATGCATTGAAAGAAAAAGTGTGAATTTAGTCTCAATCTGCATGTTTTTGTCAAAGCACTGCTGTAAGACTCCTGCTTTGTCTCATTTTTTTGTTATTTCTGTTTGGACACAGTGTAAAGCGTAATGAGTGTATGTCAAAATGAAAGTGTCTCAATCCAACCTCAAGAGAAAACCAGCATTTAACTGCTTTTTCCACTTTATTTTCTCTGTATTTTTATCATTACTAATGGCAGATGGAATAGAATAAAAATTGCTTTACTGTCTACATTTGAACGAAAAAGCAGAAAGTTTATCTTTGACTCACACGTGCAAATATTTGTTAAAAGTGGAAATAGTTCAGTGAGACAAGGTGGCACATTTAAAAGACCATGAACATGCTTAAAGCACAATGTATTTGTAGTGAAAAGAGCATAAACAGAGAAAAGGCAGACACAGTGGTGCTTCACTATGTTCTATGTGCAGTAAGAGGCAGTCAGCTGTATTTCCAGAGTCCTTCCTGTCGACACTTTCAATGTTTTTCTTTGCAGAGGGGACTCTGTGCCCTTATCATGAAGGGAGAAGCTAAACGTCGTGGTTTAACAGATGAATGTGGTTCCCTTTTAGGCATTGGACTGCATCTCCATGAAGTGGAAACATATTTATACAAAGTAATGGTAGTTTAACAATAAAATGTGATGTAGAATAAGTGACTGCATAAATATTCACTCCCTTCAAGTCAATATTTAGTAGATGCACCTTTGGCTGCAATCACAGCACTGAGTCTGAACACTGCAATTGTACTCCATTCTTCTTTGCAAAACTGCTTAAGCGCTGTCAGGTTGCATAGGGATTGTGCATGAACAGCCCTTTTTAAAGTCCATGGTCCATGGTGTAATGGTAGCCAGGAATACTGCTTAACCAGTGACTGGACCTTCCAGACACAGGTGTCTTTATACTACATCACTTGAGACAAGTTCACTGCACTCAAGTGCTCCCAATTTCACAATTATGAGACTGCTAGCGCCAGTTGGCTGCATTGGGAAATCATTTCTATTGCCAAGACTGCAAATTGAGATGCAGCAAGATATCTTTCCATCCCCTTACCAGAAGATGCTGGTTTTGATAAGTGTAACTCTGTGGCTTGAGAATACAATGTGATGAACCAAAGGCCCCAAGAATGATGAGATTTAAACTGTCTAGATGGAGTTTTTCAGTTTAGGTGCAATCAAAACGAGAATGATCAGAGATACGATGGTATGGAAAATTACTATAGAGGAATATGTGATTGCTGTCAGTGTTTGTGTGAGTGTGTGAACAGTGAAAGATCGTGGGTCACAGTGGATTTCCTGTTGTTTGAGGTTGACAATCAGAAATGAAATAGTGAAAAACAGAGACCACTCATACTCTCTCTATTTGAAATACAACACAGTTCACTCATTTTCTTTAACTCTTTGTTTTTTAACATATTTAGCTCGTTAAACATATTTTTAAATAGTTCATTTTATCCAAATGACCTATTGCAAGGTTAGTTAAATAAATGAAACACCTTATCCTTTAGTGAATCTTAAATTCATCAGCAGCAGCTCTTCTGAGCAGAAATTATTTCTGTATCTTCATACTTACTTGCACTCTTGCTTGCACATTTGCGTAAACGTGCATTTAACCTCACATGGACAACACTCTTATGGCACCTTTTGGTGGTCTCTGTGGCTCCGGATGAAGAAGGCACACACTGACACACTAACACACACTTGCTATAAATCTGACACAGTTATGCACAGAAAAAAAATGCACCTGTACAAAAGCATCGGTGTGCATATGTACAAGCACGTCTAGTAGAAAAGAGTCACGCTGTCAGTGCATTTGAGGAAGGTGTGAAGAGATAAAGAAGCAGATAAAAAGAGCTGTGATTTAGTGTGAGAAAAGATGACAACACTGCTACTTTGATGTGTGCCATCATTTGTGGAGTTAAATAATAAATTATACAGGGTTTGATGTAGGTTGGAAAATGATGACTTTATTTCAGACTTGTTCACAGCAGGATTTTTTTTTTAAACATGAGAGCTTAGACACTTCAGGGGCATTGGGGGGTGGGGGGTTGGAGGGGGGGTGGCCATTACTGGCAGTGATGAAGGAGAGAGTGCATTACTGGCAGCTGTGTCCTTTATGAGCGAGACAGAGAAGGATTCACAAAGAAAGAGATGACATAAAAGAGGGACAGTCAGAGCGAAAGAGAAGCCAGTCAACCACTTGAAAGAGCTCTGAGGTTGACACCTTCGTGTTCTCCGTCTTTCTCCATTTGAAAATATTCCACGTCTTCAGAAGATTTTTTTTGTCATCATATTAGGTGGTATTTTGTTCATTCTACATTAAGGCAAGAAGTGTATGGGAGGAAAATACCTTTGCTTGGCACTGGTCACAAAACAACTGAGCTGTTGAAGGGGAAGTACAGCAAAGACTGAGCTCTCACTGTGGGAATCATTTTTCAGTTTACTTACCTACTTTAATGCCATATTAGTAATTATCCAACAATATTGACTCCTGTTTAATATCACATCAAATACAATAGAAAATTCCAGGCAACCGATATATGTAATGTTTTGTTTATAAGTGCAAAAATGGCAAGCAAATTCCTTGATTAATGTCAAAATTGTACTAAAACACTGACAGTTTTTTGCTACTAAAATGTTGTAAAATTTGTTGTGCAATTAAGACAGTGCTCTCTCTTTACCTCATGGCATCCCTGGTGGGAAATATGACTGAACATGTGACATCTTTGGTACTTACATGAAGCTATCAGTCTTTAAGATAATGGTAGTTCTAATTTTAATAACTGTACTTATTTGCATGTAATTGTGCAATGTCATCTGCATACATTATTATACAGTGAGAGGCTCCATGCTGTAGAGGTTGTTGATTAATAGGCAATAATTTATTAAAATAACAAAGTGATATCTTCACGGGTAGCCTGTCTGATTTCAGTTTGTAGTTCATTTGTTATCCAGTTTGACCAATCACATATCAGCAGACTTAGTTGTATCTGGGAGAAACAGTCAACGTAGACAGCAATTAACAGAAACAAAATGAACAGGCATTATTCCAGGGTATGTTATGGACATTTATGTTACAGAAATAAGTGCCACACAGAAAAGGGAGTCTTACCTGTGAGTCATTTAACAGTGACCACTGGTGTCACTGGAATTACTAGGACATACCAGTCAGAGGTATGAGACATCCATCTGGCAATGAAAGACAATGCTGCACAGTGAAATCAGAGATTACTTCATGTTTGAATAAAAAAACGTTAAGGTTAGAAGTTACTGAAATGGTTGTAAAGGAATGGTTAATCTAAATATGGTCTTCATAATAAACCTCATCATGTTTGTGTTTTTTCCTTGTCCAGCTGTTTCAAAGTGACAGAAGAGATACTTTTAATTCTCTCTTATACGTTGGACTTAATGGAAAAGTACAATAAGTTGCTTTAGTATGCAGCATTAGCATAACAGCTTTTTCTTCTGTGTTTGTTCAGCCCAGATTGAAGTTATCCCCTGCAAGATCTGTGGTGATAAGTCCTCTGGAGTACATTATGGAGTCATCACTTGTGAGGGCTGCAAGGTGAGATGACAGCGTCCAACACTTTCCCTGTACAAACTGACAAAATACTGTACACCTTCCTTCCTAGCAGCTTGCGAAGGTGCAAGCCTTCGTTACCAGTCCAGTAGCCCTTTGATCAGCATTGGACAACCATGACCTGGATGACTGAGAACCTACACAGATACCTTGTTGGCTATGTAACCTGCTAAGGTCAATCTGAAATGAGATTGCCTGGCCTACTGAGGATCCCTTGTTTATGTCTCTCCTTACTCTTTTATTTCTAAGCACTTCTCATGTCGACTAACAGCCTCAACGGCTGCATCAGAACTAGCTAAGATAAACAGAATCATGTAACTTGACCAACTATTTTAAAGATGATTTGAAGTTGTAAGGTCCCTTTTGACAGTGATAGCTATTCAGCTGAGTGGAAACCAGTTACTTACATTTAAAAGTGCAATTTCTGGCTGCTTAAGAGTCATTTAGCTTGGTTTGGCTAATGCACAATGACTCTCAGGATATTCTGGGTAATGAAAGACTAAGTGTCTGGAAAAGTAAGCTGCATTCGAAGGAGCCTTCAGATTGGCCTGTAACACAGCCTCATGGCCTCATTGGTCTTGAAATTCATGCTCCAAAGGATGCAGCCCCTGATTTGGGACATAGCAATAGATAACTTCTAGCTTGGTTAAACTGGCATACAACAAGTCTTGGGATACAACAGGCCCTGAAAGATAGACCAAGTGCCTGGAAAAGTAGGATGCATTCAAAGGAGCCTTCAAAACGATGTATGATGCAGCACTATGACTGAATTGGTCTTGAAATTCACGCTCCGAAGAATGTAGCCCCTTATTTGGGACTAAGCAATAGATAACTGCTAGCTCTGTTAAATTGGCATACAATAAACCTTGGGATACAATGGGCCTTTAAGGATGGACCAAGTGCCTGGAAAAGTAGGATGCATTTGAAGGAGCCTTCAGAACAGCCTGTGACACAGCACTGTGGCGTAATTGGTCTTATAATCCCCCCGGCGAAGGAAGCAGCCCCTAATTTGAGACATAGCAATAGATAACTGTTAGCTTGTTTAAATTAGCATGCAGTTAGTCCTGTGATATATTGGGCCATGAAGGACAGACCAAGTGCCTGGAAAACTAGGATGCATTGAAGGAGCCTTGAAAATGACCTTTGATGCATCATTATAGCAGAAATAGTCTTAAAATCCACCATTCCAATAATCTTGCATAGCAAATGAATACGCCCATTACCGTGTTTCTCCCTGGTGAATCCATCTTGCAAAGCTCCCATCTGAACTGTTTGGGCCCGCTTCGAAAGAGACAGGACCAATCAGCGCTGAGGGGCAATGCTTTCGGGCGCAGCAGAGTTGTGGCATATGCAAGCAGCGAGAAAAGGCCAGTGCAGATATGGCAGAATACATTAGCGTGGATGCTGCTAAAGTGCCAGTTTTATCAGAACTTGACGAAATTTCTTCATTAAAAGAAGAACAAAGAACAGCATTGAGTTGTTTTCTTTTCAAAAACAAAAACAGTAGTGTACTGACATGTCTACACTTGCCATTGTTGGCGCTATGGAGTTTTTCAAAACCTCTGCCCTTTCCCAAACGCGATGTATGAGAGGTTTCCCAGATGGATGTTGAAACACATCCATCTGGCTTGTCAGGTTACCCTTCCCAAGGATTCAGCCCCTAATTTGGGTCACAAATCACATTCATTGTTCATTTTCCAAAAGCAAAATAAAACACCATTTTTATATCTCTAATAGAAACTGTCTAAAGGTTGTTTTGCTCACCTTGTGCTTTTTATGTTTAGTTAAAGCAGATAGATGTTTTGGATAGTAATATTGGTATCTGCCTTAAAACTCATATTTCTGGCTGCTCTTTCCTCAGGGATTTTTCCGGCGTAGCCAGCTTCCTACTGTATCATACTCCTGCTCCAGGCAGAGCAACTGCCAGATTGACCGGGCCAGCCGCAACCGCTGCCAAAGCTGCCGCCTGCAGAAGTGTTTGGCTCAGGGCATGAGCAGAGATGGTGAAACACACACAGACGATCACAGTAACAGAATGAGTAACTAAATGTTGTTTTCTAAGCCCTAGTTAAAATTTTGTGTTCATTTTTCCCCTCCCTCAGCGGTGAAGTTTGGGCGGATGTCAAAGCGTCAGCGTGACTCTCTGATTGCTGAAGTTGAGCGGCATCGACAGCAGCAGCAGCAGCAGCTTCAGGGAGACACCCAGTCCATCCTGTCCTACCCCACCAAGACCCATCAAGGCCGCTCTCTACAGCTCCTCCAGCCCATGGCGTACCCCTTCAGCGGGGAGGCTGAGCTTCTGTCCCACACCACTGATGTTCACCCTTACCTTGTGTGCTCCCCGAATGAGGCACAGGTGACAGGAATGATCTACCGGGGCTCCTCCATTTCTCCAACACCAAGATCCCAAGGTAGGGGGGACAGCAGCGGACACACTGACATGAGAGGTGAGGCATTCTTTTGTGCACCTGTCTTTATCCTCCTCTTCTTATTCCTAATTCCCCTGTTTTCTCTCTTTTTTTTTCTTAGGCTTTAACTCCAGACCGCCGTCTAGTGACCTGATGGCCGTTCACCCCTACAACCCTCTGGAGGATCCTTACAGCCTCTATCCTCACTCTCTGAGAAACATGGGTAAGCACACAGCACAGCAGACCTTTGTGTGTGCCGTAGTTTTAATCTTCATACCAACATTCACTCTTATTTTTCAGATGAGCTGTGTGCCAGCATTGTTCGTTCCCACAGAGAGACCAGTCAGTACAGAGTGGAGGAGCTGCAGGCTCTCAGATGGAAACTGTTCAGCAGAGAGGAGATCCAGGCCTACCAGAGCAAAGTACACCAACACCACCACTCTTAGTTTTGCTTCTCAGACTTTCTTTTGTATTTTGTGACCTCAAAACAAAACATGACATTTCATATGTCTCTTTTTGGAGGCAATGATTGATTCATCAAACAGAAACATGAGTAAAATTGCTCTGTTATTTTCCCCCACCTCCTCCGTTTCTACCTCTTTGATCACAGATTATTCAGGTTAATGACTTTGTCTATCCTTTTTAACTACTTTTAATCAGATCATTTGCCATAATTTGTGATACCTCAATTGTCAAAATCAGGGGCGGTACTGAAAGTTTTTTTTCCTGTTCTTCTTTTGGTGTAAGATGCCCACACTGCCAACATTTTCTCTCATGTTTGAACATGAAAATAGATCAGAGTTTGATCCACACCTGACTCCCTCGGCCAAAAAAATGTCTGAATCAGCAGCCAGGTAAAGTGCTTATAAAAGTATTTGCCCCTTTGGATTTTTTACCCTTTTATTGATTTTATAAAACAATCATAGTCAATAATTTGGCTTTTTTGACCAAATAAATAAATAAATTCAGGTCAAAGTGAAAAAAAAAAATTCTAAAGTGATGCCAATGAAATAAGAATATGTGATATAAAATGACATAAATATTCAAACCCTTCAAGTCTGTATTGAGTAGATGCACCTTTGGCTGCAGTCACAGCACTGAGTCTGTGTGGACAGGTCTCAATCAGGCTTGTACATCTGGACACTGCAATTTTACTCCATTCTTCTTTTAGAAACTGTTCAAGCTCTGTCAGGTTACATGGGGATCAGGCATGAACAGCCCTTTTCAAGTCCAGCCACAAATTATCTATTGAATTGAGGTCTGGGTTTTGACACAGCCACTCCAGAACATTCACCTTGTTGTCTTTAAACCATTTCTGTGTAGCTTTCACACAGAAAGCTACACACTTCACTTTTCTGTGTAGTTCTCTCACAGACTGAATGATATTGTTCTCCAGAGATTTATTATATTTTGCTGCATACATTTCACCCTCTACCTTTATGAGCCTTCCAGGGCCAGCTGCCAAGAAGCATCCCTACAACATGATGCTGCCACCACCATGCTTCACATTGGGGATGGTGTGTTTGGTGTGATGTGCAGTTTTTTGTGTCCACCAAGCTTAGCGTCCTGTCTGATGGCCAAAATGCACCATTTTGGTCTCATCAGACCAAAGAACTTTCTTCCACTTGACCATGGAGTCTTCTTCATTCCTCACTCTTGGAGAGATTTAATATGATATTTCCAAAAACAGTGGCTTTCTCTTTGACATTGTCCCATAAAGCTTTAACTGGTGAGGAATCTGGGTAACAGTGGTTGTATGCAGAGTCTCTCCCCTCTCAGCTACTGAAGCTTGTAACACTTTCAGAGTAGTCAAAGGTGTCTTGGTGGCCTCTCTCGTGAGTTTCCTTCTTGCACGGTCACTCAGTTTGTGAGGGGGGCCTGATCTAGGCAAATTTACACATGTGCCATATTCCTTCCATTTTTTATGATGGATTTTACTTAACTCTGGGGTTGTTTAGTGCAATGGATTTTTTTGTATCCATCCCCTGACTTATACTTCTAAATTATCTTTTCTCTGAGTTGCTTGGAGTGTTCTTTTGTCTTCATGGTGTAATGGTTGCCAGGAATACTGATTAACTGGTGACTAGACTTTCCATACACAGGTGTCTTTATACTACAAGCACTTGAGACACGTTCACTACGCTCAGGTGATTGCCATTTCATTAATTGTGAGACTAGCACCAATTGGCTGGACCTTTGTTAAATTAGGTCAGTCACATTTAAGGGGATGAATATTTACGCAGTCACTTATTTTACCTTACATATTTTTATTTAATTTAAATTACTTTTTGGAAATCTGTTTACACTTTGAGGTTTTTAAAACTTTTTTGGTTAAAAAAAAAAAAAGCCAAATTATATTGAACATGGTTGATTTATAAAATCAATAATACATCCTCCAAGGGGGTAGATACTTTTTACAGGCACTGTATACTAGCTTTTTGCTTTTAAACTGATGCAACATGGCAGATCACATTTGTCTCAAATATAAATTCATGCTGCATTATGAGCTAAAGGGTCCATGTCTGTCAACAGAGCTGATATCAACCCATGCCCATGTTTAGCCAATCACCGGTGCATTTCTAGTGTTAATATTATAAAGTAATAACATATATTTTGTACACTAAAGCTTAGCAGTCAAACATTATTTTACTTCAGTGTTAGCTGAGACTTTTTTTTAAGTTAAATACATGAATCCTCTGCTTTCTCAGTCAGTGGATGAGATGTGGCAGCACTGTGCTATCAGACTGACTGATGCTGTGCAGTACGTGGTGGAGTTTGCAAAGCACATCCCAGGTTTTCGTATGCTGAGCCAGAACGACCAGATCGCCCTCTTGAAGACTGGTGAGCCTTCTGTTTACTGGAACACATTACAGTCACATTCAAACACAATACAATCTCCTTCATGTGACCCTATGTTCACATTCAGGCTCCATGGAGGTTGTTCTGGTCAGGATGAGTCGTTTATTCAACACGGAGAACAACACGGTCTTCTTCGATGGGAAATTTGCTGGAACTGAAGTCTTCAAATCTCTCGGTGAGCGTTTCCTCATACATTGGTCACACAAAAAGCATTGGTGTGTGATTGAAATGAGCATCATGTATGCACACATTTTAATGAAGCTCTGGTTTCTTTCTTTTTTTTTTTTTTTTTAGCATGTGGAGATTTAATCACAGCAGTGTTTGATTTTGCTCATGGCATGTGTGCTCTGAAGCTCACTGAGCAGCAGATCGCTCTCTTCAGTGCTCTGGTGCTCATCAATGCAGGTAAGATCAGCTGACCCACAGCCATGTGGAAATTGTCTGAAAACACTTAATATCAGTGGTGAGAGTTGATTACTAGCAGGATCAGCAACATATTCTGATGTTTGCAAAGTCTGAGTATATTCTACCCTGATATAAGCCAGAACTTCATGTGGTATGATTTAGCCAACCATTTAATTCCACCATCCTGTTTAGCTCTCTTTGGTTTGATACACTTAACAGTTTTTTGCATTTCATTTTTTTTCATTTAAAAAGTTGGGACCTGTCCTACCTGGCTACCAACCGTACCTGTCCAACCTTATAGAGTGGAGCAGATACAATGCTGTCTGTTTACTGACTCAAAGAAGTGTCTGTACTTTATGTCTTCTTGTGGGAAACGGACAGGTGTCAGGAAGAGAAACATGTGTTCATGTGTTTGCTGTGTCCCTTTATTCTTCATCGAATTTATTGGCAGACAGCACTGTTTCACATGGCCATGATGTCACACTATTACATCGCAGACACAGCTATCGCCTCCTATCAAGTAAGGGTACAGATCAAGGTCTATTAAAAGAGTCAGATATCATCCAAATCCATCCAGATAGCTCCTAAAGGACACTTTCACTGCTATGTAACAGACATGTTTACAACCGTTTCAGCACAAACTAGCCACCTCTTGCAGCATTTTTTCACTCTGCATTCATTCCTTTGTTCATGCCCAAACCAGAATCCCTACTGCCCCCTAGTGACTCTTTATGGAAGTACAGTATTAAAGGTGCCTTTTATCACAGTCCCCTGTAGTCTGAATCAGTGCTGATATCACCCCTGAAATTCTTCAAAATATTCGACCATATTTCATACAAATTGTTACAGTTGGACCATAAATGGGACAGGATAAATGAAACATGTTAAAAAAAGAACATCATTACAGAAGGAGAAGTGTGCATACATTAGCACAATTTCTAGAAGAATCTCTAAACTATTACAGCTTGTCCTTGTTATCAGAAGAAAACCTAAAAAAATGTAAAGATGTTCTGTGTGCCTACATAGGGCTTTTATGCATCATAACGCTCTGATGCACATTTTTCCCTTGGCACACATTTGCAACACCGTGAAAACAGTTTTGCGACCCACTTTTGGGTCCTGAGTTGCCACTAAAGAACCACTGGTCTAAACGAAATGTCTGTGCCATGCTATGGTCAAAATACAATTTTGGTCAACATCAGAGGAGGTTTACAACCCAGTCTAAACCAGCCCTAAATAGCCTTTCTCAGTCATTCTGTTGGGTGTGTGTCTCTTTAAACGCAAAGAGCTCCTTCTCACTCCGCCCCCCTCTACTGTAGTGTGCTGACACAAGTACAACTTTGTGTTTCCGTGGCTGTAGGTAGAAATCTGTGGAGATATGAGGTAAGGGACCGATATTATTATAAGGATTCATTGTGATGTCACAATGAGCGCAGATTCTGAACAGAACATCAGATTTCCAGTTTTCAGATACAGACAGACCAAGAACAAAAGACTGGGTTTGCTTATTTCACATTTTTTGGGTCCATATATACTCTGGATACCCAAATATGCATGCAAAAATATTAAATGGCACATAGTGAACCAGAAAATTCATACTACATTGAGATATTTGTGGCCTCCTCTTTTTAAAAATACGATTAATCACTTCTCTTGTGCAGATCGTCCATGTCTGGAGGACAGAAGCAGAGTCCAGCGAGTGCAGAGGAGTGTGGAGCTAGGACTCACACACATTTTACACCGAGACAACCAAGAAAATCTGATGCACAAGGTACAGCATCTCAGTTTGGTGCAGATTCTATCTCTTCAGTACCTCGACATCATGTTATCTGTTAGCGTGCATGCTCCTCACTGTGTCTGTGTCTTCCTGCAGCTGTACCAGAGGATGGCAGTGTTGTGTTCACTGTGCAGTCTGCACATGGAGAAGCTGCGCTGGTTCAGTCAGCGTTACCCGCTCACTGCTCACTCTCTGTTCCCTCCTCTCTACAAGGAGCTGTTCACCTCTGAGCCCGAGCTGCTGCAGGGGAGCACTCACTGAGGATTCACATCCATGCTCCAACACACAAACATTATTTTAAATCTCTCATTTTCTTCTTAACAGAATCTATTTTTCTAATAATGAACAGAGAAGCACAGAAACTGTAGTCTTTTAGATATTATATGACTTGTCAAACATAAACTTCAATACTTTTATAGCTTATGACTATTTTAAATTTTCCAAGAGAAAATGTTTTGTTGCTTCGTGGGATAGATTTTTCTCTCAGGATTGTGATTCTGTCCAGATGATCTGGCGTCACAGTGCTTTTAGAGGTGTGTAGGACATGGCTCAGGAAAACTTCAAATGGTAGTCCATTCAAAAGTCTGCTGTGAAAAATACATCACTAATTCTTTAAAGAATTTAAAGGAGGTGATAAAAAGCATGAGGTTGCCCCTTCATGAAGGCTTTTTTATGAGTTCACACACTGCTGAAACTCAAATCTTAGCATGTAGATTTGTCTAATTTCTTGTGAAACATATCTCTTTACAGTTACTATAAAGAGACAATCACCTGATAACACCAGATAATCTTATTTCAATATAAATAAGGCAAACTGGAACTAAACAACTATATATTTTCATGGGATATACTCATGAGTAGACTAAGGGTACAGGGGTGCGTCAATAAGACAAGCTGTAATGGTTTCTATAGTGGTGCACTTTGTAGAAATTAAATGAGCAAATTATAAATATGAGATTCAGGGACCTCAAAAGTCTTATCAGTTTATCCTTTAGTCATGATGCATGTTTGTGAAAAGTTAGGAAAAAATCCCTCAAAGGCTTCTTACGATATCACATTCACAAGCAAGTATAACCTTGAACTTTCCCCCATGACCTCCCAAATCAAATGAGTTCATGCTTTAGTCTGAGTGACTCTTCAGACTCAAGAACCCATGAGTCTGACCTGTCTTGTGATATTGTGCTCACAAGGAAGGGATGACATAAGGCCTAATGACCTTGACCTACAAAATTGAATCATTGCATCCCTGTGTCACATTTGACGTTGGTAAAACGTTTGAGGATACTCCTCTGAAGCAATCTTGAGACAAATGGTTCACAAGAATGGTTCAGACAGGCAGCCTCAGGCTATCGCCTTCACCATTGGAGGTGTAAAAATGTCAGGTCAGAAATGTTTGATATTGTAAGCAAGATATTAGATTTCTTTTTTGCTGATATATGATATCTCCATATTTACAAATTCATTTTAAATAATTTTTATGTAGTTCAGACCTAAATCTTCAATCCTGAAAACACACAATTTAAATTTTGATGATTGAAAAATCGACATGTCAGTCTTTAAAACTCACTTTAAAGTGTAAGGAATGATGATGAATTAAGAAAAACACTTCAGCCTAAAACTCCACTAACCTATTTGTTTGTGTGGTCAATATTTACAGCTGACGTAGGCAGATTTTCATAGCCAAAATATTGGTTGTAACTAACGGCAGAAATGTTCATATCTGCCGATACCGTTATTATCAGCGACTTCTGAATTAGACTAGAGCCCTTTGCAGGACTCTTTTCTTAATCCAGCTGGATTTCTGACCATTACCACCCATATCACGCACGGATTCTGGCAATCCATGTTAAATATTCAGCAAAACAGACAGTGTGTTTAATTAAAGGTGACATTGATATGTTCACTTAAGCACCGCCCTGATCAAGTTTCCTCTCTGAATGAATTAAACCTTACGAAAACAACCACATCCTTGTCATAAGTAATGGTGCCACATTTGATCAAAAAAGCAGCTGTTAGCTTCAAGACTGAATTCCTGGTTATGGCTTAGCAATAGCAATGTCAAAATAATATTTTCTGACCTTATTTACATATTTGTTATTTTAAAGTCATACGACAGTGGAATGTTTTCCTGATTTCTGGAAAGTTCGTGAGTCATAAAAACTGCAGCACACTTCCATCATCTCACAGACATTAGAATCGTCTTTACTCTGTTGAAGCTATTACTGTTCTCACCATCAGATGCTTAATGCAGTAAGGCCAATTTGCATGGAAAGGTGAGGTTTTTTCCCCTAAATAACTGCATAATGGCTCAGTGTCTCTGCGTGCAGGTGCTTATGTGTGATGATAGGCCGGTAAAACAATAAGGGAAGCATTAAAGCTGTACATTTTGACATTTTACAAAGTTTTAGAGCAGTGCTTTAAAGAGAGCTTACTTTGATTAGGGATCTTGGAGCAAAAACATTTCCCTGTAGGCATCTTTCAACAAAGTCCAGTTATCTTCCACCTCTGTTTGTGCTCATAGCAGGTGTGTTTCTTTTCTAGCTCCGACATCAGAGGTAAATGGAACGCATCAGAAGTTCCTGAATGATGACTTGGGGCAACATTTAAGAAAAAATCTGTACATATTTGTGATTTTTTTCATGGCACCAGTTTCTTACCAGCACACCAGACAGACAGACCGACTGACCGACTGTCAATTATAGTAGAAAGATTAAGACCTCTTTACTCAACATACTCAAAGAAAAATTGTACTTGTGGCAGGTATTTTTTTTCTCATTAAAAGCGATTCAAGCCTTTTTCCAATTTTTATATTCTTAAATAATATTTTTAAATCTCAACTTGTTAGATGAATGTTTCTTGGAGTAATTGCGACAACTTTTTTTCAATTATTTTTGGGGCTTTTGCCTTTATTAGAGATAGGACAGTGGCTAGAGCTGGAAACAAAGATGAGAGAGTGGAGAAGGGAAGGAGCCACAGGCCGGCTTTGGCAGGACAGAAGGTGTGACCTAACCACTGCTAGGCCACCTGCACCCCTAATGGGGAGTTTTTGACAGAAATTAGACAAATGAACTTGCTTGAATTTTAGTTTTAGTAACATTACAACACAAAACCTTTAAACCATGAATCATTTCTGTGCTGCTGATTCAGCACTACTCTTCAAGCTGTTGACTCGGTTTCATATCATGTTATATTTTACACAATCTACTTTTCCTCCATCACAGTGTTGCTCAATATGTCCTAAAAACTTGTCTTTGCTTAAAGAGTTAAAACCTCCTCTGCTCTGCTGAGCTAAATGATACATCCATCGTCTTCTACTCAGTGATACTACCTCTAAAGAGACTGATGCTCTTTTTCACAGAAGGACCCTTTAATGACACAACAGCACAAATGGAAAACACAAGCCTTGATGGGATTTTCTATTGTTGAACTGTTCTTCGAAAATGAACAAAAGAGCCATACATTTATATGTTTTCTTGCTGTGTTACTAAAAATGGAATTGCAGGTGGAAATAATGATCACGGACTGTGTGGAATCTCCTGAAGGCCCCCTTGGTTCCTGTTATCTCAAATAACACCGTGTCACAACTTCTTCAGACAATAGCTAAAATGCTTCCTTGCATTTTTAATGTATAATACTAATTCAGCAATGCTAGAAATTTGAAAGTTATGTGAGATATGTGAGTCTTTAAATGCCAGAAAACAAAGTCCTTGGGAACAAACAGCCAAATCGGGCATAAAGAGTAGACAGCGTATTAAGTGTGGTACATTCCTGAAAATGAGAAATGAAAAACGTCCTTGGCTGGATGTTGTCACAGATTATGTATAAAGGTTTGTCGAAGCAGCAATACTTCCACTATGTTATCCTTTGTGTTAAATGAATCCTTATAGGCTTTTATATCTTTGGAGATTTTGAAAAGATGTTGCATTAAATGTAGAAAAAAAAGAGTATGCTGTAGAAATGTCCTCCCTTGTGTGCAAATTGTTCCTTTTTTCCAGATTATCTTGCTTCTATTTTGTTTTCTTTATGAATTTGGTTAAAAGCAATGAGTAAAGAGGAAATGTTGAGAGGTTTCAGCATTAAACACTGTTGGCCTGGTTCTAGTCCTCTTTGATTATATTAAAGATAATCTATGTAAACCTCTTAATAAACTGCTGAGACTGTGACACAGAGCAGATGTGGTTTCTTTGTCTGTTTGTGTTGTATAAACACTCGTGTTGGACTGAGACGTGCAGCTATGTGATAAGAGTTCAGTATAACAAACTGTAGCTTCAAGGGGAAAAGAATAATAATCATTCCCAGAGCAAACAGCACACATATACAAAAATAGTCATTTTATTTGTGAAATGGTCCACCCATACAAAATCACAACCCCCAAATAATCAATTTCAATCAATCCAAACATTACCCCTTTTTTAAAAAAAAGAATTACAATGGGTTAAACATGGAAACTATGGCCAAAAATGGTGATAAAATTCGGGTTTAGAATGAGCAGAATTGGGTTCAAATGGCAAAAAATGTTTAAAGTGGCAAAAATGGGTTATCATAGGCAAAAAATGGGTGGAAAGTGGCAAGAACTGGCAGCAGAGATGGTGAAAAGGGGTTATAAGTGGCAAAAATGGGTGAAACAAATGGTCACATTTGTGTAAAATTGACAGAAATGGGGGTAAAAAGTGGTGGAAGGACAACAAAGACAACAGTAAGTGGAAACAGTAGAAATGGGTTGAAAGTGGCAAAAAAAAAAAGGCAGAAAATCAAGTGGCAATAATTAGAGGAAAGGGTGGTGAAACGGGTAAAAGTGGAAAAGATGGGTGGACAGAAGTGATGAAAAGGAGTTAAAAAGTGGCAAAAATTTGTTTGATGGGCGAAAAAGAGTAGAAGAATGATCAAGTAATGGCAGAGGTCAACTGAGGCGGAAAGTTGCGGAAAAGGTAGTGAAATCGAAATTAAAGGTGGCAAATATGAGCAGAGAAAAAGTAATGAAAAGGGATTTATATGGGACATAAAATGATTAAAAGTGGCAAAAATCTGAGAAACAAATAGTCAAATAAAAATGAAATTGGAAAAAATGGGTGTATAAGTGGTGACAAGGGGTCACCAGAGATCACAATAGGCAGAGAGTGAAAAAAATATGTAGAAAACATGGTGGACAGGATTTAAAAGTGGCAAAAATGGCTAAACAGCAGAAGAAAAGGGCAGAAAAGGATTTGAAATAGGATTAAAAAGTGGCAAAAATAATAACTATAATAATAATTAATTAAAAGTGGGAAGGGCCCATTCTGTGGGTTTGTCAGTCACAGGGGCCCAGCCAAAACTCTGGGCAGTCCTGAGATCACTGGAATGAGATATTAAAACAAACAAGACATTTAAACAATTTTAAGAGGTAAAGCAATAAAAATGAGGAGAAAGATAAAAGATAGACAGAGACAAAGAGAAAAAATAAATAAGTACAATAAAATAATTGAAGTTGATAGAGTAATTGCAATAGCATCAACAGTTAATAATTAATTTGAAAAAAAGAAAGAACAGCGAAAGAGAAAAAGTAATTTAATGACATCAAAGGAGTCAAAAAGATGGGAATAGGATAAACAATAAAACAATACAAAAATATAAATGCAATAAACATGGAGGAAAAGGCAAAGGACTGAGTTCAAAGACAGAAAAAAAGAAAAAATACAGAATAAAAAAAGGACAAACCCAAGAGGTAAGGCACCAAAAACTTTGCAAAGCAATAAAATTGAATTTGAAAAAGTCAGAGATAAAGGGAAAATAGATAAAACAATAAAAAAAGTTAAAAGGAAAAGGAAATGAGGTCAAGGATTAGATCAAAGTAAAAGAGAGATCGAACAACAAAAATTTTAAAGCGTTACAGACATTTAATAGAAAAACATACAAGCAGATTTAAAAAATAGTAAAGAAAAAAGCAATCAAACGAAAAAGTGAAAAAGAACAGAGAGTGACTGTAGCTGCAGGACTGATGCAAAAGGAAATATTAGTCATTGTGGACTAGAGGTAAAGTTGTCTTCAGGTTTCCATGGAAACAACTGTCGCCAACCAGTTTAGAGGAAATTAAAACACTCTGACTCAATTGGATGTGGTAAATTATGCAATTTTTTAAAGAAAAGGAAAAAAACAAACAAAAGCCACAGTGATGTCACATGTTAAGTGCTAGTCGTCTTTTCCTTCTTTTTTATGGTTGTTTTCTAGTAGTAACTTTCTAAAAGTAGTGATTTTTGCATTTAGTTTGTTTTGGGAAAACACCAGGTAAACAGTTGCTGATGTGATGTTTTTCCCCTCTCAGAAAGAAAGAAAACGACAACTCTAAGTTAACAGTGGCAGATATACGCCCACAGTGATCCAAGGATCCGTGCTTTAATTCTCTCCTGTGGTTTCTTCATTCTTTCCTGTGCTGAGGCACTTAAACTGTTCTGGACCATTAAAATCTAGAGACATAAACATGCACTGTCAACTCCTGCACATATTTCAAACATCACACACTATTTTTAAATGGTTTAAATTGTCTGAAATGTTTTATTAGCATTCAAAGATCTTTTTTTCTGGAGGGGGAGTGTATTATAGCCCTGTCTGGGTTTGTTTGCCATTCTCTGATCTCACTAGGGGATATACAGTTTCCGGACCCCCAGTACTTACAGCCACCAACTGAAAACTTTGATCCTCCTGATATCTCCTGTATACGATGGGAAAGAGCTGTAGGCATAGCAGCAAAGGCTGCATAATCCTTCTAGTTTAAGCTACAGCCTACAGAACGCAGAGACATCAAAACAGAGCTGCACAGGGAGTTCTTCACTCTGACTTAGCTTTTTTACAAGAACATATTTGGAGGGTTTGAGTAGAGGTCAGTCAGTTTTTTAAGCTATAATCTGAGAGGCCATGATGACCCTGGACTCAAACTCAGGATAAGATAAAAAGAAATATAGAGTCTTTAACATCATAGCAATAAATAAATAAATAAATAAAATACTCATTTGCATTATGAGAAATGTAGGCTCCCATCTTGACCCACACTCCAGTATTTCCAGGCTCTACTTCTCTGATTTTAATTATTGATAAGACAGGGGGTCCCTAAAGTGTGGCAAACATTGAACCACAGCAGTGGCTCATAATGTGCAAAGTGTGCAATGACAGCAGGAAAACTTCCCTAAGAGGCCCTCATCTACTAGCATAGTCATGTTGTGCAGCTAAACATTACATGCATTCTTTATGTTAAAGTTTTTTTTTATGAAACTCAGGAAGGAAAATCAACCACCTGGGAGAGAGAAAAGAAAGAAAGACAGTGGTAAATGCTGCAGATAATGACAATAAAATGTAGGAGTAAACGACAGAATGCTGCTTATCTGGCATCAGCTACAGAGACTCTGAATAACAGCACTGGTGGACTCAGAGGGGAGGGCGCTAGTATTTGAAAAAACACAGCAAAAGCGAGTGCCCTCTAAGATGCCATTAAAGTGGGCAAATTTAAACAAAGTGCCCTTAGGATGCCGCCACAGTGTGCAAAGTTAGTAAATAAAGTTACCCATAGGGTTCCCTCTAAATGGGCAAAATCTAAGGAAGTACCCTTTTGATGCCCTTTTAGAGGGTAAACTTTGGCAAACTACCACTTTAGTGTCTTGTGGGTGGGCAAAATTTGAGAAAGTAGTACCCTCTAAGCTAGTAAAACGTGATAAAATACCCTCTCACTAATAATATGACCTCTAGAGCAGTGGTTTTTAACTTCTGGGTCAGGACCCAAAAGTGGGTCGTGGGGCTGTTTTCAGTGGGTCGTGAATTTGTTTCACGAAAAAAAAGGCTTAATATCTCTGATATTTAAGCCCTAGGCAGACATCTATCCATATACTTTATTTTGCAGGAAAATTAGTAAATTCTGATTCTTTTCTTTAAATCTTCACCTATTTATCCTGTTTAACTTGGATGGAAATATTTTCAGTAAAGTTAGTTTTCATATGATAAGTTATAAATGTCTTATGACCTTTCAAAAAAAACAACCCAAATGTGTTAAAATGGTAAAACATAGCAAATTGAAATCTTTGCACGCATGTCCTCCCAAAGTGTCAGCCAGTCTCTTTGTTCAGCTTTTTGTTGTGTTGTGTAGGCCTATTTTTATCCAGAAAGAATATTTGAACAACATGCTCAAAACGATAGCCTACTACTGCAGCTCACTCAGGCTGTTTGTTGAAAATATTTTCTAAAATTATAAATTACTTTCATTTGTTTTAGACAATTTTGTCTACCTCTCTCTGGGCCAGAGAGAGCTAACTCAGTTAATTTGTTAATAAGTGGGAAAATGTATTTACAAGTACATGTTCACACACGCATTTATTTTCATACGTAATTATAATTTCCCAGCACCAAGGATTTGAACAGATCACCTATGAGTCATGTAGAAAAACTTCCCTCCCTCTGTCCCTCCTCCTGCATGGTTTCCCTTGAAACTCCTTAACAAGCGTAGAAACTGTCCCGGTAGCTTAGACGGACGGCACGGCGGCGTCTGTTGGACCAATTACGGACCGGCTGTTCGTGTTTTCTGGGCGGTCTCTGCTCTCTCTCTCTGTCCGACAGCAACGACACTAACAGCGGCACAAACACTACCGGACACACACTGTCAGCTTCACCATGGGGTCGTCCCGGGCTCTGTTGTGGTCCACCGCGTTTGTGTTGGTGTTACTGAGCTCAGCATCCAAAGGTTGGTAGTTTAATTCTCGGTTGTTGTCGCTGTTTTCATGCTAAAAGTTGTTGTGTTTGCTTCTTGGCTAATAGCCACACTCCATTTTTGTTCGACTGCGCTCATGTAAGCTCCCAATAAATGCGTTTATTTTGCCTGTAGCTCAACACACTGCACAGCAGTGAACAAGTATAAAGTACAGGTGGTTGTGCTTTTGTATAACTAAAATGTTTATGCTAACGGACGTTTACTTCTTAATGTTTTAAGTGCTCTAGGTGCTTTAAAAAAACTACGCTTGTATGATATGACTAGAATAAGACAGATTCAATAGCTTCAATAGAAAACATACATGAACATTAAGACGTGACGCATTTAATGAAGCAAAATTTAAGTAGATTTCTTGAAGCCTTACTACTGTTAACATTAAAGTAAAAGTAAAGGACTTATTCGTTGTCAGATTTTTCCGTGGTTTTTGCCATTACTTAACTGGAAGAATGCTTGTTTTTTTTACCCACTGGCCCTCTTCCAGCATCATTTGTGCATTTAAAAAAACTGGGAACAGTTGCATAACTTTGTCTGACTCTATTCTCCCTTTTTTTTCCCCACCCTCTTTATGGGTATAATTTTCCAGATGAGCACATGTTTGAGCAGCGTGAGGTCACCTTTGACCTTGACAAAATCATGCAAGGTGAGCAATGGGCATATTCACACACTGGTGCAGTATCTCTGCAGGGACCAATTAGAAGCTGAGATGTTGACGGTGGCATTTAGCCAACTCTTACAATTTGAAGAGGCTTTGTTAGGGTTTGAACACAGGTTTGAAACTCAACTGATTTCATGAACACATCATGTTCTGTTTTACATTTTTATATGTGTCTGTACTGGTAGGGTTCTTTATATATGATGTTTGGAAAAATAGCTTTTACGCTGTAATAACTAAGCCTCCAGAAGTTTGGCTTCTAAAAGTTAAACGTATGATATCATTGCTCACATAGTAACTAAGCATCAACAAAAGTAAAGTATGCATTATGTATTGTTCGAACATTGGTGTACAATGTTGAGAGACATCAGTCCATCTGCGGACACAGCATGCAGTGATGTCAATAGCCAGGGCCCAGGGTGTAGCTGTTGTGTTGCATCAGTTTAATGGAAAATAACCCGAACTTCTTATTGGATAAACAATCAAACAATAAAAGTGGGTAAAAGAAGTCATCAGTTGGTCAAACTGATATGTTTTAATAGCTTGGACAGTCACCAAGCAAGATCAGCAACTCAAAGTTTGTAAGACATCTTTCAGTGATATTTCAAGAGGAGAACCTGCTAACAACACTTTAAATCACAGAGTTAATGCAAAAAAAAAAAAAAAAAAACAGACAAAGAATTGCAAAGAAATATATAAAATAATTGCTATTATATATGGTAGTCAGCCCTATTTTTATGTTCAACATCGATATCACTAAATTTCACAGTTACTGCATCTTCATAAAATTTGGTGCTTGATCAATTTTAAATAACATAGAGCTCTCCTAAGTTCATACAGAGGTTAGAATAATGTAGGTCATGAATTCATTCTTAAGGGCAATTTTGAACAAGATTAGGCCAGTTTAGAAAACAGTTTAAAAGTAAACTATTTGACTAGCCCATATACTTTTTCTTTAAATCAGTGCTTCTGAAAGTGTGGGCCATGGCCCCTGGTGGTCCCTGGATGTTCTGCAGGTGGCCATGAGAGCTAATTGACAATAAATGAAAATAATACCAAGAGCAGAATTTTAAAATTGCAATCACATTTAAAATGATCCAACATGTGTGATGTCATTTTTATGTCTTAGTAAAAAGGCCAAAAACTGGGCCAGATTTCACTTCCATGTCCCCTTTTTACTATTTATTTTGTACTTATAAGGAACTATCAATACCCTTTGAGACATAAACATTACTAGGAAAGGGTTTATGGAGTCACAAAGTAAAGAGATGAATTTTAAAAAAGAAGATATGGGGGACGGGGGACTGCTTATGCTTGATAAGAAATATATAAATAGTGGTGCTCTGTGACTTAGACTTTATGAGTTCACAAGCAGTTTTGTCTTATTTTTATGTGGAAGCACTGATAAATTATTATAATTAGGAATGATGATAATTAGGCATTTACATTGAAATTCTATGCTTATAAAATAAAATATGTATATTTTGAGTCACATGTTTTGGTTGGGCTTTATGGCATCAGGGCTTTGGTGGGCTCCAGATGATTTTCAAGTTTCAAATTGGGCTGAGATGTACTCAAGTTTGGGAAAGGTTGCTTTAAAAAGATCAATTTTGTCTTTCAGAGATGCAACAACCAGATCAGTTCATGTTGCAGTCAGAGTTGGACTTGTCAGATCTCCTCGACCCCAAGGGTACTTTTCAACTTTATACCTTTTTCTATGACCTCTTTTGAATGTTACTACACTGCTGCATATCAACTTATCATCGTCCTCATTTTCAACCTCCTCCCTAAAGTTACTTCAGTTGTACAACCATTAAATTCTACAACCAAAGTTGTCCTAAGTAGGGATGCACAATATTTAATTTTTGCCTATATCTGATATGCTGATATTTCCAAATTCATTTTATTTGATAATGATATCAATACCAATATATGAATGTAGTTCAGACCTTAAACTTCCTTTCTTAAAACCCACTTTTAAAGGATAAGTATGAACAAATAAACTTCAGTTATTCAAACTTTAAAGTTTTAGGAATGAGGATGAACAAAGAAAAATGCTTTAGCTGACACAGGTCTGTTGTGGACAATATTTACAGCCTGTATCTATCAGTTGTAAATGTTGGCAGGATTTTTTATATCTCTCAATACTGATAATTAACTTTTTGTGCTAAAATATGCCCATACTGATATCATACAACCCTAACCATGTTTGTTTTATTGATTACTTTGTTTTCATAGAGTTCCCCATAGAGCAGGAGAGGGTGTCTCCACCAGAACAGCATGATATCCTGAGAGAGAGAGGTAGGCCGTTATAAACCATCAAAGATATTCAGAAAACACTTGAGAAACATTGTTTAATGATGTTTTCCAAACAGGGAATTCCAGACCAGGAATCTTGAAACCAAGAGGACGTAAGTATTTGTTTTCCCCTCTTTCTATTGAGTTTTATGGTCCCAATACATTTCGCTGTAGTGAAACATTCAGTAATTTAATCTCTGTAAGAGTAAGAAATAATTGTATGTCCTGTCCTTTCCTCTAAGGTCAACCAGTTGCTGGACCCCGCACCTTTGGCGGCCCTCCAATGCTGAACTATCGTGTTCAGTTTCCCCTTGCCCGTCCGACCTCTGACAATCTCCAAGCCATCTGTCTCAATGGAGACCGTCGTCCTCGCTACCCAGACTCTTACTTTCCTCGCAGTGGTTTTGGCCAGCAGAAGAGAAGGGCCAGTGCTGTGAACAGGGCGGAGTCCTGGTTCAGTACGTGCTGCAAAAGGAACCAGACGTGGGAGAGGGATGTGATGCTGTGCTGTGCCACACAGGCGGTGAGTTCTCACAACAGCACCTACAACCATTTAATAATAATTTTCACTCTTAAAGATGATATGATATCTCGTGTGTCCTTAATCTAACTTCCAGTGTGTTGTCTAGCCATGTTTAAGGGAGGGATGGTGTGGAGTTATTAGTGTGCTTGTCTACAGCTTATGTTGCATACAAATACATCCATCAGCCTGTGTTTGAATGCAGTTGTTGGGATCGTTTTCACTATGGCCTACTGCTTGCAGATATTTTTTTTATTTGACTTATGCCCTGATACTTCTTTCTTGAACTGATTACTCTGTGTCTTTTGTTTCAATCCCACATCCCCTACAGTAGACCTCATCAGGGACGTTATATGTGGTTATCATGTAAATGTTCATGGATTTTACCCTAAGCCACAAGTGGAAGACAAAACCAGTTTTCTTATAATCATGTCATTAGGAAAGTTCTTTAATCTTGCACTGCGTATGACCTAAGTAGAAAATAACATATCAGGTAGTATCCAGGATAAATCTGCAGATGCTTCAGTTCAAACTACATCAGTCTTGTGATACTCTGACAGTGTCCTCTACCATCATGCGAAATCTTTGTACACTTAGCATGCCCTGCACACACTAATTCCCAACCACATGCCTCCATTTTGCACATTCTTTCTGGTAATTGCATTATTTTATTAGCTTTATTTATTACTTTCTGATACTGAAACATGATAAGTGTCTTAAGACACTGAGATGCAGTTGGATCCAAGCCAACATGTTTAGTGTCAGGAAACTATTTACCCATACAGTGTTTAGTGCAATGATTTTCTGTAAACCTGGTGACTAGAGCTGCTATGTAGAAGGTCTTATGTCATATACTCATACCAAACACAGTGTTTTTATATAACCAGACTAAAAATAGTGCATAAAACGTTCTTCAAATTCCTGAGATGATTGTACTTGAATTGCAAAAACAAAGTTGAAAGCCTTGGGCGTTCCAGTAGATAACCATTATATATATGTAGTCTTGCCTAGCAGACAAAACAGACAGGCCTTGGCATGAGTTTCAGGAGCTGGCTGAGGGCGGACAACAAACATGTCTCAGACTGTTTCCTTAATAAAGCAGTGCTTCAATATTAAAGCTTTCCTCTTGCTTTGTTTTCACTTTTCAGTCTGTGTATGCCTCTGTTAAAGGACTTATGTCATACACCTTAACTGTCTGCTGTTTTCTGTGCCCACTACAGTGGGAGCTGTCAGTTGAAACTTTCTGTGCAGAGGACTCCGCGGTAAAGGATCGTCTCTACGAGTGCTGCAGACTAACAGGCAGTGACAGGCTGCAGTGCTTCAACAACGACGCTCCCAATCCAAACTACGAGGCCACAGAGGAGGTGCCGATGCCAGAGCTCCCCTCTGATGCCTTCAACTTTGATCCCAACACTTGCCAAAGGTATTCAGGGAAATTAAACGATCAGATGTAAAGGTGATGGCTTTGACATGTTTGCAGTAAAACAGCAACACTGAGTTACAATAATATTTCTAATCGAACACATATAAATGTAATTTCAGCTGTGCTTTCCTTTTAACCCAGTGTATTGTTAGAAGCAAAAACATCGCTAGAAATCTGTTGCTGAGGCAGATTTCATCAGTGGCTCTAAGTGCTTGAAGACAAGTCTTGCTATAGTCTTTAATTTCATTTGGATCTTTCTACTTTGAAAAGAAGACATCCAGCTATTTCTCTGTGTTATATTTTCTGCCAGAAAATGTGTAAAACATGTGAATGAATCAACCCATTGCTCAGGCTTCCATGCTTCCATAATGTAATAAACAAAGACCATACGTTGAGCTGAACATTTTGTTGTTTCTTGTAGTTAATGGGAGCTAAAAATTGTCTCAACAACCACTGAAAATAGTTCCCAACTAGTGCACAATTCACTCCACTTGAGTTACATAAGCTAAAAACTACACAGCCAAGCTATTTGTGAAGATTCTTAGGCACCTTTGAAAAATGCTGCGGCCTTTTTCAGGGATTAAAATGTAAAGCTGGGAATTGGGAGGAAAAATACAGGCTAGGACAGTCATTATATAAGTGAAAAGTGGCACCATGCTGCCTTAGTAAGCCTATTCAGTTAAATATGATCCAGGAACTCAGTGTTTGAGTAACCACCAACACATACCACAGTAGTTTAAATTAATGCTTTATTTTATTACTATTTTAAGATTCTTATGTCTAAAACTGTTTTCTTTGAAAACTAGCTAGATGACACTGTATTGTAAAGGGGGTCACACAGGCTTAGATCGTTTGCATTGAACCCTTTGTGTATCAGTGTGACAGGGATGTGTTGAATGCATCCTAGGTTTGACCTTTTCAGGGAATGTGATGACTGGTGCCAATATAGAGGAAAATGTCATTTTTTGAGGAACCTTATATTGCTAAACACACTTCCTATATTCTATATTTTTAAGCTGCATCTTAAAAGCAAGAGGTCAGGATGTGGTCTAACTTCATGTCTCATACATTACAGGACAGTGATGACTCCTTATAGTGTCAGAGCAAACAGGAGAAAGAAGATGAAGAAACCATCTGCTTCCCTTAAAGTTAACATGAACTTCCCTCCTGGACGACCCACTGAACATGTCATTAAATTAATGTGCCAAAACCAAAAGCTACGTCCCCTCTATAATGTCAAGTGCCTGCCGAGTTCAGGCTATGAATTGGTGGCTCGTCAAGCAAAGACCATTAATCGTATAGAAAAGGGATTCAAGCAGTGCTGCAAACAGAAACGGAACATTCTCAAGTGTGCTGACCAAAAGGTGATGCAAGAAACCTACAAACTTATATATTATTTAAAATATTCAGTCAGTGTAGGTTCTCATCTCCTTTGTTCCTTGCCTTTCAGTGGCGTGATGAAGTTGACAAGTTTTGCTTGGCTGACAATGGTGGACAGGTGGACTTCGACTGTTGTTCTGCTGGTGCCGAGGCAAATGATCGATACAGCTGCTTCCAAAGTTTGTCTCCGGACCCACATTTTAATGTGACGTCTGCTACTGAAGAGCTCTCGCTTCACAACATCTGTGACACCCATAAGATCATCAAGAAGAAGTAAGACACAATTTACATGTTTGTGTGCTTTTCTTTCAGTGGTCTGCAATTTTTTGTTCTTCAAAATCCATTTACTTTAATGTTACTCCATTTCTTCTTTCCCGTTATCAGTAAAGAATGTATAATTAGGAGCATAATAGCAATGACACTTTATTTCAGGTTCCCTGTTGGTTTTCCTCTGAAGAGTTTTGTGCAACAATGCTGCCCCCTAGAGGACCAAGAAAAGAGCACTTGTTTTGATCAAAGGGTGAGTCTGTCCAAAATCTAACAGAGCAAATCAGAAGGCAGTCTCTTCATGTAGCTGTAGAAAATGACTGTTAAGACTAAATTTACCTCCCACAAAAAGTCTAATTTTAATGCTTTATTCATTTTTATGACATTTTCCTCTCCATGAAATTAGCTGAAGGAATTGTCAGGGAGTCTGTGTTCATCAAAGAAGCCGACTCCTCCAGCTGTCCGCAGATGTTGTCGCAAGCCCTCCTCACAAGATGCTCCAGATTGTGTCTCGGATATTCTCACAGAGGCCATCACTAAAGCAACCAATGTCTTACGCCAAAAGAAGAGGAAGAGATGCCCTCTCTCCTAAACCTGTGTGACCTGTCCCTGCTGGTCCTGAGCCATTCAGATAAAATGGCAAGTTGGCAGCAGAGGTGTGCTACAATCACTGAAAAGGAACAACTGTTCCTATTTAGGAGTCTTCCAGAATATTCAAAATATGAACCTAATTCTAGCTTCATCTACTGCCAGTGTTATATGCAACTTTTCATCACGACAATTATTATCACAACTATACATCTATGAAATAACAAATTGTGTGAAATTCTAAGTCTGTAAAACAGATTGTCACTGTACCACTATTTTTATAGGCTGCTGTTGACATTTTTAATATAAAAATGCATTGTTTTAGATTTCTTCTGAACTATATGATCAATCTCCTCCTTTTTGTATGGTTTTGTGGTTGAGAGCATATCTGTGACAGCTCTAATAAAAAAGCTGTTCAATCAAAGTTTTTCTAGTACTGTCTCCCTGGGTTTTTTTGGACAATTTAACCACTATGATAGCTTTATTCAAATGTGAAGGACACGTGAGTTGAAAAATACATCCAGGGAAACAAGTGTATTGCAAAACTCTAGCAAATGGTTATAACATCGGTTTATATTTAAAGGTTGCCATGTAATTCCATTCCTTAAAATTTGCTATTTGAAAAGTTTAATCTGTAGAATGAGTGTGAATTTGGTTATTCTGTTTAATGAAAGATAAATTCCGTTACAGAACCCAAAAAACATGACTGACATGTAATGGCTCTAAAAGTAAGGACATTGTAAAATTTAGAATGAATAGATTTAAACAACAGGGCATAAAGTGCATGAACTACATGCAACAAACAGGATTTTTAAGATTAGCTGAAACAGAATTGAAATACATGGAATATTTTTTCTCATACAGTATTTCATTACTTATGTGTGGTTCTATCACATTTAACATCGCACATATTTAGCTTTTGCGACCACAAACCACATGATACTATGAGATATTTCTTTCTTGTCTTGCTGTAACACTATTGTTGAATAATTACATAATATATACCAGTATTCATTTTGTCGACTAAAACTATGATTAAAAATGCTTGTCGACAGCCTTTTATTCCATGACAAAAACTAGACTAAGACTAACAAAAATAGATTTGTGATGACTAAAACTGACAAAAACTAGATCTAATTTTTGTCAAGATGACTAAAACTAGACTCAAATGTAATGTAGTTTTCATCGAACATTCAAAATTCATGATATTTCTCCACTGTGGGTAAATCTGTCTAAAAACAATGCATCTATAGCTGTTCTGCCTCTCAGCTGTAGAGAGCAGGGATCCCAGGTCTGGCAGGGTGCAGAGAACACATCACCATGACTTGGTACCAGATTTAGGCAAGAAAATAAATGCTTGGACTAAAAGTAAAGACAAAAATGTGAGGACTTTTTATGGACTAAAACTAGACTAAAATGTTTTGAGTTTTTGTTGACTAAAACTACACTATATATATATATATATATATATATATATACATTTCTCTTGATCTGAGCTGAGTAGGTCTACACCCTGACTGGAACCCATCTGTGGTAAATAAATAGATTGAACATAGTTTGGAAAATCACATACTTCTCTGTAGAAGGCATCACAGCTGACAGTGCATATCAGAGCAAAAACTAAGCCATGAGGTCAACAGATGTGTCTACAGAGCTCAGAGACAGGATTATTGCAAGGCACGGATCCGTGGAAGGCTTCAAAAAACTTTTGTTGTACTTAAAGTTCACAAGAGCGTAGTGGCCTCCATAATTTAATTCAATTCAATTCAATTCAAAACTTAATTACAGACTCTGGATCAGGAGAATAAAACAATTAAAACAAACAAATTATAGAGATAGATGAAGCTTGGCACAATTAGGCCAAACTAAGCAAACAGGGAGGACCTTAGTAAGAGAGGTGACCAAGAACCTGATGGTCACTCTGACTGAGCTCCAGGCAGATTTTTAATCATTATTAGTATCAGAATCTCTGTAGGTCATCGAAATAAATCGCACATTTTAAAATGCATTTTATATTTCTACTATTTTGCATTTATAGCTGTTTTGTGTCATTTTTTCTACTGTCTGAAACTAAGAGTAATTGACTTCCTGTTTTGGATGGACTTGCTTTTATAGGTAGATTGAAGATTTCTTCGTGAACTGAACCACGGAAAAAGGAACTTGTTATGGATTAAATAGGAGATGAGGGAACATTAAAACATCAATACTGTTCAGCCTGAAACAAAGACAAATCTACAAAACATGTGGTTCATTTTCATATAAATGTGTCATACGGGCTAAATTGGTCGATAGAGCCTGACCTACCTTTCCATGACATAAATAGCTGCTTCTAAGTAGCGTGGATGTGAGGTGATAACCATTGCTGACAGCAGCAACAACTGCAAATAGTAGCAGGAATCGCTACAAGTCCGGAGCATCTTTCCCAGACACCAGCAACTCACTGGGCGTGCCACAAAAAAGTGTCAAATAGTGTTTCGCGTAGAGACGCATAGAGAGATTTAGATGTCAGGATATAACAACATGCATGAGTCTCATCAAGAGGATACATAGTAACAACACAGTCAAACAACATATTACACAAGAATACCTTCATAATTGTTCACACCTGTGGACTATTTCAGAATGTCGTGGGCAAAAGTTAATGTAATAAATGTTGGTGAGGTTTTAAGTCTTTTTTTATTTGAATAATTTGAGTTATCGTGCTTTGTTGGAGACGGAAACTGAAACTGAAACTGTCCCATTTTGGTCCGTTGGGGGGCGCTGTGGTGCTGCTGCGACACGAGCGTCAAAATTCAACTGTGCTCTGCGCTGCCTGTGATGTGAACAGCCAAACCATAATGGCGACTGCTGGAACAGCAGACTCGGGATCAACAGCCCTGACAGGTATCTTTTTACTAACTATTCTTCCTAGCTTACTTTAAAGAAACGTCCAATTTGCATTTGTTAGCATTTAGTATTGATGAAAATGTTGAACTGCGTTGACCAAGGCTGTATGAAGTCCCGGCTAGCCAGTTAGCTCGTTAGCATCGAGGTATCCAACCTAACAAATGAAGCAGGCAATGGAGTTAGTTTCGCTACATACCGCAGCCAAAAAGGCTTAATTTATGTTATTAATCAAACGAATCTCTGACATATCAAAATGTATTTACGGAAAAATATTTCAAAATCGGCACAGAATTGGTTTATTTTCTTTGCCGGCCGGTTAATTTCGTTGATTTTTATCCCTGTGGGTTATCTGGGCTGATTTGCGGTTTGATAAATATCAGTCCCTTTTGATAAAATGAAAAGGTAATAATTTCTGCAGTTTCACAGTAATTATTTAATTTGTGATGAACTGGAGCGTTATCCCCAAGCCACCCTCGCCTGTTACACCCTCGTCTTCCCTCTTTATGTTTGACTAGGCTGGTGTTGAAGTTTTGTTATTTGCCCTAACACTGGTTTCTTCAACAATTTTCTTTATCAGTCACTACATACAGTTAAACACTGAATGTATTGTAATATCCAGATTGATACCGATCTGATTTGTTCCCCACATCCTTTAAACCAAAGGCACAGTTTGGTCATGTCTTTAATGGATAGGCGTCATTTATTCCACACTGCTCAGGCATTAATGTTTTGTTTCATTATATTTCCACTTTCTGATGAACAAATTGCTCTGTTTCTGTCTTCAGTAGCTACGCAGACAGGCATAGATAAACAGTGGGCAGTTGAAGTGCTATTGGAGGTTTATTACTATCTGAGGATTGGACAGATGATGGCCATGCTGCATCCTGATAATCCAGTTAGTTGTGCGTCACCTATTAGCGTCTCTGTGCATAGAGGAGTTGTTCCCTTTGTAGCCACCCAGTCTGAATCAGTGAATAAAAATAGTGGCTTCACAGCCCTCTCGTAGCCCCCACATGGCTGAGAGCCCTCAACTGTACAAATACAATATCATTCTGTCAAATGCACAGACTTAAATGGCACTAACATGATATGGTTTTCTTTCAAGCCCTTATTGGCCTTGTTTCTTTATCTGGTCAAGAACCAGTGTATTTATGGAGGCCTCATAGGCAGAAAATAATGTTAGGAGAGTGTGTGTCCCATATTATTGCCTTGCACAGGCTGCAGGCAACATGTGAACAAGGCTGGCAGGGAGTTGTTTAGTATACAGAGAGGAACAGATGGTTTGTTCATTGTTGTAAGGCCCGTCACCGACAAGCTCAAGTCATTGTTAAGTAATTGGGCTGGGTTGAGTAATTCCTATTCCAAATATGCTGCCCAGGATCTCGTATTATCTAGTTATGATTCAAGATCAGGATGTTGATTGTCTATTCAAATATGGGTATGAATGTGGGAAAAATATTTTCTCCATTTAAATGGGTTGAGTACAAAGGCCTGTAAGATGAGGCTAAATAAAATAAGCAGGGTAAAAGTAACAAAATGTTTTTGAAAAAATAGCAATAACATAGCTGTAAAATGTGTAGGGATAAGCAGAAATACAAAAAATTATATTGACTTATCAGGAAATATGATGTTGAAGCTAAGATTGCAGTCAAGCTATTTACATTAATTCATTAATCCATCAGTTGTTACCTTGATTGATAGTTTTAATTAGGGGTCGACCGATATTGGTTTTACAGGGCTGATACCAGTATTGATTATTATAGTGCATGAGACTGATAGCCAGTATTTTGAACAGACATGCATTTATTATGGCTTACAAAATGTACTTAATTTGGCTGAAGTAAAATTGCACGATCAAAAAATAAAGAAAAATAACAATGTGGCCCTGCTCTATCAGCATTAAAAATGGTACAGAGCAAGAGGCATCTGGCTGCAGACCTCGACAATGGGGCGACCCCGACCATGGGGCGGGAAGTGATGCGCTTAACCTTGTTGGGGTTTTCCTTAGTTTGTGGTGTGTTATTTTTAAATGTATCCCCCTTACCCTAACTCTAACCTTTAGGGTTTGGGTACCTAACCCTAACCATCTTTAGATTTTCCTTAGTTTGTGGTGTGTTGAATTCAAATGTATTCCTCTTCATAAATGTTTGAATTTTATTCATTAAATTCTGCCGTTGTGAAAAATAGCCACTTACCCTAACCTCTGACATCGAGCGGAAAGCAGTCACTTCCTGTCCCACGGTCAAGGTCTGCAACAGATGAGGCGGAAAAGCCTCACCGTAGAGGTCTGCAGCCTCTTGCAGAGAGCAGCATAGTAGCAGCAGGAAACAGGAAGTGATGCCATACGCTCACTGTGTCAGTGACACCCAGGCTTAAAGAGCGGGTATTATGCCTTTTTTCAAGGCTTTGCACCATCTCTCTGATACCCACGTAGTAGCTTCACATGGTTTACAGCATGACTTCGGACCATGAAATAAAATGTAGTGTTTTCTGTTCTATAAAACGTATGCTAAATTATGTTTGCTTGCTTACGAAGATGCTATCCAAACAACACTAACGTCACGTTGCTCATTTAGTGTTTTATTTTGTTACTTCACTTAACCTCCTCTCTATACATGTTGCCAGTAAATCATCTTGGTCTGTGTGTGTATAAGCTGATGAACCAGAGGCTCATTCATGCGCAAGGAGTGCGCCATCGTGGACAAGCAACACAATACTGTTGTAGTTTGCCTAATGGCCGGCGGTGTCACTACACTGTTTTTTTTTTTCTGAAAGTTTCATATACCCTCTTTAACTAGAATAGTTGCTGATTAATTCCCTTATTGTAGTAAGTATTTGTTTGAGTTATATATGAGACTTTTACCTGACATACAGGCAGGTTTTAAATGTCTTAAGCGTGCCCATGTACAGCATAAGGCTGGTTAGTCCTGATCCTGTCATGCTCCACAGATATTAGGACTCAGTTCTGGAGGAGAGCCTTACAGCGAGGTACTGGCATGAGTGTGCGTGAGTGTTTCTTTGTGCGTGAGCAGAAACTGCATGAGTAGTGATGATATAGTGTGTGGCTTTACATAATGAGGGGGAATGTGGGCAGAATGATGCTCATTGTTTCCTGGAGGATTGCTGTGTGTGTCCTTGTTAACTGAGAGCAGATGCATGGCGTTCAGTGAGTCTGCCTTCGTTTTAACACTCCCACCTTTCTTGGGGTTGAAGTGTGCTCTCGCTGTGAATCGTCTACTCAGGATTCCATCTGCTGGACGTTGATTAATACTCACACACAGGATCATTATAACAGGTGAACAGTCTACCCAGCATCCTTTAGTATATATTGACCTGTGGCACTGCAGCATTGAAGTAGATGTTGCCATTGGTTACAGGCTAGAGGTTCCTGCACAGTGGGCGAGATAGTAGGTTTAAACAGCAAGGTTACATAAGGACACAAGGTATCAAGTTGAGTATGATTATATTTTCCCTGTGTGCCCTTTTACAAAACTGCTGTGTACTACTGCTTTTGTTATGCTTACCCAGGAATCACACATTCACTTCTCTTCAGGTAGATAGTTGTACATTTTAGATGCATTTAGATGTCTTCGTTTCACTTTAAAATATGATTCTTCAACCACAAAATACTCGCACTATGCAGCCGGCTCAAGGTATAACGGTGTTGTATTTTTGGAATTAAAGAAAATGAAAGCTGAGCTGCAGTGAGACGGAAAGTAGACTGTTTTTAAAAGAGTCGGGGTAGAGTAGACGCTCATCCACAGGGATCCAATGAATCTGGAGCAGCCAGCTCAGGGGAGAAGTAGTTCCAGTTCACAGTGAGCTGGTGTATCAGGGACAGCAGTCAGTAACTGTGTCCACATTTAGGTCTGCTGATCATCACCGGCCTCATACTCATCAGCCATTACTGGAAATAGTCCGGCTAATTAACCAGCAAAGAGATTCTTACATGTTAGTGTGTAAGAACCAGTAATGGTTTCTTCCATGTTTAAAGCTGGCAACTCCAAAATGATTTTACACATCTGTTTTATTCTGACCACAAACAGAGGCATCATGGCGTTAAGTCTAAACAAGAGAATCAAGAGTTCCTTGATTTTTTACTAATCCTTTTTGGCTCTTTCCAAGAGGAGGTTTTCTTTTTTTGTGCTGTGAAAAAAATTCTAACTTTATTTTCTTATTTTAGGGACCAGCAGCATCCGAAAAATGGCCCCTCAAGAGGTAAGGACATCAGATATTGTACTACTGGGTTTACAAAACAGCTCTGTCACAGAGTTTTGACTTATGTAAATGTTGATGTAGTAAGGCCAGAGGAGGGGAGAAGAACAGGTTCATAAAGCTTGTGGCTGGGTTCATGCAGCTATTGCCAAGCCTTTTTTTTTGTTGTTGTTGTTGTCATAGTTGTAAAAAATTTAGGGTTCCTTATGTGCCATAAAAGTAATACCAGCTTTAAAATGCCGTATAATATAGGCAGCAGATAGTTTCATGATATTGATATCAGGAGATACTAGTTTAAAAAGTTAAATAGTACTATAATATAATTAAATGTTGCTTTAATTCTTTTATCCTGCCCCATAAGTTCCCCTCGCTGAGAGTTCAATGAATCATCAGCTGGGCTCATAAGACTTGATATGGCTGTCATGTGAAGATCTTTATCCTTGTGTAGCTTAAAGCTGAAATACAGCCAGCCCTTTGTCTCCTATTTTCACAAACACATGCCTTTTTTCTTGGCACCACTCCTCAGATGCCTGGCTCTTCAGGCACGACTCAGAGCATGAAGAAGACCATCGGACACCGGGGTGTTGAGACCACTACAGGAGAGACCACCTATAAAAAGGTTTGAACAGAGTTTTGCATTGGTAGCAGTGCTGGTAGGTCACTGACCCTGATAATTTTTTTGACACCAACAGAACAGAAAGGTGAAGAGTGGAAAAGGTGTTTGGTGTTTATGTTCTAAAATTAGTTTGGGAATTCCTCTCACTAGGCGACTAAAAATAGTGAGTGACACAGAAGACGTTGCAGGGGGAAAATGTTGTTTGTTCCAGTACTTACCATCTTTCCTCTCTGACCTCTCTAGACCACATCATCTGCCCTGAAAGGTGCCATCCAGCTGGGCATCGCTCACACAGTTGGTAGCTTGAGCCAGAAAGCAGAAAGAGATGTTCTCATGCAGGACTTTGTGGTGGTTGAAAGTATCTTTTTCCCCAGGTTTGTAACAAAAGTCTTGTGTGAATAAACATGTTTGATATGTTCTTTGACATCATGTTTAAGGCCCTTGTTTCTCTCTTGTATGTTTTCAGTGAGGGCAGTAACTTGACCCCTGCTCATCACTACAGTGACTTTCGCTTCAAGACGTACGCTCCTATTGCCTTTCGTTACTTCAGAGAACTCTTCGGTATCCGGCCAGACGACTACCTGGTCAGTATTTGTCTTAGACTCACTACTGTGTTAAAAAGGAGTGGCATTTGTTTTGACTTTAATCTTTTGTTGCAACATTTATTTTGAAGTGGGGTTAAGTTCCTGTGTTTCATCTGTGTGATAAGAGATTTTGAAAGCATCACAGGAGTTGCCTCAATGATTTTAAACATCCCAAGGTAATTTTGACCATGAACAGTGTCTATAAAAAGTATTCACCCCCTTTGGTGTTTTACCCTTTTATTGCTTTTATAAGTCATACATGACTTTTTTGAAAAAAGAAAAGAAAACCTCTTTAATGTCAAAGTGAAAACAGATTTCTAAAAAGCAATGCCAATTAAAAACACGTAATGTAAAACAACTGACTGCGTAAAATTCACCATCTTTAAAGTGACTGACCCATTTCAACAGAGGTCCAGCCAGCTGGTGCTAGTAGTCTCACAAAAAGTGAAATTGGGATTGCCTGAGTGCAGTGAATGTGTCCCAAGTGACTGTAGTATAAAGATGTCTGTGTTGAGAAGGTCCAGTTATTGGTTAATCAGTATTCCTGGCTACCATTTCACCATGAAGACAAAAGAACACTCCAAGCAGCTCAGGGAAAAGGTTACTAAAAAGAGTAAGCCAGAGGATGGATGGATGGATGGATGGTAATGGTGCTTTTTTTTTTTTTTTGCAATTAGACAAGGTGCTATGTTTTGCGGACACTAAACACTGTGCATCACCACAAACACACCATCCCCACTATGAAGCACAGTGGTGGCAGCATCATGCTGTGGGTATGCTTCTTGGCAGTCTGCCCTGGAAGGCTTGTAAAGGTAGAGGGTAAAATTAATGTGGGAAAATACTGGAAAATCCTGGAGGATGATCTTATTCAGTCAGAGAACTACGGCTTTGGAGAAGATTTATTTTCCAGCAAGACAGTGACCTGAGGTATACAGTAAAAGCTACACAGAAATGGTTTAAAGACAACAATGTGAATGTTCTGGAGTGGCTGAGTCAAAGCCCGGACCTCAGTCCATTAGAGAATTTGGAGCTAGACTTGAAAAGGGTAGTTCATGCTCAATCCCTATTCAACCTGATAGAGCTTGAGCACTTTTGCAAAGAAGAATGGAGGAATATTTCAGTGTCCAGATGTGCAAGCCTGACCGAGACCTATCCACACAGACTTGGTACTGTGATTGCAGCCAAAGGTGCTTCTACTAAATACTGACTTGAAGGGCTTGAATGTTTATGCAGTCACTTATTTTACGTCACATGTTTTTATTAGACATTACATTGTAGAAATCAGTTTTTACTTTGACAATAAAGAGGGTTTTTTTGTCAAAAAAGCCAAATTATATTGACCATTCTTGATTAATTAAACCAATAAAAGGGTAAAACATCCAAGGGGATGAATGGCTTTTGTAATTTTTATATCTTTGTTAACATTGTCCCTGGTTTAATGGCAAAATCATGGTGGTTTCATGTAAGCACAAAACCCCTTTTCACTTTCTTTCTGCCAGCTCTCTTGTGAAGCTGGGCTAAGCCAATGAGTGAATGCAGCAGGTAACAGGTGAAAATAAGGAAAATTCACACGTAGGAGATAATAACTTTTATTTTAAGTGATCAGATTGATCTTCCTGCATTAAAACATAATGCAGCTTGATACTTTTCTTATTATCAGTTTGTTCTTTTCCATTCATTTGGTGATGTATGTCCAATTACTCTTAGCTTTTATGCAGAGGCAAAGGTATATCATAGTTTCTGATTATTGACGTCAGACTCCATCCTGTCCAACAGGGAGAACTTAACGCTACAAGGGCTATGTGTGAAAGAGCAAGAAAGTTTTCAATGATTGACTGTCCTAAATTTTTCTTTAACCTTTTCCGGAATGCATGTGGGGAACGGCTTTATATACGCTACTATTTTGCTGTGTAACAAAATGCTAATGCAAACTGTAATTCTTCTTCTTGTAGTACTCCCTGTGTAATGAGCCATTGATTGAGCTGTCTAATCCTGGAGCCAGCGGTTCTCTCTTCTATGTGTCGAGCGATGATGAGTTCATCATTAAGACTGTTCAACACAAAGAGGCAGAGTTCCTTCAGAAACTCCTGCCTGGATACTTCATGGTGAGCCTGATAGAAAATATGCATCATAATGTCTTTGTCAGATCTGTATGGTCTCTGCGTAGACAAGGCCTATTCAATTAGCGGCCCGGCCCAGAACCAACCCCCAAGTGGCCCAGCCTGTGGTCCAGTATTAATTTTGGCAGCTTTTTAAAAATCTCAGTTTTAGTCTTTAGATGAAATGTATTTTAGTTTTAGTCACATTTTAGTCATTTCTACCCTTTTTAGTTGTAGTCTAGTTGTAGTCAACGAAAACTTGCCTAAATCTGGTACCAAATCATGGTAGTGTGTTTTCTGCACTCTGGGTCCCTGCTTTCTACCGTGAAGAGGCAGAGTAGCTACAGATGCATTATTTGACAGATTCACCCACAGTGGAGAAATAACACAGGTTTTGAAGGTCTGACGAAAACTACATTACATTTGGGTCTAGTTTTAGTCATCTTGACGAAAACTAGACTTACTTTTAGGCAGTTTTATTCATCACAGATCTATTTTTGTTAGTCCTAGTCTAGTTTTTGTCATGGGAAAAAAAGGCTGTCGAACATTTTTAATCATAGTTTTAGTCAACAAAATTAACACTGCTGTGGTCATGTCAGAAGATGCAGAGGGCAACCTGTTTCGCAAGTTTTCATAAATTCCCACAGTATTTCAGACCATGAATGCAACACTCTGTATAGCCTAGCAACAGTCTAGTAGCCCTAAAATACCGAGTATAAAACATGTCCTTTCCAACTGTAGCTGCAACTGTGCAAATTTAGTTTGTATGCACTTTAAGATATGCCTTGGTAAGATGTGACCAAGATTATTATTTACAAAATTTCATTTTATTTTTTTCATTTTATTTATCTTATTTTTATTCAAGTGAAAAAAACCCTTTATACTACCTCAGGTTATGTTAAAATTCAGCTCTGTTGTTGTGTTTTTATGCACTTTTTCATGTGCTTTTCTCATGTTGCCAAATTTAAAGGAAGAATATGAACAAAAAAGTGCATTTTTTTCATCAAATTGATCTGTATTGGTTTGAAATTTGACATAACCAGCTGCTTACTGGGCGCTGAACATGTCTTTCCCGGCTACATTTCTTGATTTTAAAATTTGGCCCAGTTGAATTTGTAATTGAATAGCCCTGTCATAGACTGTTCACCTGAAACTGTTTTTCCCTTTTCCCCAGAATATAAACCAAAACAAGCGCACCCTGCTACCCAAGTTCTATGGACTGTATTGCGTTCAAGCAGGGGGCAAGAACATCCGTATTGTAGTGATGAACAATCTCCTGCCTCGGATCATCCCCATGCACCTTAAATATGACCTGAAGGGCTCCACATATAAGAGACGAGCTTCACCCAAAGAGAGAGAAAAGGCTGTTCCAACTCATAAAGACCTGGACTTTATCCAGGACCTGCCCGACGGCCTGCTGCTGGAGGCAGATAACTACAACGCTCTGTGCAAGACCATACAGAGGGACTGCTTGGTGAGTCCAAGGTTTTTTTTGTTTGATTGATATTTAACAAAACCCTCAGGCCACTTTAATTATAAGTGTTAGTGTTGTTGATCAATTCTGGTCCAAATTTCAACTTTTCATATAAAAGTTACACATGTTAACATTATGAAAGCTATGTCAGGGTCCGACATTAAAGGTTGCCCAAATGCCCGGGGCAACTTTAAAAAGCCGACAGGCAAGCAAAACTTGTAAGGACTTGCCCGATCGGGCAAGCATGACTCTGAGCTTTTCTATTCATTAATTTTATTATTTTCTTCTCTCGTTTCTGTTACTATGGAGCCCCCAAATAGCCAGATGCAGTGTGCGCTGCCTCCATTGGCTGAGCGTGTCTGCTGACGTGCAGACAGCTGCACAAACTTTAACTAAAACTTTTTATGAAGGAAAACACTGTCATCAGTAGAGATTCATGGAAGGTCACATCAATAAATCTGTTACCCACATAAACAAGACAGGCTTTAACTTCCAAATTTATTATTTTAAATCCGTGTTTTATTACTGTCAGATGCGCTCGACGGAGGAGCGTGTGTGAGAGGAGAGAGCAGAGGAAGTCCGCCGGTGGTGCGTCTCTTCAGTAAGCTCATTCACTGAGGTCTGCTGTCGTGTTTAATCTGAAGCTTCGCATTTCCTCGTTTTAACTTTTTCTCCAGCCACATCCTGCCAATGCCCTCTCACATCCAGACCTTTTGACAATTATGCCGATGCGCGTCATCAATGAGCATAACACACACGGATCACACGTGGAGATAAAATCATATCTAGTGAAAGTTGTCCAAACGTGGGTGTTTTATTTGATCTTTATTGCACCAATGCTCATAAATATTGTCAAAAGAAGGGAAAATAATCTAATTGTGAATTTTTTCCCAAATATTGCAATTGCTATAATTTTGTAAGTTATTTCTAAACTCACAAGAAATAAATCATTGTATTTTATGATAAACACAATATTTGGTAGATTACACAAAGACTAAACAATTTAATTGGGAACATTTTGAGTCACCATTGTATTGACCGGAATAATTTTTTGATGTCTTTCTCATTTTGAATCAGAACTTATTTTGTATCAAACATATACAAAAGAGGGAATTTTTGCAGTGTTGCATATTGTGTAGAGTAGCATTTCTGCTGCAAACATTTATCAAACTGGTATTTTGGCATACATTTCAGGTCAAAGAAATATTGCAACTTATGCGATTTAAAAAATGCAGTGTGTAATATTGCAGTTTAATCCAAAATTTGATTAATTGCCCAGCTATACTGCATATCACGTCTATGTTGCTCTAATTTTGAGGACGTGTGCAACCGGTGTGTCAGACCAACATTTGCGATGTGTGGAATCAATGATATGTCCAAATACTTGTATTTAACAGCAAGCATATCTCCAGCCTAAGTAAGATTTTCACAGGTAATATATGTGATGAATTTATTTTGTGTATACCAGTCTGATAAAATCCAAACCCTTATTGAAGTGTGCTGTTGTTAGTTCTGACACCTTTTCTTTGTTGTGAAACCTGCTAGTTTTCAAAGTGTCATCTGTATTTTTATGTCCTGAAAAGATCATTCAGGTTTGTTAGACTGTCCCTTTTTGTTGTGTCATTTTAAACTCCATGACTGAAAGATAATCAGCATATCTAGTTCTGAAGAGATGACTCAAACATGCATGACACTGAGCTGAGACTTTGCTTACTTTGAGGGCTGATGCCTTTTCAGAGGATGAAAGAGACTAGCTGTATTTACTATTGCAGCAATCACTGAATGCTATAATCCTTTGTGTAGTGTTGGTTTATCAGAGTTCAGGAAGCCAAACAGCTTACATAAGAGTGGCGTCACATCATTTGTTCATCAAATCTTTCTGTCAATTAGAGGCTCCTCTTTCTTTGTGGCGTCTGTGTAGTTTTGTTTTACCAATTTAGGCTACTTAAGCTTACATTAGGGCCGTATGAAATGATTTATTCATCTTTTACAGTTGAATCAGAAGGGAGTGCAGTGTTTTATTTTGGTTATAGCAGGCTTTCTGTTGCTGTAATACTGGTGTTGTATAAGTGGCAGTGTTGTCATTCAGCTCTTAGGTCATAGTATATGAACTGTTTCACAAGGACAAGGTTTCAGATTTATATTATAGATGGCATCGTCGGTCACTAATACTCTTTTCTCTATCCCATTTTCAAATCCATCATTATCACTCCTGTATTTTCTGACTGCAGGATTCTGCTGGGTTCCTCTGTAAAAATATGCTCAACTTTATAGTGGAAGAATGTAACTTTAGAAAAACATATAGGTAATATTTCTTGTATCACCAGTTTTAGTTGGTGACATTTCAGAGAAAGTATTCGGATTTTAAAACTGTGAAGGTTCTCATCCATGCTGCCCTTCTATCGACAAACAACCGTAAACTCTGAGCCCAGCTGTAATGATGTTCTCCTGAGCCTGTAATAGTACCTGTGACACGCTGTCCAGACTGTAATTTGCTATTATTATTGATGGTCATATTAAGTTGTTTTTGATATTTGTGGGCAGCTTTTGCAGAGTTTCAAGATTATGGACTACAGTCTGCTGATGGGCATCCACAACACTGAGCAGGCGAGTCGGGAGCGAGAGCGCGGCGGGGGCAACTCGGGTGACAGCGGGGGTTCAGAAGGAGCAGTGACCCCAGATCAACGCCGACCACAAGCCCAGAAAAGTCTTTACTGCACCGCCATGGAGTCCATTCAGGGGGAGGCTCGAGGGAAGGGGGCTCTGGATTCAGAAGACCAGTGAGTCTCACTGCTCAAATTAGCATCTGTAGTTTTTTTTGTATGTGCAAAATGTTGATTTAACTCTCTTTTTCTGGGTTTTTCTTTCTAGTACGGGCGGTATTCCAGCTAGAAATTCTAAAGGAGAAAGATTATTGATCTACATCGGTATCATCGATATTCTCCAGTCCTACAGGTTGGTGTGTCAGAGCAGTGGAAACAGTTTTTCATATGAATCAATTACCGTTAACATTTATATGACCTGCTTTAAGTAATCTCTGTATGTCTTGTCATTTATTTAGGTTTATTAAGAAGTTGGAGCACTCCTGGAAGGCTTTGGTTCATGATGGGGTAAGAGCCTGCCCTCCAGATTCTGTAAATATACACAAAGATTGACACAAAAGATTGTAAAACACAGAAGCTTAACTGTTTAAATATATAGTTATGACTCTTTTCAATCAGTAAATTACTGCTTACACAAAACAAATACAAGGCACAATATTGGCGCCCCTTTTGCATCTTGCCTGCAGTATGTAACTCTTCGTGTCTAAATGTTGTGCAGCTTAATCCCAGCATGCCTTTCCCATTTCTGCAATGTGGTGATGCACTTTAAGATCAGGCACTGGGACACCAGGATTGCAGAGCAGAGGTTCAAAGATGTGGTGATGGCAGAGCTTGGTTGATTCTCTGTTGCTGAATCAAGGATTTGTGAACATTATTCCTTACTCTTTAAGCAGACTTATTATTTCACATTCAAGAAAAACGGCGAGAGAGTTAAGTGGATTACTCATTTATCAGTGGAAGATGCTGTCTGCTCCTAATGTTTTTCCTTTTTTTCTCTATCTTTAGGACACAGTTTCAGTTCACAGGCCCGGTTTCTATGCAGACCGTTTCCAGCAGTTCATGTGCAACACAGTGTTTAAGAAAATTCCTTGTGAGTATGCTGACATGTTTTATTATCATCAGTAATCATATGAATGGACAGCATTGATAACCCAAATTGTCAAAAGTCATCAAAAACTGAGTCTTCTCTCTTTTATACCCTAATTTAGTAAAACCATCACCTTCTAAGAAGAGTCGTGGTGGAGGTCAGGGGGGTCTTAGGAGGGCCCCCACCCTAGGAGGTCCCACCCCACTCTCCCATGCAACAGGACAGTCATCTGTGGACTCCAGACTGGTCTACCACAGCCACTATAAGAGCACAGAGTCTGAGGCAGACAGCGGTAAGAACTGAGACAAATACATGAAGATGACTTTGTTGGATCTTTAGCTCTATTTGCATGGGATTAGCATTACCTGGGGACCAGGTTATACTAATTGATGATTTGGAAATATCCCCCAAACATCAGTGCTTGGTGCTTCACATCACACTGGATAAGAATAGTCTGTAATCTACTTGAATTAAACCTCTGAAACAGACATTGTCTGACGTGACAAGAAGAGGCACAGTTTACAGAAAGTTAAAAAAGATGGATAACATTTAAACCGTAAGTCATAGCCACACATTTTTATCCTCTTGAAAGCCCCCCTTTTAACTTTGTGACATTATCAATGCCTTTGTGGCCTTTATGGGGTCTTCTCTAGCAAGCCTGTAACCTAAGTGACTCTCTGAGGTCTTTAAAGATCAAATCCATGCCAGTAATCTAATAATGAACATATTTTTATTACTTGTTTTGTTTTGTTTTTTCTTTCTTTTTTCTTTTTTTTTTTTAAGATTTGTTTTTGGGCCTTTTCGTGCCTTTATTGTGTAGAAGAGGACAGGGGATAGACTCAGAAACAGGGACGACAGAGGGGCAGAGACATGTGGCAAAGGGCCTCAGGCCGGATTCGAACCCAGGCTGCCCGCGTACGTGGTGCACGCACGCCTCAACCACTTGACTACCAGCGCCCCCTTATCGATTTTTTAAAAATCCATTTTTGATCGTTTCTGCAGCCAGCGGCGAATGCTGTCCGCCATATTGTCTGTTTTGTAACCCATAATGCACTGGGCTGTGACAACCCATGGAAGGCTGTTCCATCATACTTTGTCAAACTACGCATGTAGGAGAAAGCCTGGTTAGCTCATAATGGAGAGAAAGAGACACAGAGAGCCTGTGATGTGTCCTTCTGTGTCTCTGTAGACAGGAGCTGCTTGGAATAATCGATCAAATAAAGCTAACACAAAGAAGCACAAGGACTTTTTCTGTAAATATGTGAATATTTTCAAGACTTTTTGTCACAGAATGATTTTTATTTATTTGTTTATTTATTTATTTTTGCTTTTTGGTTCCCAAAAAGCTAGGGAAAAATGGGAGGGCAAGTTTGTGCAAAAAAGTCATAGTCATTATTGTTTACCATGCATCAAGCAGAAAAGTCTTTGAGTTTTAATTTCTTGATTTTTCTGTTGTCTTTATAGTCCCATAGCCCTTTTAAAAATTTAAGTGACATTAATGAATCCCAAATATTCTTAAAGCCCAGATTGTCCTGAAAAAAGGATGTTTAGAGCTTTACTGTGCACCACAAGGTTGACATTTTAGAAGCTTTTAAATACAATAAGTCCAGGTGAGACAAAATGATTAAAAAATAGCTTAGGTCTGAGAGGCTTGACTGACATTTCCGGCAGAAAAAATTGAGTCCTTGCATGGCAGCAATAATAGAAAATGGGCTGTGCATTCTTATTTATAATTCTATATGAAAAATGCAATGTAGTGCACATCTTGTTTTGCAGGTGACATTTCTTTAAAGGTACAGTGTGTAGAATTTGGCTGCATTTCACCAAACAGAAACAGTGTAAATGGGATATAATGTGTATATATTTATGTGAAGTATGTTTAAATAATTGCACAATCATCCCCTTTAAACTTTCGTTTTCTTTTTACAAGAAAACAAAAGTTTTCTCAGTGATGTGATGTTTTGGTAACAGATCGGCTCATTCTAAAATCTGAACGGTAGATGTCGCTAAAATTCCAAATTCTACACAATGCACCTTTAATGTATGCTATGCATACTGTTGACAGAAATTTTGCAGCAGGCAGTAGTTTCCTCATTTATCTGTTTTGGACATCTATAATAGTTTTTACATATCTATAATCTGTAGCAAGCTATCCATGATCAATAATCAAGCGATAGATTTCCTCCTGTGTATTAGCAGCTGATTGGTTGGAAAGGAAGAGAAACAGAGAAAGACAGGCACTATAAAGCCGTGTTTCCATCAGGGGGTCCGGTTTGATTCAGTTCAATTTGGTATGGGTTGGTACACTAAACCCAAAAATAGTTTGCGTTTCCACAGACACCCATGCTCTCACATGGGTGGGTGGGGCTGTAAAAGCATGCATGTGAAGTCACAGACAGCGCAAGTCTGCTGTTCCAGCTGCAGAGTTATAGAAAGGAAGAGTGACAGAAATCAGTCGGGAATAAGCAGTAAACAGCTTTATTTCAGCTGAAAGTGCTTTTTTAAAAAAAACTACATCTTAATGATGTTAACCGTTGTCAGTTAAGATCTTCAGCTGATGGAATACGTGTACAGAGACGGTTTGAGTCGTAATGCTACATTAATATGTGAATATATCAAGTCAAGAACAGTTTATATGACAAAATATGAAAGTCAAGAGCTGTACTGTGAGAATTCGCCGCATTAAAAATAAAGTAAAAATTCAGCTGGTGTTAAAATCAAGCTAGATTAAGTCAGAAATCCTGGGTGCACTGATCTTGTTTTAAAATAGTCTGCAGTGTTAAATATGAACCTCTTCTGTCATTACTGTATATATCTATTTATTTATTTATTTTTAGATTTATTTTGGGGCTTTTTATACCTTTTTTGACAAAGGAGGACAGTGGATAGAATCAGAAACAGGGACATGAGAGCTGAGGAGAGACATGCAGGAAAGTGCCACAGGCCAGATTAGAACTCGGGCTGGCCGCGTACGTGGGGGGCGCCTTGAACCACTAGTCCACCTGCATCCCTTTTGTCTTTTTTTTTATATAGTTTTCTGCATTCACTGTTCTTCTGGACTCTTGTTAATTTTGGATTGTTTCGTTACCAACTACAAATCTTCTTATGTAGATTAGCCTAATCAGTAAATATTGTGTTGCACATTTCAAAACACAAGTTGTTATTTATCAAATGCACAGTTCAGTAGTGTCAATACAGGATGATAAGAGACTTGTAGAGAGAAGCTGCAGGAGGCAGAGCTGTGTGTATTAAAACAGCTGAGATGAACATGTGTTTGGATAGCGGAGTTTAAATGAATAAATTACAGATGTCATTTTTCAACATAAACTTAAATGAAAAGAAGTATGAATAATCTCTAAGTATCAAATCTTTGTTTCTAATTTCCTGCTCCGCCTCTGCATTAGTATTTTTTTTTAATTAGAAAAGCGCAGGAAAACCCACACAGCATGTAAAAAAGGAAAGGAATAAAAGAAATTCCACCCCAAATTACTATAAGATTAAGATTCAGATGGGTTTACTATTAGCTTTGTGTGTGCTAAAATATGGAGGGTAATTTGTCCTGGAATTTTAGTTATCAGAGGTTCCTAGGTCATACTGCGAATAGGGCTTTTGTCCACATTTTACTCAAAGCTTGTGCAGATATTGAAGAAACTGTGTTTGACATTAAAACCATGATGTTTTCTGCTGGTATTTTATCTTTTCAGGGGTGCAGTCAGGCAGACCAGATCTTGTCCCAAGGACCCCTCCGCCAGTAGAAAATGCAGCTGACTGTGAGGCCAACCTGTCCACCTCATCGCTAGGCAGCACAGGAGTTGCCTCTGGCTCTCCCCCTCTACGGTAATAAAAAGAGAGCATAGCTTTTAAACATTCATCTCTTTTTGTATTTATTTTTTAATGTGAGTCTGTATTTTACTTTGCAGGTCTGTTGGGGTGGAAGTGCATAAAGCGGCAAACACAGATGGTGAACAGGGTGTTTCTCACAGGTACAGAAGACACTGATACATTTGAATAACAGCCTTATCAGATTAAAAAAATGTTTTATCCAGCTGTCAGTATTTCTGGGTCATTTGTTTTATTGTTTTCCAGTCTGGGGGAAGAAGGCGCAGCAGATAATTCAGGCAACCTGTCTGGAAATGAAGATGTAGTTTCACTGTCAGACATCATCCCTGAGACAAACATCTGTTTTGTGAGTTTGAATGTTTAATTTACACATCTGTAACTGAATATTATTGTTCTATTTTAAGCTTCATTCATCAGTGTTTGTGTGCCTTTATCAAACCATTTAAAATCTGACTGTAGTTTCATTTTCATAGTAAAAACAGATGCAGTGCCATGAAAGGGCGAGGGTGTTTCTGGACTGAAAGGAGGGTGCCCATTCAGCACGGACCCTCCGCTGCACCTCTGTTGTTCCCTCACCTGTAAAGTAAATACAGGGACAGCTGGACAAAGCAGCAAGTTGCAGTGGAGGTTGTGAAAATGAAGAAACCAGTGTGTGGTAGGCCGCAGCCATTAACACTGTCACTGTGTGCAAATTTTCTCCTAAATTTCCTAAAGCCTGATATTTTTTAAAGTATACAGATCTGAATTGGCAGCTCTAGCTTCAAAATTTTTCAGACAAATATTTTTTTCATGTGCTCAACATGAAGGAGTCTGGAAAAAGAGGTCCATTCACCAGTAAATGGTGAAGGCAGTCAAATTCTATATGATATGTCATCATGTACTGTTTGTAGTGTGATGTGGTAAAGCAGAAGAACACATAAGAGCACATAAAGGGCGAGGCCAGCATATGAAGAAGTGAATATTTCTGTGTTTTCATGCACAGCCTGAGTGGGTTCACTCAGGTGTTCCTGTTACTGCACATTCATTTCCCCATCAGCACTCCTCATGACCAGGAGCACGCCGAGCTGTCAGTGCTCTTTGTCAAATCAACACGTGCTGCTGTCAGCTCTGCAATCATGTATGCATTTTCTTTTTTTTTTTTTCTTTTTTTTAATTACTGCTGATTATGGATGTACAGCATTTAGTTTGAAACGGAGTAAGGTTAGATAAAAAGCCTTTACGTTGGTTTTGTTTTATATTTTTGTTTTAAGTTATTCTGCTGGAAGCCATGGCGGTGCTGCAGAGGTCAGACTAGACCGAACTGCCGCTGAATGTACATTTCAATGTTTTCTTATACAGAATGTGTCTTATTATTACCATGGCAGACCACATTTGTACAACCCCTGAACAATCCCCCCCTCTGATGTGACCATATGTGCTTAAGTATGGATGAACACAAAGAAAAGAGCATCTTCTGACATTTGTCCGTGCCTTTTACACATTAGTCTCTCCCCTAACACCTGATATATAACTGACACTTTTTACAGGTTAGTGAGTAGACATCTACAGAGAAACCTGCCTTAAACATCACTACAGCTGAAGTCACTAAACTGCCATCTGTACGTTTTTTTTTTTAAATGCAGACAATAGGAGATTATAGCTTTTGAACCAAGCTTCATATAACACTGTTGTAAAATCATTCTCTAGAAAACAAAACTTTATCCAATCATATTGCAAAATCCGGCACATTCCAATTTTGATAAGGTTTAGATCTCTGTCCTCTGATCATTGCACAATCATCACATTTCATATTTTGATAATTTTATCACTGAACTTTCACAGACTTTTATAGGTATAGGTATCAATATGCAACGTTGATCCAGTTGATGTTACACTTCACCTCCAGTGTTTCAGGCCAAATCCCAGCTCAACGCCATCCCTCCTCCTCAACTCCTACCTTGGTGTTCCTACTGAGTGCATGCAGCTCAATGCAGGACTGATCTCTGTTCGTATATTCAACTCAAAGTTGATTTTCTTGCTTCTTTTTGTTTGTTTGGGCCAGGAATGTCCAAACTTTTTTATTGAGGGCCCATACTGAAAAATGTTAGGATAACTGGGCCCCTTGAGATAAGCTTAAGAGATGTTTATTGACTAAATATATTTAAGGGAAAAAAACAGCCTAAATTACAACTTTCTATTAATGGCTAACAAGATGAATAGCATAACAATATTAAGGATTTTTGGATGGCCAGTCTTTTAGGGGGGTCCCTGGTCAGCACTGGCTACCACTCGATCCACCCCTCTGTTCAGTAGAGATGGGAGATGCTGACAGCTCATCTCCACATTCAGACACAACGTTAAAGCAAACTGTATGAAGATGACAACTTTACTGGTTGTTTGTAGGTTGGGGTTGAGGTGATGAGCATAAATACGATATGCTTTGTAAATTGGAGCTTGTGCTGATATTTTCTGCCATATTAATTTTGTCTTGTTTCATAAGGGCAGTATGAAAAGAGATATTTTTATGATTATAATCTCAATTTGATAAAACATGTCAACTCATAAGAATGTTTATTTTCAAAATGAACACATCAGCACTGTTGAGCTTCAAAATAAAGTGTGATAGTCATACAAAAGCTAACTGTTCTAAGCAAGCCATTTTTCATTTTATTAGGATTTGCTTAGGGCCAATTAAAAATGCACCATGGGCCACATTTGACCTGTAGATTATTTTCTTCAGGTCAGATAGTTCAATGGTTGTCCTGCAGTTGCAATTGTACATATTTGAGCCTATAAACAAAACAACAATAAGCTGAAGGAAGCAGTGCCCCAGCAATGTAAACACAATGCTGAGAACAACAAACCCAAAGGGGGTTAGACTTCACTTTCTTTGGAAAGCCATTACTCAACGATATATTTATTTAGAATATATTTATCCTTTGAATTGATTTTGTCAATGTTTAAAATGTGGCATATTATACCTTTGAATTTTTTAATGAAAAATAATGACGTAACTTACCACCATACTGACCAGAAGTTTTGATATAACGTATCATGAAAATGACCCTAATTTCAGTTATCTATATTTGGATAATATTTAACCCTTGTCCTCAAGTCTGTCAGAGCACTGGCTGTGTTATTCTCCAAGTAAGTGAATCAAGCCCTTATGACTTAAACAGAACCGTTTATCTTTTTTTTTATCATTTCTGCTGGCTACAGAAATGGCCCTCATCACTCCTGGACCAATGTTTCTATAAAGTTTGCACAACCATTTTTTAATTTTATTTCTGTGATGTTGTCTTGCACAACTTTTATTTCACTATTGTTGCGAAAATGCTTTGTTTCCATATAATTCTTTGTGTTTATCTTTTAGTTGAAGTCACTAAACAAGCTACTGAGGTGTCTGTCAGTAAGCTTTTCCCTGCTGGAGGTTTTGATACAGTATATTTGATGATGTAGCTAAACTCCACATCGCAGACATCTCAGGGGTATTCCATTGAAGTGGATAAAGAATTAAGCCTGACTTACTTTGGTTAGTCTGGCTTATTTTAGTGGGAACCTTACTCCATTAACACGACTTATTCAGAACCAGCGCAGGTTAACTGTCCAGCTGAGTCTAGCTGTGCATCAAAAACTGACGGGCTGAAACTGGTACATCACATAAGGTTCTGCCAAGTACATCATTGCCCTCGTTTACATATATAATTAATTCAGGCTTCAAATCTCAGCTATAAAGTTTAATACCCCATGACCATATTTAATACATGGACTGTAAAACAGATTGTGCCCATTTTTATCACAACTACGTATTGCACAAGTTTATTTTCAACGACTAAAGGCCGGCTCAGACAACATGATTTATTTGGCTGTTCACAATGGCATGATGTCAGACTATGTGACTAAAATCTTTTCCCATCTTGGCCAACAGCCTGGCCATAATATAAATGTGACCCCGACCGCTCGTGGTAAGCTGACTTCACGGTCCATGGTCTCCGTGACTGTTTGTGACTTCACAGAAAAATTCTGACATGCAAGTCTTGTTGGATCGTGGTCATAGGGCGTCTTGAATGTATTGTTACTTATGTCTCACTGCAAGACCATTTGTCATTCCTGACACACATAATCAGGCCCAAGTTTTGAGGATGAGCTGTGATGATGCAGTCGGTCCAAAATCTGGCTGGATGCGTGATGTCTGAGCTGGCCTTAAGTTAGAAATAGCCTCCAAACTTTGAAACCTCAAAATTTCTAAAAGAAGAAGCTGAGATTTTACATTTGACTTAAAATTAATTTTAACAATCAACCTAAGGTTGTTAGAAATTCATGATTTTCAAGTTGTAGTACTTTGTGCAAATTCACTGCAAATAATATCAGGGCAATCTGCAAAGCCTGTCATGGATGCATTAAAAATAGCATTCAACAGTTTTTTGCATAGTGATCCTAAAATATACATTTAGACAAAATAACTATCAATAATACATTTAGTCTAGTTTAGTTTATTTGAAATGTATTATGTTCAAGGAAATTGTGGGGAAAAAATAAGTTTTCCTATAACTAAACAGTCTACTAGGCCTAATTATGCTGCCATATATCCCTTATTACTTCTATAAAGGATTGCCATACAAAGACTGCTTACTCATGAAAATAACGTGTAATCTTAACTATGAAACGTAAGGATGACAGGGTTAATGGTACGTGGTTTGAGATGATAGCAAAAACAGGTTGAACAACGGCTTTAAGGAGTAAAGTAACTATAGAAGGCCTTGTTAAAGGGTAGACTTTTGGGCAAATAAAATATAAATAAATGAGTTGCTTTATCAAAGGACCTGTTGAGGATAATACAAATATTTAAAGAAGTATTTAAATTTGCTGTCTAATCACTCACTAAACTTCCTGAACAGCAAATAAGTCACATTTAGATATAAGCCTACCCAAAAGAGAAAAACATTAATTAATAGTAACCACTAAGAATTTAAATATTTTACCAGAGGTCTGTTTAAGTGATTCTGATGAGTGCTTAGGTAAAGGTATTTAGATTTAAACCTCTAAACATGTCGTCATGTCTTATCACTTATTATTGATTGTCTTATTATTGTCCCAAAAATCATCTGGAATGACAATCATTCATTTTGTTAAATTTTATTCATATAACACCAGTCACACATGAAATAGGCCTGAACAGTAGGCCATAAAAAAGCTAGCAAAGCCATGAGGTTAAAGTTTAAAAATACATATTACTTAATTATTTGCACTTCAGGTAAATCATTTGCTGGGAAAGAGAAAAAAAAAGAGGAGAACGAATGTAGGCCAAAGGTCAGTGGATCATAGAGACTTAACATAGGGAACTGTATTAGAAGGCTGAAAATTCATTTTAAACTTATAACTGATATTATTCTTGTTAGCTAGTTATCTGAATGTCCATTTATATAAAAAGAATCAACAGAACTAGATAGGCTCCTAAAAATGCCTTCAATCCATCTTCATTTTTGGCCCTAACATCGTCTTTGATTTGTTAATGGTGACAGTTTTGCCTTTTTGAGTCCCAATCTTTTTAATTTTCCTCATATTATGTGTCGTCTGGCCACAGAAAAGTTGTCGTGTCAGTGTTTGTCACACTTAACATCGACTTTTAAACGATTGATTTGGGCTTCGTAAAACACCCCATGCACATGCACACGTGCTGATTTTTTAAGTCAGACTGGAGTTAGCTCTGACCAGACAGCGCTGAGTCATGTCAGTGGAATGAGTTGAGGCTTAAATTAAAGTTGTAGCTAATTCAAGTCAGGCCAGTTCAGGAAAGCCCTGCCTTCGTTAGCTACTTTGATGGAATACCCCCCCTCATTTAGAGAGTAACTGTTACTGTTTTAAAGCACATGTGGTCCATGCAGCAGAGAGGGAGAAGGGGAAATGTGAGCTGTTTAGAAAATAGTCACATTCATCAGTGCATTGCTGAGAATGAAGGACTGAGCCTTGTTGTATTATAAGCCAGTCATGGCACCAAAGAGAAGAGAAGGATCCGGGTGAGAATGAAATAAGACACTCCTGGACGTCTGCTTGGACTTGTATTGTTGTATATGGTAACAACACTGGGATAACCTGTGTTTTAAGGATCTATTATTAGATTGGATGTTCTTTTTTGTCTCAATAATTTAATGTCTGATAAGCTGTGTCTGACTGGAACTTAGTCCTGGTAAAGATTTTTCTTTTCATTTTCAGAGAATTGGTTTACATTGTGGCCTGACACATTTCAAGACTAAAACTCCACATTCCTGTGAAATTCAAGTTAAATTTACTACAAACGTTGTAGCTCTTAGAACCCTCTATTTACCAACTTTTTATGTGGTTGGGTTGATATAAACTTGATATTTTCTTGTACGTGCTGATTTGTGAAATATTTTAACACATTTGATGGTTGAGTGTGAAACAGCCACCAAAGAAAACACATTTGGAGAAACTTCCAGACAATGTTTGTGACACCTGCAGTTTGGTGTTATTATTTCTTTGAATGGCTGGTACTGTGTAATCCCTGGATGCGAACCAGTTCTGTCGCAGCAGTTTCCTACTGCTCCATGGCACAAGAGAATCATCATCCTTCGGTGCTGTAAAAGCTGATTCACTCAGTGTTGACACTACAATGTATTTGAAGTAATGCAATATGAACCACAATCTAAAACTTTTGAAGGATATTTATTAATATAATGGATCTCTGCCGACTGAAGTGATAGTTGTATCATGTACCTTCGATGATTGTACACAGACTGTATACTGACAGAAGGATGTGTGAATCATGAAAGTGTGTGTTGGCCATAAAGGACGAATCTTTGACAACTTCACATTTTATATTTCATGTTTAGATTGTGATATGATAAGATAATTTTTCTCCATGATATTTCTGTGTTGTTAATCTCCCACGCTTTTTTTACATGAATGTTTCACACGGCTTACGAGCCAACATTGCTGGTTGTCCTATATGCTTCAATTACTATATTTTTACTGTGTATAAAATGTCTATATGTACATAGAAGTCACGGAAATGCCTTCTCATGCAATATGTGCTGCCTGTCCCTCCTGCCATGTTTCAGTTATGTGGTGGTGATGTTTTCATGTCTTATTTTAAAGGATTAAACATATTTTCTAAAGCTTGGTTTCTGTCCTTCTTTATGCATTCTTCTAATAAACCTCATTTAGAGATCTTTTTGTTGATTTAGTGACCCTGTGGAAAATCTTTCAGACAGATTCCATGTCTGTCATCTAATGGATCCATCTTCCTCCAGTCTGAAACAGTTGTGCCCAGTCTGACAACTGACGGACCAATCAGAGGAGGACAATGAAGCGGGATTTAGTTGTACTGCATGCTTGTTAACACTGGCTACTATTGAAATGATATGCTCAGATAGAGCTATATCAGCAATTCAATCCGAATTTGACCACATTTCTACAATTCAAGTCGAGCTTTATTTATGCAGCACATTGCATACATAAGACAGTGCTTCCTAAATGCACACAGATTGATCGCATCACCATCACTAAACCCACATGAATTGCTTGCTTTGGATGGGGAGTAAGTCTTTTCCCCAAGTATAGTTGAAGTGTCTCAGGGTGGGGCTCATGAGTGAAGGTAGAATGGACTGTGAGATTGAGATTGGTGCAGCATCAGCAGTTTTGCATGAGACTGCGGGTCCAAGAGGTCGAAATGAGATTCCTCAAGACGGTCTTGGACTACGTTCACACTCCAGGCCTTAATGCTCATTTCTGATCTTTTCTCAGATCTGATTTTTTTGTTTGCCTGTTCACACTGCAGTCAACTTCCAAAAGATCAGATACACATCTGATTTAGAACCACATATGAAAGGGGCCTGAATCTGATTCGAAACGGTCAGATTCAGTGTGACTTGCACTGTTCACGCTGTCAGAAAAAAAATCAGATACGAGTCATATGTGAGCAGAAAAATCAGATTCAGGTCATTTTCAACTGCAGTGTGAACGTAGCCTTAGAGGTGAGGTGAGAAGCCCGGGCATCCGGAGGAACTAGAAGTAGAGCCACTGCTCCCTCACATCAACAGGAGCCAGTTGAGGTGGTTCAGGCATCTGACCGGGATATTTCCTTGTCGCCTCCCTGTGGAAGTTTTCTGGGCACATGCAACTGAAAGGAAACCCCAGGGCAGACCCAGGACTCACTGGAGGGATTATATATCCCATCCAGCCTGGGAGCACCTCGGAATTCCTAAGGAAGAACTGGAAAATGTTGCTGGGGAGAGGAGCATCTAGGCTGACTTACTTCACCTGCTGCCACTGTGACCCAACCTCAGATACGCGGAAGAAGATGGATATACGAGATTCAGAGAAAAAATGAAAACAAAATACACACAATAAGCACCACACATTACCCACACATTGAAAGCATGCAGTGAGATCTAACTATAAACTGATGCAAACAGTAAAGGCTTTAATCTACTTTTAAAAGTATTTAATGTTAGAGGCCCTCGCAGGTCTGCAGGTCGAGTGTTAAGACGAATTGGTGATTTGATTAGTATGACTTTTGAAATTCAAATCACTGTCAATGATAACACCAAGGTTTTTTGCTTCTGCACTGCAATTTAAAGAAGTAGTGAACACTTAAACACTTTTTTCAGCTGTACACAGAAGTATCTGACTGAACTATGATAAAACACATCAATGCTGGTGTTATTTCTGACATTTGCACCAAGCTGATAAAAATCTGCATTTTACAGCTTTTAATAAGCTCAAATGGACATCTGCTTTGAAAAATCTTTTCTGAAAGGGCAGGGCTTGTGTGACGTAGAAACCCACCATTGGTAAGTTTCTACGTCACAAACTCTGTAAAAGGTAGGACATTACTGCCTCTAACTGACTTCAGCATTCAGAGACCACTCCCATCCTCTTCTGCCTGCACCTGCACTGCATTGAGGACTCTGGAGGGGAAAAATCCTCCACCTTTAAAGATCGCTCTGAGGCAGCAGTGCTGCGGGACTCTGTCACTTCTAGCAAGGGGAGTCACTGTCATTTCTGCTTAATCTGGAAAACCCTGTCTTTAAAAAAAAAAAGAAAAAAGAAAAAATGAAAAAACTTCATTTTCCCCCTCTCTCCTCCCAGTACCAAACTGCTCACTTTCTTTACATTTTTTGAAATCTTGAAGTGGGCGGAGGTAGCTCTGAGCTGGGGGTTCACTTACACTTTAAAGAGATTGAACTAAGCAGGGCAGTGATTTTGACGAGTATTTCTGTTTTGTATTTGTTGATTTGTAAAGAAAAATATAACATCCACAGGTTTATTGAATCTAAACATTAATAGGATCCAGATTGTTTGAGGGCCGTGAAATGTAAAGCTGTGTATCATCTGCAAAACTGGTAATCTATTCTGTGTTTCTGGATGACATGTAGTGGCAGCTTGTAAATCGTAAATACAGGGTCCAAGAATAGAGTCTTAGGGTACTCCACAGTTAAAATAAACATTATTTCATCTATAGCCTCCAATGGACATAAAAAATCCCTTTCCTGAAGTTAGGTTTTAAACCAATTTAGAGCTACACCAGGCAGCCCCACCCATCCCTCTAATCTGTGAATTAGAATGTTGTTGTGCACTGTATCAGATGCTGCTTAGAGATCCAAAAGTACAAGAGCAGATGTTTTGTTTGAGTATGTGTTTAAATGACGATCTTGCATCATTGCAAAAAGAGTAAAGAACCACAGTGTCTGTCAAGAACCTTTTCTTGGCTGAAAAGCTGATTTTGCTCTTCTCTCTACAGGCTTCAGCATTAGTTTTCTTAATCAACTAGCTCCACTTATAGTTGGCAACAATAGCAGCTACTGTGTCAAATTGCACACACCTTGTAGATCACATGTGTTGTTGCTTCGACTGGCCAGTTCCCAAACACAGAACATGGACAGTTTCTCAGATGGATGTGAGACATATCTCATGCTAAACACTTTTGCGCCAGGTTTGAAAAGCATTATTTTACTTTGCTGATTATGTCCTATGCATGTGCAAGTGGCATTTTAAAAAAAAGCTAAATTCATCACTCATTAAGACTCTTTGCCATGGAAGATTTAAAAAGAAAGTGTTCCTGCAGCGTGCAATTACTTAGACACCTGTAGTATGGCAGCCAATTACGCATTTAAAATATTTTTTTATGAAGGAGTGAGTAGCACTCATTTCAACATGCTTCATAACCAGCTAAAAACGTGTCACAGGAGCGCTGTGTGTGTGTGTGTGTGTGTTTGTAATAATGGGCTGTTAAGAAATGAAACACTCAAGTGTCTGAATAAATTTTAATCATCGATAGAATGTTTCAACAAATCGTGTGTGATTCATTCAGTGTTTGACACCCTGTTACATAACCTCAGACATGTCTTCCACAAAAATATCCCCTGTGATTTCAAACTCCAGGGCTCTCCAGTTGAACACATTGCCCGGAGTAAAATTTGCATTGTCCATATAACGTTTGATCTCACCGTGGGAGAGCGCATAGTCCCACATATGGAGTTGAGAAATCATGCCAAGGAAAGACTGATTCACATCAAAAGTTCCACCATAGGAGTCTTGCTCCTGGCCCAAGATGGTGATGGGAGCCCCACGGATGGGTCCTCTTTTGATGAATCTCTTGATGGAGGGTTTTCCATCCATCCACAGCTGAGCCAGGCCGTTGTCGGAGCGCCAGGCACCACACATGGAGTGCCAGGTGTTAGGTGGATATTGCAGAGACAGGAAGTCTGTGTGGGCGTCCAGAGCATGCATTCTCATGGCATCAGAGTTGGGTTTAAAGAGCAAGAAGTCATTGGTGAAGGAGGGTGTAGCCAAGGAGAACAGGCCGTATTCCCTAGAGAGATCTGTGAGGAACCTGGACAGATGTGTCAGCTGTTAGAAACCAGAATGAACACTTTTCAAAAAATAAATTAGTCTTTCTGATGACAACCTTTAATGTCCACCCCTGTTTTTTGTTATCACATTACTCTTTAAAATATCAGACTCATCCTTTACTTTGACTGAGTCACACATCAAATTTTCCAAAATGGGGGGGGGGGCGTCAATGTGACTTTGGCTGGTCAGTCCATCCTGTGGAAATCAGATTTGAGTGAAAAAAATCGACTCAGGTCACTGACCGACAGTGTGAGCGCAGAGTTAGTTACCTGAAGCAGACAGTCACAGAGTTGAACTGTTTTTTTGAGGTCAGAAGTTTCACATGATCAGTGTTGGTCTGTTTGGGAAACACGAAAACTTTGCCTGTCAGATCTGCAAAGGAAAGAAATTAAAATATGTGAGTGCTTTACTGAAGGACATAAATGTTGACAACAATTGATATAAAAAAGACCTCAGATCTGTGACTTTAATAAAGCAGAGTATGATGCAATGTAAATACAAGCTGGTGTATAAAGGTTCACGTACCTTGGGGTGTTGCCCAACATGTTGCAAACATCACCATCAGAAGTACAAATTTCTCCATCTGAGGCAATGCAAAGTGTCAATATTTTATGAATCAAACTACCACATTTTATCCTTTATGACAGGATATTGACAGGATGCAATTCTGAAAGTCTTAAACTTTTAAACTTTAGTAATTTCTACAGAGGTATGTAAATTCAGTTGGTTTTGTTCTCCACAGACTAAGAACAATTACCATTAAACAAGGTAAGACTGAGCTTCATTTTCACTGCACTGATTTCAGTCTGACTAAGCATTTAAAAATAGTCGCCAAAAAAAAACATAATTTTGCAGTTAAAATAAATTTAAGTAGTAGCAGACAGCTAAGGTTACATGCCACACCCCTGAAAAAGGGGAGAAATAATCACAAGAGTGATTCTGTGCTGATTCCTCATTGCCGAACCTTTAAACACATTTACAAATAAATTAAGGTTTCAAGACTCCCTGGATTTTGTTTACCTTTTAAACCGACTTTGTTGGCTTCACTCTGGACGGAGGGCACACTGGGTTTGGGCTGTTTGCTCTGCTTTTATTTCAGAGACCAGTATTTGATCTGCTTTCATCACACTGGACTGTGGACTATTTCCTAACTATAGATTATAGTAGCCTATAGGAAGCTGTAGCAGAGTGGGGCCCTTTTTTGGAGCTGTAAGGGCTGACTACATCCTGGTGGTTCATGTGTTTGGTTATTTCTGCCCAAATATAGATAGGGGCTGTCCATTTATACTTTTTCCTGTTTGTGTGTTTTTCCATACAACTTATTTGTGCCCATTTATTTTTTAATCCTGTCATTAAAGAAACATAAACCACAGGATGCAGTGGTTGGCTTTTTCTCATTTTTGCCCCTGGTGTTTAACAAGTGTACTCACACCACTGGTATCACAGTGTTACAACATCATTTATCACAGTGGTCTATATAGCCCCAGGACCCATCAGACTTTTAATAATGAATTTCAGCCCAAATTATCAAAAATTTTCAGTGGATATTTATTCAATGCAAAATGTTGCAGTTTGGATCTTTGGTGGAACAAAATCAATGTTTTTCCCCTTTCCCCTTGATGACATGGGGAAATAGGGTGTAAATTTTCCTGAGGTCTCAAAGAAATACCTCATTATAATAAGAGAAACAGCTTTATTTTATTTTATTTTATTGGGGATGAAGCGAACATACATACACGGAAAATTTAACAATAACAATAATAATGATAAATTATAGAATAATAGTGAAATAGATCATAATAATAATAAAACAGCTATGATATTGCAAGAAACAGATAATTGTGCTAAGATTTTGAGAAAGCATTTAAATTTACCCATTATCAAAGTTAAACAGAGTAAGATGCATGTTGCATCTTACATGCATGATGGATGCATGTCCACCAAGGTTATTGTAGTAACCAAGACTAACTAAATAACTAAAAGTAAAATGCACAAGTCATTTTAGTTGACTGACACTTAATAGAAACTATGCTTTACAGGAAAAAACAAACTCCCTAAAACTGTATTGGGTGCCTACTTAACCAAAATAAATTAGAATTAGATAAAAGATCTCCTTAGTTTTAGTCTTTGACAGCAGCAGACTGACTGACATGAACAACCAAGCCTAGAGGGAGTAAAATGGTCTGATTTCACTGAAGAAGACTTCACAAAATGGTTGTTTTGTGTCTTGAGTTTTATCCAAACATCAACTTTGAATAAATTAAAATGAAAAGTGAAGAGAAGCTCATTTAAATATGTTGTTAAAAATGTATGAGGTTTATTTTTTCAGGTCTTTTTGGGTCTTGCTTATGACAAGTACCTGAAAAAATAAAAACTAATGAAAAACTAAACTAAAATAAAGCAATTTTTGGAAAATAAAACCAATCCAACAAATTAGCAGTAAATACTATTAAAAGCTAAACTGAAATTGAAAACAAAAAGTAAAGAGGAAACAAAAATAAAAACAAATGAAAAATTCTGAACTATTCTGTAAATTACAAGCTTTCATAGCTCAGACACTTTTTGCCACCATTGTTTTTCCAGTCACACATTCCTGACCCACTGAAAACAGCTCTGCGACCCATTTTTTGGGCACCGACCCACTAGTTGAGAACCAGTGATTTAGCAGACAACACTGGTTTTAATCTTAAAGAAGACTATCTGTAATGACAGCAAGCATGGCAATTTATAAGATATCTATATATGAGCTTTATTTTAGCTTTACCACTTTAGCTAATCATATAGAACCATGTATGATATATAATTTTTACGTCGTTAGAGTTTTTTTGCTCTGAAAACACACTACATTACCCATAAACCCTCACGTCGACGTAGCAAATCCAGACGTCAAGATGGTGCTTGAAAGTACTATGGTCTGGTAAGGATTTGCAAACATTTTTTATTCTAATATTTGTAATGTTTTCTCTTTTTTTGTAATAAGCTACTACTTTCTTAACTAAATGTTATCTTCAGACGGCATGTGTCGTCTAATTTGTTCAGGTTTTCTTGTTTATTTCAGATGCTCGAGTCATTCCCTGAGTCACTCCATAACCTAGCTAGCGTTAGCAAGCTAGAGCCTCCTACACCTAACAGTGACTTTTATCATTATATTGTGGTCTTTTATCGTGTTATATGTTTATAAACGCTGATGACTGCATCGTCATTGCTGTACCTTATTTCAAGTGTACGGCAAAGCCCAGACTCCGTTGAAAGATGACAAAAAGGCTTTTTGACGCGTTAGCATAAGCAAGCTAACAGAACCTAACCTACTGTTGTCCACAAAATACAACAAATTGGGATCTTTTGTCTTCACTGACATTGAAACAGAGATCTGTTGTGCTGGTTGCATATTCAAACTTAAGAAAAACAGCGTAAAATATTATTCAGTTATCACAAACTGGCACTATGATCACAATTTTCCTTTCAAGGAAAGCACACAAAACTGTGATGGATAAACAATATTACATTTTCCCCAAAGTATTGTTAGCAGCATTGTAATGCTTATGAACTGGTGTATATATCGTTATACCAGGACGACAACAATTTACATTTATTTTTTATTCTTGTTTATATGATCATATTTTTGTAACCATTAGTTAAAGTTTCCTACTGTGACGTGTTTAAGTTTGTGAATATATTCAGCAGACCACGCAAGACACTTTATTAAAATGTTCTTCAAAATAATCAATATGAAGTAGCGAATTTATGACTGAACCTTTTGGTTTTATTAATCATTTACTAAACTGTAATGAGCTATTCTATGATTGATGATCCCTCCCTAAATGTATAAAGGGCTATTCCAGATATACAGACACTTTGTCTTACTTTGGCCTCTACCGGCCAAGTTTTTCCCACCTGTGACTAATACCTTTCTGCCAGAACTGGTTATCATAACCAAAACAGTTGTTTTGTCTTAAAGTGTGGACAACAGCGAGTACATGCGCAATGGAGACTTTCTACCCACCAGGCTGCAGGCTCAGCAGGATGCAGTTAACATTGTTTGTCACTCAAAGACACGCAGCAATCCAGAAAACAATGTTGGCCTTATCACCATGGCAAAGTAAGAGGCAGTGTCCTTTATTAAGTTTTCTGAAAGTTGATTTGTGTACAGTAAATATGATAAAAATACATTATATGTCTCCATGCAGCAACTGTGAAGTGTTGACAACACTGACCCCTGACACTGGAAGAATACTGTCAAAGCTGCATGCTGTGCAGCCTCGGGGAAACATCAGCTTCTGCACTGGCATCAGGGTGGCACATGTAAGTTTGTGACTTATCACATAGTTGTTTTACAGTTTTCTAGCAGGGAACAAAGAAAGGGGCCAGAAATGTTACGTCTAGGGATGCCCGATATCGTTTTTCCTATGATAGTGGTTCTCGATAAATAATAGCTTCAAAAGTAAATTATATTGGTACTTGCAGATCTGAAAATTCTGCTAGTATTTCCAACTGATAATTTGGCTATAAAAATCTGCCTGTCAGCTGTGAATACTGGCTGTATGAAAAAATAATTTTGTGGGGTTTTAGGCTGGACCAACAGTCCTATTTCAGCTGAAATCTTTATTTTTATTCATTATCATTCTTTACACTTTAAAGTGTATTTTAAAGACTGAAATTTATTATTTAGTTCATCCTCAAGCTTTAAATTGTGTTTTAAAGAGTAATGTTTTAGGTCTGAACTACATTTAAATATCGTTATCGGTTTAGGCTGATATTATGTTGTAGGGATGTAATGGTATCAGAAACTCACGGTACGATAATACCTTGACAACAATCCCACAGTAAAGCTTGTATTGCAGTATCAGTGTTTGGGAGGAGAATATGCTAAAATATACAGAAATACTCTTTCTTTGTTGGAAATGTCTCTGTTAAAACAAACCTCTCTCTGGATCTTCAATCTCAACTTAAATTAGAATACAATACTACTAATCTTTTGCTTTAAAAGATGAAACCTTAAAATAAATATAGAACTGGTCTCTGGACGTAAAAAAAATAAATTGAAATCTTGTACAAAATGAACAGTTCTTGTGCAAAAAGATGTACGCTTTGCACATTGCGCTGTTTATGTCATCTTTTGAGAAATGAAGCCACATTTCTAACCGCTGCCTCTCGTGAGACTGTGTTTTTCAAGGCACATGTAAGGCATTGATAAGGGAAACGTTAACATTAAATGTAAATGATGTCAGTGGATCAAACCAATTGAAACCAGTTCTCAACTGGAACCAGTTCTCTATTCCCATCCCTAATCGTGCATCCCTAGTAAAGTTCAAAACAAAGATAAATAACACTATTTAAAAATCATGAAGATTATCTCAACTCTGTGCATGTGTATTCACAAGTATTCAGAATGAATACAAGGGAAATGCAAATTAGCTCAGGCTATATATAACTTAGTGAGGCAATGATTTACTTGCTTCATACTTGTTTATTTGCAAATAAACATTAAATAGATACAAAACATGAGTAATTTAAGATTTTAAGATGGATTCATAATTAATTGAAGTTAGAGGATATTTTTACAGCAGATCTTTGAACTTGTCCAAGAAAGAAAAGCAAAGATGACATGCTGTGATATTCCTGATATCTGGTTAGAAAATATCTATCATCTTACTTGTCACAGGTAAAGATAAGTTCTGTGGGTCTTTTTGTCCTATTCATTATGTTTCTCTTTATAGTTGGCGCTGAAGCACAGGCAGGGCAAAAACCACAAGATGCGCATTATTGCATTCGTTGGCAGCCCAGTGGAGGACAACGAAAAAGAAGTAAGTCAAGCTGTGAAATAAACTGACCCATTTTGCCATATACTTGATATATATATATTAGTAATTATTATCTTAAATCAGATTGTAAATATTATGAGACAGTAAAAAATAGTTTATCACAGTTGTTACACAACACTGAAGCTTTTTCACCACACTTATCTGAAGATGAATTCTCCCACCTACAATTAAATATGAAGTAACAAACATTAACTTTCTGGAAAAGTTAGGTTTTTGCAGATCACCCAGTAAAGATGAAAACTGTTATAACACAAGCTGACCCAAAGTTTATCTGGCTGATCTAGTAATAGTTCTTAATTAGAGAATTCTGGTAAACATGTTGTGTTTGTGTCTGCTGATGATTTTTTTCATGCCTTTCAGCTAGTCAAAATGGCAAAGCGTCTAAAGAAGGAAAAGGTCAATGTGGATGTTATTAACTTTGGAGAGGAGGTACATACTTAAAGAAAATACACAGCTTGTTGAGCATTTTAAGTGTAGTTCTGGTTGATTTGCTGAACACCCCCTCATCCACAACCCTGCAGGAGACAAACACAGAGAAGCTCACAGCCTTCATCAACACACTGAATGGCAAAGAGGGTGCAGGCTCGCACTTGGTCACTGTACCTCCAGGCCCCAGTCTGGCTGATGCCCTGCTGTCCTCGCCTATCCTGGCTGGAGAAGGAGGTGCAGTGTTGGGACTGGGTGCCAGTGACTTTGAGTTTGGAGTGGATCCCAGTGCTGATCCAGAGTTAGCCTTGGTAAGAGAGCTGCAGATAGACACTGTAACAGTCCACTAAGATGTGTGTAATACATTTAAATCCCAGATGTTTCTGTAATTTGGCTCTAAAAGTCAGCATCCATATTATTTTTTTATTTAGAGTAATACCAGGCTGTCACTAGGACCTTAAACTGTTTTCTTTTTCTCCTCTCCAGGCTCTGAGGGTGTCTATGGAAGAGCAGAGACAACGGCAGGAAGATGAAGCTCGCCGAGCCGCTGTCGCATCAGCTGCAGAAGCTGGCATTTCCTCCCCTGCTGCAGATGGTGAGATAAAAAAATCCTTTCAACTTATTTTCTATCAAAGATGCCAGTTTCTGCAGGTCTTCAAATGAGGGTTAGTGGCTGCCAACCTGAGTGTGTTCACACTGCATAGATTTTTCTCTCCTTCGGTTGCAGAGTCTGAGGAAGCTCTGTTGAAGATGTCTGTTCCACATACAGACTCATCCACACCTGCTCTACCAGACTTCAGCCGCATGACAGAGGATGAACAGATCGCCTATGCTCTGCAGATGTCCATGCAGGGAGCCGGACCAGGTCGAACATTGATTTTGAATTCCCAGACCAGTGATGCAATAACCTGGACTTAATTAATCAATACGTTTTTGAAAAGCATTGCAGAATACTTACAGCAAGCATTTTGTACTCCTTATTGAAACAGTATATCATACATTTGCCAGCTCTTGTAGTCATCAGTCTCACCAGTAGAAGTGGGTAAAAATATTGATTAATCGATGCATCGCAATATTTCCTCCCCCAATTCAATGTCAATTCAGCAAATCCTCTGAATCGTTTCACCTCCTGGCCAGTGGGGGTCGCTGTGCGTCTGATTCGCGTTACATGGACAGAGGCCGCACTCGACCAAACAACAACCAACCATAACCATGTTATGTGAGGTTTATCACAATTTCCAAGAGGACAGAAACATTAGTGAAGTTTACATGCACTTTACTTTTTCAGTGTTTCTACAGAACTGTCATGTTTTTTTACTTTTATACTCCTTATGCACAAGTAAGTTATTGTGCAGATTTTTAATTTCAGATGTTTTATTGCCCAAAAATGTGAGGTGACTTACCAAACATGTTCACATGAGCATGAAAATGATTATTTAAAAATTGTCAACAGGTTATTTGTGTATTTCTACTTCTTACTGTATTGACATTGAAGAATTTAAATCAAAATCGAATCGATATCGATTCGAATCGCAACCTAAAGAATTGAGATTGAATTGAATCGGAAGGTTCTTAACAATTCCCAGCCCTACTCACCAGAGCCTGACAGTCAGAGGTGGGTTTATGGAAGCGCAATAATGTTGTCTTCCACTTTTCAAAAGTAAACATTTTTATAACTTTCACTTTTTCTTAAAATTTCAGACAATGTTTTTGCAGCCGATTGAGTTATTGACACTTATATTTGGTTATAACTGCACATTTTATACTCTCTTATTATTCTCACACTTCATTATTGACTTTGTAAACTGGCAGTTTAAGACACACTAGAGCAAGCAGAAGAACCTGTTTTGTTGGCTTCAGCTTGTGTATTTCGTTTACTTATATTGATGATCTTGAATGTAGAATACGACAAACATGATGGCAAAATATAGCATCTCTGCCTTGTTTTACTTTTAAGTAGGCTTGATTATTCACAGAAAGATATCAGGCTGCTAGTTTGAGTAAAGATTATATTGGTCTGCTGGTATTGATCATATCGAATTATTAATTTAAATCAATAAAATAAATTGTGCAGGGAGCGACTCTGAAGTCAAACATTCACATTCATCAGATGTATGATTGGCTGTAAAACAGCTGGCACAAACATTTTCACAAGACATTAGAAAGGTTATTGGTCTGTTTTTAGAAAGCATTTAATTTACATCAAATGTAGAATGATAGTACAAATGCTGTATGGCTTTTGTTTTTACTTCAAACAAAAATCTGCAATTCTCATGTTTGGCCACCTGTCTGTTCCATTTTTCTTGCAGAGTTTGATGCTGAAGACATGGACACAGGAGCTGACATGGACTCCAGTAAGGCCAAGGTACACAAGCCTTTATAAGCCATTTTACTTATCCATCAGGTTGAATACTGCTTCTTAAGGATGAATTACAATGAGAATATATATTCTGCCCCAGGACGAAGAGGACTACGATGTTATGCAGGATCCAGAGTTCCTTCAGAGTGTCCTGGAAAACCTTCCTGGGGTTGACCCCAACAATGAGGCCATCCGCAACGCCATGGGCTCTCTGGCCTCCCAGACAAGCTCCAAACCAGACCCTAAGAAGGATGAGGAGAAGAAGAAATGAGCATCGACAGAGAGGAACTTTACAGTATATATTATTAATAAAATGAGACCTAAGAATATCACTGCATGTGTTTATTCACAGTTAAGGTCATCCATCTCCTTAAGGAAAGCATTTCCATGTCTTTTTGTTTATTTAGCTGTTTATACAGTTTTGGTACATGGATTTCGATTCAAAGGTCTGTCCTAAATGCTTGTTTTCTTTTCTTTTCTTGGTGTGTCAGGTAGTTTTGCTTTGATTCTTTTGTAATATGAAAATGCTGCTTATAAGCAGGTTTCCTTAATAAATTTACTGTTAACAAGGTAAGGTAATGCTCCTGAGGCCTGTAATTTCTTCTTATTTGATTGCAAACTTTGATTTTTAGAAATTAAAATTTACTTTTTGTCATGTGAAAAACAACTAGTGTCAAGGGGTGGAAAGTAGCTCATTACATTTACTCAAATTACTGTAACGGAGTAGTTTTTTGGGTACTTCTACTTTATGAGTACATTTTGGAATCAGTACTTTTACTTCTACTTAAGTAAGTTTTAACCAGCGAAACAGTACTTTCACTTGAGTACAGTACCCTTATACTTTTCCTACCTCTGTTGACTACACAGTCTATTGAGCTCAATTCTGCAAACTGTGATTTCAAATCTGGGGCTGTGTGTGTGGGTGAAACTCCCTATCATGCCCTTGGGCAGAGTGTTTAGGTGTGTTTTATATGTGTTTGAGTGTTAGGTGTTGTACAGTGGTCCCCGTTGGGATTCATTTGCTCATGCTTCTGGTGGATTATTGTTTTTAAATGTGAGACACATTTGCACAATAAGAGAAGTTATCCACTGGGTTAGAGTTCCTGACTATGACCAGTGCTCCTAAATGGTGCATTGTACATTCTTCATCAATATGCATTGCTTTGATATGAGGCTGACTCTCTGCTGCTTTGCTCTTGCCACAGGAGACCCACCTTGCCACAGATTTTCAAGAGCAACGTCAGCTTTGTCATGCTGTAAAAACTTTAAGAGTGTAGTTTAAATGTAAGTAGTGTGGAGCAATATAAACACGTTTGGAGTGTTGAATTTAACTCTACATGAGTTTAATTAACACTGTCAATTTTGCTGTGTATTTTTACTTTATTACAGAGGTGGGGCTTTAAAAATCACATTTGACTTTACAACTCCTCAGTAGCTACTCAGGTTTTAAAGTAAACTTTAAATTAAATATTTTGTCTTGTACTTTTACTTAAGTCAAATTTAACTAGAGTAGCTGTAATTTTACTTGAGTGCAATAGTCCTGTACTTTTTCACCTCTGCTAGTGTCATATTCAGAGGAAACGTGCAAATTAGGATGGGAACGTCATTTTATAACTTATTGGATGTAATGTTGAGCAGAAAAGAAATGGAAGGCACTTGGTTTATGTAGAAAAATAAATATTTTATTCATTTAAAGAAGACTAAAGAAATCGTGGCTTAAAATGTACTTTATTGAGTTATTTAACCAGAAATTGTTACATTGGTAGCATAATGTAACTACAGGTTCAGAATGATAAGAACGTGAATCTGCATTTTTGTGTTTGATAAAATAATGAGACAGATTTGTGAAGTTTGGTAAATATGGCTGCTAGGACCCTGCTAGAGAGGTTTTTCTCTTTGTTCGGGTAACACCCTCGTGGATTTCCGTTAACCTAATGTGAATGGGTTCATAACAAATGTAAACATTAGGGAGGATTCGAGCAAGTCAGTGTCGCATTTGATGACGGAAAAGTTGTGCGACAAGAGAAAAGTCAGGAACCCAGGTCGTTAAAGTGTAGGTAAATATGATTAATACAAGCACCTAGTTGGTTAAACCTAGAATTCTACTAGAGTAGCATCTAATGTCAAGGTTCAATCAAGTTCATATGAGTCAAGTAAGATGTTTATTTAAATATGTTGGACTTCTTGAGGAAAGTTGGACGGTTGACGTTAGCAAGGCTAGCTAACAGCGAATGCTAAAGTTTAGCTAGCCGTTAGCCAGAGGACCCACTTGTTGCAACGAGACAAGTTTGACACGCTCATTCAAACGTGGTCTGACTAGTTCTCTTCTTTGTCATGATTTCCTTTCAAATTAGTATATAACTACTCGCTATTTCTTGTCCTGATAGGACACATTAATTTAATCCCGGTTGTCACTTTTTATTTCAACGACATTAAAGCCGTCGTGTCTCCGCTGCGTCGACGTGTTATGATTACATTAAACATGATAGTGTGTGGCCTGACATGAAATGTCATGTTAGCAGCTTATATTTTAAAGCTTTTGAACTAGACTTTCTTAACATTGACATACAAAATTTTCTGTCACATAGGGCTGTCATATATCTGATCATTAAACTTCGATACGATTCTTAATACAACAAACGTTGCTCATATTTGTGTGGAGACCATGGAAACAAGAATAACGGTCGCATTAGAGATTAAATTGCACATGAAATATTTGGCGTAACTCAGTTTTTGCCCTGTTAGGTTTGAGCCTCGTGCTGGCAATGGGGGACATGAAGACCCCAGACTTTGATGATTTGCTGGCAGCTTTTGACATCCCAGACATTGATGCCAAAGAGGCCATTCAGTCAAGTCCTGAGGAGGAAAAGGATAAAGATGGCACTGTTGGAGATGAGGGAGCGAGTGAGTCTCCTCCATGCTTTTCCTCTTCCTTACACAGTGACCCCCCTGTGGTCAGTGTTATTGTGAAGAACAAGACCTACGAAGATGAGGAGAAGTCTGTGGAGAATAAAACAGACAGTTCCTCCAACAGTGGTTTGAACCCTCAGGTTAAAGTCAAGTTTGATGAGCACACATTGCAGCTTGGTCCTAAGATTCCTGCAGATTCGCCTCTGGAGCCTCAGATTGCCAATGGATTTGAAGAACCAGGCCCCAGGGAGCAGGGACCATCAAGCACAGAGCAATATTCCCATTCTTCATCATTACCATCCACACCTGTCCCTACTGAGGGTCAGAGTGATAGAGAAGCTGATGTTGGATCAGTCCGGAGCACAACTGATGGTGTTCAGAGTTTGATACCACCCCTCCACATGCAACCTTCTTCTAGTGTCAATCCCATCTCCTCCACTCCTCCCTCTCTACACTCCATCAGCCATCAACCTCCTCGTTCACCAAAGGAGGAGGAACCTTGTCCCCTCCGTAATCCATCTTCACCCCTGTTGCTGAAAAATGGGACTGTTGAGTCAGAAACAAAGCATGTAATACATTCAGATGAAGATGACTCAGAGCCAGACTTAGGAAGTCCTCTTGTGATCCAGGAGAGCCCTGAGTGTGAGATGTCTTCCCCTCCAAAATTCAAACACAGAGCAAGAGTACAGTCTCATCCTCTACATTTCCCCTCTCTGGAACCTCAATTTGGGGAAAAGGTGTCGCCTGCATCCCCCAGTCCTCCCCCCACAGTTTCTCAGCCACAAAGCCACACAAATGACCTCCCCTCTGTCAGCATAGACTCCAGAACAGAGGAGAAATACCCTGAGCATGTGATTGATGAGAGAGACTCACCTGAGAGCCCACCACCCAGTGAGACAGGTCTTATAGTCGCCAAGAGAAGCAGTACCCCTGATTCCTCTCAAATGTCAAGTCAAGCAGCAAACTATGATAACTTTGAACATCAAGAGGAGCCCTTGGAAACTGAGCCAAGAGAAGAAGAAGGGTCAGGAGAGGCTAAGGACTTGATTGGAGAGAAGTCTGAGGATGGGGAAAATTTAACTGATGATGCTGACTCTAAGGATCACGTGCCTGCTGATGCAACAGAGACTCCATCACGTCCTCTTAAAGTTAAGATCAAAATGTCCACCGGCAGTATCACAAGAACCGTAACTGGTGCCACACCTAAAAGAGCTGGAAGAGTCACCCTGAAAGGTGCGGGTGCTTCAAAACCATCACCGGAGCGTCATTACACAAGATCCAAGAGGGAGTTAGCACAGCAGTCTAAGACACTCCAGGACGCCAAAGACAAAACTGCAGCAGACGCTAAGCCTAAAGTTTCCTCCACAGCTGTCAGCATCACTAAAACTGCAGCTCTACCCTCCATCTCTGTCTCCTTGCCCAGAGTCGGCTCGGCTCGCAGCCTGGCTTCCAAAGGTCTGCACAGTGGGATGACACTACCTGCTTCATCACCTCTGCTTCCCCTGCAAGGCAGCAGCAGACCGGCCTCTATAGTTAACAGCACAGGGGCAATCATATCAAAAAGCCAGACCAACCTGGTGGAAGCTTTCAATAAGATCCTCAACAACAAGAACCTGCTGCCCAGCTACAAACCAGACCTGAGCTCCCCTCTTCCTGCAGAATGGGGCCTTCCTCTACCTGCACAGGTATGTTACCTGTATAAAGATTGTGTATTGCAACAAAACATTAAAGATTTTTGGTAATTGTTTATAATGTAGTCATGTCCTTATCAGTTTGTTTACACAAGTGAGAATTTTATGCTTATTTTGTCATTTATGGTTGTTCACTGGGTTTTTGATGGGCATATTCATTAATAGAAAACATGGCAAATTAGATCACTCTGATAGAAGTGCATTTCTTCGTTGTATTCAGTTTTTTAACTGAGATTAGGGACTCATTCCCTGCTAAAATATGGCTGGGAATCAGGGTTATTCACAATAGGATAGCACCAGTGGTCTAGTGCAGGTATACAGAGTTTACTCAGTTAGTTTTCAGTCTCCATACAGTATACCCACTAATAAATCCCCTCTCCCAGGATGGCAAAAGTAACCAAAAAGTAATCCAAGTACACTCAAGTGCTGTATTACTGACAACTTAACCATTTTCTCTGGTTATTGTAAAGTCTGCTCTTCTTTAGATTTTAATATAGTGATCCTTCATTGGTGAAGCAAGTTAACTGACTGTGCAAATACTAAAGGCCCTCATTTTAGGTGAACTAACTATGCAAAGATGTTACTACGTGTCCTTGTTTACGGCACAGGGTGGTTATCCTTTGCAGGATGGGCCGTTTGAAAAATGTGGGGAATAAATGAAGATTATACCCACTTACGCAGGCATCAACACACTACTGGATAGGACCAAAGGGGTTGTATCTAAGTAGTGATGCAGTGATTCATCTTGAGAGGGAAGTCTACATGGAGTACTGCATTTTAGAAATTGAAATACAGCTATTTGGCAGTAGTGAATCAAGAATTGCAGCATGAGTCATAGTAACCATATATTGCCATATTAATCAGCAAAAACTTGAAGAGCGACTTGCCTGATTATTTGCAGATATAGTCTATAGCAAAAATGGTAATCAAAACTGAAAATCTGTGGTACTTTGATGTGATAAAAATCAGACATCCCTGTTTAATGAATAATTTTTATCACATCAGAGTGCCTCAGAATTTTCAGTTTTGGCTGCCATTTCTACTATAGACTATATCTGCAAATAATCAGGCAAGTCTCTCTTCAATTTTTTGCTGTTTACAGTTTTTCTACTCACCTTGAAGAGCATCTGATCCTGGTTGTATTTTACCAACATTTTTGAGCCCTTGCAGCACTCACCCTCCCCTCTCTACATATTGCCACATGTATGTTTTGTTCCACCCTCTACATTATAGTGAATAGTATAGCTGACGTATTCTGACAATAATGTGCAACTTTAGAGGAATGTATATGCTTTTCTCTGTATTTCATATTGAGCATCCATGTATCCACATCTAAGATGATGAATACTTGATTACCTGCAGGGTTACCGTTGTTTGGAGTGTGGTGATGCCTTTGCCCTGGAGCAGAGTTTAGTGCGGCATTATGCCCGGCGCTCGCTGAGGATTGAGGTGACCTGTAATCACTGTGCAAAGCGTTTGGCCTTCTTTAACAAGTGCAGCCTGCTTTTACACGCCAGAGAGCACAAGGAGCGAGGTCTGATCATGCAGTGTTCACACCTGGTCATGAAACCTGTACCTATGGAGCAGATGATCAGTCAGCAGGAACCCACGGCTGTAGGTTGGTGAAAATTGTTGATTGAATTTCTTTGAGTTAAAAAAAAAAAAGTAAGTCTTTTGCTCGAGATTTTTCATAAGTGGCTTTGAAAATCTTTTTGTCCATTCCTACAGGAACATTAGCATCTTCTTCAGGTGGGATCCCCTTAAACCCTACTGCCTCCTCACATACAGCAATGTCCCACAAGAAAGCAGAGGCAGCGCAGTACATGAGTAATACATGTACTGAGTGTCAGACTCAATTCAGCAGCAAAGACGAGCTAGCCGGGCATTTTCAAGAAATCACATCAGCACAGACCACGGTCAGTTTTAAAGCTAACCATTTACTCCTTTTGTGGACTGTAAAGGCTAACTCTGTGTTCTTAAATTGAAATGAAAATATCCTCTCAACAAGTAAAAAAGTTCTTCCCTAATTTTATTGAAATTGATTTAAAATTTCTTTTGTGTTTTTCAGCCATGCACTAAATGTTCTCCCTCCATGCTCCTGCCAAATAGCTGCAGTGCAGCAGCTCATCAGCGCATCCACCAAACCAGCCCCCCTCACATCTGCCCAGAGTGTGGAGGAAACATCAAGCAGCCTCTCTTTCAAACACATCTAGATCAAATCTGTTTGCATTTTTCACGCCGCATTGGTTACAGGTGGGATATCTCTTCAAAATTTAAGGAAATACATATTTTGTGTATAGATCCTCATGGTATTAACCTGCTTCATCGCTTGTTGCTCTGCAAGGGCATACAGCTGCAAAATATTTATATTTTTTCTGAATGTAGAGCCTCTTTTTTCTTCCTGTGCAGATGTTCCAGCTGCCTGGTGGTGTTTGGAGGCCTTAACTCTGTGAAGTCCCACATCCAACAGGCTCATTGTGACATGTTCCACAAGTGCCCCAGCTGCCCCATGGCATTTAAATCTGCTCCCAGCACACAGAGCCACATCAGCTCCCAGCATCCCACGCTCACTAATGGACAGACAATGTACACAGAAACATCTGATTTTGTTATTTTGAAAATGTTTTTCTTTTTCATTGATAAATCTTTGTTTAAATTCTTTGACAGGTTGATCTATAAGTGTGTCATGTGTGACACAGTTTTCACAAACAAGCCTCTGCTGTACGTCCACTTTGACACTCATTTGACCAATCAGAAGGTGCAGGTGTTTAAATGCCCAGAATGCACCAAACTGTTTTCTCAGAGGAATTCTCTTCTGGACCATTTCAAGGTATTCACTCACTTATGTATTTTAGTGTCAGAATAATCAGCTGTTTTGTGTTCATGTGTTTTTGTCTTGCTGTATTATTGGCTATTTAACCATCTTCTGTGTTTTCTCAGACTCACAAGACTCAGGTGTTGAAACAGGAGATGCTCTCTCCTCCAGCAGCCTCCTCTCGTTCACAGCCTTCGGTAAAGTCTGAGAGCTCAGACGGGGACGAGTGGATGGATGTGGATAAGGAGGAGAAAGTGAAGACGGAAAGGATGAAGGCTCCCTCTGGGTGGAAGTGTGCGCCTTGCCACTCGCGGTTCACAGACCAGGAGGACTACATTACCCACATGGCTGACCAACATGGCAAGGTATGGAAGGAGTAGAATAGGACTTAATTCTCTTATTTTTAAGGTATCTTGTTAAAAAAAAAAAAACATGTTTGTGTTGATCAGATGCTGAAGAAGTTTCCTTGTAACAAGTGTGAGAGCTCCTTCACCACCACGTCCAGTATGAGACGTCACATCAGGGAGAAACACAAAGTCACCAATCGGGGCTTTCGCTGCCAGTGAGTTTGATACATTTTGCTTCATTTATCCTCATTTAAACAACAGCTGCCTTTCCAAGTAGGTGTTTCACTTTAGCATCAGTCTCTTAAACCCAAACAAAACTCTGTCAGCAGACAGCTCCCCCCATACCCTTCCATTAGTATTTTGATGGAGTGCAGGAGGTGTATGTCTCATCTTCTTTCAGATATGCAACCTGAAGTTGATTAGGTTCTTACTTTTATGGAATGTTTTAGACCAAAATGTCTCTTTTTTGGTTGTTAATTATTTTTGACTTATAATCTTGGAATTGAACTCTTATCGTTATGCAGCTGCATGCAGCACCCCTGGTTGGGCAGGGCAATCTCATTTCCCCCACCAAAACAGGGCTAATGACTGGAAAGAGAGGGTTTCACCTCAAAAAATACAAAACAAAACAAAACAAAAAACTTGATGAAACATATTTGAGCCTTCCAGTGACAAAAAAAAAACAAGTTGAAGGAAGCACCTACAAATTACCCTGGACACAAAGCTGAGAACAACAAACCCAGAGGAAGTTTGGCATTGCTCTTTTCTGAGGAAGCCATTACTAAATAAAACATTAAAGTAGGATGTGTTGGGCATGTGTTACAGAAATGCATAAAATGTTTGATATTATACATTTAAGTTGTTAAAAAGATCAGTGTTCCTACAGATCTGACAGGAATTAAACTGAAAAGATTTAGCTGCCCCATATTCAATTTGTCTCCCGTTATTCTTACCTGAAGTTGATTAGATGATTGTTTTGATTAGATTAAAGTCAAGTGTAACTTGTAAACTTGTAGCTCCCACTGCTGTGACAGTGGCATGCTAATGCATGGGATTAGTTAATACTGATGTCCAATCTACATAAGTGCCTTGCCACCAGTGTGTGAATGTGGAGTGAATGAGTAAGTGTGAATGGAAAAGCTCAATACAAGCTGAAGTCAATTAACCATAATACCTGGTGTTTGTATACAGATTTTGTACTGAGGGCAAGAAAACGTTCAGCAGCAGAGCACTGTTGGAGAGGCACATTCAGCTGAGACACAGTACAGATGCTGGAAGCGTTGACAAACTCAAGGTGAGCTACTTTGTTTTCAGTTTTTAAAGCTCCTTAAGTTCCGATCAGATCAAAGATTTGCAATGAGACGAGTTGAAACTTGCAGCTACTTGCGATGAGCCATTCTGCAACATTCTAAAGCCGTGCCAGTTCAGGCCCCTACAATTAGAGGAGACAATGCATCATTTTCATAGCAGTGACTCTCATAGTCTCTCAGTTTAAAGGGATTTATTTCTGAAGTCACTCATAAATCTGTCTTCACAAGAACAGCACTGCACATTAACTATTTTTTCCTGCATCTATATTGTCATGATTAAAATGTAACAACAGACTGTATGATTCCTACTCATTTTTAGTCACACGCCAGAACTAAGTCTTGTCAAAACTTAGATATCTGCTGAGAATAATTAATTTTCCATAGAAAAATTTAGGCCCTCACAAGGTCCTTCACAAGGAAACTTCAGTCCACTGACACATCTGTCTCCATCATCAGCTGTGCATTTAAACATGATGTGCACCTATGGAGAAGACCAGTGTGTTTACAAGCAGAATTTTTTTCTGCAAAAGACACAAAATTAGCATTTTAAGCCTTCCATAAGGAAATCTATATTTATCTTTTTCACATTTTTCCTGCAACGCCCTGCAACCAGCTGTCTGTGACTTGACAAGCTAATTGTAGGAAATGTCATCAGAAAGCTTGATTTGAAAAGCAACGGCTTCAGACTGTCGGCAGCGATGTCCTAAAACGGTCTTGTGACATTGTGAATCTTTGGTCTTAACTGAGCTTTAGAGGTAATTGAATTATCTGACACCTGGCAGCAGTTAAACATTTTAAAAGTAATCCATCTTCGTGTTGATGGACTGAATACATTTTTTTCATCATTAGCTATAATGAGCTTGAGCCTTAAACACTTTTACACAGATGTTTAAACAGCTGTTTTCCTCTGATCTCAGGGAGGGGCAAATGAGGCAGACAGTTCATCAGAGCAGGACAGCAGTTTGGGGGCTCGCCGGAGACGCAGAGGAGCTGTGAGGAAGGAGCATAACGAAGATTCAGCAGACGGGGTGAGCCCCGCAAAGAAGCTGCACTCCTCCTCTGCTCCTTCTTCTTACTCTCATCCCGAGTCCGGATTCCGCTGTACGCCTTGCGGCTTCACCACAGAGGACCAGACCACGTTCCTGGAGCACATCAGCCAGCACCGAGGCGGGGCAGAGGGCGGCAGTCAGCAGTGTCAACAGTGCGGCGCCTGCTTCACATCCACCTCCTCCCTGGCTCGCCATCGTTTCATCACACACAAAATCAGAAACGCATTTAATGAAAACCAGCAGCAGTCTGTGAGCACACACCATGCACCTTCTCCTGGTAACATAAGGAACCATGATGATAAGAGTTCTTTGGATGATTCTGCACCTGCATCGCCCTCCTCTGTAGCCCCAGGGGGAGAGGAAAAGGACTTACTGACATGTAAGGTATGCAGGAAGCAATTTGAAAAGGCATCAGATCTAAATACACACTTCAGAACTCATGGTATGGCTTTTATTAATGCAAGAAATGCTGGAAAAACGTCATAAATGCATTACGTGGGGTAGAACAGTGCTATTAGGGTATGAAAGAACATTTGCTAATGCCTTATTTATAATCATCAGAGTGTTGGTTTCTACACCTATGCACTAATTAAACCAAAGATCTTCATTAGAGTTTTTATAAGGAGTGCAGAGTGGTTATGACTGCTCAAGTTAACTTCTGCTTGTGACACTCAGGACATGATGCTGCATTTCTGCGCTCATAGTAATGAGATATGAACTACTGTATAAACAAGTAGTCAGTCTGACTACTTCGCTTTTTAAAACACATATAGTTAAAGTTTACTGAAGAGGACTGTGAATGTTGGAACCAAATTATACTGTGATGAAAGTTTGATTCAGTGAATGTTGATAGACGATAGATTGTGCATGCTTTGATTTAATTTTCATCATACAAAGGTGACTTTAACTGTGTGGCTGTATGCACATCTATATAAAGTCACTTACATTCTTTGTATCTTTGGAGGATGTTGGCGGTAAAAGATAAATTAGCTCAGTGCTATAAATTTAGCAAACTTAATGCCAGCCAATTTTAAACTAATACTTTAAATAGAATCAAAACTGTATATTGTAATCTTCAGGACTTTTGTTAAATATCTGTTACTACTTGTCTCTACTTTTAACCAGATGTGTTGACACAAGTAACAAGTGCTGTCCAGCAGTGATTGATCTGCCCCATAGACAAGGCAGTAGAGCCCTGTCTACCACTAAATCATATGAAAATGTTTATTAAGGCATGGCAAACAAAGAAAAGACACCTGAAACACCAAACAACAGAAACACAATTTACATTCAGATAAAAATGTTATAACAAAGTAATCAAAGACTCAGTGAGGATGTGGTTTGGATCTCTTTCATAGTGATATCAATGAATATACAATATAAATACTCCTCTGCAGTCACAGCATTAAATGAACCGAGATCTTATCTAAACATTTTAGGATTTGGATTATTTTTTATTCACAGGGGCTTAAATTCTGAAGAAAGTAATTTCTGACCCCATAAAAGTCTGTAACTGCCTCACTGTCAAACTCAAGACTGCTGGTTTTAATTATATTCTGTGGGAAATGCTTTTACACAGATTGAGGATAGTGATTTACAATCCTTATCGAAGAAATTAGGTTAGTTCATGCAGGACACGGTAGTCATACACCCAGCCGTGATCAGCTGACAACCAACTGATCCCAATTATCGACTCCTAGCTCCCACAGCCAATCACAGGTCTTTCTCGCAACACAGCATTGTATTTAAATATGATGTACTTCTCACTAATTCCTGCTTGCAATAATGCTGATGCACCACGCTGCTGCTGGCATAGCTTAACCCCCTCCACCCCAGCCTCCTCCTTTATAGCATTAAGCTTGTTTCGCCCTCATTCAGATCCATGCTACTATGGATTGATTGCTTTTGAACTAATTTTATTGTATTCAGTACACTTTGTCATAAATGTATCTATTCATATGGGGGTTTCTAGCTAGGCCCTCCCTGGAAAGTCAAAGCATGCTGCTTGACTAACCCAGTGAGCATTTTTTGAGCAGAGCCTTCTTTGCCAAGTAAAACTGTTTATCAATTTTGCAATAAAATGCTAAACTGTATGACTAGTGTTCCTGACTGAACTGAAATCACGCCTCATTAGAGTCAGAATGGGAGGAATAGTTTAAAAGTACTCTTTAAAATATGGGCATGTCTTTAGTATGAAATTTTTACATTTATTTTTTAATATATTTCACAGCCTGAGTTGGTTTAAGTCTTGGCAAGTGGCTTTTTTTAATTTAACCAATGTTAATGAGGATCAACAACTTTGAGAGAGAACTGTCTCATACTAGGCATTTAAAAATGGAAAGCAACTATCTGTGGTTTATATATTTTATAGTGAACATGGTGAAACAAAGCTGAACATTTGATATCTTTTAAAAGTTGAATGTACTGTATTTACAGATTTATTTTCTTGTGTGCAAGAGGTGGGGATAAAATGTTTTTCACTTTCTGATATGTAAACTTTGTTCAGTGAGATTACTGTAAACAACATGAATATGCTTGTGATCTTTGTTTTATTATGCTAACCTCAATCTTATTGTGTAAAAAAGAAAAAAAACCTAAACATTCTTTTGCATATCTGCCTTCCTGGATAAATAATGTTCTAGCTCGGCCCCTTTCAACAAAAGCATGTGAAATTGGAGATGAATTTTTTAAAACTTAAATTGTTTTTAACTCCTGAAAGCTGCTAGTTGGCTGAAATATCTCTGATCACATATGACTATCTTTATTTGTGCATTCATCACAGACTTGTGTTGTTTTTAGAGTGCAGCAGCCATCAGTTGTTTTTGCTTGTGTTTACTACTCAGGAGACGATCCACTGCTTTTACACACAGTTCAGTTTATCGCTTTTGCTTTGACTCTCAGTTATGTGTTTGCTTTAAATCGAGACTTTCTAACCAAATGTTTGTACAAAAGAAGAAATAAAACTGGATTTTTTTTCTTGTTAAATAGTATTGTTCTTTATTAGTACATAAGTAATTATTTCTAAAATTCCTTATTCAGATTTTCATTTTTTCAGTAAAGCATTAAATATTCAAATGAAATCTAAAGAGAGATGTAAGAAGATGATACGTTAAATATTCTTCATTCTATGAAAATATACTTTCTAATTAATAAAGAGAAAAATTATATAAAACTGGATAAAAGATTAAAGATTCCCTGCATTATTAGATTATGTTGTGGATATATTTTATAATAAAGTTATTAGGCCAATATTTGGTTTACACAGGAAGTCCCTTAGACATTCTGTAACAGTGAGGCTGATGAATCAGGTTATCAAAACTACAATGATAACAGCTAGGCTGAGGATGTGTGCTTGTTTTACAGTTGGATGTGCCGACTGTTCACAGCAGCAGGAAGCCCATGAGGAGAAACAGGAGGGGCTTGGTGAAGGACAAGCTCCCCTCGGTGGTCAGTGATGGAGCTCCTGAAAAGATTTACAAAAGGACTGAATGCAAAAGTTTCCTTCAAACATGATTCCTTCATGTTTAGACATCTTTGTGTATTAGTGGAGATGTATCAACATCACTGTGTGGAATACAACAAAGTGCATTTACAAGTGTTTTACTGTCTTATCTGTTCAATGTAGTTCAGGTTATAAAAAACAAAATATGACATCAAATTTAATACTTTCAAAACCTTTTTGAATACCCTCTCAATGTTTTTTAAGACCCCATTATGGCTTCAGTTTCTAACCAGTTACACTGGGGGCACTTATGTGCATGTTTAGTGCAGAGTGTAAGATGAAAATGTGACAAAGACAAGAAAATGAAAGACTATTTTTTCATGAAAAAATGAGGCAGTAATATCTGCTCCAGGATGTGTGGGCGTGCTGGTTGAATGAGCAGAAGCCACACCCCACTCTTGACAAATAAAATCCTTTAAAAAAAAAATCTCCAACCTGAGGAATCATCTGTCTGCTATGCTGCTGTGTTGCAACTTCCTTTTTAAACCCCCAGAGAATTACATTTAGGTTATGACAGACTGACAGTTTAGAGATCAAAAGTCTAATTTTATCATCCCGTATTTAACTCTTCAAGTATTTTTTTTTTGATATCTCAATTTCTGAATTATGTTTCTCTCCTGTTTATGAGATGATTTTTTTAAGTTGCAGCTAAAACACTTCAATTACTGATGTACTCTGGCCAATACATAGCAACAGGAAATAAATGAGCCTGCTCAATTGCATTGCTGTATATTGAAGACTAAACAAGCTGTCATTTTGTTTAACCACTTTTATTTAGTATTGACCTGAGTGGAGCTATTTCATATGGAAGACCATTTCTGCCACTTAAAAAAGGAAAAAGGGGAAGTTAGGCAGTTTAAAAAAAATAGGATCCTAGGCAATAATTATTAGACAAAAAGTCGAAATTATGTGTTAAAAATTTATATCATGAGTGGAAAAAGTCTTAATTATGAGATTTAAAGTCATAATTGCGAGATAAAATGTCATAATTATGAGATAATAAAGTCATAATATAAGATCAAAAGTCATAATATAAGATCAAAAGTCAAAAATATGAGATAAAAAAGTCGATACGAGATAAAAAGTCTTAATTATGAGATAATAAAGTCAATATAAGATAAAAAGTTGAAACTATGAGATAAAAAGTTAATACGAAATAAAAAGTCATAAATATAAGATAAAAAGACATATTTATGAGATTAAATGTCACAATTATGAGATAAAAAGTCACAATAATGATATAAAAAGTCATAATTATGGGAATAAAAGTCCAAATCAAGAGATAAAAAGCCAAAATTATGAGAAAAAAGTCATAATTATGCAATAAAAGCCATTATGATATAAAAAGTCATAATTATGAGATAAAAAGATGAAATTGTGAGAAAAAGTCATTATATAAGAAAAAAAGGCATAATTATGAGATTAACTCATAATTATAAGATAAAAAGTCAAAATTATGAGAAAAAAGATATAATGCGATAAAAAGTCATTATGATGAGATAAAAAGTCATAATTATGAGATAAAAGATGAAATTGTAAGATAAAAGTCAAAATTCTGAGATAAATTCATAATTATAAGATTAAAAGTCCACATTATAAAATAAAGTTGAAATTATGAGAAAAAAGTAATTATTATGAAATAAAAAGTCATAATCATGAGATTAAAAGATGAAATTGTGAGATAAAAATTTCAAATTATGAGATAAAGTCATAATTATGAGACAAAAACTCATCTTGTCTCATAATTTTAACATCATGATTTTAACTTTTTAAACATTCCAAATGTGTCCACATGTCAAAAGTTAATGGATACTCGTCAGCCAGTCAGAGCTGAGTATTCACCGATACCATAGTATCAGTAAGGAGACTTTATGAATGTATGAGTGTAGATTTGCCCTCTTACCCGCCTGGGGAGGTTTTGATGTTTGGTCATCAGTTCCTTCCTTGACACTGTTGAGAGCAGACAGCTGATCTTTACTAAGTAAAGCCTGCTGTTCTCTGGTGACCATGTCAGCGCTGTCCGGTCCTAAAGCCCTCAGCTGATCAACAGAGAGCCTCTGCAGGTGAGAAATAAAAATGGAGGAGTGGATGCAGTTTAAGTTCCTTTTAGTTTTTTGCAAAAAGGAAGTCAAATTCATTGAAGTTGAAGAGAGCCAACACTCAGCACTTTATGATCCGTATGTGCACTGTTTATGTAACAGATTGAGAAAGAGTTAATTTTATCAGTAATTAATCTTTTTTTCCAGCTTTTTCTTTATTTAAGGTCTTAAAGTAAAAGTATTTAAGCTGAGCACTAATGGTTGTCCTTAAGTAAGCATTAAGTAATGATGAGATGAAAACAACAGAAAGGTTTAGAAAAAGTTGCTCACTGCAAAGCTTTTAGGTGGGATGAGCGGGATGCTGGATGGTCGGAAATATGACATGAGTGGTGGTTTTAAAGAAGCAAACTCATCTGCAGACAGCTGGGCTGAAGGAGAGAGAAAAAATGGTCTGTATTTTCAAAATGCACAACAAAAAGACTACAAGTAACTCTCGGCCAGCAGAGAGTTTACAGAGCTTTAGTGAATTACTAAAGTGAGGTTTAATATGCTGCAGAATACACAAAAAAAACATCAAACCAATAAAGTTTCCAAGGCTGGACACTTCCGCTGCGGTAAAGTCTCTGGGATTTCCAAACGCAGATATGATAAGCTCTCTCATCTGCTGTGTCCTGGGGCAATGGACATCATTTATTGAACTCACAGCCCCCCTGTGATAAACACACAGACATATTATGTAGCTGTGAGACAACATCTCATTCTTATAAATATTATTCCTCCTCTTGAGAAAGAGCTGGTGACAGAAAGAAGGACTACACATCAGAATCAAACTTTTTCTTACTAATAATGCTGTTTGGTGGTTATTGGTTTAAATAACATGATGTTGACATCAATTCAATCCTGAGCACAAACCTGAATCTGTCCAAGTTGATCTGCTTGATCTCGCTGGAGTTGAAGCCACAGATGAAACAGTTCAGAGAGATCAAGTCTGCCTCTTCTAGCTGCTGTACTGCTATGTCTTTGTCATGTCTGACAGCTGCCCTCCACAGCAGCTCCAACTATGGACATTAATAAAGATCATATTAATCAGTACAATGTAGATGTGGAAAAATGTGGTTATTTGTGTACTTTACCTGTGAATCCTTCCAGCCACAGTGGGTGATTTCCTCCAGTATGTCCTGTGTGATGGGGAGTTTCTGCAGTTTGTCATCAGAGAAGCCCTTAATTATACATCCAAGTCTCCTTATCTCACTCTCAGTCATCTGGGACACCGGGTCAGAGGTCTGCAGAAATACAGAAGTACTTCTCATCTTAATAAATCAAGAAATAGAATTTTGCAATTTCTTCCAAGGGAACGATCCACTGGCAAAAAAAAATCTATTGTTTTTTGTAGTGCAGCAGTGCAACCCAAAAAGCAGCCTTTAAATGTCAAAATAGCAGAACATAAAAATGAACTCACTGCCCTTAAGTATTCCTCTGCACCCCGGCTGAGCACAACCTGGGTGACTGCTTCCACTGTACCTGTATTGCTTTTTTAACAAGGACTTTAAGCTGCTCATCATTGAAGCCAGATACATCTCCGAGTGTTTCCATTGTGTCATTGAAAGTTTTCACGTTGATATCATCCAGTTCTGCTGGGCTCCAAAACACATTTAGACCTTCAAAATCTCTAATCATGTCTTCAGTAATTACTCCAGTATGTGTGGAGCTGCTGCTGTTTTTCACTGACAGATGGTCAAGAAAGAGAGATAAGAGAATCCTTTATTCATCCCCAGAGAATCAAACAATACAAAAGTTTATAGGCATGACTATCATCATTTTTGTGCAGCATTAGGGACCAAAAAAGAAAAAAAACCAACACACATGACTTCTCCTCCTTACCTTCTCTTTTTCTGCGTGCTTCATTTGATGTGGCACACTTGAAGATTTTTTTTTTCAGACCTGGACTGTCTGGCTTCAAGTAACGAAGAGAATCAATGTCCTATGAGGAAAACAAAAGATATAAAACAGTCCCAGATGAAGGCGAGCTGTTGTGTGTTGCATAAACTGAATATATTCTAGATTAGACTGAATAAAGTGATTCTGAAGGCAGTTGCCATTTAAAATAGGAATAATGAAAGCATGATTTTTAAATCTAAATCAAGAGCTGATGCTTTTGTTCATTCTAATTTTTAAGGGCTTAACTAATACAACATGTTGCAAGTTTAAACAACCTTTCAAAAAATAAAGAATGTCTTACATTTAAAGTTAAATGTAAAATTAAAATATTGTCATATGTGTTAGGGAGAGGGGGTGGGAATAAATACATTTGCTCTTTTTCCACCAAATAAAGGATTTTGTTTTGTTTTGTATATTAATTGTTTTAATGCATGTCTGGCATTGTTTAATTATTGTTTCCTTTTTCATTCTCTCACTCTATTTCTTTTTTATGTGGGACTAAGGAATGTGAAGCATGTTTACTAACACTTGAGTGCATTTAAATGCACTTGCCCCCTTTAATATACAGTATCGGATTTTTCTATTGTTTTGTTTATTATGTAGTTCAGTTACAACCTGATGTAGTCATGCATGAGGACACTGTAGAGCAGGGGTGTCAAACTCGAGGCCCGGGACGAAATCCGGCCCATGGTACAGATACACAGCCCGCAATATCATAAAATATTTTAATCATAATTGGCCCACCCGTATGAAGTCTGCAGATTTCCTCCAGTATAAAAATGTGAACTTTACCTTGATAATTTAAAATACTCGTGTTAAATCATGGATATTTGAAAAATGAATAGTAAAAATAATTAGATAAAAAGTCAGGAATGTGAGAAAATAAATTAAGAAGTGTTTACATTTCATATTTTCAATTTTGCTTCTCACAATTATGGCTTAAAATTATTACTGACTTTTTTTTGTCATACTTTGACCTTTTAAATTCACGTTTTTTCTCACATTTTGAACTTGTCAACTCTTGATTTTGACTTCAAATCCCATATTTTACATTTAACACTTACAAATTACAATTTTATTTCATATTTTAACTTTTTGAACCCAGATCTCCTTGAATCCAGGATTTTGAATTTATCTCATTACTTTGACCTTTTCAACTCATGATTTTGACTATTCTCTCATATTTAGACCTCTTAAGGTCATGATTTCAAATTTAATCTCAATTATGACCTTTACAACTCATGATTTTACCTTTGTATCTCATATTTTTACCTTTTAAAATTTTGTGTTTTGACTTTTTGATCTAAAGGTTTATTTTTTTATCCAGATTTTGAGCCTTTTAACTTTTTATTTTGATTTTTTTTTAAATCTCAACATCATTTATAATCAGTGTTAGGTTTTCCCCCCATGATTTGTTACTGGTGAAAATAAGGTTGACTGTTTATGGTTAAATTTTGACCCTGTTAAGAACTTAATTCAGAATCTGGCCCCTGCTGTGATAGGGTAGGGTTAGGGTTAGGGTTAGTTCGACACCTTTGCTGTAAAGTTTCAGCAGGTTTAGAGCGAGTATAGTTTATTCAAGCACTTTTGGGGCAGCCAAGTGGTCTTTCTGACACACAGGTGTGCACACGTTCAGTTGACAGAGAATCCTGCTGTAAACAGATGAGAACAATACCTTTAGAGATCAAAAGCTGTCTATTTGACAACTTAAATTCTCACCATTTCATCATATCTCAAATGTAGAGAAGTTATTGGTCTAAGATGTTTAAAATGAAATGACGAGGTGTTTTTTCTTAAAAGTAACTGAACAATGGCTGCCTTGAATTGACCGAAGACACAGTCAGGTCTGTTATAGTGATAATACATAATCTCACCTATCTTGACAAGATATAAACAAATATTTGTTTTTTTTAATGAAATATGGAAAAGCAAATTTCCGATAATAAAAGATCCACACCTCACATCGCATAGCAGAGATTGTTTTGTTGTCCAGAAGTGGGAGAGGACCCAGCATAACCAGGGTCTCAGATGACCAATCAGGTGGCTCCCTGCAGAACGATAAAACTGCATGAAGCACTTGTTTTCTGTGTCTCTAGTAGCCTTGGTGTCAGTGAGGGGGCTGTCATACCCATAATTCTGGGTGATCAGATTAATTAGTCCTGCCGTGTAGTGTCGAGGTATTTGCTGACAGGAGGCCATTTCCTCCAGGACGGAGTTGCGGACATCAGAAGCTAAGAGACTCAGCTGGGAAGGAGACAGCTCACACAAGAGTGGTCCAAACTGGAGGACATCCTCTGTAGTTAGGTCAGTTAAGTTTTTCCCCTGAAAAATGCATAGTAAAGATCTCAGACATACTGTATCTGTGCACTTTGTGATTGTAATATATTTGGAGCAGGAGATAAAGCATATGTGTGTGTGTGCACTTACGATGCAAAGCAGAGTTCTTTCATAGAAAGGGAGGGACCGGGTAGGGAGCAGCTCTGAGGTCAGGCCAGCCTCCTGTAACTTCTCAAGGAGGGCAGGGCATGAAGAGTCAGGGAGATTCTTCACTATCTCAGGCCTGGGGTGGATCAATGAGAGAGAGAGTGAGTGAGAGGGGACACATTTTACAATAGAGTTTTCTCAGTAAAGATGAAAAAGGAATCGCTGCTTACGGCAGGAGAAGAAGAAACACTTGGGGAATCTCATCAATGTCATATTTTTCTTTCCTTTCCTTCAAGAATTTAAAAAGTCTTCTGGCAGTACATCTTATCTTAAAATGGACATTTTTTCAATCAAAAAGAGTACTCTTTAAATCTGTATTAAGATCTGGGCATACATGTTATATGGTGTGGAAAAGTAAAAACAAACCTGCACTTTGGACAGCATATCTGGAGTCTCTGCCATCTCGTTCACCATTGTCATCACATCACTGTCTGGACACTTCTCAATTATCTCACAGGTTATTCCTTTAATGACTGGGCGCAGATTCCTGTCTCAGTATGAAAAGTTTGAATGTAAGCATGTGAAGCAATAACAGGCATGAGCGAACAGAACAGACCAACCAAAACACAGCAAGGTTTAAACATTTAGGAAGTGTGTGAGTTTGGGGGACCTCCTTTTTTCTGTAATGGTAAAGTTTTTAAGATTTATACATCTCAGAATGAAGCTCTTTGGTATTTTGACCCCTACGGGCATTAACTCATTAACAGGGAAGACATTTTTAAAATGTGTTTTTTTTAGCTATTCCAAAAATACTTTACTAAGGATGCACAATACTGGATTTTTGCCAATATGCCGACGTTTACAGATTCCTTTTAGCCGTTATAGCAACAATATTTTAATCTGATTTTCTGACCTAAAACTTCAGTTTTTCTCACACTTAAAGGTTTGAGGATGAACAAAGAAACAGACTTTAGTCCCTAAAACACACTTGAATGAGGATAAATAAAGAAAAAGACCTCAAATAACATAGGTCTGTTGGTCCAGCCTACACCTCCATGCATAATGTATATCCAAAACTTACAGTTGATACGTGCTGATACTCACAGCCAAAATGTAAATATGGGCAGAATTTGGTATCTGCCAAAACCGATATTTGCCTTTTTAAGCTAATATCTACAGACATCAATATCAAGCCAATAATATTATGCATCCCTGGTTTTAATTTTTATAATTTAGAAAAAGTTTCAGGAGATCCTGGTAATGCAGACTGGAAATTACGACCCAGATTTTAAGAATTCAATAGCTTTTTCAACCACTCAAATGTATTTTGTAAAAATGTTGCAGTTTGGATCATAGATCAAAAAACATGATTTTACAAAGAGACAGGACAAAAGAAACATTTTTAAAAGCATGCAGTGCCATAGAAAGTTTTTGCCCCAATTCTGATTCCTGATTTTTTATATATCTATCACACTTACATGTTTCAAATCATCAAACCAATTTTAATATCTCTCAAAGAAAACCCAAGTAAATAAAAAATGCAGTTTCTAAGTGATTATTTTCTTTATTAAGGGAAAAAAATCCAAACCTTTCTGGCCCTATGTGAAAAAGTAATTGCTTGATGATCCCTAAGACTTTTGAAGAAATATTCTGTGGACTGACGAGACAAAAGTTGAACTTTTTTGAAAAATAACACAGCATTTGATAAAAGAACATCATGCCAACAGTCAAACGTGGTGGTGGCAGTGTGATGGTCTGGGGCTGCTTTGCTGCTTCAGGACCTGGACTACTTGCTGTGATTGATGGAACAATGAATTCCGCTGTCTACCAGAAAATCCTGAAGGTGAACATCCAACCATCAGTTCATGCCCTCAAGCTCAAGCGTTCTCGGGTTACGAAGCAGGACAATGACCCAAAACATACCAACAAGTCCACCTCTGAAGGGCTCAAAAATATATATATATATATGTTTTTTTAAAAATACAGGTTTTAGAATGGCCAAGTCAAAGTCTGGACTTAAATCCAATTGAGATGCTGTGGTGTGACCTTAAACGGGCAGTTCATGCCTTAAAAACCCTCCAATATGGCTGAGTTAAAACAATTCTGCAAAGAAGAGTGGGCCAAAATTCCTCTACAGCAATGCAAAAGACTCATCACCAGTTATCACAAACGCTTGATTTCAGTTATTGCTGCTAAGGGTGGCACAACCAGTTATTAGGTTCAGGGGTCAATTACTTTTTCACACAGGGCCAGTTAGGTTTGGAATTTTTCCCTGAATAAATAAAGAAGAAGCCCTGAGAGATATATGTTGTCCAGCTGTTTTCTATCGCCAGAAATGAATAAATTATCAGATATGAGGCCAGTGATAGATAATAGTGGTACAGGCATGCCGAGGAAGTACCGTCAGTCCTTAAACTTGAGTTGAGGGATGTTTGCACTAATCTGTGGCTTTGCCTCACCATACCTCTCTCTGTTGCATTCACTGAGCACTCATGCTCAAAACTAAAACTGATAGAACCAAATTTACAGAGCAAAGACACTCAACGGATTGAAAATTCTGTCAAACTTCCCTCAGTGCAAGTCCTACAGGAAGAACAAACTTATGTCACTGGTAGTGATCACTGTGAATGAAAGGGTTAAATATATATTTTTAAAAAGGCTTAAGAAAAGCTGCTTGTTTGAATAAACTTCTCTGCAAGTCATAATATAAAAACATTTTAAATGGTCAGATGTTTTAAGGCTACTGAGTTTTGACTATTTTTATACAGGTACTCACCTGAATATGAGCCTCGTCTTGGCAAACAGATTTTTTACCACTGTAAGAGCCTAAAGATTAAACAGCAGAGTAGTTTTACTGATTTATGTTTAACTTCTGTTGAATAATTTGATGATTAGCTAAGTGGGTGCATGTAAATCTTTAAGAATGAGCATTAATGAAGGGATTACCTGGCTCTCAGTACACGTTTTGCCCTCCAGTTGTTTCAAAGACTTGATTGTTTTCCCCAGAAGTTTTGGGGGAAGACTTTGGAAACAAGGGTCTGGCAGCTTTTTGACCAGCTCTGATGGATCAACATTTTTATTCCGCTACAGGGAAACATAAAGAATAACAACAAATACATTTTATTTATCACATTATTTTTAAATGTAAAAAAAAATTCCAGACTTATAAACTCTGATATGATTCTTGTAAAAATCAAGTCGTATTGAAGTCTGCTTAATATAACACTAACAAAAACTGAGATCCTAGACAACTAATATTTAGTATAAAAATGACAAACTTTAACCCTCTGTCCACATTGCACACAACATTTCCATATATTTAGGTTATCAAAACTTTAAATACCTTTAAATATCATGCATTTCAAACTAATTAAAACCTCCATTAATTTAATAATGGTGGAAACAAAAAGTACAGAAACTTGGCTGGTTCCCATCACTTTTTCAAATGTTGCCATTGTATTTATGCAGTTTAGACTGTATGTAGGAGCTTTTTTGCAGTTTTTGAGGACTGAAAACAAAAGATTATGTTTCAAATAGTTTATCTTGTGTTCAAAAAGCATTAGTCTTTGTAAACACTGCACTTATCATCAGCCAGATGAAGCCCACAGAAACAAATAGCATTATTTAAAGCATCATAAACTTTACTAATATAGCTAATTTTATACATTATATCCTGATTGAAAAATATTGTTTTAAAAATTATTGACATATATTATCCAGCCCCACATTGCACAAACTGGAACTGGAGTTTTTAACTACAAAAGACAGTTGTCATGGTATTCATAAATGATCTTAACCAATCAGTTTAGCCCTGCTAACCCACTCCTCTCTCCATACCATCCCCTGAATCATGGCCATCATCTGCCCCTTCCTCATCTTTTTGCACAATCTGTTCAGAGCTTCTTGGTCCCCCAGGAGCTCCTTGGCTTTGATTTTCTTGAAGACACAACTTGGCACTGCTGTTATGATGGAAAGCAGACCCACCAGCTCCTGAACCGACACCTCTTTGCACTGAGGGGAGGCAGAATGAGACTTTTAGTAGAGTGGGAGAGAAAGCATGCCTGACATTATCCTTAACAGCAATGCATGTTTACCTTCTTATCACCCAGGCATTTTTTGACTAAGGTGCGCTTCTGGCCTCGTGTCCATGAGACATTTGGTCCAAGATCTTTAAGAGCTTCTTTGATATCATCCCCATCACACGCAAACAGCTGCCTAGGAGACAACGAGGTGAGACTACTGCCGAGCTCCTGTGGTGCTGGTTTATTGTTGTTCGACTGCAAAAACTTGGAAATGATCCTCTTTAGCTGAAGTCAGGAAAGTAGAAAGGCAAAGAGTAATCAGGATGGTACTAAAATTCATAAAAATCAATATTCCCAGTCTTTGCTGAGGGGATGCATGTGTAAAAAGAGTGGTACCTTTTTGACCTGGGGACACTTGTCTTCGTCACAGTCTTTAATCTGACGGAGGAGTTTCTTACTGAGGTCAGGAGTCAAGTTTTCAGAGGGTAAATACCAGCAAACTAGTTTGCCAAGTCTGAGGAGTAAAAAGAAGTCAATAGTTTGATTATTCCAACAGTTTAAATAAATTAGTTCTCCCAACCACCAAGATTTTTGTAATTTATACTGTGTTGAAAAAACAAAAACAACATAAGAGCTTAACTGCCCCTTTTGTCATGGCAGCAATTAAAAAAAAATTAGCCCTTAAAATAGTTGCTTCACCAGCAGTTTCTTTATATAGTATTTTCATAAACTGATATACACACATTTATGCAGGAATACACACTTTTCCACATTCTTTGTAAAATTCTCTCCTCTGAAGCACTCTTTGAATTTTTCCAGAAGCTTTTTAGCCACAGCGGGCTTCAGCATCAAATCAAAGGCAGCCTCAGACGTTTCAGAGAAAAGATCACATGGCTAAAAGAGAGAGTGAATGAAATAAATCAGCAGAATCATATATTCAGTCATTCTAACTGCTCATTATAAATTCTTTGGGTTTTCATCCTTCTTTTTCCTCTTACCTTGACCAAAGAGTCAACATCTTTTACTGGTAAAAAAGAGAGGAAACGTCCCAGTGCCATCAATGCCACTTTATTCAGCCATTTCACTGAAGGTTTGCAGGACTTCATGTGTGCTGCAGAATAAATGACTGTTACTAATCTCATACAAACTGAACAGAGAAGAAGAATCAGCAAAGAAGCAGGAAATAAAACATGTTTTCAGGTACTTAAGTAGACACAGTTTTAGTGTATTGAGATGAGCCGAAAACTTTCACCTGCCTACCTGCTTAGTGTTGTCATTGATCTGACCTGAATGTAGTCCCATTTATTTTAACAAACAAACACAAATGTAAACATTTGCATATCAGGAAACTTCCTTTGCTAGTCATACTCACTTCTCTTCAAACTAAATTTGAATTATTGCCTGTTACTACTGCCCATTTATTTTCTCACAGAAGGACATCTGTGGATATCTTCAGTTTGTTAGCTTCATGCTAAATCATTATGGAAATTGCAATTAAGGGACAGAAAGATTCAGCATCCTAACTGCAGTAATTCTAACTTAGATGATTGATTTTGCACCAGTGAAATAGATTGTTTAGGTAACATCAATAAAGTAAGTAAGAGAATAGAATGCTTCTTAAGTTTAGAAATGATATATTTTTTTAACTTTGCAAAGCAGATGGATACGCCCGTTTCTGTGTTTCTCACTGGCAAATCCATCTTGTAAAGCCCCCGTCTGAACTTTTTGGGCCCGGTTAGAAAGTGACAGGACCAATCAGCGACGAGGGGCAGTACTTTCGGGTGTGGTGGAGTTGTGTTAGCAAGCAGCAACAAGAGGCCAGTGTAATTATGTCGGAAGACATTCCTGCTAAAGCGCCAGTTTTATTAGAACTTGACAACATTTCTTCATTAAAAGAAGAACAGAGAACAGAACTGAGTTGTTTTCTTTTCAAAAATGACAAAAGTCCTGTACTGACATGTCTACAGTCATGTTATACAGTTCTCCATGCAGCTCAGTAGTGGCTACGTCACATGTTTTGTTGCTCTTATTGGCCCGTAAAGATGTGATAGACAGAACGTTCATCCAATCACCCTCAGAGTTTGTTTGTTTTTTTTTCCAAAGGCTCTGCCCTTTCCTAAACGCTGTGTATGAGTGGTTTACTAGATGGTAGGGTGAAACAAATCCATCTGACATGCCAGTTTAACTTTTTTTCAGCATCTTTTTTCAGCAGCCTTCAGTCTCAGACTATAACCAGAGACTGAAAGCTGTTGATATAAGTCTAAGTAACATCACCCATGTAGTTTCTCAAGCTGTCTTTTGGAGCCAATCTGTTGCTGTCTCTTTATCAAAAACACTGTCTATAACTAACATGTTGGTCAACCTGGTAACAGGTAAAGAGTTGGAGCTGAGGCATGTCTTCACCCACCTCACATGGGCTTGTACTCATATCAGCCTTGTATCCATCTTAAGACGGACTAGTTATTAAGAGAAAAAAACACTCCTCATGCAGTGTTTGCTCATAAAAAACAAGGTTATTCTGACTTTTTTTGAACCAGGCAGTAAACATGTTGATTTCTTCTGTAAATTCTGCTTTTGACATGGGATTTGTGGTGCCTCTGCAGCCAGCTTCAAGTGGACACTTGAAGAGCTGCAGTATTTTGGACCTCTATGTTGACCTCATACAGTTGTGTTGAAAATAAGAGTAATAGAAAACCAACAGACCCAACGGTCATGACATGCATGCTGCTGATTCAGTGTAACTGAATCATTCATTTGTAAGGTCATTCACTCTGGGACAAAAACAGGTGTCAAACAGGTGACCATTATTTAAGGACAAAGGCAGCAAATGTTGTAAATGCTGGTTATAGTACATTTCTCTCTGGGTCATTCCGGACATTGTTACAAAGAACAGCGTATTTTGATTAAAAAGTTGATTGGACAGGATAATCACACAAGGTCTAAAGTTTCTTTTGAGTACTCTAACAATTAGAAGACCCCAAACTATTGGCCAGACTGATGGAAAAAATTGTTCTTTTTGAGTCTAGACAGTCAAACACTGAATTCAATCTGTGAAGACACTGAAGCATCACGACATGGGGATGTTTCTCATATTACGGTGTCAGGCCTATTTATTGAACACCGAGTATCATGGATCAGTTGGAACACATCAAAATACTTGAAGAGGTCAGGTTGCGATTAACATTATGGCATGGCCTGCTCAATCCTCGGACCTGAATCCAATATAAAACTTGTGGGGTGACATAAAAAAATGCTGTTTCTGAAGCAAAACCAAGAAATGTAGAGGAATTGTGGAATGTCGTCCAATCGTCCTGGGATGGAATACTGTTCACAGGTACCAGAAGTTGGTTGACTTCATGCAACACAGATGTGAAGCAGTTCAAACAACTAAATTTAAGTTCAGTGATTCACAGGAAAGCTAAATCTTCAAGCATTTTTCAGTTCATACCGTAAATGCTTCAGATTGTAAAGAAAAATGCAGACACTGATATTTTATAATTTCTGTTAAGAAATAACAATTTGGTAATTTTTTCTTCATGTTTTGATTTAGAATAGAGGATGCAGGATTCCCCATGCATTTTCATGTATGGAAATAAAAGTTACTTTAAGGATTTTAAGCTTTACTCATTTTCTAAACACACTTCTATTATTTTGAACATAACTGTATATGGACCACAGATGTTGTTGCTTTATGATACGCTTTCATTTTTGTCACATAACATTATGCTTTCCACTTCAGCTGTCAGTTACCGCCTGGCACTGGTAAAATCATGGTAAATAATAATAAATAATAATATCATTTTTAATATGAAGTTTGATTCTAAATTGTTCCTAGGTGTGATTGTGACTGCTTCTTTCTTTCTTAATGTCATTTTTCCCATCACGTGTTTTTTCTTTCTCTCACCTGCTTATAAATTCTTAAACAAAAAACTTCAAAAACGGTTTGAGAAAGTTTAGGCAACTTCCGGCCATCTCCAGACTTTGTGTCTAAAATTCTGGAACGTGTTATCGCCTCTTAAATCAAATCTCACCTCTCTCATAACAGCCTCTTCAAACCATTCCTGTCCCCAACTCAATAAAGACACAGCCCTCCTCGCAGTCACCAACGACCTCCTCCTCTTCTCAGACTCCAGCCATCTTAACATTCTCATCCTCCTTGACCTCACAGCCAACTTTGACACTACTAATCCCACCATCCTGCTCTTCCATCTGCAACATTCCCGAAGTATCACCAGCACTGATTTCTCTTGGATCAATCATATCTCACAGACAGACAACAGTTCAGCCACATCAATAACTAGCTCCACTGACACAAGGTGTCCCCCAAGGTTTGGTGCCTGGTCCCCATCTATTCATTTTATATTAATTCCCTCTTGGTCATATTATCCACTCCATGGTCTCCATTTTCACTGTTATGCAGATGACATTCATTTCTACATCTACACCACCTCCGTCACCAGTCATGCTCCATAGAAACAAACTGCCTCACTGCCATAAACACCTGGATGAATGACGAGTTCCTCTCACTTAATTATAATACATCAGAAATCATGATCATTGGCCCAGAATCACTCATCCATAAACTCAACTTCCAAACTGACTATTCCTCCCTAGAGAGATATAGACAACCAGGTTTGATTGCACAAAGTGTTGTCTAAATTGAAATGTTTCAATATTTCCTTACTTGTTTTGGAGTCAGCTGGCGGCTTTGTTGTACAGTTAAAGTTTTTCTTGATGATCTGTTCCTTTGCCCATTTCCACACCTGTTTTCTTTGTTTTTCTGACATTAGATCGTGCAGTGACTGCAGCATTTCCATCCTGCAGCCAAAAACCCATTTAACATTATCAAGAGTAGTTCTGAGTGATATTTGAGAGTAATTGCACAAAAGAAGCCTCACCACTTCTCAAAGCGGCTCTCTGCTCTTGCAGGGAGGAACAACTTTGAAGAGGAGGAGCCAATCACATTAGGTTTTGCAGCCCACAAAAGTGTGTCATAGTCATCAGAGTTCACACACTCCTGGGTCAGAGTTGCGTAGGACAGAGAAGCCATGAATTTTTTTATGTAACACATGGATGGGTCCTAAGGGAAAAAGAGAAATGTCAAGAACAGGAAGAGAACAGACTTGTTTTCTTCTCCTAAGATCTTGAAGCTTTCACAGAGTACTGACAGAGGAGTTCTTCATCATCCTGATCATTTTCGAAAGACGGGTGCAGTTCAACATCATCTCTGTCTAAAAAGGAAAAGAGAGGCAAAGATAGCTAATTACCAAATTAGCACATGCATTGTTTCATTGGCTCATCTTGGTCTTATTCTCACCATTTTTTCTATGTCGTCTGGAGGAACTCGGTCCGTAGAGTCTTTGACAGGAAGCATTGAATTCAGGACACTCATGAAAGTAGACAGGAAGTTTTCGGATTGGTCCATGTTTCTGTCTTTAATAGGCATGTCACTGGAAGAGAAGAAAATGAACACTTAATTTTGCAACACATGTCCTTATGTTCATACAATATGATCAGACACACACTAGTGGTTCACATGAAAACTACCTGTTGTTGAAGACAGTTTTCAGCAGCATCATTGAAGGCAGCGGGTATTCTGTTACACAAGAGAGTTTATAATTATTCTTGTATGGTTTTAAACACATTAGGACTGGTCTGTTTTTTATGTAAACCAACACCCAATCTTAGAGAGGCACTAGGTTTGGGTTTTAGAATAAGATCAGTCTTACCTTTTTTCTGGCATAACTTCATCTGATGAGGATAAGAGACAGATAATGGAAACAAAATCATGGAGAAATTAATAATACTCAAAATTACTGCCTAGGAAAGAAGGATTCATCTTATTTTACACTGATGGGAACAACAAGATTTAATGTGGTCTAACAGCAATAATTGCTTCTCTGTGATTTTTTTCAATGTAGTATTGATTTTGGCGCCCCCTGTGGTAAAAGTAATACATCTTATCTTCACATATCCAAGAAGTTTTCCTCTATAAAAAAAGTCTTCACATAATTTTAAGACAAAATGTCCACCTCCTGTGAACCATTGCAGTGGAATATATAAAACAGACTGTTTCTGCATCATGCAGCACACAGTGGAGCAGCCTTCCACAGCCAAACACTGCTCCAGCTTTGTGTCTTTCAAGGATTATGTGAGGGTGTGGCTCAAAACAAATTAGCTCTGTGACTGTCTCACCACAATAGTGCGTACGTGCGTACATAAATCTATGCATGCAACTTAGGTTCAATGTTGCATAAATAAACTAATTTATGTATGCTCACTTTGTGCAATGGTACAGGCAAATTTTGAGCAATAGAGCAATTACAGCAGCACTTCACCTTCTACCACCTTAACACCTTATGCATTTCAATTACATATTCACATGTTAATGTTCCTTTATGTGTACTGTCCTAGTTCTAAATGAATAAAAGATGAATAAATAAACCTGGCAGCAACAGTTTTAGGTATTATTAGAAACACAAAAGAAATAGTCACACTATCTCGGGGCTTTAGCAAGTTGCCTACATGAAAGGCAGTTTCAAGATTTAAAAACTTCTAAATGTTTACCTTAAACAGTTCTAGGTAAAAACCAAACTATCAGAATTGTTAGGTTTGAACACACTCAAACAAAAAAAGGTATAAAATACCTTCAGACAAGGCCGTGCATCAATGGTTATAAAGGAGAGAGCTATCTGAGGCCCATGGAGGTGAGCAAAATCATGTCCCATGTAAAGTTAAGCTGTGATGACCATTTTATTTTCAACCTGAATAACAACCTTATCAAAGCAACATTTTTAACCATTTATTTATGTTGTGTTATATATAGCCTTCTTTAAAACATAAACCTCTTTTCCCAGATCATAATTAAATTGGGTTGCAATAGGAGATGGCAATAGAAATTTAAAAGCAGCAAAAATGAGTTAACAGAAGCAAAAAAAGGGAAGCACTGTCAACTATGGGTAGAAAGTGGCAAAAATTGGTTAACGGATGCAAAAATAAATGGGAAAAAGTGAAAAGGCTGGGTTTAAAGTAACAAAATGTGTCTAAATGGAACAATATGTGCTAAAAGTAACAAAACCTGACAGAAAAGGTGATGGGAAGGGTTAAAAATTGGCAAAATGGATAGAAGAGGTGACAAAATTGGATTGAAAAGTGGCAAAAAAGTGTTTACAAGAGGTTAAAAAGTATCAGAACACAATAGTAGCATGACACACTTTTCAGCTTCAGAAAGAAGTAGCTATTAGCCCCAGACGAATGCTAGCACCAATTCAGCACACAAGTATTGACATGTTAAAAAAATCGCAACTGGTGAGGGCCCATTCTCTGGGGGTTTCAGTGGCACAGCCAACTCTGTGGGCAGGCCTGCCTTCAGATGAGAAACTCTATGGTGTATAGTCACATATTGAATCAAATATTTTTTTCATTAGTTTCAGACAATTTATCGTCATCATCATCCTCTACAGAGAGACAGGATGTGATTTCCAATGCAAATACTCCTACAGACGAACATTTAAGTTCCATCTGTGATTACAACCTCAAACACACAAGGGTGTAAAGAATATAAGAATATTTCACTAAAGTAAAAGTACAGTTAGCATGATTAAAGATTACTTACAGTAAGTAGAAATAAAATTACTGCACTATAAATCTAAAGAGTAAAAAATACAAAGTTTACTCAAAGTACTGAACTGAGTAGCTATTTTTGATACCTAAGGGGGATGAAAAGCATAATGTGATTTTTCCTTTTTGGGAAAAGCAAGGAATATTTTTAATTAAAGGTGCATATTTTGATTCAAATGCAGAGCAAGTGCAAATTTTCGATGGAATGGGGAAGCTCTGGTTCAGTCCCATTTCTAACTTTTACTCCTAACCGCATTTTTAGCACTCTAGTGGAATTTTTTCCCCTACAAAATGGGACAACCCTTTGAGTTCCTGATATGTTGGTACTGGCATCGACGCAACAACAATACAGGACATGTCTACTTTGATCATTATTGAAGGGCCAGTTAAAATCAAAAGGACAACGATGTACTGAAAATTAAATAAGACAGTGGATAGTTGTGGTACATGTCAAATCTTGCTGCAGATTTGCAAAGCATTCTGAGAGATTTCCCATAACATTCAGTTTGGAGTGAGCCTCTGAAAAACCTCAGTCTGAAGGACCATGTAGCCCTTGCACTTCACGCTAAGCCTTCTTTCCAGCAAGAATAAGGATACACTACCCCTGGATGTGATAGTGCAGAACAAAGGAATAGAGATACATGGATACACTTTTTTCACTTTTCTTATGTTGCAGCCTGATGCTAGTCTAAAAATCTTTTTTATTTTCATAATCTACACTCAGTACCCTATCATGACAAAGTTGAAACTGAATTTTAACTTCTTGCAAAGTTGTTTAAAAAAACAAAACAAACAAAAAAAAAACAACTGAAATATTACATTTACACAAGTTTTTAGACCCTTTGCAAAACACAATTTTGTTCAGGTGCCCCTCATTTCTCTCAGTCTTTGCCGAGATATTTTTACACTTTGATTGGAGCTTTTCAATTACAGTAATTTCGAGCCTTGCTAAGACATTGGCCTGTAAAACATTAAGCTTAGGGAGGGAAGGAAGTGACAAAAAAGTGTCATACCAGTTTTTTGACCTCTTTGAAGACAGGTTTATTGTCAGCCATCCCATCTGGTTTCAGAGCAGAAAGAAAAAACTAATTATCACAAGAAAACATTTCTGTCCACATGGACAAACACATGCATTTTGATAAAAGGAGATAATGTTTGTGATGACATTAATTCTTACCCAAAGCTGCACAAGACACAATGAGCACGAAGAGAATGGCTCCTCCTTTTGGAGCCATGTTGAAAAGCAAACCTGCCACTCTGTCGGACATAATAGTACATCAGAAAGTACATAAATATCATCACATAATAAAGAATTATTTGTTTTTATTTACCCTGCTGTAAAAAGCTGTAGGCTTTGTAGCACTAAGTCATGATAGAGCCAACCTCTACGCTGTCTGACAAACTTTCTCCTGTGAGGATCACACTTCACTATAGTTACCGCTTTTATAATTCCTCCTTTGGGAGGCCTGATAGACTTTGGGAATAACATGCTGTGAAAAACAGGCTCGGTAAATGTGCATGATGTACTTTGAGGAACATGATGTCTTCTCCTCAGATCACATTTGATTTCCTCAGGGCTTCTTTCTTCAGTATTTGCGTTTAGGATTTGCCTTTATTTATTTAACTACTTCCATTTAATAATTTGACTTCTTGTTTGAATATGCATAAATACATGATACACAATAAGAGTTAACATTACTTCTGTAATGATTTTTTTTTTCAAAATCTTTTAGTCACTTGTAAAGTCAGGCAAATTTGATTTCTAAAAGGTTTTTTCATAGGTCTGTGGTTTTCAACCTTTTTTTGCCCAAGGCACATCTAAGATCAAACCAGAATCTCAAAGCACACCACATCTGAATCCATACAAAAAGCCTCTTTAACATGTTACAGGAACTTCTTTTGTTATACAGTAGCAGAAATAGTAACACAATAGAGTGGTTGTAAATATTCTAAATTGTTAAACCTTTAACTTCGTTGATTATCTAAAACTATCACCACACCAACAAAACAAGGACTTCATGATTTGAGTTTGAATAGTTTATCACTCACAGATTTGAGCCTGTTCGTCGGTAGATCACAAAAACAGCGAGGAAAAGTGAGGATGAGCGTGTTGTTCCTCTGCCTCTTTCTCACATCTAAGGTGAGCTGCTGGGGTGGTTACCTGTCCTCTCCTGAATCAACAGGTGTAGCGTAGTGTTAGTGTGGGAGGGAGGGAGAGGGTTGGATTACTTTGAAGATATTGGATTTAGCTGATGCTTAAATGTAGTAAACATTGTTTTTTGTATTTTATATATTTCATAAGGTTCTACAACAGGGCATCATTTCCATCCCTCAGATCATACATGGCAACAGGAGAAGATGGAATGGGTATTAAAATCTTTACTTTACAATTAAATACACAGCCACGTCCACAGAAAGATCAACAAACTGTGAAACCTTTTACTCTCTCGATGGAGGAAATGAGCAAACAAAAATCAGTAGCTCTGCAAAGAAAGCCACAATAGCATAATAAACTACATCCATTAGTGGTTGAATGGGTGCTGGTTATGTCTACCTGACTCACCCATGAGTCCTGACATTTGATTTTGTTAGATAAAACAGTTCATTTTTCTCAATGTATGCTCAACACTCCTTATTCCTCATATAAGTTGGTACATCGTGTCCAACCTTTAAAATCTAAATCAGCTAAAATATATCCAAGACTGTGTCATTTCATCCTTGTTGGATCTTTCAGTCAACTGTCAGTGATATTATTAGGAAGTGGAAGCGTTTAGTAACTCAGCCATGTAAAATTTCAGAAAGGGGTCAATGACTGCTAAGGCGTATGGTGTGTAAAAGTTACCAGTGTGCTCCAAGCTGAAGAGCTTCATGGAATGGGTTTCCATGGCTGAGCAGCTGCATGCAAGCCTCAAATCACCAAATCCAATGCCAAGAGTCGACAGAGTGGTGTAAAGCACACTGACTGAGGGTCGTGGGGAAGACCCTCTTCAATTCTAAGATGACTGTGCCCCAGTGCACAAAGCAAGGACTATAAAGACATGGTTTGATGAGTTTGGTGTGGAGGAACTTGACTAGCCCAGAGCCCTGGCCTCAACCCCACTGAGCACCTTTGGGATGAACTGGAACTGAGATTGTGACCCAGGCCTTCCTGTCCAACATCAGTGCCTGACCTCATAAATGCTCTAAAGCATTAATCATCAACTGGAGGCCCGGGGGCCACATCAGGCCCCCCACAGCTTCCAATCCGGCCCCCACAAGCATGATAAATTCAGGAAAAGTGCTGAAGAAAAAAATATATTGCTGTATTTAAGGTATCTTTTCTTTCCTTTTATGATCCCTGCAGACATTTAAGTAACTCCAAAATAAGTGAGACTGAAACCTTTTTTTAAAGATTGGCTTAATGTTTGATCAGTTTTACAAAAATCCAACTATTACTAACCATTATTAGCAATGAACGCATGAAAAACTTAGTCATAAGTTCATTCTTGATTAAAGCAGCAGATTTCTGCATAAATTTAACAGTTCTGGGGGTTGAGAGTTTATGCTGTTCAATCTGGTGAACATTTAAGCAACAAGTTGTGATGAAGATTCAGTCGTGTTAAAGGAAAACAGCTATTTATTACTCAGTAACAACAATTCAAAGACTTTCAGCATGAAGCTCAAATTGTTGATAGTGTTAATCTTTTATTTTTCACATGGCCATTATAAAAATAATAATATACCAGACGATCCCTTTAGAGAACTGTGTTTACTGTTAAAAACAAAGACTTTCAGAATGTACATGACAGCTAATGACAAATACTATGAGTGAATTCACCACAATCAGGATATTTAGGCTTCATGATTAAATATTTTTATTGAAAATTGATTTAATAGAAGTTGATACACTGTTAAAATTAAACTAAAATGTACAGACAAGTGAGAGTTCAACTATTTTTTATTAAGTAAACAATGGAAAAACAAAGTAGGCGGCTGTGATTAAGTGAGTAGTCAGCTGTTTGGCTGACAGCTGGTGCTTGTGAAAAGCCCTGATTGTAGACTATACACATTTGTTTCTTTATTCTCATCTTTTTCTAGCTTGAAAAGAAAGGTAAAGTTTGAGTCATGGCAACAAACTGAACATGCTAACACCATTAAAGAGCTACAGTCTTTAAATTCACCTACATAAAACACAATTCTGTTGCAACTATTTCTCAAACACAATGTGAATAACTTTTTTAAAAGTACAAATATGATTACAAAGAGAGAAGACAATCATTTCATAGTAAATGGAACCTAAATCAAATTTTAAAAACAAAAAGTACAACTTTTGTAACTCCATTATTAGATATGAGGTTAATTCAAACCCAGGTCAGTCACTAACACTGACTGAATTCCTAGTAAGACTCTGATGGTCCTGGTGGAAAGGATATTTGTAAGCAGTGAACAAAAAAAAGTTTGTTCCTGTATCTTCACAACTACAGTAGTGATCAGGCAAACAGCTCAGACTTCCACATGCAAGACACCCAGAGGAGTTCCTCCTCTCATTAACCTTTAATTATACTCATTAGAAATGGTAATTATCATCTTCCCCTTTAGCTGCCTTCCTGAATACGTATCATAGCAATCTGCACATAATGCTATAAGCTGAACAATTTGTGGACTGATGGAGAGTAGAGAAGCATGTTAGTGTCTAGTGTAGAGAGGCACAAAGGAGAAGCAGCATGTTTTTTTTCTAATGTTCAGGAAGAATTTATTTGTTTAACTGCAATCTCAACAGCATTGTAAATGACATCTGAGATTAAATAAAGGTGAAATGAACTGATGATGGATGGATTTCAGTCCGTGTTAATTTTTCCTTCCATTTTGGAGGCAGTAACCACCTGAAGGTTTGGGTTGGTGAAGTGATCTGAAAAAGACCATGCAGACTGGTTTATAGGCAATGTTGTGCATGTGTATGTCCACAGTTTTGTTAATGAGGATCTCCTTTTGTTATTATCTTGTTCACCACCACTCTCCCATGGTCTGTCTAGAGGATAATATCAACAAACAGATATTTCATACTTTTTATTGTTGCAGTGTCTTGTGGAAAAAGACACAAGAAAACCATCAGTCTGTCATGTCATCTGATGTTCTTAACCTGTTTATTGAACTCAGAAAGTTTTCCCAGCAAAGTTTTTGCTAACTGTTAAAAATCTCTCCCCCATAAAAAACATATTTTTCCTGTTTTGTGTAACTTATCAAACCTCTATCTGACAGCGGGGTATCTTTAGCTGAAAGCTTCATCCACTTAATACTTTATAACACATTTAAAATATATATTTTGACATATATTCAATGCACCTTATTTGTCTTTTTTTGTACTGTCAGGTTAGAGAAACCTGTCACAAGAATTTAATTCGGTAGTAATAATGTTCTGACTTATTTTATCCTATCTTTTTTTAGCACAATACACTCAATCAAAAGACCATCAACACCATCCCATCTCACACAAAGAAAATTCCTTCATATATATAAAAAAAATGAATGCAAAATATAAGGTTGAACAACTCCCCATAAATGCTTGTGTGAGTGTGTTTGTATTTTATGTGCTCACCTGCAGCAAACTCACGGATGTCAGCAGGCCTTTTAAGAAGCAAATCTCTGTGAAGGAAGGAAAGGATATGCAAATAAAAACTTGCAAATGCACATCCTGCACTAAGCACACCACATTCTTTGGATGTTCAAAAAGCAGCACATTAAAAGTCATTCAGCAGCAAATATTCTTCACATAATCTAAGGAAACTAAATAGAGGTTTAAAATTAATAAACCATTATATAAAGCCTATATCATATAGCTTACACCTTTAAACAGAGTAAGAGTTTATAAAAGTGAGAATACAAACAGATTTGGCATCACAATGTTCTTTAACAATATTAATAAACTGTGTTTAAGATGCTTCATTCTAAGCTTTAGCTGTTTAACTCCATCAAACTTAAAAAGCAGTCAGATGTTTACAAAATGACCCTCTCTACTAAAGTTAATGGGCTCATTAACTCAATCAAATCCAGATCTTTTCCCCATCATATTTAGACAGGACAACAATTGCCAAATACTCGCAGAGCTAAAAATAATCCAAAGGTAGTCAGTATGAAGTTGCACTCTTGAGAGGTAAGCCTTAAAAGATTTGCCAGTCAAATTAAATTTATAATAAAACATTTTATGTAACTTTATTTTGATAAGGTTTAATTTCATTTTTACATTTTGAAGCATATAGGATTTGTTTTATTTTGTAGTTGAAATCAGGAGTTTTCTATTTTGAGAATTTTATTACCAATTTAAGAGGAGAAAAAACAAAAAAGAAATTAGAAAATAATGGAAAACTTTTCACATTGTTTTGTGACCAACAAAGGTTTTTATCATCATATGATCATAGCATAATTATCTAAGTCATATTATAAGGTTGGCGGCATGGCGGCACAGTGATTAGCAGTGGTGCCTCATAGCAAGAAGTTTGCTGGTTCGCTTCCCAGTCAGGGCCTTTCTATGCAGAGGTTGCATGCTCTCCCTGTGCACGCGTGGGTTCTCTCCGGGTACTCCAGAGTCATGATCCTGCCTTGTCTTTTATGATTGTGTGTTTGTGTATGGATTGATTTGATTGTGATTTTGCTGGGAGGGTCATGTGCTATTTTGTTGTATATATGCAACAACAATAAAAGCATAAAATCATCTATTTTCTATTTTGTTTTCAACATCTGTTGTAGCCAGGGACGGAAAGAAACAAATTACATTACTGTAAATAAGTACCTTTTTGTGTACTTGTACTTTTGAGTACTTTTTAAAATCTGTCATTTTTCTTTTACCAAAGTATATTTTTGCAGTAGTAGTAGTAATTGTAGTTGTAACTAAATATTTAATGAAACGTTTTATTTGAGTACATTTATAGACTAGTATAGACTAATTTCTTAACCAAGAAACTGTTCTTTTTATAGTCAAGTACTTCTTCCACCTCTGGATGTAGCATTATTATGACAGACACATCTAGATGAAAGTTTGCTGGTAACATGGTCACTATCTAAACCGTAACACAAAACATTTTTCGCTGAGCTAGTTGTTTTTATGCTCATGTTTGATAAAAGGGAAAACTAGCAGACAAACCTCAGAAACTCTCCAATCAACACCTCCACTTCTGGATGAGACCTCAAATACCTCTCGTTGTCGATTCTCGTTCTGACCTAAAAAACACAACATTATTGTTAGCTTTCACAGCAGGCCGCAGTTCATGGCTAAGCTAATGTTGTGTTACCTTAAACTGTCGCAGTTTCTCCTGCTGCTCAGCGCTTAAAACACCGACCTCCAGTTTCGTCAAACCACCCTGTCCCGCCATCATTTCTCTACAAATATTCGCCTACTATTTTCTGTGCTCTCAGCTTTGTTAATATCTGACAATTAAAATGTTTCAAGGTACATTTCACACAGGGGAAAGTCACCTGTTGCAGACACAGCGTCTGCTGCCTCCAACAACCGTTACTGTGGAAACGCCCTGCGGCAATTTACGTCAGCGTCCTCGAGATGGCAGCACAGGACAGGAAAATAAGATTAAAAACCGCCTTTTGTGTTGTTTTTTAATAAGTGGGCCATTATAAAGAAAGCTGTCACTTGCCATAACTGAAAGATTTCACTTGGGGGACTATATATACGATAGATAGATAGATAGATAGATAGATAGATAGATAGATAGATAGATAGATAGATGAAAAGTATTCACCCCCTGGATCTCTTTCCCTTTGATTAATCTTTAAATATTTTTATTAAATAAATCCTGAATAAACATTTATGCATTTTCAATAAAATCATAAATATTAATCCTCTTCAAATCAGTGTTGGTAGATGAACTTTTGGCTCCAGTCACAGTCTGTGTGGATATGTCTCAATCTAATCAGGCTTGCACATCTGGACACTGAATTTACTCCAGTCTTCTTAGCAAAACTGCTCAAGCTCTGTTGGGTTGCACAGGGATCAGGCATGAACAGCCCTTTTCAAATCTAGCAGCAAATTCTCTATTGAATTGAAGTCTGGGCATTGACGCGGCCACTCCAGAACATTCACCTTGTTGTCTTGTAACCATTCCTGTGTAGCTTCTGCTGTATGCTTCAGGTCATTGTCTTGCTGGAAAATAAATCTTCTCCCAAGCTGCAGTTCACTTGCAGACTGAAAAAGATTGCCCTCCAGTACGTTCCTATATTTTGAGCATTCATTTTACCCTTTACCTTTAAGCCATCCAGGACTGGCTGCTGAGAAGCATCCCCACAGCATGATGCTGCCACCACTGTGCTTCACAGTGCAGATGGTGTGTTAGTATTAATGTTCACCATAGTGTCTTGTCTGATAGTCAAAAAGCACCATTTTGGTCTCATCAGACCAAAGAACTTTCTTCCACTTGACCATGGAGTCTCTCTTGGCAAACTCTAGTCCAGATTTAATGAGTTTTCTTCAACAGTGGCTTTCTCTTTGCTGCTCTTCTGTCATGAACATAATTACATAGTCATAGATTTTGCTACATCCACAAGAATTAAGATTTAACTTTTTCATGATTGTTTATCAAAATGATTTTTTAAAAATTTCATGGCAAACTTATGGTTGCAAAAACAAATCATTAACATTAAGTCACACTTAAGTCACACTCAATACTTAAAAATGTAGTTTTATACAATTTCCTGTTTTGCATTGTGTTTTATATATATATATATATATATATATATATATATATATATATATATATATATATATATATATATATAATATTAATATTGCTAATGGGGCAAGGTTGCAACAGTGACAAAAATAGGGTGTATGGGATCACTTAAATGCCCAAAAATATATATTATTAAAAATCCCTAGCTTTTATTTGTGCAAATTTATGAAACCAATAATATTTGTAATTATGTGAAATAAATAAGGTGCAAAAAGAATATGTTTTTTTTGCCCTTATCAGAGAGATAGGACAGTGGATAGAGCCAGAAACATGGACCAGAGTTGGCATTACATGTAGTGAAAGAGCCGCAAGCTGAACTTCAACCCAGATCACCATTATACAGGGGCACAACCTCACCACTAGACCATCTGTGCCCAGTTCTTGTGATTTTAAAAACAGGAAAAGCAACCGTGTTATGTAATTCTTCACTTCTTTAAAAGATACACAATAAATCCCTCAAACTGGATTATCTGCTCTGTTTAGGAGAATGACTGTCTCTTAAGGCTATTGAGTCAATTAAAAAATCAAAAGACAAAGTTTAAACTGCAATACTATTTATAGTCTTTAAATGTCTCAGAATGACTTAAGCCTTAAACAAGCCTTAAGACTTAAACAGAGAGGGCAGTTGACGTATTTAATAAAACTTCACAACTTATATACAACAAGAATATGAACTGGTACAGTAGGTGTAGGCCTATAATTAGGCCTACCCTAGCCCACAGTTAATTGATACACTTGACACAGACTTTACAAGAGATTTCCTAAAAGACTACTTACAAAACAAGTCACTTTGAGACAACAGAAAGTTTTCAGAGGAATTTATGGTGTAAGATTCAGAAACAGAAAGAGAAACAAACTACAAAATAGTTCTCAAATTTGCTTCTTACAGAAGAAAAAGCAGATAGTCTTTTATCATCTGTTACTCTGTCTTTGAAAAAAAAAAGAGTGTTGCCCTTTCTGCAATGTTTACGACTTCTGGAGAAAGAAGTAACTTGTGTTGCTGAAGTGCAGGGCTTCCATCAAGTCATTTCCCTGCTCTTCTTCCTCAACATCTTCTTCTTCTCTTTCTGCTTCACTTGAGGGTGATTCTTTGTAGCATGGAGGGACAAGTTTTACCGAAGCCTGTCCTTCTGGATCAGTTTGTTCGGAGGGCTGAGACTGAGGAGGGTCACCACACTTAGTAATGACACTCAGACTCTGCAGCTTTGATACCAATCTGCCCTTGTATCTGAAAAAAAAAAAAATGGTACGATTGTTGAAAAAAAAAAAAAAAGAGGTGACCATTGGGTGCAACAGTAGTTGTTTGGTTAATAGGGTGTAATGGGTGGGGGTGTAATGAAAACCATGAGGAAGATAAAGAAGCGGACTGACAGAACAAGCTGCATCCATCCTTAGCCAGTTACATTGTCTGCTAGATAGCAGTTGAGTTGAACCGTTTTCTGACAGTAACATTGGGGGAAACTGCTTTACCATACAACTCATCAAAAGCATAACTATAGTTTTTAAAGTAATTTTTTGTTTGATACTCTCTGCAATCTTTCAATGGTCTTAATGTAATAAATGTTCTGCTTTTATTCTGTAAATCCACAGCGGAAGTTGCAGTGTCTTTTATTTGGACTGTGGTTGGAAACAGTTGCAGCAGTATACTTTCTGGATGCATGTGATTGATTCAAAACTCATGTGATTAACTAGTGCTGTACATTTCTTAGACTACCACTGTGTAAATGTATTCCAAGAAATAACTAATAGCACATCTTACTACCTGATTATGTAGATAGCCAACATAACTGACAGGAGAACGAATGAACCCAAGATCCACAGGATATGATGGGACGGCTCCGGTCCACTGAACTCAGGGTCAACTGAAATCAGAGAGCAGGGGGACACTGTTAGAAATCTAACTGAAGAACACACATGTATGTAAAAGTTTGGGTGTGACTGTGTGTGTGTGTGTGGGTGTGTGTGTGTGTGAGTGGGGGGGGGGGGGGGTGTGTGTGTGTGTGACAGGTGTTGAGCCATGTTTCCTGTGGCTTGTTTCGTTGTTGAGCCTTGGTTATTATGATGACATGACTTCCTGTTAAAACCCAGAGGGCCAGGGGGGATTTTTGTGCAAACATCTAAGACTTCCCTCCTATTTATTTCCTTCTCTTTTATTTCCCTCTATTTCTCTCAGAACACAAACACGCACACCAAATAACACAAGAACTTGACCTTCTGTCTCTCTTACCATTGGTCAATTCATCATCGGCACCAGAGCCTTCTGGGTAGAATGGAAACTGCAGGTTAGAGAAGGTGAAATGAGAGTTAAGTGTTATATCAACTGGATTGAATGCAGCAGTTAATCCTGAATTAAGCACAAGCATTAGATTCTTACCACGGTGGTAGTAAGGGGGGACACTGACGGTGCTGAGGAGAAAAACAGATAACACATTATTAGTGCAGAAGACATATTTAATATTAAAATAGATAGTGCACATAACCTAGACAGACCATTATTTCTGATATGGGGGTTTGGGAAGCCCAAAAAAGACTAAAAGGACAAAAAATAATCTTTCAGACTTAGAACTAACTGTCAGTATTTGATTATTATTACAATAATCACACATCTAAGCCAGTATGTTTTTAAAGTGGGGGTTCTGACCCTTTGGGGGTCAAGCCAATCAGATTTGCTGTATATGATATGATGCTGATAAATTACATATTGACTGTACCACAGAACTAGCAACCTACCTCCTTTTAAAGTTAAACATTTCTATTGTTTCTCTTACTGTTGGTTATTGTCTTGACAAATAATTAAAAGGCTGTTTATAATCAAAGTATTTTTAACTGAAAATAAAAACAAGGAAATATAATAAGATGTTCTTTAGTTTTAAAGTGGCATCACAGTAACAGTTTTCAGTCTGGTTTGACTTTTTAAAGCATAATTGTGATGATTCTCAGTTTTGATTTAGTGTGTCAGTTTCACTTTTCCCCTTTTTAAATATAGTGTTTTATTGGTTCCCTCCTTGTGTGTTCTTTGTGTGTTTGATTCCCTTTTTGTTCTAGTGTGTCATTGCCAATTTATCCTCCTTTGTTTATAGTATTTCCTTAGTTTTAGTTTCTAGTTTTTAATGTTATTTTGTCATCTTTCAGCCCCTGTGTGTTTCTTTGTAATTGTTGTCTTGTGAGGTTTTCAGTGTTACCTGTTTTATTTTGTGGTTTGCCTCCCTTGTGTGTGATTTCTGTTTTTTTTTCTGCCTTAAGTTTCCTTCCACTTTGATTGCCCTCACCTGTTTCACCTGTGTCTCACTTGTCACAGCTGAGTTTAATCACTCCTTGTGCATTTAGGGTCTGTGTTTCTCCCTGTCTTTTGTCACTTTGTGCCTCAGTGTCTCATGACGGTCTTATGGATGCCTCTCCTCTTGTACTCTCACATCTTCAGTGTTCTGGTAAGCCTTTAATTCTTTAGGTTTTTCTTTGGAAAAAAATGGGTTTGTGTTTTTTTATTTGCCTTTTAGTTAAAATAATTTTTTAAGTTGCTTTTAAATGGCCACTCTTTTGTTTTTTATTTGTTTTACATTCTTCTTCTTTAAATCTAAAGTCAGTATTGTTTATGCAAAATTATTATTAGTTAACAAGTAAAACAAAATTCTTAACTATTTTGACTGCAGTTATGATCAGAGGAGCATTTATGATAATCAGAACCAAACTATATCTTTTTTTTGGTAATACCAGAAAATACTCACACTTGTTGAACTTGATGGTAAAAACAACCCCACTTGGTTTGTCTCCTTATAAAACACATGTATTGTTTATCACCCTGTTTTGTGTCAGAGGTTTTTATTAAACTTTATCCCATTTTTTTACATAATTGTTACCCTTCTTTTTCTAAATAACAACAAACACTATACAACATCGAAAAACTCCTCGAATTTCTTGTATTGATAATGAAGGGTATTTGCAAATGGTGTGGTAGGGAACCATCCATGTTATTTTAGGCAATTACATTAAAGAAATGCACATCATTGGCATCTGGCCAAAGCCTTGTATCGCCACTTTTTATAATTTCATTTACTTTTTTAATAAATCAGTTCTGTTGGTCACCTTTTGTGGGTGGGTTTTCAACCACTGTAAGCAGAAAGAAGTGTCTAAAAGATGCGGACTATGACCACTCAGTGTGAAATTAATTGACAGATACAGCTAGGGATTTTTTCACTCCTTAACAAGTGGTGATTTTGGAGATACTAGGTTTTGGCCCGACGCCAGCAATATTCTTAATCAAAATATTCTTTAAAATGGGTCAAAATTGACCCCAGGGCAGCAAAAAGATTAAATAATTTTCCAAAAAGGGGGGGGGGGGCTAAAAAAGTTACCTTATACACTCAGCAGTGAATAGTATGTGGTAGATATTACTTTTGGCCCTAAAGTTGAATGACCTTCAGGGATTAGATATCCAACTAAACTCTTGTACTGTTCTATGTAATTGCTAAAGGATATGCAGTTGTAAGGAGTCTCATTTATGAGACACAGAATTCTTGTCTGATGTTTTGTACCTTCATAATCAGAAATTAGTTTCAAATGTATTTTCCCTAACCTGTTCAATGGTGTTAAGAAGAAAAAGTACATACTGGTACTTTCCAAACCTAAAATGATACCTAAGACACTGTTTCAAGTCTGCTAAATGACAGGCCACTCTGGGTTTTGTTTAATTTGTTTTTATGTGTTTTATGCATAATTTTACTACTTGAAAATACAGTAGGCAGGGTGTTGACAGGAAATTAAGGAGTAAGAAAAATTGATGACATGAGACATAAATTTGCATCTGGTCTTAAACTGAGGAAGTTCAGATTACATGGTTTTCTTCCTTTATCCATATAGACCAATAAAGAAACCTCTTAAAGAAATGGTTAAACAAGGGGGGGGGGTTGTTCATTGTAAATGAAGAGTATTTAATTAAGCAAAGAACATCAGGATACATAAAGAGGCTTAATGAAATCATTAAAATTGGATGCAATACAATCTGTATTGGATGTGTTCTCTGCATAATTTTTTACGTATTCGAAGAGGAACAGAAACTAGAAAGGAGAATATTATGCATGGATGAGAACATTTACGTATACGTGTCTTTGAAAGGCCTGGGTAACACAATACCTGCCCCCTGAGGTTGTCATGACAGCTTTTGTTTGTGGATCATGTCCAACTTCGGTGCTTAAGTTCACTGGTTTAATACTCCACTTAATTTACACCTCTTCCATTTACCCTTACACGTACTCATTCAATTTACCTATTTGATGTTCCAACTGAAAATACCAATAAATGCTGCATTTTATTTTCAAAATTGCTTGACTTCATACTGTTCTCATTGTTTGTATGAACATGTATTCACCTGTCCAGCTGCTAGCGTTGACAGGTTCACTCCAGTCACTCCACAGACCATCATATTCCTCTCTAGTTCGAAGCTCTATCACGTACTCTACACCTGGCAATGCGTCATTGATGATGTAGACACGGCCTACTTTAATCAATTTTACCTGTGTGGAAGAAAAAGACAACATCACACTGCTGTCAATGGGGGATTCTTCTTTAGAGATAATTATGAGTGGCCCGACTGATAAAAGTAAACACAAACGCATGAAGCGAGCCTATTTTATCACACCTGAGAAAATGATGACCTCAGAGGTCTGTATCTGATCTCGTAGATGAGTTCATAGTAGCTGTCTTGAGACTTCCAGGATCCTGGGGCATTCCACGTTACCTTCAACCTCGTCTCTTGGCCTGCCTCCTGTTGGACCAACACTTTTGACGGAGGTTCAGGCTGCACTGGAATAAGAGGCAGAAATATAAAGTCAGTGCAGCTTTTACTCTCTTTTACATTACACTCTGCAGAGTGAACACACTCATCTGACACCAAGGTAATAATAGTTCAGGAATTCTTATTAGTTTTTGTTTTAAATTTTATTTTAGTTTTTTTTTTATAGCTGGTTTGTCAGTTTAGTTTTTATTTTTCAAAAACGTTTTGTCTTTGTTTAGTTTTTATTAGTTTTAGGGTTAGTTTTAGCATTTTTTTTCAGCAACAAAGGATTCTTTTCAGGTACGAGACCCAAGGGGTAAGAATAAGCAAACATCATACAATTTTTAAAAATATACACTGATCAGATACTCTTCACTTTCATTTTATTTATTCAAATTTGATGTTTGAAAACAACTTAAGACCTAAAATTACCATTGTGTAAAGTCCTGACCAATCAAATCAGGCCATTTTACACTTCCCAGGCTTTAGTGTACTTATCAGTCTGTCTGTTGCTGTCAAAGACTAAAACCAGCAAGATTTTGGCCCTAATTTTATTTAGTTTTTTGTAGTTGTGTAAGCAAAGCATTAAATTCAACTTAGTTTTTTGTAAAGCTTAGTGTTTATTCATTTTCAGTTAACTAAACTAAAATTATTTTGACATATTAGTTTTAGTTAACTTTAATAACCTTGTCTGACATAACCACTTACAGATGCTCAGAGGTCTGAAGTGCAGCAGACTGCTGGTGGCGTTGCCAGCAATGCTCGTGACACACAAATAGACCGTATGAAGGGTTCTGAGGTGGTCCTCATTGAAGTCCAAAGCACACCAACAGCGGGAGAGTCGAAGTGAGTATGAGCACTTCAGACGCTGAAATGGCTCTGACTGTAAGCCTACCCTGGAAGTAAAACACAGGTCACTATTAGCACAAGAAGTGGCTCTGATAAAAACAGATGTCCTACGGTACTGCTTTAGCTTTAACCCTGTTAACTCTTCCATTATAAATTAATTTAAATGTTTCCTATTCACTTTCTCCCATCATTTTCTGTTGTGGCTCAACTGTTGGTTATCTGTTTTTTTCTACTAACAATATTAAAGTGACACTTTCATCCTAACTTAGTACCTGTCCTGGATCAGTTGTTTCAGCAGGTTAATTCATGGAGCCCCTAAAGGCTCAGTTAGGAAAGTATATTAAAAGGCCAGGACAGTCACAAACTTGTCTTTCATTTGCCGTTTTGTTGTTTCTCTTGTCTCTCCTCTTCCGGCTTTTCTCCCTCTCCTACCCCCCCCCCCACGAGCCCTTTCCAACCCCAGCGCAGCTTCGCCTGAGGGCTGTCAACATGAGTCTGGTCTGTATGCGGTCCTGAATGTTAAAGGGAGTGTTTATGTCTCCACTGTAACAGAGCTAAATATGTATGATAGTACTGTGCTCATAGTGATTAAAGCTGGTCTTTGTTATTAAAGGCCACAACAGAGTACAGTCTACACCTGCCCTCTTGAGAAAACTGTTATGAATGAATGCTATATAAACAAAGATTGATTGATTGAGAAGCAGATTGCAAATCTGCACTTTGTCTGTGTGCACGGATTTCTAAACTTTGGGAATGGAATAGTATTGCTGGGCTCAGCATTCATTTATCCATTGTAACTGAACTGTGATCACATGTTAGCTTTTCAGCTTAACTTTTCAATTCAAAGCTAAAACATTGGACACAAATCAACAAATTCCCCTGTTTTTTAGGAACAGTATCATCCAATTATTTCTTGTGTAAATGAACTCTTAAGTGAGCTCACACCATTAGTGCGACAGAGACGGCTACATAGCAAATACAAAAACAACGTATAAATCCCAGTTTTCATTAATGGTTATGTTTCGTTTACATTAGTTCCTAGAACTGCTTGAGTTGAAGATTTTACAGCCTAAACTTGGACCAGTCAGCTGTACTGGATGGCTGGGTGGTCAAAGCGGAAAAAACAATAATACAGCTCTATGATACAGCACATATTTTTACTCACACATGTACAGCATTTTTCATTAACCACTGGGAGATACATTTATAAGGATAAAGTTTGTCCTCACTTTTTACTCAGGAACAGGTAACATTCAGGTGTTATGGTGACAGCCTTCTGAGGAGTCCATTCACAGCGAATCTTACTGCTTGGAGATCTTTTGTAGCAGGACAGGTAGGGGGTCTCTGGAGGGTCTAACAAATAGAAAACATGTGCTGAACTGTATCATCCATTCATTATTCTTTAATTTTTAAAATCTGATATAAATATATCTTGATCAAAAGAGTTACATGTGTATAAACTAAACAATATCATAATCTTTAATAGATAATAACTTTTTTTTCTGCTCATTATAAAGGGAGTTTCAAAAGGTTCAGTTCTTGGACCAGTCTTGTTCATTATTTATGAATAATGAACTGCATTGTGCAGGAGCACTTTTCATCTTTATACCAATGACAGAATCATTCATACATTTAGCTAATTCTACAGGTGGAGCACATCTTAATTTGGATCAATAAAAAGCCTAATTTTAAATCAAAAGATGACATGCTTATTGAAACAGAGGCAACTGTTTCTTTTCTACAGACAGACAGGCTGGTATTTAGGTAGGCCTTTCCCTGAAAGAAAATAAGCTATTAAAGGAGTTTTCCTCTCTGCGCTTGATTATGGGGGCGTTACTTCTTGAAGGGCAGCCGACACTACTCTAAAATCTTTGGTGCAGTATTTCACTCAGTAGGTTCATTTATAGAGACAGCTGTGCGACACATCACTGTCCAGAACTGCACTTCTACTCTAGCAACAAGGAGAGATCATAACTTCTACTTGTTTTTAAAGCAATTTCTTAAAAATACCTTCCTTATCTCTGAATTCTGCTTCCTTTTAAATGAGCGTACATGTTCACAGTCATGGCCTGAACTACAAGTTCTCATAATTCACTCATTCATTCATTGGGAAGAGTTGCATTTAGTTTCTAAGCCCTTGGTATTTTGAATTTACTTCAGAAAAAAAAACAAAAAAACAGCCATGTTGATCCAACGGAGAGGATTCACGTTTCATGTCTGATCTTCTTGATATGAACATTTTAGTTCTTGTTTCTATCTAAATGATATCTCTTTTATTTATTTTAAATAATTTTATCTCATCTTTTCCTTTTACCTCAAAGTATTAGAAAATTTCTCTTTTTAAGACTCCTCTTCTAATGCTAGCCCCTAACCTTCTCTGACATCAGCTTATTTTATCTGTATGTGCTTTTATTTGTTTTCCTTGGTGCTTGGTTCTCCTTCAATGAGTTTTCCAAGAATTTCAACGTATAAATTGATAAGGTGATGATGAATCTTTTCCATAATAAAAACAAGTATATGTTAAGTGTTTTTAACTACCTGACAACTTTTAACCCTTTCTCTTTTCACATAAGTATAATCTGATTGATTTACTTTATCATCTACTTCATATCAGTATCAATCTTACACATGATAAACCTCATAATTTGTGTATTTTTTGTTGCTTTTTAACATGTTTTTTTTTTCAGTAAGGCCCAGTTGTGCCTTTTGGCACAAAACTCAACTGAACCTCAACTGACAGCTAGATCTAATCAAAATTGTATGAGGAGTATTTCCATCAGGACTACGTTGTCAAGAAACACGTATGACTTGTGACTATAAATATGTCTTTATTAGCAGTTATTAGTTAGCACCAGTTATTGCTGTTATCTATATTTGGTTGTGTGGCTGAACTCCTATGTGGGAAGCATTAAGCAGGAACAGCATGTTCCTATGCCAATAAGGAAAGCCTTAGGCAGGGAGAGAAGCAGCAGAAACCCAGAGCAGAGCAGGCATCAGAATAACACTGATAAAGTCAGGAGCAGAATGAAGGAGGAGCTGGGATGGAGGAGGGTTGTAAGAGCAGCTTGCTGAGAGCGCGGCAGAGAGTAACCAGGCTAGAGCAGTTTAAATAAGGCAGATTGACAGTGACAAGCCAATAGCGTGCTTAGATCAAATCAGCTGGCTTTCGGCTAATGAGAGCTTGTGTAGGATCAGCTTATCTCAGCTGTGGCAGCGCTTGACTCTGTGGCCTGCCTGAACTAACGCTATTTGCTAGATGTTTTAAAAAATAAATCAATTTTACAGTTTGCTAATATATACTTTTCTTAATCACTGTGGTTTATTTTCTTTACTAAGTGGATTCTCAGTACATATTTTATTGTGAAAAATCTTCTTCATGTTCGTTTTTTTTGGTGGAAAACCACCACTAACACTTTTTTAGGGGTTTTTCCCCTTGTAAAAACAGTTGTATGTATATGCCCTGAGTCACATTATTCTGACATGTCTCTTACTTATTCCTTGTTGTTTTACTCACCTGCAATAGTGACTCTGAGCGAGAACATCTCTCTGCCTTTGGAAAAACAAGTGTACTTCCCAGAGTCTATCACTCTTACAATGGACAGAGACAGTGTCTCCCCTCTACCCTCAAGTGTGATTTCTCCCCAGTCTCTGTCTCCTTTTCCCAACGTCCTCCCATTCCACTTCCATTGATAAATCAATTTTATGCCTCTTGTCACCCTGCTCCCCTCTTCTCCATCGTCTTCCTCAAAGTCCTCCACCTCTTCAGCCTCCAGGTCTGATCCAGACTTTAGGATCCAGCTCATGCTGCTCCTCTGGACACTGTGGGTAGTGGGAGAAGCTGTGTATCCTGAATCAGTATGTGCAATGACTTTTTCTGTCTCAGAGAGGTCAGACTGGTGCCTTTCACTCACAGCGATGTCCATAGTCACCTTGCTGCTTTTTATTGAATCTTCTGTGCTGTTTGTTATGTTAACATGGGTTGGGGTTGCATTTGAGGAATTCACTCTTCGGACTCTGTTTGAGCCATTTTTAGATGTGGTGACTTTTACTCCATTCACTTTCACATGACCACTGCAGGTCAGAACCAGCTTACTGCCTGGGGATAAAACCAGCACACCATGGGGAGGCTCTGCATAGAAATACAAACAACAGGGATACAAAATATTATTATCATTCCTTTTGATCAAGAGTAATCTATGCAGAAGTTTCTTTACTCTCAGATTTGGTTGAGGTTGCCTAATCAGAGAACACATAAGATTCAACATTGCATCACCAAAATTACCAGCACCCTCCGAACTTCCCCTTTTAATGACTCTTTGGTTCTTTTTCAGGCCTAAAACATCCCCCTTCTCTCACCTTTCACTTATTTAAATGTCTGACAAGCCTGATTTACTCACGTCCTCTAATTGTGCTCAAAACTCAGAGTCAAATCTGACTGGAGTAATTCAGTAGCTGTTTTTGTTTGGTTTTGAATGGCCTGGTGTCAAAAGTCCAAACAGAATTTCTCTCCCACAGCTCAAAGTGTAAAAACCCCTCTCTTAAGCCCAGTACAACAAACACTACTACAAAGGTCAAAGGCACATTCATAGTAGTAGCTGATTGGCCGATAAAAAGTTCTGGGGGGGGGGGGGGGGATATAGTATAAAAATGTTTACCTTTTGAAGGCAAGTTTATATTGTTCTCAGAAATCTGGGAACGGCTTGTTTTAGCAAACATTTTCTGAAAGGTGGAGAAAGAGAGGGTGGAGGGGAATCGATTTTTCTAGTATTTGAGGGGATTGTGGACAGGCCAGAGACACATTTATTAGAAAAGCCCGGAAAAGTGATTTTTCCATAATATGTCCCTTTTAAAAATTGTATTCAATATGCATCATTATAAATGTATCTATCCATATGGAGGTTTCTAACTATGCGCACCCTGGAGAGTCAAGGCATGCTGCTTGACTAACTCAGGGAGCATCTTTTGAGCAGAACCTTCTCCACAAAGTAAAACTGCAGATCAATTTTGCAGTAGGATGGTAAAATGTGTGACAAGAGTGTTCCTGACTGAAGAGTGACAGCAATGTCTCCCGACATGAGAATCAACACGACATGACACTGGATACAATACAATACAATCCTAAGCCTATATCAAGTCATATATGTAAAAACATTTCAAATGCTTCTCAATTCTTTATTTTAGAATTTGTTTACATTTTTGAAAGATTTTCTGATGATTTTATTGCTAACAGTTGTCCTATGATCTATTATTTTATACCACTGTTGCACAATGAAAAAAATATCTTGGAGTGTGTGTTGGTGTGTGTGTGTGAGTGTGTGTGGGGGGGTCTGAAATATAACAGAAATATTTTGGCCATAAAATGGCTCAAAGTGAATCAGTAAATGATGAACAATTTTCAGTATATGCCATCAAAATGTGCGCAGTACAGGGTTGATTTTGCCATATATTCTTTATAGACTTTTAGACTTTATAGAAACAATTTCAAATGATTTCCTGCGTTGACGGTTTCATCAACACTTTAATCAACATAGAAGCTTTTCTTACATGAAAGAACGTATATTCAGAGAAAAAAAATAGATTTTAACATTTTTTATTTCTAAATGATAATACTAAGGCAGGCATTATTATACAGATAATATAATACCTGAAGTATTCCATCTTATATGAAACTTTTTATGTTACTCCTCAAAGGGTCTTAAAGTTATTTTGTTAGTGATAGCCTAATTAAGACCAAGAAAACCCAGAATATTAGGGTTGCAGTGCTATGTTTGATACACCATAGCTTAAATCAGGAACGGGTTGTATTTGGGTTGAAGAGTTCCCAGGTTTAAACCTTACCTGTGCTCAAATCAGCATCTAAAACATAAAACTGATAAGTTGTGGCAAAAACCAAGTCGCAAAGTTGACTCACGTGTTAACTAGATAAAGCGCTTATCTGCATGTTTAATGACAAGCTAACTTTTTGGTGAACCAAGCCTACGGGCTCAAGTGACGGACAAACTTCTTACCTTTACTGGGACAGGTTCCGTCGAAAACCCCGCGGACTGATTCAGCGGCGCACAGAACAAACAGCAAAGGGAGAAAAAGCTGCATTTTGGCACATGAATCTCCCTCTACCTATTTCTCAAAACATTGCTTTGACGCAAATTATGATCACTTCTGGGATCATTACAACCGTCAGCAGACTTCTAACGCACACACAACGGGAACCCCTCTTCTTTAGAGAGACAGATAGACAGACAGGGCTTTTATAGCAAGAACCACTAGCTGCTGTCCGTAAGACCCGTTATTGTGAAATCCCAGCTCTCTTCCCCTTGTTTAGCCCGTTACAGAGGAAATCCTTCTCAGCGTTAAATAAACCCATTATAGCCCTGTCATTATAATACTTATTTTTAAATGTCATTTTGAGGAAGTAGCCTGCATTTATTTTTAAACGTGTTTTTGCCATTTTATACTGTCTGTCACTACATTAGTGACATTTCTGCACATGATGAAACTAAAAAAAAAAATTTTACAGCTCCTGTGATGAGTTATTAGCTGGTAAAGAAACAGACTATAATCAATACTTATTTATCTTTGTGACCTTCAAAATAAAGTGAGACCTTTAATGTGAATTATGTTAACTGCTGCAGAGCGGACTGTCTCCAACTGCTGAAAACAAAAGACAATAACAACAAAAACCTTTAAATGTTTTCCTCTGCAACGACTGTTGATGACAGATGCATTTAACTTTTAAATAAAAGCAGTGCATATGCAGCACAGAAACAGCAACAGGATAGGACGCCCTGTATGTCCACATGGGGCGCCAGTTCAACACAAACTAAACGTTTCTCAACGGAGCTTTAAAAGGAACCATGCATGTTTAGACATATTGACTTTATTAAATTGACATTATTGTCTTTTATATAAATGTTGCCCAAAGAAATAAACCTGCTCTCTACTTTTTGGAGAAAATTAAAGTAAATACACATGTAGGCTGCTGCTTTGTGCAATGCATTGTGGGTAGTGATGCCATCTGGCTCCACTGTTATTCTTTCTACATCTCTCAGATTATTTTTACGCTAATCTACATTACATTAACTTCTTCCTTATTGTTGTCTTTGCAAAAACTGCACTCAGGGTTAAAATAATAAAGGTTTTAAGGATGACACACCATGGTTAGAATAACAGTACAGCTATCTGATGGCCTTGTGATGGAGGATTATCCTTGAAACCTTTTTTTTAATCCAAGTGCATTTTCAGTTAAGAGTAAAATGAGAAAGAAGGTATTGTAATGTAGTTTAAGGCAATGACAACCCTAGAGATGAGAGAAAAAGAACAGTGCAGCCTGACATCACTATACCCAAATTGAATGCACTAAATGACAGTGTGTGTGTGTGTATAGATAGATAGATAGATAGATAGATAGATTTTTGACAGAGATTTTACAAAAAAAAAACCCTCTTTACTGTCAAACAGATTTCTACAAACTAATTTCAGTTTCATAAAAGTATGTAAGGTAGAATAAATGCATAAATATTCATCCTCTTCAAAACAGTATTGGTAGATGAACTTTTGGCTACAATTACAGTCTGTGTGGATATGTCTCAATCTAGTCAGGCTTGCACATCTGGACACTGAATTTACTCCATTTTTCTTAGCAAAACTGCTCAAGCTCTGTTGGGTTGCACAAGGATCACGGATGAACAGCCCTTTTCAAATCTAGCAGCAAATTCTCTATTGAATTGAAGTCTGGGCATTGACACGGCCACTCCAGAACATTTACCTTGTTGTCTTGTAACCATTCCTGTGTAGCTTCTGCTGGAAAAATAATCTTCTCCCAAGCTGCAGTTCATTTGCAGACTGAAAAAGATTGCCCTCCTGGATGTTCCTATATTTTGAGCATTCATTTTACCCTTTACCTTTAAGCCATCCAGGACTGGCTGCTGAGAAGCATCCCCACAGCATGATGCTGCCACCACTGTATTTCACAGTGCGGATGGTGTGTTAGTAGTAATGTTTACCATAGTGTCTTGTCTGATAGCCAAAAAGCACCATTTTGGTCTCATCAGACCAAAGAACTTTCTCTTGCCAAACTCTAGTCTGGATTAATGAGTTTTCCCAACAGTGCCTTTCTCTTTGCCACTCTCCCATAAAGCTTTGACTGGTGAAGAACCCGGGAAATAGTAGCTGTATGCAGAGTCTCCCATCTCAGCTGCTGAAGCTTGTAACTCCTTCAGCATAGTCATAGGTGTCTTGGTGGACTCTCCCACTAGTCTCTTTCTTGCGCGGTCACTCAGTTTGTGAGGACGGCCCGATCTAGGCAGATTTACATGTGGCATTTTCTTTCCATTTTTTAATGATGGATTTAACTTAACTCCGGAGATGTTCAGTGCCTTGGAGTAGACTTTGTATCAATCCCCTGGCGTATACCTCTAACTAATCTTTTCTCTGAGTTGCTTTGAGTGTTCTTTTGTCTTCATGGTGTAACGGTAGCCAGGAATAATAATTAACCAGGTACTGGACCTTCCAGAAAAAAAATTCTATTGACCATGACTGAGTTATACAATTAACAAAAGGGATGAATTAGAATCAGTATTTTGCAGGAGTATTTTTAAAACATATTCTCATATGTGTATGTAAGTGATGCAGTAACAACATTAAAGACAAACATTTTTTGCATTGTTAAGGCATGATCATCCCCAAACTCCCTCCTTCAACCTTTATTCATGGACAAATAAAAATGTAAAGCACTTAATTGAACATACAGGATGTGTAGGCCTACAGTATGATACAGCACAATGTTCACACAAAATGACAACATGTACTGTATGGCTGAGAATTTGATAAACCATCTTTAAATGTCCATTATGCCTTGATTTCTGTTCCCATAGAGTTCCTGCCCAGGTCTAAGCTAGTTACAGTTTGTCTTTTCATTCTGTTTTTAAATCTGTGATTGTATAAGAAGTTATTCTTAGGTACAGTAACATATTCCAGAGAGCAACTCAATTAGGCCAATATAAAACACATCAATGTGATGCAAAATAGAAAATAAAACACTTGAAGTTGAGGAGTAACAGGTAAAAAAACAGATCAGAAGAGAAAAACAACCAGGTTTTGCAACAGTCTTGCAGTAACTTAAAAGTAACGTTCTCACTGAGAACTATATAAAACAGAGGCTTGAGATATTTTTTTAAAATAAAAAAGTTTCACAAATAATACTGCCTGCACACTGCTTTTCATTCATTATTTTCAAGAGATTAGGCAAAACTTGATATGACAAGTTAAAAATACCTCTCACTGAAGCAACCTTTACATTTTTCCCCTGAACTCGAAGCTTTTCATCAGTCATGGATTGTAAGTTATCTTTATGCACACAGTAATCATATGTAATGGATGTGTGTCACCAATAAATCCCAGTCTATATGGCCAGATCCATATGCTGCTTCTGTCAGTGAATTGGATTTGTATGACTGATTACAGTTAGAAAGAGAGAGAAGAGCACAGTGTTGGTAGATTTTGTTATAACAGTCTGTGCGCTCTTAGTCTGTCCCAGGAGAGAACACAATTCAACCTGTGAACAAGTCATTCTTCCATTCAGATGTTTCACACAATATGGCTGCTTTCCTGGTCAACAGAGGCAGGACCTGGGCTGTTGGACGCAGTGGCACGAGCTTTCCAGCCAAACAGGGCTTCCTGTTGGAAGGAAGAGGATCTAACTGTAACTGTTTGCGGTCATGTTTTCAGGTGAGTTATGAGAAACATCAGCTCACCTGCACGGTCCCCAGAGTGATCGTCCAGCCTCCAGGTGATTCTCCCCCATGGGACCGTACTGCTGTTTGGGTGAGGACGCCAGCACATGGGGCCTGAAGTGAGCCATGGGGTGCAGCTGCTTCTGCATCAGACACTAAAGCTGGTGTTTCAGCTGTCTCAGCTGGTGTGGATGGAGGGAGAGCAGTCTGTGTATTCTGGGCTGGTGTTGTGCCTGTTTCCTCCTCAATGGGTGTGTCCTGTGAGCCACCCAGGACAGAGGAGGAGTTTGAGAGCGGGGGAACGGACCCAGACATACTACTGGGAGCTGGGCTGCACTCCCCAGAAGCGCTGGGGGGAGTGTGAGTATGTTTCTTCCTGCGGAGTGTGTCAATCCAGCTGGAGCTGTGTCTGGAGGCAAAAGTGGCCAGGGCAAGAGATGAGAGCCTCATGTTTTTTCCTGAGGTGATGAGCTCTCCAAACCCTTCCTGGTGGGCAAAAGCATAGCCTGACCTTCTGGAACCACCACGAGCGCCCAGACGGCCCTCTGACACACTGCCCACCCCACGCCATGCTCCCCCCATGTTACGGCCCATAGGTTTTCTCTTTTTCTGTCGCACCAGCTGAGTGTATCGTACCTGAAGAGAGCAGAGAAAACAGGACATTTTAGCTTGACTCAGCTATATGTGGTAGGCACGTTTGTGAGCTTCTGGACTCAGCCGACTTTTACAGCTGACAACTGATTGATGAAGGTTAGTAAACATCTGGGTTGGCAGATGATGTGACAGGACCGTAAGAACAACAGCATCCTGTGAGAGAATAGAGCCTCTGCAGACACACACAAACAAACACAGGCACTGAAGTGCACACACACATCATGGTTGAGCACTCGAGCGTGAGCTCTCTGTCTTGGAAATACCAGAACTATTTTTCCTTCTTCGAGATAAAGGACAAAAAAGAGCAGGGAAGTAAACTTTCCCACCATCAAGAACAGTTATTCCAACCTTATGAAGTGCTGAGTTAAACACACGCTACAGCTAAGCTAGTTTCCAGAGAGCCGGATGCTACAAACACCACTAACCCAGGTACAGCTCACGTTACCCTGGCAGACCAAGGAGGAGCCACTCCATGTAAACAACCACAGCTGGATTTTAAATCACCTCCAGCTGCACAGTGTGTCACCAAGGCAGGACTAACAGACTAATCGCAAGGTATGTTGTTAAAGACATGCTGATATAAGCTGTCGTCAGAGAAACAATGAGAAAAAAAAACAAGACGAGAGTTCTATTTTTCACCACTTTCAAACATAATAATAATAGCTACAATGTTGTATGAAAATAGATTTATTTTCTCTCACACTGCCACAACAACACAAATGAATGTATGTGTAGGCCACAATGAGGATTGAAGTAAAAAAAAAGTAATGCCTGAGTTACTTTTTAAAATAACTCAGTTACTAACTCTGTTACTTTTTGCAAGCAGTAATTAGTAACTGTAACTAGTTACTATTTTTCAGTAACTTGCCCAACACTGGTGAACAACAACAAAAAAGGTAAAGATAAAAAATGAATTGATGGTAACAAGGACCTTTCAGCCTTACAGGGATAGCTTGATTTTATAAGTGGGATTTTAGGAGGTAATTCTGAACAGTGAGGCCCTTTAATTGGACTTCAGAGTGGTTATACATGGCTGCAGAATGGGTCGACTTTATCACCTAATTTTGGCTAACCTTTAGAGACTAAAAGGCTAAAGATGATGTTATTGTGTGCTATATTTAGATTTATCTCAGCACTTCAGAAAGCCACTTTGTGTAAGCACTAATATGTGTTCCTCCTAAGTGCAATTACTGCACCTGGTATTAAGAAGGACCTCACAAAAAAAAACCCCACATAAAAATATTCTTTGAACAGAGAAAATCCCTTAGAATTGGCCTGATATTCACAGTCCCAAACTTATGGAACTGATTTATGAAGTTCCAGTCTCAAGGAGGTGACAGACAAAGAAATAGTAAATTGCTTATTTCATTTTAGTACTTTTGCACACCAGTTTTTATAACAAAAGCGACACTACTTGTACACAAGAGAGCTAAAGAAGTGCAAAACTGCAGTTACTTAATTGGCTATTTCAAGCTGGCTCTCAAAGGTAAACCAATCCCAACAATTCTCCTTGCAGTTCTTGCTTATGTTCAAGTAGGGCAGAAAAAATCTCATCTCTCTTCGTCTTTGATGTTTAAGGTGCAAACCACAACAACTCTTCAGAGTGGAAAATTCTAAAATAGGCTGTTTCTACAGTATGCAGTGTCCATTTTGACACCGATAAGGATATACTATACAATAACTACATGGAAACAGTCCTGAAGAGCCACAACAAATTCTGATGGTTTAATTTACTTTAGTAGTCGTTTACAGACTTTTAAAGTTGGGATGCCCTGTATCAGATTTTTGCCAGTACATGATATGAAGATATTTTCATAGTCTTTCTAGCAAATACCCCTACTTAAACCAATATATACAGTATACCTTTTTATAGCAAAGGACACTGTGTGTATCCAGTACAAAGAGCGGCTAAGTCAAGCGGAGCTGACAGAGGAACATTCAGAGCTTCATTCAAAATGTTTCTGGCTCAGAGTGGGCCCCCTTGAATGTGTGGCACCTACGCAACCAAACATACCTGATGGAACATTGGTATATTTTTCTGATATTTAAGATGACATTGATGTTTACTGCCACTAGCATGGCCAACTAACCTGACACGCCAGATGAATTTGTTTCACACATCCATCTGGGAAAGCTTCAATAGGAAACGTTTGGGAAAAGGCAGAGGATTTGAAAAAAACTCGGAGTGTGACTGGATGAAAATTCTGTCTATCACATATGTACGGGTCAATCAGAGCAACAAAACACGTGACGTAGCTGCCATCGAGCTGCGCGTGCGCAGCTAGTGAGGAATAATGAGAAACATGGCGACTATAGACAAGTAAGTACTTGACTTCTTCGGTTTTTGAAAAGAAAACAACTCACTGCTGTTCTTTGTTCTTCTTTTAATGAAGAAATATTGTCAAGTTGTGATAAAACTGGCGCTTTAGCAGCATCCACGTTAATCTCTTCCTCCATAACTGCACCAGCTCTTGCTGCTGCTTGTTTACGTCATGACTCTGCTGCGCCTGAAAGTACTGCCCCTCATTGCTGATTGGTCCTGTCACTTTCTAACCAGGCTCAAAAACTTTAAATGGGAGCTTGCAAGATGGATTCACCAGTGAGAAACAAGGAAACGGGTGTATCCATCTACTTTGCAAGGTCAATAGCCAACATACTGGCTGTGAATGTCAACAGAAATTTTCACTTGTGCCAATACTAATATTTAACATCCTAATAATGTCATTTATCCATAATCCCTCAGCAACTGCTGTTTGTTTTGTCACCAGCCAAAAACTGGTCCTTATGGCCTACTTCAGCAATTGTGAATTTTGCATAAATACTACACTTTTATACTCTTGTGATCTTGGCTGCTGAAAGGAACGTTTCTTTGTTGCTAGCTGCCAGCTGGTATCACAACGGCCTTGTTCTAAGTCTGTGGTTCTCAACTGGTTGAGCATCAGGACCCATCACACCTTCTTATGAGAGGTGCATGACATAATGATGACAAATTTGGAAGCTTGGAACATAAGAGAGGGCAAAATCTGTTTGAAAAGCACATCATTGTAGAAGGACATGCAAGTATACATTTTAGTTACTCCATTTTCACAAGACAGCACAGAAATTATGGTGATTCCTTGAGGAACTGCCTCACTAAGTTGAGGAAAAACAGCTTTGTTATGCTTAGAAATTGAGATAAATAAATTCACATTTGGAGAAAAATATCAAAATGTACCCATCATCACAGGAAAATGCCACATAAATTTTCCAGGCACATATTCACAACCCACCGGAAACATCTTTGCAACCCACTTTTAGGTCTAGACCCACTAGTTGAGAGTCTTGCTGCTGAAATTAGCATTTTGTTTAAGCTTTGTGGAGAATATTTTTGATGAATCTGTTATACAAAATGAACTTCAGACTGTCTAAAAGTCTGTGCTCCTGCTTTTACAATAATATAAGTTATTATATAATTTAAGTTAACAATAACTGGTAGTAATCCGTGTCTGCTCGTCACAACTAGCATGTTAGCTGAGCCCATTAGCTAGTCATCAATCTAAGAATCTGCCTCGGTCACAGGCTAACTCATTATATACACCGCGTTCCACATTATTATGCAAACGACATTTTTCTCTGATTTTCTAAATATCAATGCAAATTACAGTCATAATATTTTTCAAGTCATCAACAGTTAGAGTATAATTCAAATGTTTTTGAACAAACTTCATAATGATAATTATTTTTTTAAAATAAAAACCTCAAAATGCACTTTTCCACATGTTCCACATTATTAAGCAGGCCACAGGTTTCAGCAATATGGGAAAGAAAAAGGATCTCTCTGCTGCTGAAAAGTGTCAAATAGTGTAATGCCTTCGACAAGGAATGAAAACATTCGATAATTCAGGAAAAATTAAGCATGATCATCATACTATGAAGAAATTTGTGGCTGATTCAGAGCACAGACGGGTTTGTGCAGATAAAGACATAATGACGAAGGTTTCTGATAAACAAATACATCAGATTAATAGAGCAGCTGCTAAAATGTCATTACAAAGCAGCAAACAAGTATTTGAAGCTGCTGGGGCCTCTGGAGTCCCACCAACCTCAAGGTGTAGGATCCTCCAGAGGCTTGCAGTCGTGTATAAACCTACTATTCAGCCACCCCTAACCAATGTTCACAAGCAGAAATGGTTGCAGTGGGCCCAGAAATACATGAAGACTCATTTTCAAACAGTCTTGTTGACTGATGAGTGCCGTGCAACCCTGGATGGTCCAGATGGAGGAGTAGTGGATGGTTGGTGGATGGCCACCATGTCCCGATGAGGCCGGGACATCAACAAGGAGGGGGCGGAGTCATGTTTAGGCCAGAATCATGAGGAGAGAGCTGATGGGCCCCTTTAGGGTCCCTGAAGGTGTGAAAATGACCTCGGCAAAGTATATAGAGTTTCTGACTGACCACTTTCTTCCATGGTACAAAAAGAGAATCGTGCCTTCTGTAGCAAAAATTTCTTCAAGCATGACAATGCTCCATCTCATGCTGCAAAGAATCCCTCTGTGTCATTGGCTGCTATGGGCATAAAATGAGAGAATGGTGTGGCCCCCATCCTCCCCTGACCTCAACCCTACTGAGAACCTTTGGAGCATCCTCAAGCTAAAGATCTATGAGGGTGGGAGGCAGTTCACATCAAAACAGCAGCTCTGAAAGGATATTCTGACATCCTGCAAAAAAAATTCTATTAGAAACTCTCCAAAAACTCACAAGTTCAATGGATGCAAGAATAGTGAAGGTGATATCAAACAAGGGTTCCTATGTTAACATGGAACTTGTCCTGTTAAGATGTTTTTGATTGAAATAGATTTTATTTCAGTAAATATGACCCCCTGATGCTGCAATTTCTACAAATGACCATTTTCAGTTCTTTACAACCTATAAAATGTTTCAAAAAGCTGTTGTGCTTAATAATGTGGAACAGTGCATTTTGAGGTTTTTATTTAAAAAAAAAAAAAATTTTGTCATCATGAAGTTTGTTCAAAAACATTTGAATTATGCTCTAATGGCTGATGACTTGAAAAATATTATGACTGTCATTTGCATTAATATTTAGGAATATCAGAGTAAAATATCATTTGCATTATAATGTGGAGAGATGGTGTAAGATAGTGTTTGCTAATTCTGAACTTCTCTTCAGAACAGCCGTCAAGAGGCCAATGGGTAACTTTTTAAGTGGCTAAATCAACTTTTGTTGGGTTGAGAGCTTCTGTGTTAAACTTTCAGCTTTTAAAAATTGTGACTGTTTTCGGTTAAAGGGCGAGCTAATTTTACTTTCTGCTTTGCTCTCCAACCATCAGCATTTCGACCCAAGCTTATCCCCGGCACAGACACCAGTAACACTGACACTAAAGAGACCTGAAACTAAAATTATGTGTTTTCCTTAATTTTAGGTCTTGAGGTCTTTTGCTATATTAAGCTAATGAGCTGCCATTAAAAGGGACATCTTAATGTCGCTAAATTTTTACTTTCGGTTTTCTCAACCTTGAACCCAGGATAGTAATACGGACTGTAAAGAAACTGAATATATAATAAAAAAGGAACTTCTTCACATTATCCTTATTGTGGCTTCCTGATGCAGTTAGCTTGAGAAACTGTGACTGTCACAGTCTCTCATACTGAGCTTACACTCATGCACTTAAAGCAGTGTGGGTCACTTTGGTACATTGATTAAGTCAATATTTGCAGCATTTCTGCAGCACTTGGGACAGTGACATTAGGTATGGCCTACGCTCCGAAACTCAGCCTTACTGTTTGAATAGTGCAGTTAATTATTGGCTAAGACTTAAAGGGAAGAAACAACACTGATGTTGCAATGAAGAAGATGGACACGAGTCTAAAACCAATGTGTCCGTCTGTGTTTTCTCACCGTGTCTGAGAGCTGAGGTTTGAGGTCCACCTTGAGAAAGCGGAATGCCAGGACTGGAATAATACATATTGCTGTTGCCAGTGCAATAGTTAACCACACGACTGGTTGCAACAACGTACTCTGGGCACTACCTGTGGTTAAAAACATGCAGGGATAGAAAAACACGAGCTTAGGTTTGAGGAACTCGAAGTATTTCAGAATTTCAGACAAACACAAAAATAAGGCATTTAAAAATTACAACAGTGAACAAACTATGATTCAAGCCAGCATTTCTGACTCAAGTGCATTTGTTGATAATGTATTCACATATCAGACATATCATACATCCCAATCATCATTCTGAGTAATCATTGTCAGAACTTAGCTTGGGACATAGACAGAAATTGGGCTGATGGCAATCCCTTTAAATAGCCACAGTTTGTTTTTTACCATCATTTTCCTTATTCAATATGAATAAATACTTTAGAGGTGCAAATTGCACATGACTTACTTGATGTTTAGCCTATGCCATTTCTAATATTACTTTTTATTGAGTTTGCTCTGTGTAATTTAGGGAGTTAAGGATAAAACTGAGCCAAGAACCAATGTTGGTTCAATTGTACGCTGTGTTGAAAACATTTTTGAAGCATTTTATTTTTCATCCAAAAAGCTGCTGTGTCTGGCACTATTTTGCTGGTTGTTCTTCTACCTCAACATACAGTATCTGATCAGCTGTTTCTGCCATTTTCTCACAGAAACATAACAAAAATGAGCAATTTCTACTCGAGTGGCAATGGTGTGTCTTTTATTGTGGATACAGGAGGATACTCTTGTGAGCTGGAGCAACCAAAGAGGAACAATTTCAGCAGATGAGGAGAAAGAGAGAGGAGAGAACCTTTGGTGGAGACTGGTTAGCAGGAGAGATCCTGTGTTACTTGGTGGTGTAGGCATGCAAACTGAGCCCATGAGTTACTGAGTTACTGTTGTCAGAAGTGGGGCTTATTCAGGACATGCAGATGTCTGCAGCCTGCATCATTCCCCATTCAGAGTTCCCTGCCTTACTGAACACCAGTGTTTTGTGGATCTTCTTCAATTTTTTGGAGATACATTGCAAAAACTGACCTCAACCAGGAGAGCTGAACAGAAATTTGTCATCCAATTACACTTATAGCTATTGCTTTATTCTCCTAATGACTGATAACAAGACAAGCTACAGCCGGCATATGTTTACTTTATGAAAACAATGTGCCAGCTGTTGAAAGGCTGAAATAACTAGTTTTAGTTTAGTGTAGTTTGTTGTCAAGACAAAGCCCAAAAAAACAAACAGCTTATTAGCTATGCCGAGGCAAAAGAGCACGTAGTTGAAAGCCAAACACTGCGGCTCTTTGGGGGAAAAATAAACCACTTAAAAAGTTCTATATAGCATACAATTGAACCAACATTGTTTTTGGCCCATTTTTAATTTTAAACTCACTAAATTAAGTGGAGCAGCTGTACCCATCTGTCGCACTGTTTAGCTTAGCTTCTCTAAGTGCTTCCTGGTCTCACTGGAGGTTAATGCCACTACTACTGCCAAGTACCTCATACAACCCAAGTTCAAAGATTCAGAAATGTTCAAATCATTTAAACCAGAAAAGTCCCAGCAAGGAGTTAGCTTCTGTTACTACCAAGGTTATAATAGTTACTAAAACTAACGAAATAACTAAAATTACAATGTAAAAATCATTTTAATAACAGAAACTAAATAAAAACTTAGCTTTACAAATAAAACTAAAACTAACTAAAACTGTATTGTGTGTTTACAAAACCAACTAAAATGAAACAGAATCAGGGACAAAATCTCCTAAGTTTTAGTCTTTAACTACAGCATACTGACTGACATGAACACCAAGCCTGGGGAAAGTGAAATCGCCTAATTTGAAAGAAGACAACTTCTAATTTTAAGTCTTGACATTAAAAAACATTAAAACTGAATAATTAAAGTAAAAAGTGAAGAGATGTTTTAGGTCTCACCCCTTACAGGTACACCGTATTGTCAACAAAACTAAAACTAACACTTGACCTAACAAAAACTGAACTAAAATTAGTTATTTAAAAGAAAATAAAAACTACACTTAAAAAACAGCAGTAGAAACTGCTTAAAACTAAACTGAAAATTGAAACAAAATGCAACGAAATACAAATCAAAACTAACTAGAAAAGCACTCAGAGAGCGCAGACCCCCGCCATTAGCCCTATCTCCCAATAGTGAAGAATCCATTAAAAACATTCCTGGATCCAGACGGTGATCCGGATCACTCCCAAAATCTAATTTGCCGACTACTCCCTCTCCAGTGGGGTAGAGACACATTGAGGCAAAGCATTGGCTTCGCTACGTGTGAAAGTCATGGCAGAGGGTGAATATTCCTCTATTCCTCCCAGCATTGTGAGTATTCTCACTACAATTCGCTGTCTTTCTCTCTATTACGCTCCGACTTGTCTCCTCGACTGGGCGTGCATCTCTTAAACTGTATAAACTCCAAAACTTTGGATAAGTTACTCATGTCTGCCATCTCCTGGTGTAAGGTGGTAACAGTATAGCCCTATCTCCCAATAGTACAATAGACTGATCCGGATCAGTCCCAAAATCTAATCAGTTCTTCCTTGTGCCATTTTTGGAATTTTCTGAAAATTTCATGAAAATCCATCCATGACTTTTTGAGTTATGTTGCAAACAAACAAACAAACAAACAACCCGATCCCCAACCCCAACCCCACCCGATCACATAACCTCCTTGGTGGAGGTAATGACAAATCCAAAACTATAATAACCTTGGTTACTAGAATCTACAGTAACCTACTGAGACAGCATAAATAGCATTTTTAATCTAGTATTTACTCATCGCTGGGTTGCCTTTTATTCTGATGGTGTTCTGTAAAAGTATAACCACTGCGTCTCCAGCTGAACATCATTACCTTTTCCATCAGGATAGGGAGGCGCTTCCATCAGTATAAAAGCTATAATTTTTGGTAATTCAGACCAGAAATAACTCGATAATAGGTGTCTAGAATTTCTTGTTTTTTTTTCTATTTGTTTATCATATTTTTCCGATCTAGGGCATTTGCTTATTTTACTGTCTAAATCTATTACTCTGTTTTAATTACTATGTTATTTCTTATACTTCATCAATCCCTCACACAGAAATCTTTATTAAATCTCATCCTAACCCTCTGTACTTGGTAGTAGTGAAAAGGTTTTAATTTTCAGATTACGTTTTATTCTAAACTGTCTGCTACAAAAGTCTAAAGGGGTTCAGCTCTGATTTATGTTTGCTTCTGTGTGTGCATGTGCGGCAGGATGACCTCAGAGGACAGGGGACTGACCTACAAAGTGGAATTGGTTGGGAAAGATCCTGAAGAGAGTTTGACTGTGTAGAGCGATCATGATGGTGAAGTAGCAGCCCAGAGAGCCCCACACACACACATGGTTTATAACCGTCCAGAAGCCTGTGTCGAGAGCAATCTGAACAATCACACAGACACACAAAGAAACACAGTAGGGTGCACCCTTAGTACATGATAATAAACAGGAAGAAACACATTTTTGAGAGTCTCTGAGCCTATCAAACACAGCTAAGGCCATAGTCACCTGTACACTGACCACGATGACCAGAGCTGTTGCTGTGGTGACAGCAAAGGTCTGATAGTCAGCAAGGGGCACTCCAGTGCTCTGAGTGGCGTCGGACAGAGTAGCACACGGGACAAAAAACAGCACAACTGATGTGTATATGCCCTGAGCGATGCATATGAAGAACTCTCTCTTGTTGAAGAGGAGGTTGAGCTGCCCAGGCTCATAAAGCTTCGGATACTCCAGACTCCTCTGGTCAGGAACATCCTACAAAAACAAAGAAATCAACACAAATAAGACTGCCTAATCTCTGAGATTCGAGTCAATTTACATTAAGAGAATATCTTGGTATTTTTCAGAAATTCTGAGGTTTGACATGGTCCTATTGTTGTTTTGAGTTTAATGTGAACTAAAGCAAGCTAACTTTTTAGCACTAGCAATGCTTAGTGTGGGGATATCACCTTTTCCAACTGAGCATTTGCTTGTAAAAAAGACATCATGACAGATTTAAAGTTTGTTATGATATACCAGATATGAAACCAACCCCCAACTTTTATAACTTCACCGAAATAACATCATAAGTCTCTCCAAAATTCAGCCTGAACAGACCTGGTCAAATATCCCCATGGCCAGCACAGGGAGGGAGGTGTAGACAATGTTGTAGAGGGTGATGAAGTACTGATCATAGACTGTCTGCAAAAGAGACACAGGCAATGTAAACATCTGGATAACACTCTGACTGCAGAAAGTCTTAATCACCTTAAAATCATCTGACCTGAGCAGAAAAACCACAGAAGAATCCGAACCAGAAGTGCACCATGGTGAAGGCAAAGTTCTTGTAGAAGAAGTAGCAGAGGAAACGGCACATTCGCAGGTATGACCAGCGGCCGTGTACCAGCAGGAGGCGCTGTAGGAAGCGAAACTGGGAGAAGGAGTAGTCGCTGGCCAGCACCGCCTGGATCCCCTCCTGACCTGAGATACCAACTCCGATATGGGCACCTGAAAGAAAAGGCATTTCAATCACATTAAAAAAAAAAAAGAAAAAGAGGAGAAGTTACAAATCAACACTAATCATGACAGTTTCTTTGTACCGTGGGGAGAGCATTCTGGGTCGTGACAAAATTTTGTCGCATTCTGAAAGGGTACCTATGTATAAAGAGTGTAAAAAGTTGTGACGAGGTAAGAACTTTTTCAACATTCCAAATTACTTTAATCATGGTTCAAGTCAAAAGCTAAACTAGGCCAACTGATGTTTGATGGTTAGCCTTTTGTTTTCCACACAGAAATCAATGTTTTTTTAATCTTCACATAGTCCTTGGTATAAAAGCATGTTAGTATAAATTATAGATGTTGATCTTTTCACTTCAAAAGAACATTTTTCTTTTTGTTTATTTGCCCCAGTAGTTACTCATTTATTAATGTTAAAAATTTGTAAGTTACTTATTTGTTAATGGTTGACTAGTAGTTACTAATCTAGTAATGTTAACTAGTAGTAAGTTACTTGTTACTAAAGGTTAACCTGTAGTTATTGATTCATTCTTGTTAACTGGTAGTTAGTTAAAAATTCATTAATGGTTAACTCGTAGTAAGGTACTCTTATCATTGCTAACTAGTAGTCAGTTACTCATTCATTGTTTTTAACTAGTAGTTAGAAACTCATTCATTAATGATAACTATTGATTTATTACTCATTTGTTAATGGTTAACTAGTAGTAAGTTACTTATGTTTTCATCTTAATCTGTAGTTAGTTATTAATTAATAAATAGCTAACTAGTAGTTGGTTACTTATTCATTTATGTTAACTAGTATTTACTCTTGTGTTATTGGTTCACTGGTGGTAATTAACTCATTCATTAATGTTAACTAGAATCAACCTGTTTGTGAAGTTAACTAGTGGTTATTAATCAGTTAATTGTTATATCAAAGTTACTCACTAGTTAGTTACCTATTTTTGATGGTTTACTAGTAGTTAGTTAGTAATTAGCATTTAGGTCCCCAGATTATCTAAACAGCACTAGAAATTATCGATCTGACCTTATTCAACAAACAATTCAAAGGTTATTTTAGTCTCATGAAGAAAGACCTTACAAATCTTATATTTTCACTTCTGACAAACTGCATCATGAAGCTGTCATTTAGTCAAAGTAAAGGCCAGTTAATTGCAAGTGAATCACACAAAAAGAAGAATTGTTGTTTTGTTTTGGGGGGGAGGGTAACCCTGGAGTAAGTCAGAGTAAAGCCTCTGTGTAACTATTTACTGTTAAACTGATTCATAGTAAACAGGAGCTAATGGCCCAAGAGATTATATTGCACAATTTAATGGCACATGGAAAAAGTTCTGGCTAAATACTGTTTAACTTTGACTGCAGGCTCCACCAGAATTACAAAGAAACTAGCATGTATTCCTGGAGGCAAATGTCATCAGATGCAGCAAAGATTTCTAATGGCTTATGAAACTGGTAAATCACATAGCTTGAGTTTCACTAATAAATGTCTCCAAAACAAATAGCTTTTTTTAATCACAGGATGTGATAAAACCCAGCGATCCATACAGCACAATTTGTACTTCTGCTTTGTGCCAGCATAGATTCCCTGGTAGACAAACTTGTGTACACAGAATGTACTCATCTGTGTGATAACAATACACACACACTGGCAAGGCAATGCAATGTTTTCAAAACAGAATCTTACAAACACTGCGAGGGTATAGGTTTCAAGCTGAACAAACAGCTTTATTGTTAGGTTTCCCATAAGGCTGCAAAAACCATTACATAACATATAACGGTAAGTTTGTATGACCTTTGACCAGCTTTCATGACCTTCATGCTCACTAAAAAAATACAAACCCAAGAATCTTGTTTTAATTGCGGCACAGTTTGACTTAACTACTCTGCATGATTTCTTTATAGCAAGTTTGCTGTTTTCTTCTGAGACTGTGATTTCTACCCTCCAGTTCCCTACCAAATGAGGACATCTTCCTTACTGCAATCCCCATTTCCACATAGCTTTCATCACTACAAGTAACCTCATGTGGATAAACAACCTCTACGACATGTCTGCTGAGAATCTCTCTCTGACTGGCAGACACAGACGCCCACACAGCTACAACTACTTCTGTTTTTGCTATCCCTGCTTCTCAAGCATGTTCCAGTTACACTTCCTTGTCTCATCAGTACCACCCACTGCAGAGCATAACTCACTTTTGATCATGCTAATGTCGTTAGCTCCGTCTCCTATAGCCAGGGTAACAGCCTTCTTGTGTTTCTTGATGAGCTCCACCACCTGGGCCTTTTGCAGTGGTGTGACTCTGCAGCATATCACGGCTTTGCACGCACACGCCGTTGACACAAACTCCGTCTCCATGTCTGCCTCTAGTGCATGGGCCTATCAGGGAACAGGAAAGAGAAGTTAAAGGGGCAATGCAAAGTGTTCAGTGTTGCAGCTGTGGAAGGAACAAACTTTTTAAAGAAGAAGGATTTGATTTGTTGATATAAATAACACATCTCTAGCAGCTCACTATTTCCTGACAGTTAGCTGTTTAATTCTTGACTGCTTTTTTGTATATATGTGTACGTATAGTGTGTTATTTATACCAGACTGTGGCCGTTGATCACGAGGGCAAATTCTCCAGAGATGCTGTCCATGAGGTTTGAAGGAGGTGGAGGGGGAGAGGGAGAATGAGGAGGGCGCTGCATCTGTTTCCCTCCTTCTCCTGCTCCTTTACCGTCTCCTTCTTTTGCTTCTCTAAACCCATTACCCGTGAAACTTGCTTCTCCCCATCCCTCCATCCCCTCCTCCTTCCCTCCATCTCTGCTGCTAGAAAGTTCAATCATCCGCTCTCTTGCCCTCCTGTAGAAAAAGACAAACAAGCCTCAAATCAGTGGGGTTTGCCTACTCAATGAAGACGGAAGCAAAACACAACCTGACAAAAGACACGAGGAAGAGGAGGGGCGGAAAAGAGGTATAGCTGAGCAAACAAATCAAATACAAGAAAAGAATAGGTACAGTATTGAAAAAAGGAGTGGGACCTGGATGCAGCCGAGGACTTCCACTTCACACCGGAAGTCGAACGAGCGCCACATTTTGCTTTAGTCTCAGTGTCTTTTTATACGGTATTTGTTTATGTACAGTTGTTTACATTAGTGGCTCTCAACTGGTGGGTCAAGACCCAAAAACAGGTCACAGAGAGTTGTTTTCACTGGAGTGCAAAAGCGTGCCTCGGCAAGACAAACAGGCACAAAGTCATTTTGACGTGGTTGTTTTCTTGATTTATTTATCTTGTTAAGGTGAGATAACAAAGTTGGATCTTTCATAATCATGTGTTAGTTTCACAAGAACACTAGAAAACACAATTCCTCAGTAAGGAGTTGGGTCCTGAGAGGGGTGCGAATTGCCAGGGGGACGGTGAGGATTTCCCCTCTTCTGCCTCTGATACCCCCCTCTGATGATAAATTTTAATCTCCAGGGGAAGACATTATATCACATAGACTCTGTCTCCCATGGTTCACATAAAAGAGCTGGCTCTTAAAACCAACCCTTCTGCAGACGGCACATCATTGCAGCCAGCTGGCGATATTTCTTGCTCATTCTTTTATAATACATACTGTATGTTAATGGCACATCAGAGAGAACTTCCTGCCATGGTCATGGTGATTTTATACACTGTACAAAAGCTTACACAAGAAAAACGCCCTGATGTTTAAGAATCTGCTTGTGGCTTTACTCTCGCTGTGCAAAAGTGTGCAGTCACATGACTAAAATATCAAACTTCACATTACAGTTACATGACTCAAAAAACAGGTAAGAATAGGCTTGAAAGCTCCCGGTGAGTGCCTGCTATAGATGAAAGGCCAGTTGTAATATGCACCCTATTTTTCAACTGTTCTCACACTGGTTTAAATCATGTTGAAATTTCATCAGTGTTATGTGATGTCCTACAACACTATGAGCTCATCAATGTCAGTTCCCACCAGCTTTAGCATGAAAACAAACTGCTCAACATGTTTTGCAAATTGCACATATTGCAGAAACTGCAGTATGCAATCCCTAGGAAGTGAAAGACCTCAGGAGCCTTATGATTTACTTCTTAAATTCTTTACCAAAGCAGGAATACCTTCAAACTTTAATCACCATGGCCTTTATTTACTTGGGGCAATATATTTTCGTGCCTTGTCTGGGACACGAGGCAAAGCAGGACAGATCTTGAATTGTTTTCACAGCAAAGACTGAATGGACAAAAATGTTCAATTTACACCTAAATAAATCTGTTAAAAATTATGACATATAGAAACAAATTTTAAAAAGCCATTAATTTGAAATTGGTTTGTGAAAAAGCCTCTCTCTCCTGTCACTCTGAGGTTTAAATTTCTTTACTTTCAATCAAGTGGCAATATCCGACATTAAAAATTAAGCCGGTGTGAAAGTGCAAAAACTGACATTCACGGTTCAAATCTTTTTCTGTATTTTACTCCTTCTCCTTCCTATATTTGATCTACAACTACCGTACTTTAATTCTAAATTCACAGGGGCCTCTAGAGGAGACCTGCTTTTACTTGCCAAAATATAAGGCAGCACTAGTCTGCTAAAAGGGACTGTCCTTTAAATTGGGGTTGGTTTTAATTTGACTTTTTACAGCCTTACGAATTTGCATTTGCCCAAACTCAGCTTGAATTGTTGACATATACTGATTCACACTAGAAGTTGAGTTTTTAAACCCCTTGGAAGAACCCAAATTTAACTGTCAATAAAATACCTTTGTCTATCAACATATTTTGTAGGAGGATTTACATTTGTAGGACTGTACCTGTCAGCATTTCACAGTAGCTTCTGGGATGATTAAACACTAGTGACTAATCTGAACTTGTGCTAATATTTTTGTTCCCAAAGTGAAGTTGGCTCATCCTTGAGGGGGTGACAGAGATTTTTTAGAAAGAAGAGTAAGTCCAATTTATGAGATTCTGTCGTTGAAAACAATTGAAAGTTATCCTATTTCTAATAGCATCACTTTTTAGTTAGGGTCCTGCAGTGCCTCATTTTTCTTGGACACAATCATGGGGGGCTTCAAGAAAAAAGTCTGGGAACTGTTGGGTTGGGTACTTGGTATTGTCCAGTTATTCTTATGCTGTAGTTTTAAAACTGCTTTCACAGCGACTCCAATCATGCACAGACTCCTGACTTTTTTTTCCAAGCGACATGTGCTTTTGGTCATCTCTGATCTGTACGGATAAAGAGGCACCCAAACAGTCAGTGAGAAAAACAGACTGACCTGAGCTCCTGGCGTACGCTCTGCACAGTGTGTCCACTTACGATGAACACCTCCGGCATATCATCAGTCAGCATCTTGCAGGAGTAACCGATGTTGACTGCTGTCTCTAAGGCACAGAAAGATGAAGTGATTGTCATTTTTATGCTTTCCAGGCTCTCACGTGTGCAGATATCCCTAACAGAGTTGTGTGTGGTAAACTGACCTTCTAGACAAGTGACTACTGGGGGGTTCTTTTTTGCTGTTTAACAGTCGCATGTAAAATTGTATAAAACAGGTAAAATAAATGCTGTCTGTCTGGTGTTGTTGACCTCTTGAGTTATATACATTGAACTGTACATACACAAAAATGTCCCATGACAGTACAGACACAGTTTAAGTATGCAAACAGCTGTGTACAAACACAAAAGTGTATAGAAAGTGTGTCTCACCCTGCTTGTCTCCAGTAAGAACCCAGATCTTAATATTAGCCAAAGAGAGCACTGCAATGGTCTCCGGGACACCTTCCTGCAGCTTGTCCTCTATAGCTGTAGCACCCAGGAGCTAGAAAAAGAAACACACACAAACAAAATCCAGTCAACAGAAAGTCTGGAAATCAAAGAAGGGTATTGAGGCAAATTGTTTACTATGAAATGACTTAACACAAATCCTCTTATTAAATCAACCACCATATAAAAACATCCTGCAGTAGAAAGGTCAGGCTTATTTTTTTCAATTAGTGCCTGCATTTTAAACCACAAATTATGTAACTATAAAATTAAAAGACAAACTTTCCAAAAGGCTTAAAGAGGTTTTAATCTTCTGCAGTGGTTGACTATGTTTGACCTTTTTAAGTGACTCCCACACTCACAGCGCTGGGAAAAAAATGAGCTTATGGTTTAAAGTCCTGAATGAAATACTGTTCATAAATGAACAAGTGAACTGGTCAAAATAAAACTGAATCCAATTCTCTCGATTAGTTGCCTTCTGTTGAGTCAAAATTTTTAAACACTGTTATTGACTTTTAATTACATTACCTTACCTTTATTATTATCTGCAATTGAATTACCTTGATTATATTTGATTATTTTCATTAGATTTATTTGAATGGAGTGAAATGGAATGTGTATAATTTTGAAATACTTGAAATAGTATTCATACATTAAAATTATTTGAAAGAAATGCAATCCAATAATGATAGAGTACACCAGATTACACCCAATTAGATCAGTTACAAGTATTTAAGTAGATTACGTCACATGACCTTTAATTACATTAGCCCAAAGTGATTATATAGCATTTAACTTGATCCACCACCATGCTAGACAGTTATAGTACAATGGCGGGACAAGACAAAGTGCTGGTGGGGGGTTCTGTGATTCATATGTAATTTCATATGCAGGCAGGAGTTGAAAGTAACTGATTACAGTTACTCAAAGTATTGTAACTGAGTATTTTTGGGGGTACAAGTACTTCTTTGAGTACACTTTGACTCACTACTTTTACTTCTACTTAAGTAAGTTTTGAGAATGATTCCATATTGCATCCCAAAACAGCAAAAACTGGAGTGTTGATATTTCAGGGTTAACCATTTCAGAGATGACTTAACTCCCAAAGTGTAATTTTAACTCCAGTGTGAGTGAAATGGTCATCATTGTTGGAGTTATTTAACAGTGTTGATCCACAAGTGTTAGTACAACTCTATAAAGAGTCATTTGATCTAAGTTCTAAGCAAGCAAACACTCACATACAAGCAGGGTAGCTAGTGTGACTAACCATCATGTCTTGCTCTATCTCTTCATAAGCTGCTGCCAGTCGGTCCTCTCTGCAGTTGACGGCCTTGTCGGCACAGCGGTGGCTTTCTGACCACGCCTCCCAGTCATCCTCTGACAGATCTCTGTAGGCCAGAGCCAGGGTCCGCAATCCATCTGCTGCATATTCCTGCATCCATGAACACACAAAAATTTCACGACATGTACCAACAAAAACACCTGCGCAAATTCAAACATGAGTACACAAATGAAGACAAACTAAGAGGGCCCAACGGATTAAATACATTTCATATATCCTTGTTGTTTGGTCAGGCTAGATAAAAGGTAGTGTCAGCCCCATCTCAAGGTGACATATTACATACAGTGCTTATAAAAAGTACTCTCCCGCTTGAATGTTTTACCCTTTCATTGATTTTATAAATCAATCATGCCCAATAAATTATTGCTTTTTTTGACCCAAAAAAACCTCTTAAATGTCAATGTGAAACAGATTTCTACAAAGTAATGTCAATAAAATTAAAATGTGTAATATAAAATAATTGACAGCAAATATATTCACCCCTTTCAAGTTAGTATTTAGTTGATGCACCTCTAGGATCTGAGAAAGGGCTTATATGTTGATTTATAACTGTTTTTTGTGAGCTTGTAGACACTAGATGGCAGCACAGTTCCATCCATGTGTGTAAGAGTTAGTGTGTGTGCATACTGCCTCACATTGAGGTGGTCTGAGGTGATGTTCATCAGCTCTTGGTTACAAGGGTTCAGTCTCTCCAGCAGCACTGTGTCAGCTCCTTTACAGTACAGACGGATCCTGCCCTCTGGGTTACGCACTGAAAATTAACCACAGAGTGTCAGGAAGACAAGATAGCCTACACAATGAAAAGAACTGTTAAATATCTCCAAAAATCAAACCCTTCTCAGCTTCAACAAATATGATTCCTAGCTGGTCAGACAGGCTGTATGAATGTGTGCTCAGAGCCTTGTTGTCCTGCTGCTCTATAAACCACAGTAGTTTTCTATGATAGCAGTGATTTATGAACACTGATTCCTGGGCAGATATCTAGCACCTTACTAGAAGATCATTTACAGGGACACACACTGAAGTATCACTTAGGGATTAAATGTAATCTATGAATGATAACCAACTTGTCTGTCTGGCGGAGTGTTGATCATGTTTTACATGCATATTTGTGTTAGCAGCATCCATAGTCCATGATTCTAGATAGCCCTGAACTGATTTTTGTCACACTTTGTCCTTTCTGTTAAATGGTTTAAATCTCTGCACACCTATAACAGACATCCTCTTGCGAATGTTGTTGAAGTCCAGAATGGCGAGTAGCGTGTAAGTGACAGGTCGTCCCATCTCTATGGTGGTTATTGTCCCTGGTGTCCGGGAGCGAAACACAAAGCCAAAGTTTCGAGCTGCTGTCACCAGAGCGCCCTCATCTGGAGACTGCGCCTTGTACACGAGCTCTCCTGGGTAAATAAAGATAAAACAATGATGAGTAGGGGGCAGCTGGTGTTTCTGTGTCAGTGTTTACTGCTTTTCACCCTCATGCTCACCCTCACTCTTCTCCTCACTCATGACGGTGTGACAGAGGGAAAGCAGGCGGAAAAACTCGTGAGTGTGAGAGTCACCCACTTTCACTGATTCCAGCAGGGTGTCGTCATAGAAACAGAAGTCAGGGTCAGCAAGGGGGTTGAAGGGAGTAAAGTCCAATCTCTGAGGGGAATAGACAGAGACAGAGGATTACAAGAAGTATGAACAAATGAAGGTGGATGAATGTATACACTGACACAGTCAGTGTAAAGTAAAAACATATACAGTGGCTACAAACCCACTTGGATGTTTTACCCTTTTATTGATTGTATAAACAGAGATGGAATGGGGATCACCTGAGAGCAGTGAATGGGTCACAAGATATTATAGTCTAAAGACATCTGTGTCTGGAAGGTCCAGTCACTGGTTAATCAGTATTCCTGGCTACTATTACACCATGAACACGAAAGAACACTCCAAGCAACTCAAAGAAAACATCTTTGAAAAGTAAAAGTCAGAGGATGGATGCAAGAACATTTTCAAGGCACTAAACATCCCCCAGAGTTCAGACAAACCCATCATGAAGAAATGGAGGGAATATGACACGTGCCTAAATCTGCCTAGATCAGACCATCCTCACAAACTGGGTGACTAGAAGGAGACTAGTGAGAGAGGCCACCAAGACACCTATGACTACTCTTAAGGAGTTACAAGCTTTAGCAGCTGAGATGGGAGAAACTCTGAATACAACAACTGTTTACTAGCCAAAGCTTTATGGGAAGGGTGTCAAAGAGAAAGCCACTGTTGAAGAAAACTCATATTAATTCTCAACTAGACTTCTACAAAAGTTATGTGGGAGACTTAATAGTCAAATGGAAGAAAGTTCTTTGGATACTGAGACCAAAATTGAGCTTATTGGCCATATAACAAGACAGTATCAAAAGCCAAACCTCAATCCAAAAGAAAATTTGCAGCTGGACTTGAAAAGGGCTGTACACACCCAATTCTTGTACAACCTGGCAGAGCTTGAGCAGTTTTGCAAAGAAGAATTTGGCTTTTTTTGTCAAAAAAGCTTAATTGTATTGACCATGATTGATTTATAGAAACAGTAAAAGGGTAAAACATCCAAGGGGGTGAATACTTTTCATAGGCAGTCTCATCAACTCACCTTTGGTGTAGGTCCCAACGGGTCTGCCAGTTCACCTATCACAAAAACAGCCATAAAACATTTTAATTAGTCTGATGCAACACAACTCTCCCTCCAAAATGTTGTGTATTTTGTGATCTCTGTCCTACAAGTCTTGATTAAATTATGAAAAGAAGGGGTTTTAAAAGCTATGAGAGTTGTTCTGCTGGATGTAATTTATGTATTAATTTTGTTTATTTTACCAGGAAAGCCTCATTAAGATTACAAATCTCATTTACAAGTACTAATGATACTGACTGTGCATGTTTGATCAAATGTGGACTTACCATAAGTCTGTCCATTAATGGAGCACTTATTGAAGCTCATGATGTTCTGAGTAAGAGTACCAGTCTTGTCACTGAAGATGTATTCAACCTGAGGGAAAAAAAATCACACAAATAATTCAATTATTGTTAAGTTAAACTTCCTGTTCTATCAATCAAAAAGCCAAAATGTTTAAAGAGACTTTTTTCAAAGAGATTTTGGGCTTGTATACCTGTTTTGAAATAGGACACTGAATTGAGCTGGAAACTCTGAATGGCAAGTGAGAAAGGGGCCAAAGGCCAAATTTAAACCTGGGCCACCTATGTCAGAGACAGCAGCCTCCTTACATAGGCACTCAGACATAACCATAAGGCTACTGGCGCCCACATTTCTTTTAATATATTGTACATTTATTGCTTTTTAGGAACATGTACAAAAATTTTAGTCAAACCACAAAAAGGGCAAAAGAGAAAAAGAAACCCACATCCCCCAAAAAACCAATACAATACACTTCCCCCAATACAAGAATGAATGTATGCGGATGCTCACCTGGCCCAACTCCTCGTTCAGAGTTGTGGTCCTGGCCTCAGCCGCTGTGTTGCACTGTGAGCAGAACATCTGTCTGTCCCAGTTGATAAAGTAGCTGTGACCCAGTCTGATCACCTCCACACTTAGACACAGAAGGCAGAGAGAGCATGGTCAAATTAACAATCATATAAAAAAATTGTCAATAATAAATATAAAACACATCTAAATAAATAAATTAATAAAAAACAATCAAGATATGATTGGCAGAAAAAAATTAGATTTTGAAAAAAGGTGTATTAAAAATCAGTTTTAACCAAAACAAATATCCACTTTAAATTATTGTAGCCAAACAAACCGACATAGACAAGGTCAGAATCTGTTTTTTTCCTTTTTATCAAGAATCATTGATATTTATCTTGCATGTTATTCCTTGCACACATACCATACAGATTGATTATTACAATAAAAACCTACTGCATAAGTGTGGGAAATAAACTGATTTTTGTGACTTGAAATGGATCATTTTTTATGTCAACATTTCCCTTTTTTAATGGTTTTCATGGGGAACTATTTTTCCAAGTAATACTTGGAAAAAATCAATATAAAGGAGCCACACATGGTTTAAGAGCTACAATTAGATATCACTGTCATAGATTGATTTACACATTTAGTCTTTAAAATGTCTTTAAGAAAATTTAGCATTCCCTTTGTGTCTAGACTGTACCGAAAGATGAGGTGTCTCAACATGCACTGTTGCCTTTTTAGAGAAAACATACAGCCTGTATTTACTTTACAAACAATGGTTGGTTGTATTTATTTCCTGGACTGCACTGATGATTCATGGCTGAAGTAATTAGGGCATTGAGGCAGTGTTTTGTAGTTCATAAAAACTTAACTACTGTTGGATCCTTTACTTCTATTAAGTTTCATTTCTGCAGTCAGTCACTGTCTAGACCTCTGCTCACGAGGTGTTCATACTGCCAAAATCCACATATTCCATGTATACACTGTTTATTTCTTCACTATATCAACGTTATGTGAAAAAGGAAGCAAATGAACAACAGATAAACTGCAGACAGGCAAAGAAACATGCTTTTTGTGTCTTGTCCTCCTCTCATAGCGCATCTACTCCGCTCTGCTTCAGGAATAAACCCATTAGGCAAGGGCATGTGACACTTGAAGCAAAACTGGGGTGAGCATGAAAGACTCCTGACATGGACTATGTGGAATTTGCAGGATAGGGTTGGTGCTACATGCATTTTCACCCTAATCTCTCTTACGCCCTCTTCTTTATACCCTCTACTTCACAGTTTGTCTGTTGGTCTTACCTGACATACAGAGAGATAGGCACCACGGTGTTCAGAATGATGACGTAGGACCAGAAGGAAAGGAAGGCAGAGAACAGAAAGTTGTCAACAGGAGGGTCCCAGGGCAGGTAGCTCTGAAAGAGGGAGCCCACCTCTCTCTCCCACACTGCATTCCCCACTGCTAGGATGACACCCATACACACCAGGAAGCCAAAGATCTAACACAAACACAGGTAAAGAAAGAGTAAGATGGATAAATGTTTCGTTAGATATCTTATATTTAGATCTTTGGTAACTTGAAGCCAAATTTGGATGGAATGCATTATTAAAGGAGATATGTGAGATCAGAATAAAGGAGTTGAGATCATTTCCTGAAATAGTGACTGTGTCAGCCGTGAAAGTGAGAGGTTTGGGGTTTCCTACCCAGAGGACCAAGGTGTTCATCAGACGATCAATGCTCGTACGCTTAAACTTGGTGCGGCCGCTGTTCTGCATAAGCTTTGTGTCAGGGCCTAAAACGCACAAAAAGGAGAAAATTAGGATCTAGAATTCACATCATTGAAACAATTTTTAAAACAAGAATCCACACAGACCTGCAAAGATGACCAGACCGTAGCAGGCCTCTGTGTTACGGAGCACACATCCTCGGAGTAGCATGTTCTGATTGGTCAGGGTGTATTTCTTGTCTCTCCAGTACAGAGTCCCACAGAAGCGATCCAGCTTGTTGTTGGGGGGTTCACATACAACTTCACCTTCACACACAAGCACAGACAAGCATGGAAATTCTTTATAAGACTGAAAGATGTCAAGTCAAAGTGGTTTATTTCTTCAGCTTTTTGACTTGGAGCAAAATAAATAATTCCTTGTGCCATTATTGCACACTTTAACACAAACCCAAAGGAATGAACACACACCTTTTGTAAGTTTATATGAGGCTACGTGTGATTTGATTTGCTGTATTCATGCATGCCTTAGATTAGGTGAGGTTTGTGCATGTGTGTGGGCAGACTGCGCTAACATAGAGGTGTTTCATTTTGTGCACCAGTGGGTGGGTAAAGATTGTCACTCAGTGTTGACAGGAGAGAGCAGAGGATGCGTGTTTGTGTGTGGGCATGCATGTGCAAAGGTGTGAAGGATCGAAACAGTTGACCTTTACGTTATTGAAAAATCAACAACCCAACCAGAAATCGAGACTAGAACAAATGTGCGAGTCTCACCGTCAAATGAAGCCAAGTTGTTCGGATCCCCGAGTTCAGATGTCACTGAGACAGACTGGCGCACCTTCATATTGGTCTCTCTGCAAGATAATAAAGCACACAGCAGTTTAGATGGAGTATCCTGTTGCTTCTGCAGATTAGGAGGTACTGTGAATCAATGGTAAGGTGTGGTGTGTTTTCTGACCCATCCAGCTCGGCTGTCTCAATGTAACAGAGCCCATGAGGTTCAGTGCTGGACAAGAGAAGCAGGTCAGCCTGAAAATCAACACAAAGGATGAGGTTAGCATCCATTTAGCAAGCTCCAGATGGTGGGGAGAAAAATGACTGAGTGTGTTTATATGCAACAATTCAGTGATTAACAGCAGCAGCTGGCATCTTCTAGTAAGTACTCAAATCAGTTCAGGGTAATTACAGGATATCTGAAAAATTTAATACATTCTAAGATCATTTTTAAGACCCTCTTCGTTCATTTTAAGACCCCATTGCATCCTTAATTTCTATCATTACATTGGTAACACAGTTGTGTGCATGTTTTTGCAGACTGCACATGAAAAATGTGACATCATAGTCAAGAAAATGCAGTTAGTATTTTTTATTATAGTATGCAAATAAAGCTTTATTTGAAATGCCTGCAGTGCTAACATTAACAGACTCTGTGCTAGTATTCATCAGTTCATCGGAATCTCAATTGCTGTGCTTAAAACTAAATGTAAAAACAAAAGCAGAAAAACTAGACTACAACCTCTATTGACAACAATACTTTATGGTGTAGCCTTCAAGAGTTGAATACTTTATAAAAGCCTAAATTTTTGCTAAACTGATTTCTAAACTTTTAATGGGTTTTGTCAGTACTACAGATTTCCAGTTTTAACTTTTTATTTTTAATTCAAAACCAAGTCTGGCAGTTACATTCATGAAATAACTGCATTGCAAACATTACAGATGAAGCGACAATTGACAATTCATGCCTTAGCTTTGTTAGCTTTAGCTAAAGCTAACAGCTACACTAGTTAAGCATTACTTCAGAGATGTCACTAATGTGGGATGCTTCTTGGCAACAGCTGACATATCCAAACTTGTGCTGGTCTAAACATTGCTTACTAGACTTTTGGCATGCTCACTTATAAAAACACAGTTACTCTCACACTATGTTGATAAACAGAAACCTGAAAGGGCTAAGGAGGTCTTTGCTGCTTCATAACAGACACAAACCTGTTTTGGAAAAGACCTGGTTTGGGTTGGTGAGACAACTTTGAAAAATGAAACCTCCTTTTTTTAAAAAAATATCTTATATGTGGACTTGGCTTAGGCTTGAAGATAAAGTAGTCATGATGAAATGACGCCCTCAGTGACAAATGACTACTCTGTGTTTCAGTGTGTGTGCTTTTGCATAATTGTGGGCAGAGATGTTAACTACTGTACTGGATGAACACTTACTGCCACAAACTGATTGTTTTCCAGTTTTATTATATCACCCACTCGAACGTTCATCCACTTTTCATTCTGTAGCCTGACAGAGAAAGTAATGAGAGGAAAGAAACTTTGCAACAAAAACTGACAAAAAATGAGAGTCATTGTTAGAAGTGTAAAACTAAGTTCAGAATTAAACAGTCCTGATGAGAGTTCAGATAGAATTAAAAGACAAAGACTTACAAGCCACGGATGAGGACCTGAGACTGGCGGTTGTTCACTTGGTTGTCACTCTTATGGCGAAACTGCATGATAAAGATATAACCATGAACTTTCCTGTCACTTTTAAGCGTGTGCTGAAAGGGGTGTGGTGATTTAAAACCTGACCTTATTTTTATGCAAATTATGATACAGCCATCAAATTTACAAATAAACATATATACATTGCAAAATGATGCAAGTTCCCAAAATCATGCTCACATAGTCGTCTGTAGCATCTTTCACTGCAGTGATGCTCAGCACAAGAGCTAAAGGCACGATGGTAGTGAACCACGAGAGTGAGGAGATCTGAGGTATTAACTAGACAGAGACAGAGAGAAGGATTCATTTAAGATTCATTTCAGGAAGGACAAAAAGGCAGAGTGTGATTAAGAGGAGATGCATCAATCGGACCAAAGACACACAGCAGTCCAATGAGCTCTTTAAGGACATAAGCACACCGTACTGACTCTATAATCAGCAAAGTTCCAATGGGCATGCTAAAAAATAAAATGAAGACTTCAGCTGTGCGTTTTTAACAATACAGTTTTTTTAACCATTGTTCAACCACAAAAGTAGGAGTTTTTCTCTGAAGACCTTTAAAGCTGCAGAAAATGTAAGCTTATTCGAATGGTCAAAAGATGGTGCACACTTTGCAATTTTGACCAAGCCTACCTTTGTATGTTTGCATACTGCAGTTTGCTTATCATTGGAACAAAAGTCTCAAGAATTTAAAGAATTTGGTCAGACACCAATCTGCCACACCTGACTTTTCATTTTTCCCCCGAGACTTGGTTTCTCCCTGCCTCCCTGCACTGCCTTTGTTTAAAGTCACACTGTTAACTTAAATGCATATAAATGTTAATAGAGATTTATGAAGATAGATGGTTTCAGGTGATCTTTTATCTTTCTATCTTTAAAACATGTTTAGAATAAAAATCACAAACACAACATCCACACTGCCAAGCATGCTGCTTGCAGCATCATGCTGTGGGGATGATTCTCAGCAGTCGGCCCTGGAAGGCTTGTAAATTTAAAGGGTAAAGTGAATGCACCAAAATATTGGAAAATCCTGAAAGGACAGTCTTATTCAGTCTGCAGGAGAGCTATGGCTTGGGAGAAAATTCATTTTCCACCAACACAATGGCCTTAAGTGTACAGCGAAAGCTACACAGAAATGTTTTAAAGACAAGGTGAATGTTCTGGAGTAGCCGAGTCAAAGCCCAGACCTAAATCATAAAGAGAATTCCTGGCTGGACGTGAAAAAGGGATGTTCACACCAAATCCCCATGCAACCTGACAGAGCTTGAGCAGTCATGCAAAGATTGGAAGGAAATTGCAGTGTCCAGATGTCTGATTGAGACCTATCCACACAGATTCAGTGCTGTGATTGCAGCCAAAGGTGCATCTACTAAATACTGACTTGAAGGGGGTGAATATTTACACAGTCACTCATTTATATTACATATTTTTATTCAACTGACATCCCTGTGTAGAAATCTGTTTTCACTTCAACAAATGTTATTTTGTATTTTTTGACAAAAAAAAGCCAAATTATATTGACCATGATTGATTTATACAATCAAAACATTCAAGTGGGAGAATACCTAGTATAGGCACTTTACTGTAGTTTTCCTAAGTTCTGAGTAATCAATTTTGTATTGGAATTGTTTTTAAAAGACCATATCTCAATACACTGTGCATCCCAAATGATAACTATTCCTTTTTTCCCATCATCTTAAATACTCTTTTGTCTCAAGCCAACAATGTCTTCATCTAACATTATTTCCTTTAGAGATGTAAACAATTATTATTTCAGACACACTCACAAAGGCACACCTGTACACTCTCTCCACAGTTGCCCACATTTCCATCCTTCATTCTCCTACCTGCAGAATGAGCAGGAAAAGGAAGTAGGTGTTTGCCACTTCCTGGAACTGCTCAAACAAATTGACGGGCAGAAAGGTGAGGATGTTGTACTTGGATGTCATGATGCAGTTGCTCTGAATAAGGAGGAAAAGGAGAAATAGAAAATCTTAAAGACTCAATATGTCAAAGATCCTTTCCTTCATTTTTTAAAGTCAATAAAAATGTATGTGAAGAAGAAAACTTGCTTACTGCATATTGAAACTTTTCGTTGTACTCTCTGTCGTTGGCTCTGACTCTCCTTTCTTCCTCTGTAGAAAAACAAGACGTGGAATTATTTAGGAATAGCATCACAACAAATACAAAGAAGACACCCAAATCACTCGTACAACGAGAAGACCGATTTCAATTTCAGTGACGGAGGAAAAATTTGAAGTGAGACAGACAGAAAGAGCAGTGTCCATGATGTTTGTGCATTTATTCATAAATCAGTGAAGGAGGTTGTTTGAGTTTTATCAGTGGAGACAGAGTGTCACGCACAATTATTCTGTCTCAAATACACAAACAGCAGGACTAGTAAGAGAAACATTTTCCTCTGACCTTTAATCAGCAGATGAATCTTAACATTTGGATGAAGCAAAACACGTTACCTCAAATGAGATACATTTTTATATTAATGTAAAGTCTTGGAGTCTTCAAACAGTGAATATGCTCTCTACCCTTTTTTGTCTTTAATTGCTGTTTTTTGCTTTCTGTTTATGCTGATGCAGAGTAGATTGGGAGTTCCCCTCCTCCTCCTCCTCTTCTTCCTCCTCAGCTGGCCCTGTCTCCTCTAATATTGATGAGACAGCTTTTTAAATGAAATGACTGGCCTGTTTTGCACAGGGCTGTACACAGTACACTTGCACGCACACACTCATGGATATAAAACTCTGGCCCAAAGCATATTTTGTGCAGAGAGGTACTCGGTCTATGCAGCTCTGAAAAAATGAAGTCCTTCAAAACACACTTTGAAGCGATGACAGCGAGGCACTGAGGCGCCACCGGACATCACAAAACAGAGGCCATTACCATTACATTCACACACACATGCACATAAACAAAGACCTGTGGTTTCCTGTGTTTCTGCGCTGCTGTGAAGCCCCATCTTTACTTGTTCAGCTCACAGCAGACAGTCACAGGGTCCTTTAAAGCTCTGCTTTTTTATAAAGTTTTTAGATTTACCGTAGAAGATAAGCTCACAATTACCTGCAGACCACCATCTATTGGGTTGTATCATCTGCGAGACAGTTTTATTAAAAATGAAATAAATGTTTGAGTTATTCATTTCCGCCTAGCCCAAATCATCTTAAGAGGATTTAAAGTGAGAGTACTTTATGGTTTCTGAGCACAATGTATAATTAATTCTGACTTTCATACCAGTTTAAAATATCTCTCTCTCACTATGCTCCAGCACACTTCAATTAGGTACAACTTAAACCAGTGGTTCACAACCCTTTTTTCCTTGGAGCCTCCCTGACTTGTATCGCACTGTGCAAAAAGTAATGCATTGCTGTAAAAATTATTATTCATTTCAAATTGTACTGATAACGTCCCAAAAGAAATAGCCTTACAACACTTGTTCGTAGCAAACAACCTCTGTGTAAAATATCTACAGAGTTTTTAACCAGTATTTGGGTAAGCTTATATATACATATATATATATATATATATATATATATATATATATATATATATATGTGCAGATATAGTTTTGAGACAAACTCAGAGCAGATTAAGTCCTGCGCACCCTCTTTTAAAGCACACTGGTGGCAGCATTATGCTGTGAGGATGCTTCTCAGCAGCCAGCCCTGGAAGGCTTGTAAAAGGAGAGTAACTTGTGTGCAGAAAAAAATGGGAAAATTCTGATAAAATAATTTGGTAGGAATGCCAAAGTTAATGAGTTAATGCAAGCATGTAGCTCATAAAGACTACTGCAATTTTTCCCTTGAAGAGGAGTTACCACCTTTGTTCTCAGGGTAAAACTACAGGTTCCACTTTACAAAAAAGCACCTAAAAAAATCAAGCTTGTTTCTGTTACCATAAAACTTTAATAACAATAAGGACAAGCACTTTGTAATGTCAGCCTTTCAATGAGTTTTTATATAAATGTCTTCTATTGTGTCCTTTCTGGATATGTTTATGAACGTATGAAGGCAGATTTCTGCATGCACATGTAAGTCAAAGACAAATCTCTGCTGCAGAGGAGGCCATAAAGTATTTTCTATTTCTTACGTTTATGTTAATAGGAGAATGTTACAGCCATCAGACTTGGAGAGTATAAAGTTACATCATATTATAGACATACTCTGGTTTGAGGTCATATAATATCTCCTCTCTTCTAAGCTCTGGTTCATAAACCAGTATCATATTTGTCAGATCATGTAGGCACACATCATACTCCAGCATCTACCCTGTTGAAACTCTTCCAATACTTTCCCCCTCTCTCACTTTCCCTCTGGCACTTCTCCCATTTACCTGAAGGTCGTTCTGTAGCACAGAGATCTAGCTGTCAAGCCCAGCCAGGGCTACATTAACCCTCTGTGAAGAGATGCTTGTGCCTGGTAAACACAGAGACGCTGAGGCTTTCCAAGCACCTGATATCAGGAGCAGGTGGTGTCTGTCCCTGGCGCTCCCATGCACGCTGACCAACCTGACTGCATGAGCATCTTTAGCATACTGCCCATTAAGTGTTTAATGTGTCTGACAGCTTCAAGGGCATTAAAAGCCCTGACGCAGACGAGATGCTGCACAGCAAGTCTGCATAAATCTATAAAGATCCATTACTGAGAAACTTTCAGGTGTGAGCTTACTCTGCTGCAAATTTAAGGATTACATAAACAACTGAGACATGAAATATTGATTCCAACTAATACACTTAATACCATACTATATAACAAAGAAAATAAGTGGCCTTACCCTGAAGCTTTCTCTATTATCCACCTACTGTTTCTTTAAGCCCCCCCCATCCCATGTCTGAACATGTGAGTGCACGTGCCACCCCCACCCCCCCCACCCATGTCTCCATAAGTGACACAGTCAAGAAACACGACGAACACAGATTCAAGTCACTACAAAATGACCAAAGAGCAGCGTAATCTGAACTACTGGAAATGCTTCCATCCCTGCTATGACTAAAGCTAAGTCAGGATCAGACTGTGCAGAAGTGATCACTCACTGCAGCTGACTTAATTAAATGAAGATGGGATAGTCTGCAGTCATGCACTTGCACACACACAATCACAGCGTGATCTAATTTGTTGGAAAAGGATGGAGAGGGACGCAGTGACAGACAGGCCAGCTAGAGGTCAAATGAAGGTGCACATGCAATGTGATTTGTGATGGTTAAGGACTAAGGATACAGATGAGGCAGTGTGGTGACAGCAGACACTGGCGCCTGTAAGACTGATCAATGTCTCCAGCTGCAGTGACAAGGACATCATCTTACTTAATCACACAGAAATCAGCTTCAGATAAAATCAAGTTCTGTCACACTTGTAAACATAACTAAACATAAGCTCTAAGTGTAGGACCAAAATAAAAGATGGCAAAGTGAGACAAACACTGTTTACCAGTCATAAATTGTGTCTAAACATGAACAACCAAATTTGTTACATGTCATTAAATACAATGTTTTATCTGATGTTGGATTATGTTACAAATAAACAGAAAAAAAGCCAAATGATTACAACAACAGCATAAACGAGGTGGTACAAGTGGTGGAAAAGTGAGGAATGAGACTTGAACTCAGTCTGGATGACGATGAAAATGAATCTTTATTTTACTAAAGAAAGAGGGAAATGGTTTGTGACAAACAAACTCCATATGATGGTGAAGGTGAAGACCCTTAGCCTGACTGGTTACACAAACTCGTACCTGTCCGACTCTTTTTCGCTTTGGTTCCGGTCAGTCCTTTCTGTTTCTGTCTCTGCAGCGGGAGAACGAGAGGGAACCATTTCTCCGGGATGTCTTTCGGTATTGTCATCTTGATTTCCTTTTCAAACAGTCAACGTCTGAACTCTCGTTAAATACCTGATGTTGTCAGGGGCCGTAGCCAGCCGCATTTTCGCTACAGTGAAGCTCCGAGACTAACTTCACACTGAAGTTGGACTGAGCGCGCGCTACTGTCCCATCTCTGCCTCTTTGTTGCTGCCTCACACATGCGCGCGCTCCAACACACCCCTCTCGCTCCACTCTCTCTATCTCTCGTGCCGCTGCAGAAACACATTGAGGTCATTTAATCGCAATAAGGTCAGTTAGCAACTGCATAGTCAGTCCCTGTGGCTGCTACAGTAACGTATATAAGTACGTAAGGAGCTTAAAAATGTTGTTATATGTCTATCAATGTGTTTGAAGTCTGGAGCGACTAGACACAAGTTTAAATTCAAACCTCACGCCTTATCGATTAAGCGCCGTGCACGTGCACCATCTGCATTATCGACTAAAGTCTCAAATCCAGCATAAACACTGTCCTGGAAGCATTACGTAATAGCCTATAGGCTCCTGGGTTGATGGCCGTTGTCATGGAAACCGCCTCTGCAGGGATCCCTCAGCTGAGCGAGCGGCTGGATGAGGAAACCGGGGCGCCATTTTGGATCTACCAAAGCGCGTTCAAAGCAATAGTGGCTCGTGCAGCTGCCCAGTATCGTGTGCGTGTAAAAGGAGAAGGTGCACTGCAGTGGGCAGGTCCAGGCAGGTGCCTGAGCACGTGCGGCGCGGCCAGGCCAGCCTCGTGCCAGGACATTAAAGACTCTACATATCACATACGCACGTCCCCCTATAGGCTACATTACTTTATCTTGTCATACCAGATAAACAAAAACAGAAAAGTCATTAAAATGGCACCAATGTGGTACACAAGTGGCACACGAAAAAACAAATAGGCTACTGGTGTTGATTACCACCCATAAAGGAATATCTTATCTTATCTTATTACCACCATCATAGGTACACATTAAACATTTACACTATGCCTTTAAAGTAAACAAGTTAAATCTAATGTCAGTTCTAAATGAAATATTCACATTTATACTAATAAAACTATGTGTTATTCCTGTTTTCACTGGAGCTGAGCAGCCATGAGGGACAGTAAAGATGAGAGTTGTCCCCAAGGATGAAAAAAATCAATGCAACATACTGCAGTGTGTATGGACTAGCCCAGAAAAGCCAAGTTCACAACATTTTAGTATGCAAGTAAGACAGCAAAGTGTAGAAACAGCAGCTTTACAAAAAAAAAAAAAAAAGATTTGTTTAGCCATTTTAAAGACTTACAGAGCCCGGCAATGCACCCTTCATTGTGTATAAAGCATTATTTCCTTTTGTGGTCCACTCTGCACATGGCAGTCCTACACCCAAAAAATACTATTCTACACTCCATCTAGGGATGCATGGTATAGGATTTTTTCAATTTGTCGTTATTAACAAATTCATTATAACCAAAACTGGTATATAACTGTAGCCCAGACCTAAAACTCAGTCCTTAAAAGACACTTGCAGATTGGACAAAAACAAAAACAATTTAACAAAAGTCCAAGAGATAAAAATGCACAACTTACTTGAAAAATCCAAACACACCACATAACAAAATCAAGACCATGACACTTCTTGTTTCAAGGAATAAGGGGGCACTCGAGGGATAGTTTCTACAGTAAATCCAAAAATTGTGGTTGCCTTGCAACTTTACCAAAAATATCAGCCTTTAATTGAATAAATTGTTGAAAATCCTCTTTTTTTTCACATGAAGCAAAAATCATCTTACACAGTACTTTTCAACCCCCTCAGGTACTAAAAATACCTACTTAGTAACATTAAATGACCTACTTTTTACTTCTGGTAGATTTATGGACCTGTAACTTTGCTTCTGCTGAAGTAAAATTCAAGAAAAGCAACCACACCTTTACTTGAGTAGAAAATGTTTGTACTCTTTCCATCCTTGATTAAGACTTTCAGTGAGGCCTGTAAAAAATTAGGGCACGGTTGGTGCAGCTGTCTGTTTGCAAAATGTCACCTCAGTTAAAACAGTCACGGAACTAACCTCACAGACATCTTTCAGTGCTGTCTTCTTTTAAAGATTTTTGTAAAGAAATTCTCACATATCTGTCCTGCACTGTGAGCAGCTGCAGTCTGAAAAGCTTTGATATCTTGGTGTTTGCCTACACATCACTGACTACAGAAATCCAACATTGCAAGGGTCACAATACTGAACAACAGACTAAAAATGAAAGTTTGATGTCACAGTGGCCACTTCCATTTTTATACTGTCTTTGGGTGCTTCCTCTTTATCCTTGCTTTTTGCTGACATTCAAGCTGCTTGCTTAAGATGTGAATTTGTGGGAACTGTTGGGTCTCTAAAAAGCATAGAGTGCCCTTTGACCTTTTTCACATTTAAGGCGAAAACATTTGATGTAACTTTGCAGTTGACTGGACTTATCTAATTTTAACTGCGGCATCAAGACCAATGATACCAGGGAACAAGGTTATCTGAGGGCCTGTTAAAGTGATTCATGTGTTTAGTCTCAGACACTGACCTGGAAGAGGCCTCTTTCTGAACATCTCCGCTCTGCTGGCGTCCTCCTGCTGCTATGGCCCATGAGACTGTCTGCAGAAGAAAAGAAGAGGAGCCTTAATTATGAAAAAAGGAACCAAGGAGTGAGGGTTTAAGAGAGGAAGGTTGAGGTGGATATTGTGGGGAACAAGAAAACACAGTTTATGTACCTCTGATACAAAATGTCAGAGAATAGTTCCCATTTGTGGTTTCTTGGTGTGCATATATTTACCTCATGCAGAGCAAGTTTAAATCAATCTGACATTCAGTCCAATACACAAGAGAGCCATGTTTGATCTGTTAAAGCTATAATGAGGAAATGACATTTAGCAGAGCACTCCCTGAGCAACCAGATTCACTTCAGTCATCCAACAACAACATTAATGGTCTTTTTTTATCCTCTGTTCTCTTTCCCCCCTCTCTTTCCATTTATGCTGACCTGTTTAAATCCCAAACCTCACTGCTTTTATTCTTTGTTTTATACAGGCTAGGTAACTGTGCAGAGAAGATTTGAGAGATGACAGACATGGTTGCATACATTTTTATCTTCCACACTTGAAGGGACAAACAGTAAGGCAGACTGGGTCTCGAGGCAGTGAGCCCCCGATCAATACTTCTGAGAAAGGGCAGCTCTCCGTTCAAGTTTGGCCGATCAGCTTTCAGCTACAGTTACCACCGTCGTCTCCTCTTGCTGTCATACACTCTTCGCTTTTGTTGCTTTCTATCTATTCACTCTCTGCTCTGTGTTTGAAACCTTTAACTGAGCCTGGAGACAGGGCATGAGGGTTGTTTGCCATGTTCTCTCACCTCTCTCCTCTCCTCAGTCTCTCAGTTGTCACCTCCCTCCCTCCTTCTAGTGCTCCATCTGTGGTTGGCGCCTTGTTTAACCTCTGAGACCTGCCCTGCAGCAGCTTTATGACACAATGTCTGAAGCCCAGGAGCTAGAAACACCAGGAACATACTGAAAAAAATTTTTGGCCTCTGGGCAAGATTTTTTTCTGTCTCTCACTGGATTCTGGTTAAAGTTTAAGGGCATGTTTAAGAAGTAACTAGAATCTCAATAAGGCATGTATGTACTGTTGTTAATTTTACAGCAGGTAAGCATGGTCATCCCATCTTGCCTCATTTTTTGTTAGATTTTTTGTATTTCTGCTCCTAGTACATTGTATAAAGACGCTCAAATAACATCACTCTCCTTTTTAAATGTTTCACTCGATGTTCTGTAATCATAGCAGGTGAGCTGTGTGTGTGAAAGCTTATTGTTGATGACACAGCATATCACAGCCATCATCCCAGAGTGCAAGAGTACAGGCTGGTATTGGCTGCAGAAAGATGTTGAAAAGGCGGCATCATTGTAACACAAGCCGTGGCACTTTAATCAGTGCATTTACCAGTGAATATCTCTTTCAAGCATACAGATTGAGTTCTATAAAGAAAAAGTGGAAGACAAAATTCTTGGGTGGCATTAAATATACCTGGGTGGCTTGCCCATGTCTAGCCTATTTATGGGAAACACTGCTGCAGATAAAACATTATAGACCTCAAAGTAAAACTGAGACTGTTGATGTACTTTCCCTGCATTGAAGGCACGCTGATCCCTTCCTAAACAAAACTTCTCGTTCATACTAAGGTTTACGTGATAGCCACAGGGTAGCTTTCATTTTCTTATGTCTTGAAGCATTCCTGTAGCATTGCTTATGTTTTACATTAGGGTCACCTTCCCCCTGTAATATAAATACTTTTATCTGTAGTCTTATGGGATTTGAAAGCTTAAGTACTCTACCTCTGTATTAAAACAAATATAAAATTGTGGAAAAAAGTCAAGATCATATCTGAATACATACTTTAAAACTATGTCATCATGTCTTTGGCCTGGACTGGGAGGATTACATTCCCCACCAGGTTAGTACAAGTCTTTAGTGTTGATTGTATTTATTGGTATTTTTAGTCAGCTCTTCTCCATCTATCTACAGTGGCCTGGAAGTGCAAACAAAATGACAAAGTCTGAAACACTTTCACAAAGCTTGACACAAATTTACAGTAACCAAAACATTTAAAAATTTCATAAAACAAATTTACATCAGCAAAACACTTTTACCGATAACAGATTTTTTAAAATCTTTATTTAACCAAACAAATTAAGAAAAAAAAATCCAATACTAAATTATGAGGTCTGAATCAGCCATAACAAAACATTTTTACATTTCATGAAACAAATTAAAAACTAGGAACTTCAGTTCAAATTTTTAACGTACATTTTACAAAACACAGAACACCTACATAAGCTGAGACAAATTCACAAGTAGTAGAACACTTCTCAAACTTCTGAAACAAATCTACAAACAACCTTATGTAAAGGAAATGTACCAAAAGTCAGAAGTAACAAAGATTAAGTTTTATAAAAGTGTTTCAAACTTTGTTATTTTGTATCAGCATTCTGAAAATTTGTATCAAGTTTTGTGTCAGACTTTGTTATTTTACACCAGACTTTGTAAATTTCTTTCAAGTTTTGTAAAAGTGTTTCAGACCATGTATAAGCTTATTTGTTTCAAGTTTTGTACAAGTGTTTGAGACTTTTTAGCTTTTTTATTGAGTGCTGTGTCAATTTGTTTTTTAATTTTTTTTTTTGTCATTTGTAAAAGTGTTTTGCTAATGTAAATTTGTTCCATGAAATGTAAAAATGTTTCGGTTCATGTACATTTTTTATAAGTTCATCCCTACAATACAGCAATGTCCATTTCTTTCATAGCAATTGCATAATAAGGTCCAGAATTGACTCAAGGATACCACGGTCCTTTTTGTGACAGTTGTTCTTTAAAAATCCTGGTGATTTTTCATATCTGTATAAAATTCTGTAAAAATGAACCCACTGGGGAGCAGGTGGATTAGTGGTTAAAGGCGCTACCTATGTACGCGGGCGGCCCAGGTTCAAGTCTGGCCTGAGGCCCTTTACCGTATGTCTCTCCCCCACTCTTGACCCTGTTTCCGACTCTATCCACTATCCTTCTCTGTCTAATAAAGGCACAACAATGCCCAAAAATAAACCTTTAAAAAAAATGAACCCACTACTGCATAAACTCCAAGGTAACAGAAACCAAACTGAAACATGGAGCAAGAAAAACACTAAGTTAAACTCAACTATGATGCGCTTATTTGTTCCACTCCGAGTGCATGTTGTGGGTTTTATATAAGAAGTAATTAAATCACTGAGTTTAATCCCCTTTGATGTGTGTCAATAAAAGATCCTAATAAAGTTTCTAATGGTATCTGCAAGCTGTAAGGTTAAAATGGACAACAAGTTTACTGTAGGTCACTTCATGAAGCAGAGAACAGTAAAAGACCAGAATAACTCTTACACTGCTAAATCATGTAATGGACAAAATCATTATAGGACTGGCCTGCTCTGAGGATATGTAGAATTTTTATTAGGGAGGAAATTGTATTGTATTTGTGTTAAAGTGTATTTATAAATATCTATAAGGTGGACATATTGTTTACTGTTGTTTTGTTTGTGCTCAGCTCAGTTTATGCCTCATATAAACCCATTACTGTCTTGAAATAATCAGGAAGTGTTTAATGATAGGTGACACCATACGTTGGTCTATTAATGAATGCTACAGTATTTTTTGTGGTTTCTACAGCATGTAAGGGTGTTAGATTTGCAGGTAGGTCAGGTACTTTCAAAAGGAAGTACACAGAAGTACAGTACAACAATAAAAGTCTAAATTCACTGGCAAGTTGCTCATTTTGAACTATGAAGTAAAACATAAGTACAGGGGGATGCATTAGGGGAAGCACAATGTGGCCGACCAGCTTTCACTTTGACTTATGACTCTCGGGCAACAATAACTTGAAAATCCTCCTGAAACCATGAAGTGTATGAAGAAAGCAGCTTTACTGTAAATCACATAGTCGAGGTGCAGTAATGCGAGCTGAAAGCCTCATAATGAAAACCGATAGCACATCAATACTTTCGGCTGATAAAAAAAGTCAGACTGCTCTAGCCATGCTTGACGGGGGGGTCGGCTAGCTACCAGACCAGGAAAAACATACACCTACCTTTACAAGTTAGCGTCGTAAATCTGTTCCTGGTGGGGGTATGCTCGCTGCTCCCCTCGCCGGGGTCATGCTGAGGTTTCGGGCTTCACTTGGCGGAACTGGCCTGAGAGGCATGAGAGGCGGTCACGGAGGTGGTGGGGGAGTGAATCAGGGACCGGGGATGTGCTGGTGGAGGTACCGTGTCGAGGTGAGGGAGGCTCCGGCCAGAGGGATGGGAGAGGGGAGGAGGAGGAAGGAGGAGGGGGGAGAAAGAGGGGCTGCACAGCGCTCACCTGCTCCACCTCCATCTCCTCAAGTATTTACAGAACATCCAAGAACATATGACATTTTTGAAAGAATGGTGGTGTCCAAATCTTTATTTCTTACGTTTGGACTCTTAAATTTATTTTATTTGTTGCTGAATTAAACTCATGCTATTATTTTTTACATACTTTTTCCTCAAGCTACTCTTAACCCCTGTCCTTTCATAGCCTGAATAGTACATTTTACCATTAGCCATGTGGTTTCTTTCTCTCTCTGTCAGTTTGATGTCACACCGCCCTCTACTGCTCTGTCAGCACTATCTGTTACAACATATTGTAGCCTATGTCTACTGCATAAGGCTGCAAGATCTGTTTGAACACAATGTACATTACTGTAATGTTTCCATGGGAACCTGTGCCACATCTGTATAAGACTACTGTAAATCTGCTGGGCAGTGAAAAAGCAGTGGTGGGTCAAGAAGACAGGATGGTTGTTTTTCAACCTTGACCTTGTGCCTCCAAATCTATTGATTTTATCCACGAGTTAGAATGGGTATTAGTGAAAAGTTTAAAGAAAAGCCCCATAAATATTCTTGTTGACAAACAAAAATAAACATAAGGCCAAAATACTTTGACCTTATACTTTCAAATAATATAACTTTATCCCTAAAGACCATGTAAAGTGAAAATAAATCTGTATTTAGGTTTGTTGTATGACAGGTCACTGTGTTATGAACCCCCAGGTCAAATTTCAGTCAAATTAAAAATCTCCAAGTTTATAAAATTAAGCTTAAAAATCATGAAAAATGAGGCAATAAAATCTGCTCCAGGATGGTGTGGGCGTGTCTATTGAATGAGCTGAAGCCACGCCCACTCAGGAGAAATATGATCCTTTCGAATTAAAAAAAATGCTACAATCTGAATTGGGGAAAGCACTACCACTATTAGCCTGTCTCTTTACCTTTTGTTGACCTTGGAAGAAGAGATAAAGTCTGTTTTCTGGCCCAAATCTCTGTTATGATGCTTTAAATGATCCATAGACCACCGTGGCTGATAGATTTGGCAAATTTAGCTCATAATGAGCAGAAAAACATCATTTAACTGACTGTTAACTTCAATAAAGGCAGTGACATCAGCTAACAACAGACTGTACTGAGATGAACTGCTCTGTAATTTCATATTGTAGTGTTAGAGGGGCGGGGTTGTTCCCTACTTTGGGCTCATCACATCATGAGTTCACATATTGGCCCTGCCCCCATGAAACCAAGCCAGGAGAGAGGTGAAAAACTTTTTAACAGTCTGAATCCAGAATTCAGTCACATGTAGATCTCAGTGTTTTCACATGTTTACAGCAACCACATTCCAGTCTAGTGTGTTAAGACACAAAATTTGGATTTCACTTTACAGAGTCTTTAAGTCAGAGTGGACATTCATGCTAAGTCTGAAGAAAATCCAACTGAGCATCCTCAAGTTTTCATTTTTACAAACAAGGGTTAACATGAGGCCCAGCCACTTTGACCTATGACCTCCAACTAAAGTAATCCTTTAGTCAGTATAGACAATTCTGCAAAGTTTAAAGAAAATCCCTCAAAGTTTTGTTAAGGTATCTCATTGACAAGCAAGGGATGATTGTGAGGCCCAAAGACTTTGACCTCTGATCTTTGACCTCCATAATGGAATCAGCTGCTCCTTGAGTCAGAGTGGACATTTGTTCAGTTTGAAGCAAATCCCCCTTCCCAAGATAGTATAGTCGCAGACCTTAGATCTTAGACAGCACCTCTTGGAGACCATTACTGTGAGACGCAGCATCTGCCAGAACAGTAATACACATGAGACTTTCAAAACAAAATCAGATTAAACTTTAGGTTAGCCATTAACCATTTTTTTCCACCCATTCTTGTCAGTAATACCAATTTGTGACATATTTAACCCCATTTCATCCCTTTTTTCAACAATTTTTGCCACTTTCAAATCCATTCCATTGCTTTTAAATCCCATTTTTGCCAGTTTTGACCACATTTTACTATTGTTTTAAACAATTTTTGCCACTATAAACCCCAGTTTTCTGTCACTTCTGTACAATTTAGATATTCAAAAACATTAATGCCTCTGCTCCCCTATCAGCTAACATTTTGCAATTAGCTGCTTGTCATTAGATAGGAAGTGGCAAGAAGCTTGTGTTGCTTTTTGCAGGGCTAGGGGTTGTAATAAGGAAGACACAACCTCCTAGCTAACATAAACTAGAACGTTACAGCTCAGTTCCTAGCTACGTCATAGCTAGGAGGGCTAAATGCTAACGTCAGATGTTGTCTGACAGCTAATGTGTTTCCAAAACGCTGATGAACTGAAATAAGTTCAGGTTTTTTTCTGGATTGCCACTGTTCGATGTCTTCAGTTACACAGCAGTCAAAAGGTGTGTTCAGTGACACAGGCCACTAGTTTCATAAAGTCTTGACCTTTGTGAACATGCCTTTAAAGAGCAATCACACTGGCCCAGTGATCAAACTTTTAAAGATCCTCTGGGCTGTGGTCTCAAGAGGCTAGCTCAATCTACAACACTGATGAGAGGACTCACATAACCTAATCAGGAACCACATGGTTGTGACCTGTATTTTTGTTTAAGTGGACCATGATTTTTGACCCACTTCTTCTGCCAAACAATTAAAAAAAATCCCAGGAGGAATAAAAATCAAATACATAGGAAAATAGCGCCAGGAGGTGTTTGTTTTGGTTTTAAATATAAACTAATAAATAATATCTGATTACTATAAAAAGGAGTGTATTAGGCCTAAATTCATTTGAGTTTTACCTTTTAATATAGAAAAAAAGATGAAAGACATGATCAATTTTATTAACTCATGACAGTAAATAAAAGTTTAATGATTTTACAGTATAAACCAGTATTTTGAATAATACAGACATAAATATAAACAGCATCTAAACAATCAATATCTCTTCCAGCTGCCTCCATATCTATTGACTGTGTCAAAGTCATCAGATAGAGAATTCAGAGTATAGATAAGAAGTTCCTGTGTTTTGTTTTGTTTTTTCGATAGAGGATCGGCAGATGTGCTTGAGCATCTTGACAGATAAAAAGCAGCCTTGTGTGGTTAATATTTACAGTAACATTATAAATGTGCAGCCTTTAACTCCTCTCTGCTGTCCCATGTCGTGCTGGGCTGCTTGATTTTGTCACTGATGGTGGAGAGAGTGGAGAGACTCTCAGGAAGGTCTGGGTCAGGCAGATGCCAGTCAATGAAGACTAAATACATTAATGATCCTATTACACCTCCAATAGGTGGGGCCACCAGTGGTACCCAGAACCAGTAGTTGTAACACCTAGAGAGCAGACAGAAAGGTATTTAGAGACATATTCCTTATAGGTCAAGTGCATGTAGCCATAAAGATGTGATTAATCATTATGCCAACAGTGTCTGCAAGACACCACATGTCTCCTTCTCCTCTCTTCCCGCATGAAAATGAGGGAGTAGGGGAAAATAGAGCCACAACCTGATCCAATGACATAAGCGAGAGAGTGATTGAATATTAGCTATTACTCAACAGTACCTTAAGAGTTAAATGTATTGTTGCCGCACTTTCCATTTCCCATTCTGGTTTTCACTGTTCCTTTATTTTCCATTTGATAATGGAGTAACCGTGCAAAGCAGATGAAAACGACCGTTTCTATGTTTCTCACTGGTGAATCGATCTTGCAAAGCTCCCGTCTGAACCATTAAAAAGTTACAGGACCAAACAGCATTGAGGGGCAATACTTTCGGGTGCAGTGGAGTCGTGACGTACTGTAAGCAAGCAGCAACAAGAGGCCGATGCAGTGCTGAAGACATTAGCGTGGATGCTGCTAAAGCACCAGTTTTATCAGAATTTGATGACATTTCTTTGTTTAAAGAAGATCAAAGAACAGCATTGAGTTGTTTTCTTTTTAAAAAACGACAAAAGTCGTGTACTGACATGTCTACAGTCGCCATGGTTCGCATTATGCAGTCCTAATGGAATTTACTCCTCGGTAGCGGCTACGTCACGTGTTTTGTTGCTCTGATTGGCCTGTAAAGATATGACAGACAGAACCTTCATTCAATCACGCTCAGAGGTTTTTTTTTTTCCAAAGCCTCAGCCCTTTCCCAAACACTGTGTATGAGAGATTTACCAGATGGATGTGTTTCACACATCCATCTGGCTTGTCAGGTTACTAACGGAGCCAAAAGCTTGTAAATAATTATTTAAGAAAACTATGATTATGACTTGTTTATTAGCAGTTAATTTAATTGAAGCCTCCCACTTGGAGCATGACATCAGAGGGAAATGGCTGCCATGTGAGTATGATGCCTGTGTATGTCAGGGATATGTGTCTGTCAGCCTGTCTAGTGGTTTTTCCACCCCCTGGGAGTCAAAGGTTTATTAATGCAGCTTTGAAAAAGTTGCTACTCTAATAACTGAACTGTATCGGAAGTAAAGTGAAGTAACAAGATTATCAGATCATACTGAGTAACAGGTTGCATCATGTATCAAACACCCTGTCCTAATCAGCTGACTCTTCATGTTCTTTGATCCCACTGGAGACAAAGCTTAAGTCTGATAACCCCTGACATGCAGGATTTTCTAAAGAAACACATGGTCAAACAACTGTTGGAACTGTAAAACAAATACTTTTTTATATTCAAACATTATTCTAATAGCCTGATTTAATTATTTTTTCATGAAACATTTCAATTTAAAATAAATACATTCCTAAGTTATCAACTTAAAAAAGTTTTATGTATTTACTGCTCTGGATATGTGCTGGTAGATAAGACACTTACTTGAAGACCTCGGTCCCCCAGCCTGCAGTCAGTGTAAAGAGGCGTGGTCCCAGGTCTCGTGCTGGATTTATCGCAGCACCACAGTTACCTGACATTGACATGGAGATCCCCAAAACAATCACCGCCACGATAGGAGGAATCAGCTCTGTGGGAGCGGGTGTGTTCCTCTTTTCATCCAAACAGAGGATGCACAACATGAGCATGCCTGTGCCCACTACCTAATTAAAAGTGTAGATAATGAGTTCAGTGAAGGAGATGTGCAAAAGAGTTAAACAAAGTAAGGAGGCTTCTACTCACTGACCTGGTCAAGGAAACTCCTGCCCAAAGTTATGAACTCAGAGGGATATGTGGCAAATATGGATGCTGTTTCATTTTGACCATAGACAGTCAGTACTCCTCCACTAAAATCCATTATAGCATCTGAGACAAAAAAAAAAAAAAACATGTAAAAATGAAAAAAAAATGTGTGTGTGTGTGTGTGTGTGGATGAAAAAGAGTTTGAAAAAGACCAGACAGGACCGACCATAGTACACCAAGTAGACAAGCCCTGATGCAACGTAAGCCCCAAGCAGCTGTGACAGGCTGTAGGGCACCAGGCGTCCCCAGGGCACCCGACCCAGCACACAGAAACTCACAGTCACTGCTGGGTTCAGATGAGCACCTAATGAGAAGCAAAGGAGATGAAGAGAGAGGGAAACAGGAAGGAAGAATACAGAAGTGAATTACTGTGAGAGAGGGAATGGACAGTAATGAAATCTCTGATTATTTGTAGCCATATAGTGTGTCAACTAAGAGTTGTGTCGTGGTGGAGAGTGTAGGCCTTGAAGAGCCAGAATAGAGAGCAGCAGTTATTAGTGTGATAAATCTAGCATGCTGAGACCAGAGGATGACTGCATTAATGGAGGAGACATAAATCAGTGTGGGGCAGCAAATAGAATCCCGCCATAGTGATTTACTGTATGATAATGTTTTAAGGATGTCACTTAAGAGTGTGATATTGCGCTGAGTAAAAGATCTTACCTGAGATGCCCTTGGTGAGGTACATAGCTGACATCACACCCACAGAGAAAGCCATGTTGACTGACAGGAACTGACCTTTAGTGTCTCTGCTTGTCTTCACCTGAGCAGCAGCAGAGCAGCCAAACAGCTTCACAGCACAGGGAGAGAACAAAGAGAAAGCATGCAATGTCAGGAAAAATATTGTGGTTTCTATACCCCAGGAATATAGAAAGCCTATTGAAAAGATTCCAGGGAAAGTATACATGCTCTGTTTTATTTTAATTTCTCAGTATTGGATTAATCATTTATAGGTCAAACTCTTTAAGCACTTAACACATGTGGCTATTTATGTGAATTAATTCATCCCTAATGACTTTGTAATGGACTGGGATTTCCCTATACATCACAAAGTCTGACTATGAACTCCACAAATGAGATGACAGACTCATAAACTGTTATTTGATATGTTTATGAAGCATATCTGTATGGGCTGCAAGTAATTCTGAGGTTTTTTGTTCTATTATTGGGGTGTATTACTTAATGTAAGTTTTCTTGGAAAAAGATAAGTAATTTTAAAGATTTTGGCAACAGAATGTCATATACTGTAACAGTCAGGATCTGATTTAAAGTATAATTCTGTATCCTTGTGTTGTCTTGTGGGCAAAATGAACCGACCATTTCTTAATGTTGTTCATGATTTTCTTTTGCAGCCATAATTTTATTTTACTCTTATCAATTATTGTTTATGAACACAATGTGGCTGGGATCAATGGTTGAAAAACTGAGGTTTGTGGCTGAATTCCTCATAATTCAGAAAATTGAAAAACACAATATCAAATAAATGCTTGACGGTTTTTCCCTTTAATAAAATGCATTTAGAACAAGTTTTCTGCCCAGCACTGCTACTTTTTAAAAGTCTGTACAAGTTGCTGTTGCAAAATTTACCACTTTAATCATACTTACAATGATGACTTGAATTAAGCAATTATGAAAATAATTATAAATTTAAAAAAAGTGGTCTAGCGATGAGCAGCAGGATTAGTCAAATTTAGTGTGTAATTCAGTTGTGCAGCGCTCTCAGTCAAAGACAAAATTCCCTATGGGGATAATAAAGTGTTTCATATAATCTATCACATCATATTTTATCCTATTGCATTGTATTGTATCATATCATAACGCATTGTATGGCATCACATCATTTCATATTTTGTAATATTTTGTATCACGTTGCATTATATCGTATCTCATCATATGTTTTTTCTGATTGCATTGTATCTCATTGTATCTTATTACATCATATCTTACTGTATGGTATCCTATTGTACTGCATCCCATCCCATCACATTGTATCGTTTTGCATCATGTTGTATCGTATCATATTGTATCAAATAGCATTTCATGGTAACCTATCAAACCTCATCATTTCATACCGTATCATAACGTTTGTCATCATACCGTATGGGTTCTTATCACTTCATATTGTATTATATCATATTGTATTATATATTGCATCATATCGTATCACATTGTATTGCATGGTATCGTTTCGTATTGTATCCTCATGTATTGTTGTCGGATCGTACCAGATTGCATCACATCATGTCACATTGTATCATATCACATCATATTGTATCATGTCACATTGTAATGAATCACATAGTATGCATTGTATCGCATTGCATCATATAATATTGCATTTCATCATATCACATCATATCATATTGCATTATATCGTATCATATTATACCGTTTTGTATCGTATCACATTGCATGGTATCGAACTGCATTGTATCTCATTGTATTGTGTTGTATCATATCTTATTATATCCAAACATATTGTATTGTATTTTATCACGTAACATTGCATTGTATCATATCACATCTCATCGTATCGTATCATGTAGCATGATATTGTATCTCATTGCATCGTATCATTTTATATGGTGTTGTGTATTATTGTATTGCATCTTGTTCTATTGTATCATTTGTATTTATTTTAGGGGTTACATGAAGGGGGATCATTTTGACTCTTTGTACAAGGGAGAACCGACGTATGGACATCAAACCAGAACAGTTTAAACCTGAAAATCTTTACTGACATTGCCACTAGTCAGTTTAATGTTCCTGTGAAGAATCTTCAGTTTGTGTTGAATTAATCACCCCTGCAGATAAAGTGTTACATCACATTTCTTTCCTGATTTGGCACTAAAAATGTTTAATAAAAAAATGTCCTCCTGCCTCTTAAGGCCAGCTGTATCAATAATTTATCATGGTTATTGTAGAAAATCTAAGTTTTTCATTAGCATGCTGTTAATCTCTTCATTTTCATCCATTCATTCATTTACTTTATTCAAATCGTCAGAAAACACACTGAGGTAGAAGCCTCCTTTACAATGGTGTTGAAGTATGGACAACAATAAAACAGCCAGATAAGAACCACATCATCAAGGACAGTGCTTAAAAAGGACAAGATAACAAATGAATTATTAATGAAATTGTGACTACTACACTGAAGTGGCTTCAAGCAATAAAAAAATATACAGTTACTGATTTCAATATGAGTCTTGTTGATGACATTGTTTGCTATTGTAAGTCATAAAGAGTCATTGATATTAAACCCAGCCTTAATCATGAAAAGCAACAGATCTCACAGGAGCTTTAAAAGATGTAATAATGATCCTTGACATATAATTCCTTACACAAAGGTTACCCCGTGATTGATCTCATGTTTAATAAAATATAATAAATTATATACTAGTATAAATTATAGATTCTTTACAAGCAAAACAACTAAAAAACAATAACTGCATTACCATCCAATGCAGGCAAAGGATTTGGGGAAAATGTACAAAGTAAGACCTTTTTCAATATTGGGGGAATATTGATTATACTCGGAGAAATCAGGTGAAATAGTGTCACTCACCAGTAGGATGAAAGTTCCCAAGAACTCAGCCATGCACTCTCTCACCAGAGCGCTCCTTACTCTCAAAGTACGTTTCTTCAACATGACTGGAGTCGAACCCTTCTTCTCATCTCAAACTGAAAACTGTCCGAGTTTTCTGCACAGACCAGCCAGTGGTCTGTCTACCTCTGTCCTCAAGCAGATGTTGTAAAAGATAGCAGTGTCCAAAATATGACCTTTTTCTGTCACAACTTCCCACTGAGCATCTGAGGACTCGTTGACTGTATCCCACCTCTACACGTCTCTGCCATATCTACAGCTGGTCAAACACAGTTACTCATTTATTGGGCTGAAACACTCTGAGGACTGGTTATAGCAGAGAGCGTAATATGCCTCAGAGTTATATGAACAGAGGTCATAAACAGGCACATTATCTGTTGACAAGACTGACAGAATACTGACTCAATACAAACTGAAGACACCAGATTATTAGTCCCTAAAATTCAGCTTGAACAGTGATCAATCTGTCTCAGATCCATGTGAGAGAAAGCTGCATTAATTCAATTGATATAAATGGTACATAGACTGACAAGAAAAAAAAAAAAACTTTTACACCAGTTGAATTTCTGTAAAAAAAGAAAAAACCTTTTTAGGAACCTTTCAAATCCAGTGCTAATACCAGGTTATTCTGAGAGAGAAAAAAATAAAGTACGCATAAGAAACTTTGAGGGTAAAAGGTCTCATACATTATGTAATGATCAGAGTCATGAAAAAACAGTTTTACCAAAGCAATCTTCCCTACCATCAAGGAGTACTGTGTCACCATAACCCCTCTTAGAAAACTCTGGACTCTTTGTTGATTATGTAAGATTAATACTGGACAGAAGTGCTCATAAATTTTGCTGATAATTTTCAAAAAATGTGACTTTGGGCCAAAGATAGTGTTGATATAAGATAATATGCAGGGAAAAGTGCTTAGTCCCAAGCTATCACCTGAGCAAAGCTTTGATTTCAATTCTTCCATTTTTCATGAAAAAAACAGACACTTTTTTGATTTAAAAGTGAAAAAACTATCTCTCTAGATTGTAAATCTTGATGGATGTGATTGTAAAAATAGTTGTCGGCAGGCTGTAACAGTTTATCTTATCATATCTTCTTTAGAAGAGTATCTCTGTCTGATTATGTGTGAGAGGAAAGATACCTTTAACCTGCTGCAGACTCTTCTCTGCTAAACTTTTTACTGCAAACTGGTGGATAATATATCATGCTGTCTCCCTCTGCTGGAAGAAAGAATGAAAAGCAGCACTTTAATTTAGGGTTTATTAAAAAGCAGTATAAATGCAGTGATCTTCTATTTACAATATATAACAACATATGTCTCATTACAACATTACAAGCTTTTAACTGAGCAGACTATCAGTAAGAAAGGATGGATTAATAATGCATGAGTCAACAGTGCTTTTTAATTTTGGCTGTTGCAGAAAAATGCCAAACTTGAGGTAGATAAAGTGATAAAATACATATTTTGGCCTAGTTTCCATAGAATATTCCCTTTGTGGTATTGTTAAAATGTTGATAAAAGTAATAGCTTAATTGTTCAATCGGAAGAAGCTGACAGAAAGCTTAATACATGTCATGTTCAACAGTTTGTGTTTCGTTTTCTAGTCTGACATCAGTCACTGCACTCAGTAATCCTTATGTTTCCAGGTGTTTCAGAGGGCGTCGCAGTACCACATCCACAGGCCCAGGGGGCAGTCTTCTGATCAGAGTCCACACCTCCAGACGTCTCATCCCAACCATGCTGACACCTTCAATTTCTACAACCTCGTCTCCAGGGCGCACCTTGTCAAGAGGGCCTCCTGAGGGGGACAGAGGGGACATAAGAGTGGTCAAGTAGACGCAGTGAGTAGAATGTAACTCAAGTACGCTTATTTAACATGGTCACAAATAACACTATACATTTCATGACATCTTCAGTACTGTGCAGAATCTTTAGGCATGTTTGGGCCAAAAATTGCAGCTGAAAAGAAGTGTGTAATGGTGCCTGACACCAGCAGAGAAATACACTGGTCATGCTCTCGATGTCCTTGCACATTACCAAGAGCATGGTAAAAAAAATGTGTTGAGAAAATAAAAAAGTCCACACCTTTAGGGTGGAGTAAAGGGGGAATGTGGCGAGTAAGCATAGTCTAGGATACCGTCTGGCGGTTAGTAGGTTTGCCACAAGTCTTCGGTTGTGCTGCTGATGTCCCAAGGGCTCAAAAAATGCTGGTGTACCACCAGGGGTTAAAAAGGCTGGGACAAAAGAGATGCCATGGAACTAGACCTTGGCTGCCAAGTGACAAAATATGCGTGTCAACATTTGTTAGGCTTGACTCTACCCCCCCGCCCCAGGTTGTGGCAAATCAGGCCTTGTGATGAATCCATATAGCCCAACATGACTAAAACTTATGCACATGACTCTATATGAACAAAACTGGGGTCTACCCACTTTTTGGCTTAGAAGTAGCCATGTTTTTTGGCAAAAACTGAGGCAAATGGACCTCTTATGTGTGCTTATGATGAATAAAGTCCCCCGTGAGTTGGGCATTAGCCTGCATTGCGTCCATTTAAGATCTAAACTTGCACAAACCTTCACATAGAAATAAAGCCTGCAGATACTTTGTGAAATATTAAATTATCAGTATGTGGTTCAAGTTTCATGGTCAAATTGGTTGTCTACTTTTTGCCAGAGTTGAATAAAAGATGATTTTAAGACTCAACCAACACAGTGGCCACACAGACACATCCGTCAGACCATGATAAACAAATGACTTGTAAAGTCACAACACTTACAATTGGAAGCTCCATTGTACTCTCATAATATTCCAACAAATACAGGCCAGCCGCATCAGAAAGAGTCCCCACAATACAAATCCAGTAAAATATTTGGAACACTTTATTTGAAGGGGTATGCATAAGACTGACACGACACTGTCGTAATCATAACACCAGTCAAGGAGGCTTTATGGATGTTCATTATTATTGTCATTAAGTGTCAATCAGTCAATTATGTCACCTTTAATGCAGGGTGGACATTGTTTGTTCCCTGTTTTCTTTTTTGTACAGGAAGGTAAGGCTGTAGCCAGCTGTCTTAGTCAAGTATAAACTCTGGAAACAATAGGGGAGAGCGGGGTGTGATGCAGTTTTTACTAATGTTCCTCCAGCAGCAGAAAAAAGCTGCAGGGCAACCAGATAGAGTGCAAGGTACTCTGAAAACTTTCACTCTTGATTTGGGATGTCCAGTACAAGGATATAATAGTTTGGGATTTTTCCTTAGTCTTTATTTTTATTTCGTTTTCACTTTCTGTGTTTTATTTCAGTTTATTTTGAATTAGTTTTTTTTCTGCTGGTTTGTTAGTTTAGGTTCATTTTAGTTTAGTTTTTATTAGCTTTAGTGTTTGTTTTGGGTTTTTTTCTGATACGTGTCAAGGCTGAGTGAAACTCACACCTTTTTAAAAAACATATTCAAAAGGGCTACTCTTCACTTATTTTATTATTTAAAGATGTTTGAATACAACTCCAGGCATAAAACTACCAATGTCTGAAGTCTTAACCAGTCAAATCAGGTAATTTTACTCTCCTCAGACTTAGGTGTAGGTGCCAGTCAGTATGGTTGTGTCAAAGACTAAAACTAAGGACATTTTGTCTCTTTTTTTATTTTATTTTAGTTAATTTTGCAAGTGCACTATACAGTTTTAGTTAGTTTTTGTTTTTTTTGGTCAAGCTTAGTTGTTAATTAGTTTCAGTTAACTAAAATGAATTTTAGTTTTAATTATTTAGTTAGTTTTAGTTAACTATAATAAATCTTGGTCCAGTTGTGTAGTGGTGTTTGTAAAAGTAGATATGCTCTTGATTTATTGCATATAAGGGTACATAATTGAACAAATGACACTTAATGAAAACATTTAGAATTGTTCAGAAAGCCTCCTTCATGTAAATAACAGGTGTCATGTCATGATTATGCGTATCATTCAGTCATTCTTTATTTGTACAGCACTTTTCATACAAAACATCAGAGTACAAACAAAACAAATAAAAAAAATACATGACCTCACCCCCCTACCCTCATAGTCCATCCTCCTCACCCACCACCCTCTTCCCCACTCCCCCCATCCTACAGTCCACACACAACACTGGCAAATATGTCTTAAATAACGGATTCTGTAAGAACAGGAAGTTACATACTGAGGAAACACTATCTTGAAATCCATTATGATGAAACACTGGAGGTAAGGTTAAAATGTTCTTAACAAAAAATGAAAAAAAAAAAGAAAATTAAAACAGAATTAAAAGAAACTAAAATAAGAATAAAATCACTAAAAGATTAAAGATTCTAGAGTAAGTTAAAAATGACACATAAAAGACCTTGGTAAATTATGATGAGAGGAAAATCTACTATAAGACAATACAGACATTTTAAAAATTAAGATGATTATATAAATTTTGTTTAAGGCCAGACTAAAAAGGTAGGTCTTGAGTTTGCTTTGAAAAGCATTAACATTAGGTGCGACCCTCAAGTTTTCAGGTAAGCTGTTCCACAGACAGGGGCCGTAGAAATAAAAAGATGCCTCACTGTAGGTTTTAGTTCTAACTGTGGGTGCTATTAACAGAGCACCTCCTGTAGACCTGGGGGCTCTACCCCTCAGGCATACCCCTTCAAACAAAGTGTTATCAAATATTTAATCCAAAATAGGGTTGCCAGCATTAATGCATTTAATGCAATGTGATCAAGATAAATAATTAGTGCATTACTTTTTAAAAATCCCATTAATCACATGCTTTATTAACCTTGCCACTGCAATGTGTCCAAACAGCCACAGTGATGTAAAATGAGTAACACTGCTCCTTTAAAAAGAAAACAACTCACAGACAAATTGAAATCTTAAAAGGCAAACTGTGTTGATAAATTACCTGTCTTCACTCTATTGGTTCTCTAAAGTCCATAACTTCATGTAGGTCTGGCAGCAATTGACAATAAAAGGGCCAGGATTAGGACCCTTACCCTCACTAAGTTAAAAATATAAACACATGAATCTGGGTCATCTGAGTTCGTGTTTGTTTGAAAATGACATTGGCGGAAAATGGAGCAACACCTGTGAGTTAATTCAGGCAGACATGTCAGGCTCCACTGAATTCATAACTGACATGGGCCATAATCTAATCACTTGACAATTCTGGAGTCTATTTAAGCTGCAAGATTTCTGCTCTTTCTCTCTGCTCTCGTCCTGTTTAAACCCACCACCCCCGCCCTCCAGCATCCACATGTAGGTGCTGACAAATGTTTAGAGTACTAACTTTTCACTTGTTAAATTCTGCCCTGTGAAAGAAATCTGCAAGAGGTAAGAGCATTGAAGCTAAACATAAACATGTTCTGCTGCTGCAATAAATATTTTTTTAAAAATGCAAAAATGACTAAACTGAAAATCATGGATGGAAGTTTGACGTCCACGTGAGAAGTAATTTAAGAAAATCTTCCCAAGTCTTTATGCAGCTAATTAACAATGAACGGATTAATGGGCATGTGCCCTGCCCTGCATAATGCCAGCTCCATTATTTGATCTGCAGATCTTTGAATTCAAATGAAGTTAAATCTCTCACCTTGGAAGATCTTCTGCACAGTCAGTGGTCTGTCCTCCAAACTGGAGCCCACACCTCCCTCTAGACTGAAGCCCAGATCCCTGCTGTTCTTCTCCAGGCGCACGCACAGAAGCTGACCTGTGATACCATTAAAATGAGGACACACACAGCTTATAAATTTAAACTGTCACAGATTTAGCACTAATGTCTTTAGAGACTGCTAAAGAATGGCCTCTCACCTGTCTCCTTGGCCTGAGCTGCTGTTGCTACCTGACTTTTTTTCTGCACTCCCCCCTTATTAATACTGATCTCTCCCCTCCTGAGGACCACCACTCCCAAATCCCGAGTTTTCGCTCTTCTTAGGACCCTAACAGCCTCCCAATGGGCATAACCACCCAGAGCTGTGCCATTGATCGACAAGACTTGGTCCCCTGCCCGTATGGAGCCTTCCTGTGCTGCTACCCCTAAGTGAAACACTTTGTGGACCTAAGAAAAAAGACAACAAAAACACATGAAGAGACTGAAGACAATGGCCTTTGGATATGTTTCTAGGCAGAGCAGGTTTGTCCTCACTGTGACTGGCTTGTTCTGGTCGATGCCTCCAGCCAAACTGAAGCCCAGTCCCACTCCCATCTCCTTGTGGAGAACAACCACCTGCACATCATTATAGTCCTGCAAAACAGGACATCAGAACAAACAGGTATGTTATTCTGATGATATTTTAACACAAAATAATGCAATAAAACATGCAGGTTCTAGAGGATGGCAGGTGCCCAGTATAATCATTGTTGCAAGCTAATGGCAGACATAGAATGGACCATTTCAACAATGCTGTTTTATCAATGTATTGTTGTATTCTAGGTCTGTAAACGGCAACATATAAACTGTTTCTTTCACTGCTTCTCATTTGATCAGCAAGAAAAATGATAAAGGATATCAAAACTATCGCTAGACATCAGGCATTTCAGACAATTGGACAACAGTTTAACAGTTTCTGCATTTAAGCAAGTACAATTTGATGGTGTTAGGCTACATAACACAAGAGTAAAGGTCTTAATCTGTTGCTAATATTAGCCTATGATTAGCTAGGAATGTACATCTCTACAATGATGATAAACTTTACTTCCAGCTTACCTTTTAGTATCATCTGTCCTTAGCTAGTAAATGTTAAAGGAGCTAATGGTAATGTTAGCTAAAATAGTACGCCTCTACTGTTGTGCTGTGCAAAACTATCATGCTTAAATGCTAGCTATGATCCAATGCTAACAACGGCTGTTGTCTCCAGCTACTGGTAGCTCACAGGCTAAAAGACTGACCTACATTTTTTTTTTTTTACCTTGATATGTGGCTTGAGAAGCAGAATCATCACCACTTGTCTGTAAGTTGTCCTTTAGGAGTAGGAAGTAAATGATCATGATTAACTAACATTCTGCATTACTGCAATAATGAACCAGTGGTGGCCATTATATAAGTGGGTCACACTTATTTGCAGTTTGACTAGGATGTTTACCTTTTTCTAGCTTGATGCTAACACAAAATAGAAATTTTATTTACTGACTTATAAGACAGATAAGAATGTAGAGTAAGGCAGACTTTAGATGATCAGATAGCTTCTTAGCATCTCTACAGTCTGTTGTAGCCTAGCCTACAGCAGTTGAGTCACTTATCAAAAGTTGGTGGCTTGTTGACTGCAAAAGCTAGCCCCACTGAAAGTAAATGCAAAAGATGCTACAGTGTTTCATTGTTAAAAAGGAGCTTATTTAGAGACATTGCAGTTTTCTTGCAACATTAGATTCGGTTGCTGGTTAAGGTATCACCTAAATTCAAAACAATCTGTTGTAAGTCATCTGAAGAATAGTTTTCTCAAACTTGTATAAAACAGGGATGACTTAGCCTGGCTAGCCATGAATTTTATATGACAATCACCTATACAGTGCAATCATTAAGTATTCAGACCCCCTTCACTTTTTCAGTTTTGCTATGTTGCAGCCTGATGCTGCAGTTAAAAATAACAATTTTTATTCTCATTAATCTACACTCAGTACCCCGTCATGAGAAAGTGAAACAGTATTTTAGAAAATTTTGGCAATTTATGCAGCTGACAATGCATCTCAGAGCAAAAACCAAGCCATGAGGTCAAAGGAACTGCCTGCAGAGCTCAGAATCTGCTGCACTGAAGGTTCCTAAGAGCACAATGGCCTCCATAATTCTTAAATAGAAGAAGTTTTGCCTGACCAGGAATCTTCCTTAAGCTGGTTGCCTGACAAAACTGGGTGATCAGAGGAGAAAGGCCTTAGCAAGAAAGATGACCAAGAACCTGATGGTCACTCTGAGCTCAAGAGATCCTGTGGAGATGGAATAAAATCCCAGAAGGACAACCATCACTTCAGCCCTCAACTAATCTGGGCTTTGTGGCAGAGTGGCTAGACAGAGGCATCAGTTCAGTGCAAAACACACGAAAGCCCACTTGGTGTTTTCAAAAAGCTCAGTGTGTTCCGCACCGATCTGAGGCCTGCATCTAGCCACTCTGACATAAGTGGTGGAGCCTTTCCAAATCATTTCCAATCAATTTAGTTTAACCCAGGTGGACTCCAATCAAGCTGTAGAAACATCTCTGGAATGACTGAGAGAAATGGGAAGTATGTGAGCTAAATTTTGCAATGGGTCAATGTGATATTTCAGCTTTTTATTTTTCATAAATTTGCAAAAAAATCTAAAATTCTGTTTTCACTTTGTCATGATAGGGTACTGAGTGTACATTGGTAAGAATACAATTGAATTTATTCGACTGTAGCATCAGGCTGCAACATAAGAAAATAAGTGAAGGGGGTCTTTCCAACTGCACTGCTGACTGTGACTTCATAGGAATCTGGCTGTTGTGTTGACATGGCAACTAGAACAAAATAAGTGACAACATACATGAAAGCCTAAGATTGTTGGTTCACTACTGTGGGTTTTAAACCAAGGTAAAGAATGTAAACAGTCACGATTACCAAACTATTAGTACCTGCAGAGTGCTGTCCCCAAGGTTCCTGACATCCTCCAGCAGCTTATCGAGCTCCTCAGTTGGCAGCACAGACACACAAGAGAGCGCCGACATGTCTGAGCTCAGAGAGGCAGATCGCTGGCCGACTGATTGCCATTCGTCGATGTCGTTTTCTGACTCATAGTCCACTCCAGCAAAATTACACAGATCAGAAAGACTACAAAGAAGAAAAAAAGAGCCTTGATGGTAAAACCTGACCTCTGTTAAACCTTAAGATGATAAAAAAAACACTACCCACCTGACGCAGAAGCTCCGACGATCTGATTGGCTCATATTACTGGTTATGGTCACAGAGGACTCTCCAGAGTCTGAATCATAGTTTGAATCCTCATCCTTCTGTGTACTGTCATCGTCATCCTCATATTCATTATCCTCCCAAACCTTAATTGTTGGGCTCAATCCAGCTACCCAAGCATCCAGGTCCAACACTTGTTTCTTTCCCTTTAGAAATACCTCATTAACATCTGGAGAGACCAGATCAGGGAGGTTGCTGTGGGGTGACGGGGAGAAAGGTTGAGGGACAGGTGAGGCTTCTTCTTCAGGGGTTTTGGCTTCTTGTGTTAAAATGGAAGTGCTTTTGTTTTCTGTAATGGGAGTGGAGCTTGCTGGTTGCGTTGTAGGTGAGAGAGAGGGTGACTTGTTTGGAGTGTTGGTTGGAGTCTTGTCTTCATCGCTAACAGGTGAAATCACCATGATGGATTTTGTTTTGTGCGAATTCTCAGGAGAGTCACTAGTGTCGGACAGAGGCAAAAATGTTGGCCTGTCACTGGGCTCCTCAGGACTTGAGAGCTTGAATAAATCTGACTCATCTATATAGAAGTTTCTATGCAGTTTTTGATCTCCCTCATTTACTGGAATATCAAGAATATCTGTGTGTGTGGAGTGCTCGCTTAAATCTTTGGGATGATCATCACCCATGTCTTCACTCTGAATCAAGTCTTCTCCTTCTTTCCTAGCTAATCTAAGTCCAGCCTCATCCACTGACAAAGACCTTTCTGACCCAAGTTTCTTCCCTTTCTCCTCAATTTCCCCCCCTCCCTCTGTCAATCCCCCCAGTCTGTCTTTGAATCCACCTGTTGCCTTTGCTGACCCGTTCTTCTTCTCTCCATGATGAGCCTTGCTGAGTTGCGTTGGCACTGAGAAGGCCCGTCTCTGCAGTCCTGAAACCGAACCTTGAGATCTCTGTGTCAGAGCTTCAAACTGGTTGATCTTATTTCTCACACTGGCTGTTGAGTTGACCACCAACCCCTCTGGGATTATCTTTCTCTCAAATGGTTTCATGGAGAATTTTGGTTGGTTTGAATCAATCCCATCCCCATCAGTGCTAACACTCTTCAATTTACCTTTATCTTTCACTCCATCATCAGTCTCTTGCTTATTAAGCCATCCGGCTCTTTCTCTGAGTATCCCGTGTGTTACATTAGTGCTACCCCAGTCAGTGCTTCCACTGAATCTCCTCACTCTCTGTCTGGACCACTCTTTCATAGAAGCTGTTCTCCACTCATCTGAGGAAGTGCCAGACTGTTGAGGCATGGTTATTTCACCAGCAGTCCTTGCAGCTCTTATCTTAGCCGCTACAGTGTTTCTACTCCTTGCTCGATCCAGAGACATCGTGCCAGTCTCCCCTAACCTTTTACTCAAGCTGATGCCTTGGGTTTGTCCTTGCCACTGGCCCCCTGAAAATCTCTCCCTGGTCCTACTCTGAGGAGAAAAAGCTTCAGGACCTGAATTATCTGTTTGTGTCCAGGTGACTGAGTTCCTGAAGCTGCTTGTTTGTCCTGATGAGAGATGCCTGGGGAAGGTTCCCCCTGATGTCCAGTCGTATGACCTTGGCTGAGGTGGACTAAGGACCTCTTTGCTTGTTTCTCTGTAATAGGATGTCAATGGGTTGGATTCTTCTGTCTTACCAAAGCCGGCTGACCCATAGAGCATCTCTATCCGCTCCAGAATACTCTGACCACCTTTGGAGCCAAACGAGGCAGATGTTTTGACATTAGAGCATGGTCCAGACTGGGACCTTAACCTGGATGGAAGGGAGTGTCCCCTAGTGGTCCTGTCTAAAGTCTGACTGATATGACTCACTGGGTTCCTCTCTTGAGCGTGTCTTGTACCTGTACAGTTATAATAAGTCTGTATTGAGGACCTCACCCTCCCCTGTCCCCCCAGGCCTCCAGTGGGTTTTATGATGTCTCCTGTTGGTTTGGTTGACCAAACTAACATGTCAGCTCTTTTGCCTCGATCAGGGCTTTTTACCCCTGTCTTCCAATCCAAGCTCTTGCTTCTACTTGGCAGGTTGTATCTCCTCATCTCCGTCCTACCCCGGCTTTCTGATTCAATACTTCTATCTCTGTCAGTGCCAAACTCTGTGATTGTTTCGTCTACATTTCCATTTTGGCTGAGCATGGTAGACATTTGGCCTAATGTGTCCGTCTCCTCATTCTGACCTAAAACACTGCCAATCCTGGCTTGATAACCAGCAGCTTTGACATCCTCCTCTTTTTCTGAACTATTTGTGTGGGTATCATTTCTTTCTCCCTCTTTCCCAGCACTCTCCCTCTGTTCCTCTGAAAAGCCTCTGGGTTTCCTAACCCCAGGCCTACGAGTGAGACTGTAGGAAGGAGAGTTAGCTGAGCGGACAGTGAAGAGCACTCCTGTCCTCTGCCTGTTGTATTCACTTGCTGGATTTGGGAGCAAAGACACGTCCATTGTCCATGAGTAAACAGAGTTAATGATCACCTGTGAAGTGCCAAATCCCTAAAAAGGAGCGGAAAAGTGAACTTGATATTTAAGAGATTCCAAGAAACTATCTTTAAGACTGCACTCTGGAAGCAGCTTGTCTGAATGCTGCAATTTTCAGTGTGTAAAAAACCATTGAAGCTGGCACAGTTACAGTCCCCTCATTAGTATTTTGCACAGAGGCAAATCCTCAGGAACAAAGTTTGATATTTCAGGGATGCTCCTGATGTTGCTTTGCCTTGTGGTGAAGTAGAGATGATTCCTTTGGGTTTCTCTTTTTGTTTTCCTGTTGTTCTGTCGCTTGCAGTGTTCAGTTTCCAAAGACAACTTCAGTGAACAGCTCCCGTTGCCTGCCAAGCATAAAAAATGTTACAGATTTCCATACCCAGGCTTGAGTCGTCTGGAACGCTGTGATACGTGGATTGCGGTTTGCACTGGCTTGTCAAAAACGTCAGACATGATTGTAGAGGGGTTTTAGTACGAGAGCATAACATATAACAAAGAATGTGATTGCAGAAGATAGAGAATGATAAGAATAAAGAATACTGAGACTGACAGTCAAATGGCCAAGCACAGTGGTTATATAGTCAGAACCCACCGCCTCCTTAATGAAAAAAGGAACAACACAAATTACCAAAAATTTTCAACCATTCCAATTTAGTTAATGAAAACATTGCAGTTTGGGCCTGGGAACAAGACATATGGACACAACAAACATGTTTAAATTGTATACAATTACAGAGACCCAGGTAGGATATGCATTCAGACATTTTATTTCAGTCCACTTCAATGAGAGGGGTCTGGCTGCAGGCCGTACATCTCTGATAGCCACTCTTACAGACTGTTCAGCTGAGACGCCATCTCTGTCAGAACAGAAATACATGCTAAAACTTTAGAAATAAGATCGGTTTCAACTTTCGGGTTAGGGTAAGGGTTAAGGTACGCCATGCTTACTTGCATCATCCATCACTCACTAGGGTTGTGTCAGTCCCCCTTCCTGCTAGATGGTGCCCTCAGGCGGCTTTCTCGCCACATTTAGGTCTTACTTAAAACTCAATTTTTGGCCCGAATATGCCTAAGAGTTCTGCACAGCACCGTATAGTTTTCCCGTGTTTTTCAACTGGTGGTTTGAAAACCCAAAAGTGGATCCCAGAGCTGTTTTAAATTGGTCTTAAAAAATGTGGCTATATGTCTATAATGTAAAGCCATAGGCAGACACACATCTATAGGCCTATATTTAATTTTACTATTATTTTTTATTTTGCTATAATAAATTACAATTATTTCTCAAGATCTTGCCTCATTTATTTCTTGGATCACATCTGTTTCTCACCAAGACACATTCAATAATATGAAAAGAACTAGATAAAGGGAAGGCCCATTCATTGGCTCCTTCAGGTGCCTTATCATTTAACTGCAGGGGAGGCCTGCCTGAGATAATAAGGGAATTTTCATTGGTTTTTTTTGGATCTGGACTTACAAAGGCTCTCTTGCTTGCTTTGGATAACATAACACCAAGATCCATCCATCCATCCATCCATCCATTTTTTATATCACTTATCCCATTGGGGGTCACGGGGGGGGCTGGAGCCTATCCCAGCTGTCATTGAGTGAGAGGTGGTGTACACCCTGGACTGGTCCCCAGTTAATCACAGGGCTAACATATAGAGACAGACAACCAGGAACGCTCACATTCACACCTACGGCCGATTTAGAGTCACCAATTAACCTAATGAGCATGTTTTTGGTGGTGGGAGGAAGCCAGAGTACCCGAAGAGAGCCTACGCATGCACGGGGAGAACATGCAAATTCCGCACAGAAAGGCCCTAACTGGGAAGCGAACCAGGAACCTTCTTGCTGTGAGGCAACATCGCTAACCCCTGCGCTGCCATGCAGCCCTAACACTAAGATTATATACTAATTTATCAAGATCTCAAGAAAACTACAAAAATATATTCATAGTCACAAGAATACAAGTGATGATATCCTGATATAGAGAGAAAAATAAGTCAAGATTGCAAGAAAACAGCTGGAATGGCTCAATATTGGAAAACAGAGTACAAAATAAAATGTACAGCTGCAGGTCCTCTTGGGGCTTCCATAGCAAACAACAAACTCCTGTCAGCTGTACCACTTTGAAACACACCCCTCCCACCCTGACAATCCCCCATCACACTGACTCAATGAGCACATTCACACAACACTGGGACTCAGAATGCTGTCTTCTGTATGCTGGTATCATAACTACTGTTTACACAAGCAACATACTCATGACTATCTATCAGCGTCAGCTGAACCTGAACTCAAAACTGGAAGAACCCACCTAACAACAATCCAGTCAGTAACAACAATGTATTAAAGTGTCACAGTCAGTCTCTGTGCAGCCCATGTCACACTCAAAGACAATAGAGCATTGTAACAGTGGATTCATGAGAAATGATCAGATTAGAGGAGATCAGTGATACTTGCTTTACATACAGCAAACCAAGAGATTGAGAGCTTCACTGATGGGCTGTTTGGCTTATCTGGGACATGTGAGGTTAAAGACATACACCACAGGGCAGGGCAATTATCAGTGAACTATCTTTGATCATTATTTAGGCCAGGCTACAATCATCTCTGTTGACATTGAGTCCAAATACTGTCAGCTGCTTATTCTCTTTACAAAGATAATATGACAATGAAGTTAGATGCTGTTTTAGCTTTTACAGAGTACAAGGTCTAACTTTAGGGATACAGTCTCTGTGGTTCTTTCCAGTACAGGTGAGGCTCAGTGTCGGTTTACAGAAACACCTGTTCAGCTAACAAACACAAAGCCTCCCATCTGGGTAACCAGGGCAACACTAGTTTAAACAGTACGACAGAAATCCAGACTTAAGGCAAAAATAAACATTTCCCTGACATTTCTGTTTAAAAATCCCCTTGAGAAAAAGATGCCTCTTACCTTTTCTAAGAGAGACCTCTGTGCATGTCTCAGACCACGGTGTTGACACATGACATCAGCTCCTAACTCCTCTCTCAGTCTTCTTCTCTTTACATCAGCTTTGCATGATGGACTGTGCACAGTGACGCAAACCTGCCACACTGGTTTATCCTCTCGTCCTCTCTCTCTCTGTGTCTGCCTCTCTGTCTCTCTCTCTCCTCCCCCTCTTATTGTTGTTCTCTCCTTTTTTTCCTCTTCTCACAGGGTAGCATTCCTGACTACAGTTCAATGTGTCACCCACTTAACAGCTCGACAGGGAGCGCACTCACATACACACATACAGATGTCACATGCTAACTAACACACCCTTAAGAAAATTCAAACTCCGTCTCACATCAGCATTTCATAGATGGAGGGAGAAGAGACGCAGTTGTGTGAAGTGGAACGATAATGACATTTCTCAACACGGTCTTTTATTATCACTCCACCGAAGGCAAACCTGAGTCTAATTATCAGGGCTAGTGGGTATCAGAATACATAATAACAGTGCACCTTTAATTGAGACCAGAGACAACAAAGAGCTCATGCAGACCCAGAAATACCAACGGGGATAAATATTGTTAAAAGTACACTTCTCGTATGACACATGTTCAGCCTAACAGAGCTTAAACGGAAACATACTTGTAAAGACTCTGTGGGACTGCAATTCAGCCTGTAGGAGGAAAGTGTCCGAGATTATTTATCGCTTTTAAACAGAAGAAGAAGAAGTATTGTTTGTCAGGAAAACTGGATTCTGCAGTGGGAAGATGGGCTAGAGCTCCTTTATTAGTAAGAACAAAGAAGACTAAAATAAAAATAAGATACTTACTGTTAGATGGGCGCGTAGATGCTCATGCCCTTATTGTTGCTTTTTGCATGCACCTGCTACTGTCTTCCGTTGAGATGAAGGAAACTGTGGTTACCACTAGCTGCAACACTGAAAAAAGGAAGTCTTAATGCAGTTTTGAGCCTCACAGAGGTCAAACATTGATGCAAGGCCACATCTTTGGCTCTTAATTATTTAATAAATGATTAGTCAAACAGATAGAAGTCTGCTAGGTTGCTTGGTCCTCTCAGGACAGAGATAAGTCTGTTAGTAAGAGCAAATAGCAACAGTATGACTCCACAGGCACCCACCCTTGTTCCTGACAGAAGAATGGCACTCAGTGTCTCTGCAGGATGGATGCAAATCAATGTTGTGCTCACAGACACACTGGTTCTTTTAATACATTCTTTAGGATGTAGGACTCTGAGAACTATGTGAGAAAAGGCAGTTTATGGTATTTAATCAGTGTGTTCCAGTTAATAGAAATAGTCTCTCTAGGGGTGTAATTGGGAATTCTGGGCCTCAAGGGTACACCCCAAGCCATCTCTGCACAACTGCTCACATAGCTTAAAGGTGCCATATGTAAAATGTTCCCACTGAAATATCAACATTATTTAATAAGACTGCTTCTCCTGTGTTGTGTAATTTACGTTGAGTACTTGTTTCAACACTTTTCAGATCCGGAGAAATTAATTTGATTGCTGGAACAGGACGTGTCTTGTCATGGGGTCTGCTGTGACCGAGCTGCTGTGACAGACACGATGTTTATCGTTGCCGTGGAAGTGCTGAATGTAACAGAAAAGACTGTTACTCAAGCAAGCATGGCATGGAAATGGAAGTTGCTTTACTTTTGCTGTCTCATTCATGTTTTGTGCTGCTTCCTTGTGACAGTTCACAGCCACGCCACCCTCAAAACACAACGGCCTCCCATTAAACAGGGAGGCTGCTTTTTAACAGCTTTTCTTCCTCATAATGTAGCTTAGCATACTGTATATATTGGGGGGTGTAACGGTTCAAAGAGGTCATGGTTCTGTTTATACCTCGGTTTTTGGGTCATGGTTTAGTTCATAGATAAAGAAGGGACGTTAAGTCCCAGATTTATGATTCTAGATGTCCTAACTTATCATTATTATTTTTTACACTAACATTAATGCAGCTTATAGTTTGTTCCATCTTCTGTTATTTAGAACTAGCTATGATAGTTAGTTCAGCCAGTGATGTATTAAACATGAGACAAAAAAGAGGACAATAAAAAATATGCAAAATAAGAAGGATCACAGAAATAAATAGCTTAATTTCTCCTGATTTGAACGATAAAAATAAATACGCCATAAAATGCTAATCAAAATACATGCACTTTAGAGCAATGCATCATATTTATTATTTATGAAGTGTGCTGTAACACAGCTGTTAGTATATAGCCGGTGCGGTCGTGCAAAATCCTGACTCTTGTTGGTCAGTGAAGGACCCCAGACTAGCTTATGTAAACACAAGATGGGATGCTGCAATGGAGCGAGCAGAGCACTTAATTACACGCTTGTAGTCTGTTTTCTACTTCTTCAGGTCCATGCATAGTCTTCAAAATTTATTAGCATCTGTAATACTGTTGACACTCTCTGCTTAGTTTTAGTCTATACTGACATTGATAACGATATTTGGATGTAGTTCACAGTTAAAACTTCAGTCTTTAAAACAAACTTTAAAGTGTAAGGTAGTGTTTCTCAACAATTTTTCTTTGGATCCCCCCCTACATGCACCTGGTAAAACCCTAAAAAGGGCCTGTGCATGCTTTTCTTATCAAAAGTCCTTTGTATCAACTACTTAATAGCTGCTTTATCATGGTTTTTAGTAGATATTTGCAAATCTAATTTTGTCTGCATCAGAGCAGACAAAGCCCTCAAGATCAAAGACAAAGATCTTTGGTGCTCCCCCCAGGGGTCCCGGACCTCAGGTTAGAAACCAATTGTGTAAAGAATAATGATGAATAAGAGACAGACTTTAGCTGATGTTGGTCTGTTGGTCCAGCCTAAAACTCCACTAAAACATTTGTTTGTATAGCCAGAATTTACAACTGACACACTGTGCCTGTGGTTTCCTCAGTGTGAATTACAACACTATTCAACAAAATCCCTGATAACTTTTCGTGGTATCTATTTAATTTTTCTACAAAATTGAAATTGATACCTTAATTAAAAGGAAAAGTTACTAAAAAGCACTTATTACATAACTGAACACTCCAGTATTTATATTTTATTTGACAACTACTGTTTGTTGGGTTAAAACATCCCTAAGAACCTACCTGAAAGCACATTTTAGTTTTTTTTTTGTGTGTATGTAAATAAATTCTGTATTTCCTGCTGTCATCATCACACTTCTTTCCGTCTTTCAGGGAAGTGTGCCCATCTGTTTTGGTGCGGTTCATGGTGTGGGATGCCTGTTGAAATGCCTGACTGGCAGAGTGATTTTGTCAATATTGTTATTTTTGTGAGCCAAATTTATTATGGCAACTTAAATGTTTCGCTACATGCTGTCCTCTCCCTCTCTCTCTCTCCTCTTAATAAAGCTCTTCTCTGTGTAAACACTAGAGACATGTGTCAGACTTCACTGACAGAGCCAGACAGTTCCACTGGAGATTAATTAATTACATAAGATAGGAACATATTCAAGGTTTTTAAGAACCAGGTTTAATCACAGAAAAGGATACATGGATCTTTATTTAGCCAGAGTTTGAATCTGTCTCCTCAAACATTTCACTGATAGGATCTACAGAATGTAACATGCACACATACAGCCATATTGGCTTTGTTAATGTACAAAGTTAACATAAATCACTGATGTGGTAATAAGTGAGAGGGTAACACTGACGCCAACAAATCAAGCAAATCTTTGAAAATGAATCACACACTACAACGAAGAAAAATCTACTTTAACTCTCTGTTTCTAAAGTGTCCTGATGCTCTGTCAGTCAGTCACTGTGTTAACTCATACTGAATAAATAAAAATTAACCAAAAACAACTACATGGGTAAAAACAGCTGAGGAAAAAAGATCTCTGCAACAGCACATCCGGTTCTACCTCTACTACTTCTAAGTTTGTGGTGGAAGAAAATGTCCTTTTTTGTATTTAATTTGAAAAAATAAGGTCAAAAGTTACATCAGACTGCAAGTAATGCAGTAAAACAAGGTTCATATTCATTTCAAAACAGCAGAATATATATATAAACATGGGAAGAGCTCTGAAATGAAATTATGAGAGGATATTTGCCTTTATCTATAATGATTTTTACAAATAATATAAACTTGCAAAAAGGAAAGTTACAAGAAGAAAAAGTAATTCCATTTGACAGTTATGAAAAATATAAACATTAACATGAAAATGCCAATTTCCACATGCTCCTGCCTACAGGCCAACTTGGCAGTGTGTCTGTCTGTATCTATTTGCATGCCACATCATTGCTCCAACTGTCCTTGATACCAATCAGAAGACTTATTGGGTGTACTGACACCATAGCAAAATCAGAAATATGTACAGATTTTCTATAAAATCCAAAACTGTTGCACCTTTCGCTTCAGAAAAACTCCGCTTTCCATTCAAGTTGCCCTTATTGCATTAAGTACCAATGATGAGGACGGTTATAGCACGGCATTAATAGAGGAAAGATTAGTCCACAATAATTGGACACCTCATTGGGCATTAACCCCCTAATGCCATGGTCCCTTGCCAAAGAAAACAATTAATTAAACCTCTAATGTGTATAATTTCATATGTATTATGTTCTGCCCCACATTCTACATTCTGTGTGTCATTTAAAGACACCTAGTGGTGTAAAAAATGTACTGCACTTAAGTTCTTGTTGCTTGCTATAGGCAGATCAGTTAAGTTTTACTTTCTGTGGAGAGCACATGCAGCAGTTGCCTACCACCTTTTTGACCTTTTCTCATGTGAAGATCAAAGTCTGTAAGCACTATTGTGTATATTATTATAAGTCTTCACTGCTTTGTAGATTTTGTGAAGGTTAATCTTTGTTTTGAGTTATTTGTGTACATTTATTATAGATGCTGTGATTAGCATTTACCATTTAAAAACTGTGCTAAGATTAGCTTAGACGCTAACTAGGTCTGTATGTCTGTTAGTTAAGGTTGTTTATTTTCTTAGGTGACAGTTACCTGCTGTATTGAGTTATTTTACCATGTATATGTACATGAACAATTTCTAATGTCATAATTTCATGTTTTTCACAGCTTTCCAAAAACTTTATAAGAAGAATCCATACTAAAGCCCTTAACTCAACTCCAGCTTCTTGGGTCTTTATTCTATGGATAAGATGTTCGTTACGTGCTAAGCTGTCCAGTTTAGCGAGAGCAGAATAGTAAAAAGACTCTACCTTCGATCTGCTACCATCGAAAAGTGAGTCACCAGCACTGCATACAACTCAGTATAGATTGAACAACTATCATAGAGAAACAAAAAAGAAGCATCTCTGCCAGACACAAGATGGAAAGTCTCAGCACTCAGGCAGTTCCAAGGGCTCAAGCCATGCTTCTACTTCTACAAGGGCAAGAGATAAAGCTGAAGCTGCACGACTCAAGGCTGCATATGCCCAAAAGGAAGCAGACCTGCTCATCAAGCAGGCGAGGATAGAATCTGAAGAATTAAAAAGAAAAGCAAAGAAGAAGAATAGTGTTTGAAGCAGATCAGCAACAAAGGCAGCTGAGTTAAAGGCCAACCTACAGGCACCGAAATTTCAGGGTGATGCTGAAGCCGCCATCACAGAGGCTGAAATTCTTGAAGCAGCTTATGAGGACGAAGGTGGACAACCAACACATCAGAATGTGACAAGTTTGGTTCCATAGCCCTCATATCAACGCACCAGTGAGTATGTGCAACAACATTTTTTGGACCATGGTCAGCAACAGCCCCAGCTTATGAAAAAGAAACCTTTTACCTCACCAGAGCACCAGCCAAACGTGGACAACGGTGAAACAGGAAATCAACAACAACACACCTCGCCAAGGACTGCAACAAAACTGTGCAATGCAAAAAATGCAGCTGTAGCAGACATTTCTCTGCACATCATCCAGGACCAGCATTATGGAAACCAGTGAACTCTGCAACAAAGGAGGATCAAGGCGGGGAGCTACAACATGAGGAGGAGGTGCCTCCAGAGGTCATGTCAAAAAGCACAGAAGTGTGCTGAGACTCAGCTGGCTCTCGATCCTGCTCAAAAATATGCTTGGTTAATGGTGCGCCGGTAGTCGAGTGGTTAAGGCGCATGCCATATACGCAGGCGACCTGGGTTCAAATCCGGCCCGTGGCACTATTTCCTGCATGTCTCTCCCCACTCTCTCCCCTGTTTCCGACTCTATCCACTGTCCTATCAAATAAAGGCCAAAAATAAATCTTTAAAAAAAAAAAAAAAAAAAAAAATATGCTTGGTTAGCATCCACCCTGCTGGTGAAAGAGAGAAAGCTGTTAGAGCATATACTGTTCTTGATGAACAGAGCAGTAGGTCCCTGGCTAAGACCGAGCTGTTTGACCTTTTAGGCATTGGATCTGATATAGCACCCTATAGCCTTAAAACATGTTCAGGTGTGATAGAGACATCAGGATGATGTGCCAGCAACCTCATCGTCAAGTTCATTGACGGCTAGGTACAGATCCCTCTATCTACACTCATAGAGTGTAACATGGTGCCAGATGATCCCATCACAGCTCAGAGATCCCATCAGCAGAAATAGCACATCATTATCCTCACCTCAAGCCAGTGGTGGATAAAATCCCAGCTATTGATCCCAATGCCACCATCCTAATTCTTCTGGACAGAGACATCCTACGTGTACACAACAACTTGACCTTGGTTGAGTCATTGTTGGTAAAGTATGTCTGCGTCCACAAACCAAGCAGTATCAACGTCTACAGAACCAATGTCCTACCTAATGGACGCACATCATTCCTCAGTCCATGTCCTAGTGTTATCCACATCCAAGAGAGGTTTCACAAGAAAACAAGTCCGAGCATCCACACATTGCAAACAATGGACTTCCTGGAAGATGGCACTGATGACCTTGGAAACGACATATTTGAAAGGAAGAAAGAAGATGAGAACACAGCCTTGACTGTTGAAGATAAAGCGTTTCTAAACATCATGGATGAGGCAAACAGCTGGGTTGCGCCCTTACCCTTTCATTCTCCTCGTCATCAACTCCCAAACAAAAGACAGCAGGCAGAAGAACGCCTCTCATCTCTCTGTCGCACACCGGAAAGAAAGCTAGACATGAAAAAACATTACATTGAGTTTTCGCAGATCTTTGATGCAGGCCATGCAGAGCGACAGAGAACCAAGAGTGCTGGTACTTACCAACATTTGGCATCTACTACCCACAGAAGCCAGACCAAATACGGGTGATATTTGATTCCAGTGCCAAGTACCAAGGTATCTCTCTCAACGACATCCTCTTGAAGGGACCAGACCAAAATAACACTCTACTTGGAGTCCTTATTCATTTCCGCAGGGAGCCTGTTGCAGTCTCAGACGATGTGCAACAGATGTTTACTGTCTCAGTCTCTGAACACCAACGTGACTTCCTGAGGTTCCTGTGGTTTGAAAATAATGACTTCACAAAACCAGTGACAGAGTACTGAATGACAGTACACCTATTTGGAAACAGCCCCTCACCACCTGTAGCCATCTATGGCTTAAGACGAGACAAGAAGAACAGAGAATACAGTACAAGTACCAAGCAGTTTGTCATGAGGAACTTTTATGTAGATGACGGTCTTTTATCTTTCCTCCACTTCAGAGGAACAACTCCAACTGGCTTTCAGGTCCAGCTTTTCTGACCAGACTTGATATGGACAAATCTTCACAGCCAGAGACATTTGACCTTCTACAGCAAGAGACAGATGTTGGGATTCGGCCTCATGTGTCAACTTACGCTACAAAAGCCTCCAATGAACTTCTTGGTTCCCATCGGTTCGAAATTCTCTCCAGCTGGAAATCACTCACCTGTGCTACTGCCAAGCTCATCCAGAAGGTCAGAACCTTCTCTAAAACCACGAACCATGATCAAAGACAGGATGCGCTTTCACAAGCAAAACTTCTCATCATGACGAGTGTGTAACAAGACTGTTTCAAGGAGGAAATGAAAAGCCTTTCAAAGGGTGAAGAAGTTTTTAGACGCAGTCCACTGAAAAGTTTTGATCCCATGCAGGATGACAATGGTTTGCTGAGGACTGAAGGCAGAACATCATCAGGTGATACGTCCTGGGAAGAAAAGCATCCAGTTAAGTTGTTGAAACAACAGACAAAATGTGGAACCAGTTCAATCATTTTAGCATGTTGCTGTTTCATTTTTAAAGATTTTTTTTGTTTAACTCAGTCTTTATGAATTTATGTTTTACAGCAAGATTTAAAAAAAAAATTATGCCATAAATTGTTTTTGTCTGTCACAGTCAATTACTTGTTAAACATAGAAACACAATGAAATACACTGCAATGAGCAAGATCCCCCTCTTAGAAATGCTCTTGAAGACATCATTTTCATTTTAATGTTATTTATGTCATACTGTTGAAAAATAAATTCTACTAATTCTGATAACTAGTATTATATGATTCTATTCATCTCACCTGACACTCTAAACATTTTGCGCTCCTCTCATGGTTGCCAGTCTGTATTTTAATATAATAAATGGTGGCTAAAAAACTGTTTTAATGGGTATTTTTCTATGTATGTTAATGCTGAAACAGTAGCTTATGGTATTCATGGTTCTATGTGTCATGGTTTTCTTGAAACTGTTCGTTTGTTTGACGGGTTTCGGCGTCGTGAAGAGTTTTGACAGCAGACGGCGGCAAACACCAAACAACGTGAGAGCATACGTCATCCAGTCCATTACTGGTCACGTGACTAACGCGGAAGACAACAAGCCAGTGAAATGTAGCAGACAAGACCGCTAAACTTTCCTCCCGTTCTTTGTGGTCCCTTTTGGACTAGCGTATGTCTATTTTGTATAAAAATCGAAGACTTAAATGAAACTGCGGGACTTTGAAAGTTTTTGGACGTGCCTTGTATTGTTGTTTAGTTTACGTTAACGTCAGGAAGTTGAGTCTAAAAATGCAGAACGATTCTCTTCTGTCGAGCATTAATGTGGTGCTTGTGATGGCCTACGGAAGTCTTGTGAGTCGGTTTCAGTTTGTTCTTCATATATAACACAATGAGAACAGCCAAGATGTCAGATAAATTGAAACAGTGCATTTTTTATAGGGGCCTCTTTGAGAAAGAAGCTATTTTCAGAGTAACAGTGTTAAACACCATTTTACATTAATCCAAAACATTAATCAATGCCAATCAGAAATTCGTCGACGATTTTTTTTCTCTGAACAGCCACCAACAACAAAAAAAAAGAACGCACCCACTTGGATGCTTTACCTTTTTATTGATTTTATAAATCAATCGTGATCAATAATGTCAAACCGATTTCTATAAAGTAATATCAATTAAATGAAAATATGAATTTTTTGCTGACTTCAAGTCAGTATTTATTAGCTGCACCTTTGTCTGCAATCACAGCACTGAGTCTGTGTGGACAGGTCTCAGTCAGGTTTGCTCATCTGAACACTACAATTTAACTCCATTCTTTTTTACAAAACTGCTCAAGCTCTGTCAGGTTGCAGGGATCGGGCATGAACAGAACTTTTCAAGTCCAGCCACAAATTCTCTATTGCATTGAGGTCTGGGCTTTGACTCAGAAACTCCAGAACATTCCCCTTGTTGTCTTTAAGCCATTTCTGTGTAGCTTTCGCTTTATGGTTTAGGTCATTGTCTTGCTGGAAATTAAATCTTCTACCGCGCCGTAGCTCTCCTGCAGACTGCATAAGATTGTCCGCCAGGCTTTTCCTATATTGTCTCATATTCATTTTATCTTCTACCTTTACAAGCCCTCCAGGGCTGGCTGCCGAGAACCATCCCCACAGCATGATGTTGCCACCACCGTGCTGCACAGTGGGGATGGTGTGTTTGAGGCGCTACACCTATGAGGAGTAGTCATAGGTGTCTTGCTGACCTCTCTCACTAGTCTCCTTCTTGCATGGTCATTCAGTTAGTGAAGACGGCCTGATCTAGGCAGACATACACAGGTACCATATTCCTTCCATTTCTTAATGATGGATTTAACTGAACTCTTGGGGTTGTTCAGTACCATGAAAAATTTTGATATTAAAAAAAATAATAAAAAAGCTAAATTATATTTACCATGATTGATTTGTAAAATTAATGGAAGGGTAAACATCCAGGGGGGATGTTTGACTTTAAATGTGTAATTTAAATATTGCAACATCATATTCAAAAGTTCTTGCAAGTAGTTAAGTCAGTCTTTTGTTTGTACAATTTTCATCTCTTTTTTTAAAACATTACTGAGTATCCAAATCTTCATCAACAGGGCAACTGGACTTGGTAGAGGTGCAGTTGCCCCCTGACAAAGATTTGGATAACCATGACCTAGATGAATGAGAACCTACACAGACATATAACAGAGCGTATTGTTTTATGATTAGGTCATATAATCATCACTTTGAAGAAGCTCTAAACTTGTGACATTTCTCTAGGTGTTTGTTTTGCTGTTCATATTTGTCAAAAGACAAATTATGCGTTTTGCCATGAAGTCTCGCAGAGGACCACATGTTCCACTCGGCCACAATGCTCCCAAGGTGAGATGCATAGCCACACATCATAATGAAGAAGTAATTTGATTGTTTGCTGATTCATAAAATGTGTCGGTCTTTTGTGTCATGTAATGTTCTTGTTTGTGGACTGCAGGAATTGAGGCAAGAAATTGAAACCAAACTGAGCCAAGTTCAGAAAATCCACTTTGAGCCTCGTCTGTTGTCTCCAGATGATGACCGGCTAAAAAACAGGGACCAGTCTGGTGAGAGGGGCACACAAATGCATTAATGCACAGCCAAAGCAGTCCTAAAGTATCCTCATGAGTGGTTTTAATTCATTAATAACACCAGAATCTGTGCGTATCACAGGTACCTTTGACTACCTTTACAGAATGAGAGCACTGGATGCCATCAGAGACACTGGTGAGTTTTTGCCACCACCAGTCTTTATTTTTTCATCATAATTAAAGAATAGATGTATGAATGTCACTTCTACTGTCTGTCATTAGATCTCCCTTTCCGTGAGCTGGGTGGGACGTCCACCGCTGTAACGGGTAAAAGACTTCGAACTTGGCTTCTACAGCTGAGAAATTCCCACTGCATGTTCCGAGAAAACCTCATCGACACCGTGCTGGACGGGTACAATAAAGCACGACACGGGTCAGAGGTCAGTGTCTCTGTGTGTGTTTGTTTGCCAGAGATCTGCCGTCTCATATAGGTCATTGAAACATTGAGTCTAAAATGTGGTCAAAATAAGGGCCTTCTGGGTGCCAGTGTAGCTCAGTGGATAGAGCAGCGGCCCACAAGAAGAAGTTATAGTCCTCAATCACTGGCTGCGGGGTAGATTCCTGGTCATGGTGCATGCTTGGTGCATGTCTTTCTTCCAAAATAAAAGCAGGTGTGTATCAAAACATTAAGTAAATTAACCCTGGAAAATCAAAAACAGTTTTAAATGCAAAATAGTGGAATTTTAAAAAGCAACAAAAAGATGAGATTAATAATAATAATTGACAAACATATTTTAACATTGTTTTTTTAAGCCTGCACTTTAGTCAACTGAGGTTTACTTTTAAATGTTTTTTATAAATCAACTTTGACTTAACTTGACATATACGGACAGATGAAGACAATATTACTAGCCCCCGTAATTTAAAATGTCATTTTTAAAAATAATTTCCCAAGTGCTGCGAAAAAGAACATATAATTTTAACACAGCTTTTCCAAACATCCTTGTTTTAGTTTGGATGCTTACATCATTTTACTTTGCACACAGACACACAATTATTTTGCAAAAACTACCAGGGTCTAAATTATAAGCCCTCTTTATTACTGACCTTTTTGTTGAGCCAAATTACTGTCGTGCAAATATGTGCCTTAACTTTGTAATGCTCAAAACTTGTAAAATCGAGTTAATACTGTACGAAATCTTCAATAAGGGTTTGATCTGTTAGTGGAGAAAGCATCATGGCAAAAACATAAGAAATCAGTTTAGACTTGGAAAACAAAAAGAATTGTTAATGCTCACAAAGCAGAAGAAGGATTTACAAAGTTGGACACCTGGAAAAAGTTGTTGGTAACCTTCTCTTAAGAAGGAAAAGCTAAAAAGGTCACTGAAATAACTTTAAACTGAAAAAAGTAATAAGTAAAAAATACTGAAAATAAACTAATAAAAAACAGTCACTGCTTTTGAATTGTGTTTCAACTGAATCATTTAAAAAAAAAAAAAACTAATGAAACTGGCCTGGACAAAATTGATGGTAACCCTAGAAAAAATTGAAAATATTTTGACCATAGGAACATGTTAAATAAAGGTGTGTTCTGTAATTTTCATCAACTCATTGAAATGGCATCTGTACATGTTTTGGACAAATTGCACAGCAAATGCACAGTGAGATGTTGACGTTGATGTGGGTGAAAGGGTTGTAAGTGTCAGGATCTGAACAACTTTGACATCAACAAACTGTGATTTAGATAACTTTGTCAGCACGCTGTGTATAGTTGTCAATTCCGGCTAAAGAGGATGTTCATCAACAGGCTGTTGTTGCCTAAAGCTTAAAAAAGGCAGACAAGGCTCACTCCATAAGCCTGTCACTGAACTTGTAAAAGAGCTTCAGTAGTACAAATTGCTTTACATTTTGATATCAGATATGAAAGAAAAATTTCATACAGAAGGTGCAGGTAAGTTTGCTGTGAGTACAAGTCAGACTGCTTATTTGGACCCCTATCAGAGCTGTGTTAGCAGCATGGGAAAGGCAGACATAACTTTAGGAAGGGAGTTTTAATGTTGTAGCTTGTCGGAGTGTCCTCATGATTAGAGCTTGTTTTTAGCAAACAGGCTGTCCTGCACTGTTGGTTACATGAAAAACTGATGCACAATGCAAATCCTTTGCTCTCTTTTATTATTTCAGGCTTTTGGTGAAGCAGAGTTTTTAAAATACCAGGAAGCTCTAACTGAACTGGCCTCAGCGTGAGTATAAACCCAACCTTTTCTCCCATGCTAATCCCTTCATGGAATGTCAATTATGAACCAGCACCAGTCTGTTTCTCTCTGCTGCTATTAGTGTCAAGTCTCACAGTAGCAACAGCAGTGGCAGTTCTCCAAGCCAGCACCACCAGTCTGCAGCCAAAGACCTGACCGGCACAGCAGAGCCTGCGAGCTCGTCCTCCCCGACACAAACCACCTACCTCACATCCTCAGCACAGCAGCGCAGCAAGCGGCCCCGACACTTCCTGGAGCTGAAGAACTTCAAAGACAACTACAACACTCTGGACAGCACGTTCTGAAAATCTATAAAGATGACCTGAAGAAAGGTCGATGAAAGAAAGTGAAAGTGCCTACTGTTTTACCGTCACTTTGGCTTGTTAGTTTAGAGTGAGGCGATATAAACACTGCCTTTAAATACACACACGTACTGCCTGATTAACATTTAAGTGCACATCAGACTACTGGTATAACCCTTGTTTCACAAGTGTAGCCTTTACCTATACTCTATAAACGCATGTGTAAGTGCTTTTTTTTTTTTTTTTTTTTAAATAGACCATAATAAAAAAGGTTGATTTGACCAAAACGGAGCTATAGAGCTATGCAACGATAAGACAATCAGTATTTATTGCACACTGTAGAAGCCTATGCAGAATTGTTACTAATAACAACTGTATTTAAAAAAAATGAGTATTTTTAGAGGAAAGAAGTGTTTTTGTTGCCAAGCACTGTTTATGTCACTTATGTTTACGTCTCTTAGTGCCTCTGCTGTTCATTTCCAACATTGTGACAGCATCTTTTTTTAGCCTTAAATGTTTATTTTAAAAAAGCCATACTTGATTTAATGAAATGTGATGACTAGGTGCTTTCCTGATTTTATCAGTTCTCTCAGTGCAATGTGATTTAACAGTGTTGTAGTGCGTTAATTTATCTGAATGTGAGGGGAAGACTTTTTCCTGATTTTTGTCTTTTTTAAGGGTAGACGGGCCTCAAAATGTCTCAACTCTTGGTGATCCTCAGAGGTATGTTTGTGCCTTAGTGTTTTCATTTTCTATGCTTTTATATTTTAAGTTGCCTTCAAAATAAATCAGTGACTTAAAGTCCAAATATTGTGCTGTTTATTTTCTTACATGTGGTCATCATAATGTACGATGTACAGATATTTTTTATCTTCATAGTCTCGAGACATTTATCTGTACACATTCATATTCTTATTCTTGTTTACTGCTATATTTCTTATTTGTAGTTTTGCCACATGTCTTTATATTTTTGAAATTCCTGTTTATTTACATGTTCTTATTTCAGTCAGAGGAGACTTAAAATAAAGTGAAGGCTGACGGCAGGAACAGAATCCCCCCCCACGAGTCTAGACGTTGATGGTGGTGAGGTGGCTCAGAAGAGTAGACTGAGGTCTGCAGAATGAGATAAGCAGATCTGGACGAGATGCTGATGAATTGAATGGAGGTAGCTGGGGTGGAGGGTTGCAGCATTCACACAGATGACTGTGAAAGGGAGGGCAACAAATTCATATATAAAACATGCATGATGATTGGTCAAACTAGGTTGGGGCAGAATCTGATCAGATGAGTACTTAAGAGAGTGGAAGCCCATAATCAGTTAATCAACAAAGTGGGGAGAAAGAAAGAATGGAAGAAGAGAAAGAAATGAACGAGTGGTGACTAATGAATAAGTTTCTCCTGTTTAACTTCTGCTGAGCTCCAGGTGTGCAAACCCCCACAAAATACGATATTTAATGGTCAAGCTGGTGAGTATTACTGTATTTTGAGGTATACAACAATTCTGAATTTCCTTGAAATGTGTTCCAAAAAAGTTGGGACAGGAGCATATTAAAATAACATCACCTTCTATTTGAACAACATTACAAGCATCTGGCCTAAGACACCTATCACTAAGGTATAGAAACTTTTCCATTCTTGCTTAATGTACATCTTAAGCTGCTCAGCAATGCATTTCCATTGCTGTATTTTGTGCATCATAATGTGTCATACATTGTTAATTGGAGAAAATTTGTCTATATACAGTAGTGGAATGATCTAGGAATTTTTAGGTGTTCTACAACGGTCTTTTCTTGCGGGTGTCCCAACTTTTTTGGTATGTGTCAACTGCATTAAATTCAGAATGTGCATACTTGTAGGAAATGAAAAATTTATCTGTTTGACCATGATTATGTCTTTGTGGTGTATTCAATTGAATTTGGGTTGCAAAGGTGTTGCAGATCACTGTTTTCTGTTTTAGTCACATTTTACATAATGGCCCAACTTTTCTGGAATCTGGGTTTATATTGCACGACCCAAATTTTGCATATTTCTTTTCTTTTGTATCTCCATGCTTGTATCTTATATTTAAATGCTTATATCTTAAATCATAATGCTTCTGTTCTATGTGGGAGCATTTGTAAACACCCTGATCTTCACCTGTGGCTTGATGAAGTTTATCTGATTCTGACATTTAGCCATCAGTGTCCAGCAGATGGCACTCTTATCAATGTAATCCAATTTCAAACTTTAAAGTTCAGCCTAATGCTAAAAAATAATCAAGAGGAGGCATTCATTTATTTTACATCATTTATTCTGAAAACCACAAAAAAAAAAAAAAAAACAGATTATGAAGTACTTCTTTAAAAATCTATCACACAATCTTTCTAGTTTTTTTAGTATAAATAAATACAAAGGAGGAATCTGTTAGAAGTTAAAACATCAAAACATGTTCATTAATATTATATACAAAACAAAATGACTCTATACATAACCGCACTGAAATGAAATGCTTTACAAGAATATTTAGAGGAGAAATGACACTTTAATGAAGCAGATACGTCGAAATTTGACACATTCATTTTTCCTCTGCTTCCTCACATTGTCATGAAGTGCCATACTGTTCAGGGCTTTAGAAATTAGTTTTTATGTAAAAACAGCTCTCTTCTGCGCATGTTTAACTTTCTACAGGCTACGGTCAGTATTTACACACTTGGAGCAGTTTACCATTCACTCAAGAAAGTGAATAAAGTCATAAATAAGTGACTAATGAGAAGGAAAAGGCAGTATATAGGTCAACTTGTTAATGATTTTTACATGAAGCTCTAGCTTAGTTTGCTTCATTTGCTACATTCCTGAATATGAACTTTACAATGTCCTAACCCACTTTGGCAAAAACATCTGCACTTTGCCCCACATTTCTGTATCAATACAACGTCAATGTCGTAAACTCAGAGGTTATAAAAGTGATTGAAACAGGGCAGGAGAAGGAAACACACAAAGAACATTGTTAATAACTTCAAATGTACATCAGGTGACTGAGTTCAGCCAGCCTATCTACAGTAAAGCTAACATATACAGGCTCCTTCATACGTGTTTGTGGTTGACCACTTTAAGTGTTGACATAGTTGCAGTCCAAGAAGTATCAGCTCTGACATCCCAGACATTCATGAATCAGATGTTTTGCTGTGTGGTTTCAGTCTGTGTTGAAAGCGTTTGGCGGTTCTGGACACCTTCTGTGTGTTTCTGCTGCTCAGTCGCTTCATGACTTGATCTCGATGACTTTGATGAAAGGGAGTGGTTTGCTGGAGGAGGTGGACGGCTTGAGTGGTCTACTGTGGGGACAAGAAGAACAGAAATTGGTTTATTTTACATGCCTGTGTGAATTATTTTGCACTGTTTGACCAAATTAATACATGCAGGCATGCAGTGAGTCTGAAAATCACATCTGTTTCATTTGCTTCTATGTTAATTTGACATTTCTAACCACTGCAATAAAGGCAATATTTATCAACAAGTATAAGCAAGAAATGACACAGCAGAATTGGAAATCTGTCAAGAATGAGCTAACTTCAGATGTTATCAGAGTTGAGCTGCAAAAGGTTATTTTTACAATACAACACAATGTAATAATTGTTGGACTAAAAGTTCTTCATATATGTGTAGGAAAACAATAACACCTTCTCCACACATTTACATCTTTGTGGCTCTCCCTCCAGAGCTTACAGTTTCTACATAAATTACAAGTAAAGGCAGTAGCTTTTCCTTGTTGATGGCCCTACGACTCCATTTTTAAACAACTGGATTAATGAAATGCTTTCTGTTACGGCTAGAAAAACTGAGAAACAACAGAGCCAGCTACCACGACAAATTCAGAGTGACCTCGTCTCCTTTTATTAAATGTTAAAAACCCGAGTCCATCATAAAAAAGCGTTCCTTTATTCATGACAATATAAAGAATTATGTTGAACCAAGAGCAAAAGAACAATTTAAATTCATCTATTTATTTTGTCTCTTCCCCCCTTTTTAAAATTTACTTGGTCCTTCTGTCTAGTATGTTTACTGACTTGCTTCCTGTCAAAGTTAGTTATTTAATTTTACATGCTTAGTTCCCTATTCTTTTTATTTTTGTACTGTTCTTTTTCTTTTTTGTAAACTTTGTGTGTGTGGGTGGGTAGGTTAAGGGAACATTAGTTCCTTGGTTGTTACTGAAAAATGATAAAGTATTAGACCTTAGAAGTCCATGATCACGCTGGCGGTACATCATTGTACGCTATTTTTGTCACATGATTGCACACACACACACATTAAAAAAACAGATTTTAAAATGCAATCACTTTATGCGGAAAATTGTGAGTTTTAAGATCTCCTTCAGTTTTTATTAGATGTCAATAGGCCAATCAAAACAGGAAATATGTTCATTTGCATTTGATTTAATGGGGTACAGTGTTTCATACTGCATTCACAATTTTTTTGCACATCTTGCAAGCCACCTCATAAACACTATTTTCCTTTTTAAACATTCTTTTTTCTTCGTCTTTTGCACATATGTTCCTGTTAGTATCCTGAATTGTATGTGAACAAGCAAAACCATGCATAATAATGACTTTAAAACCACACAATGCTAACCAGACGGCGTAGATAAAATGAAGTGTTCAGATATGCCTCAGTAAAACTGCCGCCTAAGAAGACATTTGGGGTTGGGGCTTTTTGCCTTTACTGAGAGAGGATAGAGCAGTGAATAATGTAGGAAAAAAATGAATCAAAATCTGGGAATGACATGGGAAATGAGACACAGATTTGACTCAAACCTGCACTGCCTGCTTGGAAGACCAGCTTCCATACATGATGTGTGACCTAACTGCGAGGCAATATCCACCACTTGAAATTTCTGACATTTTCTGACCTTGTATATTAAGAGGGAGAGCAACATAAGCTACCTGTAGACAATCTGGGGGTTGCGTTCTGATGAAAGGTAAGAATTTGACCTCTGCCCTCCCAGGAAGTAGTCCATCTGGTCATGCATCTCTCGGTTCTGCAAACATAACAGGTCAGAGGTCAGTTCATGTAATAACGAGTTTAAAAAATCAAATGTTTTAACAAGGGTAGCATCTCTTTCCCTTTTATGTCCCTTCTCTCCCTGCATAGCTCAAACTGCAGATGGCCCAATCCCTTTTTTCTCCTCCTAATCCTGATCCTTCATCCACCGAAGAGCCACAAAAATAACTTTCATAAGGGATAAAAATAAGCATTCCTCACCTCCGCCTCTAAGAAAGCCACTTTCTCCTCTAGGTCTTTGATCACACGGTCCCTCTCCTGGATCACCATGCGAGAGTTCTGGAGCTAAAGACAGAGCAAACACACAGTCAGGCACCGAGCGACTCCATGTGCAAATATGATCACTGAGACGACGTGTTTGCTTTACTGAGTCTCACACATGTGCGCCTCACCTGCTCAATCATGTGTCTGACTTTCCTCTGCTGGCATTTCAGCATGTCGTCCAGATGGTGGATCTTTTCTTTGAGAACAGCCACCTCCTTCTCCAGCTGCTCTGCCCTAAAAATATACACACAGAGTTATAACAACCTAATCCTGAGATGATCGTCAGATCTTAACGTATTGTTTGTTGGAGTGTTAGCTCACCTCAGGTCCCCTTTCTGGCCCTCCTCTCTCAGCTTTTGCAGCTCACGTAGTTCCTCCTCCCGGTTGCGGATGGCTTCTCTCAGAGTGGCACTCTCCTGCTCCATCCCTCCAAGCAGCCTCTGCAGCTCCTCTATGCGCTGGTCTTTCTTCTCGTTGACTTCTTCTGCAATCTTTAACTTCTGCTCTTGGCTGCTCAAATGCTCCCTCAGCATGCTGCCTTCAGCCTAAAGGAAACAGGATGAAAAATGATTGACTCTGCTCAGTCAAAATGCAGTAAAGATCACTACTTATGATGCAAACTGGATGTTCAGTGTGGATAATGTTACCTGAAGCTTCTCTTTCTCCTCTTGGTGCTTCTTTTCTGCCTCCTGGAGCTGTGCATACAAGCGCTTACTGACCTCCCTCAGCTTGTTTCTCTCTGCTTCTTCATCTGCGTCCTATTAGGAGAGAAAATTAAGTGTTAGATCAGGAGATCAACACTGAAATGTCCTGGAGAGGCCCAAATTGGAATCCAGATCTCAAGTCCATTGGGACTTGAGGACTGAGCACATAAAGGGGTGTTCACTCCTAATCCAGCTGTGGCCAAATGTGGAAGGCTCAAGGCTGTAAGTGCTGCAAAAGTGGGATAAATCAGTTCCAGATAATCTTTTTGTGTCATGCTGTAAACAACTACACCTCCCAAGTAAATCAGCTTCAAGAAGCAACACCCCTTTTGAATGACCATTATAAAACAATTAAAGTGAAAATTTATCAGATTATATTGCACACTGGTGTGCTGAGAAACAATAACTTTGTAAGGGATGGCAGCTGCACAGATGGATGTTTTAATGCTGATGTAATATAAAGTCTTGTTTTCGTTTCAAATGAGCTCAGTGGGTTTGGCTGTCATAAAGAAACCAGGCGTGTCTGCGTGCGTCACTGGAGGAGAGTTTCCCTCCTGTTTGTGTAACACTTCTTTATGAGCCAGCAGTGTAACTCACTAATAATTGGACCAGTTAATAGTGGTGCCAGGCCTGTTTGTTGTATTTGTACACACAAACATTAGGCACGCAGACAGTAGTGGTTGTTAAACGTGCTCAAAGATGGCAACAAAACCGTTAAAGGAGAGCAAACTTTGGAACGCTGGAAACAATAAGCACATGTGGAGAGGAACAGAGTGTGCTGGAACAACATACACCCTGAGGTGCCATAGGCATTTTCATTCCCAGCTTCATCACGTTTCACTCTTTATCCTTACACCTCTCTCTGTTTGACTTTGGGTGCTGATTGCTTTGCACGAAAACATGCCTGGTACATGCATGCTGGATTTAAAAAACTTTTGTGTTCTGTTCAGACTGTTAGCCATGAGTTTAAGCAGAAGTTGTGCACATTAGAGTCTGCTCACCTGCCCATCAGCTTTAGGTCCAGCTTTGGAAGTGGATGAGCTCTTTTTAAAGGGAACACCAACTTTCCACCCATTTGTGTGGGGCTGGGAAGAGAAAAGGAGGAAGTGTGTGAGGAAGCAGTGAAAGATGGAGGTGTAGATACATGGAGGGAAATGCCATTGAGTACAAAGGATGTGAGAATAACAGAGCAGCTGAAAATAGATCTACCTTGCTTTTGGCTGCCATCTGCTCCCTCAGTGTCTTCAGGCAGTACCTCACCTGTTTGAATACACACACTTTGTGAGCTATTTTTCTATTAAATATATGCTTAGAAAAGTAAGCATGGAGGAGACACAGGGCTGTACATGATGAAAATTGTAATATAATCCAGATCCTGTACTAGTGGGGCCTTTGGAGCCACATTTAACTGACCTCCTGTATCTGTGAAACTTCATCCGACAGCATCTTCAGGCTCTGATCGTGCTTCTGCTGCTCTTGTTTGCGTGCCTCTAAATAAACCTGGCACAAACGGAGATACACAGATGTTAAAAGCAAATATAGCTAATCACAGAACAAACATACGCCATTTATTTCTTTTTAAATTATAACACGAGCACCGCACCCACCTTGATAACTTCCACCTGCTCCTCTGTAGATTTGACCGGCTCTGGAGTCAGAGATGTCCTGTTGATGGGCGGCTGCACCAGTGCAAAAGCTCGTCCGATAGGCTGGAGATAAGAGAGCAGAGGAGTTATGCATGATGTCTAGGTGTGTGCAGGTGTGTGTGATGTCTGTCATGGTTTGTGTGAGTTAGGGCTGGACCAATGCTAGAATTTCAATATTCCATAAATTATACCAGAGCTGAAAGTAGTACAAGAATGTAAAAGCACAATTACACACAAGCCAATAAATCAACTCAAGTAAAATTAGAAATTGATTTATGTAAAATTTACTCAAAGTACGGAGTACTTGGTTGTCATCTTAAGAAGTAAAAATTGATCCCTGCATCATGTGCAGAGTAAAAACAAGAGAACGTGAATCGACCACCAGGTCGTTTAATTAAAGAAACAACTTGACAGTGAAGGGCAGAGGGATGGTTAATTTTGCATCAAATGTGGAGTCGTCTTCTCGCTATAAGCTAATCACTATTATGAGCCAAACAACTGTCCAGTTTCATGCTCCAGAGCAGTGGGGGCAACTGGCAGTCTGGGAACCATATTCAGCCAGGAAGCTAGGCTATACACCACAACAGATGGGTACGATTTCGCCGGGGAAATTGTTACTTTTGGTAGAAATGTGCCACAAAACAATGCTGGCTCAAATGTACACACTATAAAAATGTTTTAAGCATTTTATTTTACAGTTTTTCTCCATTGGTTTGGCTCATTTCCGAAATTACATTATCAAAATAACATGGACAAACCTCCAAACCACTAGGCAATTGATCACAACAGAAGTGAATTTCTCTTCCATTTCATTAAATTGTAAATGTCTTAGTACATGTCTCAATGTCTCAGTACATCGTTGCAAATGATTAAGTACAGATAGCCTGCATTTAGCACAATTTCCAAGTGAATAGATCTTGTTGATCTAAACTGATTGTTGACTTCTCACTCTTTGTTCTCTCTCCAAAACATGTCAGCATCATTTCATCGTATAAGTCATCACATGCACAATAGTCTGTTTAATTGTCAAAATTAGTCAAGAACATACTGTAAAACCATGAATACCATCCATGAATCTCTTGGAACATTGGATAAATTGATTAATTGACAGTCAGGTGAAACTAGAACTTGACTGACAAAGGAGGAGTTTCACGCATCTCAGATGACCAATCAAACTGTGTTTAGTTACCTTTTTACTCTGATGTACAAATGAGCCAAACCAATGGAAAAAACTGTAAGTAACTTCCATACATCAGAGTAAAAAGAAAATGTATACAGCACAACATTCTGTAATATAAACACATAAACAAAAAACAAGTTCTGTTGTGAACAATTGCCAAGTAGTTTGGAGGTTTGTCCATGTTATTTTGAGAATGTAATTTCGATTTCAAGAAAAGAGCACAACTAATGGAGAAAAACTGTGCGTGACTAAAAAGTTAGAATTTTCTTGGCAGTATGAGTGCAATGTGTGATGTCAAACCTTGCCTTGGAGGCTACTCTTACCATGAAATCTGTTTTTTTTTTTTTCTTTTTTCCCACTTTTATACACAATTGTATTCTGTTAGCTAGACAAAAAACTAACACAGTAACCATTGTTAATGAAGGACTGGGCTAAGACTGAGAGGTGGACTTGAGGGATATTTCAATGGTCTTCTGCCATAGTGACAAAATATCAAAACATTTTGACTTGCAGTGCTTACACAATGCCAAAGGGACAATGCATTTTGGGAGCACTGACTATTTATATGAGATTAGAATTTAGTTTTGACAAATGAGTGAACTGTCTTGGGAGGGATATGAGCTATTGCAGGTGAGCCATGGTGTTGTGCTGAACCATCCAGGTTATTTTGGCAAAAGCACCAAGAGTGTTGAGAACGTCCGGGCTGTTTAAAGACATAAGCCAAAGCTACTGAGAAGGATCTTTGCATTTTTGGTGGCACTGACTATTTATATGGGAAAGGAATTTAGTTTTGAAGCATGAGTGAACAGTTTTGGAAGAGATATGAGCTTTTGCAAGCGAGCTATGGTGTTGTGCTGAACTGTAAGACTGTTTTGCCAAATGATCTTAGAGTTTTGAAAATGTAATTTCTGTTTCGAGAAATGAGCCAAACCAATGGAGAAAAACTGTAAACCCAGAAAGCCTTGGTGTTTTTGTCCCTATTTTGCAATGCAAGTGTACTAAGCCTGCAAAAACACAGAGACCTTCTGAGATTGAAATAAAACACAATAAAACTTTTGATAGTGCGTATGTTTGATGCAACATTGCTTTGCAGCCCATTTTCACCAAAAACTCCTAATGCCACTACTACTGCTAGGTATCTCATATGACTCAACTTCCAAAATACTGAAATATCCCTTTAAGCATCACTATTTACATTTGCACAATGGAAGTTATGTATTTGTTCCTTTTTTAAATTAAAAGTAATTACAGTTGTTTTATTGAAAATATTTCACAATTTGTAGAAATTTGGCCCTCTCAGTAACCAGAGTTGCCCATTCCTGCTTTAGACGCATTGCTCTGCTCTCTTTTTTTCCCTTACTGATTTTCATTTGTCACTCACTTACAGGTGCTATGTGAAGTAAAATAACTAATTACAAAAATTGCATGTACAAAAAAGCTCCTCAATTACAGGAAAATGAGTAAAAGTAATGCTATGTCCCATCCCTGAATACTAATAAAATCAAATAATATCAATACCTGTTTGGATACCAAGGCATCAAAAATAAATCCGTTGCTCACTTATATTGGGTAATTTATGTTTTTAAATACAAACACTTGACATAACATAACATAACATAACGTGACATAAATGTGACTTGTGAATGTGAATGTTTCAGCACTTCTCTTTTAATCTTGCAGCAACTTTAGGATAAATATGACCAAAGATCTTTTACTCTGACAGCCTCAGTGTGACCGTGGGTGGATGGGTGTGATACATTTCCAAACCTCATACGCAAACGAGTGAAGTCACTGAGCTTTTGCTGGCGTTGGAGGAACAGTTGGAGCACGATTGCACAACAATTTTTGGAAAGTCAGCCAGGAGTAGTTCCTTTAATAACTCATAAACTATCTGCTAAGAATGTCTAATATGAATGATGGATGCAGTATATTCATCTTCTCTTTTCCTCATCAAACTATTCCTATGTGTGTATGACTAACATCAGGTCTCTATAATTAGCATGGCCATAATCACTACCAAGGCTGACTCATGAGCATCTGGTGCTACTTTGGTAGTCTGTCATGGTCAAACCAAAAGTAGAGACATGCATGTATGAGAGGGTGGGGAGATGTTATGTAACTCCACTGCTCTGGTGGTCTTTTTTTTCCTGTAAATTTGGCGCTGGGTTTGGTAGAACAATGGCTGTCTTCTTGTAAGACCCAAGTTGCCTTGTGTGGGAACATAGCTAATGAAATACTGATGGCAGCTATGGCATGTTTACAAGCGCACTGAATTTCTGTACAGTATGTGGGCAGGAATGTGGTGCAGTATGTACTACTCCCCCGCTTGATATCAGCGATCATTGCAGGTTAATTCAGAAATTTTATTGACAAACTTTCTCATCCAAATATGGTTAAAATGATGAGCTTTTCACCTCTGCTGTGCTAGATTTCCACTTCAAAGTTTTATCCCCACCTTAGAAAGAATCCAAATCCAAAAAAGATGAAAACTTTTCTGAATCTGATTACGTAACATCAATGCTCAAGAATCCATTCCATGTGTTCAATCAGTCATTAATTAATTGTCTCCTACTTCTGTTCTCCAGGGTTCTCACTCCTCTCAACATTGGTGTTACAGTCCATATCATTCCCTGAGTAATCAGGTGCAGGAAGTTCCTCTTACCTTATCCCTGTGCTGCTCTCTGCTCCTCTCCGTTGGGCTCTGGTTGTGAAGTGTGAGCCGCAGTCTCCTGCACCCGTCCTGGAACAAAGGCAATGAAGAAATGAGTGACTTCCACAAAGAGACCGTTATGTGATGGAGAGGCAGATCGAGAACTATTTCGAGGAGGAGAGGGGAAAAAGAGGAGGAGAGACTGAGTCATACTCACTAAATGAAACAGAACAGGAGGGAGAGAAGGGGAGGGGGTCCGGTAAGAGAGAGGGGGGTACGAGCGTCAGAGAGAAAGTTAAGTTTTTCACAGCTGCACAGAGACAGATTGTTTGATTTAAATTGTGTGCTATAGACGTCAGAGGGACTTAAGGCGGATACTCTCTAGGCGCTCGCAGCCAATGGGAAGCAGCGCCTGGATTTCTGGGAAAGCGGGCAGATAATGTATTGTCAAACAAGACGGAACATTTCCATGGAAACAAAACCTCACAGTAGCCATAAACAATCGGGCAGTGGAGAGCTTAAAGCCTGTCAGAGAAAAATAATGCACAGATGCAACACTCGAAAAAAACTCCTTAAAAAACAACACAAACAAACTTATTCTCAGGGGGGAAGTCATGAACAGGAAACTTCTGGAGTGTATGTGTGCCGTCCACCACAGGGAAACCCCTGATACACAGCGTGTGAGAGAGAGGGAGTATGCGGATGTGAGGGAGGCGGTCAGAGACATTATATAACACTGTGTTGTTTATTTTCCACTGTCCTCTCTGTGTCATGTCATCTCTTAGACACAACATGCCAAAAAAAAGTCTGTAATTTACTGCTGCGGTTAAATATCGTAAACAAACAAACACACGTGCAAGCTATTAGAAAAAGGCAGACACACCCATATTATTAGATGTATGGCTTTTTTTATAAAATTGATAAACTAGGCTAATAAGTAACAGAGGCTTCCCTGGAATTTGGCGAGTAATCAAACTCTGTGTGCATTTGTGTGTGTAAGCGCTTTGTATCCTTATTAGGCCTCCATACTTTCCCTTTGTTTTCTTTTGGTACATAACCTCCAGTACAGAAGGCTGCTGCTCTCTGATACCTTGTATGTCCTGTTTGGACTACCAAAGACAATGTTGAGACAGCTGACTAAACAATACAGACCTATTAAGAAGCTCTTATGAAGCTTTTGATCATATCATATGAACCTTGTTTGTTAATGGAGTTTACCCTGTTGAGGGGAAAAACATGTTTGATTTAATCATGGGAAAAAAATTACAACAAGTGCTTGGGAAATAAAACTTAATTTTAGCAGTACAGTTATGTAACATAACTGAAAAGAGAGTTTAATTCACGAAAATATATCAAAAAACGTTTTTGCTATTTTTCAGTTTGGGCAGATTTAGTTTTTTCTTTACTTTGTCTCAAAGCTCCTGTGACTAACTTTCAGTTTGTGCCATTTTAGTGCTCCCTTGTGGACAAGATAATTGGTCTTCATAGATTTTGTCCCATCCTGTGTGTCCCATCCTTATTGATGTGCGTGAACAGCTAAAGTCGGATACTTAATTATCAACATATTTCACCTCAAGCTCCCAATACTGGTCAAACATGCCGTCTGGACTGTTACACAGCTGCCTGCAACAATGCTCTTTACTCCGTTATAAACAGTCTCTAACTGATAGCACATACGACGGTCCAGAGGGACGCTTCTCCAGACATTTGTTGCTTATCAGGCAGCTGTATGCACTCTTTTTAAGCAATCCAAGACACAAATTTTTGAATTAAATGCCAGAAAATCTCTGCATCATTTGGGTAATTGATGCAGTTCAACCTATAAAAAATCCTCACTGCATACATAGTTTTTTCCTCCATCAAATTCTGCTAAATTATCATTCTTAAATAATGAAACACCATCTCATGAAGACAGTTTTAGCACTATTTTGAACTAGAAAATCGGGCTAAAGTTTTCCAGAGGCTGTGTCGTATTAGATTCATGTATAACTTGAAGCACTGAGTCACAATATTCAACACAGGAATGATGACATTTGCATGCAAAGAGGATCAAAATGCGGTGGTGCTAGCACTGTCCACATACAGTAAACCACATTGGTCTCAGAATGACTTACGTGAATAGAATTCTAATCTGTTTGATCGTATAGAAAATTAAACACCGAGTGGAACTACTGTGTTTTTCTGACACAAAAATCTCCTTTTGCTAGCAGTGGAAAATACTATAAGCTTGACTTTGTGTGACACCCCCCCCCACCCCCCCCCACCCGTCTGCAGTGGCCTCAGGCATTAACAATATCCCTTTAGAAACCTTAAGCTTGTTACTGATGATCTCGATTACTTTTGTTTGCCACATGGCATTAATATTAGCTAATCATAATAGCTTAAATAACCTAAAATAACAATTGATGCCTTTATTTATCACCTACCCATTATAGTCCCAACAGAGAACATATCTATTTGAATTAAAACAATTTATTTAGCCTTACCAACCTGTTAATCATCTCAAACTTTGTAAATATTTGTGTTTTTGCTATTTAGTCACTGAAAGTCACTCATTATGGCACTTCAGTTATACTTTTTTTTTTTTTACAGACTTAGACTTGTATTATGATTTTGGTTATAATTCAGATTATTACTTAGGTTAATTTACATTTGTAAACATTATTTTTTGCAAAAGACACTTGTATAGCCTGAAAAAATAGCAAAAACGTGCAGAAAGTTGAACTTAAGATACTACAGGTATATACTTTGCAATTTAGCCACAAAATACAACTCTTGTAAAGATAATGTTTTACTTTTTATCACGTTGGAGTTATTTTAAGAAGATTTGTAAAACCTTAAGATAATAGAAGATACTACAAGGGGGTTTTAGTGTTGGTTAAGACTTGTTCAGGTAAATTTTGACCCAAAGACTTCACAAGGGTTAACATTTTTAATGTAAAAAGCTAACCCCATTGGCGTTTCTAAATATTTCAAGGCAAGAAAAAGACTATTGACTATTGATTTATGTGACTTAAAAATGCACTACTCACACTTATCTTGGACAAAATCAGCAAAGGGATACTGCTTTGTCAACAGGGGGTGCCAATATCACTATATCAAAAGCTCCTGGCAGGAGCTTTAAGTTGGTTGTTGAGAGCAAAAAGATATTTGATAAATGACGTCCTTACACCTTTTATATAAATGCAATAAATGACTTATATTTGGCTCCAGGAAAACTTTGACAGACTTATTCCACTTGTCATGGAATAATGCAAACACTTGTGCCCATTATTTTGTCTTGGCAGATTGCCAAGTGGCAAAAAAGGGAACTCAATGTTATCTCTCAATGTTGCTGATATGCAGAATACACTGGCCTTGATGTTAGCCAGACAGGAGAACTAGTTTGTGTTGCATAACGTCCTGATAAAGTGAGGTCATAAGAGAACAGTGCCTAATAGACCACAGGCAGCCTTTATGATTGGCTGGTTATCTGTCCAGGAAGTACAATATCAGTGGGAAAACCAGAGAGGGACAGAGGGGGTCAAAATTAGATGAGAACAATGGAAAGGTCAGAGGAAATATCCTATTAGCTGTGGTGGCGGTCCAACTATGTCAAAAGAAAACTTAAAGTGAAAGCAAAGAATTCCCCCTCTTGGTAAAGACGCTTTCTGTTGAATTCACACCTGAGAGCTTTAATAGGGCACAACCATGAGGGGAGGAAGAGAGCAGAGTGGAGAGAAAAGAGGGAACAGAGGGAGTGTTGTGAAGAAGGAATTCATCATTATACAACTTTTCCAGCCCTTCATAGACATCCAAACAAAGACTCAGCTAATCCTCGCCCTGCCAGCGACTATTTACACACATGCCCCTCTGCCTGCTTTCTCTTATATCCACACACACACAGACACAAATGCCACCTCCAAATACCATAACCTGTAATTCTAGACTTGACGAGAACACGGACAAAGGGACCATTTGGATGTGATCACGGCAGTGACGTTCCCCGCACACGTACGCACCCTTTCAGATGCAGGAAAACACACTCAGAGATACACACAGCGGACAAAAGTACACACTACCTTTCGAGCAGAACAGAAACCTGAGACTGAGCTCACAGATACAGCGGGCACACTGCTGGCTGCTGCCACAAAAGATCACGGGGGTTTGGCCAAGCTGAAAGGCTTCAGGGGATGAAGACACTTTTGTTTTGGAGGTCTGTAAATCATCCAATTTAAATTACCCAGGAAGTGACCTCCAGGCTGGGAATGCTGCTGATAAAAACATTGAATTGGGCCAAATAAACAAAAGGTCACTAAGAGAACTGAAACACCTTCAAAATCATCGTTATAGAAATGGTCTAGTTTTACTGACTCAGGTAGCAGCATGGATCTTTGCCATAAATAGTAAAACATGTTGTTGTGCTTCCAGGTGTAGCACCTACATGCCACAAAATCATTCCTCAAGTTCATGTTTGTGTGTGAAAATGTACCTTGTTAAATCACTCCAACTCTCTTATCCACAGCTTTCTCTTCTACCTGCTGCACAGATGTCACTTTTGTCTCGTGTCCAAATGATTTAAAAACCTCAGAGGCAACAGGTGTGAGCCGATAAAGGCTCAATACACTCTGCCTCATTTACAAGGTTTGTGTGGTTTACACCTACATATGGAAGAGGTTAAAAATATATGCATGTATTTTTAACAAGCTTTCCTCTGGGTTTTAATAACCTTGATTAACAACTTTGTACATTAACCCTAGAAGTTCTATCATGCCTTCACTACTGCAAAGGAAATCTGCTGTTTTAAAACCCAATCTTGACACTGGTAGTTGGTCTGAGCAGTCATTTACAATAAATAACTAGAAAAGCACTCGGAGATGGCAGACCTCCGCCATTAGCCCTATCCCCCAATAGTAAAGAATACTTTAAAAAATTCCTGAACATTTCATCAAAAACCGTCCACAACTTTTTGAGTTATGTTGCTGACAAACAAACTAACAAACCCTGCCAATCACATAATCTCATTGGTGGAGGTAAAAATCATAAAAATTCATTTAAAAAAAAAGTCACATTTCAAATTATTATAAATATTTGATTACATGTTATTATTTTAAGTCTCAGACATCATGAAACGCAGACAGAAGTTTGAACTTATGTCACCTTTTTTATCACTAACAGATGAATGAACCTGGTGTTGGGGTTCAACTGGTGTTAGATTAACTGATGATACTCCGTTAAACATTTTACTATGCTGCTTCCTTCACAGACAAGTTATACAATTTTATGAGTGTCTTCTGAGATTTTAATGCTACTTGGAAAGAGTTTGCTGGACCACAAAGTATACTAACGGAGATGAATATAAGAAAAGAGATTTTATGTGACTTTGCAGATGCCTGATCAAAACAAAATAACCTTCAAGGAGTCACAAACAACCACAAAGAGAGGCTACAACGACTCACAACACAAATACAAAGACACAAAAAAACTTCAAAGAGAAACAATCAACCACAAAGAGCGGCTACAACGATTCAACAAAACTACAAAGACACAACAGTCACCATAATAAACAAACTACTAGAGACACAATAAGCCACATGGTCAACTTAAAAATGATAAAAAAAAAAATAAAAAAAAACATAAAGATGACAAACAACTATGAGGACATCCATGCCTAAAAGAATACATGAATGACTCTTTAGATCTTAGGAAATTAACTCATTATCAAAGGAAGCCATCATGGGCAACTCAAGATGATAACATAAACAAGCACAGGTCTCAAGATAACAACCAGAATTTTCTCAGGGTAAAAAAGACTTAAATACATTGCATTGCATTGAATGTATGACCACTGAGGCTTTCTGTACAAATGTCTAAGGAGATACAAATGACTTCAAAGTGACAGAAAAGTAAAAGGAATGAGTTAAAATAGTTATTATTAGTTTTTAATAAAGAAAAATCACATGTGGGAAGTCTGTGACCATAGTAAACTCATTAACCATTTGTTACTGCTCATTCCTTCATGAAGGATCCATCTCTAGGTGAATTCCTTTAGAATTCATGTTGTTATTCCCTGGGCAGTGACTGTCAGGCTCAGACTTTCAGTCTATATTAAAAGGTTAAATCTAAGGTAATGTTATCTTTAAAGAGAAAACAGGTCAAGCTGTGATGTTTGAGTAAAGGCTTTGGGTGTGTTTTACCATCATGTGAGAAAAAATTAACAGGTTAAAGCTGAAGGTAAATAGTTAGACTGGAAAACATGGATCCCAGTCAAGACATGAACGCTAAATTAGAGCAGACTTCACATAAATTTGTTTGTTTTTCCTTTTCTGTGTTGCGTGCGATCCAGGCATTCTTTGTCATTCATGTTGTGAGTCTACATACATTTATCTGTAGGTCATATTTGGCACATTTCCAGCGAGTAACGTCACACGCTCCTGACTGAGACGCTGTTGGAGGATGAGGATAGACGGAGGGAATGTGCTCAGTCACACAAACCAGGGAGACAGTGTTATGTGAAATTCAGGAAAACAAAACTCCCCTACACTGGGTTTTTAAGAAGGAGGCACTGTGAAAAGGAAATTCCAGATAACATCAGATTTCTGATGAAGTGTCAAGGTCGGGCCTAGATGTTCCCACTCTTTCTGAATGTCAGATCATACCATCTCAGTTCCAGAGAAGCCACTTATCAACTAAAAATGAATACATCTGAAGGGCATTGGTCACACTCCCTCCTCTTGTGTATCTGGTAAACTATTAATCCTGATTAACAGGAAATAGTGTCATTTTCTATAAAAGACACTATGAAATGTTACATGTAAAAGTAAAACAGGCCTTGTTCATTTGCCTCCACTTTTATGACTTAATCAGATATGTAAATACTGGACATGTCTATTTGACTGGTGAATGTGGCAGATGAGGATGAACTGGTTCTCTGTATGAAGCTGATACAATGTGCCATGTTAAAAAGTAATGTTTGATTACCAAATGAGAGCTAAACCAATATCAAACATTGCCACACAGCACATTCCTCAGCACAAATAATCAGTTTTATTACGTGTTTATGTGTGGAGCTGTCCTTTGGCCTTCTGTGGCCCTTGTAGCTACAGTTACACAACAGAAACTGATACTGAGTCCAAACCAGTGACACAATAATGTCTGGAACTGTTACTCTTCACAGTTCATGACCAGTTTGACTTCATGTATGAAATCAGCAAAGTTGGGACATATTTCTTTTTTTAGAGGACATGATCTAAGAAATTAGTTCAATGTACCGTGTTGTTGGCAGGTACTAAACTCTGCAGGAGGCTGCTGATAAGGGGAAAGCGACATGTTGCTCTGCAACCTCATAAAACTCACAGCAAGTTAACCGTTTACTTTGCTAGGCAAGGTAAATGATTCCTCCTAAGGTTGTCATGGTACCAGAATGAGTAAAACGTATCACTTTCCATACCACAGACACAAATAAAATTCTATGGCAGGGGTCATCAACTACATTTGTACAAGGGCCAGCTGTTTCCTTGACAGGCACTTTTCTGGTCGAACTCTCTCTCTCTCTCTCAAAAAAGGAAAAAAAAAAGAAAAAAAAATCAACATTTTTGTTTAAAAAATTGTATTTTTTTCAGCCTCTTTTAGTGAGATCATTCCCAAAACCACTGCCAGCCACAAGGGGGCGATTGAGATATTTTAGTTGAAGATTTCTGGGGCTGTCATGTCACTGGGTTTGATGCTAACATCCCAAAATGCCTGAAGCAAAAAATTTACACAGAAACCGGCATCATCATTAATCAAGAAAGGACTGATAAGTCTGAATACTTACTTAAACACGTGTGTTTGTATCATATTTGCTAGTAATGGCTGACAAATGGATTGTTTTAATCTTGAAAGTTTAAAAAAAGAAATATTTTTCCTTTGCACATGTTCTAAATTTAAAAATGTTCTGTGGACCAGATTGAAAGATGTGGGCCCTAGGCTACCAGTTGATGATCAATGGTCTATGGCATCCCAAAGTATCTGACTTCTTGTTTTTGTTCATTAAAAACAAGCAAACTCCCATGTTTAGTCTACACCGAACACATTAAGAAAGTTCTGAAAGATTGCGATTGTTTTTGAGCACGTTTTATTGCAGGGTGGTGACCGGGACTGTGGCTCCGTAGGTAGAGTCACAGCCGGGACATCATGAGTTCAAACCCCTAGGTCCTATTGTCAGTGTTGACGTGTTCTTGGGCAAGACACTAAACTCCTATTTCTCTGTCAGCGGCGTGTGAAATTGCATGGTTTAGGTCTGGACAGCTAATCAAATTGTCCTGCAATTGCCAAATCGCAGAGGGTGCAATATTTCCTTGACCTGCAATGGGTTTCAAAATTCCAGCTTAATGCATTTTTTGCCACAGAGATGTTATGCTCTACACGTTATGCAAACGTTCAGGTGTCACATTTTATTAGAATTGCTTGCAAAAAATCCTTCTTTCCCTGTTTTTGTAGATTTTTGTCTTATTAAAAATGACCATTCCCTTCAATACAAACTTTCATACAAAAATTTGCAATGAGCCATAATACCACAATTTGATATTTTTTCTAAATTGTTCGTTATAACATAGAGATTGCTTGTTTATTGAAAATTACATAAGATGAGGAACTTCAAGAATTATCACACATAAAATTGCAATCGCAATATTTAAAAAAAAATAAAATTCACAAGTAGATTATTTTCCATTCAGCCCTAGTATGGATGCATATGAATGACTCTACACAGCAGGTTCTGCCATCAGTGTGTGAATGTAAAGTGAATGGTCTGTGTCACCTGCAGTGTGCAGGTGCACTCTGGTTAGTCAGACGACTTGAAATGCACGATACAAGCTCAAGCCCATTTACAATTTACAAGCTTAATTTAGTCAGTGGCACCTCCTCTGATCTTGGTCTTTATTTGTCTGAGACAAAAGTAACTTTTGACTTTTTCTGAGATGCCTAAAAGACTTGGGAATGACATTTGGCATTGTGAATTTAAATGGATAATCACCACTCTTTTTCTCTCTTGTTTTCAGCAGCTTATTGTTAAATGTGACAAAAATCTGTGTTTACAAAAATAAGCTTCAGTACTATTTCTATTTTACTAATCATTAAAAGAAATAAAGACTGTATGATTTTAAAACATATCCAAAAGTATCAAAAACAGCCTCCCTAACAGACATAGAAGAGCTCATCATTTCACTGAGCATATGGCAGAGGATGAGCTGCAAATCAAGGAAGTGTGAATATCTCCCTACTTAACACACATTTCCATGCACAGGTGGTGCACATAATGCACAAAAGGAGCTTTTACAGGTTTATTTCGTGAGCTGCATCCACTGTCTGTCACTATTACAACAGTAAGCCCTGACATGATGCAGCAGAAGCACCTGTGACAGGCACAGATGTTGTTTAGACAACTTCCCAGCTGATGTCTTTATCTCTGTGCTAGCACTTAGACTCAACACCAAGGCCAGAGATCTCATAGGAAATTCACTAATAGCGAATTAAGCCTGATATTTTATGAGAAGGTGAAGCAAAAATCACATGAGCAGGTCCACACTAAAGGCAGAGTCTCGTTAGATAGGAACACTAATTAATGGTGGGGAAATTATAGCTTTTTACACAAAATGCATCTGCAAGGGATGTAAATAGACATAGCAACCATGTTTCAGCAAGAAATCCTACAAATATGTGAATAATGTCGAGCAACTTACCCCATATTCTTGACTTCTGATGTCTTCGAACGTGCACAGACTTCTCGTCACTCCGTTCATTTTTTTAAAGAAATAAATACGTCGACAATAAACTAATAAATAAATATTAAATCGTACTTCAGAAATATTCCTTCGTTTGACCAACTTTCTTGGTGTTTGTCCTCGCTATCTACCGCTGCCGTTATCACTCCTCTCCCTCAGGCCGGTGTCTGCTCACCGCTCTCGGAGTCGGTACATGAACTTTTCTCATTACGTAGACGCCAGTGGGCGGGGGCTCGTGCGTGAGCTCGAAACCTGAACCCGCCCAAGCCGGTAAACCAGATCCAAATAGGGAAACCTAGGAAAGAAGAAAAATGTCTGAGAGGGGAGGGTCTACCAAGAGCAGATACCTGCTGCTGGAACAAACTGCTCCAGAAAGTTTATTAATAATTATCACACCACAGAGATGTTCACAGAGTCCATTTAAGGTCGGAATACTGAAGTCTATCTCTGTTCAACTATGGATGATAGACTGTAGCATCACGGGGCTCACTTTACTCATGAATCATTAATTCACAAGGTTTAACCTCTGACTGAGCCCGTTTAAGTAACAGCTATTAGCTTTCAAATCTATGGAAAACAGGCTCTCTTGTACAGTGATTTACAACACTTTTAACAGGGATTTTCACATTTATCTTTTGGGACATGCTGATATTGCACTTTCCATCGCTTACCCTTTTCTTATCCCCCCCCAAATTTTTCCCAATGTGTTTGTTTTATTCAGAAACCTACTTTTATTCATTTTTAAATGAGAATTAGTGAGCAGAAAACATTATCTGAGGCTACCACAGGGAACATCATGCTGAGCTTTCTTTTTGCTCAAAGTTGCATTGTGGTTATACAACACATTCTTTTCTGTTCAGCCAACAAGGACAATGCAACATCAGGACAAAAAGTGCACACTTGTGAAAATAGCCAAGTTAGGCTTATGAACAAAAATCCTAAAAAGACCCTAAAAAGGTTCCACAAAGAGCTAAATACTTGACAAAATACCTTCAACAGTGCCACCGTTTTTTTCTATCATTTTTCCTTATCCATAGTCATTTAAGTTGGCTGCTCTCTCTGCCTGAAATCACCTGCAAATCAGAGAAAGTTTGGAGGCAAACATCTGGCTGTAGGTGTTTGGATTAACTTACATATGGGGTCGATTTTGGTGATATTTGCTGCTGAAATCTGCTTGTGTCTCTAAATGCATTTGTCTGTGTATCTTGTGCTACGTCTGTTGTGTATGACTGCTCTCTGTAACTTAGTTAACTGTACTGCTGTCTGTCTTGGCCAGGACACTCTTGGAAAAGAGATTTCTAATCTTCTTTCTAATCTTTATAATGGTTTTCCTGGTTAAATAAAGGTTTAAAAATATATTTTCATTTGGTTCAAAAACTGAATTTAAGCCAACACTTTTTATCCCATTGTAAAATCCATCCGATGATATTTTTGTTAATTTACATAAATGTTCATTTTATTCTGACAAAACAAGTCTATTTTGGTCTCAGAGGTCCCCAAAACATGCCTGTGAAGTTTGTTGCTGAAAAAAACACTCCAGTATTGGATTTTTGCATGTCTAAATATCTCTCTGTTTCAGCCCTGCTCAGAACGAGCTGTTTCTGTATCTGTGGCTTTAAATGTTAATGAGCTGTCTGACTCCGCCCCTGACTCCACCCCTCTCAGGAAATGGATGTGGCATAATAGAGGTAGCTCCCCCAATCCTATTCTCCGCTGCCAGCTGAGAGGAGGATCAGAAGAGGAGGGTGGGGGGGGGCAAACCGAACCTGGGGGTGGGGCTAACTCCCCATGAGGGGAAAATCTGAGAACGGCTTCTTTCAGTACACATTTTCTGAAAAGTAGAGGGGGGGTTCTCATTCCCAAAAACAAAATCATTGTGGTGGACCAGGGGCACAAATTTTTGTTAGAAAAGCCTGAGAAAGTAACCTGGTACACCAGATGGATGTTTTTCACACATCCATCTGGGAAACCTCTCATACACAGCATTTGGGAAAGGGCAGAACCTTTGAAAAATATTTTGAGGGTGACTGGATGAACGTTCTGTCTGTCATATCTTTACGGGCCAATCAGAGTAATAAAACACATGACGTCAAGTCCCAAACTGAGGTGTGCTGGTACCAAGAGTAAACTCCATAGAGCTGCATAAGGCTCAACCATGGCGGCTGTAGACATGTCAGTACACGACTTTGTCGATTTTGGAAAAAAAAATAAAATAAACAACTCAAACTTCATCTTTTAACAAATAAATGTTGTCAAGTTCTGATAAAAACTTATGCTTTAGCAGCATCCACGCTAATGTCTCCCGCTGTAATTGTACCGGCCTCTTGTTGCTGCTTGCATATGTCACGACTCTGCAGTGCCTGAAAGCACTGCCCTTCGACGCTGATTGGTCCTGTCACTTTCTAACCGGGCCCAAACAGTTCAGATGGGAGCGTTGCAAAATGGATTCGCAAGTAAAAAAAACACAGAAACGGGTGTATCCATCTGCTTTGTAAGGTTACTGAGAAAGTGTATTTTGCATAATATGTGACCTTTAAAGATGAATTCAGAGATAAAATACTTCAGATGAGAGTAAAAACATAAAAATGAGAATGATGCAATTTATAACTAAATATTCTTACTGAATACCTGTATTAGATAACTGAAAACTTGTCATCCATACTGAATCAATCAAACAAATATTTAACACATTTTAGTGTATCTGACACTATTGACAAAAATCAAGTTATGATCAGCATAAAAAAAAAACACTTAGAAGAACAATATCAATATATGATGAAAAGAGAAAAAAGAGTCACAGCAGAGATAGAAATCAAGGAAGCAGGTTGTTAAAGTAAAAACTGAAGGGGAATTATTTATGGGTCTAAGCAGGGGTTTTGTAGAATTTCCCATATTAACTCAAATAGAAATAAAACATATTACATGGTTTAGAAAACCATCTTTTGTTGAGAACTTACAGTGGAAGCGAAACATGTCAAATGCATGTTTTGATTTGAGTCATGCCCCCCCAAAAATGTATTTCCACATCTTAAAAACTTTTACACAATCAATTAAGTCAAATATTTTGAGTATTTTCATCTTGTTTGGTTTTACAGTGTATCAATGTCATCAAGGCCAACTAGGCTACTCATTTCCACACATAGAGGAGGGCGATGATAAGTCACATGTAAGCGTGTGTGAGTTTCTCCGCTGGTATTTAGCTGATTTCAGTAACAGCTGACCTCGGCCGACACAGACCTCAGATTGGATAAAGACTTTAATGGCATTAATGGCTGCTGAGCAGCAACAGCAGCTCACTGTTACAGAGAGGCGCTGATGTTAAATAAATATGAAGCAGGAGCTGAAACACACACGGGCACAAAATCAATCTGTTACTTTCTCAAATTCATTAAACAGATTATATACTTTAGATAGAGTTCTTCCAGCATTAGATAACTAACCACGTTGTTCTTATCTAATAATTTTATTGGCTTGAGAGTTATTTTGTCTTTAACGGCTGATTTCTCGTCAGGAATGTGACTCTCCCACATGACTACATCTATGAAACAAACACACCTCAACATCACTGTAGTATGGCATCATGTGTCCTGATCCATAGTATGAATGTACGAGTGTTTACATCACCCTTCTGGCCACACTCAGACACGCGCTGATCCACAGATCAGACAGCAGACAGAGCCAGACGTGTTTTCACACTTTTATGTGTGAGATGATGGTGTGAGTCACAACACTGCTATTCAACATTTGTCAGGGAATATTTAGAGCTTCAACACCTTGGTGGGAGGTGAGTTTACCTGAATAGGGCATCTGTTGCTCTATGTTAAAGTGTGTCAGGTGACAAAAGAAATCCAAATCAAAAAGGTGTGTCGAAGAACTACTTTTTTCTATTTGTGTTTCAGGGCATTAGACGTGGTGCCATGAAATTAACACCAACCAAATAAGCAGAGGAATTACAATTTAGAGACGTAATACAAGTTTAACGATTTATTTTAGAAGTGTTTGTAAATGTGAAATGTCTTTGGTGAATCTGTTGTTGTGTCTTTTTGAACTTAAGGGGTAGTGAGGCCGGCAGCAGGACAGGATACACCCCTCATGGAGTCGAGACACTGGTGGTGTTGATGGAAGGAGTAGGATAAGGTGAAGGGGACTTCTGAGGAGCAGGACCTGAACACCAATGAGATATAATGGAGGTGGCTGAGGTGGAGGAGGGTCGCAGCTTTATTTCTTTTCATATTACATTCAGTTCAAATTTTTAAAGTTTATACATAAAAAGTAACTAATTTCTTACATTCATGAAGTCATGTTTATAATTTATGTGAAATATGATATTCATCAAGCTTATGTCCTCATCTATGCACAAAGCTGACATGTCCTTTTACAGTTTGTCTTAATCTGGAGAAAACCCTGAATTTGTTGAATCTTAAACTTAGGAATTAAAGTTTGAATGGCATTCTATTGATGTGAGACTCAATACAACAAAGCTATGATGGCACTTCCTGAGTTAAAATATAAAGATCAATTATTTAAGGTTATAAAGCAACAAGATGATTAAAAAAAGCCAAGAAGCAATGGATGTGACACTGTAACTTAAAAACAAATTATTTAAAGAAGATCAATACTTGATTGAAATGTGCTAATTTAAAAAAAGAGATTTTTTTTTGTTTTTTTATCCCTTTAATTGACAGAGGAGGACAGTGGATAGAGTCAGAAGGACTCGAACCTGGCCCTCCTGCAACCTGACCACTAGGCCATCAGTGCCCCAAAATGTGTTGATTTTTACACAAAATTTAAAACATATTTTTTTTTGCTTTGAATGTTGTCCATGCCTGACTCAACAAAATAAAAAAAAACTAAATATCTTTTATAGAGAGGGTAATATCCATTGGGAAAGTAAAATCAATTTTGAAGGCTTGCGTTTTGGTTGTGTTCTTAATAAATTCTGAGGTCAAAATTGCTCAAAGGTGACACACAGTCAGCTTGTTCTTAACAGTGATGTTTTCTCATCAGCAATGATACTGTATTTTTACTCATGTATCCTAATATAGCAACATAAGCTTTGACCAGAGGAGGTTATCTTTGTTTCACTGCCACTCCTAATCTATCATCAGAGCCCTGCCTGCTGAGATCATGATGCATTTTTCCTGTAAATATAAGAGATTAAGCAACTGTCGAACACATGTTTTCATTTTACTGGGAAAACCTGTTTACTCCAGTCATGTAACACTATGTAGATCTTTTAATTTGTATAGGGGCTTTCATGTTTTTATGTAGATTGGACATTTGTTAGAGTAGGGAAGTGGCAAAATAGAGTGGGGAACGATATGAGGGAAAGGAGCCACAAGTTGAGCTTGAACAAAGGCTCCATGATTTTCTAGTTCTAGTTTTCTAGTTCCATTAATGAACATAATATCTCAAGAAAAGGACTTTTCATCAAAGTTTGTACAAATGTTCAACCTGAGCCAGGGAAGATTCGGTTAGATATTGAAATGTATAAGTCAAAGGTCAAGGTAAATGGGCCTTGTGCTCGAGCTTTGTTTCAAAGGCGATTCTTGCAAACTTGATATCATTTCAATCAGGAAGGACAGCTGGATACGATACCCCCATGGGGTTTACACACTAGTGGTGGTGAGGGAAGGAGAAGTTTGAACCAAACACTGATAAGACAAGCTGGACCTGGACACTGATGAGATGTAAAGGAGGTGGCTGGGGCGGAGGAGGGTTGCAGTGGTAGCACTGAAACAACAGAGTGACTGAAGAGGAGGCAAGAATGGATTTTAAAATATGACAGCAGCAGGATAGTTGGATCGAGAGAGGTTGTGTCAGAATGGGATTGGCTGAGAGCTTAAGTGAGCAGAGACCCACAGCAGCTGATTACCAGAGCAGGAACAGGGAGGAACATGATTAATTATGATATGATATTAATTTCTTCAAGCTCTGTACAAATGTCACCTTGACCAAAGAGTGAACTGGTTCAAATGTTGAGGTTAAAGGTAGTGGACATTGGGTCTCAGGTGATCCCTTTCATTCCAGGCCTTTCTTGTGAACACAATATCTTAAGAATGCTTTGAGATATTTTTTTTTTATCAGACTTTACACAAATATTCACACTGGCCTAAGGATGAACTGATTAGATTCAAGAGGTCAAAGATCAAGATCATGGATTATTAAATTTGATCTTAAAAACTATGATATTTACAAATGTATGAGTCTTTTTTTGTCATTCCTAAATAGTATCATGACTCTCAGTGATATTTATTAAAAGCACTGTAGTATTGAAATGTTTAATCCCCTTCTTATACGTTTAACAATAGAAACAGGTTTGTCCCAGTATCTGAACTGCTGCATCCAAACCCCAGAAGACTTGTATTTCCTCACGTGGGTCACCTGGGGGCAGATGGAAATATTTTCAGTGTTGGGCTGTTTTCTCTATGAACAATAACACATGACACAACAAACAGAGCAGTATTTCAAAATAAAACACACCCAGCTCTTGGCAAACAAATGCTCGGCATTAAAGTTATGCCTGGAAAGCTGGAATGATATGGAAACCCAAGCCCGCCCATGGAAAGTATGTTCACACGAAAGTTTTAGTCTGGCAAAACAGGTAGAGTACACAACACGATACACTGTACAGGTTTGGTTGCACAGCAGGGAGGTGTAGTATCACGGACATGGCCTCTGGTTCTACTGCAAATATTAGAGGTGTGACTGCGTGCCAACTTATTTATCACAGAGAAAGAATTCAGGGTTCAGTTCCTGGCAGCCAGAGGAGGGGAAGGGGCCTCTTTGAAGATCAGTCACACAAAAGCTCTGTGGGGGATACCGTAAGTCTGTCAAAAACAGTGAGAAACCTCTGCAGCATAGACGTCAGCGGAAATAGTAAAAAAAAATTCAGCTTTAAGGTGCCAAAAAGGAGGAAAACACACAGATAACAAGACGGCTTTTAAACAAAAGCTGCTTACTTTAATTTCTCCCAGAGAAACAGTAACCCAAAGCCGTACAAATGCAAGCACAAAGAAAAAAACAGTTCTATTCCCATTCCCTTTCAGGAAATCTTCTTGAGATTAGATTTTTTCAATAAAGATTTAAGTTAGAACAAAATTCACATGTTAGAAACTGATCATCCTCTGATGTCACCATAAATTTTATAAATAATTCACAGCTCCATAGAAATTTTTCTCCCCCTGTTTCACATGGATCTCATTTGACCTGGCACATTCCTATCGTGCCTCACCCTGAGGTGCTGTTGGCAGAAACCGTCCATCACTGCCCACAGTACCAACTACAAGAGACAGGCCTGTGCTGCTGGAAGAGATCTGTTTGTACCACACTAATCCTGGTTATACAATTTAAACTTTGACAAATAGACACTATTAATCTGTCTTAAATCTGACAGGTTTACAGGTGGATTATCACCTTTTAAAGCTCATAGAAAAGAGAAAATACATGTCATTTAAGCAGAGATAGAGGCTAAAACATAACCTTGCGAAGCAGATGGATACCTTCTTTGTTTTTCACTGGTGAATCCATCTTGCAAAGCTCCTGTCTGAACTGTTTGGGCCCGGTTAGAAAGTGACAGGACCAATAAGTGACGAGGGGCAGTAGTTTCAGGCGTGGTGGCGTCGTGACGTGAGCAAGCAGCAACTAGAGGCCGGTGCAGTTATGGCGGAAGAGCTTAGCGTGGATGCTGCTAAAGCACCAGTTTTATCAGAACTTGACGACATTTCTTCATTAAAAGAAGAATAAAGAACAGCAGTGAGTTGTTTTCTTTTCAAAAACGACAAAAGTCGAGTACTTACATGTCTTTAGTCGCCATGTTTCACGTTATTCCTCGGTAGCTGTGCATGTGCAGCTCGATAGCGGCTACGTCATGTGTTTTGTTGCTCTGACTGGCCTGTAGAGATGTGACAGACAGAACGTTCATCCAATCACACTCCGAGATTTTCTCAAAGCCTCTGCCTTTTCCCAAACGTTTTCTATTGAAGCTTTCCCAGATGGATGTGTGAAACAAATCCATCTGGCATGTCAGGTTAGCCAAAATATACATTCCTGTGAATATAAATACTGATGTGCTCTTTTGAAGTATGTAACTGACAGCTGATAACAGCACCTCTTTATTGTGGGTTGAAATTGATGCCTTCCTGTTTAACTGAACTCTCTTTGCTTATCTAAAAAGTTTTAGATTGATCAAAGATAGTAGCAATGACTCAGTAACACTGAAATTCAGTCTAGGCCTGGATGGAGCAATATGCACTGGAGGAAGATCCTGGTTAACATTTACTTATACCTCAATTGTTAGTAAGCATGTTTTTAAATCAGGTGTCTAAGTTATTTCATACTTTCACAAACAAAAAAAATCCATGGATGACTGGACACAATGAGTCAGTCACAGCAATGAGAAGTAGTCATTGTAGGCTTGCCAATACAGGAATTACAGTGCCAATAAAAAGTCCAGTCACTGGTTACTCTGTATTCCTGACTGCCATTACACCATGAAGACAAAAGAACACCAAGCAACTCATAGAAGTATAAGTCAAGGGATGGATAAAAAAAAATCCAAGGCACTGAACATCCCTCAGAGTTAAGGCAAATCCATCATCAAGAAATGGAAAGAATATGGCACATGCGTAGATCTTCCTAGATCACGCCGCACTCTCAAACTGAGTGAACATGCAAGTTGGAGACTAGTGAGAGAGGACACCAAGACACCTATGACTACTCTGAAGGAGTAGGCAAGCATCAGCAGCTGAGCTGGGAGAGACTCTACATACAACAACTGTTGTTCTTCACCAGTCAAAGCTTTATGAGCAAGTGGCAAAGAGAAAGCCACTGTTGAAGAAAACTTTGATTAAATCTCAACTACAGTTTTCCGAAAGGCATGTTGGAGAATCTATGGTCAAACGGGAGAAAGTTCTTTCATCTGATGAGACTAAAATGGTGCTTTTTTGTGAAGCACAGTGGTGGCAACATCATGCTGTGGGGATGGTCCTTGGCAGGTGGCCCTGAAAGGCTTGTAAAGTTAGAGGGTAAAATGAATGCAGCAAAATAGGAAAATCCTGGAGGTCAATCTTACTCAGTCTGCAAGAGAGCTAAAGCTTGGGAGATTTATTTACCAGCAAGACAATGACCTGAAGAATTCAGCGAAAGCTACACAGAAATGGTTTAAAGTTAACAAGGTGAATGTTCTGGAGTGGCCGAGTCAAAGCAAAGACCTCAATCCAATAGAGAATTTGTGGCTGGATTTGAAAAGGGCTGTTCACGCCCCATCCCTGTGCAGCCTGACAGAGCTTGAACAGTCTTGCAGTGTCCAGATGTGGAAAGCTTATTGAGATCTGATCCACACTAACTCAGCTGCCAAAGGTGCATCTACTAAAAACTGACTTGAATATTTATGCAGTCATGTATTTTACATTACACATTTCCATTTGATTGACATTACTTTGCTCTACTTTTAATGAAGAAATGTTGAACATTTCAATTAAAAAAACTGCTGCTATAGCTGCATCCCTCACTAATATCTTCACCAGCTGCCATGGATGTTTACAGGCTTGTTACACACCTACACCCTGCCCATAGTTACTGCTTTGTTCTCCTCTGATTAGTCTCGTCATTATCTGATGAGGAACAAATGTCTCAGCCTGAAACTTCACAAGATGGATCCACCTGATGTCTGAAATGGAATCTGGCCAGTCAACACTGTAAGCTTACATATGAAAGATTTCAGTCCGTCAAACATTAAACATAGTAAGAAAATCAACTTTTATAAGCAGCCATCTTTCTAAAAAAAAAAAAAAAAAAAGATCTTTTAGTTTCTATTTCCAAATCATGTTACCGTTATCCATACTCAGAGTCAGACACAGCCACTCTGATGAACAAAAACAGGGGATTAGAGGCTAAAACAACACCCCTATACAGTCACTGGATGGCATGTCAACATATGCAGCTCATGGAAACATAACAGTTTAAGTCTCATACAGTGTGTACTTTAAGGATAAGGCAGAATACAGGTGACCCATTTTAAAAGAAACTGTTGTCAGTGTTATTCTGACATACTGACTTAAATGTCTGTTTAAAACTAGAATGTGAGATCTAAAAACACAGAGCTGAAGTCATAAACAGCTCATGTGTGTTTTGGTGTTGGACACCACAGAGCTCGTCATCTATTTTGTCTACACACTAATAATAACTGTTATGGGCTCAGAGGGCCCTTGCAGTTTGTGTTAAATGAGTCATTCAGCACCACACTTCTCTGAAACTCAGTCTAAGATAACAAATCTCAGACTCCAGAGGAACACAAACCTGCTGCCAAATCCTGATCTGTCTTTCATTTTGTATTCTTTTGAAATTTTCATGGATGCTCCTTCAAAAATGTTCAGTGGTATGTGAGCTTTTGTTTGATGTTAAAACACGTTTTGGCAAAGTTAGGGTTGTTTTAGTCTTTTTAAAATATAAAAGTTATAATGTGAAGTTTAGTGCAATTTGTATTTATTTTTCGCTCTGTTTTAGGTCCCAACCAACTCCTCAGTGAATTCATTCACAAAACTGAAGAAGTTTCATTGTGTCTTTTGATGCTGATAAAGGTTGTAGACTGTTTTATTAGAAATCAGCTAAAGTGCAAAAATTCAGTTTTACATAACTGATGGAACCTGCAGATTAACTATGAGAAATCAATTATACATTGTTATTTTTAAACTTGATGTGTTGTAACACCTTCAAACATAATAATTGCCCATAAATGTTATAAACCACAAACGTAATACAAATTTGCATCTTGAAATGTAATAATCCCACAAATAGTAATAGTAGTTGCCTACAGCAACATAACTACCATAGTAGTAGTTGCCATAACTAGAGCCATGAATCTAAGAACAAAAAATTGAATGAGAAAAGAAGAAGATTGATCTCAATCTTGGGATATTCTGCTACATCCAAGGTGTTCTTTAATCAAGCCCTCAGTGGGAATTCTTCAGCTCTAAATATAGGAAATTTTACACTTCAGAGAGCCGAAAAAAACAAAAATGTTTTTTTTCATGTGAACAAAACTCACGGGACAAGGCTGTGCATCTCCCAATTAAAGAAAATTTCTGTGTCTTAAACATACAACAGGGCACAAAATTCCTGAGACTTAAAGACAAATTTTGAGTCTACGGGGAATTGAAGTTGTCATAAAACAACAAAAACAGTCTTGGTGAAAATGTTTCTGTATGTCATCATTATTTTCTCAGGGCCCTATTGTGGCACCTTTAAATCCACTCTGCTAAGATCCCTGGTTCTATCAGGGTTTAAAGTCTCTGATAAAACTACTTCCTGTTTCCTGGCAAAAAAAACAAACAAACAAACAAAAAAAAGTTGCCACCACTACATTTTTGATGTGACATGAGCTTAAGCTGACTTTAACCCACTGGCAGTTGTAAGAACGGCTACAACAAACGATGATCACAAACATTTAGCTTTTGTGTTTATAGTACATTTGTGGGAAATAATTACAATTTTTGAAAGCAGGAGATTTCTATAATCTCACAAGTGTAATAAATTCCTGCAAATGTAAAGTTATAACATTTGTGGGAAAAAGGGTATAACTTATCAATGAAAAAATTGCTTTCATATTCATGGGAAATGTATTGCCTTTCTATGTTCTGCAAGTGTGTATTATGTTTTTGGTTTAATACATTACTGGGCAGTTATATATTTTTAGTCATAACACGTGGTGCCCCCCCCCAAAAAAGGAATTTTAGCCTCGTAAAATTTGTTTCCTCCTTATACTGGTATTTAGGCTGTCTAAAACACAAAATAGTAGGTGTACTACATTTTATTTTAAATATTACATAGGCAGTTTACTGGAACGGTCAGTAAATCAAATGAACAAATGCAACATCGAAAATACGTAGTTCAAGTACTCAACTATCATCTGCAGTTATTGCAAGGAAAAAAAGCGAAGAATTTACTGAATATTTTATTATTGCTAGATTTATATTCAATAGGAAAAAAAAATCTATCATGTGAAGTACAGTCAGTGTTTTTACAGTCAACAAGTTTGTACCTAATACATCTTGAAAAAAAATCATAAGTTCAAAAAATCAAATTACAATTTCCAGTTTCACTGTAATGATAGTGATTAACATTAAAGTTCAGAAAACTGAAATACAGTTATAACTCAAACTGATTGTTCAGAAATGTTTACAAAAATCAGCCACAACAGTCTATAAATGTTAAATATAAACACTTTACAAAAATCAGAAATAAGTCAATTAAAACATTAATTTTCAAACAGTTATAAGGCATCATAATGAAATGGTGAGCATACATGTATTTCAGTGAGTTAATGTCAGGGAATGCATAGAAATAGTGCAGGATCTACAAATAAACACACAATATTTTTAATCAGACAAAGTTATTTTGGCCTTACAGTAGAAAATCACTTTCACAGCCTGTGATATTCTCACAGAGATCTCTCTGTGCTCTAAGTTGTAAACCAGTAACAGTCACAGTAACAGTCTGTGATCTCCAGGAAACAGATTCAGACTATAAAGATTTTACCAAGTCATTCATCAACATAGATAACCAAAACATTTAGAACATGTGGTTTCTTTTACAACTGTAATTCAGTGTTGTGTGCAAGAAAACACAATAAAATATCATAAGTGTCATATTCTTTAAAGCTCCTGTAAAGACTTTTTTTGGTCATGAATCAGACTGAAATAAACACTGATGCCTCTATATGAGCTTAAATAAAACAATATTAGTAAGATTGTTAATTTTTATGTGGTTATATTTTGTGCCTTAAAACAGCTGATGGGGGGTAGGTGTCTGGTCAAATGATTATCAACTGGAAAGCACCATTTACACATGGGCAGGACAAAACCAGCAAAGACCAAGAAGTTACTGCTTTTTCCACAGGGGGCACCAAAATCAACACACCAAAAGGTCCTCACAGGAGCTTTAACAGTCTGAACAGTGTACCATGTGATAAAGAATGAACAGTGGAATGAACTCTAATCTAAAACTATTATTCAGCATAGAAATATTTCATCATACTGCACATATTTATTTTCAGTATCAAACCATTAAATTTGGTTAAGCACAGATAATCAGCATACAAAGTTTGATTAGTATTTAATCGTTCATTTTCTTGTGCAACAAGTGTCAGTGTTTGGTCCATGTTTTCAGTAGTGCTTTGTTATACTAGTGCATGCAAAGGGACAGATTTGTGAGCTTAGTCAGTTGACATCTGTTTACAGAAAACAAATATTTACAAGTAAACTATCCATGCTAAGGACTTAACATTGTTTAATATCCAGTCAAAGCAAAACTTGGCACCTCAAGTCTCAGAAATGGTCTGACTTGATGTATTTTTTTTTCTAAAAATACAAGAGGTATTGTCTTTTTATGTTTTTCTGTGCTCTAAACTTAGTGTCTCTCCTAGAAGCTCAGTGTTGTAGTGTTTTAGATTTTATTTTGACTCCTTAGAAGTGGGCTTGCTCTTGTTTTGTATTAATGCAATGATATTCTTCCCACTGTATCATAGAGTACATCTGAGTGGGTCGCAGACTGTAGGAAATTCTTTTGATTGCAGAGGATGTTTTCCTTCCTCTAATTCTCTGCAGAGGAAAAATCATCCCCCACTGACCTCTACTTTTATGTCCTTTATCTCCTCTGTCTCCAATTCCCTTTAGACTACATCGCCTGTTGGCTTCACTCCCAGTCTTAACAGAAGCTAAGTTTCACTTTCATTTTTTTTTCTCCTATACAGTGCTACGTTGTCCCACCCTTACCCAGTCCCAGAAGTGCTTTTTTTTAACAGGAGCTGGTCTGCAGGTTGCTCTCAGTGAGGATGGAGGTGATGGTGGAGGGATCGTACAGGCTGTCGTCGTCATCTGAGCTGAGAGCTGATGAATCCAAAGTGGGCCTCATTGCTGCCTGAGTCTTTCTCCTGTGACACAAAGTCATCATTAACAACATTATAGCATAGCATTATAAGATGTAAGAACACGGTTTAATTAAAATTTGCATTAGTTAGTGTTGCATGAAAATCATAGAGCTCCCTCTGCTGGCACACAAAGGGAACAGGCTGGATTTTCTTACATCTAGAAGGAGGATTTCAGTTTCCCTATGGCACATGAGTAATGTGCTAATTTTTTACGTAACACCTCTTGACACTTGGGTGACTGTAGATCTGTTTTACACGCATCCTGTTGTAAAATACCGTCCCTCAGGGAGTCTGTGTGAGTCTCTACCAGGTGTCTCTAAGTGTGTCTAACAGCTGAGGAATCTAGGTTCACAGCAAAAAGCGTCATTTACATTCACTTTTATTCCTTCTGTGACAAAATGAAGGGGAACGTGTTTTTTCTCTCTTTGCTCACTCACACATATTCACTGTGTTAATTTGGCTGCCAGGAAGTGAGTTGCATAATCCTTACCAAAAGCTCACACTGTGAGTAACTAAATAAGAGACAAAAGGGAAATGCTCACTTGAGCTCAGTCTCCAGAGCAGTGACTCGGCCCTGCAAGGCCTCTTTGAGCTCCATCTGTTCCTCCATGTCTCTCTGAGCCTTCCTCCTGAGTCCCTCGATTCTCTCCAACTCCGTCTCTCCTTCATCCACCTGCCTCTTTAGAGCCTTCACCCTTAGAGAGAGCTGCAACGACAGTTAAAATAAGGTTTGATTGTACACTTTTATGTTCAAACACTGACCTGAAGTAGGAGGTGAATGTGTCTACCTGGTCAATCTGTTCGGAGTTGGTTTGTCTCTCCTCATCCAGAGCCATGTTCAGCTCCTTTAATTTCCTCTCCAGACGCCGCTGAGATGCAAACACAGAGTTTTTCTCCCTTTACAAACACACAAGAGGAAGAGAGCAAGAAATGTTTGCAGGTTAATAAGTAACATTCTTCATCTAAGCTCCTGTCAAAACTTTGTGCAGCCCAACATTAGCTACCTGTCTGATCCAATCCAATCCAGTCCAATCCAAATTTATTTATAAAGCACATTTAAAAACAACAAAGTGCTGACCAAAGTGCTGAACAGTAAAAATTTAAAACAATAAAACAAACAATAAAACGCAGACGTAGCACCGAAGTAAAAACTGGAGGACATAAATGGATCAACAAAAACAGAAAGGAATAAAAGTCAAATCCTTAAGCAGAGCTGAAAAAAGCATTTTTAAGTTTGATTTAAAGACAGGCAGAGAGGGGGACAGTCGAACATGAGGAGGAAGAGCATTCCAGAGCTTTGGCGCAGCTACTGAAAAAGCTCGGTCACCCCTGAGCTTCAACCTTGACCTCGGGACGGTCAGAGGACACTGGTCAGAGGATCTGAGAGTCTGAGATAAAATATGGAAAGAAAGGGAGGAGCAAGCCCGTTTAGAGACTTATAAGTTAATAACAAAATTTTAAAATCAATCCTAAAATGCACCAGAAGCCAGTGAAGAGAGGCTAAAATGAGGGAAATGTGGTCATATTTATGTCGACCAGTTAAAAGACAAGCTGCGGTGTTTTGAACAAGTTGTAAACAATTAAGAGAGGTTTGGCTGGCACCAAAATAAAGTGCATTACAATAATCGAGACGAGTCATGATAAAAGCATGCATAACCTTCTCAAAATCATGAAAAGATAAAAAGGACTTGACCTTGGTTAAAAGATGAAGATGATTTAAAAAAAAGAAAAACATGAACACCCCCAAATTTTTGGCAGTCTTTTAGAAAGGGCTCAAGAGTGGACAGATCACTGACAGCACTGGGGCTGGTACAGCCGCCATGGGGTCCAAAGACAACAACTTCAGTCTTATTCTCATTTAGCTTAGGAACATTGAGAGCCATCAAGGCTTTAATGTCTCTCAGACAGTCCAGCAGTGGGCCTAAGGCGCTGGAAGCTCAGATTTTCAGTGTTAAATACGGCTGTGTATCGTCAGCATAGAAATGAAATGAAATGAAATGTCATATTTTTTTTAAATAGGTCCCAAGGGGAGCATATATAATGAAAAAAGAACTGGGCCAGGTATGAAGCCTTATTCTGCCATTGACTCTTGTTTGGTGTTTGGTGTGTTTGGTGGATTGGATGATTGAAGTTTGACGAAACAAGACATATTGGCAATTCAACAATTTATTCATTTAACAAACAGGAGCCTCAGTAGTGTGTACACAGCCACAACAGCCTGGCACCTCCTTCTCAAGCTCAAAACAAGAGTCAATTTTTGCAACAGCAAAAAAAGCTGTTTGGCATTGGCAGAGAAGATTTGACAATTTTTCATGGGTGCAGCCCACATACTCAGCTCTGCTGCTCATCCCACAAATGCATGTTCCTTACAAACGTGGCACCATTTAAAAGGGAAATAAACAGGCTTTCCATAAGATTTATTGCTAAGAAGCTTTGTTGCAACAAAGAAATAATCTACCAAACACAAATTTCCTTACTTTTTGTGCTCAGTTTAGTTACTTTATCTCTGGCTATGTTTGCTAAAGCTCACATAACTAGAGTGCTAGCAAAGTAATGTTAGATTTAGCTAAAGCTAACAAAGCTAAAGTGAACCGCCATTCCCCCTGCCATTTCTAAAATGGGTCTGTTTTATTTATGAAATGTTTCTTAGTCTTCAGTGTTTACAGTATAGATATATCATTATCGTAACTATCAGACGTTTTTATGAACAAAGTTGAAGTTGAAAATGAAACAAAACTGGAAATAGGTTGCATCAGCAAATTACAGCACTTCCATTCTGACAGAGGTGGCGTCTCAGTAACGGTCATTCATGTTTTGCGCTGCTTAATTGTGATGTAATAAAACTATTCACTGCTTTTGCTTGTCTGTTCTGTTGATGGAGCCCCCCCCCAAATTGAGACTCCATCCCCACCTCTGTAGCACTGTGGTCCCACTAGATATTTGCAAGTTGAATAAAGATATATGGCGCAGCTCTGACCTGTTCTGTTGTATAATGAGCACTGTTAAATAAAAACTGCACTCTATAAGGAATATTTACAAAACAGTAAAACACAATTTTTGTGAGGGATAAATTAATAAGGGAAAAAAGCTGTCAAAATTGGTTTTTCTTGTTAAAACGGTAGGCTTTTTGCCTGCAGCATTAACCAACAAGGCAATCTTTTGCAGCTTTTCTCTTTCAATCATGTGAAATGTATCAATAAAGTGAAGACAGTTCACAAATTTCAGTAAATACATCTTATGGAGTATAACTTTTACTAAACAAAGTCCTACATTTAAATTGAGGATTATGCAATAGAGGTGTCAAGAGCTTGGCACCGTAACTCACTTGTCATCTTTTGTTATTATTTTGACTGAGAGACCCCTGGCAGTGGAATTTACACACTGTGCTTAATGATCACAAGGAAATAGCACTACTCAAAACTTGACATCACTGACAAAGCCACTGCTGGAAATACTTTTTTAAGATTGACAAATCAGCTGTAAGAGTGATGGCTCTGATTTCAAATTTAGAGTATGCTGCAATGTAGAAGTATAACCTGTAAATCAACAATAATACCAACAGCTTCGCTTTTGCTAAAGTTGATCAGACTTTATATGGCTCTATTCAAAAACGTTCAACAAAATATACATAAAGGAGGAAAAATCCAGTCCAGAAAAAAATGTTGATCTGTTGCTGTGTACCTTTCCTCACTCCGTAGGCGCTCCTCCAGTTCCTGGATCTTGTTCTCCAGCTGCTGGACTCCAACCGAAGAGCGAGACTGGCCCTCCATGTCAGCCACACGACTCCTCAGCTCCTTCAACTACAAGGTCAGACGCACACAAACAACAGATTAAAAACACATTTAATATTATCAGTCTCTATGTTATAGAAAGGAACGTGCAAGAACAGACAGAGGTCTCCAGTTTCTGATTATGATGTTAGGTGAAAAAAAATGTGGTTTGTTTGTATTTACATGTCTCTCCATGGAGTTCTTGTCCAGCTCCAGATCCTGTTTGGATGATCTCTCCTGCATGAGCTCAGAGCGGAGCTGATCAATCTGATCTCTGCTCCTGTTTACTCTGTCTGCCATCATCTCTGCACTGCTCCTCTCCTCCTCCACTTCCAACTCTAAACGCTTCAGCTTGTCCTGAGAGACACAACAACAAAAACCTTTATTAGATGTAAAAAAAGTATAAAACATGATCTGTATGAGCCCTTATGCAAAAAGTGTTCATATTCAAATACTGTTGGCTGGCTTTACTTTTTGATAATGCATATTAAGCAGCTCTGAGGGTTTTTTATTTCAACTGTGTTGGTTTGAATTACAGATAACAACAAAACAGAAGCAGAGACAGCTATGCTAACACTAGATGCAGATCAGAGCTATTACTGTATAAGCACTGTAATGACAGTTTATTTTCTCTGATCATAAGCTGAGCATTTGTGCTTATTTTACCTCCAGGATGCGAATCTCCCTGGTTTTCTCATTGAGGCCGTTCTTGCCGGCCTCCAGCTCCCCCTCCAGGTGGCGCAGTCGGTTTGAGAGAAGCTCTTTATCCAGCTGGTGGTTGTCTCTCTCCTCACACGCCAGCAGAAGCTCCTTCTTGTGTCGTGACATCTAGTCAGATTTATCATAATATTAGACACAGAAATGCCACACAGGATCATCATCACTGTATTGTTTTGCATGTGGATACATAAATACAAGTATTCGAGCGTGCACCCATGAATTTTATCTGTCACAACTATAAAAAAAAACAGGCAGGCCAAACATAATTTTCTTATGAAAGTAACAGGCCAAGAAAGTAAGCGAGCATGTAGATAAACACTAAAAACACACCTCTTCCTCCAGTTTCCGTAGGTTTATGCGATTTCTTTCCAATTCACTCTGAGCGTCAGTTCCGTGACGCTGCGCCTCCTGCATTTCCTTGCGTGCCCTCTCTCTCTGCTCCTCCAGCTGAACCCTGAGAGCCTGCATCTCCTCTCTTGAGGATGTGGTCAGAGATGCATGCTGACAGAGACAAACAAACAGGGGGAATCTTATTTGTGCTCTAAAGCCTCTGATGAGGAGGTGTTTAAAACTAATTAAGCTTTTGTTTTAAAAGTAAGTTTTGCTTTTTTACCTCTTTGTTGAGTTTCTCCAGAGCTCTCCCTTGCTGTTGTTCTGTCTCCTCCAGCTGGCTGATGGTCTCTTTCAGTGTCTCCTTCTCCTTCTCGGAGTCCTCCAGACGCTGGCTCAGCTCTTGCTGCTCCTGGCTCAGTCTGGAAGCTTTTCTCTTGGTTTCATCCAGCTCTGATCTCAATGCTCGGGCCTCAGTGTGGAGGGCGAGCTCTGCCTCGGAGTTCTCTGTGGCATTCATCTGCAGCTGAGCCTGAAGAAATCAGAGAAGATACCAAATCACAGCAAAATAACTCTTCAGGTTCAGGCTCATTTATTTGTAGCTAGTGAGATAGTGGCATCTATACATAAATCACAAAACAAATGCATCTTGAAACAAACAAAACCATTCAAAACCTACTGAAACATGATACAAATGACTAAAAAACAATAAAAGTGATAGCCTAGGATGATACATTAAACAAACTAAGGAGAAACACTGACATAGGGACGCTATGTTACTGGATCACTGTGTGCACATGGGCTTCCATCAACTGCATCAGTGCACTTCAGCTTTAAGTCTACTGTGTGTGAGAGTATGAAATCTACCTCTAGACGTGACAGTTTCTCTCTGAGGCGTGCGTTGGCCCCCTCTTGCTCCTGCTGGGCGTCTTCGAGTGTTTTAATGTCAATCTGAGCTCTAATTAGACGTGTGTCTGTGGCCTTTGCTTCCTCCTCTGCCAGTGAGAGTTTCTCTTTGAGCTGGTTCGCTTCACTGCGTGTCTCATCAAGCTTCTGCTCCAGCTCGGTGATGATAGCTGGGTTTGGGAGCTAAAGGCAGGAAGAAATATAAACAAATATAACAGAAAAGATAGGATAGATTAGAATAAAAATACTAACCAAGCAATGTTTGAAGAATATTTTTTACATCTTAACCAATATCAAAACCGAACTATTAACTTTGTTTAAATCTATTTCGAATGTAGCTAACCTTTTTGTTTTTCTCCTGTGCTTTTGCAAAGTCATCTTTGGCCCTCTGCAATTGGTCCTTTAGTCTATTAATCTCATACTTCAGCTCTGCTTCCTGGTTCTGGTGAGACTTTTTGATGGAGATGACCTCCATTACTTTCTTATCAAACTCCGTCCTTTGCTTCTCCACCTCAGACTTTGCTTTCTGTAGTTCGGCGTTGCATTGCTGGAGTTTCTGAGCAAAAACACAGACAGCTTGATAAGCAAATGCACTTTAGTTCATCAAATACACCAATTTATCAGCCCCCAAAATGTTGTAGATCAACTGAGGTTGAATATTTATTTGCTGCACCTGGTTGAGGGACTGTGTGGTGCTGGGGTCTGGTATCTGCTGTTTCATGGTGCTCACTTTCTCCTGTAGCTCCTTCAGTTCCTCCTCTGATTCCTCTTTTTCCAGACGATTCTGCAGAAGTCTAAAAAGGAGATCCAGTACAGTAAGTCTAAAAGAGCAACTACATATACAGCTTTTGTAAGCACTGCTTGATTATCTGAACGGCAGCAGGTGGATTGTAATAGTGATTCATGACTTACTGGCTTAGTCTACTTTGATGTAGTCAGTGAGCATATCAGTCATTAATCTATCTTTAGACAACAGGCATTAAATCATCATTTACTGTTAGCACATAAAAAAGATCAGATACAGTGTATTCAAAACAAAAAGGCCTAGGAAAGACAAAGAAACAAAGAAACTGATGGCCGTCCACACCACTCATTCATTTCTTTAGAGTTTTTGCGTTTAATAAAGAAACAAATAGCCAAAAGTAAAAATAATGCTCTAGGCTGTGACTGACCTCAGTGTAATTCCTGCTTAACCATATTCCCATCTGGAAGCATAGCTTCAAGGTGGAGGGTTTCCTGCTATATGTTTAAATTTAGATTATTCAGATGCTATAATCAGACTGCAGGTGTGGATTGCCTTCAAACTACAGACAGACAGTTAGCACAGCTAACCACATCTACGGCTCTGCACAACTAAACACAAATGTTACTTCTTAGTGACTCTCACTGTGTTTTAGGGCTGCTGGGTGGCTCTCTGACAGAAAGAGGGAGAAACAGTGACCAGGTGGAATGAGGGAGAAGAGATTGAAACACATTAGTAGTACAGCAGGTACAAAGACAAACCATGAAAAGAACCCGACAGAATCCATGTCCAAGTAATGACTAGACGAGTAAAACACATGTAGGTAACACTAAAAGGACCTCTTTAAAAACAACATGGGTTTCTAAAGACTCACTCTTGTTTAGTAGTTCGAAGTTCATCTCTGGTGGCGTGAAACTGCTCCATCCAGTGGCTGCTCTCGTCTCTACAGTCCTCTAGCTGCTGCTGAAGGGAGCGAATGGATGCATTTACCCGCAAACGCTCTGCTTCAATCCCTGCATGAGACTAAAACATAAGACAGAATAAGTAAGGGCATATTTCATTATTAACCTCATTTTCATAGACATAATTAAGGGCTGATGGATTAATCATTCTACAACAGATCTGAGACATTTAGTGCATCAGGGCCGGATATATTTAATGCACTTGTTCATATAACTTTATCTCTTGTGATCCTTTCTTTTCACTAGAATTTTATCATTGTATCGATCGCTGACAGGAAGTTCACATGGAACATGCTCTAGGTATACCTGTGAACAAATATGTGAATATGGATGCAACTGGAAAAACTTTGATGAAATTAAAATAAATTAACACAATAAATAGCAGATTTATTTTTAAGAATACAATTCACAAACCTGACCTTGTTAATGTCAGAAATAGACTGCTAACCATTGGTTAGAACAGCCATTATCAAGGTTTTCCCTGTGGTAATCTGGTGTGAAAAGCCTGCTGTAGCTCTGTGCTGTTGAGCCCTCCTGTGTATGAAGCTTTTTTTTGTTTAGTTTCTACATTTTGAAAAAAGGTGGACCAGCAAACTATTCAAAACAATCACTAGCATGTCAATCTAACTGACAGCAAAAATTAATAAAGCAACTCTTTAAAAGAATCCTGACATATTTGCAACAAAATTCACAGTGAAACTAAACCTGTGGGGCTATGAGGGATCTCAACAAAATCACTGACATTGGTCAAGGTATCTGTAATTGAGACATGGTTGGTCTACAAGCTAAACATTATGCTAGGACAGAAATATTGCCACTGCAAAAGATGAGAAAATGACAAGCAGGAGGTAAGTTTTGCTCCTGCGGTCTTGGCTCAAGAGTTTGTTTGCTCATTTTTGCATGAATCTTAATAAATTCTGAAGTCATATCATTGAAAAATTGTTGAAACTAGTAGTTTTTTGATTCTACATACTTCATGTGATAAATTATCTGTTATTTTTATGTGTATTACCTGAACTATGGGAGTAACAGAAAAGAGAGAGAGCGAAAGAGAGAAAGGAGGAGACAGCAGACAGCAAGGGGAGATCAAATAAGAGCAAGTGCTGAATTAGTGACAATCAAGCAGTCACAAAGAAAATGGATTTTATCTTCCTGATTGTTTTACAGAAGTCAAGCTTTTAAGGTCTCAGAAATATGCCAGTACTTCAGCTTTGATGTGAGGGAGGGTTCATGACGTCAACTTTTCCTTAAAAGTTTTTGATTATATTCCAACCTGAGGACTAAGCACAGCTTCCCCCTCCGGAGTAAATAATGGCACCAATAAAATAACCCAAACAAGACAGTAAGAATATAGAGTCAGAGCAAAAACTCCCACCATGCACTTCAGATAATTCAGAGGGACTGTTCTATTTTGGGTAGATATTATTTCTAGGAAAATATTCTTATTTTGTCTCTTATTACTATTAACATAATAATACTATGTATTACTACTACAAAATACTAATATTTTGGTATGTGTTCAGTGACCCTTTTTAATGTGCAGGTTGGGATCTAAATTAACTAATAGTGCTTTAAGACAGACACGGTTCTGGCTGTGTTATGAAGTCTCAGAACCTTGGGGCTTAGGGTTAGGGTTAGGGTTAGTGGGAGGATGTTACTCAGGTTTATTAATTATTTGGTCTGGTGTTCAGTTTAACCCAGCCTTCACTATCTCTTCCACAAGTTTGGCGTATTACTTGCTTTTCTACTACTCTCCAGCTTCACCTGGAATTCTGCAGATGCCAAACATTTTGCAACCAAACATTTTGTCTCCTCAGCAGACAACTTTTTCTCCATTTTCAACACGTCTTTACAACTTAAATATGACCAGCCAATCATGATGTCACGGTTCGCAAGGAAGAATTAACTAATTTTTGTTCCAGCTGAGAACCAGCTTTTCAGATTTTAAACCTTTTTTTTTCAGTTTGAATGTGCCAGCCGGTTTGGAACCTGGATCTGGCATGGAGCCCTGCTGATTTGAAAGGCCTATAAGTTAACCACCTTTTTTCATGTTTTGTTGCCCTTTTATCAAAACAGGTATACCTATATATTCATTTTCACAATTATTCTATTGAAATACAATATTCTGGTATTAGGACAACTCTACTGTAAAGTCAGTTTGAAGAAATGATAATCTGGCGGCCGTGTTCGTGCTCACACCTGAGACACCTGCTCCATGCTGCCGCGGAGCTTCTCCATGTCAGCCCTGTACTGTTCCCGTAGTGCCTCGATCTCTTTGTCGTGTGTTGCAACCTCCTCTTTCAGTGCTCCTTTAAGAGCTGTTAGCTCCCTCTCTCTCTGCCTCAGCGTCTCCTCCAGCTTCTGTTTCAGCTGGCAAACCTCCATCAGCTGCGTCTGACAAGACATCAGATCCTGCAGACGATGGGAATATACCCTATTAACATGATACTCCTGAATTTACAGCCTTGTGCAGCGTGGTATTTTAATACATACTAGGTCTGTGCAATTTTATCCCAACAGGAACTAAAGAAAATATTACTTGAGCTATAAAAGCTTTTGTCTCTTTAAAATTTACAACCATTAAAAAAGCTTTTCAGAGGAGCCTTTTATATCCTGTATTTTAAGTGGATAGCTCCTGTGTTTCTATTTCAGTGTTATTTTAAGCTTGGTTCTCTGCTCTACCGTCTTGTTGCTGCTTTCTCTCCTCAGTTCATCCTGAAACTCAGCCAGCTGGTCCTCCATCTCTCGGACCCTTGCCTCCGCATTCTCCCTATCCATGCGCAGCTGAGTCAGCCTGCAAGGAAAAGAGGGCATACACAAAGCGCAGTGATTATTTGCACTTAAATGACCCTGACACACTTGTGTTAGTCATGTGAATTAGTTATAGTAACTTCTTGTTGCATGAAATTGTGAGGATTGTGTGTGCTTGAAAACAAAGTGGGCTTATCATGCTGCCCTCTTACTCCAGCCAACCAAGACTGACGGACAATAGTGCCATGCTTCTTCCTGCTTTCCCCTCTGTGTTTGTGTATTAGTGTGTTTGAATGAGTGCACTGTATGCTTTTGTGTTCTCACTCTGATTGTGTGTCATTTAATTCTTTCTTCTTCCGGTCCAGCATCTCCTGGAGCTGCAGGTTTTCATCCAGGCAGGACTCGAGCTCAGCTTTCAGAATGGGATCAGAATTGCTAACAGAGTCCTGCACACGAGCAGACATGATGAATAAATGAGAGCAGGGAAACATTAGACATCAGGTAGCTCTGCTGGGACAAACAATGGGCTTTGAGGAAATGTTTAAGCAGTGGCCCACCGATCAATATGCATAAGGGATTAAGTTCTTAGGAGCTATTAAAGATTAAGACCTGCCCACCTTCTTTAAACCGACATATAATGAGTCATTATTGGAGTTAGATTATTGTGTGTGTGCACCTCTGACTGGCCCAGAAGGCTTTAGGGATTAATCTGAGGATTAATCTGAAGCACACTCCAAGGAACCCCCAGCCCTCCTGGTTAGATTAGTTTAAAAGAGATAAAAACTCTGAGGACAGTTTCCTTCTCCAACCATCCAACAGCTGATTTATTTCTTTAGATAGCTGGAACTCTCACTTCGAGTAGGCCTGGAGGAGTTTTTATGTGAGGTATCAGCAGTGGACCGTGAACTTGGAGCTGATTTTAAGAGGCATACTAATCTGTGAATGTTAAATTCCTCTTGTAGAGGCCAGTTTCAATTAGCAAAGGGAATTTGGAGTAGTTTGGTGGGTTGTCCAAGGCATCTGAGCTACAGGAGCAACACAAAACTATTGCAGTCCTACCATTTTGTCTACTCTCTATTTGAAAAAAAAAGTACTTTAATTTGGTTTTTGAGGCCTTAAAATGATTAAACTATGGCTAGGCAGTCTAGTGCTATCTGATACAGGAGTTTAAACATACATTTTACATGTACAAGGCAGTTTTTGTTGATATCTGAATTACACTCAACTCTTCAAACTCTTTATAAACATACCTAATCCTTACAGTGCTGATAATATCATACAACTAATATGTACATATTCAAGACATTCAAAATAAATTAAGGACTGTAAAAGTAAGTATAGAGTATAGAGTAGTCATAGGTGTCTTGGTGGCCTCTCTCACTATTCTCCTTCTTGCAGCTGAGGACAGCTTGATCTAGCACATGTGCCATATTTCTTCCGTTTCTTGATGATGGATTTACCTGAACTCTGAGGGATGTTCGGTGCCTTGGGCATTTTTTTTGTGTCAATCCCCTGACTTAAAGTTTTCAACAACCTTTTCTTTAAGTTGCTTGGAGTGTTCTTTTGTCTTCATGGTGTAATGGCAGTCAGGAATACTGATGAACCAATGACCGTACCTTCCAGACACAGGTATTTTCATAGTATGATCACTTGAGGCACTGAGATGCTCCCCATTTCATTAATTATGGGACCACTAGCACCAATTGGCTGGACCCCTCTGATTTTGGCCAGTCCCTTTAAAGTGGGTGAATATTCATTTTTACCTTTTTATTTATTTTATCGTATGGCAAGATCTAACTGTCTGACTTTAGATTGCTTTTCTCATTTCTGGCAGTAACCAAGGCAATCAGTGAAATTAAAAAAAAAAAAAAAAAAACTAAAAAAAAACCCCTAAAAACTATTGCTTTTTTTTATCATTTCATTCCTAGCAGAAAAGGTGATGACTATACCTTGAATCCATGGTTTTCAACCACTGTATTACAGCACACTTAAGTGCCGTGAGAGATGTATGTCATGGGAAATCATCCAATTTCAATAAGTTGCAGCAAAGAACTGACGTAATAAGGCCTTTGTTGCAGGTTTGTGCATTCTTGTTTTGTAGATGAGATGCCATCAGAGCAATCTTCTTTTTTTTAAAAATTGAGCATATGCCATTAGTTCAGGCTGGTCAGAGAGTCAAGCTAAGTGCTGCCATACGATTGAGATCAGTTGTTCTCACGCAAGCCCTCATCATGTTGCCATATTTCAACTGCTCAAGCCTGGCTACGCTTTGCTGATCCCTCTGCATTCTGCTTCTTGCAATCTTCCTCCACCCCAGCTACTTCTTTATTTTGCTCTGATCTGGGTGTTTTGCTGCTTCTCTTTCAGCCTGAGGCAGGATCTGCGAAAGGCAAGATCATGTGCTCTTCCTGCTGGATGCTTTCCACGTAGACTAGCGGAAGGGCAGGGGGATCCCAGTACAGCCACAATGGCAAAAATACATAATGGCAATAAGAGCAATTTAATAATTGCTAATTAAAAAAATGTTAAAACACAAATCATGTGTGTCTTGACAAAGTGGTCCTGACTGAATTACAATTACAGACATTATTAGGGGTTATGAAGTAGATTACACTGAAAGGTGGGCAATATTCAACACTCCTCATGAATGCTTACAGAGTGGGCAAAATATAAGGAACACCTTTAAATTCAATGCACTTTACTATAGTACAGTACCTGCTCTGGATGCATTATCAGGGAGCTCTGAAGTTTATCACTATTTGTAAAACAATCACACATCAATGTTTGTTGTATAAACATGACTACAGCACTGGCATGTTCTTATTAAAAAAGGCTAGTTTCAGTCTACTTTCTTCATACCTTGCAAGCCATAACAGTAAGGAGGGCACAGAGACTCATAATCTTCACATCCTCTCTTTACTGTCTATTCTAAAGGTCAGACATAAACTAAGGAAAAAACATCTAAATGTGCGGCTGCCTTTGCTTGGAATTAATTACAAAAAGACCTGAAACTTAATTAGCTGGTCTCATTGGGTGCTTTAAAGAGGATACTGAATGACTTGGAGGCAGACACATCTGGCTGCAGATGTTTTGCCTGACAAATATTTGCTTATCTAATTACTTCATGTTTTTTAATGTGTTATTATGCTTGTATGTATGGTTGCTCATTGTCTGTCAGAAACTGCCTGCCTGAGCAAGGACACTCTTAAAGAGAGAGACTTTTAATCTCAACATTGCTGATTAAATTAAAAAAAAACATACTACATTTTACTATGACTCCACTAATAAATCTAAAGCAAAATCAACTTTCTAACCATGTTAATAATACAATAAAAATGTGGACACCTCATAAAAGTAGAATTTAAGGTAGAACTGTTGTATTGGGTTAAATTAGATTGCACAGATACAACTGATGGTGTAAATGCCAAACCACATTAATTTGTGTAATACTTACACTTCTTTCTGCTTGTAGAGCAGCGTTTAGTTCTGCCACCTTTCTTTCAAGCTTCCTCTTTTCTCTCAACCACTCTTCCTGTGCCCTGTCTTTAGGCTGTTGAGGAAAAAGTACATTTAGATAAAAACAAGGGCAAAACAGCCTCAGACAGAATCAGGAGTAATGAAAAATACAAACCTTCAGATTCTGAATCCTCTGAAGGATGATTTTGACTTTGTGTTTGATGATAACATCACTCTCGGTTGACCTGATAAGAGACAAAAAAGCCAAATTTAAAAGAAATCTATTTAATTAATAATGGTGATCTAACATTTCACCACTTTAATGTAATAAAAATCTAAATGTTCTTGGATCGTATAACACATAGGTCCATACCCTTGTCTCAGGATGTTGTAAATAGTCTGCATGAACTCCTCCTCCTCACTGCTCATCTCTGCACTCTGACCCTGGTCCAGTAAAAGGTCAGGAGTCACCTTAAGATACAGATCAGAAAACTACTCTTGCAATGCTGCATGCTGTGTGGTGTTTGGAACTCACTGACATATTGATGACATAGCACTACACTTGTTTCTCTCTTACTTGAGCCTCAGTCGACGTGGCCTCCACAGTGCTGGATCTCCCTGGTGAAGACCATTGATTGGCTGATTGTAGAGGATATGCAGTGCCAGTGCTCTGGCCGCGTCCCAGACTGCTATGAGTGGAGGATGGGGGTGAGGAGTAAGGGTTTGGAGTGAGGAGAGGAGATGTATCCCTAGGATCTTGTACTCTCTGCTGGACTGCGGTAGTTCCACCATCAAACCTGTTTAAGTGTCTGTTAATCAGAGTCTGACTGGTTTGCTGAGGATGATCAGGATAGGAATGATCACTCCTTACTGATCCCACTGACCCGTTGAGCCCTGCTCTATATGAGCCTTCCCACATATTCCTCTCAACGTCTTCCTCTCTACCACCAACACGTCGGCCCCGCTCCTTCTCCCCCCTCGCCCCAATTCCTCCATCCAGGTTCCCATAACTCCCAGACTTCCCATCACCTGGTGGCCTAGACAGCTGAAAGTCCTCCTCCCCCGTCCCTCCCTCTCCATCCCTGTCTAGCAGTGAGCCATGAGACTGAGCACGGCGTAGTGCTCCTCCCTGTCCTCCCCCATTGTCTTCCCCTTGTGTCCCTGTGTTCTCTCTCCTTCGGGGGAGGCTGCTGTAACCAGACGGGTACTGTGTTCTGAGCTGGACTCCATAAGAGTCTCCTTTCTCTCCATCTTTCAGGACTAAGTATGGCTGCCCAGCAATGCCCTGCACCCTGACTGCTACACCATATTTGGAGGTGGTCTGAGTCTTGGTCTTGGGCTTAGGCTTCGGCCCTGGCTGGTCCCCGCCGCTCAGGTCATTGATGAAGCGGATCTGGACGCCATAGTCCACTGGAGTCTTCCGACCTGATGATGGGATGCTCATGCTGGTGCCAGAGCAGAGAGAAGGCTAAGACAAAAAAGGGAGAAAGGTTGAGGTTAGGTTTTTGCTAGTTTACTGTTACTGCAATATGAACATTCATAATAATAACCATATCATAAAAATCTGAATTACCACAGTCAATAAGAACTGTTATTTTCACTAAATAAGCAATGTTTTCTCTCTTTTAAAAACCTGGGTAAAACTGCCATGCTGTCAGACTATTTGGTTGCAATTTAATGAAAATACAACTAGTTATGATCCTCTCTCAGATTAAAAGATGCCAAAATAGTGGTTAATATATTTTAATTACATAAAACATGATAAACAGTTGATAAACATGCATTATTACACATGTAATGAATGTAACATTATTAAACAACATTTCCTCTAGTTTGGTAAATGTTTTCATCCAAAGTGAATGACCAAAAAAGGTTAAAAAGTTCATATTTTTCTGCGTAATCGTACATGCCAAATGAAAGAGATGACTAGAGTCCTGACACCCACTTACAGTAGGTCACTTGTTGCCTTAAATTTTAGGGGTAGATGGATTGTTGGCCAGGCTGATTATCAAGGCCAATAATTGGCACTTGGTAGATTATCTGTATGTGCATTTTATTTGACCAGTAATCAATAAAATTTATTAATGAAAAAGAGCACTACTTTGCCTCTGTTGTGGGATGTATCCATTATCAGTCTCATTAATTACTGATAATCAGTATCAGCGCTGAAAATTCAATATCGGTCAACCCCTATTGAATTTATGCTTCTTTCCAAACAAACCAGCACCACATAAGGCTGCTTTACTTTACAGCATGTTCTGGATTTTAATCCAGATGTTTCTGACATAAGTGTGAGGAAATAATGTTCAAAGCTGGCGGTACCAGCTTGGTTTTTGTTGCTAGATATGGTAGCATGTTTGAGCTGAATGGCTGCAATACACACTGATTTTTTAGCTGCTCTGTGTCATATCTAGTGAGCCTGCATTGTAAGTACTTAGAAACCAGATTTGTCATGTTACCAGATTAAAATACAATAAAATGATAAAATCAATTAATGGTCAGATCTGTTAACAAAAAAGACATCCATCCAACATTGTCCAGTATCTTGGTTCTAATGTCCCCAAGTTGCAGGCAATCATACAAATACAATGACAGCAATTCAGCAGCAAAATTTTTCAAAAATTTAGACCAGGGATGTGCAGCTTTGATTACCAACAGGACTGAATAATTCTATAGACAATGACAAAGGGCCAAAATTGTTACAGATTGATCGCTGATGATTGCTTATTATACAAACATTTATGTTTTTATACTGTAGTGCAAATAAAGATGTTAATTTATTGAGATAAACACAGCTTTGAATCAATTTTAATCTGCATTTTCAATGCAGTCACCATAATAGTCACTTGTCAGTCTCCTTAATTTCTTACAAAACATTTAGTGATGCATACAAAGAAACTTGAAAAAACCTGCATCCAATAAAATCTATAATAAGACATAAAGAAAAAGAACTAAATAAAAACAAAATTAATTGAAAATGAATTTATAAAGAAAAATAGAATAAAGCTGAAATTGAAAAATAACAATAAATATTTCAATTTCTTTGATCAAATAAAAAAAATGAAATAAAAGAACTAACTATGTACCAGTAGTCAAAGACTAAAAGAGCAATGTTTCTGTTTTACTGCTTTCATGACAAATTTTGTCCTGTTTTCTTAAATGAAATACAATAATCATATATGATTGATTGGTAATTAAAAGTGACCTTGGGGCCACATTGAGTGAGGTGGAGGCTGCCAGTTTCCCACCGCTGGTTTCGACAGTGTCTTCTCAATTTTTGGAAGCTTTCACCCGAAAACAAAGATCCGAAGTATTTTTTTTTCTGAAACAGCTGATTATGTTGTGTTGAAAAATATCTAACTATCAAAAACTTTGACAACCTTATTGTTCAGGAAAGTTCAGGAACCCCCACCATCCCTGGAGGTGATTAAAGCATACAATGTCGCACCGAGCATTCAGTAAAAATGTACATTAAGGGCATTTTGCACACATGACTTAAATTTAAGCACAAATCTTGCTTGATACCTCTGTTTTATTTAAAATATAACTCATTTTAAGGGTATCTTTCACGATAAGGGATAAATCATACCACTTTAAATTATTCAAATTTCACTTTGTTTTTTGGAAAGCATCCCGTGACCTCCCTTCAGTGTCTGGCGACCCCCCAATGGGTCCTGACCCCCACTTTAGGAACCACTACTTTAAATAACAATTATAAAAGGAACTGTGGTATTGAATTTTTGTTTGGGTTAAATGCCTATGTTTACAACAATTCTGTTCAGAGAAAGGATGCAGATATTATTGGCACAATATCAGTATCAGCAGGTATTATTGTGAAGTGAAATATTGGTATCGGCAGATATAAATATTTCTGCCTGTATTTAAAGCCTGTGTATCGGCCGTACACATCAGTAGTCTAAATCATATTTCAGCCTTAAATATCAGCTAAATATAATCTGGTACAGGTTGCTGCCAAGGGTGCTACACACCCGAGGAGGCCCACTGTGAGCTCTGAAGATTCTGAGTGAAGCCCCAAATGTAAAACAACTACCAGACTGTCTACTTCCTGCTCCTCTCTCAGCTTTGCTTGACTCAGCCTCTCTTTGCACAGGAGACACTTAGTGTTCTCAACAATAAACAGGAGTATATTTTTTGGTATCAGTATTGGCTAAAATGAGTTTGGAAACACTGGCAAAATGTATATCGGTAAAAATCTAATATCATGCAATATCATGAAATACTGATATCCGTCTCAGCCTATTGAATCCGGTATCAGTCAGGCTTTACTCACAACAGCTGATACAGATAACTAAGAAAGGACAAACTGCTACAGTAGAATCTAAGACCACAGCTCATTTCATTCATGAAATCAAACAGAATATCTTGACAATTGTCAGAAATATCTCTCATTTATCAAAGCTTAATACCACAAGCCCAGCTTTGTTTTGAACAAAACCAGCACACAGATTTATGGGCGTAACACTCAGTTTCTGGTTGTTGGCAGCATGTGTGTGGACTTTAACCTCTGTGCACTCCATTAGTCATTAACCTGAAAGCACACGCCCACATATCACTTTCTCCAAAGCTTTTCCCAACTTTGTGAAGTTTCCCAGACAGATTCTAATCCTCTTATGCTTAAATAAAACAAGTTTCATGGCAACTAGTGAGAATATTTTTCATGTATTTACTCTAAAAGGTGTTACACTCCCTGATCCTCCCTTTTTCTATACTCTGACAGCTGCAGATGAGTAACTCAGAAACTATGTGTAATCACGGCTACTGCACAGACAGTGGTGCACCTTATTCACCACTACCAATGATCAAAAGCTGGACTTCCTGATACTACTTCCACGCCTTGTGTGACATTATGAGACCTCATCCCCATGTCATTACACTGGTATGGTTCATTAAACTCACTCCAAACCTATTACAACACCCCCTCCTGGTCTCTGCACCTTCCCCTCCCTCTCTTGACTTTCCAAGGTGAGAGACAGAAAGTGGGCCTGCCGAGAGGCTGAAAAGGAGGGAGGGTGAAGCGAGAGAAAGAGAGTGAAAAGCGACACTCAGCTTTTCTTCTCTTATCAGTGGCTAGTGTGATAAAATCCTGCACAGCCCCTTCTCCTTGGACACACAAATGACTGCCTACAAAAGTAACCATCCAATAAAAAACTCTGTCTTGCACTGACGCCTACACGCTAATTCTGATGTTTCTGGACAGATTTTGGAGAGATGTACAGTGCTTAACAAATTTATTAGACCACCTGTCATATCAAAAGAATATCATTTCGGTTAAAAAGCTTCTACATATTGGTGTATTAACCATTGCAGAAACATTAAAAAATGATTTTGGTAATTACCAATGCTGTTCATTTAGGGCAGCTGTGGCATAAACCTTACTTTGGGTGGTGGTCTGATAAATTTGTTAAGCACTGTAGATGCAGCCAAAAACCAAGCCGAGTCTCAGTAGATAATGAAGTAAAGTGAGATAGTCTGAAAGGTGCTATGAAGGTGTTTTTCATATAAATACGTAAAGGAAAAATGTCTCAGCTGGCAGCAGGCAAAGCAACATGACACCAACGACCTTTGAGGGTATCTCTGTACTTGTGGTGCATCGGCATCGTCAACAGACAGACCTGCGCGTCAGACGTGCTCCGTTAGGTCGATTTTTATTCCACCCTATGGGAGTCGCAGAGGAAGCACCGTGTCACAACACATTTGTGCAGTTGAGCATGAAGTCTGCAGCCCACTGTCTTCACAGCAAGGTCAAGCAAACATGTCAGGCCCTGAAAGCGCCACAGACACGCCAAACGAAGAGCGCAGAAGACCATGTCCATTGATTTTAGAAGGAAGGCTGATCCAGAGATGGGCAATCTGTAAAGATAAACAGTGCCAAGTGCTCATCTGCATCTCTACATGACTTTAATTTTGCTTACATCACTGAGGAAGAATGCATAACCAACTCCCACAGAGGCAGGGGTGAGGGGGAACCCATCCTTTTGTCCTGCTGATGTGGGGCAGAAAATGAGGGCAGCAATTCTGGGAATGCTAAAATGATCCCATGCTCCATCATTCCCGCCCTAACACTATCTATCTGATTATAATAAGTTTGTCGCAACAATGACTTTTTTGTCCTTCTTCAAGGTTTCTCCCTAAAGCTAATGTCTTTACACACCTATCTAAAATAAACAAACCTTTTTTAACACACAAAGGAGGATAGCAAACAAGTCTCCCTGTGGTCTATTTGGCTTTACAGTCCCTGGTTTGGATAATTTACATGTCAGTGTGCACTCCTTTCATTTGACAGAAAGTGTGAACAATTTGGGATAGTTATGTCTATTACAGCTAATCAACAGTATCTGAGTTTTGGACTGCTGGTAAAAAAAACAGAAACACTGGTTTTCAAATATAAGATAATCATGACTTATTGGGTGATAGCTGCTGCCCTTTACCTCCACAAACAGGCTACAAGGAAAAGACTTAACTCCAAACTTTTAGCTTTAACATGACGTGATTTAAACACCAGCTCAGCTTAATTCAGGTTGGCTTACTCAGTTAAAAGTATAACCCTTGTTTTTTTTTTTTAATTCTGTTGCCAGTAATGCTTTCCCTGCCTGCAGTTACACTGATGGACCCACAGCCTCTGGCCTCAAATTGAATTTTCGCACGGTAAATTGAATCGGAGTGGCTTCCCTGTTAAGATCAGAGATGGGATGGAAAATATAATTAGGATATTAGAACGGCTGTGCTGGAAAATGAACGACAGCAAAGTGTGGTGTCGTGAAATTGCCTCTGCTGACTCACAGTCAGTGTGGTCATGACTTCAGATTATCCCTGGCCCAAAATCATACAGCCGGAGAGAGCACGAGAGACTGATGGTTGCACAAGGAAATCATCAGCCAGTGCATGACCAGAAAAGTGTCAAACAATATTATTTTAAAAGAACCTTAATTTCTCCATCTTGCACAAGGAACTAACAGATTAAAAACTGAAAACTATGGTTGCACTGATTGTGAAATGAGGGCTGATATTGATGTTTTATCTCCTCTTTAACACTCCAAGGCAAGGCCACCTATAAGGGGGGATTTCTGGGAGCCGCCAAATGAGGGGCTGATGGAGATCGGGAAAATCACGATTATGTAAAGTTAAGCTATGATAACCATATTCTATATTTAACCTTTTAAATTATACTGTCTTACAATATAGCATTTTTCAAATGTAAACCCATTTTCTTAAAAACAGAAATTACTTTTTCATTTGTAATGTTAATAATGTAGACTGGTACATTGACTAAACCATATGGAGTCATGTCAGACTTCAAAGCTACGTCATGATATGCACAAACATCAGGGTACCAGGGAATAAAGTAGAAGTAACTGTTATAACAATAAGGGAAAAGTATTTAAATAATTGCAAAATATAGGCAAAAATGGGTTACATGTGGCAATAATCAGCAGAATTAGTTGTGAAAATCAGTTTAAAAATGGCCAAAAACAGGTTGTAAGTGGCTGAAATGGGATGAAGCAGCATATATGGGTTATGAAAGGAAAAAAGTTGCAAAGTTGGGAAATAAAAATGGTGAAAAGCAGATAAAAAGTTGCAAAAATGGGTTTAAAAATGGTTAAAGAAAAGGGCACTTAAAGCAGATGAAAAGTGGTTGAAAGTGGTAAAATGGGTTATACGTGGCAAAAATGTGTGGCAAAAATGGTGAAAATTGGTTGAAAGTGGCAATATGGGTTATGTAAGTGGCAAAAACGTGTGGTAAAAATAGTGAAAAGCAGTCGAAAGTGGCAAAAATGGGTTGAAAGTGGTAAAAATGGAGTAAAAGTTGCAAAAATGTGTGGTAAAATGGTGAAAAGCGGTTGAAAGTGGCAGAAATAAGGTATAAGTGGCAAAAATGTGTGGTAAAAATGGTGAAAAGCGGTTGAAAGTGGCAAAAATGGGTTAAACGTGGTAAAAATGGTGAAAAGCGGTTGGAAGTTGCAAAAATAGGGCGTAAGTGGTAAAAATCTGCAGATATAAGTGGTGATAAACAGTTAAAAGAGGCAGTTGTTGGCATAATATCAACAATCCTAGATCTTTAGTTTTATTAGGTCAAAAGTAAACTTTCCTGCTTATAATCGCTCTTTATGAAAACACTAGTCTGCACCCTCTGTCCAGTTTAACAATTAGCCTACATTTCCTCTATTAAAAATTCATTACATTTTAATCCTTTTTGGAACCTATAATGTATTTTTTATTAAGATTTTCAATTAAATACTAAGATGCCTTTCAATACCATATCTTCATCATTTCAAAATTGCTATTTTAATAAGTGATCTTTAAACAATATCAGACAGATTGCAAAAAATTAGAAAAAAAAAATCAAATCTGGTTTCATGACAACCATTGTGGATACAATGCCGTTCGTTGACTAACTGATCCATCAACCATCTGATTCATTACTTTAGTGTGACAAGAGGCCAACACAGACAATCTGAGTTCACCCCTTTCCTTCTAAGTTTTTCATGATGCTCTCCACAATAACCTTGAAAGTAGAAGCTGTAAGGTTTAAGAAACTCTGCTGGACAAACAGCTGCTCCCCACACCCCCTGTCCTTATAGGACAGGCAGACACTCGGTCCTCAGGGTATTCTCCTTCTCTATTACATTCTTCACATAAAACCCTCCTCTTCCTCTCCCCAGCGGTCAATCCCTCTCCAAACCTGCCTCCTCTCCTCTTTCACACTCAAACAAACAGCCATTTATTCCAGCTCTTCACAAATCCAAAGACCACCATCTTCATAACAAAGAAAGGCCTCAGTGTTACCAAATAATACATAAATGACACCATATCAGGAGCACATAAATACACCCCTCCCTGATTTAACCCACATTCCTGCCTCTAGTTTGTCTCTGTTCTTCTCACTTAAACAGGCTGACTGTCTCTCTGTGAGCGTATGTGATTAATGGGACTTTATCAGCACAATGTAATATTAGACTTTCTTTTATCACTCCGTCCAGAGATATGAAGGCTGCTAGGTCAAACGTTTCTGCCATGTCCACTCTGTTATAAAATGAAAGTGTGTCAGCATATTTAGGGGCTTAGGAAGTCCAGAGCTATTATTATAATTATTGTACTTCAAACCAACCTTCAATACTATAATATACACTTCATTCCTGCTGCATCATCAGTTTCATCTGAGTCCAGCTTTGAACTGAAGAGCTCCTACTCTATGAAGGTCCTTTGAGAGATTGCACTGAGTTTTCAGGTTATTCGATTATCATCCTGCAAAGTTTCCACAACTTAAAAGTAAAAAATAGTCACAAGTAGCCTTAGAGTTGTCAACAATGTTTTAGCATAGCCTCAGCTGTCTAGTTAGTGTGTTAGAGCATTGTTTTTCCTGTGAAACCCCTCAGGGCGCTGGCAGACACAGCTGATAAAATGATAACTGAAGTTTCTGAAGTGAAACGGCTTATAAATATTACTTTATCTAGCTTTGAACGACATTTAAAAGCATTGCATTATACACGCAGTGACAAACATTCACCCTGGGAGTACACTGAATGCATTCCTGCTGTTCATTTCTCTTAACATCAATGTGAAAACAAAGTTATGTTGACTTAATGTTAACGTTAGCTTTGAGTACTTGTCCTATCAAACTAACGTTAGCTACAGAGCTAAATATGCTAACAAACACAAAGTCTGTGACTCAGTACTGTTAGAGATTATTACACAACTAACTTGTGGAAACAAATGAGCCACACATAACATTTGAAAACCTCCCACGAAGAGCATAAGTATCTGACAGGTCGTGTCTGTCTGGTTTAGCTGTCTAGTTAAAAGAAGACCAAAACCAACCGTAAAGTTACCTCTTTCTCTCAACTTTGGGCTCCGCTTCTCTGTGAAACTTCGCTTCCTGTATGTTGACGATAATTTAGGTATTATTAATTGTATTCTTTAAAGTCCACATGGAAATAAAGTGGAAGGAAAAACAACTCTAGTCAAATTCATACGGCAACAAGTTCATAATGCGGTGACTGCAACCTGTTACCTTTGTTGGGGATGAAACTGTCCCGCCCAGCCTCCCCCGTGGGAGCGCTATGATTGGACAAAGAAAGATAGTATAGGCGGGACTTAAGGTACGAGCTTCGGTTGCTATTGGTGGATTCTTTACGTCACTAACTCATTGTGCTGGACAAGTGGCTGACCCTTGATTCATCAACGTAGGTCTTGATTTAGATCAAATAAACAGAACTGTCCAGAAAATAATTTGTCCTGACACGTCTAACAAAATAATAAAAACAGAGATGGACATAGAAAGGTGCATCACTATGTTACATGACTCCAAATCACCAATAGATGGCGCAAGTATCTACCAGCTGGTATTCAGCTGCAGCACCCATGGCCTTTGGATTCAGGCCCTTATGTCCCATGTACTTGCATGACTTACCAAGATACGCAAAAGAATGAATACGTGTAGTTTCTTAGCATTCTGTTAATTCATGTTGTGTATAAGAGAGACATATTGATGAACTGACAAAAAATCTAAATTTGGCCTGTCTTTCAAGATTTTTTCTTCCACTTGAAGCTTCTAACTGTATAAGTCTTAGTTTGAGCCACACTTAAACTACTGCAATGTCATATCCTGGTTATGTTGATAAGCAACAAATCTTGCAATAGAAAGTTATAGAAGCTATATTATGTTCTACATTAAATGCTCCCTGTGAGGCTCTTTTGCATTATCTCATATTTTTTAATCTGACCGAATGCAACATTTTTTAAATATTTGTATGATGTATAATGTAATATATAGCCTCATGTGTGATGTTATTCCAGTTATTACCTCTCCTAGACTTAACCTGAGGAACAGAACACCTAATAGGCAAGAAACCTGCAGAGGCTACAGATCTGGAACGAGCTTGAGAGCAAAATAAAAAAATGTTCTCATCTTGTATGTTTTCAAAAAGAGCTTGAGACCACAGCTACAACTAAAATATGTTCAGTTCTAAACCTATTGTGGCTAATGAGCTCTGATCAACTCTAAATATTGTAACCGTGTTTTACTGAATGAAGTAAACATATAAATAAAACATCTTATATTTTTTATTTGTAAATTGTAAAATCATGTCTGAGCTCCTATCAAAACAAAAAGTAAGTACATTTTTGTTTGGCAGATAATTTCTCTGTTAGAACAATGTTTCTTGGCAATACATCTTATACTGCTGGAAAGCCTGTTATTTTTCCTTTAGAAGTGGTGCCACATTTGTAAGGTGCATGTATTTGTTAACCTGACATGCCAGATGGGTTTGTTTCAGTGAAAAACAAGGAAACGGGCGTATCCATCTGCTTTGCAAGGTTAGCATTTGTGGGATGAGCAGCAGAGGTGAGTATGTGGGCTCCACCCAAAGAAAATTTGCCAAATCACCGCCAGTGCCAACCAGCTCATTTTGCTGTTGCAACTGACTTTTTATGAGCTTCTGGTTACCCCAGGTGCTGACAACCAGGTGCCTGTGGAGGAACATTATTTTAAGTGATGTGTCCAGATTATGAGAATGCTATGCATCTTTATGGTGGCAGAGTGATGGTGTGGGGCATCATCACCCTCTCTAGAAAAATGAGGCTTGTCATCATTGGAGTCAATCTCAATGCAGAGCGATATTGAGATGAGATTCTGCAACCAGTGGCAATCCCACATCTCAACAGTCTGGGACCAAACTCTATCCTCCAAGATGAGACCGCTAGCCCCCGCAGAGCAGGGTTTATCTGAGACTACCTCCAGAATTTGGGAGCGGAGAGGATGTAAGACCTGCCAGCAGTCCTGACCTCGGCCCCATTGAACACTTGTGGGATCAGCTTGGACTTGCAGCTCATGCCAGAGTGACCAGCACAATAGTGGCTGACTTGGGACAAATGCTGGTTGAAGAATGAGATGCCATCCCACAGCAGTGTGTGACCAGGCTGGTGACCAGCATGAGGAGGAGGTGCCAGGCTGTTGTGGCTGTGGATGTTCTCCCACATGCTAATGAGGTTCCTCTTTGCTAAATATACAATGCTGATTTGCCGATGTCTTGTTTCTTCAGAATTTAATCATCCAATCCACCAAACACCAATGGCAGAATAAACTGTTTGGCATTGGCAGAGAAGATTTTTCCATGGGCGTAACCCAAATACTCAGCTCTGCTGCTCATCCCACAAATGCATGTTCCTTACAAATGTTTATCAGCTTTATCAGGTTCTTTCCAATGGTATAAAATTTATTTCCAAGAAGCATTGTTACAACAAAGAAATAATCTACCAAACATGAATTTCCTTACTTTTTGTGCCAGGTTTAGGTTCTGGGGAGTCCCATTCCACAAATGAGTTTTTGATGATCTATAATGATGGAATGTATTAGCATTTTGATTGATTTTGTGAATAACACTGATTGATTGTTTGATACAACCTAAATGCCATCTTTTGAATGATTTTCTCTGAAGAGGCATATCATTCATATATATCTTTAATATTTTCGCATATCTTGGCTAGAGTTGTAGATATTAAACCAGCATGTACAGTGCTTAACAAATTTATTAAACCACCCTAACCCTAACCACTGTAAGGTTTATGCCACAGCTGCCCTAAATTAACGGCATTGGTAATTACCAAAATCATTTTTATATTTCTGCAGTGTTTAATACACCAATATGTAGAAACTCTTAAACTGAAATGATATTTGTAATGCTAAAATATAATCCTTATTGTTATCCATGAATTTTCAAATTTACTGATTACAAAAAAACTGAAAAAATAGTAAAGCACATTCATATTTCTTGATTAATATGTCAAATTATAGTTATTTACTTGTATTCCGGAACAGAAAAATGAGTTTTAGTGGGTGTATGTTATGCTTGATTAATTTCTGATTTCTCAGAGAAGCCCAGTGAGCCGGCTCAGATTTGGGTAAATTCAGTTTGAAATCCCTCATTCCTGTTCAAAATGGTAAAACGTGGAGAGCTCACTGAAAATGAAAGCGTCCGTATTAAAGCACTTAGTGATGCTGGATGATCTTTGAGACAAATATGACAGGTGGTCTAATCAATTTGTTAAGCACTGTAAATCACGATGATTTACTGTAAGATACATTATATGAAACAAGACGCATTCGCATTTTGCATTTAACAACAGAAACATTAGACGCTCATGGATAAACATGTTACGAAATGGTGTGTGTATATAAAATTGTCTCTGCATCAGTCCATCAAGCTTCCCAGAGGCTCCAGTTTTGTGCCCATTTAAATAATTGCAAACTCCCACCCTGTCCCGTCAGCCCCTCCCCTTGATCCAGCGACATCCCACAATCTCCGCTCACAACTTTCCTCTCCATCTCACCACTTCATCTGGTCGCCAGACTGGACGCACCATCTTACGCTCCGGGAATGGGAACTAAACTGGGTTCAAAGAAAAACTTCGAGTTCTTTCGAGTTTATGCTCTCCAGAAGCTACTTTTCAAACTTCAGGGGTAGTTGTTACTGCAGGTGCAGGGGAACAGCACAACAGTCACCGTTCTGTGGCTTCTCAGCTGCACTGAGGAAGGTTTAGACGCTAGAAATTAGTGTAACTTAAAGGAGTGGGCTCTCTTGCAATTAATGACAGAGAATTCATTCGCTAACAGCCCACAGTTGCTTTAACCGAGGCGTGCGTAAAGTATTGGTGCGTAAAAGTTGGAGCTGTTGCGCACGGTTCAAGTTGAGGTAAAGTGGAGAAAGTCACGCGAAATAGTAAACAGTGAGATTTTTTATAAAACTGTGAAAAGTTTTAGAAGCTTGACAGCCATGGCGAAATGGTTCAGAGATTTTCCCATCAACCTGAAGAACGGAAACGAAAGGGTCCGCTCGGCCTCAGAATCTGGGCCACAAACTCGACCCAAACCTTCGTTTTCACGCGACAGTCTGAAGGGAAATCAGCGCAAAGACGGAGGGGTGGGGGGCTTACTAGCAGGAAGAAACAGGAAAAATTCTGCCACAGAATTGGGTCGTAATAATACTGGTCCTACTGGGACAATGTGGGAGACCCTCGCAACTGGTAAAGGTCGCAAGAACTCAAAAGTCGAGACCGGGGCATCAGATGAGAATCGCCAGGTCAGGACCTCCAGTTTGGCCCAAGCGTACATCAGCAGGATGATCAAGGTGGACAAACAAGACAAAACACCCAAACTCAATGGGATAACTGAGCAGAAACTACCAGAGAACGACAAGGGAAGGCCGAACATTAAAACAACGGTGAGTACCACTACCCATAAAGAGCCTCCTATTCCATCTAATTATGCAGATAAACCCGAGCAGAAGTTGTTATATTAGCATGCATGTTAAGTCAATACACTCTTACTGCAATACACATATTTCATTATGAGCAACATGAGTTTTCCCTTGTTTGTTTCTCTTCCTCGCCTCAGCTCACAACCCTGTATTCAGTTTCCACTCTCTCACAAGAACACAATGCAGTTTCTCTACATTGTATCAGATCAAACAGATTAACACAATGATCTGACCTCTTTGCATGAGCATAACTCCTCTTTCAATAAGTCAGCCATGGACACCATCCACCAACCTATCCGCCCACACACAATGTATCAGATCCCACTCCCCAAGGCAGCCCTGTTGTCTCCAGGTAAACGTAACATCTGTTTAGTTCCAGCAGCCCAGCACTGTGTCATCTGATGTGGTTTTTTTTCCTCCTCACAGCTGATCATCCTGGAGGACTATGCTGATCCGTTTGATGCAGAGAAAACAAAGGAGCAGAGAGAGGCCGAGAGAGCAGGAGTGAATGATGGGTACATGGAGCCCTATGATGCCCAGGTCATCATCACAGGTGAGGTCAGGGTCATGATTTGTCAGCACTGTGTAGAGGTCTGTTTGGCATGTTAAGAACACAAGTTTCAAACTAATCCATCATTGATTCTGAGCTATATTGGTCTGTTTTGGATACACTTTGAAGGGAAATATATCAACATCAAAACTGCTTATTTGTCTGCACCCCTCCATTGAAAAATGAATTAAGGAAAATTAAGTGCATTTTTAATATAAACAAAAAGAAGAGAGGAATGCAAAGTTAGTCCCGTCTGATCTTCACAGGGTTATTTCAGATTTAACTGGTGTGTTAAATAACTGCCCTGCTAGTCAAGTAGTCTGGTGACATCATTTTTTTTACCTTCAAGAATTTTTTCCAAAAACCATCTTTGAAAAGCCCTGTAACTTTAAAACTATTTCCTATTTCCATGCTCAAACTCTGTGGTTCCTGTATACCTAAAGTCCTGCTAAAGGGCAGTTTTAAAGGGACGTGGTGCCAAATTTGTGCCTTGGCCTCTCCACTGACTTCCCTCCTCACTGGCGGTTGCCATCGAAACACTGTTGTGCAGGGACAATGGGTGCAGCTTCCTCTTCCAGCTTCCTGTCTCCTGCCTCTGTTTCCTTCGCCCCATTCTCTTTAAAGGGAAGTTGGCCCCTAAGGCCCCCCTGCAACTCCACTGTACATAGACACATGTATACACAAAGTACTTTATGGTCCCTTACGTGTGAAAAGAATCGAGAGACCCCCCTCACCCCTTCCTAAAACCTGCAGGCTCCCCTTTTGGTCTCGCCCAATCACTTCCCAGCAGCCAGGAAGTGGCCCGGTCAGGCAGCCAATCAGCAGCTGTGTTGACCTTTTCTTCCTGTAGCTCCATTGTTTGGTCACACAATAGTGCAGACACACAGGCTACCTGTTAGACAGCAAAGAAACACAACAAGAGAAATTCCCTGAAAAATTAACGACTTGTCAAAACAAATATGAAGTTTAGAGAGCAAAGCATAAATACAGATTTTCTTAAACAGGCTGGCGTACCAAACAAGGAATATAAACTTAGTGTAAACTTAAAGGAAATCCAAATCAAGCCTCTCAATAAATGAAACCTCAAATAATCAATCTAGATTTACAGTTAATGGTGAAAATTGTCAGTCTTACTCACTTATCAATTTTAAAGATGTTCAATATGCAGATTTCCTTTCTTAAATTCTACACCGTCCCTGCTATTGTTTTCTCATGCTGAGGCAGACTCTAACATAAATTTAATCCACATTAAACTCACTGATGTTGTTTTGGGATAGATATATTTCGGCATTCAATACTGGAAATATTGCAAAAGTGATCGCACACCCACAGGCAAAGTATATAATTTTTTCCAATGTATAATCACTAAATCCAAATTGATTCTGGGGTGAGGCAGGGGTGCACCTTAGCCCCTACACTTTTCAGTACCTGTTATGGACTGGATAATGGCTCTGGTAGCAGGGGCAGCAAACTGTGGAGTACCATTTGACATTGTCCATATCACTGAGCTGGACTCCATTTCTATGGGGCGATGGGTTTGCTGAGAAAGTGTCGTTCCCAGTATCTGAGCAAGCGGATGAAAGTCAGCCTTACGGTCCTCTCTGGTCTTACTATACTATGTGAGACCTGGATGTTGACTAATGGCCAGAGGTGCCAACTGGACTCCTTTGTGACAACCTCTCTTCTGCGTATCTTTGGGAATTGTTGGCAAGACGGTGTGACTAATGCTGATTTGGTCAGAAGGGAAAGGTCAGCTGCCTGACATGAGAATGGTAGCTGCGCTTTTACGGGCACCTGGTGGGCTTTCCTGGGTCTGATCCAGCTCACCACATAACGGGTGCCCAGGACCCGGTGTTTCATGCTCTGGCCTCCTGATGGCCATCCTACAGGCCTGTGCCAGGCCCATACCCAATCTCTACCCGACCAGAGCAGTACAGAACCAAAGTTGATGCAGCAAAGTGCCGAACCAGCATATGCTCCCATACCTGACCTGATAATCCCTACTTAACATGTTAAATACTGTTATTAATCAATTTACATACTACACCTTTACCAAAGCTACTTCAACAACTATACAAAACTTTCCCAGCTGGAATCTTGTTCTCTTTTTGTTTTTGAGAGAAGGTTCTGGTCAACAATGCAGATGAGTTTCACTTCAGCCTTTAGCCTCTTCTTCTTTAACACATTTAGACCAAAACAACCCAGTCAAAATAATGCAGGCACAAATGTTCATCCTGACCCAAGGATGAACTCATTAGAGGTTAGGGGTCAAAAGTCAAGATATGCTTGTGCATATCCCTTTATTTGATTGCCTTGATTTTCTTCCAGCTTTATTCATATTCATATCCATACTCTCATTCAAGGATGAACTGATTAGTTTCTGGTGGTCAAAGGTAAAGGTATTAGGTCTCATAGTCAGCCTTTTGTTTGTAACATATGCATCACAGTAAACACCCTAGCCCTTCCTCTTCACCCACCGATGTACTTTTACAGCAACTGGACACCTCACAGAGGTGTACAGCCATCAAGCAGTAGTTCAGTCAAGAGAGGTTTTATATGAGCTTAATAATAGTTTATTTTGCCAATTTTAATGAAAGAGAAATGTGCAATGTCTTTGGCGATTAAAGGGAATGACCTCATGTAATGAAGGGGTAGTGAGGCAAACAGCTGGAATAGGATACGCCCCTATGAAGTTTTGACACTGCTGGTGGTGGAGTTGATGAAGGATGCAGGATCAGAGGGGTAGAATTCTGAGAAGCTGGAATAGAAAACCAATGAGGTGGATTGGAGGAGGAGACTGAGGTTATGCAGAATGAGATGAGCAGAGGACCTGTGAGAATCTGGACTAGATGCTGATGTACTGAACAGAGGTGGCTGGGGTGGAGGAGGGTCCACACGTAAACGACAGCCTGGCTGTAGGAGGAAGACTGACAGATATAAAATATGACAGGTGCATGATAATTGGTCAAATGAGGTTGTAGCAGAATCTGATTAGCTTAGTACTTAAGAGAGTGAACGCTCATAATCAGCTGATCACCAGAGCGAGAAGAATAGAAGAAAGGATATGAATGAGTGGTGACTAATGAATAAGTAGAAACAGTCCTGCATGAAATTTTACTGAGCTTCATTTCTAATTAATTGTTAAATCTTTCTATTGCTATATTAATATTATGGCTCTGTGTGCTCAATTGTCAAAATTAATACGATTTATTGTTATTTTCCTCTTGGTAATTGTCTGTTGTTTGTTCCCTGTGTGAAACTCATAAGCTATTGTCCTGGCCAGGACTTCTTTGTAAAAGATAATATTTTTCTCAGTGGGAATTGTTTGGTGAAAATAAGACAAAATATACCTGCATATGCTATACATGAAAAATGAGGCTGTTTTTATTCATTCCTTGTATCTAAAATTGATCATTCCATCTTAAGATGCAGTGAAGAAAAGCAGCTCTCTTTTCAAAGACCACATTTTAGGGGTAATGATACGATGACTACTATACCTTAGAATCCCTCATTTCTATCCAGCCAACTGATCAAAATCACATTTCGTTTCTGTGCAGAGGTTCGCAGACGGGGCTCCAAGGACCTTCTAAAAGTTTGTGTCCTGCTGGATCGAGGCCAGAGAGAAGGGAAAGGAGAAGAGAAAAATCCCACACCCCTAAACATATATGACACACCCTACGAAGGTGCGCTGGAAGGAGACAGTGGGGGGGTGTGGATCCCTGTCACACGGCCTGAGTCTGACATCCGTCCCGCCGGAGAGTACGAACTACCCTGGGAATGGAGAAAGGAGGACATTGTTCGAGCGCTGTCAGGTAGTGAAAGGGAGCGACAGATGATGGGAAGGGGGGGAAGGGAGGGGGTTTAGGGTGTGGAGGAAGGATGTGACAAGTTTTATTTAAACAGCGATGCCACAACAGTTTGCTTTAGAGAGGAAACAAAACAATCCAGCTGAATCGATTTCCGGACATGTCTGTTTACTTTGGTAGCTCTGGCATGCTTTGATAGACTTTTATCATGAAAGGTTGATATTATCTGTTCTGGTCCTTTCAGCTCAGTTTGAGGCAGTGGATTGCTCTCTCAGTAAAGAGAACGGTTCCACATCCACCCGCCAGCAGCAGCAGCAGCAGCAGCAGCAGCAACAAACCCTGAGACAGAAGAACTGGAACAATAAAACACTCATACCTTCATCGCCATCGTCCTCCTCTTCCTCCTCTTCTTTTCCTTCTTCTCCCATCCTCAAACTCTCCCCTCTTTCACCTCCATCTCCTTCTTTCCCTACCCTCAAACTCTCCCCCTCTTCTAGTCCCAACAACAAACTGTCCCCTCCGTCCCCCACCTCCCCCAGCGCCCCGCAGGATGGGGAAGTAGCTAAAGTGGAGCCTGGCCTGCCGCTGGAGAAGCAGAGGTAAGGAAGGGGAATGCAAGGGGAGACTCTCAATCACAGAAGAGATGAGGAGGATGTTACAAATGCTGAATTGATGTATTAATAAGAGAGAATAAGAAAATATCCACTCATAGGACTGTAGTGATCATAGTTCCAAAACATTGGACACTTGGACTCTAGAAGGCCATCAGGCTATATGGAAAAAAGGAAAGCAGTCTTTACAGGTATGCACTCATGACTTCTGTCCATCCTACAAGAACATTTGAAGCAGGTTGCCCCAGAAGTCTTCTTGACTTGACTCAGTGCATGCTTTACATCTGCCAGTGGATTTGAACATATTGAAGCCAATAAAAAAGTGTCAAAATGATGCTGACTATGACCATTCATATTCACATTTCAATTACATTAAAAAATACAGCTTTTAAATTCATTCATTCATTTATTTATTTTATTTTTTATTGTACTTCTCTGAAAAGTGGGGATTTTGGAGATACAAGGTTTTGACCCAGTGCATTTAGTGATGCACATCAAAATTTTTTACTATTGAAACCAATTATATCCTCTAATTTTCTTTCAAAGAACTAAACATAATTATAGATCATAATTTTATTTGTATGTTTTCATGGCAGAGTTTGCCATATTTTCCTCAAGTTTATAATTTAGCCGTATTTAAAACTAACTTAGGGACCGCATTCAGTGAGGTGAAGGGCCACCAGTTGCTAACCCCTGTATCAGAACATCTGACCCCACTGACAACAGTCATGTCTAGATTAATATAGGAGAAACCCAGCCTCTCTTTCCCAAAAGGTTGGAAACTATATGCATTAAAGTTAGCATTATTTCCATTTCAAAATAATTAGGAAATCAGAATATAACTTTGCCAGAAAGCCCTGGATTTAAATCAAAGCTGCATTCCCTGTTCTTTCTGCACTTCTGTCTTACAATTGAATAATAATCAGATCAAGTTATCTTTAACTTTCTGAACTAAATTCTACTCAGAGTATTGAGTCTGATGTGTTCTTGTACTATTTGATAGATTAACCCACTGGTGTTGAAGAGGGTTATTTAACTTAGATTATGGACCACTCGGTGATGGTTGAGACATTCATTGATCTTTGCGTCATGATCAAAATTAACATTAAATTTCTCTGAAGTAGATCAATGTCTCTCCCTATCCCTGCCTGCCGTTTGCACTGCTCTGCCTTCCTATTTATTACTTTCATTACAGTACAACAAAAGCATTTTTCTCCTTGGCCTGTTCTTACTAACTCTAGAAGAACAGTGCCCCCTTTAGTTCTTACTGAAAATCAATTCTAACTTAGTAAAAGTTGTGAGGCAATCAGGAGGAATTCTCCCCAACATCAGTTCTAGTGCCTCACAGTCTGAAATACAGTTCAGAGGCTGCCAGACGTCTTGGCCAAAACCTTGCATTTATTTTACACTTGGCAATTTGGAGATTGTAAGTGAATTTTGGCTTTTATCACTGAGAGCTCTAGCCAGCAGCATTCCTCAAGGACAACTTCAAGATCAGGTGCTGACTAGAGATATGAGGAGAGGCTAGAATAGACTGGAGAGACTCATTTTACTTGTAAACCTTCTCGGCTCATCTCATTAAGCATGGCCTTTGTCTGCAGATGGAACATGTGGGGAACATGCTCAAAGCATGTTAGCATTTGCTTCTCTTATGTTGTGGCTGAATGTCAGTGTGTTTTGCCTGCGAGGACACATGCAGCCTGTTTATATAGGGCTCTGACCTGTAGTCTGGCTTCTAATGGACCTCAACAATCTGCACAGCGACATACATTGAATCCACCTGTCCATTTTATTTATGGTTTTGCCCTCCCATGTTCACCTTTGACATTGTTAACACATTTAGTCCACAACATATACCTGTCTGTCTGATTTATGACAACTATAAATCTCAGTTGGCGTCAGTGCATTCGGTCTCTGTTTTTCTCCCTCTTACCATCATCACCTATCATTAACCTGACATATGACTTATCTCCATATGCCCCTGTGTCTATATGTTAGTGATCTATCTCTCTCTGCAACCCCCTCCCCCCTCTTCCCTTTCTTCCTCCCTCGTCTCTTCAAGCTGGTACCATGGCAGTGTGAGTCGGCAGCAGGCTGAGGCTCAGCTGCAGCGCTGCAGGGAAGCCAGCTTCCTGGTGAGAGACAGCGAATCAGGAACCAGCAAGTACTCCATCGCTCTGAAGTGAGTGTGCCAATGTGTGTTTCCTTTGAGTGTGTGTTTGTTAAACACAGGATATGCATAAGTTGTAATGTAATGAGTACATATTTATCGTTACATTTTTGTCCTCTTTTGTTTGCTGCATCATTATTTTGGTCTTTCTTCAGCAGAGTTCAGTCTGACAGTGGGAAACACTGCTTTTAAATCAAATGCACTTTCATAATTTAATCATGTTTTGTCATAGTGCCTGTGAAGAACTTTCATTCTTGTTACATTCTTTGTTGATGTGGGACAGAACTGTGCCTTTAAAGTCCCTCTGAAGTAATTTTTAAAAAAATCTGTATTTTAGGTTTGTTTTATGACAGTTGGCTGTGTTAACACCAGGCCAAATTTCAGTCATGAAAAACATCTCTAAGTATATAAAATCAAGTGGCAAAATCATTAAAAATGAGGCCGTAATAACCACAATGATGCTGTGGGCATGTCATTGGAATATCCCCAAGCTTCACCCACTCAAACATGATCCTCTCGAAATTAAAAAAATGCTACAATCTAAATGGAGGAATCATCGGTCTGCTATGCTGCATAGTTACGGTTCTCTTTTTTAAGCCATTTAGCATAGCCATGCTAACATGAGGGATTAAGTTGTTGCTGATTTGAGAGACAAACCCTCAGTCTGCTTCTTTGAATCATCCAGGACTAAAGAAAAGTGATATATGGATTAACACACCTTCAGCAGGTAAGATGTTCGTTCCTGCTGCATCTGGTTCAAGTGAGAAGTTGACAAGCACTCCAGCAATTAGCCTTCCCCCGTACGGTGAACTATGGGTCCCTGTCTCTATGCCAGAACAGAGACACAAGCCTATTTTCTGTCTCAAATCTCTCAGTTATGATGCTTTAAAGACCCTAAGATCCCTGTGATAAGATTTGGCAAATTTATCTCACAATGAACAAAAACACAACATTTACCTGGCTGTTATTTTTCAATGAAGCAGTGACATCAGCTAACAACAGACTGTATAAAGATAAGCTGCACAGTGATTTTGTACTGCTGTAGTGAAAGGGGGTTGGGGTAATTCCCATAGCACCCAGTGATGTCATATTTACCCTGCCCATATTAAACCTAGCCAAGAAAGAGGTGATCTTTCTAAGGGTCTAAATCCAAAATTAAGTCACACATAGATCTCAGTGTTTTTAGGTTAACTGCAACCTAATTCCAATCTATCTAGTGGGTTTAGACACAAATGTTGGATTTCACTTTACCAGGACTTTAAGCTTTGTGGATCTTGTCCTGTATGTAAGGCTTTGTTTTAAAAAAAAATCCATTGTTTCTTTAAAAATTCAAATGTTTCACTCACTGTTTCAAAGGATGTTTCTGCAGCATAGTACAAATACCTGACACCTACTCAACAGCATTTACAGGCATTTAAAATGACAATACAGAAAAAATGTGGCAGCTAGTTTGTGGATACTACCCTCTAGTGGTGGCCATCACAGCAGTGGCCATCTGCTGACTGTGATGTCAGAGTTTATCATTGGATTAGAAATGTTAGACATGTGCTGAAAAAAGTACCTGAAAGCTGACAGATCGGCCAAAATCCATATAAGTCATCAGACAGGTTCATCATGCAAAACTTCAAGCTGAAACACTTGTTCCTGGTCAGAGCATGACTGGACCTCTCAGCATCCTCAGCTAGGGGCAAGGTTTAATTGAACCGACTGCAAGCCTGTAAACAATGGCAGCCAGTGAAGAGATTAATATGGATATAGTCATAGTGGCAGTTTTATCAGAGCAGGACTTTTCTTTATTGACAAAAGAGCAAAGAAGCACACTGAAAGCTTTTCTTGTAGGAAAATACTATGATTTACTACATGGCTCCTCTGAAAATAAACAATCGTGTACTGTTATGCAGTTTAGTCCTCTATGACAGTGAGTGCACTGCCTACTAAATTGTATTGTCTTGTAACAAATGTGACAGAAGGTTTCGTCCAATCACCTTTCAAGTCTTTTGAGAAGGTTCTGTCCCTCCCAAACACCATCTATAGTGAGGCTCAGATGAGTCAAGACATTTTGAAAACCTTTTTTAAATGTATTAATTATTTTGCTAATACAGGTGGGCTTAGTGTCTGTAATGATTACATGCAGCTGACTATGCATGCTTTTAGAGGAACATCATATAGCCTACAACATCATTTCATTGATCTCCAAGGGATGAGGGACTACAGACCCTCTACAGGTCACTTAGGAAGGGCAAGATTACTAATTCTTATTATATTATTCTTGTCTTGATCCTCTCCTGAAGAATAACTCAGTCCTGTATACGGCCAGTAAATCCGTGTAAACTGACCGAGGGGGAGTCTTCATGAAGTAAAAACTTGTGTGCACTTTTTCCCTATAGTGAAAGGGTTTATGTCTGGAGTTGTATTCAAACATCATCATTAAGTAATTAAAATGATAAGTGAAGAGTAGCCTGTTTGAATATGTTTTTTAAAAATGTATGATGCTCACTCAGCCCCGACATCTTTCCGCAAAAAAACTTAAACTAACACTAAAACTAATAAAAACTAAACTAAAATGAAGCATTTTTGCAAAATAAAAACTAAACTAACAGACCAGCAGTCCAAATTAATAAAAACTAAACTGAAACTAAACACAGAAAGTGAATACAAAATACAAATAAAAAGTAATGAAAAATCCCAAACTATTATAACCTTGTTTCTGACTGACTTTGCTTTAAGCGGTGATAGAGCTAGCTATATTTAAGGTTGTACTTAGCAGCAGCGTCTGCACTGTCAGCCTCTGAGGCACTAATGTATGATAGTGTGTGTCATCTTCAGAATAGACAGCACTGATAAGCGTGCCAGAAGCAGGTTCTCGAGGATAACGACTGAGATCCTGTGGTGCTATTGTGCGTGCGTGTGCATGCGCTTGAGTGCTTATTGGTTGTATGCTGCTCGTTCATTTGCGAGTTCACATCATTAACCCCATTTACACCTCCAGTGAACTTGGACAGCGCACAGCCTCATTTAGGGAGATAAGAGAACAAATATTCTATTGCATTTTATAAGTTATTGCTGTAACTGCTGCAGTGCTTCTTATGCTTGCCTTTTCTCACTGTGTATCTTTATTTTGTGTGCGCTTCTTCCATCAGGACCAGCCAGAGTTGTGTGCACATCATCGTAGCCCAGACTAAGAGTGTTAAAGGCTTGGGCTTCACCCTGGATCAGAGTAGCTGCGTGTTCTCAAGTATACCCGAGCTGGTTCACTACTACTGCACACACAGACTGCCTTTTACTGGAGCAGAGCACATGACCCTGCAGCATCCTGTGTCCCGGACACACTGAACATCTAGGCCTGCTTAAAGGACAGTTCCAAACATGTATTACACATTTATGCATACAGAAAACAAATTGACTTGTTGATACATGTGTAAGAACGCACTAAAGATATGCTGCTTTTGGATTATACTGCGTACTACATTAATAAGTGGATATGTATGGATCTCCTCCATGCGCAACCTTGGCCTAGGTCATTGGTTCCCAACCTGGGGTCCAGGCACACCTAGGGGGAGTGCGGGACCCTCTCTGCTCTGAGGTTGTCAAAATTGGATGTACATACAATATATATACACAGTGCTTAACAAATTTATTAGACCACCTGTCATATTTGTCTCAAAGACCATCCAGCATCATTAAGTGCTTTAATGTGGACTCTTTCATTTTCAGTGAGCTCTCCACATTTTACCATTTTGAACAGGAATGAGGGATTTCAAACTGAATTCACCCAAATTTGAGCCAGCTCACTGGGCTTCTCTGAGAAGTCAGAAATTAATCAAGCATAACATTCAACCACTAAAACTACTTTTTCTGTTCAGGAATGCAAGTAAATAACTATAATTTGATATATTAATCAAGAAATATGAATGTGTTTTACTATTTATTCTGTTTTTTGTAAATCAGTAAATTTGAAAATTCATGGATAACAATAAGGATTATATTTTAGCATTAAAAATATCATTTGGGTTAAAGAGCTTCTACACATTGTTGTATTAACCATTGCAGAAACATAAAAATGATTTTGGTGATTACCAATGCTGTTAATTTAGGGCAGAAGTGGCATAAACCTTACAGTGGTTAGGGTTAGGGTGGTCTAATAAATTGTTAAGCACGGTATATATAAAAACGAAGAAATGTTTTAAATTTTAGAGCGAGAAGCTTATACTTTAAGGGGGAAACAACAGTACTTTTGATTATTTACAAGAAAACTCAGAACTCAGAATTTCAGAGTTTAAAAAGTCAGAAATAACCAAAAAAAAAAACAAAACTTGCAGTTTCTGAGTTTAAAAAGTCTAAAATTTTAATAATGGAAGCTCCAAAATTTACAATTTTGAAATTCCTATATTTACAACAGTGTTAAGCCAAAAATTTACAAGAAACCGAACTATAAATAGGGGTTGGATTTTTTATTTTTAGACTTTTTAATCCCAAAAATACTAAGTTTTGTTTCACCTACATTTACATCTTTTAAAGTTGAAAATCGTCTTTTTTTCCTCCTAACTTAATGACTTATGAAACTTGGGAATTTTAAGGTTTTTCTTGGAAATTCACAAATTCTCTCTCTCTTTTTTTTTTTTTTGTTTTTTGTTTTATGTCAAGAGTGTCCCTAATACTGCATCGTAATAATGGGTAGATTATACATAGATCTTTTGTCAAGAACAAGTGCATATAGGCCTATTATGTTGGTATTTTATCAATGAAAAGAAATACAATTGATGTTTACTTTCCATGTGGATCTTGGGGGAGCTTAGCTTTTCTTAGATCCGAGTAGGGGGGCCTTAAGGAAAAAAGGTTTGGAACCACTGGCCTAGGTCATTCTTTACATATCCCATTGTCTTGTCCATTGTCACACTCAATGCTCATTCCTCTAATACCTGAAACACTGGGCATCGAGCGTTGCACCCACGATAACCAATCACATATTTGTAATAAATGAAACTTGCTGGCAACATGCCGTACAGTAAGACTTGGTCTGTGAGATCAATACACCTGATGGGAGTATATTTGTTCATCCATCTGACATGTCAATCAGCACATTGATCTATCCTGAAAAATCAGCCTCATTTACCAACCACTTGGTCTAACAAGGTAGAGAGCTATATTGATTAGGTGATTAGGACTGGTGGGTTGGGAGGAGTCTTATAGCTGTGCAGTGCCCAGTCAGCAAAAATGTTTCAGTGTGTAAAGAAAATATTTAAATCTAATGTCCATTCACATACCCTCCGAATAAACAGCTATCTTTTTTATTTTCATTTTTCCTGCTCTACTTTTGTATAAGTGGTGTATGCATGAAGTGACTGTTGGATCTTGTCAACCACACAATGATGTGGGCTGTGTATTACTGTTGTAAAACTTTTATTCAGTAAATAAATAAAACTCATATGGATAAAATGTGTTCTTAATAAACATTCAGGGTTCCAAGAAAAAGAGTTAAAAGAGGAGCGAGAATAACCTGAGTGAATCTGCCGTGTGCTTTTCTGTTGTAGCTGAAAAACCATTGACCTGAGTGTGAAATCAATTATAGCTAAACGCACAAATAAACACATACATGCAACCTCAAGCACGCATACAAACTCACCTATCTGCAGTAAAAAAAATACAGTGCATGCAAGCAAACATACAGAATGCAAACATAAATAGTTTACATAAGCACACACAAAGTGCATGCATAAATAGTGCACAAATAGCATTAACATACCGCTAAAAAGGTGGTGTAGTTTAATCCTGCCAACACACCAAGCCTCTCACAAAACACAGAGAGGCTTTATCCACACAATTAAACACATGGAAGTGTAAGATATGCCTGACCAGTAAACACCAGTTCGATGGTTTGCATGGGTATCTCTTAAAGAGTCTGTGTGTTTATTTGTGTACAAGTGCAGGCATGATTGTGCCCATATGTGCAACCATGTGTGCATTTATGTGCATGCATGCAGTCCTGTGTGCAAGAGAAATGGAGAGAGAGAGAGAGGAAGTCAGAATTTTTCTGTTCAGGGATTACCAGGTTGCCATGGTGATTAGTTAGAGTGAGGTAGGGCCATCTCTACGGGGAATGAAGAGAGGGAGGAGAGAGGAAGAGGGAGGAGAGACAGGCTGAAAAATAAAAGAGCTATGAATAACCGTGGCCATAGTAGCAATGTTGCTCCCCCACAGAATTAGCCTGCTAGCTCGGTTTGTGAATGACAAGAGGCAACATGTAATGACGGATCAGCGCCAGAAATTAGCATCTGATACAATAAATCACTCCTCCTTTTTAACAGCACAGTCAGTTTGGTATCGTTTTATTGACACCACCTCAATAGGTCAAAAGGTTGGGTAAATTTGAGAAAAAAATTGCATTTTACTTAAAGATACATCAGCGAGGAACATGCTTCACAGGCCCGAACGCAGCTTGTTTTATGGTTCAGGAGCCATCTCTGATCTTGGCCTTTCTGCCACCCAGCGTGCCACAAATGGCAGTGTTACACAACAACAGACACCACTAAGTATCACCCTTCCCTCCATCCGTGTGATCCGTTAGGGTGAGATCCTCTGGTTCCCCTTAATTAAATCACGAAGTAGGTCAAAACAAACAAAAAGGCCTGCGGTGCAGGACACATGATTCTTGCTGTGTAAGTCTGTCTTTTTTGGGGGGGGTTGATGGTGCATTTGGTAACCATCCAGCGTATAATCTTAATTGCTTATTTCAGTGTTCTTGGCCTTACATGTCATCTAAGAGAATCTCATGTAGCTCCTTTTCTTGCAGCATTATAAATGATTCTGTTTTCCTTCAGGGCTGTGAAAATGATTCTTCTACTTAGGAAATAAACCACAAGAGTTTCTGAAATGTGCACAGTCACACAGCTGAGAACAGGGCCGCATTTTTTACAGCTCAACACATTTTGGAGATACATGGTTTTTACAGGGCAGAGATGTTATGCATAATTTCTATCACCAGCACTCTAGATATGAGCTTTGAATGTATCAGTGAAGAAGTCCTCAGATCTTTTAAATAAAAACTGGTACTCTCACCAAAATATGGAGAATTTTAGACGTGCTGCCTTCAAACTTAATCTATAATCCAAATATACCTAAAAATGTATCCATCTTTGCATTATGAGACATTATATCCTGGAATTTGTTAAAAAAAAATCATATGATTTCTGAATGTTGTGTGCACCTTTAAAGCTTGATCACAAAATGAAGTGGAAAAGAAAGAATATTTGCATTTCAAATGTAATTAGGAAGCAATATAAAAAACATACAGTCCAAATGCATCAAACTTATACAGAAGAACATTTTGCTGATCTAACAAATTGCCTTAATCAGTCTGTAACTCATTAATCAGATGAATAAATTGTTAACGAAAGTGTTTCCCAGACATGAAGAAACCACAGGAGGCGACTGCCGCCACCTGAAGACAGAATGACATCAGGAGAGGAAGGGACAGAGGGAGGTAGAGAGAGAGAGAGAGAGAGCGTGAGGGGGTGTTAGGGGAAGACAAGCACTTGTGGGGGTCCCAGCTTTTAAATAATTCAGGCAGAGACTCACAGCACTCAGTGCAGAGGAGGAGCACTGTCAGGTCAGCTCATTCACTGCAGAGGAGAGGGAGAGAGGACGAGAGGAAGAGCGGATAAAGATAGCATGAGAGGAAGACATTACAGAGGAACAGTTTGCCTGTGTGTGCATGCATGTGAATGTTTGTGTGCACATGTGCATGCAGGCATGACTGCGTGTGTGCAGGCTGTGCGTGTGTATTCTGTGTGTGTCGGTGATGAAAATAGTCAAATTGAAGGAGAAACAGGTCGCTTCCTCTTGGAGCTTTCTGGTTTCTCTGAGTCACCACAGCAACCGCCTCCTCCCTTCGTCCCGCACTGATGTTTACTTACAGTAGTTTACTCTTCCCCTAGCAGTCCCTCCCCATGCCTCCCACACTGTTCTGACTCCCATTCGCCTCCCTTCTGTACCCCTCTTTATTTGCTGCATTCCCTCATCATCACAGTTGTCATATTTCTCAGCAGAAACTGTCAAGTGTTTTAAGATCCAAAAAGAGTTAAGAATTTCTTTGTGTTAATCTAAATGTATAGACTTTTTTCTTAACTCATTTCCACTACTTAGTCGTGCTCTTTTCCCACCTCGGCTTCCTGTCTGGCTTCTTTGAGTTTGACTATGTGGATGAGGACTGGAGGTTGGTTCAGAGGTCTGGAGGGGAAGAAATGAAAAATAGACTTAGCTAAGGTGTCTGAGAGGAAAAAGGAAAGATAAATAGGAGAAATAATACCTATCCCTGCAGCTTTGAGGAGGAGGCTGGGTATTATGAAGTTTAAAAAGGATACAATTAGATTGTGTAAGGTGATTTTAATGGGATGAGATTAGGTTCTTATAAGGGCTGTCTATTTTAATCGTATTAATCCCAATTAGTGCATTAATATATTTAATCACATTGATCATATGCTTTATTGTCTCTTTCAGCAGACTTTGGTTAAATCACTGCAATGGCTCCCTAAAAGGGAAGTTAATGTAACAAAGCTGGGTTGAGTCGAGTTAGTTCAAGTGGTCTCCAACATAATGATTCACAGCTGACATGCATCTTAATCAAATCACATGACACAGACCCAAATAAACAAAGATAATCTATTTTTTTTTACAAACAATTATCCATTGATAAATGCAAAAACATTAATGTCTACCTTTTAAACTTGAGCCTAGCTGTTGTTGCTAACTGTTAATTGGCTTAGTGTGGTGTGTCGGTGTTGGTTGTTGTTGTGTGTGTGTTTTACCTTGTTTATTGCACAGCTTTCCAGACTGACATCCACCTCCTGACTTTGTGGTATTTAAAAAGAGACCCAAAAAGATCCAGTCATTGACAGAGTTAAGAACTCCTTATTTTTTTACTCATTATTGGATGCTTTTTAAAATACAATGAAGTACAACACATACTTCAAAATATACAACCCCTGTTCCAAAAAAGCTGGGGCACTGTGTAAAATGTAAATAAAAACAGAATGCAATGATTTGCAAGTATCTCATAAGCCTATATTTTGTTCCCAATAGAAACAACATATGAGAGGTTAAATAGGAGACAGTTTACCATTTCATTAAAAGATATTGGCTCAGTTTCAAACACATCTAGAAATTTTTTTTTTTTTTAAATTAGGAACAGGCCTATGTAGCAACCTCTCTCCTTTTAACAACAGCCTGTAAATGTCTGGGAAATCAGGAGACCAGTTGCTGGAGTTTTGGGAGAGGAATGATGTCCCTGAAAGAGATGTTGCTCTAAAACCTCTATATACTCTTCAACATTGATAGTGCCTTTCCAGATGTGCAAGTTGCCCACACCATATGCACTAATACAACCCTACACCATCAGAGATGCAGACTTTTGAACTGTGCACTGATAACAAGCTGGATGGTCCCTCTCCTTTTTAGTCTGCAGAACACGACGTTCATGGTTTCCAAAACGAATATCAAATTTGATTCATTTGACCACAGAATAGTTTTCTGTTTTTCCTCAGTCCACTTTAAATGAGCTTTGGCCCTGAGAAGACGGTGGTGTTTCTGGATCCTGTTCACATATGGCTTCTTTGCATGTTGCAGCTTTAACTTGCCTTTGTCAATGGCACAGCAAACTGTGCTAACAGACAATGATTTCTGTAAGTCCTGAGCTCATGCAGTGTTTTCCAGTACAGAATCATGCCATTTTTAATGCAGTGCAACCTGAGGGCCCAGAGATCAAAAATGCCTAATATTGACCTTCAGCGTTGCCCCATTTGCACAGAGATTTCTCCAGATTCTCTTGATGTAATGTATTATGATACTATGATGGTGGGGTATTTAAAGTCTCCATAATTTTACACTGAGGAACATTTTTCTGAAATTATGCCACAATTTTTGGACTCAGATTTTTACAGATCGGTAAACCTCTGCAAATCTTTACTTCTGAGAGACTCTGCATCTCTAAAATGCTCCTTTTATACCAAGTCATGTTCCAATTAACATTAGTATCATTAACTTTTCCAGCCTTCTGTTGCCCCGTCCCTACTTTTTTGGATCTGTAGCTGCCATCAAATTAAAAATAAGCGATTTTTTTCCATGTAAAGGTTAAATGTCGCAGTTTCAATACCTGATATGTTTGTGATTGTTCGACTGTGAATGAAGTATGGCTTATGAGATTTATAAATCTCTGCATTCTGTTTGTATTTACACAAAACACAGCGCCACAAATTGTTGGAATTGGGGTTTAACTTAAGAAAAAAAAATACTCAAAGCACAAGTACACAAAAAGCTACTCAATTATGGTGATTTGAGTAAATGCAATAAGTTCTTTCCAAAGCTGCTTCTAAGTAAATAAAGGAGGACAACATGTGCCGTTAAGTTTGATCGGGTCACTGTAAGTCAGTAAGCTACAAACACTTCGCATGCTAAAGTGTGCTGAATTTATGATATGTGTGATTTCGTGCGGGAAAGACACTTCCATCGCTACAGCCGAGCTGTGGCGGAGCCTCTGAGGTATGCCACATCCTCCCCTCCCCTCCCTGCCCTCTCCCCCCGCCCCGCCCCCGCCTCTCCTGTACGTCGCATCGCTGAACGGTGTTCAGCACGGACAGCAAGCACCGCACCGCACGAACCAGCGTTCGGTTCACCTGTTCCCCCTCGCAGAGATATTAATTTCCCCCTTTTTTTATATCGGGCGAAGAAAGCGTCAGGACTTGAACGGGCAGCCCTGACGTCACCATGCCAGGTAGAGTCTGAAGGGAGTGTTTGGGTCGTGAGGAGGAGGTGGAGGAGAAGGTGGAACACTGCGGGTGTGCTTGGGGTGGCCTCTCCATCGCGGTGAACACCTTTCGGGCTCTAAGATGATGGACGGCTGGCCGCCGCTGCTACTGCTGGCTCTCTTCGCCATTGCGGGAGGTGAGTAACTTATCCGTGTAATGGCTCCATCGACGCGCCGCTGTATGTGTGTATGTGTGAGTATCGTCACCTTTAGAGAGCCAAAAATAACACACACCTCACCGACCGGTAGAACATGCCCAGCTTCTTATCGTGGCTTCAAAATATTGTAACAAAAGGAGCTGCGGAGGAGAAGCAGAGGAGGAGAAAATGAATGTTTCATTGCGGTGTCACCATGTTTCTCAGAACAGCAGCGTGAGCGACGGAATGATGTAGTGGATACATATCAACCACTCTAAATTACAGGCGCGTGATATAGAAACAAATGCACGAGCTAGCTTGATTAGCGTGTAACGCGTGAACGAAATCCCTTAATTTAGGGTACGTGTCGTTTATTTAGAGCCTTCACGTGAGAAGGTAACACCATGTGTCATTGTACCAAAATAATACTGTTAAAATGACTTATTCTGTCCATTTCTTTATCTGTTTTTCTCCAAATAAAACACACTTAAAACGAACATGGTACATTTTTGACGACGTGAGGAGCACGTTAGGCATCGTAATTGATTCTTAACATTGTTGCTAACTGGCTCAACGTTAATTTGTTCCCCAAAATAACACACACCAGCTCGCACACAAACTATTGAACTTTTGGTCACTGCATGCAATCTTAATAACATTAACCTGCCTCTAAAAGAGCATTACTTTAATCCTTTCTCTCCAAATATACATTAGAGAGAAAGAGGGATAGAAATTGTGTTATTTATCACCCACTTACCCCCTCCCTCCCCTCTCTCTCTCCTCCTCTCTCTCTCTCTCATTAACACTGAGGTCCTACATTGAGTGGGCAGGTTAATGAGAGGCACGTTGAGCTAAAACAACTTCAACATCCTGTCATCAAAGGACAAATGATGTGTCATGCAGCAGCACAGGATAAACCTTCTGCCTCTGTTTAACAGCTTAAACTGAAAATGGTCTTTTGTCTGCATAAAGGACGTGCATTGACTAGTTTGGACTTTCTGCAAAGCATCTTCGTAGTGCATCCAGAGCAAAATGAAGTGTCTAATAAGTGTGAAGCTATTAGGGTGTTTAGTGATATTTTACCTCAGTAAGTTGGCTCTAATGCAGTGTTAATTTCTGTTCAGTGAGAGTTTGCCCCAAGCAGGGAGGAAGAAACACATCAGCTGATTGGCTGAATCAAAGCTGCTTTAATAGTTTTAGCCAAGCCATAGTAGTGACAGAGCAGAGGCCAACTCACTGCCTCTGAGCAAAAAGACTGTTTGTTACTGCCTGTGTAGCAGCACCCATATCCGCACACCTCCATCCTCACGCACGCACACGCACACATGCCTGGCCATCTGCCTTGCATTGACTAACTGTTCATCATCACCCATGGGGACAGCATGCTCCTGACTTCACTTTGTCGCACACACACATACTGCTCCTTTATGTCACACACACACACACACACACACACACACCCAAAAGTCTTATACACAATACATCCAGCAGCAATCCCAAAGACATACAGTGAAGGATCAAATGCTTTGACCTCCACTAACCTGCAATTTATCATGTCAGCATCAGCTCATGGATACACTCATATGCAAACACATGCACAAAGGATGCATCTAAAGGAGGAATTATGTCAAATCTATGCTTTAATAATGATTTTAACAATACTGAACCTTTGTTTATTCACAGACTGAACTTAAGAGGTTTTGACAACAGTAGGAATGCTTACAAGAGCACAAAAGTGCAAAAAAATGCAAGGTGTACATGAACAAAAGTTTTAGTTCTCTAGCTTTAAGTAGTGCTGCACAATTAATGCAATCACAGTTGTGATGTCAGGCTGTCTAATTGCACAACTGCTTTAAAGGCTGCAGTTATTTTGTATTTATTACTTGAAAGGTTTACAAAATGCCTGCTGAAATACCTTTTAAGTTTCCAATAATGCCACTGCATTTGTGCTTTGTAGAAGTACGTTTATTTAAGAAAGAGGATTTTTTGGGTGAGTTATTTTGAAAGAACGGCTGTAAGACTTCAGGGTATCTACTTTATTTTAAATGCAACGTAATATTTGTATGTTTGAGCTGAGAAATACACATGTCTTACTATCATCTCTGCGTTTTCCTTTATAATGTAGCAAGTAGATTGATGATACCATTTCTGTATTATAATCATGTGCTGCAATATTGTCCAGTATAATCGTAGTCGCACATTATTACCAAATCATGCAACACTAGATCTAAGTCTCTCTGTATTAAATACATTAAAAATGTTGGCAATGATTTCACTCTATTTTTCCTGACTTACAAAACCTTCATGTCTTTATTTTCCTACTCACCATGTTTATTTTTATGCGGCACTATACTGAGGCAAGTATAGAAACCTACTTGGCAACAATCCTGATTCTGATTTTGACAGAGAATCAAATGTGACAGAAATGTGTCTTGTTTATGACGCTGCTCTAAACTTGCTGCATAATATTTGCCTCCCCGCCAGCGTTCGGATTTGTCGGCTGATCATTCTTGAGTTCAAACGGGTACGCTCGCTAAACTAGAAAAACGCCGCCAAGATGAAATGTGACTTTAAAGGAGATTCACAAGCAAGTGTACAAGCAGAGTACTAATGAGTCATTTTCCCTTTAGGGAGAAAATCAGATTAGCATTATCCTCAGAGACTATAAACTCAATACACATACAGATAAATGCATGCAAACACAGGTTGAAGGAAACGTTTGCATGGCTGCGCACACACCTGGAGCATCAGCTTGTGTTAACACCTTTTAAGGATTCCCTACGAAGGCACAATAATTGCACAATGCGTAGTTAGAAAGGCGACATCAGAATGAATTAAGTTTTTAGCTGGGCACATTTGTTCACATTAGCTCATGCTGGCACCTCTTCATATCACATTCCCATCGAAAAAGAGCAAAAGAGACGAGACATTTGTTATGCATCTCTTCCATGCACACACACACTTGAAAATGTGAGAGTGAAAATTGGTGGTGATGGAATTAGGAGAAAAGTCCTAACTTTATGACAAAGCTTTCTTACGTAAGACTTTAAAAAGGCACAAACATGCACAAAAGCAGCCTGAGATTCAGTGGTCGTGCAAGGGCAGTGAAGGACGTTTCACCACCTGTCTCAGACTCTGCCGTGAGGATGCGGCCCTCCTCCTGTGTGACGAGGATGCCTCTTGTCATTTCCCCTGCAGGCCATGCATAATAAACAGGTCTGTGGTGCTGCTTTTGACCTGATGCTGGGGTTACTGGATATGGAGCACAGCGCACAATAGTCTCATCAAGCTAGGACGTATAAGTGCAGTGGGATTAATTTTACAGCTACACTTTTATCAGCTGAATCCTAAACCAGACACTTTGGATTCAAATCTTCCTCTTTGCATGTGTATAATCTTTGTCCCTGTTTTTAGTGAATATCAAGTAACCCTTTCCTTGGCAGCGCCACAGTTTAGAAAGTTCTGCTCGATCAGTTTAGCCTGTCATCACTTTTCTGCTGCACTGTTCCAGCTCACTGATCTCTGCAGCATCTCAACCTGCACATTACAACAGCCCTTCTTTTGTCTCTATCTCTCTCTCTGTCACTTTCATTCTCTATCTTGCACACTCTCTCTCGTTCTTTCCCTTTCTATCTCTTTGGCCCCGGTCCCAATGGCAGCAGCAGCAACAGGATCAGATCAGTGGATATTTGGCTGCATCTGTGGTTATGAACGCACAGCGGAGGGGCCTGCATATGTATGTGAGAACGTGTGTGGTTCTGTGTGTCAAACAGTGTGCTCTCATGTGTGATTTGTGCGAGATTGTGTGTGTATGCAGCAGTAATAGTAGCAGTGCACAGCAGCAGTGTGGCCCAGGAGATTAGAAGAGGCAGAGGGAGAGCACAGAGGTTTAATAGAAACTCAAGCAGAGGAGGAGAAGAGGCAGATAAGAGACATTTGGAAAGTTTAAAGCTTTAATTTTGACTTGGTCTAAGAATATATAAAGGAAAATGGATGGCTTACATAGAGGCAGGGCTGAGCTTATGTTCCAGGTGTAGAAAGAATTGCACTCCTGATACTGCAGCTTCCTCTTCCTCTGTTGATAACATTAATGAAAGATAACACTTTAGCCTCTTCTAGCCAAGGCACTAATAATCTCACATCTCAAGCATTAGCCTGGAAAACCACAGAAAACTAGATTAGAAAATACTTATCAGCAAAAATAAAGACATTAACAAAAAAATGACGTGTTTTTTTTTTATCAGAACTTCTGCATTATAAGAAACAAGCACAAATGAGATCTAGATCCATGAGGGCATGGGCACATATTAATCTCAGACAGCCGCAGCAGCATCAAGTGATAACACTGCTGTAAGATTTATGGTTTTCCAAATAACGGCTCAAATAATAGCTGTTGTGGACGGGCATTATGCAGTTCAAATGATGGATTTTATTGCTTTCCTAGAAATATGCACCACTGTAGTTGGAAAGCCAGACCTCCTTTCATCTAACAGACGAGCTCTTTAGGCTGTAAATAATTATATAACATGTAATATAAACACGCTCTAATTCCATGTCCTAAATACAAGGTTTTCTGGATAAATCATAACTTCAGACATTGTAACTCTAACTGCTAATTCACCAGTAATACAGTACGCTCTCCTTCAACTAGGCAATAAGAGAGAACCCTGGATAACTGACATAAACAGCAATATTTGAGTCTAAGATGTTCTTCTTTGGGCTGCTTTAGAACAATTAATCAAACTCTTGTATATAAATGTAATGATGCCCGATATTATCGGCCTTATATCAGTATCGGCAGATATTTACCAATATACTGGCCATGAATATCAGTTTATACAGACTGTAAATATAAGCAATATGTACTAATACGTTATTGGAGTTTTAGACAGGACTGACAGACCTATGTCAGTTCAAGTCTTTGTCTTTGTTCATCCTGATTCTTGAAAGTGTAAAGGGTTTAAAGGAACATCAAGTTTTAGGTCTGACATATATGTAAATATCAGTATTGATAGTGGTTTTGGCTAAAATGAATGTGTCAATGTCAGCGGATTGGATACCAGCAAAAATCCATAACCATGCATCCCTAATATGTAATTGGAATCTTTGAGGTAGTGACGAGTTTAAAAAAGGTTTAAGCAGAAGAATAAGTAGTAGTTTATTCAACTAGTAAGCCATGGAAGTTAAAGAGTATTCTTCTTTTCCATTACTGAATAAAAACAAAGTGTGGGCCCTGGAGGGACAGCTGGTGGGTTGCAAGACTTCATTTACAACTAGAAAAGCACTCAGAGAGCACAGACCTCCGCCATTAGCCCTATCTCTCAATAGTACAGAATCAATTAAAAGAATTCCTGACAGACAGTGATCCGGATCACTCCCAAAATCTAATCAGTTCTTCCTTATGCCATTTCTGACATTTCCTGAAAATTTAATGAAAAATCTGTCTATAACTTTTTGAGTTATATTGCTAACAAACAAACAAACTAACAACCCCTGCTGATCACATAACCTCCTTGGCGGAGGTATGAATAAAAACAATAAGCATAGTGTTTTAACTTGATTACTTGCTAATGTTTTTTAAAGGGACTTTTCATTGTTTTTTAAGTTGGGTTGTCTGAGATACTTGGCAGTAGCAGGGGCATTAGCCTCCAGTGATTTCAGAGAATGTTGCCCCTTCAAACAGGTCATACTAGAGGAAGCTAGGCTATACAATAATTTAACTAGTTTAAGGTGACAATTTTTCAGATAACAATGCTGGCTCAATCATATGATATATTGAGAATTTTTGGACTGATTTATTTTCACCCAGAAAGCCTCTGTGTTCGGCACTATTTTTGCAGTACGAGCTTCAGCTACCGGCTACGTGTTCTTCCACCTCAGTGTATCTGAACAGCTGCTTGTGCCAAACTCAGAGGCTTTCTGGGTGAATTATAAAACACTGTGAACATTCTTGATACAGCATATAATAGTCAGCATTGTTTTTTGGCTCATTGTTACCTTAAACTTGCTGAATTACGCATTGAAATTGTACCCATCTGCTATGTTGTATAGCCTAGGGGCAATGCTCACTGAATTCACTGCAGGCTAACACCACTACCATTGCCAAGTAACAGTCCAACTCAAAACATAAAGAAATACACCTTTAAAAAACATGGGACAGGAAACACAAGATTTTAAATACATGACACCTTTTTATCATCTATTTTGTCTGAATTACAGAACTGGGCCCCAGAATCTTTCAGGTTTTAAATTGGGCTGCAGCTTACTGAAGTTTAGGCAAAACTGTCCTGGAGCATTTTAGACATTTGGTTTATAAATTTCTTGTGAAATTTTACAGGGTGAAACCTCTTACAAGGTTTGATAATGTGGTTAAGCTCAAACACTTGCACTGCAAACATATCTTCTTTAGTGGTCCCTGCTGCAGACATTTTAACCCCCATCATCAAAGTAATCATGTGATTCTGCATGCGCAGTATCAAATGATCAGTTCTGTTGATTATTAATCCACAGAACACTCTTTCAGTTGATTGACTGGGGTTTTGTCTCCATGGCATTTCATGAAAGAGTTCACAAGGGGCTGTCACAGATCCTCAGACCCAAAAATGCTGAACAAATTTTTCATTTTTTCGACTAATAGTCCCACACCCAAAAAAGGCAAACATGGACGTAGATATGTCATAGTGGTTGGGTCGTACTTCACGTATATGAATGGCCTGGGTTAAAGACCGGCATGTGGCTCTTTCACCGAATGCAACTCCCAACTCTCTCATCCCTGTTTCTGACTGAATCCACTGTCCTATGAATCTAGTAATAAAAGGCAAAAAGCCAGAAATTAATATTAAAAATAGGTCACACGAAAAAGCTGGAACTAGCACTAATTGTTTTTTTTTTCAGCTAAGAAAGGATTTTTTTAATGAATTATTAAAAAGTGGTTATATTTTTATCAACTTCTAAATATGTACAGTTGTTTAGGCCTAGCATTTGTCTTAAATTAGAGTGAGTCAAAGGCTCTGGCCTCAAAAGTTTCTTTTACCTGATATCTTATAATACACTTAAACACTTTATGAATATGTCGGTTTATTTCATTGACTTTTAGCATCAGTGCATATTGAAATTACAGCCTGCTCACTCAAAAGCATTTTATTTTCTATATTTATATATTTTTTACAGAATATATGAATAACTATTTTACATTACATTTCTAATTTTACAGAATATATAATGAGAATATGAAGTGGGTGTCATTTAAGTGTGTGATGAGAAAGCCTACATTTGAATTTGACGTTTACCATGGCATCAGAAAAAAATGAAGGACTGAAAAGAAACATACTATGGACATTATGACTTTTGTTTTTAGCAGAGTGTAATAAAGGTTGTGTTTCTTGTGTTTCTCATTATTTGTAGTATTTAAAACAACAGAAACTATTTTGTTCACAGTGGACTTGGCTGAGTTTAGTGACCATAAAGCTTCCTCCCTGAGTTAGTCCACAGTGGGATAGCTTTGTATTTGAAGTGCTGTGATATTGCAGCTGAATGGAGGATCAATATTAATACCTCAGTTCTCTGGCCACTACAGAGCCAATTGGGTGTTGCCAGTAGATCAATGGATCTCTCCAGTATTGATTTAAGAATATTTCAGCATAAAAGGTCCCTGCTGCAGCCAAAAAGCCTCTTTGGCAGAGCGCAAGGATGAGAGCAGAGAGCGACCCTTCCTCCCCTCCAACCTTTTCTCATCTGACTGAGCTGTATAAATTGAGATCATCACTGTAATAGTCTTAGCGAGATAATTTAATTTAGCCCCCTCTTCGCCCTCATTTTCTCCACATTTGTCTTTACGTGTGTGGACTCCGGGCTTCAATGAGCTTTGTTAACTAGCAACAACACAAGCTGTAAAATTTAACAACTGACCATTTCAAGGGGCCAAAGACTTAACTCTAGGAGTGATTTTATTTAAGTAAAACTCACATTTTCCACGGAGGATCAAAGGGAGAGACGGACGTAATAGTGGAACAGTCCTACACTGAACGTGGCTACCATCTCGTCTGTTCCTGAGCTGAGTAGCTGACGTCTCCGTGTGTTTGCATGTACGTAACTTCCCTCACTCTGGAGTCTAATGGGGGGGGCCCTGCTGAAATATTCATAGTGTCACATTAGGTTTGCAATATTTGTACTGGAAAACAACCAGAATACAACCCGAGCAACCAGCAACATTACAACCACTCAGCTCGGCCTTTGGCATGACTGAGAGTCGTATGTGGAGGCAGCCAAACGGAGAGAGATCTCACTTTGTTTAGAAGCGTTAGTAAGTGCTGCAGATGAGCAACCGGGTCAGCATGTTTGTTCAGTGATCAGGCCCCGAGTGTGTGGATGTTTTATTTTTTTACAGTGTTGTTCTTGAGATAAGAATGACTAGAATAGACTAACGCTCTCTGTTTGGGTCTCTAATTTGTCTCAGTGCCATAAAATATTAGTCTAGACTTTCATCCTGAGCGTGTGCATGCAACTACTTCAGGAACACTAAAAATAAGCAGGAATACGTAGAAATAAGAGTGGATTTTTCAGGCATGACTGCACAATCTCAGAAAAGATTTTGTTTATAGAATGATTTGTTTCTCAATCTGCATTCCAGTTCTGACCTGCATCAACAAACATGCTAGATACATGTACCAGATTTTTTTCATCTTGTTTGTACTGCAAAAGACACAAAAATACTATAAAACATGACACAATATAAAGATCCTGGAAATAAAAGGTAGCTTTTGCTAGACATAGTAAACAAAGTAACACTGAGTCTGTGGAAATCCATCAAATGTTTTACACATTATCTAAATCTCGGAGTAAGAGACGAGCTCCCGCTGATGGAGATGTTGTTTGAATAGAAATGCTGAAATGCGATAGTTGTGTTACATCAGTTTGGCCTCGGGCTTTGTTTTGGCTCCTTGTAAAGTGAATCTTAGTCATCTCCGTAGTCATTTACTAAGAGGCTTTTCTCCACTGCTCTTTTTTAAAACATAAATTCTCCTGGCATTCGTACTCAGTTGGTCATTCAAAGATGAAGTGAATCAGTTTGTGTATATTGTAAGGTCAAATGAGCTTATGAACAAATCCCTTGCATAAAATATGTCCTTTTTCATACATTTAGGTGAATAGGTGCTTTGAGATGCCTTGATTGTGATTTTTGATATATTTCAGAGCCTGAATATCATTTAAGCAATCTAGCCATATTTATATGCCTGTAGCTATTTTGAGAATGATTTACATTATATCTGAGGATTGTGGCGATATAGGGTCTACTTTTTTCTGCGTCATCATTGTTTAAGTGAGCTATATTAGCTTTCTGTCTCAGTGTTATTGCTTTGTGCTTCAGGGAATAATATACATTACTCATATGGCTCAGACACAGACAGCAATGCTTATTTCCCTCATGAATATGTGCTCACAAAAGACACACATAAACAGCAAACCATTGGTCGTGCTCAATAAACAAGCAGAGTGCTACATGCGTGTGCTGACAGGAAGTGTATTGATGATGCTGGATTAGCGAGGCAAGGGGCAATAAACGGACAGTGGCTGTCAGCGACGGGGAGATGGAGATAGCAGGAAGGAGAGAGCAATGGAGAAAGCCGGGGAGTGAGAGGAAAGTATGTGCCTGCCTGGATGATTGAGAGATGCGTCGAAGAAAAAGTAAAAGAAAATAAGACGGAAGTGAGGGGACGCAGAGAGGTGCAGGAGATTAAAAAGAGGGGGGAGCGAGGGATTGCGTGTTAGTTTACGGGGCATGAATAGAGTCTTCATTGATCCAGAGACAGAAGCCATCATTCCTGCTCAGTGAGCACAGCAGCTACAGGGAGAGAGAGAGGGAGGGGAGTTAGAGATCAAGGTAGAGACAGAGAGGGAGGACAAAGTGTCAGGGAGCATGTCAGAGACGCACAAATATTTACAAGTGCAGGGAGAGGGTAAGAAGGTTGCAGTGTGGATTTATGTTTTATACTGCTAATGAAACAACATCTTCTTCTTTATTCTAGCATTTATTTTTATGTGTCGCTTTTGTAAACTCTTTTAAATGCTGTAATTTTGTCATTTTAGGCATCAGGGCTATTTTGTTAACTGATCCATCATGTAATTAAATTGTTGATCTTCAAAAATGTCCAATATATCATAGTCTCCAGTTTAATGTGTGCACTTCTTTATGCATGGGTCACATAATAAGCACACAAAAAACATGTATGCAAGGGTATTCCATGCTTTTCTTAAGCCTTACATCAGTGATGATGTACTGGGGGCCCCAGGGCAATATCAGACCCCCCAAAGCTTCACATCCGGACCCCAAATTCTATTAAATAAAAAAAAAAAAAGATGGTTTTTAGGGCATCTTTTGTCTTTATATCCCTAAAACTATTAAATCAAGCCTAAAAACAATCAATGTTGAAATAGTATGGAATGACTCACGTTTGACATATTTTTACAGAAATCCCCTTGTCATCCATCCATCCATTTATCCATCCATTTTCTATACTGCTTATCCTGTTCGGGGTCACGGGGTGCTGGAGCCTACCCCAGCTGTCATTGGGCGAGGGGCGGTGTACACCCTGGACTGGTCGCCAGTCGATCGCAGGGCTGACATATAAAGCCAGACAACTAGGCACGCTCTCACACTCACACCTACGGCCAATTTAGATTCACCAATTAACCTAATGAGCATGTTTTTGGTGGTAGGAGAGAACCCATGCATGCACAGGGAGAACATGCAAACTCCTCACAGAAAGGCCTTGACTGGGAAGCGAACCTGAGGCAGCCCCCCTTGTCATCCATCATTTGTAAATATAATGCATGATAAACACATACTCATCATTCAATCTGCAGTTTTTGTCTACTTCATCTTCAGGCTCTTGGATAGTGCAGTTTTCCCTGCCTGAGGTTTAAAAGAAAAGAATTACTGCATGTGGTTCTAACCAGTCAGGACACAACACAGTAGTGTCAAACCCAGTGATGGACAACATAGAAACCCCAGAAACATGGAGCTAAAATATCTCAGTTGCTTCCTTGTGGGTGGCTTCAGTATAGGTGGTAGGGGCTGATCTCATTGTGTCTAAAAACTGAAGGAAATACAAGCATTAACACATAATATGTTAATTAGACAAAAAATGTCTTTTAAAAATTCGGTTCATTTGAAGGTCTGGCCCCCACCCAGTGTTTCAGATAAAGTAGATTCGGCCAGAAAAGGTAGCGTTAACCCCTTAAAGCCTGTTGTATCATATTTGATACATACTTTTATGATACCTCTATCTAATCAATATAATCAATAAGTTACTAAAAAAAAAATTCTGAATACAGGCTGATAAATGATAAAAATGCCCTCAAGTGGATTATCAGTTACCAGAAACACCTCATGTATCAAATGAGGTACAAAAAATATGTATGTTAAATTTTATGGAAATTTGTTTTTTTTTTGATTTCAGTAGAAAGTGAAATAAACATTTAAGTTCAAAAAATGAGAGTTTTCTGGCTATAATTTGTGTATCAGGCTTTAAAGGGTTAAAATGATAAAATGCAAAATCAGTTGGTAGGACATTTATGAAAATGAGAAGCATTATGCTTGTAAACAAAATGATTATTTGTTGAGAAACGTAGTGATTATAAAGCTCCCTAACTGACAAGATGTGATTTGTTCAAGCAATTGTTAATCGGTAAGTTTAAAGAACATTCAATTGAAAATTAGTAAAGAGGTGTGTTTTTAGCGTTAAATAGCAGTCTTATATAATCTGAAATTATTTGAATTTTTCCACCGCTGTTTGTCTCTTTGTTTATATTAAAGTTCAAGAAGAATAATTGATCGAATGAGGTTCATCCTTACATTGAAGAAAATATATATGATTAATTAAATGCCAGCTGATGTTTTCCTCCCCACTGTAAATAACCCCTGTAACTGCAGATTCAACCATAACAACATTAGTGCTAAGGTAACAGCAGCAGGCAGCCGGTGTTTATCTTCAGGGGGAATGTGTGAGGGAACACTGAGAGGGAAAAGATGCAGCACAGGAGCCAGCACATGCCAGAGAGGCAGGGAGTGAAGAGGAGGAGAAGGAGGTGCAGCAGGACAACGTGTCTCTCAGAGAAACTCCTCCCTCCTCCTCTTGTGTGGTGTTGTGACAGCTCTGCCCAAACTCGAACACTCAAACAGATAGACCTACAGTCTGCTACAGATGGAGGGAAGAAGAGAAGGAGGGAGAGACGGTGTGAGATGGAGTGAAAATAACCCAAAGCTATAAAAGACTGGCAGTTGGGGTGAAGTGCAACACAGCAGATGAGAATAAAGGGAGACAGGATGGAGGCAGGAGAGAGTGAAAGAGGCAGAAAGGATAGCGATAGAGACATCCAGACTAGTTGACTCATACTCGTGATGTCACATTTTGTATGAAGTGTGTATCGAGCTGTGATGACGTGCTCCAGTAGGTAGCGGTGAGTAATCCCATGGTCCAAAGATTCTAAACTCTCAAAACACTAGAGATAAGCAGCAGTGCTAGTAGTTTCTGTTGTAGAGGGAGATTTGTGGAGGAGCTGAATTAACTGTCTCATGCCCAAAGACACAACAAACAAATAATGTACAACTAAGAAAACGAGATTTGGTCAAGCTAGTGTTATGGTTCAACTAGTGACAATGTTAGTTGGCAGCTTTCAGCCAAATGCATCTGTTGTTGTAGTTCACAAGGTGTTAAAAATATACGAGTTGCGAATGTTGTTCATTAAATTAATATCTGCCTAAAATACTGTGAAATCGTAACAAAACACCACAAAGGGATCTGTTAAGGCTTTATGTTTTGAACACAAGTTACCACTACCAAGACGGCTGATAGTCGCCAGTAAACAGGTCACTCTTTGGACCAAAACACTAAGTAGCTACATAAAAAGAAATAAACATTCCCAGTAAGCGACAGTAATTCCTTGCATTACAGCTGGGCCTTACAAATGCAAAAACATGTACACAAAACTAAAACAATTATGAACCAAATGAACAAAGTATCCATGGATTGCTTTAGCTGCTAGCAACATGTCTGGGTACAATAAACGCTCTTCACGGCTTCACTTAGCTAGCGGACAGTTGAAGATACATTTTGGCCTAGGACTAGAGCTGAACGATTTGAGAAAATAATCTTATTGCAATTTTTTTTGTTTGTTTTTTTGTTTGTTTGTTTGTTCTTTTTACCAATATTGTGATTGCGATTTAATGTGCAATTATTTTTAAGTTCTTGTGTATTTTTCAAAAAACATGAGCAATAAAGCAGCGTTTTTTGTTAACTTCTTCTGTGCATGGAGCAAATTGGATAGACTTATAGTGACTATAGGGACTATGCTATAGAGTCAGCTATTCAAGTTAGGATTTTCCTGCATTGATCCCGATGATGTTCAAGTCACAGTGTTTAATTTGCAAAGATGTACAAGCTAATGACAGCCTGAGGCTGTGTAATCCTTGGAGTCATCTTAAGACTGAGCAAAAAGTCTAGTGACCAAACTAGGGGAATTTTTAACAGGAAGTGAAAGGAATTTCTGTCACTGACCACTGATCAAAAGCAAGTACCAGGAAAGGCTGAAGGTGGAGGATGGTCTGCAGTGATGCAATCCTGCATCAACTGTACAGATGAAAACTTGTAGATCCCACTAAATAAGAGTGTAAAGCTTAATAATCAGGTAGTATTGGCAATAAATTCATTACTGAGACCAAATAACTGATTGCCTGGGAAAGATGGATGCAGACCAAAATATCAAAATTATGAAAATTTAAAAATGTTTAAAGATTAGACATAAATGTTTGAAAATATGGTTGTTTATTTTTTTCAGTCTGAATCTTTATGGGGGTGGGGGTTCACTGAATGAATAGTTTTCTCTCAGGGGAGGCTCACTCTCCCACACTTTGAAAACCCCTGTAATAAATCATTCTATATAATAATCAGCACAATATTTGATCAAACTAGGACTAATTGAGAATATACAGGTACATCTCAAAAAATTAGAATATCATGAAAAAGTTCAATATTTTTTGTCACTCATTTCAGAAAGTGAAACTCAGATATTATATAGACTCATTACACATAGAGTGAAATATTTCAAGCCTTTATTTTTTGAAATGTTGATGATTATGTCTTACAGATAATGAAAACCCAAAACTCAGTGTCTCAGAAAATTAGAATATTACATAAGATCAATAAAGTTAAAGATATTTTAACCCTTTACCTACTGACCTAGCGCCGGCGCTGTTTTATATGTCCGGAGTATTATTACCATAACTCTGTCAAAGTTTGTCCGATCAGAAAAATTCCAGCGGTGTTGGAAAGCTGAGAATTGTGGGCATGCGCACATATATGGTTCATTACAGTACTCGCAACCATAAGACATGGGCATTCATAGCAAAACACCATAGCAAAACACCAGAAGTATTGCAAGACCGCTACACGGATTCTCAACACTGTAACTCCTCAAAAGTTTGCTCAATCTAAAAAATTCCAACGCTGTCAGAGAGCTGAGAATCTGTGCTTTCCAGCAATATATGATGTGTGGTATATATATCACAGTAATGTCGAACAGCACCACGAAAATGGCAGCTTTGGCAGAAGACGAGTGAGAAAAGGAGAGTGAAGGAGAACAAAAGGAGAGCGAGCGAGAGTGGTGTTTTGTTTCCAAAAATAGCGTTAGATAGTGGCATTTGTGCGTGTCTGTCATGTGCAATAACAATATGTTACTTGAGAATGTTGAGAACGCATTTTTTCACCTTTATTTGCACTAATTGTCGCCATGTATATAGTTATCTTTTGCACTGTGTTTTGCACACCCAAAGTCCTAGACTCAAAAAATGACTGGTGATTGTTCTAAACATGTATACGTTCACATTTCAAATGTCAAATCAAAACTTCATGAGCAATAACAAAATTTCTTCTCATAAAAGCCATGGCAAACATAGCAATTTTTGTGTTTTTTTTCTTTTAAACTGCTGACAATTCCATATAATGTGCAATAATCATTAACCAGATGTTGAAAAGCCAAGTTCAAGTACTCCTGGGAAAAGGGACCAAAGCTCTCAGACTTAGGGCACTTCCTGACTATTTTACAGCCATAATAATAAAGTATGTCCAAATCACCATTTTTTGACTCAGTAGGTAAAGGGTTAAACAGGAATGCCAGGCTTCTGAAAAGTGTGTTCATTTCTATGCACTCAATACTTGGTTGGGCCTCTTTTTGCATGAATTACTCCATCAATGCAGTCTGGCATGGAGTTGATCAGCCTGTGGCACTGCTCAGGTTAGGGCCCTATGATTTCTGCATTAACAGAATCGCAGACGGAATGGCAGAATTGGCCAATAAAAACGGAATCTACTATTTAACGCGGAAATTGCAGAAATTGAATGAATTTGACTAAAATGCTGTTTTTTTTTTTAAGAAAGAGGAAAGTTTATCTGGGGAATATGTTCTGGAGGATCACTAAAGGGTGGCACAACTTGTGCCTCACTTCACAAACACTCAGCCCGCCCCCACCTAAACAACACAAAGCTTGTCAGAGCAGAAGGATTTCTTCATTTACATTATAAACATCAGTTAGCACCCAGTATGATTATATAAGTGGATGTGTCTTAAAATGTTGAAAACATCTGACAGTTACACTGGTTATAATTATTTTATATCAGGGTTATCCAAACAATGGCTCCTGAGCCAACTCTGGCCCTTTTTCTATATATTTAAGATTATTTCTATTTAATTAGTGAACATTTTATTCATTTACATAAACAGGACACTCTTTTTATGGTAAAATTAGTGGAAAGGTTAAAACACAGAATTCCAAAAAATTTAAACTTGGAATTTGGAAAAAATGAAATTAATGGGGTTCAGGTCAGGCCAGTTTGCTGGCCGATCAAGCACAGTAACACCATGGTCACTGAACCAGCTTTTGGTACCTTTGGCAGTGTGGGCAGGTGCTAAGTCCTGCTGGAAAATGAAATCAGCATCTCCATAAAGCTTGGAAGCAGAAGGAAGCAGGAAATACTCTAAAATGTCCTGGTAGATGGCTGCGTTGACTGTGGACTTCAGGAAACACAGTGGACCAACACCAGCAGATGCCATGGCAGCCCAAATCATCACTGACTGTGGAAACTTCACACTGGACTTCAAGCAACGTGGATTCTGTGCCTCTCCACTCTTCCTCCAGACTCTGGGACCTTGATTTCCAAAACATGCAAAATTTACTTTCATCTGAAAAGAGGACTTTGGACCACTGACCAGCAGTCCAGTTCTTTTTCTCCACAGCCCAGGTAAGACACTTCTGACATCGTCTCTGGTTCAGGAGTGGATTGACACGAGGAATGCCACATTTGTAGCCCATGTCTAGGATTCATCTGTGCATAGTGGCTCTTGATGCGCTGACTCCAGCCTCAGTCCACTCCTTGTGAAGCTTCCCCAAATTCTTAAATGGATTTTGCTTGACAGTCCTCTCAAGGCTGCGATTGTCCCTTATGCTGATGCACCTTTTCCTACCACACTTTTCCCCTCCACTCAACTTTCTATGAATATGCTTGGATACAGCACCCTGTGAACAACCAGCTTCTTTAGCAATGACCTTTTATGGCTTACCCTCCTTGTGGAGGGTGTCAGTGACTGTGTTCTGGACATCTGTCAAGTCTGCAGTCTTCCCCGTGATTGTGTACCCTGCTGACCCAGACTGAGAGACCATTTAAAGGCTCAGGAAACCTTTGCAGGTGTTTGGAGTTAGTTAGCTGTTTAGGTGTGACACCGTGACTTTACAATATTGAACTTTTTCACAATATTCAAATTTTCTGAGACACTGAATTTTTGGTTTTTATTATCTGTAAGCCATAATCATCAACATTTCAAGAAATAAAGGCTTGAAATATTTCACTCTATGTGTAAAGAGTCCATATAATATACAGTCATGGACGAAAGTATTGGCACCCCTGGAATATTTCCAGAAAACACAATATTTCTCCCAGAAATTGTTGCAATTACAAATATTTTTGGTAAACACATGTTAATTTCAGTTATGTGCATTGGAGCAACACAAAAAATCTGAAGCAAAAAAAGGACAAAATTTACATAATTTACCACAAAACTCAAAAAATGGGCTGGACAAAATTGTTGGCACCCTCAATTTAATATTTGGTTGCACACCCTTGGGAAAAAATAACTGAAACCAATATCTTCCTGTAACCATCAACAAGCTAAATTGGATTTTTGGACCACTCTTCTTTTGCAAACTGCTCCAGGTCTCTCAGATTTGAAGGGTGCCTTCTTGCAACAGCAGTTTTAAGATCTCTCTATAGATGTTCAATGGGATTTAGATCTGGACTCATTGCTGGCCACTTCAGAACCCTCCAGCACTTTGTCTCCAACCATTTCTTGGTGCTTTTTGAGGTATGTTTGGGGTCATTGTCCTGCTGGAACACCCATGACCTCTGACGCAGACCCAGCTTTCTGACACCAGGCCCTACATTGTGGCCCAAAATCTTTGATAGTCTCCAGATTTCATGATTCCTTGCAGTCAAGGCACCCAGTGCCAGAGGCAGCAAAACAACCCCAAAACATCTTTGAACCTCCACCATGTCTGACTGTAGGTACTGTGTTCTTTTCTTTGTAAGCCTCATTCCATTTTCTGTAAACAGTGGAATGACTTGCTTTTCCAAAAAGCTCTACCTTAATCTCATCTGTCCACAAAATGTTCTCGCAGAAGGATTGAGGCTTACTCAGGTACATTTTTGCAAACTCCAGTCTGGCTTTTTTATGTCTCTTTGTCAGCAGTGGGGATCTCCTTGGTCTCCTGCCATAGCACTTCATCTCATTCAGATGACGACGTATGGCCCGAGCTGACACTTTTGCACCCTGAGTCTGCAGGACAGCCTGAATTTGTGTGGAAGTTGACTGAGGATGTTTGTCCACCATTGAAACTATCCTGCGTTGCATTCTTTTGTCAGTTTTTCTCTTCCGTCCACATCCAGGGTGATTAGCCACAGTTCCATGGGTCATAAACTTTTTGATTATATTACACACAGTGGACAAAGGGATTTCAAGATCTCTGGAGATGGTCTTGTAACCTTGAGACTGTTCATATTTTTACAAAATTTTGCTTCTTAAGTCCTCAGACAATTCTGGGCTCTTCTTTCTCTTCTCCATGTTCGGTGTGACACACACAGGCACACAACACAAAGGTTGAGTCAACTTTAAGACATTCTAACTGGCTTCAGGTGTGGTTCCTAGATTGCCAGCACCTTTTACTGCCACAGGTGAGTTTAAATGAGCATCACATGCTTGAAAAAAAACAAACCAACAAAAAAAAAGATTTACCCACAGTTTTAAAAGGGAGCCAACAATTTTGTCCGGCCCATTTGTCTGGTTTGTGTAAAATTATGTAAATTTTGTCTTTTTTCTTCTGTGTTTTTGTGTTGTTCCAATGCACATAAAGGAAATTAACATGTGTATACCAAAAACATTTGTAATTTCATCCATGACTGTATGGGTTTCACTTTCTGAAATGAGTGACAAAAAATATTGAACTTTCCATGGTAATCGAATTTTTTTTAGATGTACCTGTACATTATGTAGACTAACCACACCTCCGCATTTTAAGTGCGGCCGAGGATCCTGCCTCGAAAAAGCCAGACTCCTTTCCAGGACTCTGGGATTTGAAATATGAGTATTTGAGGTCCCTGTCCTAATATTCCACAAAATAGTAGTTTTGGTGTGTCCCTGAAAAACACGACTTCACCAAATTTGTGCAGAAACAGCGGTTTTAGTTTTTTTTGCACCTCCAGCGAATGACTGTGCCCCCACAAGAATTGAATGCCCCCACAGCAGTCATCATTCTTGTATGAAAATCAGTTCGAGCAAGATTTTGTCCTATATGCATCCCGTGATGTACCAATCAAAATACCCCTCAAACTGCACAAGCAGCAATGGTTAACATCCTGGTTGACAGTTTCAATAGAGCATCATCGCATAAGAAATATAGAAGTTTATGCACAGAAATACAAACCAGTATCCTTATTAGTGTGTACTGCATAAATATTGTCTTCATAATTGCCAGGGGCACTCATTATTTCTCAAGGGAAGGCTGGTCCCTCCCTCCAGGAGTCACATTCTCACAAGTCCCCCTGTTAACTTGAGTCTTTCAGCCCAATGCATCTGCAGTTGCTCACAAATGTCTCTTTGTTCCTTTTTTTTTTGGATTCATGCAAAGTAGCTATTTAATATTATACTGATAAAATACAGTTGAAACACAACATTCTGGTCGTGCATGGCCAGTGCCAGATAGTGTTAGCAAAATGCAGACTCCCCCGCTCTTGTGCTTTTCATGACATATCCGATTGAATTAAAATACTTAAAAATGCCAAGAGTGACACAGATGGCAGCATCGTGTTCCGCTCACCATAGAGGCAGAAGATGATGATCATAATGTGTTCTTGTTGCAGGCGGCCTCGGAGCAGACACAGAGGAGCGGTTGGTTGAGCATCTCCTGAACCCGGCACATTACAACAAACTGATCCGTCCTGCGACTAATGGCTCTGAGCTGGTCACTGTGCAGCTCATGGTGTCGTTAGCACAGCTCATCAGTGTGGTGAGTGCAAACATTTTGACTGTATGCACCTTTCACAGCATGAGGATAAACCCCATTTATTTTCACTACAAATGTAAAAAACTTCAATTTTAGGGTTTTGTAAGAGTTAAGGCCCATACTAATGCTTACTGATAGTCTGCTCTCTATGGAGAATTAAAGAAAAAATACTTCAATAGACCTTTTTCTCTGCTACAGGGATTTTTATTCAAGTCTCATGGTTGGAGCTGAAAAATTAAGCTGTCTAGTGCTGTAAATCCCAGGAAACCTAGTGTCAGTCTGTTCATCACCCTAGGCATGAGCTGTTCAAGTTTCATGGAAATCTATGCAGAGCATGTCTTTATTAAAGGCAGACAAAAAAAAGCAGTAGTGGAGGAAATGTTAAGATCTAGTAATACCACATTTTGACTGAGAGGGCTTGCTGAGAGGGAAAATCTGTGCCAAGACCATTAAATTATTTTAGGCTATAAGTTACTCAAATCTGCATATGTCAAATTTTATAGTACTGCTGCACAATTAATATAATCGCAGTGGTGATGTCAGGCTGTGCAATTACATAATTGCATAAAGGGCTGTACTTATTTTTGTATTAAGTAAGTAGTACTTGAAAGGTTTACAAAAATGCCTGCAGAAAGGTCTTTGAGGTAACAATAGGGCCACTATTGCACTTTCTAGAGGTACCTTTTTTTAATATTAAGTTATCTGGAAAGCGGTACTGTAAAAAACTTAAGGTTTTGTAATTTTCTATGCTACTTAATAACTGCATGTTTTGAGTTGAGAAATACACATTTTAAAACTCTCATTATTCTTGCATTTTCCTTAATAACCAAGCAAATAGACTCATAATGATACCATTTGTGTATTCTGTCATAACTGCAATATTATCCAGTATAATCACGATCACACATTATTACCAAATCATGTAGCTCTACTTTGTAATACAATTTATTCCCAGAAATTGATATGAAAGTTTAAGTTTTATGCTCAGTTTAGTTCAAGAGTCGTTTTCACAGCTGTGCAATTATCCGTTCATCCATTTTATATACCGCTTAACCCGTTCAGGGTCACGGGGGGCTAGAGCCTATCCCAGCTGTCACTGGGTGAGAGGCAGGGCATACCCTGGACTGGTTACCAGTCAATTGCAGTGCTGACATATAGAGACAGACCTGTGCAATTATATTTTTACAAAATGCAAACATCATATACTTGACTTGCATTTTTGAAAAGCTTTCATACCAGTTTTGCATGTGCAAAGATGATTGAGTGATAGAGAGAAGTAGAATTATTTGACAACATGATTAAAGAATATTCCACAGACTTTTTGCTCCAGGGGTTAAAAAAATGCTAGTTTGCAAGTCAGGGCTGCTAATGTTCTTTGTAATTAAGATAAAAAGTAATATGGGGGGCGAGGGTATGGGGTGACTGAGTAGTTTAAAGAGCGCCCCATGTGCGCAGACAGTCCGGGTTTGAATCAGGCCAGAGGCCCTTTACCGTGTGTCTCTCCCCCCGCTCTCGTCCCTGTGTCTGACTCTATTCACTATCCTCCTCTATCAAATAAAGGCAAAAAAAATGCCCAAAATAAACCTTTAAAAGAAAAAAAAAAAGGTTATATGTTTAGCCTTGGCAAAAAATGTGCCTTTCTCCTAAGTTTAATGAAAACTGGCCCTTAGATTTATTTTTAATCTTGCATTCAGAATTGTACAGACACACTTGTAGACTTGTGCTTTTATTTCTGTTTTTTTTTTCCCCACAAAACCCTTAAAGATGTGGGTATGGAGTTTGCTAAACATGGTTATTTACCTTAACCTTGCGTAGCAGATGGATACGCCCGTTTCCATGTTTCTCACCGGCAAATCCATCTTGCAAAGCTCCCGTCTGAACCATTTGGGCCCGGTTAGAAAGTGACAGGACCAATCAGCGACGAGGGGCAGTACTTTCTGGCGGAAGAGATGCTGCTAGAGTGCCAGTTTTATCAGAACTTGACATAATTTCTTCGTTAAAAGAAGAACAAAGAACAGCAGTGAGTTGTTTTCTTTTCAAAATGACAAAAATCATATAGTGACATGTCTATAGTCGCCATGGTTCACGTTACGTAGTTCCCTTTGGAGTTTAGTCCTTGGTAGGGGCGCAGCTTGGTAGCGGCTATGTCATGTGTTTTGTTGCTCTGATTGGCCCGTAAAGGTGTGACAGACAGACTTCCTTGGATTACACATACATTATTTGTAAAATGTATACTTTCTCATTATTTTATGCTTTATCATCAAAAACTTTTTTTCTAATTAAACAGGTTTAACAGCAAGGTGGTTTACTGAGACAGTCCTGACAAAGTGCTTAAAATAACACAATAAAACATTCTTCTCAACTGTCAAAAATTGAACTGTAGTTCTGACCTAAAACTCCTGCCCTTAGGATACACTTTAAAGGTTAAAGAATTAGGGAAAAAGAGGAAAGACCCTTCAGCTTAGGTATGTCTGTCAGTTCTGCTCAAAACTGCACAAAAGTCATGCTTCACCTTACTGCATTTGTGCAGTTTGCTTACAGATAAAAATTTTTTTCTGTTCAGAAGTCACAGAAATTCTCCTTTGACGATGCTCAAATAATAAACACGACCAACATAAACCTATTTTAAGCACAAAGTAGTCAGTCTGTGAGGACTAAAAGTCTGGAAATCTCTGCTTTGCTGCTTAAATTTTAAACAACTTAAAAACAACCATCTCTCAAATCCTTTAACAATGCTATAATAAATCATTTTTTTAATGTACATTTCTTCCTTTTCTGCAGCATGAAAGAGAGCAGGTGATGACGACCAACGTATGGCTAACACAGGTAAGACGTACGGCCCTACTCTCTTACTACCATCTAATCACAGTAACATTCTGCCAAGCCGAGAAAATGAAGATTAGCCCATTTAAGCATGGAAGTGGAAGCTAACAGCAAAGAACATAGAAGTGACATACATCACTGCATATGTTAGCTCACTGATATACATTATATAATCGTGGGTCAGGGTTTTTTAAACCAGTAGACCATACAGAGAAGTGCTTTGGTTAGTGGAGGGGAATGGATGTATCCCTGCGATATTCCATATGTTTCACTGGTTGTGGCTGGCAGAGAGTTTAATCCTGCCTCTGCTCTTGTAGAGCAACAGCTCGTAGATGTGACATGACTGGTGAAGTGTCATACACTGAGAGAGACATCAAAATAATACACGTCCCTGAAAAGACAAAATCTGACAGGAGAAATATGAGAAGTGGGTTGGGATTTATAAGCCCTAAGGTGTTTTTTAGCACCTTAAAAGAGGTTACTAATGATCCCTGAACACCTGTTCCTCTGTTTGTGAATTAGGCTGCTTGTGATTTTGCGTGAGACCTTCAATAACCTCTGAATAATGTGACTCTGACTGGGCTGTGACCCTCCTTTATACATAAATGACTTATCATACTCATCCACCTGAGCTCTATAACATAGCAGAACATGTAGGTGTGCACATCTATACACAATAGGTACACAACCGTATCCGCCTACACACACATTGAGCATATGTGGTTGCCTTTGAGAGCAGGTGTTAGAACAAATCACACAGGCATATGTTCAATTTGGATGTAAATGTAGAGGTATACAAAACGAATGATGAGTGGATGTCACATAGATTTAATGGTTTAGTCATAGCAGTGTTAGGGTAGCAGTGTGTATTCAGTCATTCTTTCACACACACACTTGCAGCTAAACAAGGTAAGATTTATGACATGTAACAGAGCGTAGAATGACCATCAGCCCCTTATGGATCCCTCAGAAGGGGAAGTATGGGAGCCAAGGACAGTTGTCCTGAGCTGAGACATGCTGTAATGATCACAATGAATCACTGCTACTGCAGATGACCTAGCATGTGCAGTAACATGGCCATAACATAAAGGAAGCAGACCAAGCTGCTGTCAATGACTGACCCATTACAAAGAGGACAAGATAAAGCTGTCTTTAACAAAGGTTACACAGAGGACACGCAAACACACTGGAGGACAACGTCTTTATTGATGCACTTTTAATTATGATGATTGGTTTGATAATCCACAGTCAGGGCCAACATGAATGCTTTCCCTCTCTCTTTGATGATGTAAGTGTTGAAGGACAGATGGCACAGGATGTCCACTTGGCTATCATAGATCCTGACTGATCATATTGACCACTGACAGACAAACAGACAAAGACAAAGATGGATAGACAGACCTTCTGTGTAGATGTCTTCCTCCTGCTGCTGTGTGAATGGTAGATGAGTGACTAAGCATTTTTTTTCTATTGGCCCTCAGGAGTGGCAGGACTACCGTCTGACTTGGGTCCCTGAGGAGTTTGATGGAATGCTGAAGGTCAGGCTGCCCTCAAAACACATCTGGCTGCCTGACGTGGTTCTCTACAACAAGTGAGTCACTCGCTTGCCCTCCTGTCCTCACCTCATAAGACGCATATATCCATGCATGCATGCATGCACATAAAGTGCATTCAATGCTCATATTAAACAAATAATGTTTTAAAGCAAACTCTCAGGTGGTTTGAATCAGCTGCCACCATGTCAGCCCCTCTAAATGAGAACATCAATTAAAGGCCAGAGATTATACATGCAGGCAGCCACACATGACTGAATGTGTCTGCTGAAATCTGCTCACATCACTCATGCTATGTTACTATACAGTACCTCCAGGTCTCATGAGACACTTCAAAGATGGAGTCATCTGCACTCCACATATGCACATAGATCAGCACATACACATATACAGTGTATGTATAATGTTAACTGCATTTGCACACATGTTCAAACACGTCTTTTCTTTCTTATGGGTGATTTGAAATGAGTTTCTTCATACATACTTCATAAACAGCTGTCTTTGTGGTTTAATTTAGAGTCTGTCCTCATGACTATTTTTGCTATTTCATTCTTATTAATGACTTCAGGATAATTTGAATAACTCTACTATAAAATGTGCAGCTGGCTATCTTCAGTGTAGACTAGAATGAATCCATAAGGGGGCTCCAGGGACAAACATTTCTCTAGAGCTCTCTATTCAAAAACTGATCCTTTGCAGGCTTTTTTTACCTTCAACTCGCCATCAGGCACAAAAAGGTACAAAGAAACTGTCACAATGGTGCGGCACAGGCAGGAAGGAGATACCCAAATGTAGATTATCTCACAGAATTAAGTCAGTCGGCCAGTAACTGACAGTGAGACAGGTAGGTTTAGACAGGCTGACCAAAAACTATTCTAAAGCTTAAAAGGCAGGGCTAGAGAACAACAGAAGAGGCTAGTGTGACACAGGAAGAGTGATACACTACATGTGACAAATGAATTTACCTCCTGAGACCTGAGCCTTTGTTTGGAATTCATTTTTAGTTTCTCCCACTTATTTGGGATCAGCAGGAGCTGATAAGTTTAAAACTGAAGTCCAATCTTTGAACAGGAAGTAGTTTTAATCCAAAAATTATCTCTGCATAAGAGGATAATAGGCTTATCTTACTGTACAATGTAAAAAATAAAGACGTTTTTCTTTACTTGTAGTTAGGGGTGTGACGAGACTCTTATTTTGGAAAAAATACATGCGTAGATAATATGTCCTTTTTACGGCTAAGAGTCATATTTGCGAAGCATTTAGGTCTATTCAGAAATGTTTAAACTAACTCCTGTTGTACTGAATAGGCTATCAATGCTTAAACACAGTTTGTCTTTTCTAATTCTGACTCAAACTGTACATTTTAATGCTCTTCAAATCAAACCTTTCGTTTCAATAGTCTACCACATCTTCAATTTACTACACTATGTACTCATTACTACAATTACAATAATAATAATAAAGCATTGAGATTATTTTGGAAGTACTTTGAAGGGCATCTTTGTGATCTTTTATCATTTCCAGTTTGGTATTGTTTTCTGTCAGGTGAGCTGCTGCTCCGGGTGTCTGCGCAATATTGATCTTGCGAGATGATTCTCACCTCAACGAGAAATCTCGTGACGTTTAAATCTCCATGATCTTGTGGCACGAGATCTTGTCACACCCCTACTTGTAGTACATTTTTTTTATTCTGATGATGGACAACAAGAGTTGGAAAATTTCCTTGAAATTTATCAGATTTACAAAAATAAAAAACAATCACATAAATTCCCTAAAATTTCCAAGACAGATATCCATTAAAATCAGTGAACATTTCTTAGAAATCCCTTGAAATAACCCCAAAATGTCTTTAAATATTCCCCAAACGTTTCTATACAACTTTCTTAAAAAGTGTAAAGATTTTTTTTTTCTTCACCAAAAATTCTATGGAAATTACTGAAAGTTTTCAAGCATATTCCCCAGAATTTTAAAGCTAATTCTAACCAAACTTTCAAATCAGCATCCAAAATATTTACAAAATTATTTCCTTAAAATTACATGGTGAATTATAGAAAATTTCCCAATAAAATTCCTTCCAAACAGTTTAACTGAAAATTCCATGAAAATTCAGAAAAACTTTGATGTAAATTCCCCTTCCAAATTTCCAGTTAAATTCCCATGAAAGTACCTAAAAATTTCAAAGCACCCTAACTACATTTTGATACTAATACCACTGATTAATTCCAATGAATTATTTTTTGGTTCTTTGTTTGTTTCATTCATTGCTCCATTGCTAACCAATGTGCTGCTTAAGGTAATGCAGTTAAAATGACCAATAGGGTACATGAATGCCATGCTTGCATTTAAATAGCAATTTAATTAATTTTTATGTTCAATGTAATCACAAGAAATTTCTCACATTAGTTTTTAATTATAATTAGCATGTCAGAGGGAGGTAAGCATGGTGCAGACCACTCTACTCAATGTAATGGAAACTAGAGTGTCAGCCTACAGTATGTAAATCAGCTCATCAGAGTGCAGTGATCTGTTCATCTGGCCTTCTCCTCTTTCCCTGCCTGTGTCTTTATTTTACTAAAGATTAGAAGATCCCTGACCCACAGAGCTCCAAAGAACATGATCATGTTAATTCCACAAGCCCCAGGTCCACAGGCCATATCCTAAAGGTCTTACAAACAGGAGGATGATCTTTAATTTAAAAGTCTCTGGCTGATTTTGAGGCTAGATTAGCAGGAAAGTAGCCATTTCTCTGAGCAGGAGGGTTAATCCGTCAAAATTTAGGAATTGAATAAGTCGCATTTCACAGCATTAGCAATCAATAATTGGTTCTCTAGTCATAATCTGGAGTGAAATGGAAATTCAATCTGCATGGTTAATGTTGTCAGCTGACTTCTAACTCAGATGTCTAATTTGAGCTCGTCTGACTCAACCCGGTTTGACCTGAGAGATGGGTTTCCTGCCTTGTCTGCACGTTTCTGCTGCGTATTGTGTTTTTAGAAGTGAGTGTGAGTGTGTGATCCTGCTGCTGTAAAACGCTTCAAGGCTTCACTCTCTCTACATTCACTTCTGTGTGTGTCCTGGAGCTCTGTAATAAACCCGTGTTGCATAATGAGATGCGTCATGTTTGGTTAGTCATTAGACTCAGGGGAAATGAGGCCTCTCATTAGACTTCTCATTTACAATATTGTTTTTTTATAACTAGATCTTCTATGTCTGACCCTTCAACTTTCTTTTCTCTTCCTCCTCTTCTTCTTCCTCTCTCCTCTCTTTTAGTGCTGATGGCGTGTACGAGGTGTCATTTTACTCAAATGCTGTGGTGTCCTATGATGGGAGCATCTTCTGGCTGCCCCCGGCCATCTATAAGTCAGCCTGTAAGATCGAGGTCAAACACTTCCCCTTTGACCAGCAGAACTGCACGCTACGCTTCCGCTCCTGGACCTACGACCGCACTGAGATTGACCTGGTGTTGCGGGCTGACGTGGCCAGCATGGACGACTTCACGCCAAGTGGCGAGTGGGACATCATCGCCCTTCCAGGCAGACGGAACGAGAACCCGGCCGACCCAGCCTACGTGGATATCACGTATGACTTCATCATACGCAGGAAACCTCTTTTTTACACCATCAACCTCATCATCCCGTGCGTGCTCATCACATCGCTAGCGATCCTGGTTTTCTACCTGCCCTCTGACTGCGGGGAGAAGATGACCCTGTGCATCTCCGTGCTGCTAGCACTCACTGTGTTCCTGCTGCTGATCTCCAAGATCGTCCCACCCACCTCCTTGGATGTCCCTCTGGTGGGGAAGTACCTGATGTTCACCATGGTCCTCGTCACTTTCTCCATCGTCACCAGCGTGTGCGTGCTCAACGTGCATCATCGCTCGCCCACCACACACACGATGCCGCCATGGGTGAAGCTGGTGTTCCTCAACAAGCTTCCTGCTCTTCTCTTCATGCGACAGCCAAGGAACAGCTGCGAGCGCCAGCGGCTACGCCAAAGAAGGAGGGCCCAGGAACAGAAGGAGGGAGGGCGTAGCGGAGAGGCGGGGGCCCTGATGGTGGGGCTCGGGTTGGGCGGTGCAGGCGGTAATGGAGGGGGAGCGTCTACAGGGCTGTTCAGCAAGGAGGACAGTGATCCGTGCACCTGCTATGTGAACAGAGCGTCGGTTAAGCAGTTTGGAGGAGATCTGGGAGGAGCAGGAGGGGGGTCCATGGATGGACTGAACAGGGTGAGGGAGGGCAGGGAAGGGGGATCTGGAAACGTGCCGAGAGGGAAGGCAGGAGCAGGAGGTCCCGCTCTGAGTCAGGCCCTGCTGGCTCAAGCCTGCCCAGGCTTCGAGGAGGCTGTGGAGGGTGTACGCTTCATCGCAAACCACATGAAGAGTGAGGATGATGATCAGAGTGTGAGTATCTATTATCAGTATGAGACCTTAACAGCACAACAGTTATTGTATCGTATTTAGACTTGATTTTGAAATATAATAGCAATATTGGCTGTGATTGCATTATATTAAAGAAAAATGGCCAATACATCAGCTTATTGACTACTTTTGCATTGAAGGAACCAAACATTTTCTAATAAAAGGTTTGAGTTAAGATGCAATGTAGTAATTTGGTAGAGATAATAGATTAAGTTTCTCCAATATCACCAAAAAGTTATTTTTGAAAACACGTTTGTAGAGAGCTATATGACATTCATGTGAGATTTTGTTGCTGATTTTCTGAGAGTTTTTTCTCTTTTTTTTTTTTTTTAGTTTTTTTTTTTTTTTTTTTTTTTCCCCAGAGTTTGTCACCTTAACATTGCTTTCATGCACGTAGTTCAAGGAAGCAAACATGGCCCAACTCTTTGGGTTAATCCAGTTTTATTTCTGTTTGTGTTTGAAACATTGGGAGATACCTGTGAAAAAGAAAGTTTTAGGGTGAGTCTGAATGATTGATGCCACATGCAGGGGGGAGTTTAATCTCTGCTGGGATTTTTGGATACCAACAGCTGTGTGAGAAAATTTATCTCAGACAAACAGAGCATTATTTAATTCTTAGTTTTCCTCCATACATTTTCTTGTGGCAGCTGTAATAAACAGTGTAAAATCTATTGAAGCAACACTTTTTATACCTTTTTCTCTCATCTGAAGAGTTAGCTGCAGCTTATAATCCGGGACAACTTGTATACCAGTGTAAAGTCATTTTGTAAGCACATGCAGTTGACACTGTCACACAATAGCTGGTGTATGCACAAAATCCATAAGGCAAAAGCAAATGGTACTAAAAGACAGCTGCACAGAATCAGCAACTTGTGGACTTTGCCTTATGAAATGTAAAGGATCACGGAGAAGGACAATTTAAACCTTTGTCCTCTTAGGAAACTCCAAAAAACAGACTGCAGCTTATATACTGGGGTGATTTCCTATCTGTATATCACAGTAATATATCTACAAGGTTTGGGGATTGCAAGGTAGCAAAAAATAAAACAATATGATATGATACATGGTAGGGCTGGGCAATTATGGCAAAAATCTACATCATGATTAATTGAACTTTTTGCCTCGGTTATGATTAATGAATGATTATTCCATCCCCAACCTCTGACTCTGTTTGGTCTTTAAATATTTGTGTAATTTTAAAACAAACAACTGAAAGGAATAGGCACAAATGAACAATTTATGGTTATTTATTGAAATATTTAAAATCAAAACATACATCAGCTGAAATAAAAATGGTTTTCATAAAAAGTCAAATTTCTTCAAAGAAAAGGGAAAAAATTGAAATAATTGAAAAGGCAGGTTTACATCAGTTAGAGGCTCTCTATGTCAGATTTGATTATTTTTCAATTAATTGCCCAGCTCTAATAATAATAATAATAATAATAATACATTTTATTTATAAGCGCCTTTCTGAACACTCAAGGTTACTTTACAGATAAAAACAAGTACAGTAAAAACAATGGATAAAAGCAAACACAGTATAAAATGGGACAAAGAAATTACAAAGAGTAGGCAATCCTGAACAGGTGGGTTTTGAGTCGAGATTTGAAGGGAGGGAGAGAGTCAATGCTCGAGATGGGCAGAGGGCACGGTGAGGTGGATGGAGGAGGAGGATCTGAGGGAGCGGGAGGAGGTGGCTATGTGGAGGAGATCAGAGAGATGGGGGGGGGGGGGATTGTGGATGGCCTTGAATGCATACAGAACGATTAATACATAGTAGGCGTGTAAAGGTATGTGTATTCGTACCAAACCGATTCGGTATGGGGCTCTCGGTACGGTACTGTAATTTTACCTTCAACTATCCCCCTCGGAGGAGAGGGGACTCCATCATGTCTGCAGCTGCGTCATAGGTAAAGTTATCCTCAGATTTCACATGGCTCTAACCTCTTTATCCGCCAAGATGGGCTGTGAAAAGTTCTCCCAAACTTCTTAGTAGGTCCCATTGATTAAAAAAGTAATCCAGTGCTGAAGTCTGTGTTGAAATCGGCAGGAAAGATGCTAATTTGCATACTTAAAAAGCTAACACACAGTTGTTTGATGATACGTATAAGTTGGCTGGGAAATTTAAGTGTTTCTAGAATGGGTATAAATATGTCAATATATCAATTAAAAAAACTAATAATTCGACTTCCGGTTGAGCGCTTCAAGATGGCGGTGTAAAGGAAAAATTCTCCTGGTCGACCAAGTTGAAATCCCCACCAAAACACGAATTTTGGGTTGACTTGACACTATACTGATCTAAGATGGGTGGAGGTAAAAACAAGAAATCTAAAAATCAAGAAGAAACACAAGAACAGGACAAAACGAACGATAACCAAACCGACGTGGTGAGGATGGAGGCTAACGGTGAGGACGGGGACTTGAACGCAGTTAAAGCTATACAAATTCTGAGCACGGACATACAAGATCTAAAAAAGGAGCTTAAGCAGCAGTTATCTGACTTCAAAAATGATTTTAAGAATGACATCAAACAAGAATTCAGCAACTTTAAAACGGAGATGACTCATAAGCTACAAAGTATTGCTGCTGACGTTCGCAACCATGGCACAAGGCTAACCGAAGCTGAACAGCGGGTAGACGAAGCAGAATCAGCTAACACGGAGTTAAGGGACGCTTTGCTGCACTCTTTAAAACAACAAAAAATCCTCCAAGCTCAGGTAACGGACCTAGAAGGAAGGTCACGCCGTAATAACATACGCATATACGGCATTAAAGAAGGCACGGAGGGTAGCTCAATGCTAACATTCATCGAAAAGTTTCTGAAGACAGAACTTCCACTGGACATGAACACCGACTTGCTCATTCAGCGAGCCCACCGGTCAGTTGGCCCGAAACCCCGAGATGAAAATGTCTCAAGATCCATTCTGGTTAACTTCCAAAGATATGACACTAAGGACAAAATTCTCAAAGCGGCATGGGCAAAGAAGATCACTTGCGAAGGTAAAACGGTCTCATTTGCACAGGATTTTCCCACCGAGGTTAATAATAAACTGAAGGAATACAGAGACATTAAGAAGATTCTTAAGGAGAAACAAGTCCGTTTCCAGACACCATATCCTGCAAAGATGAGGATTCACTGGGAAAACGGAGCATGCCTTTACAACAGTGCAGCTGAAGTAGCCCAGGATATGAGGAAGCGAGGCTACTCTGTGGACCTGCCGAAGACAACCGACCCGGACTGGGAACAGAGACTCACACAAGGCGCACACTGGAACAAGAAAGACGGAGATCACGCCGAACGAGTACGATCGAGGCTTAAGGACTTTGAAAGACCGCAAGTATAAAACATACAAACGAAAAAGACTGAGGTATATGAGGATTTTTTTTTCCATTTTTCATTTGCTTCAACACTGACTAGTAATATTATGTTACAATCTTCACATACACATTAAACACACACCTGAGTCCCCAGCTGCTGCTGCTGACCCACACAGATACATTACACATACATATACAAATACACACACCCTCATCACCAGTGATGATCATTTAACTATCAATATGAACACTCCAACTCACCTTTACTTTACATGAACATGCAGATAAATATGGGAATTTATCTTATTTTATGATCAATTAGTGACTGTTACATTATAAATCCCCGTGGTAAATAAAACAATAATGACCGGGAAGAAAAGAAAAGAGATGGAATGATTGGCTCAACGATAAAGGACGGTTTGCTGTTTGCAAAAAGGGAGCCCCTGCATGATGTAGGACTGATCCTCCACCTGTACAGAAAGGGTCTTGTGAAGGTAATAGGGCAGTGTAAGTCCCTGAAGTTGGAAGTCATTTATGTAATAATTCTAAACGTGATTATTGTTCTTGTTTCTTTTACAGTTCTCTTTTTTATGTTGATGTTGCCAGTACAGTTAAACTTACCTTAATCATGGAGTTTAATAACTATAGAGTAGTTTCCTGGAATGTAAATGGTTTGAATAATCCAGTGAAAAGGAGTAGAGTCATGTCAAAAATGAGAAGGGAAAAAAACCAAATCATATTTCTACAGGAAACGCACTTATCCCAAATGGAGCATGAAAAATTAAAAAGATTTGGATATAAGAACACATTTTATAGTTTCTTCAAGACAGGTCATAAAAGAGGGGTCGCTATATTAATTCATAATTCAGTTAATTTTGAACTTGTTAGGGAGATCAGGGACAGTGATGGCAGATATATTTTAGTACAGGGCAAGTTGGAGAATAAATTGATCACCTTGTTTTGTGTTTACTTGCCTCCACAAAGTGATCTCAAAGTTATGAAGAAGATTTTGGAACTGATGGCTTCAGAAACACAAGGAATATTATTATGTGCAGGAGACTTAAATACAATAATAAATAGAAAACTGGATACAACTAATAACAAGAGGACTGTGTCCCCTTTGACAAAATTACTGAGGAAGGGACTGAAGGAAAATGGACTATTTGATGTTTGGAGGGATTTACATCCTTTAGATAAAAGTTATACCTTTTACTCAGCCCCCCATGCAGTATATTCTAGAATAGATCATGTCTTCATGTTTCAAAATGACAGACACAGGATCCTCAGTTGTGATATTGGAACCAGGGACATTTCAGATCATTCACCAATTTTCCTAAAGTTACATTTAGATAACAGGCCAAAGAAAACCACTTGGAGATTAAATACCAGTCTATTGAACAATAAAACAGTTATACAGCAAATAAAAAAGGAAATTCAGACCTTTTTGGAATTCAATGATAATGGTGAAACTAATCCAAACATACTGTGGGACACCCTAAAGGCAGTAATAAGAGGAAAATTTATTTCTCTTAGTACAGCAATGAAAAGATCAAAGGAAGAAAAACTTAAAGAACTCGAAAATAAACTAAAAGAATTAGAAAGACAACATAGTGAAGATAAGAACCCTGTAACAATGCTTAAAATTCAAGAAACAAGAACCCAAATTTTGGATATATATAAGGAAGATATCGAGAAAAAATATAGATTTCTTAAACAGTCTTATTATGAGGTAGGTCCAAAAGCTACTAAACTATTGGCTAAAAAATTCGTAAAAAGCAGGTGTCACAGTCAGTGTTTAAAGTAGAGGATCCCAAAACAGGGAAACTATACAGTGACTTAGATGAGATAGACACTGCATTTCAAACATACTATCAGGCACTTTATTCACAACCAAAACAAGGATGTAAGGAAAAGATAAAATTATTCTTGAATTCATTAGACCTTCCTACAATTGGAGAACAGCAAAACAAATGCATTACAGCACAAATTACAATGAAAGAATTAGAGACAGCATTAAAAAAAGTAAAAAATAATAAGACACCAGGAAGTGATGGTTTACCAGCTGAATGGTACAAGACATTTAGAGAAGAGCTGAATCCAGTACTCCTTAACTCATTTAACTGGACACTGGAAAATCTATCTACACCACCTTCCTGGGCTGAAGCTATTATTTCAGTTATACCTAAAGAGGGCAAGAGTAAAACACTGTGTAGTTCATATAGACCAATTTCAATTTTAAATCAGGATTATAAACTGTATGCTTCAATTATGTCTAAGAGGATGAATTCCTTTGTTTCTGATCTAATTGACACTGATCAGACTGGATTCATTCAAGGTCGCCAAGTACAAGATAATATTAGCTCTCTTCATGTAATACAAAATCTAAGAGAAACTAAAACAAGTGCTGTGCTAGCCAGTCTTGATGCTGAGAAAGCTTTTGACTGTGTTAGTTGGGATTATTTATTTCTGGTTTTGGAGCGATTTGGCTTCACCAAAAAATCTATCAATACTATTAAAATATTATATACTGCTCCTACAGCAAGAATTAAAATAAATGGCCGTCTCACCGATCGGATCAGATTAGAAAGATCCACTCGTCAGGGATGTCCCCTCTCACCAACTCTTTTTGCACTCTACATTGAACCTCTAGCACAAGCAATAAGAGAAGATTCTAATATTCAAGGAATTATGCATAATAACATAGAACACAAAATAGCGTTATACGCAGATGATATACTGCTTTATATTAATAATCCAAATGTCTGCCTACCTGTCCTTTTAGATCTCCTTGAGGTATTTGGTACATATTCAGGTTATAAACTCAACATTCAAAAAACACAGTTACTAACATTTTCCTACAGGCCATCGACTGAACTTAGACAGAGACTTCCCATTGACTGGTCTCAAACAGCAATCAAATATTTGGGAGTGTGGTTGACATATTGTCCCAATGACCTATATAGAAAAAACTATGAAACTGTTAACAAGAAAATTAAGGAGGATCTTAGTAATTGGTCTACATCATTACTTAGCTTTAGTGCAAGAATTGAAGTTATAAAAATGTCCATTTTACCTAGACTGTTATATCTGTTTATGTCACTACCAATTAAAGTCCCGAACAAACAATTCAATGAATGGGATAAGCAAATTTCTAGATTTATTTGGAACGGCAGAAAACCAAGAATAAAATATAGCACATTAATGATCAGGAAAGAAAAAGGTGGGATGTCTCTCCCCAACCTGAGGGATTATTATCATGCTGCTCAGTTAAAAACTGTATTTTTTTGGTGTGAAAGTGGATATGAAGCAAAATGGAAGGAGATGGAGAATGAATTTAAAGGTATACCAATTCCAGCAATGATTGGAGACCATAAACTAATGTTAACCTACCAGAATCAATTGAATCAATATGTCTCCTTCACTCTACATGTTTGGTTTGATATTATAAAACAATTACATCTATGGACGCAAATAAAACAACTGAGATGGGTGGCCTACGATACAGAATTTAAACCAAATAGTATGGATTGTGGGTTTAAGTATTGGACAAATAGAGGCATCACCGCTTACTGTAAAATAATGGAAAAGAATACATTGCACAGTTTTCAAACACTTAGAGAAAAATATGACTTGGAAAACTCAGACTTTTTTAGATTTTTGCAATTAAGAAATTATCTCTCCAAAATAGTTAAAGAAAATGAGACAAATAAAGAACTTAGTGATATAATACAGTTAACTATTAAAGCATATAAAGGTACTACTAATTCGATTATTTCCAAATTTTATCAAGGGATCACAAACGGTAAAGGACATACCACAAATTATATAAAAACAAGATGGGAGAAAGAATTAAATGAATCAATTACAAGACAACAGTGGGAAAATATGTGTGAAACTATATTCACAACCTCCTGTTCTATGTACTGGCGTGAGTTCGGTTGGAAAAACCATATCCGCTATTTTATTACTCCTAAATTACAGAGATATCGCAGAGCTGAGACATGTAAATGTTGGAGAAACTGTGGATGTGATGAGGCAGACCACCTACATATTTTCTGGAGATGCACTAGGGTACAACTGTTTTGGAAAGGTATTTGGACAATTATGCTACAGATTCTTGGACAGTTGTTCCCCTTGAATTTTACATCACTTTATTTAGGTGACGTACCTGAAGAAATAAAAGGATCTGATAGATACTTGTGGAAAATATTTACAGTAGCAGCAAAAAAGGCCATAACCCGTAAATGGTTACAGATAGATCCCCCCACAACAGACAATTGGATCGATATTATTAAGGAAATTCATGAGTTGGAAAGGCTGACTCTCTTATTGAGATTGAAAAAAGACTTATACATTAAAAGATGGGCTAAATGGAAGCTATACTTGGAAGAATAAATAGCATCCCCGGTGGTCTGCCTTAGACACTTGTATTGTTACAATGCATGTACCGCTCCCTTAACATAAACTCTGATTATTTACAGCTGATTGTGTTAAATCCTCATTAGACTTGTATTGAAATCTGTATTTTGATTTTATGTCTGGCAATGTCTTATTATGTTTTGGTGTTGTTTTTGATGTTATGTTTTTGTTGAAAAACAATAAAATATAAGTATAAAAAAAAAAAAAAACTAATAATTCAAAAATGGGGAAAAAGACCGGAGTTTTCCAGATGAGGCGGGAGTGACAGTGACATCCACTTGTCAGAGAAAGACACAGACAGAGTCACAGCACTGCTGCCTCGTTGCAAACTTTGCGGTGGAGGAGTTTTCGCTCCAGAGTCCCCTGAATCAGGGTAATGTGTGGTGGTGGACCGTGGTAGTCCTGAGCGCTAACTGTTCGGGCTGTTGGCTTCAGCACCGGCGTTACTACAGCCGTAAGTCTCGGAGCCAAAGCAGTGCAGGTGCGGGCAAGAGAGGATAGGAGTGGTCTCTGAATGGGAAAGTCAGTTAGAGGCGGTAACATTCTACCTTTTATTTAGAGTTTGTGACCTAGAAACCTACTGATGGTAGGATTCTACGTCACATAATCCCCACCTTTTCAGAAAAGATTTGAGCTAATTAAAAGCTGTAAAATGCAGATTTTTATCAGTTTGGTGCAAATTTCAGAACTAACAGCAGCACTGATGTGTTTTATCATTGTTCAGTCAGATACTCAAGTGCACAGCTGAAAAAAAATGTTAAAGTGTTCACTATCTCTTTAACTAGAAAAGCACTTGGAGAGCGCAGACCTCCGCCATTAGCCCTATCTCCCAATAGTAAAGAAGCCTTTAAAAATTCCTGGATCCACACGGTGATCTGGATTGCTCCAAAAATCTAATCAATTCTTATGCCATTTCTGACATTTCCTGGAAATTACCATAACTTTATGAGTTATGTTGCTAACAGACAAACAAACAAACTAGCAAACCCTGCCGATCACATAACCTCCTTGGTGGAGGTAATAATTTCAATGTAATTCATTCAGCCTATTTATTTAAATACAATTTGATTAAAAAAAAAAAAAAGAATTTTATTTATTCACTTCAATTGCAGTACCAAAATTGTACCAAACCGTGACTTTGAAACCGAGGTACTCACCGAACCAAAACTTTTCTGTACCATTACACCTGTATTGCATAGTAAGTTGCCCATTTTAACCGTAATCTAACGATGCAGTAATTCTGTGGTTATTGATATGTTGCAAGACAATTATAAAATGATAGATATGATAAGTGAGGAAATAAATGTCCCTAATAGGACTCTACATCAATAAGGATTTCTACATAGGGGATTGCCACCAGATAGGCCATGTTTTGAGCTGTTTATGACTATACCAAGCATAAAGTGTGAAAGTATAAAAATTCTTCATTCTTAGGCTACTTTTGCGTCCCAAAAATAGTAAAATATTCAGGAAAAAATAGTTTTAAAAGCTTAAAAATTCAGTGAGAAGTGGCGATGGGCAGAAATTTAAAATGGCTCAGTTTAAAGTCTGATAAACCATGTCATAAAACTTGTTTATGGTCTGTTTTTACAAAGTGGTCCGGTTTGGTTCAGTATAGTCTTGCCTTGGTTTAGCACATTAAACTACAATCTTACCCGTGTTTCTTCAACTGAAGTTTGTCTCACCAACCTCCAACGTCTCTTGTTGTGCAGTGTCTTTTTAGAGATCCAGATCATTTGGCTCAGCTCTGTAGAGCGGGTTGTTTGGCTCCCAAACGGCTCTTCATTTGATAACAGTTTGGCTTTCTAAATGTGGATTAAATAACGACAAACAATGGGGGTAAGGAAACAAGTCCTCAAATGGGAGTTAGCAGCTGTAAAAGAGCCGTTTTGTAGCCCAGGCTCGTTCGTGAATGGCTCATGTCTTGATTGCTTATCCCATAAGGTCTATTTGGTTGATAGCACATCGCAGTTTCTATTAAAAGCTCAGTTCAAGACTCCTCCAGACTCTCGTCTCCCTTCGCTGACTAGACAATGCTAGATGCTAGGAGGTTTGCAGGACTGAGTATTTATGATATTGATGTATGTAGTAATTTTCTGATGATTATTGCAGTATAGAGGTCCAATTAGAAGTGTTAAGTACTTAGTTTCCTCAGTTCCCATTCATTCCTAATGGCTGTCCCCCACTTCCTGGCCCCCAGCAGACATTCAGCATCATGTGACAAACAACCCATATTGCTAGTCAACTGGCTTTATAGGGTAAAGAGCATCAGACAATTGTATATCAAGTTAGGAAAACATTATTTTGTTCCATCTCTTAATGGAAATCAGCTTAAAGTTAGTAGTGCTGCTCATAGCGAAAAAAAACAAGGAGAGGATTATCACCTTTTATTTTAGTCTGGTTGTTTTGGCTCACAGATTTGTTTGTGTTGCCTTCGACTTTGATTTTTGTATGCAGTATTGCCATTCTTATTGACATGGTTGTTAAACCCAAATAAACCCTACCCCTAAAAAAACAAAATGAAGAAATCATAAAGCTACTACTGGCCATGCACCAAATGAATGTTCTTGGTTTTGTAGTAGCTGAATCAGATTTGGTCCTATGCATAAATGTTGGACTTGTAAATAGGCAACTAATGGTTTGCACACTTGTCGTATCATATATTCACTTGACTTAACTCCTTTATGATATTTTTTGCAGTTTGCAGATAAAATATTTAGAGATGATAGACAGAAAGACTAATCCTGAGGGAAATTCAAATCTGTTTTTGCTCAGAGCTGAATGAAACACATGGAGATACATAAAATATTATATTTACAAAGAGATGGTTACACTTTCCTGACACTCAAACAGATCTAGTCCTTATACAATTTAGACTTAACATACATTTTCAGGTTGCCAGAGACAAATTCTAATGTTTGGTCTTTAAATGGGGAGGTAACTGTTGACTGAAACATGCATCATTTCTGCACAACAAAGTAGTCCATGGTCATTATGTAGGAACTTCTACTGGGTCTCTTATTCTAAGAGTTTAAAGGTGTAGTTTTAAGTCACAGGAGGCATTAGTGCATTTGAATAAGTTGCATTGTTTGACTGCATTTATATCTCAAGCGACCAGGTAACATTCAGGCAAAAGAAGCTGCCAATAAATCCTTTATGCTGCTGTAGTTTACTGCTCTGCTGTTCCCTGCCAACAACACAGTTACATCTGTGATAAACAGATGCCACCTTTTTATACTGGCGTGCTCATGTACTGCCTGGGCTTTTCTCCATATTAAAATGAATCATTATCTTGTCTGTGTGTGTATAAAAGCTCAGCATAAATCATCTTGCGATGTGTGCATATGTTACCTATCATAAAGCACATCATGAGCAGCACAGGTCTGTCCGCTCAGTGTCATATCATGTTATAGTGATGGCCGAGCGTTACAGCAGAGCAGTTTACATCTACCTTTAGAAACGCATGGGAGGACTACAGCAGAGCATAAGCAAAGGAGACGGATCCAGTGACGCAATCACAGCCCTCTGAATATTCAACGCAGACATGTAATTATAGCAGCGGAATGACGTGAGCATAGAGAACGAGCACAACTGGAACAGAGGAGCAGAGATGGAGTGAGGGTGGCATGTTTTATCGCTTTCCCCTCAAGGCATAGCAGGAGATCAGCCTTCTCTCCTGGACTCAAAGAAACTGACACGGGAATTAACAATCCTCTGTAATTCTGTCCATCATACACATAGTAACCATCCCGTTGCCATGCTTTATAATCCTCCCTCTCCTTGCTTAGTGCACAGCGTCAGATCCTCCTCCCCTCTGCTTCCCCAAGTCATCACGCCGGGGTTACAGTGTCAGCACACCCTCTGTCTCTCGGCCCTCCATCACTCTTGCCTGTTCCTCACATCCTGCTGCTCCTCAGTGCCTCGAGTGTTTGACCTCATCAGAGCTGTGCGGCGGAACAAGTCTCCACTCACATTAACCCTTCACCTCCATTAACCCCCCTCCCTCCTCCTGCTCAGGGAGAGAGTTTGATTCTGCTCACCTTAATCTTTCTGTTCCTCCCTGTCCACAGGTGAGCGAGGACTGGAAGTACGTTGCCATGGTGATTGACCGCCTCTTCCTGTGGATCTTTGTGTTTGTGTGTGTGTTCGGCACAATGGGAATGTTCATGCAGCCACTCTTCCAGAATTACACAGTCAAGACCAAAACCAGCCCGCCAGGCTGACCGCTCCCACGCCATGAACACGCTGACAGACAGCTCCCCCGACCAATCAGCACAGCAGGACATGAGCAGGCGGTGGTGGGGGGTGCTGGTCTGGGTTTTATTGTGTCTCTTTGGACTGGAACCAGAACTGTAACTGAACAGCAATCACACCCGTTACCTTTATAGTACTGATTTTTTGCAAAGAACAACAGTTTTTCTTGTATGAAGACAAAGGAAAACACCATCATAGACTCGTACCTCCAGATGTTTCATGGACTGACCTCCCCTCTCTGGTGGGAAAGGTCCCTCCCTCCCTGCTCTCTTCCTCAGCCAATCAGGGAGCGAGGGCGCTCTGATTCACTTCTTGTTGAACCTCACGCCAGCCGACTTTTCTTGCTCGAAGCTGACTGCTTGATAGACATGCCCGCCTTCAACCGTGACATTACTCATTCATGATATTGACAGCTGTCAGTGTGAGCCAATCAGAAAGGGAAGGGAGGTTCAGATTAAGGTTGTTATACATTAATTTTATTTTTTCAGAAATCCACTATGTTGGTGAACTGATTCAGTATATTTTATCATAGCATAGCGGCTTACCACAGTATAGCTTTAGGAATATATTATTAAGATTTCTCTATGTGTTAGCTCATGCAGGGGTCTTTTACTGAAAGAGAGGCTACGGTGTGTTGTATGATTGTATAGTTAAAACAAGAATGTGATATAAACTGTGTTACACAGCCTGTGATGCGCACACAAACACAAAATGTGTACAGGCAACAGATTGCATTGGAAAACACATGCAGCAGAATTAAAAAGAGAGTCAGGTTGCATTATTAGATGAAAGTCATGGGGATAAAGTCATAGATTATGCATGGACAGTTTTTTGCTTAGAGACTTGTGCACATTAAGTGGAGAGCAGCAGAAGCAGCAACCCGCTGTGCTTGAGCGCTCAGCTGCAGTCAGATGAGTTTAGCTCCTGAGAAACTGATGAATCTGAGCCAAGATGGCGATTAGGACCTCTTATATGATCTGCAGAAATATAGGAGTATATAGAGGCCAGTGTAGATGGAGCAAAGATCAGTATGAAATTATTTTGATGGAAAGGTGGGAGTTCTACCATGAAATTGAAGCTATTATGTGTATTAATATGTAATTTTCATAATTCAGTATGTAATGTTCAGAGCATATGAATACAAGTATGCGTGTGTATGTGTATGCGTGCCCCGTTACATTATCACATCTGTCAGATACAATGTTCAGAAGAGCATACTGTATGTGCATCCCCCCACCTTCTGTTGCCCTTTCCAATCCTACGCCCCCTTATCTCATCTTCTACGGACAAACACATTTCTGACATTTAGTCCAATTAGAGAAACGGCTCCCCGCATCATCCACACACCTAGTCATTACAGCCGTTCTCCTCCTTTTCATCATGGACTGGCTGATTTGTTTCATCTCTGCATTTCCCAGGGACGACCAAGCGGGAGGCAGAAGGCATCTTTCAGGCACGCAGGGAGGAGAGAGGTGAATTAAATTTTCAATGAACAAGAGAGAGGAATGACAAGAGTGCAGACGCCGAGGCAGGCGGATCAGGCGATGAGGCACAGATGCAGGCAAGAAGTGAAGGGCGAATGGCAGGTTGTAGTTTTTTGATTTTATGTTGATGTAGCAGCTGAAAAAAAGGGACAGCAAAAGAGAAAAGGAATATAGCAGGATAGGCAGAGACAAATGACTTCAAGCATTGTTTACTGCATATAAAAGCCACTATAAAACTGAAAATGCTCTCTAATCTTCAGTCACTGTCACTCTCTGCGAGTTTCCCCAGCTTTTTATGGTTGTGCAGCCAGCTCTGCTAAGTGCTGGACTTTGAGCTTTCTCTCTCTCTCACTCTCTCTCTCTGTGTCTCTGGCGGATGGGATTTTCCAAACGGGGATCCCCAACAGATCCCAAAACAAGTGCAAAAAGCCTCTCAGAGACCTGTGAAAAACTGAAGGCTGTACGACTCCACATGGATTTAAAAAATTGCTGCTGCCCACTCTTTTTCTTCCTCTCTTTCTCTCTTTGACCTTTCCTCTCTTCTTTTAATTTTTCTCCCATAATCCCCTCTCCTCTCCCATCTTCACCTTCTCCTTCCTGACTCTCAAATCTGCTCCTGTGCACACCTTAACCAGTCCAAATAAAGGTTGTAGGTTCAGATTAAGCAAAGTGTCTGTCTGTGTGGCATGTTTTTATTATTTTTGTCTCTTATCACTCAAACTTCCCATGAATCTTACACCACAGGAT